>NC_133765.1:17081205-18295290 GCF_036562045.2 Rhinolophus sinicus | reverse complement strand
GGTGACAATTGTTAGTAAAATTACATAGATTTCAGGTGTACAATTCTGTATTACATCATCTATAAATCACATTGTGTGTTCATCACCCAGAGTCAGTTCTCCTTACATCACCATATATTCGATCCCCCTTACCCTCATCTCCCGCCCCCACCCCCGCCCCTTATCCTCTGGCAACCACTAAACTATTGTCTGTGTCTATGAGTTTCTGTTTCTCATTTGTTTGTCTTGTTCTTTTGTTGTTTTTGGTTTATATACCACATATCAGTGAAATCACATGGTTCTCTGCTTTTTCTGTCTGACTTGTTTCGCTCAGCATTACACTCTCAAGATCCATCCATGTTGTCACAAATGGTCCTATTTCATCTTTTCTTACCGCCGAATAGTATTCCATGGTGTATATTACCACAACTTCTTTACCCATTCATTGAAGGACATTTTGGTTGTTTCCATGTCTTGGCCACCGTAAATAAGGTTCCAATGAACATTGGAGCACACGTGTCTCTATGGATAAATGTTTTCAGATTTTTTGGGTAGATACCCAGGAGAGGGATTGTTGGATCATACGGTAATTCTATTTGTAACTTTTTGAGGAACCTGCACACTGCCTTAATCTGAGCTCTCAAACACATTTTATTATTAGTCAGTATAAAGAATGACAACAGTGCTTGTGACATTTTTTTTACAAATAGTGCTACAAGTGTCCCTTTCCATGGCAAGATCATTTCCATGAACTCATGACAAATCGTAAAGTTATGTTTTGTGCAGAAATCTAGAGGGAAGGAGGATCGTAAGGAATATTTTATTGACCTGGCTCAGCTCTGAAGTGGACCCCTCTCGAGACAGAGGGAAAGGTGACGGCTCTTTCTGCCTCAGCCAGTTGGATGACGTGCTGCTATTGTCCACACAGAGAAATATTTGCCTCTGTGTTTATGAAGGTCAAATCTCCCAGGACAGTACTAACAGATTACCTCTCATGTCATGATCCACAGCACAGGAGTGAGAACCGGCCTACAGGAGAGGACAGAGGGGCCCCACGGGGAGACTCTGAGATGTTAGGTGTGAGGAGCAGAAGCATCTGTGGGAAGGGAGGGGAGGAGCCATGTGTCACCTGCCCCTGGGAACAACAGTGGGCCTGTCTCAGGCAGGCGGCCTCCCCTTATCTTCAACTGTTTCTTTAGACCAAACTCTGAGGGTTGAGCTGTGGTCCTTCTGTCTCTGTACAACTATCACCTCAGTGCTTCACACATCATTTCTATGAACAACGTCTCCAGCTTTTGTCAGTGAGTTTAATTCATCACACCCTCAGCAATACTAGGTGAAAACAGGTACATTTGTGTGGGATATTCAGGGAAACATGCTTTCTTGCCAGTTATGTTTCATAAGCTTAAAGGGTTTCTCTTCCTATACCAACACTGTCCAAGCTGAATTGTCCTGACCATGATAGAAAGAAATCTTCATGTATGTAACTGTCAGGAGATGAGCCTGACACGAGGAGCCCGACCAGTCACGTGATTCTCAATGTCCTGCTGACATATGGGCCTGTGTTGTCAGCCATGAGGGAGCAGAGAAAGTATCTCCATCTCTGTGCACAGACAGACCTGTGTTTTATGGGGAAGTGCAGATTCCCACACCGTGAAGACATGAGTGCTATTCAGATGCTCCGTCCTCCCTGAGGGTTGTGACAGGAGGGGCTCAAGAAGCCTGGGAAAGGGGAGGAAAAGGATATGGGACGTGGTGAGGGGCAGATCTGCCGGGGCCTGAAAGGTAAGGTGCTAAGGTCAGACTCCTGGATTGTAATCTTGACTCATGTCACTGTCTGTGGGACTTTGGGAAAATCATTAACCTTGAAATGACAGCTCCCTTTTCATTGGACTGGAGGAGAGGTTATGCCTTCAGCACAGGGATGAAGTTGGGTTATTATGACGTCGGGTGAGGGGCTGCAGGTAAAACACTCACCAAGCATGTGACCTTGATCCAGGGCTCAAAAATAGGTATTCTATGAAACTAGCTACACATGTAGGATGACATTCATCCTGGGGGCAGCAGGGGGCACTGTGGGTCCTGGTTTGGGGACTCATCAGTCCAATTCCCCTGGGCTGTGCCCAAGTGCAAAGGGCATGACTGATGCTCTTTGAAGACGCTTGTATTGGGTGGAATCAACTCTCTCCTCTGAAACCCACACCTGGCCCTTCTTCTGACCCCAGGAAATTACCAGCATGAGGCCCTTAGGCTCAGGGCTCAGACAAGAGCTGAGACAGACACACCGGGGAATGAAGAACAGATGCATTCATGCTCCTCCCTTCCTGAGCTGCAAGAAAAAAGGATAAGACAGGAACTTGGAAGGGCCAGTCCCAGCTGGGCAGCATCAGGGCAGAGCTCCTGGAAGACCCTCCCCACCATGGCCTGGGTTTCCTTTTACCTCCCACCCCTGGATTTCTCCACAGCTCAGAGTGTCCCAGGGCACTCAGGGGTCCTGATCCCCGATATTTCCCTCCAAGTTCAGTCCTGAGGGACATGTGCCCTGACTCTGGTGCATTCAGCATCATTTTTTTATTCTTCCTTTTCCAGGCGTCTGTGCTCAGCCTGTGCTGACCCAGCCACCACCTGCATCTGCCTCCCTGGGAGCCTCGGCCAAGCTCACCTGCACCCTGAGCAGTGAGCACAGCAACTTCTACATTCACTGGTATCAACAGGCACCAGGGGAGGCCCCCCGGTATGTGATGGAGGTTAACAACGATGGAAGCCACAGCAAGGGAGATGGGATCCCTGATCGCTTCTCAGGCCCCAGGCTCTGGGGCTGACCGCTACTTAACCATCTCCAACCTCCAGTCTGAGGACGAGGCTGAGTATTACTGTGGTGCAGGGCATACAATTGATGGCCAACACAGGTAAGCCACAGTGATACGAAGGGGAAATGAGGCCAAAACCCACCTCCATTATCTGCCCCACAGGGACAGATGATGAGCTGCTCTCTGTCCCTCTTCAAGATCCTGAGAACGGGCCGGCCCCGGTGGCTCAGGCAGTTGGAGCTCCGTGCTCCTAACTCCAAAGGCTGCCGGTTCGATTCCCACATGGGACAGTGGGCTCTCAACCACAAGGTTGCCGGTTCAACTTCTCGAGTCCCACAAGGGATGGTGGGCTCACCCCCTGCAACTAAGATTGAACACAGCACCTTGAGCTGAGTTGCCGCTGAGCTCCTGGATGGCTCAGTTGGTTGGAGCGCGGGCTCTCAATCACAAGGTTGCCGTTTGACTCCCATAAGGGAGGGTGGGCTGCTCCCCCTACAACTAGCAACGGCAACTGGACCTGGAGCTGAGCTGCGCCCTCCACAACTAAGATTGAAAGGACAACAACGTGACTTGGAAAAAAGTCCTGGAAGTACACACTGTTCCCCAATAAAGTCCTGTTACCCTTCCCCAATAAAATCTTTAAAAAAGAAAAAAAAAGAAATAGGATTTAAAAAGAGAAAGATCCTGAGAACTTTGACTCTTCCCCTTGCAAATCCCATCATCCCACCTCCTCCCTGAGACACCATGAGGGAGAGGTCAAGGTTACAACAAGGTTAGTCTTGGTGAGAGCACTGTCATCTGCTGTCATGTTACTGTGACAAATGAACAGTGTGAAGAAGTGCCCCTTTCGTTGTCTATTCCTTACCCGTGGCTTTGGCTTCAGAGATTGCCAGGTGATTCTGGGGTCAGAATGTAAAATTTTACATCAAACGTACTTGTGTGATATCAATTACATTCAATATAGCTGTTAAAGAAAATAAAAAGAGCAGGAAGTGCTTGCGTGACCTGTGGCCTTTGCAGAATCTCCAGTAGGAACATCATCTAGTGCCTTTGTATCATTTGGGGAATCGCTTGGACCAGTGAGCTGTTGAGAATTTAATCAAGGAAGCAGCTGAAACAGGTCACAGGACCTGCACATGGGGGCAGGTGGAGCTGATGTGGCTGAGAGTGTGACAGGGAGGCAGGGCCGGGTGACAGCGTGCAGAGGAGGTGTCCTTTCCCCTCAGGCTCCCTCTGCCTCTCTCTCTCTCTCTGTCTGGATTTTTCCATTATTACTGTTCTATTTAAGTTTTCAGTGTATTTCTGTCTTATGCTCTTTGTTCCTTTTTCATTAACTCAGTTTCTAATCACATAGTGTATGTGTCTGTAGTTAGTTTGATGTGATTCTATAGCACGTGTAGGATCACGTATCCACCACACCAGTCAAGACACACAACGCCTCCATCACCACAAGGGTCCCTCGTGCTGTCCTTCTGTAACACACCCACCTCCTCCCTCTGAAGTGCCCTTCCCTCCTCTAACCCCTGGCACCGCTGATTAATTCTCCAAGTCTACAATTTTGTCTTTGCAGAAATGACATATAGGAATAAAAGTAGAATTTTACCATATTTAGGCTTTTGGGATTGAATTTTTCTTCAGTACAATCCCCTGGCGATTCCTCAAAAATGATATCATATTAAGAGCTCTTTCCTTTTCACTGCTGAGTAGTACCCATGGTCTGGGTGGTCCAAAGTCTGTTTAACCGTCCACCGTGGAGGGGCATCTGGATTGTTCTCACTTTGGGACATCATTCACAAGGGTGCCATGGACACCTGTGTATAGTTTCTCTGGGAACATAAGTTGTCACTTCTCTGAAATAAATGCTCAAGTGTTCAATTGCTGGGTCATATGGTAATTACAGGTTTAATTTCTTAAGAAGTTTCCAAACCCCTTCCAGAGTGTCTGCAGCATTTCACCTTCCCCCCACCAGCCATGCACAGGTGACCCTGTTTCTCCACATCCTGCCAGCACTGCGGGTTGTCGCTGCTTTACTTTGGCCATTTGATAGGTGCCTGGTGATACCTCCTGTGGTTTGCGTTTGCGTTTCCCTGATGGATAACGATGAGCATCCTTCCCTGTGCTCCTCACCATCCTGTATCCTCTTCCGTGACACGTCTGCTCTTATTTGTCCATTTTCTTAATGGGTTGTATTTCTCCTGTTAAGATTGACCGTTCTTTATGTACTCTACACACTAGTCACTCATGGATATGCGGTTTGCAAGTATTTTCCCTCTGTCAATTACCTGGTTTTTTTAAATCCTCTTAGAAAATTTTGCAAAGTAAAAGATTTTTAAATGAGGTTCAATATATTAATCTTTCCTTTTAGGAATCATGGTTCTGATGTCATCAAAGAATTCTTGTCTCGCCTTAGATCTCAAAGATTCTCCTAAAACAAACAAACAAAATTGCCTGAAAGGAACACGACCAATTTCTCTGTATCTGGTCATGATTTCTGGCCTCTCCTACAAGCTCCTGCGTCCCTGTCCCTCCCCACCTCCGTGGATGACCTGGTCACTACACAGAAGGACTGAGGGAAACCCAAGGCCTAGAGAGGAGGCCGGGGCTGAGCCTGAGCTGGGTGTGCAGGTGCTGGGTGAGGGGTCAGCACTGTCTCACTCCACACCACAGAGAGCTCTGGGGAAGCTGGGTGTAGGCATGGGAGGGAGGGCCCACATTTAAGTCCTCCATTAGCTCAGCTGTTCTCTGCTCAGCGAGACACTCAACAAGCTACAAAAGGAAGGAAGTAGATTTGCATGAGGACCCTTTCAGAGGATAAGAGAGGCCTAGAGACCACATCCCCCTCTGTGGGTCAGAGACCAAGCCTGTGGCATCTCCATCATGGCCTGGACTCTTCTCCTGCTCCCTCTTCTCACTCTCTGCACAGGTACAGACCCCAGGCCCTGACTGCCTCTCAGCTCCCACAAGACCCTGAGCTGGACCTGCCCCAAACTCTGAGCACAGACCAGGCAAAGCCTGAGAATGGGACCTACTGGGAATGGGTCTGATTCCTCAAGCTTCCTCTCTTCTTCTCTCCTACAGGCCCTGTGGCCTCCTATGAGCTGACCCAGTCGCCTTCTTTGTCAGTGGCCCCAGGACAGACGGCCAGCATCAGCTGCACTGGAGATTTACTGGATAAAAAATATACTTACTGGTACCAGCAGAAGCCAGGCCAGGCCCCTGTGCAGGTCATTTATAAGGATAGCGAGCGGCCCTCAGGGATCCCTGACCGATTCTCTGGCTCCAGCTCAGGGAAGACGGCCACCCTGACCATCAGCGGGGCCCGGGCCGAGGACGAGGCTGACTATTACTGTCTGTCATGGGACAGTAGTGGTAATGCTCACAGTGACACAGGCAGACGGGGAAGTGAGACAATAACTCCCTTGCTGGTGTCTGTTACACTCTTCTACAGCCCAGGAGGACTGGTGACAAAGCCATGAGCGGGTCTGACCCAGGTCTCCAGGTCTGAGATCCCCAGGCTGCCACCCTACTTCACAGCCCTCAGGGAGCTCTGCAGAGACTGAATCAGCAGTGGATTCAGGGCTGGCAGGACCACACTGTCCTGGTGTTGTCTGAGCCTGGGTGTGAGTTGGGGACCGAGGGCGTGAGTAGAAGGAAACACAGAGGGAGACATACATCCAGTGGTAACTGACCCTGGATATCAATTTGATGGTGACTGGGACACTCATTGGTCCCATCCTGGATTAAACCTTAGAACCATCCAGCTCATCTGAGCTCATGAAGCCCCAGGACCCATGGCAGCCTGGGACTCTGCACAGAGCCAACCAGTGCGTTGAACACCGTGCAATCCCCCACTGTCCCCTCCTCACAATTAAACCACCCTCCTACCGCCGCTGGGGACCCTGGCAGCTCACAGCTGAGCCCTCACTGGGAAGTGCTGTCATTGTAGAGGATGCCTCCCCCAAGGTCATGCCCCCTCTGAGAGTGTGGCTCAGGTCTAAGAACCACCTGAGGCCTAGATGCCAAGTCCCTGCCTCAGTTCAGGATGACCTTTCAGGGCCTCCAAGCTGAGTCCTCAGTTGTGACCACATTGCAGGCCACCCTGTGTTGCCTCCCACATTTACTTCCAGGAATATCACCCCAAAACCCCAGTGCAGGCAATTCTCCCTCCCCGTGTGCTTCCAGGGAACTGCAAATAGTCATCCATGAGTCCTGAGGACCACAGCCTAGGAGCAAACTCCCTGAGGTCAAAGAGGAACCACCCAGAGACACTGGAGGGCATGTGCAGAGCTCACACACCAATCAGAAGCCGTGCTTGTCCCGCGGTCAGAGAGGGAAAGCTCCTAATCAAGGCATCAGGTTGACTCGTCAGAAGAGCTTTGCTTCACTCGTGGGGAAATCAGCCCGAGACTGAATGCTGCTCGGGTCCCACCTAAGAAAGCGCAGCAGCAAGTTTCCATTCACTTTACTGAATCTAGAATTATATAGCATAGAAGACAAATATATATATATAGAAGTACAAACATTATGGAGTGAAAAAATGAAACATTCAACAAGCCCTGGAATCCTGTCAAAATTTCCAGGAAGGAAGCAGGACAATATGCACAAAAAATAAGCACAAATGACATAAAGGAAACATCACCACACACCAGAATCAAATTCCTTAAAACCAGTGATGAAAAGACAATCATAAAAGCAGAGAGAAAAGACACATTCTATACAGAGGAAGAACCAGAGTAATCAGAGCAGGTCTCTCCTTGAAAACACCTCTCCCTCCCATCTGGGTTGGGGGCCCAGTCTGTCCTGACTCACCTCCCTAGGCAGTTGGGTCCCTGGACAGATGTCCCCATCTCCTGTGCTATAGCAGCTGACATCAGGGGTTGTAATCCTGTCTCCTGGTACCAATAGGTCCTGCACACAGTCCCACATGGCTGAGGAGGGGGGTCAAGAATCAAACCTCACAGATCCTAGGCTCCAACTCTGACACCCAGCCTCTCTGAGCTTCTCTTGGCTCAGCCCACTCAGGAGGCTATTTGTTACTGTGGTTACCAGGTAGGGTGGGGGAGGGGGCTCCTTGCCACAGCGCCTTAGTGATGAGGAAGTGAGTTCAAACCATCATGGGCTGCACCTACTCCCCTTCTGTCCCCGGAGTGTTTTCATTCCCCTGGCATGAGATCCTTTCTACACTCAAGCTAAAGATGTGAGGTCCCCGCCGCTCTCCCTCCACCTGGCAAAGGGAATCCTTGTGGTCATCAGCTGATGAAGTCACATGGGAACAACGGCTCTGTCCCTGACTGTGGTCTGTGTGCTCAGAAGTCACCTGACTGCTCAGGGGAGGCAGGTATACACGATGTCCATGTGGACGGGAAAGAGGCCACATAGTAAACCTGAGCTCAGGAGACTGAAAATAACCACGTAAGGTGGTGTAAGCATAGAAAACATCATGACTAAGTGAGCCATGGCGGGAAGTCACATCTCTAGCTTCCTTCATAAGTTAATCTGCCTTTCAGTGGGCCTGTCTGTTGTCCTTTTGCACCTAAGATGACATCCTTGGAATGTCAGTCACCGCTTTTTCAGGACCAGAGCAGGAAAGTACAGAATGCCTCGTTCTTACTCTTGTCCCCTGGTTAACATCTCTGTGAGAACTATTAACTGTCCTGTACCCGCCTGTGTGAAAGAAGCACCTGACTCTCCGATTTACTTTTATCCAATCCCAGAGACTTCCCTGCTTTGCTTTCTCCACCCCCTTAATCTATCACCAGTGGATTTCATGTAACCTTCCTCCTCTGATTTCATGTGTAAAATCAGCTGCAAAGCGCCGTTTGGGGGACCATTTTCTCAATCCCTTGAGATTTTGCTTCCTGGCAATTGTGGTCAGTTTGGCACAAATAAACTCTTACAAGCTTGTCTTAGGCTGGATGTTTTTCATTGACATCCAGATGGCTCAGAGTCCAGGCTGGGACACAGCAGACGTGTCACCTTGAGACCGTGCTTGTAGCTACTGCGGTCCACCTCATCCTGGGACAGGGACGCGCTGTCCCCCTTTTCAGAGGTGTCCTCTCTTCCCAGTTCCAGGCACAGGAATGGACGGACACTTGACAAGGGCCTGACTGCCATGTTACTCAGGAAAGCAGATCTTGGGGAGGTGGGCTTCTCCTCCTTGTGGGGGGTTAGGCCCGGTCTGCAAACTGCGGCCTTGGAGCCCTGATGGAGCACGGGCCCTGCCGTCAGAGTTGCTTCCCACGTCCTCATCAGCCCTGTTCTCCACCCTGTGAGGATCTCAGCTCTTTGCCCTTCATCCTTCCTGGGTACCAATGCTTACCTGGTCAACATCAAATTATCTTTTGATTTTTTTTAAAAGTAACTTCCTCAGGGGGACCATCCATGACATAAAGGCTGAGGGTGGTGCTTTTCCTGAATAATCTCATAGGTTCCTAGCTCTCAGAACTTGTCATATCTCTTTCATACGTTTTGTGTGAATTAGATATTTCTGTGAGGAAGACTGTGCACAGGTACCAACAAAGTATTGACTTTGAGTATTCATGTCATAGTGACGTTGGCATTGAAAACTGCAGAACGTTCTTGTGGAACAAGACAGACGGAGACCATGTTTATCGCTCCTCACTGTGACCTCAGGAGAAGGCAGGAGGATGGAGGGTCTTAGTTACAGCAGAGACTGTGCTGCCTGGGGACTGAGACAGGCTTCTGGGAGGAGACTCAGACCCTTCAGGGGAGGGAAGCTCATGGCAGGAGGCCCGTCCCCGGGGATTGTGAGCACAGAGACAGAAGCAGCTGGAAGGAGCCAGCCCTGTCCCTGGGGCCCGGGAGCAGAGTCCTTACTGGGGCCTGTGTGGGAGCTGGGGCTGCGGTAAGAGATACCAACATGGGGGGCTGACAATAGAGATTTACTGTCTCACGTTCTGGAGGGAAAAGTCTCAGGTAATTGTCAGCAGTGTTGGGGTTTTGTGGGCTGTGGAGAAGAATCTGCTCCTTGCCTCTCTTCTAGCTCCTGGGGGTTTGCTGGCACATTTTGTGTCTTTGGCTTCTAGATTCTGCCTCTGTCTTCACGTGGTGTCTCCCTTCTGAGTGTCTGTCTCCAAAGTTTTATTTTTTATAGCAATACCAGTAAAATTGCCTTGGAGTCCACCCTAGTCCAGTCCGACTTCATTTTAACTAATTAAATCTGCAATGACCTACTTCCAGGGATCAGGACAGGGGGCTGGGTAGTTGTGCCCCCTGTGACCTGAACAGGGGCAGTGCGTCTGTGGCACCGTGTGTGTGTGTGTGTGTGTGTGTGTGTGTGTGTATTTTGATGTTGCCAAGAAATATTGTCAGTGTCAAAAAAAATCCCAATCCCATGGCTTTCTCCATAATTGCCTCCTTCCATTATTCTGCTGCCTTTTCTTTATACTAAGTATAAGGACAAGGATTAAGGACAGAGATAGAAGGAGGAGTAAACATTCATATCTGCTTAATACGTATCAGCACCATTGACAGCACTTCAGATTTATTAAGTTGTTTGATCTCAAATATTCTATGAACAAGCATTCTCATCATCACCCCATTTCACAGATAGGGAAGCTGAGGCACGATGATGAGCACCTTGTCTGAGGTCAGAACTAGAAAATGGCCAACCCAGCAGCAGGACTGATGTCCTCTGACCCCAGAGTCCCTGATCTTTGATGCCATTTTTGGTCCCTCATTGCGCTTTCAAAGCTAAGAGTTGGCCTCTCTTTACGATGCCAGAAAGTTCTCTCTCTTACTTTCAGAAGTAAGTGGCTGATATTGTGACTTTGCGGTGCAGCCCTGTCCAATAGAAAGAAAACAGGAACCACATACGAGTATGTAATTTAAAATTTCCCAGTAGGCATATTTAAAAATGAGGAAAAGCAAATGGAATCAGTTTTCATAATAGATTTCATTTCATTCATTTAGTTGAAAATATTATCATTTCAATATGTGCTAAATATAAAATGTTGATATATTTTACATTATTTTTACATAAAGTCTTTGACAACTGATAGGTATCTCAGTGTCCCCACTTCTGTGCATAGACAGACCCTTGTTTTAATCAGGGTCTGATTCCAACACCATGAACAGAGACTCCTCAGAACAGACTAAGGGAGGGCAGACCACCTGAATACAGCAGACAGGGCTGTGACAGCAGGGACACCGAGGGACTGGAACAGGGGAGCAGGAGGATATGGGGAACCCAGAGGGGCAAGGCAGGGAGGGGACTCAAAGGTCAGGCTGAGGTTAATCTCCTGAATGGAATTTTGACTCACCATCACCATCGGCAGAACTTCGTTAACCTTGCAATGAGGGCTCCCTGCTCATTAGACTGAAGGACAGGCTGTGCCTTCAGCATAAAGCTGCTGTTGTGTTATTACAATGTCAGGTGAGGGGGTGCAGGTAAAACACTCACCAAGGGTGTGGCCTCTATTCAGAGCTCAAAACCAGTCATTCTGTTGAACTAGCTACACAGGTAGGATGACATTCATCTGGGAGCACCAGGGGGCACTGTGGGTCCTGGTTTGGGGACCCAAATAAGTCCAATTCCCCTGGGCTGTGCTCAGTGCAAAGGGCATGACTGATGCTCCTTTGAAGACACTTGTATTGGGTAGAATCCACTCTCTCCTCTGAAACTCACACCTGGCCCTTCTGACCTCAGGAAACTACCAGCATGAAGCCCTTAGGCTCAGGGCTCAGACAAGAGCTGAGACAGACACACTGGGGAATGGAGACCAGATGCATTCATGCTCCTCCCTTCCTGAGCTGCAAGAAGAGAGGATAAGACAGGAGCTTAGAGAGGCCAGTGCCAGCTGGGCAGCCTCAGGGCAGAGTTCCTGGAAGACCCTCCCTACCATGGCCTGGGTTTCCTCGTACATCCTGTCCATGGTTTCCTCCACAGGTCGGAGCGATATTTCCCCGATATTTCCCTCCAAGCACAGACCTGACGGGCATCTGTCCAGTTGGGGTGTGTTCAGCATCTCTATTGTATTTTGCGTTTCCAGGTCTCTGTGCTCAGCCTGTGTTGACCCAGCCCCCACCTGCATCTGCCTCCCTGGGAGCCTCGGCCAAGCTCACCTGCACCCTGAGCAGTGAGCACAGCACCTACACCATTCAGCAGCAGTCAGGGAAGGCCCCTCACTACATAAAGTGCATTAAGAGGGGCAGGAGCCACAGCGAGGGAGATGGGATCCCGATCGCTTCTCGGGTTCCAGCTCTGGGGCTGACCGCTACTTAACCATCTCCAACCTCCAGTCTGAGGACGAGGCTGAGTATCACTATGGTGAGGGCCATACAATTGTTGGCCAACGCGGCTGAGCCTCAGTGACACAGACAACGGACATGGGAGGCCAGAACCTCCCTCCTTCAATCTCCTCATCCTCATGGTGCCTGGATGAGCTGCTGCTGTCCTTTCCAGGACCCTGAGACCTTGACTCCTTACCTTGCAAACCTCATGTTCCTCTTCCCAGTGACACCACGAGGAAGAGGCAGATGTGGGTCATAATTGAGGTCATTTTCATGACACAACATTCTGTTTCCTCAAACACAGGCTTGTGGGGACCTGCTGGGACAGACCTGAGCCGCTCAGAATGAAAACCACCCTGAGAGAGTGGCTGGGCTGAGATCTGTGTCCCCAGAGCCACTGGACCCTGTGCTCCAATGTTGGGCTCTGCTTAAGGAACATAGATTGGACACCAGACGTGACTATGGAACCATAGCAGTGAACGTTGTACCTCTGGGTGCAACACGGTTTATGACAGGGGTCCTCTCAGGACTGAAGGGTCAGCAGAATGCATTTGGCCTCGAGGGGAGGCAGGACACCTTACCTTCAGTGGGTGCAGAGCTGGGTCCAGTAGGTAAGAGGGTGCATGTTAGGAGGCCTGTGGCAGGACTGACATGAAGCACAGCCTGGGCTTCTCCAGCTGTGGTGGGTTCTCACCTGTGGTGCCAAGAACGGCTGCACATCTGCCCAGAGGACTTTTCCAGGGATAGGTCAGGACCCCTGTCCCCTAGGACAGCTGTAGGGCTGGCGGGATAAAGATGCTGAGATGGAAAATACGCTGACTCCCCCCCTGCCCTGGAGTCTCAGCCTGTGACAGTTTTTATTATATTAAATTCTAGAAAACATGTCACTATTTAATGCAAAAACACAATAACATGTATCTTGTGGTTTATAATACATGTCAAAGCAAATATATGACAATGTCACCTCAAAGGTTTGAGAGATAGAAGTACATATTATAATAAACTGAGGTGTCCATGGTTCAAATCTCGTTCATGTCCAATGTGGTATTTTCTCATGAGTTAATAATTTGGAGCAGAAGTGATGTGCTGTCAGAATTCTCTGCGCTGTATGTTTCCAGGGAAGGTGAACCACAGAGAGGTTCCTGTGTGAATTCCTGAGCAAAGAGAAGGGGAAGCAGCAGCCCTTGTGGAGTGACAGTCCTTCTGGCTTATCCCCTGGCTCACGTGGTTGACACGGGGCAGTGGCCACATTGCAATGGCTCCACCTTCCCCTGGAACGTTCTTTAGCTCCTCTGATTCCCAGGCCAGGTGTGTGTGTTCAGTGTGATGTCACATCTCTGCAACACATCCCTTATATTATAGATTTCCATCACATTAAAACTGAACTGGTTTCCTGTCACAACTTAATTTCTCACTGTCTTTCATCCTCAGACAAACCAACTCTTCCCCACAGGGCACTGACTCTCCTCTCGCCAAACACACTTCCTGTTACTGGTTCCACCTTCCCATCCTGACAGCAGCTCCTCAGTCACCTCCAGGGAGGCCTCCGGCAGCCTCTCTCCACACAGCACCTGCTGTCATTTTTGTCTGATCTCAATTATCTGTACATCATACACAAGGCACGATTCTCTCTCTATCATTATTTTGATTGATTGATTGATAATTTGTGTTTCCCTAATTGGTCAGGATTTTTTTTTATTAAAAAGACACTTGACAATTAGAGGCATGAATGATAGGAATGTATTTATTTTCATGTTTTCTTTTAAATTGGTGAATATTGGGGAACAGTGTTTTTCCAGGACCCATCAGTTCCACGTCAAGTCATTGTTAAGACCTCACACTCTAACCAACTGAGCCATCTGACCACCCACCAGCAGCTCAGCGGCAGCTCATTGTCTTCAATCTACGTGTGGAGGGCGCAGCTCACTGGCCCATGTGGGAATCGAACCGGGAACCCTGTTGTTAAGAGCTCACGCTCTAACCAACTGAGCCATTGGGCTGCCCCAGGAGCCCAGTTTTTTTCATGCAAAAATAAGTCTGGAGAGAGATTATTGTTCACCAGATACTCAATAATTTCAGAGTTACTGAATCTTTCTCACTTTTTGTCTATCTTTCCTACTACAGAGGTTTTGCTTTCATTCTTGTTGACAAGACCTCACGATGGCTGCTGTAACTCCAGCTATCACACCCATTTTGAAAAGGAAAGGAGCTGCATAAACCTAGTCTTTTTTTTCCACAAGAGCAAATGTTCATGGGAAAGAAGCCCAGCTGACTGACAAATCCATGGGCCAGCTCCTGCCACAAGGTCAGTCCTGGCCAACAGAGAGCTGAGCATAACAATCGTCCTGCTTTTAAATGAATATGGAAGACAAGGAACAAGTAGAAGGTGGTGGGGACTTTCTACTGTGTCACCTGAACAAGTGTGTCCCCTCTGCTGCCCCACCCACATGATGGAAGCTCTGATACAGGTGCTGTGTCCTGTTCACACTGATTTCCCAGGATGGAATGTCTGCCAGGTAAAGTGGGTCTAAATCAACGTTTGTTGGGTGAGTGTCTCCTGTCTCCATGTTTGAGTGGTTATCACCACCGCCCTCTTCTGACTCAGCAGCAGCAGCAGCAGCAGTAAAAGGGAGTCGGAGTTCCCTGTCCCTGGTGCCAAGCCCCGAACCCCACACATGACCACCCACCACCCCAGAGATATGCACAGTAACACCTCAGGTGGGAAACCTCAGACTGGTCATCTCTTCTTCTAAACAAGCCTGTTCATAGTTTCATGGGTGAGCTGGGCCTCTTGTGCCTGGTGTGAGACAGGTAGGGTCATGTAGGGAAGAGGAATTCCTCCCATAGCGAGCAGTCCATGGGTCAAGGAATCACGACCTGAGCAGCGGGGTCTGAATCCACTCCTGGGCAGAGGACGCCCTGTCCCTCCACAGCCAGTGTGGAGCGACCACCAGGGGGCAGTACAGAGTCACCTGGTAAAGCCCCTTGCAGGAGGGTGGGTCTGGGTGGCAGCAAGGATTCTAACATGCAGGGGGGTTAACCCCCAGCTCACACCTGAAGGATGAGGTGTAGATTTTCTACACCATCACCTTTGACACATGTAAAATTCTGACTCCATGTCTCTCTGATGTGCTTCTTGTGGACTTTGCCTATTTCTCTAGCAAAGGTCTAGGTCCTTCATTCCTCTCCAGCCACACCACTCGTGCTAAAATTGTGTCATCCTCAAACACAGTATCTGTCCCTGGCACTGAGCACACATTGGGGATACTGAGGCACAGCATCTGACCCAGAAGCTCTCAGCAGGACAGGAATCTTACAGCAAGTCAATGGCTCCTAAAAATGCATGTGTACTTGGCAAGGTGAGAATTATATTCAGGTCCTGATGTTCAAAACCTGTGATCTTGGGTAGGACACTGCTCCACCTTAAGGCTCATATGGCCACCGCCAGTGTTAAAATTCTCTAATGGGATAAGGATGTACAGACTTCACTCTGAGCTCTGCCATGGCCAGAACAGCCCATCAACGAGGTCAGACAAAGACTAAATGAAGAAATCAGCCCCAGACTGTGGGACCTACATGTGGAGGGAATTCTCCTGGGCTGATTGTGGGGTCTGCTGGGGCCACCCGACCATCCCTGAGCCCTTCTCTGAAACCACAAAGCTCCTCAGGCAGCACACCTGAACCCTGGCTGATTTGCATACCCAGCAGCTCTCTCCACAAGGGGATAAGAGAGGCTGGGAAGAAACCTGCTCAGTCTGAGAATCGGGGTTCCTCCACCATGGCCTGGACCCCTCTCCTCCTCGGCCTCCTGGCTCACTGCACAGGTGCTGCCTCCAGGCTCATACCCACCCCCAGCCCCAGGGCTCTGGGCCAGCCTGGCCCTGACTCTGCATCTGTCAGAAGGGGGGTGATTGTTCAGAAAATCTGCCATACAGGCAGGCCCACAGGCCACTGGGACTGAGAAAATTCGAGTGGGGACCTGGCGCCCAAAATTTCTGCAGCTGAGTCCAGGCCGAGCAGGCTGGGGTCTCCTGACAAGGAGTCCTACATCCTTAATCCCCTGTTCTTTTGTCTCTCTTGCAGGATTTGTGGCCTCCTATGAGCTGACTCAGCCGCCCTCGGTGTCAGTGGCCCTGGGACAGACGGCCAGGATCACCTGTGGGGGAAACAACATTGGAGGTAAAGATGCTCACTGGTACCAGCAGAAGCCGGGACAGGCTCCTGTGCTGGTCATCTATGATGATAATGAGCGGCCCTCAGGGATCCCTGACCGATTCTCTGGCTCCAACTCGGGGAACACGGCCACCCTGACCATCAGCGGGGCCCGGGCCGAGGACGAGGCTGACTATTACTGTCAGGTGTGGGACAGCAGTGGTGATGCTCACAGTGACACAGGCTGATGGGGGAAGTGAGACACAAACCGCTGTCCCAGTCTGTGTTATGCTCTTCTCGAGCTCTAGGAGAACTAGTGACAAAGCCAAGAGCAGGTCTTGGCCAGGTCCCCAGATAGGAGATCCCCAGGCTGCCCGTCCTCCCAGCCCCCAGGCAGCGCTGCAGAGGCTGCAACAGAAGTGGATTCAGGGCTGGCAGGACCAGGCTACATGGTATTTTCTGGGCCTGAGTGTGAGTTCAGGACAGGGTCCTAAATGGAAGGACAGACAGACATCCATCCATGGTCAATGTCCCTGCATTTCCATATGGTGGTCTCAGGGCCAGTCCTTCACTCAAATGAGCAGGATCACACCCCAGAATTTCCCTTCTCAGCTGAGCTCTTGAAGTCCCCGCTCCAAGGGCGGGTTGTAATTCTGAGTGGAGCAAAGGAGTGTCATGGACACTGGGGTGTTGACTTAGTTCCCCGTCTGGGCTCACCCACCCACCACCACTGCTGGGGACCCTGGCAGGTCTCAGTGGTGCCCTCACTGGGAAGTGCTATTGGTTCAGAAAATGGCCTCCCGTTCCTCACCCTTCACAGAGAGGGCTGTGAAATGACCGCCTGTGGCCAAGGTCCCCAGGCCCTGCCTCAATTAGTGTGACTGAGAGATGACAGCTTCAGAGCTCCCTGGAGGAACCTGACGCCTTGTGTGTCACCTCATGTGAGACACCTTCTCTTTCTCCCTAGTCTCACCTCCCTCACTTCCTTCCAGATTCCTACACACCCAATTCTCCATCTCAGAGTCTGATTCCAGGGAATCCCATCTAAGAGGGCCAGCTGTCCCCAACATGGTCACCAGGGCCAAGGAGGCCACTATACGCCCACAGAGCTCTGGTTCTCACCTAAGTCCCCAATGTGCACGTCAAAGTCCCCAGAGAGACCTGATTGTTCCTTGTATTTTGTAGAATGAGAAAGAGCCTGACACACTAGGTGCCCTGGGCTCTGAAAGACAGAGGGAGAGTCAGGTCCATCCTGACGGTGAGTCCAGGGGAATCGGGACCGTCCCCTCCTCCTACAACGTGACCCAGCAGACACACAACCACGGTGTGAGCTACACAGTGGGCGCTGCCTCACTTCTACCCTCCAGATCGTGCACAAGAATCTCTCTTCACACCCACCCTAACCAGAAATATAGACAGGAAGGTATTCTGTGAAGTGCAGTTCAGCCTGTCAACGTTGACACTTAATAAGCCACCACAGTGCACCCCTTGTCACCATGAAACCCACTCCTGTCTCCACAGCACACAGTCTCCAAAAGGGAAGAACAACAATAGCCACGCTTCAACCTATTATGATAAAACTATCCTGCTAATGACCAGAAACCTGCTCACCCTTTCCCACAAGAGGATACAAAACACTGTTTTGTCTGCTAGTGACATTTCTTGTCTCCAGCTGATGTCATGTTCTATAACTTAAATATTGAGATACAAAGTTAACTACTTTAACACATCTTATGTTAAATAAAAATGGAATGAGAGTAATACAAAAACATATGATTAATACGTATGCAAATATATATATGTAGAAATATAAAGTAGAAATGTTTGTTACTGTTATTATGCACATTTCTGCAGCTACCCCTGTGGTCAGAGCTGGTGTCTGTAGTTACTTTCTTCCCTTCCCATCCCATATCCTCTTTGCCCTCAGCAGATACCTGAGTTAGTCATGATCCCTTGTCAGGTGGGATGACGCAAACCTTCATTCCAGAAGGTTCTGGCCCATTATCAGTTCTGCTGAATTGGACGGTTGTGATTTTATGACTGATCACAGACCACAGTCTGGCTGTCATGGAAGGTCCCTTGCATCCCATACGTACTCCTGCTCACCCCAGTCGTGTAGAAGGAACCCAGTGCCCCCTTCAGAGTTAACACCACCCACCCCACGCAACACCCCCAACTTTGCCTGACGATTCATTGTCAGGAGGAGCTGAGATGGGCCACGGAGCAGTCTCCACTGTGAGTTCCATGCAGTCACACAGAGTGAGGCGTCTCCGTGATGAGAAGGCAAAGTCCTGCTCGTGGCTCCTTAGGGATGGTCATGAGTGGTGCCCCTCCCATTTCCACCCCTTGATTCCCAGGCCCATGAATCCTGCCTATGGGAGAAGCCACGCCATAGATTAGATGGTGACTTAGAGCACAAACAACCTCCTGGAGGACATTGCCTCTGCCCTGTAAGGAGCTGCCACCTACCTGGCCATGTCACCGAGTCCTCAAAGGCCCTTTCATTCCAGATATTACTTCCTGCTGTTTTCTAGTCTTATCAAGACCTCATAAAGGTCAGATTGGAGGTGTAGAGACAGGGTCGGGGTGTTATTCCATGCAAAAAATCCAGTATCTCACACCCAATAGGGAGAATACTTTGCGTTAATGCTAAAGAATTATAACTCAGTGCTGCCAAATGTTCTACTGATCAGAGGCTACTCCTAGACATGTGACATGTACACAGAACTGAAAGGATGACTAGGATTTAGGTAGGTCTATGGTCTAAACATCTGTGTCCCTCCTGAATTCATGTGTTGAAATCTTTACACCCAAAGGCGACATATCAGTAGATGGGGACTTTGGAAGGTGATTGGTCATGAATGGGATCGGTGCCCTTAGAACAGAAGCCACAGCCTCGCCCTCCCCCCACCACTGAGGGAGGACACAGCCAGAGGGCGCCTGCTACGAGGCAGGAAAAGGGCCCTCACCAGAAGGCGACCATGCTGAAGACCGGATCTTGGACTCCCACCTTCAGCACAGTGAACAATGAATTTCTACTGATTTAAGCTGCCCGCTTTGTGTCCAGTTGTTCTAGCGACCTGAATGGACAGGTGCAGCAGGCCCTGGGTGAGGACGAGTGTCACAGGAGGTGTCTCAGTCAGAGGAAGCAACATATGGAGACTCTAAGACAGAAGAGACCATAACATGTTTGAGGTGATGAGGAAAGTCCAGATGAGGTGGAGCTGAGTGAGAGCAGGAGAAATGGCCTGAACCATCTGTTTCTGTCTGGATGTCCCACTGGACACCCCCCTCCTCACACCACCCAGGGGCTTGCGAAATGTCTGTTCTTAAAACACACGAGTGTTCTCCACATCATTACAGGGTCCAGCACCTGAATCGGGCTCAGTCTGGCGAGGGCAGGACAGTTAAGAACTAAGACCCAGGTGGCCTAGGAAGGGCTTGGGGACAGAAGCAGGAGGAAGTGAGGGTTTCTATGGTGACCTAGACCAGAGCTTCTGGAACCTCAGTGAGCACACAGTTCCCTGGGGTCTCCTAAGATGCAGCTGCCACAGAAGCAGGTCAGGGTCGGCCCGGAAACCTGCATGTCTGTCGGGTCTCAGGGGAGCTTGTGCTACTGGTCCTCTGAGGACCACACTGGAGTGGCTTCACTCCTGCTCACCTGCTTCTCACAGCTCAGGTGAGAGTCACCACAGGATGCACGTCTGTGAAGCACAGGGGACCTGCTCTCCCTCCCACCCAGGGTCCATGGGGCCTTGGCCCTGCACACACCCCTGTCCACACCTCTCCCTCTCATCAGGATTAGGGACCCAGTGTGTCCCGACCCACCTCCCTAGGCATGTGGGGCACCTGGACAGATGGTCATCATTTCCTGTGCCAGAGCAGCTGTGACATTAGGGGTTATAATCCTGCCTCCTGGTACCACCAGCTCCTGGGCACAGCCTCACATGGCTGAAGACGGAGGTCAAGAATCAATCACGACAGACTCCAGACTCCAACTCTGGCAACTCAGGCTGTCTGAGCATCTCTTGCCTCCAGCCCAGCAATGAGGCTGGTTATTTTTGGGGTTCTCATGCAGGATTGGGGGATGAACTCTCACCCATAATCTCTTAGTGATAGGAAGCAAGATCCATCCATCATGGCTGGGACTGCTAAATGCCTGTGTCCATTCTGTTGCCAGCTCCCATGACGTGGGACTCCTTCCATGTTCGAAGACAAAGAAGGCAGGTTCCCTCCTCTCTCCCACCACTAGGCAGGTGAGTCCCTGACAGCTACAGCTCATTGAGGTCACTTCGGAACAAACTCTGTCCCTGCCTGTGGTCTATGTGCTCAGACACCCAATTGACAGCTCAAGAGAGGCAGGTATAGGTCATGTCCCGGTATCTCAGAGTCCTGGCTAGGACAGGGCAGGAGTGTCACCTTGAGATCCTGGCTCTAGCTACTACGGTCCACCTTTTCCTGGGACAGGGTCCTATCTGTCCAGCTTTTCAGATCTGTCCTCTCTTTCCAATACCAGGGAAAGGACTGGGGGAGACACTTGATATTGACCTGACTGCCATGTTACTCAGGGAAGCAGATCATGGGGAGCTGGGCTCCTCCTCCCTGCGGGGGGTCAAGCTTGGTCTGCAACCAGCGGCCTTAGTGTCCTGAAGGCGCCATGGGTCCTGTCATCAGAGATGCCTCCCATGTCCTCACAAATCCTTTCTCCACCCTGTGATTACGTCAGCCCCCTGCCCCTCACCTCTCCCTGAGTACTGATCCTTACCTGGTCAACACCAAATTCTCTTTCAAGGTTCTGTTTAAAAGTAACTTCCTCTGGAGACTATCCATGATATAAAGACTGAGAGACATTCTTTTGCTGAATAATCTCATAGGACCCCCGCATTTCCCATGTTGCAGCTCTTGGCACATGTCATATCTCCTTCATACCCTTTGTCACAGTTAGACTGATACTGTGAGGGACACTGTGCACAGGTACCAGCAAACTAGTGACTTTGTGTATTTACTGTCATGGTGATACTCTGAATATTCTTGTGGGACAGGACACACTGGAGACCACATGCATAGCTCCTCACCGGGACCCCAGAAGGAGCAGGCAGCGGGAACGAGGGTCTTAGATTTTCCACAGACTGTGCTGCCTGGGGACTGAGACAGGCTCCTGGGAGGAGACTCAGACCCTTCAGGGGAGGGAAGCTCCTGGCAGGAGGCCCCTCCCCGGGGGTTGTGAGCACAGAGACAGAAACAGCTGCTCATGTCCCGAGAGCAGTAGTGTCCTCAGCAGGGCTGTGTAGGTGCCTGGGCTGCAGTAACAGACACCACACATGGGGGCTGACTGTGCAGATCGATTGTCTCACTGTTTTGTGGTTGAAAGTCTGAGATCAGTTGTCAGTGGGGTTGGGTTTGTGGGACGTGAAGGAGAATCTGCTCCTTGCCTGTCCTCTAGCTCCTGGGGATTTGCTGGCATCTGTGGTGCCCTGGCTTGTAGATCCTGCCTCCATCTTCACGTGGCATTCTCCCTGTGAGTGTCTGTCTCTAAATTTCTCCTTTAAATGCGGACAGCTCTCAAATGGGATCATGGGCTCACCCTACTCCTGTATGACCTCGTCTTAAATGAACTAATTCCATCTGCAACAATCCTATTTCCAATAAAGTCCCATCCTAAGGCCTTGGGGTTAGGACTTCAACATATACATTTGGGGGACAGAGTTCATCCACCAACAGTGTCACTGCCATGGTGGGCACCACCCCCTCCTTGGAGGCCTGCAGGTTGGGGTGCACCAGCAAACTCTCAGAGATGAGGGGGGCATAACTGACAGCCCAGAAGGACTCTGCTCCGCCCCGGAATGAACCCTCCTGAGCCTGGATGTCCAGGCTCCGTCCTTGATCTCTGACGTCACCACAGCGAGCAAATCATGACACATGACAAGGTGGCCTCCATCGCCTCCCAGCCAGGCCATAGGTGAGGCAAGGACCTCATATTTTCAGTGAATGACTCAGTGGCAGCTGCCTTCCTGGTACAGACCCCACATTCAAAGCTGACCTGCTTCTCCTCCAACCACAGTTCCCGGTTTTCTTGACTCAGCTCAACTCTTTGTGGATTCGGCGAACCTAGGACCTCATTAAATTGCACCTGGTGACTTTCTGGACTGACCTGGAGGGATCCGTGTGAGGTGCCCCTGCCCTCTGTGCCCCAGAGTCTCTTCCCCTCAGTGACACCAGCCCCAGCCCTGAGGCCCATCAGCCTCACCTGCCACCCAGGCATCCAAGCTGCCCCATGTGGACGGTCAGAGGACACACACCGTGTCAATGTGTGCAGGGCAGGTTTTCAGTTTCTGCAGAACTAGGGAACGTCTCCCAGAGCCGGGAGTCACACTAGGGCTCACTCTACTGAGATAAGGGAGATGAGATGACACCCCCCCCAGATCTCCACAGGCACGAAGCAGCTCTGCTGTAGCTCTGCCGGGACGGCCGTGATGTTTCTATTGAGAAACAGGACCACGTCCCTGGGCCAAAGGCCTAGTGAGCATGTCATCAGGCAGCTGAATGTGCCTCCTGTGACCTGTGCAATGGTCAGTGCATCTGTGGGCCTCTGTGTGTGTATGTGTGTGTGTGTGTGTGTGTGCGTGCGTGTGTGCGCACATGTGTTCATTTTGGTGTAGCTGACAGATTTTGCTAAGTCAAATGTCCCAAAACCAAACTTTCTATTTCAGTAATTTCCTCCTTTCACTATTCTGATGATTTAGTTTATATTAAGTATAAAGATGAGAATTAATGATATTAATACAAGGAAGAGAAGTAAACATTCATATGTGCTTAATACATATCAGCACCATCCAGAGGACTTCATATTTATTACAGTGTTTGATCGCAAATACTGTGAGACAAGCATTCTCATCATCACCCCATTTCACAGATGGGGAAGCTGAGGCACAGATGATGAGCACCTTGTCTGAATCAGAGCTAGAAAGTGGCCGAGCCAGCAGCAGGACCCAGGTCCTGTGACCCCAGAGTCCCTGGTCTTTACCACCATCCTGTGGCCTCTCATTGTATTTTCAAAGCTAAGACGTGGCCTCTCTTTCAGGTGCCAGAAAGTTCCCTCTCCTGTTTCAAAAGCAAGTGACATATGATTACTTTGCAGTACAGCTCTTTCCAATAGGAAAAAGAAAATCGAACCATGTAGGTAATTTAAATTTTTGTGGGATCTACAACGTCTTCAGCTTTTGTAAGTGAATGAGTTACTTCACATCCTCAGCGGTACTAGGTTTGAAAACCGATACATTTGTCTGGGATATTAGGTGAAATATGGTTTCTTGCCAATTGTTTCATAAAATAGAAGGGTTTCCCTTCCGATACTGACAGTTGCCCAAATCAATGGCCGAGACCGTGTTAGAAAAGGAATCCTGATCTCACTGTCAGGAGCCGACCTGACCTGAGGAGCCCAACGGTCACCTGATTCCCAACCCCACTGACACATGATCCTGTGTTGTCTGCCTTGGAGGAGCAGAGGGGGTGTCCCCACCTCTGTGCACACACTTGTGTTTCCCTGGGAAACGCAGATTCCAACACCATGAAGACCTGGGTGCTATTCAAACACTCCAGTCTCCCTGAGGGTTGTGACCGGAGGGGCTCAAGCAGCCTGGGAAGGAGGAGGAAGAGGATATGGGACGTGGTGACAGGCGGAGAAGGCAGAGCGCCGAAGGTAAGGCTCTGAGGTCAACTCCTGGATTGGAATCTTGACTCATCACTGTCCGGGGGACTTTGGGAAAATCATTAACCTCGCAGTGACAGCTCCTTCCTCATTAGACTGGAGGAGGGGCTGTGCCTTCAGCAGAGGGATGAAGTTGGGTATTATGACGGCGGGTTGAGGGGATGCGGGCAAAACACTCACCAAGGTGTGACCTCCCTCTACTCAGGGCTCAATAATAGCAATCCTATTGAACCAGCTACATATGTAGGATGACATTCATCCTGGGGGCAGCAGGGGGCACTGTGGGGGCATGGATTGAGGACCCAAATAAGTCCAATTCCCCTGGGCTGTGCCCAAGTGCAAAGGGCATGACTGATGCTCCTTTGAAGACACTTCTATTCAGTAGATCAACTCTCCACTCTGAAACCCACACCTGGCCCTTCAGGAAATTACTAGCACGAGGCTCTTAGGCTCAGGGCTCAGACAAGAGCTGAGACAGACACACTGGGGAATGGAGAACAGATTTGCATTCATGCTCCTCCCTTCTTGAGCTGCAAGAAGAAAGGATAAGACAGGAGCTTGGAGAGGCCAGTCCCAGCTGCGCAGCCTCAGGGCAGAGCTCCTGGAAGACCCTCCCCACCATGGCCTGGGCTTCCTTCTACCTCCTGCCCCTGGTTTTCTCCACAGGTCAGAGTGTCCCAGGGTATCAAGGGTCCCTCTTCCAAATATTTCCCTCCAAGTTCAGTCCTGAGGGACGTGTCCTGACTGTGCATTCAGCCTCATTTTTTTATTCTTCCTTTTCCAGGCTTCTGTGGTTGGGTTGTGCTGACCCAGCCCCCATCTGCATCAGCCTCCCCGGGAGCCTCGGCCAAGCTCACCTGCACCCTGAGCAGTGAGCACAGCAGCTTCTCCATTCGCTGGTATCAACAGGCACCAGGGAAGGCCCCTCGGTATGTGATGAGAGTTTACAGTAACGGAACCCTCAGCAAGGGGGACGGGATCCCCGATCGCTTCTCAGGCTCCAGCTCTGGGGCTGACCGCTACTTAACCATCTCCAACCTCCAGTCTGAGGACGAGGCTGAGTATTACTGTGGTACATGGCATACAATTGATGGCCAGTACCGGTAAGCCACAGTGACACAGACAAAGGGGAAGTGAGACAAAAACCTACCTCTGTCCCCTTTGCTCACCCAGCACACAGGGTGAGCTGCTCTGGGTCCCTCGGCAGGACCCTGAGACCTTCGGTTCTTTTCCTGGTTAATCCCGTCATCCTACCGCCTCCCTGAGACCCCACAAAGGAGAGGTCAGGGTTACAAAAGGGTCAGGGTCTCAGTGAGAGCACTGTCAGCTCCTATCATGTGACAGTGACAAATGAATGGTGTAAAGAAGTGTCCCTTTGGTTGACTGTTCCTTACCTGTGGCTTTGGCTTCAGAGATTGCCAGGTGATCCTGGGACCAGAAAGTAAAATTTCACATCAAACGTACTTGTGTGATATCAATTATACTCAATATAGTTGTTATGATAAAAAATTAAAAGGTGAAGAAGTGCTTGTGTGGCCCGTGGCCTTTGCAGAGTCTCCAGAAGAAACACCATTCAGTTCCTTTGTATCATTTGGGGAATCTTTTGGGCCAATGAGCTGTTGACAATTAACCCAAAGGAGTGGCTGAAACAGGTCACAGGAGCTGCACATGGGGACAGGTGGAGCTGATGTGGCTGAGAGAGTGACGGGGAGGCAGGGCCGGGTGAGAGTGCGCTGAAAGAGGTCACAGGACCTGCACATGGAGGCTGGTGGAGTTGATGTGGCTGAGAGTGTGACAGGGAGGCTGGGCCGGATGGGAGTGCGCTGAGGAGGCGTCCTTTCCCCTCAGGCTCCCTCTGCATCTGCTTCCCTCCCTGCTGGGAATCTTCACTTGCCCAACCTAGTTTTTCAGTTTCTTCTTTTTTTTAATATTGAGATATAATTTGCATGCACTAAAATCCACCTTTTAGTGAACAGTTCTGTGTGTTTTGACAAATGCATACAGAGGAGTAAGCACTTCCACCATCACGATTTATAACTTTTCCATCATTGTCCACAGATTCCCAGGGCCCCTTTGCTGTCAGAGCCCCCTGCAAAAGGCTCCTGAAACTACTGATCAGCTGTCTGTCCCTAGAGCTGGGTCTATGCATGGATGTCACAGAAATGGGACCATACAGGGAGCCTTTTGGTTCTGGCTTCTGTCACCCCACATAATGCACTTGAGATCCATCTGCGTTGTTGTATGTTACTAGTTCCTTCCATGCTCATCGTGGAGCGACATTCCATTGCATGGTTGAACCAGAGGGCGCTTCTCCTTTCCCCAGGTAATAACATTACGGATGTTTCCAGTTTCCACTCTTTGGCAGGTTCACATACAACCTTCGTAACTTTTGTTTAGGTTTCTGTGGGAACATAGTTTTCATTTCACTCAGGTATTTACCTGGGAATGGAATTGGTGGGTCATATGGTAGACGTATGTGTAAACTTCTAAGAGACTGACAAACAGTTTTTCAACGTGGATGCTTCATTTTGCATTTTCATGATCACGAAGCATTTATGAGAGTTCCCGTTGCTCCACTCCTATTGTCACTGGAGATCGTCTCTTTTTTTCAAGTCATTCTATTATATCTCTAGTGGTATATCATTCCATTTTTATTTCCTTTTCCTTACTGATGTGTGATGTTGAGTGTTTCTTCAGGCTCATTTGTCATCTGTGTATCTTGGTGGGTGAAGAGTTTGGTCAAATCTTTGCCCATTTTTCAAATTCAGGTTTATAGGTATCGTGTGTGTGTGTGTGTGTGTGTGTGTGTGTGTGTGTGTGTGTGTGCTTAGTTCACATGATTTTCTCCCAGGTGTAAGATCTTGTATCCACCACAGCGTCAAGACACAAAACACTCCATCACCACAAGGGTCCTTCACATTTTCCTTTTATAACAACATCCTCCTTCCTCCCATGTCCCCTCCTGTCCCTAACCCTTGGCATCCACTAAGTGGTTTTCCATTTCTAAAATTTTGTCTTTTCAGAAACAATTTTTAAAAATAAACATAGAATCCTACAGTATGTACCTTTTCGAGACAGTCACTTTTCACTTCACATAATCCCCTCTAGATTCCTTAACATTGTTGTCGCATTAGGGGTTCCCGCCGTGTCATCGTTGAGTAGTGTTCCGTGGTCTGGATGGATCAAAGTCTGTTGAAGCAGCCACTCATGAAGGGGCTTCTGGATTGTTCTCAGTTTGGGGCGCTGTGCACAAGAGTGCCCTGAAAATTACTGTACAGTTTCTCTGTCATCTTAAGTTTTCACTTCTCTGGTATAAATGCTCAAGTATCAGTTACCAGATTGTGTGGTAATTACAAGTTTAGTTTTCTAAAAAGCTGCCAAACTCTTTCCAGACTCTGTACCTTTTCACATTCCATCAGCCGTGCCTCAGTGATCCCATTTCTCCACTTCTTTGCCAGCACTGGGGTTGCCACTATTTTTACTGTGGCCATTAGGATAGTTGAGGACTGATAAGTAATTGTGACTTTCATTTGCATTTCCCTAGTGGCTAATGATGACATCTTTTCACGTTCTCTTTGCCATCAATATATCCTCTTCCACTAAATGGTTCCTCTTGTCCATTGCCCGTTTTCTAAATGTATGAGTTTTGTTTTCTTCTCACTGTTTACTTTTGAGAGTACTTTTCAGACTCTATACACTAGTTCTTCATTGGATATTTAGTGTGCAAATGTTTTTCTCTCCGTCTATTACTTGCTTTTTTTTCATTCTCTTTAAACAGTTTACAAAGAAAAATATCAATTTTAATATGGTTCCATGTATCAATCTTTCCTTTTATGAATCATGCAAATGGTGTCATAAAGATTAGTTGCCCAACTCTAGATCCCAAAAAATTCTCAAATTATTTTTTCCTCAAACATAGAAAAGGATGATTCCCTGAGAAGTCAATAACCATTTTCACTGCATCTGGAATCTGGCCCCTCACACACCAGCATGACCATGGTCCCTAAAAGCACTCCCCGCCCAGCCCGGTGGATGACCTCATCACTAGACAGGAGGACGGAGGGGGCTCCCCAATCCCAGGGAGGAGGCCCAGGGCTCAGCCTGAGCTGAGTGAGCAGGTGCTGGGTCAGGAGTCCGCACTGTCTCACTCCACACTGCAAGAGCTGTGGGGAACCTGGGTGCAGGCCTGGGAACGAGGGCCCAAATTTAAATCCACCATTAGCTCAGCAGTTCTCTGCTCAGTGGAAGCCACTCAACAAGCCGCAAGAAGGAAGGAAGGAAGATTTGCAGAAGGACCACTTATAGAGGACAAGACAGGCCTAGAGAACACATCCTCTTCTGTGGGTGAGAGACAGAGCCTGGGGCAACACTACCATGGCCTGGACACCTCTCCCTTCTGTGTCACACTGTCCTCCAGTCCCAGGAGGCCTGGTGTCAGTGCCGTGAGCAGGTCTGGCCACGACCCCAGATCTGAGATCCCCAGTTGCCCCTCCTCCCAGCCCCCAAGCAGCTCGCAGAGGAAGGATCAGCAGTGGATTCACTGATGACTGAATTTATAGGCAAACACGCAGGGGAATAATTACAACTGCATTTCATTTGTTTAGGGGGGTAAAGGAACGATTAGTTATGTTAACCGCACAACAGGAAGACATTTAAAAAAGAACACGCAAGTCAATTTCCAGAAATGACATTACAGTGTCTGAGGTATAATTCCACATGATGAGGCTGAAAGCATATTAAACACAGCAAAGGAAAGGATTAGTGAATTGATGACATAGAACACAAACTACAGAAAAGAGATGAAACCAGAGACGAGAAAAAAGACATTGGACAAAATAAACAAAATCATCAGAGTGTTGCAAGACAGATTCAAGAGCCTAACAGGCATGTAATTACAGTCTTTGAAGAGAAAAGATTTGGGGAGGAGAGGGGGAAAGAAAAAGTATGGAAGAAGTAGTCACAGAAAATGTTCTAATTTCAGTGAAACCTAGAATCACAGATCCAAGAAGCTCGACAAACTTCACACACAAAAAACCATAAAGGAAATAACAGCAATACGCATGATAATCAAATCCCTTAAAATCCGTGTTGAAGGGACAATAATAAAAGCACAGAGAGGTTCTATAAGGAGGAACAATCAGAGTGATCAGAGCAGATCTCTCCTTCAAAACAACGCAAATGAGGAGACAGTGGAGCAATGTCTCTAGATGCTAATAGAAAAAACCAAAACAACGAAAGACCTGTCCACTTTCAACTCTCTACCCACTGAAAATAGCTCTCAAACAAGAAGGCAAAATAAAACTTTCTGAGACACAAAAACGTAGAGGATTGATCCCCTGCAGACCCTCACAAAGAACACCCCTCAGACAGACAGAAATGGGAATCTACACAGAAACAAAAGGCATCGTGTCTGGTGACTATGCAGATAAATAAAATTTTCATTATGTTAAATTCTATAAAACATATCGCCATTTAACACAAAAACACAATAACAATGTATCTTGTGGTTTATAACACATGTCAAAGCAAATATATGACAATGTCACCTCAAAGGTTTTGAGAGGGAGAAGAACGTGTGATAATAAACTTAAGTGTCCATGATTCAAAACTAGTATCAGGTGCAATGTGATATTTTATTCAAAGTTAATAATTTGGAGCAAGAGTGATGTGCTGTTCGAATTCCCTGGGCTGTACATATCCAGTGAAGGTGAATCACAGAGAGTTTTCTGTGCGAATGGCTGAGCAAACTGAAGGGGAAGCAGCAGCCCTTGTGGAGTGACAGTCCTTGTGGCTCATCTGCTGGCTCACCTGTTTGACGCGGGACAGCGGCCACATTGCAATGGCTCCACCTGCCCCTGGACCTGCCTTCAGCTCCTCTAACTCCTGGGCCAGGTGTGTGTGTTCAGTGTGACGTCACATCACTGCAACACATCCCTTAATATTATAGATTTATAACACATTAGAACTGAACTCGTTTTCTGTCATAAACACCTTAGTTTCTCATTATCTTTCATCCTCAGACAAACCAGACTCTTCCCCACAGGGCACTGACTCTGCTCTCCCCAAACACACTTCCTGGTACTGGTTCCTCCTTCCCATCCTGACAGCAGCTCCTCAGTCACCTCCAAAAAGGCCTCCGGCAGCCTCTCTCCACACAGCACCTGCTGTCATTTCTGTCTGGTCTCAATTATCTGCACATCAGTGCAATGCACGATTCTTTCCATATCATTACCCTGATTGATTGAGGGGTTTGTGCTAATTATTTACTTCATTAGTCAGGAATTTTTTAATGTAAAACATACATGACAATGACAGGCATGAACAGACAGGTGCCTATTTTTCTCCTGCAACAATAAGTCTGGAATCAGATGGTTGTTCTCCAGATACTCACCAATTCCATCAGGTTCCAGATCTTTCTCACTTTCTTTTTTTTTTTTTTTTTCCTCCCCCTTCTTTCACCTCCCCCACCAACAGTCTGGTTCAAGCTGTTGTTTCTCAGTCGAGTTGTGTAGGACACAGCTCCCTGGCCCATGCTGGTATTATGAGCCTTGCGCTCCCCCCCAGCTGAGGCAGTCGGTCGGCCACTCATAGCAGCTCTCGCCTCCTGTCGGCTGCTCATGGCGTTAGGAGCACAGCTCCAACCACCTGAGCCACCGGACCGGACCTGTTTCTCACTTTCTGTTCCACCACCTCTACTATGGAGGCTTTGCTTTCATTCTTCTTCTAGACAGACCTCAGGATCGCAGCTCCAGCTATCACAACCATATTCAAGAGGAAAGGAGCTGTCTGAATCTGGTCTGTTTCTTTCCTTCACAAGGCAAAAGTCGCTCGGAAAGAAGCCCCGCTGACTGATACATCCATGGACCAACTCTAGGCCACAAATCAATACAGGGCAAGAGGGACCTAACAATAACAATTGTCTGACTTTTAACTGAATATGAAAGACAAGGTACAGGTAGAAGATGGGGGCGACTGTCTGCTGTGTCACCGAAACAAGTGTGTCCACTCTCTGCCCCACCCATATGATGGAGGCTCTGATACAGGGGTGTCTCCTACTCACACTGATTTCCCAGGATGGAAGTGGGTCTGAATCCATGTTTGTTGGGTGAGTGTCTCCTGTTTCCATGTCTGGACCATTAGCAGCCAGCACCCCATTTGACTCACCATCAGCAGCAGGAACCAGTAAAAGGAAATCCACAGCCCTCTGTCCCCTGGATCCAAGCCCCTGAACCCCTTGCATGACCACCCACCACCCCAGAGATGTGTGCAGTGATGCTTCATGTGGGACCGGTCACCTGTTCCTCTCAACAATGCTGTTCATGTTACGTGGATGATCTGAGCCCCTCGTGCCTGGTCTGACGTAGGCAGAACCACACAGAGAAGAGTGATTCCTCCCCTGGGCCAGCAGTCCACGGGTCAGGGAATCAGGACCTAAGCAGTGGGATCAGGGACAGAAAAACCCCTGCGCCTCACAGCTTTGTGGCGTAGCCACAGGGTGGCAACAGAGACCACCGGGCAAAGCCACCTGAAGATTAGGGTGGGGCCTGGGCATCAGCATTTCTAACATGTAGAGAGGGTTACTAACCCAGACCTGAGACCTGAACGAAAAGGTATCGGTTTTCTACACCATCATCTTTGACACTGAAGTAAAATTCTGTCTCCGTGTCTCAGATCTGGTTCTTGTAGTCTTTGCCTATTTTCCGGCAAAGGTCCAGGTACTTCATTCCTCTCCAGCCCACCCCACTCGTGCTAAAACTCTGTCACCCTGAAACCTTTCTCAAGGACAAGATCTGTCCCTACACTTAGGACACACGGGGGATACTGAGGCACAGCATCTATGACCTGCCCCAGGAGCTCTCAGCTAGGACAGAATCTAACACCTAAGTGGCTCATTAAAAACTCTGTGATCCATTAGCAAGGTGACAGTTTATTCAGGTTGTGATGCTCACACATGTGACCTGCATAGGACGCTGCACTGGCCTAAGGCTCAGATGGCTCGTCTTAACAGTGCACAGTGGGCTTGGAACGTGCAAGCAGCCTTCAACTCTGAGCACTGCTGTGACCAGGTCAGTCCAGGATCCAGGTCAGGACACAGATGGTGATGGACGTGTCAGCCCCGGACTATGGCAGCAGAGAATGATCCAGAATTCCCTGGGCTGAAGGTGGGGTCTGCAGGGGTCACAGCACGCCTCCCTGTGTCCCTTGGGGTGAGAGCCTCTGTGAAACCACAAAGCTCCTCAGGCAGCAAGCCTGACCCTGCTGATTTGCATACCCAGCAGCCCTCACCACAAGGGGATAAGAGAGCCTGGGAGGAAACAAGCTCAGCTTTAGGCCTCAGGGAGCCGAACCAGGGTGACTGCACCATGGCCTGGACCCCTCTCCTCCTCGGCCTCCTGGCTCATTGCACAGGTGCTGCATCCAGGCTCACACCCACCCCCAGCCCCAGGACTCTGGACAATCCTGGCCCTGACTCTGAGCTCAGCAGGGCGCTGCCTGTGGGGGCAGGAGGGTCATGAACCTTTTGCAGGGTGAGGGGCTGGTGGGGAGGATCCCCACTGTGCTCACTATCTCTGTGTGAGCCCTGAGGGGCGGCACCTGCCAGATAAGGTGGGGGACTGGATTTCATTTGTTCAGAGGTTCCATCCTTCAGCCAGGTCCACGGTCCCTGGGGCTGAGATGGTGGGAGGGGGAGCCCTGGGGGGCTCAGAGAATCCCTGGAGCTCAGGTCTGGCGAGGCAGGGGAGGCATCTCCCAGGAATGGGTCCTTCATCTTCTATTGCCCCACCCTTCTCTCTTATAGGCTTTGCGGCTTCCTATGAGTTGACTCAGCCACCCTCGGTGTCGGTGCCCCTCGGACAGACGGCCAGGATCACCTGTGGAGGAAACAACATTGGAAGGAAAAATGTTTACTGGTACCAGCAGAAGCCGGGACAGGCCCCTGTGCTGGTCATTTATGCTAATAGCAACAGGCCCTCAGGGATCCCTGACCGATTCTCTGGCTCCAACTCGGGGAACACGGCCATCCTGACCATCAGCGGGGCCCAGGCCGAGGACGAGGCTGACTATTACTGTCAGGTGTGGGACAGCAGTGATAAAGCTCACAGTGACACAGGCAGATGGGGAAGTGAGATGAAAACCCCCTTCTCTGTCTATGTCTCTCTCTCTCCTACAGCCCCAAGGGAGCTGGTGACAAAGTCATGGGCAGGTCCCCAGATCTGAGATTCCCCAGGCTGCCCCTCCTCCCAGCCCTCAGGCAGTGCTGCAGAGGCTGGAACAGGAGCGGATTCAGGGCTGGCAGGACCAGCCTGTCCCGGTGTCGTCTCGGCCTAGGTGTGAATTGGGGGCATAAGGCGTGAGTGGAAGGACAGACTGAGAGAAACATCTATCCTGTGGTCAATGACTTCATCTCCATGTGGTGGTCACTGGGTCACTCTTTCATTCAACTGACCAGCATTAGACCCCTGAATTTCCCTCCTCAGCTAAGCGCCTGAAGCTCCAGGCTCATGGGGCCCTTGGGGATTCTGAGTGGAGCAAAGGAGTGTGGTGTCCACCTAGGTCTCCTCTGTGCTGTCACCCACCACCACTGTTGGAAACCCTGGCAGCTCTCAGAGGTGCCCTCCCTGGGAAGTGCTGTTGGTTCAGAAGAAGATCTCCCAGGTTAGTGCCCTTCTAAGAGACGTCAGTGTAGTGGCCACCTGGGGCCAAGGTTCCCAGGCCCTGCCTCAATTAGTGTGACTGAAAGGTGACTGCTTTAGTGTGCCCTGGAGGAACCTGAGGTCTCGTGTATTACCTCATGTGTGTCACCTTTTCCTTCTTCCTAGAGTCACCTCCGCCACTTCCTTCCAGATTTTCTGCACACGCCCAATTCTTCATCTCAGTCTACCTCCAGGGAACCCAACCTAAGAGGGCCAGCTGTCCCCAACATGGTCACCAGGGCCAAGGAGGCCACTATACACCCACAGAGCTCTGGTTCTCACCTAAGTCCCCAATGTGCACGTCAAAGTCCCCAGAGAGACCTGATTGTTCCTTGTATTTTGTAGAATGAGAAAGAGCCTGACACACTAGGTGCCCTGGGCTCTGAAAGACAGAGGGAGAGTCAGGTCCATCCTGACGGTGAGTCCAGGGGAATCGGGACCGTCCCCTCCTCCTACAACGTGACCCAGCAGACACACAACCATGGTGTGAGCTACACAGTGGGTGCTGCCTCACTTCTACCCTCCAAATCTTGTGCATGAATCTCTCTTTACACCCACCCTAACCAGAAATATAGAAAGTAATTCTGTGAAGTACAGTTCAGCCTGTCAACGTTGCCACTTAATAAGCCACCACAGTGCACCCTGGTCACCATAAAACCCGCTCACATTTCCACAAACTACACATTTTACAGATTAAAGAGAATAACCGTATCCATGCTTCCATTTAATATGATAAAACTACCCTGCGAACAACCACAAACAAGAGGATGCAAAATACTGTTTTTCTGCCACTGATGTTTATTTTCTCCAGCTGATCCACATTTCCCGTGCAATGAATTGGAACATCAATACCAAGACATAAAGTTAACTATTTTTAACACAACCTGTGTTGGATGACAATGGGATGAGACTGGGGCAGAAATAAAAAAAAAAAAAACGTTAATTAATATATATCTAAACATACTCATTCCACAATAAAGAAGAAATGCTTGTTACTCCTATAGTCCCGTTTCTGCGACTAGGCCTGTGGTCAGACCCGTGTCTGTAATCACCTCCTTCCCTACCCATCCCATATCCCACTTGCCCTCAGCAAACGCTTTAGCTCGTCATGTTCCCTTATCAGGGGGGTGGACAAAACCTTCTTTCTGGAAGATTCTGGTCCATTGCCAGTCCTGCTGAGTTGGATTGTTGTTGGTTTTATAACTTTAATCACAGACCCAGGGAGTAATAAAGCGTGTCCTGAATCCCGTTCAGACTCCTGCTTCCCCACGTTGTGTAGTAACAATTCCCCTTTAAAGGCAACATCGCCTCCAATAGAGGATATTTTCTGCACAAAATCAGGAGATGTGAGCAATAACTCACAAATTCGTCCATGGTAAAGAGCATGAATAGGTCTCTAAGTTACTTCTGATCTGAAGTATTGATCCTGGGGGTTTTTGATCAGCACCGAAGGGATGATGGGAGCTGGCTCTCCTCCCACGTGCCTGACCCGCCCTAAGGAAAGAAGCAGCAGCGCCCCCACAGGCAGCTGGAAGAACTGACAGGGAGAAGTTGTGTCTATGAGAGCCCTAAAGTTTTCGCTCGTTTCCCCATTCCCCCTCCCCCATCCCTGCCTGGTTCCTTCCACTGCACTCAAAAGAGGTTCTTATTTCTAGTTTCAGACTTCCCATGTCCTGCTCGTCTCTCTCCCTCCACAGGTGACTTTGGGAACATTATTCACTCTCATCTCCTACTCTTCTCTGTCGAATGCATGCCCTTCCCTCTGTGTGGGGAAAATGGGGGAAGGGCATGCTTATGTCCCAGGACCAGAGGCACAGGCAGCACCATAAATCCCTGGCATCACTACATGGTGGGTACAGGTGTGAAAGGTTGGGATTAGTAACCCTCTACTGGGTGACCTCAGCTCCCAGGTAATCTATAGCGAGGCTGGAGGCTGGTCTGAACACACCTGTGTCGAATCTGTCCCTGATCGAGCAGCATCGTCCTGGAGTCTCCAGTATGTGCTAAGCAGCTGCCATAGACCCTGATTTGTTACCTAAACTCCCCCTGACACATCACTTCTGCCCCCCAAATTCTTATGAGAAAGTATCACATTGCAGCAGAACTGATTTTGAATCATAGACACATTAGTTTTTCACTGTTGTTCATCCTCAGACAAACCAGACCTTCCCACAGGGCACTGACTCTGCTTTCCCCAAACACAAGTCCCATCACTGGTTCCGTCTTCCCATCCTGACAGCAGCTCCACAGTCACCTCCAGAGAGGCCTACTCCAGGCTCTCACTATGCTGTAGCTGCCTGTCATGGTTGTCTGATCTCTGTATTAATTGTCTTTCCCTGTCTAACTTATTTTACTTAGCATTGTGCCCTCTCGAGCCATCCATGTTCTCACAAATGGGAAGATTTCATTCATTTTTATAGCCAAATAATATTACACTGTATATATGTACCACCTCTTCTTTATCCAATCGTCTATTGACAGGCACTTAGGTTGCTTCCATATCTTGCTATTATTGTAAATAGCACTGCACTGAACATAGGGATGCATGTATTTTTTAGAATTAGTGTTTTAAATTTCTTTGGAGAAGTACCCAGAAGTGGGATAAATACCCAGATTCTAGGATAAATACCCAGAAGAAGGGTCATATGATGTGGTAGTTCTGTTTTTAATTTTTTGAGGAACATCCGTACCGTTTTCCATAATGGCTGTACCAATTTGCAATCCCACCAATAGTGCGTGAGGGTTACCTTTTCTCCACATCCTCGCCAGCACTTGTTCTTTGTTGATTTATTGATGATAATCATTCTGACAGGTGTGAGGTGGTTTCTCACTGTGATTTTAATTTGCATTTCTCTGATGATTAGTGACATTGAACATTTTTTCATATGTCTATCGGCCACCTGTATGTCCTCTTGGGAGAAAGGTTTATTCTGTCCTTTGCCTATTTTTTTTCTGATTAAATTGTTTGGGGTTTTTTTTGTTTTGTTTTTTGGTGTTGAGTTGTATGAGTTCTTTATAAATTTTGGGTATAAACCCCTTATTAGATGTATCAATGGCGAATATCTTCTATTTAGTAGGTTGTCTTTTCATTTGGTTGGTGTTTTCCTTTGCTGTGCAAAAACGTCTTAGTTTGATGTAGTCCCGTTTGTTTATTTTTTCTTTTGTTTCCCTTGCTCAAGGAGATAGATTAGAAAAAAATTTCTATGAGCAATGTCATAAAGTTTACTGCCTATGTTTTCTTCTACGATTTTTGTGGTTCAGGTGTTACATACAAGTCTTTACCCATTTTGAGTTTATTCTTGTATATGGAGTAAGAAGGTCGACCAGTTTCATTTTTTCTTTGCATTTATCTGTCCACTTTTCCCAACACCGTTTATTGAATAGACTCTTTTTACCCCACTGTAAGTCTTGCCTACTTTATCATAGATTAATTAACCACATAGGTGGGTTTATTTTGGGGCTCTCTGTTCTGTTCCATTGCTCTCTATGTCTGTGTTTATGCTGGTACCGTGCTGTATTGATTACTATAGCCTTGTAGTATAGTTTGATATCAGGTAGCATGATATCTCCAACTTTGTTCTTCTTTCTCAAGATTGTTTGATTATTCAAGGTCTTCTGTGGCCCCATATAAATTTTAGGAATATTTATTCTAGTTCTGTGAAGAATGCCATTGGTATTTTGATAAGGACTGCATTGAATTTATAGATTGATTTGGATACTATGGGCATTTTAACAATGTCAATTCTTCCTACCCATGTACACAGTATACGCTTCCATTTATTTGTATGTTCTTCAATTTCTTTCTTCAATGTCTTATAACTTTCTGAGTACAGGTCTTTCACCTCCTTGGTTAAATTTATTCCTAAGTATTTTACTTTTTGAAGTGGTTGTAAATGGAATAATTTTCTAAATTTCCCTTTCTGATAGTTTGCTATTAGTAGTATCAAAATACAACCAATTTCTAAATATTAATTTTGCATCCTGGTACTTTGCTGAATTCATTTATCAGTTCTAATAGTTTTTTGGTGGACTCTTTAGGGTTCTCTCTATATAGTCTCATGTCATCTGCAAATAATGACACTTTTACTAACTCCTTTCCAATTTGGATGTCTTTGATTTCTTTCTCTTGTCTGATTATTGTGGCTAGGACTCCAGTTGAGAAGGCTTTCAATGCAAGAACACACAGAAGACCATCAGCAGCATGAACAGACAGACAGGAGCCTATTTTTCTCCTGCAACAAAAAGTCTGGAGTCAGATGGTTGTTCTGCAGATTCTCACCCATTCCATGAGGTCCCAGATCGTTCTCACTTTCTAGTCTGCCTTTCCTGCTGTAGAAGTTTTGTTTCATTGCTCCTAACATCTCAGAATGGTCATTGCACCTCCAACTGTGACGTCCGTTTGCCAGAGGAAAGAAGCTGCATAAATCCAGTCTGTTTCTTTCCTTCGCAAGAACAGAAATTTATGGAAAGAAATGCAGCTGACAGACCCTTACTTCCCTGGGTCTGGTGCTGCATCACATGGTCAATCCAGCTGCCAGGAACCTGGAAAAGGGTCCAACTTTTCAATAAATAGAGGGGACAATGCACAGGTGGTAGGACTGTCTGCTGTGAATGCAAACACAGGGTGTCACTGAACTGCCCCACCCACAAGAAGGAAACTCCACTCAAGCAAGGACTGTGTCTTGTTCATGCTGAACTCCCAGGATGGAATGTGCCAGACCCAAGTGGGTCTGAGTGAGTATATTCTGGATGGATGTTCTCCTATCTCTGTCTCGGTGGAGTAGCCATAACTTCCCCTTTGCAGCCCTGCACCCACAGTCGGCACCAGTAAAAGCAATTCCCTGAGTCCTTTGTCCCCTGTGCCAAATCCCAGGACCACCCAAATGACAACCCAGGACCTTCAGGTATGTGCAGGATGCCTCAGGTGGACCCTGCCCCTTGTGGTATAAGTGTCTCACATTAAACTTTTCATTACTGAGGCATCTATTTCAAAAGACATCCACCAGGAATAAACATATTGCCAGCTGTATGATACAGCTACTAGCAAAGCAACCAGATATCCTTATCAACTAGGCTGCCTTCCCCCATGAAAATCCCTCTTTCAGAAAGCCGTGTGTAACTTAAATAACTGGCATTCTAAGTGACGCCATTTCTCCCTCCCTACACCCTAAATTCCTGCTCTCGTGCTTTAAATTATCCAATAAACAGTGAACCTGCAACACCCTAGGCAAACCACCCTGGGGCCCTAATAAGGCAGACGCCCAGGTTCTCTCTCTCTCTCTCTCTCTCTTTTTCTCTCTCTCCCTCCCTCCTTCCCTCCCCATCTACCCATGACCTCTCTGTATGTGCCCTCCAGGACTTGTGAGAAATACATCTTGTTCCACAAAGCTCCCTGGTGGTTTTGGTGAAGCGGGCCCTACAATCATAATAATCACAGGGGTCAGTCCAGCCACAACAGGGACACTGGTGGGGCAAATATTTGTGGGGGTTCCTACATTAGGGCTGGGCCAGGCCTCAGGCACTTCTAGCTCATAGCAATACCATCAATAGGCTGGACCCACACAACACCCGCTTCCTCCAAATGGGCAGGTTCAGGTTTTCATGGGTGATCTGAGCCCCTCGTGCCTGGTCTGAGGCAGGCAGAGGTCACGTAGAGAAGAATAATTCCTCCCCTGGGCCAGCAGTCCCAGGGTCAGGGAATCAGGACCTGAGCAGTGGAATCTGAATCCACTCATGGACAGAGGACACCCCTGCACCTCCACAGCCAGTGTGGAGTGACCACCAGGGGGCAGCAGAGTCACTGGCCAAAGTCCTGGCCATCAGGGTTTTAAAAGCTTCCCTGCAAATCATCAAGTGCAAGAGGGTTAGTAACCATGACCTGACACCTGAAGAAAAAAGTGTGATTTATTTCTACATTCTTGACAATGACGTACAAATGTTCTGACGCTGTGACCTCTTCATCTGAATCGCATAGAAATTGTCTATGTTCCTGGCACAGGTCCAAGCACTTCAATCCCACACACCCACCCCACGTGCTAGAACACTGTCACCGTCCACAATGTTTGACTTCCCTGTGATCACACGTTTCCCTCTCACACCCTTTTCTCTGAGACGCCTGTGTCCTGCCAGACACAGCTGCTCCGCATTCTTGGGTCACAGCAGCTGCTCCATAAACTTTTGTTGACCTAATTAATTAAATTAAGACTTTATTTCTTATTACACTTCCATAAAAAAACAAGGGCAACTTAGTTATAATAACCATTCACTTGGGGTGCTCCTACAATTTGCAGCCCACTGTCTTCATACACAGCAAGCATTTCTATCAAGTTCCTGATCCCTCCCTGGCCATGACTGCGTATTGGGGATACTGAGGCACAGCACCTATGGCCTGCCCCCGGAGCTCACACCACGGGCAGAAACTTACAGCTACTCAATTGGCCTTTAAAAGTTCCATGTGAACATTTTGCTAGAGGAATTTGACATTGGGCTTTATAACTCAGGGGCTGTGATCAGCGCTAGGCCCCTGTCCCTATCTAACCCTCAAAGTGTCACATGTACTGGCTTCAGAAAATGCAGACAAGTCACCTCTGAGCTCTGCTGGGGCCAGCCTGAGAGAAGGCCCAAAACAGTCTAGAGAGGAGATGTCAGCCCCAGACTATGAGACCAGCAGGAGAGGAGCTTTCCCTGGGTTGAGGCTGCCCCCCTCCTTTCTGTGTCCCTTGGGGCTGAGCCCTTCTCTGAAACCACAAAGCTCCTCAGGCAGCACCCCTGACCCTGGCTGATTTGCATACCCAGCAGCTCTCTCCACAAGGGGATAAGAGAGGCTGGGAAGAAACCTGCTCAGCCTCAGAATTGGGGTTCCTCCACCATGGCCTGGACCCCTCTCCTCCTCGGCCTCCTGGCTCACTGCACAGGTGCTGCCCCCAGGCTCACCCCCACCCCCAGCCCCAGGGCTTTGGAGAAGCCTGGCCCTGACTCTGAGCTCAGCAGGGCGCTGCCCTTGGGGGCAGGAGGGTCATGACTCCCCCTGCCCCCAATATGCTGGACCCTCCCACCCCCTCTGTGTGAGCCCTAAGGGACTGCACCTGCCCAAGAAGGGAGGGGAGTCTCCTTTGTTCAAAGACTCCATCCACCAGTCAGGCCCAATGTGTCACTGAGGATGAGACCATGGGAGTGGGCGACGTGGGGGCCCTGACAATCCCTGCAGCTCAGTCCAGGCCCGGCAGGAAGGGGTCACGTGGGAAGGGGTCCTTCATCTTCAAGCCTCCTCTCTTCTCTTCTCTTGCAGGCTTTGTGGCCGCCTATGAGCTGACGCAGCCGCCCTCGGTGTCAGTGACTCCCGGACAGACGGCCAGGATCACCTGTGGAGGAAACAACATTGGAAGTAAATACGCTTACTGGTACCAGCAGAAGCCGGGACAGGCCCCTGTGCTGGTCATCAAATATAGCAATCAACGGCCCTCAGGGATCCCTGACCGATTCTCTGGCTCCAACTCGGGGAACACAGCCACCCTGACCATCAGCGGGGCCCGGGCCGAGGATGAGGCTGACTATTACTGTGCAGTAGCTGATGGTAGTGGGAGCAGCTGGCAGTGACTCACGGTGACACAAACAAATGGGGAAGTGGGACACAAACCTGTCATTTAGGCCTGCTGCTCACTTTCACCTGCCCTCTGAGCTACTGTAGGTCAGATTTTAGGGCCAGGCGTCCTGTTTGGTGCTTGTCCTCCAGGACTGGGAGACTCTGAGCAGGTTTTCTGTTCTCATGGGGACTTGTTTATCCTGATCAATAATGGAGGATTAGTGAGCATGTGAGACCTTGCTTCCAGGCATGTCCTCAGTTCTCGGTTTGGCTCCCATGAACTCTTATAAGAATTCTCTAAACTAAAAAAACAAGAAAACATTGGATTAGAAGGTGTTCTGAGCTATGGAGACTGTTGGCTGTCGGCAGGTTTGTATTAGACAAAATGATATAGAAACTTATCACATGATCGCAATGTAATCAAGTGTCGTGCATGAGAGGAGAGTGATGGCTCACGTGGTACAGCCCTACAGCCTTGCTGGAATTTCTCTTTTCCTTGGGTAGAACCAGCCCAGTGGGGACACCAGGGGACGTGCCCGTCAGCATTCTTGGAAGAGGCATTCCCCACATCTAACTGGCTCTGTGAACCCTCCAGAGAACTGGAGACCCGGCCCCTGCTGGCCCTGGGGTTTTTTGTGTCCTGAGGTTTTGTACTACAGAGGGAGTACAGATGCCACCGTGGGTCCCACCTGGGGACTTTCTCCTGGCAACACGGTCCTCCCACTCCCCAAAGTCCCATCGCCAGCACAGGCAGATTTTCCCCTTTTGGGGTTGACCTGCCTCCCTGCTGGGTTTGAATTTGGTCATTGGGCTCTGGACTAAAGCCTTGGAGCTCACCAGGAAACCCTCTCACTCAAGGCCCCAGACCTGTCACTCTCCTCCAGTTTCCACCACAAGCATGAGGGAAGCATCTCTGAGACAGGGCTGGGCCAGCTGCCTGGAGGGATGTCGGATACCAGGGCATGAGAACTGCGTTCATTGTGGTGTCCTTTGTCTCTCAATCTCTCCCTCTCTTCAGAAGCCCCACTAGTTTAACTTTTAAACATTCCGATTTACAAAAAAGTTTTAAAAACACTGTAATGAGCATTTACATACTCTCTTCCTAGCACTTTGCCATTTGGGTATCTATCTATCTATCTATCTATCTATCTATCTATCTATCTATCTATCTATTCATCTATGCATCATGTATCTATTTATCATCTCTCTATTATCTACCTGTCACTCTCTATCTCTCCCCCTTCTCTCTCTCAAAGATACATAATGATCCACACTGCTCTGTAAAGCACAAGCTCCTCATAATAACTGAGAAAATTAACAACCATCTTCTAGCCAACTTTAGTCACATTTTTCCAGTTACACAAAAATATCTCCTAGAACTGATTGATTTCTTTTTTTTTTTTACCCAGTCAGTATCCTCAAGATTCACACACCAACATTTGCTTACTGGTTTTCTCCAATCGATCATTTCTCAGCCTCAATTTTTCGAAACCCAGGGTTATGGAAATTTTGCAAAAGTTCCATGAGAAAGGACTATGTTCGTTGAGCGCAATAGGACCGCGTTCACTTGTTGAACCTGTTTTCACTTTTTGACCAACAGAGGATCATTCAAACCCTCGGGCTCTGAGAGCAGGGACGGGAGGACGGTGGCAGATCACAGTGTCACTGACTGACCTACAGACGTAAACGAGAAAATGACAAGATCCATGCTTCAATGCATGATAAACCAATGCAAAAAGACATGCGGCATGTGACCAGAAAGTTCTGTGCAATAAACTGGCAAACAAGGGTTTCTCTCTCAGGATTAATGACTACAACATTTCACCAGTATTAGTGTAACTTTTATAGGTATCGTACATGATGGTGGCATTCAAGACACCTATTCTGCTGCAAAGACCTACCCCAACCAACACAATTAGACATCTCAGATATTCCGAAGGCTGTGTCCTCCTCGGGAACAAGATTCCAGAAGAGACTGGGGTGATACTGGGACAGCTGATATCCCATCAGTCACTTGCTCCACAAGTACTTTTACATTTCTGCTGACATTCTCACAAGAAACGGCTTTCCTTACAGGAGGCCTGGTGTCCAAACTCTTAGAGAGTCAATGACCAAATTTCTGGAAGGCCTACAGAAATGGCTCACTTTACACACAAAGACAGTTTCCCTGGAGAAAGTTTCAATGACCATGTGAAGACCACGACAAAGACACGTAGATCTCCTGCTGCACAAAAACAAAGAGGATTCGCTGTGGACATGGGCTCAACCAGGTAGAAGAGGTGAAAGGGCAACTGAAGGAGCATTTCCAGAAAAGGGTCAACCATCTGTGCTGGGAGCTTTGCTGGTGAGGACAGTGCCAGAACCTCCCACTTAGCAGACATGTCCTAGCCCACAAATCAGTGAACATGGGTCTGCGAGGCACTGGATTTCAAGGGACAGACATTCTCAGAGTTAAATAGAAACTAATTCTCTGGAGAAAAACACACTGAAAAAGGAAATCCAGACCCATTTCCAGGTGCTGAAACCTCAGTGAGGAAGGGACTCAGCAAGTCTCAGGTCGTGGAGACCTCCCAGGAGATCAGCATAAGGAAGTGACAGCCTTGTCCCCTGTTCAGCACAACCTGTGACAACAGAGAGACACACTCTCTGATCATCTGTCCCCTGAGAACTTGGAGGTGAAAGAAGAGAGAGGACTTCATGCTGACTAGTCTGACCACACCCTCGTGAATCCCACTCTGGGTTTCAGGGGAGGAAGAGGGTCCTGCCACCCATGGAGAGTCAGGTGCAGGTGACTTTCTGGTGTGAACAAGGGCAGAAGCCACCCTTTTCCAGTGGAAAAGGAACAGAGTTCATGACAATCTCAAGTAGAACCCAAACCTGAGCACCTTGGGGCACAAAACAAGCACGGTCCTCTCATGCAAGAGATGCGTTGTATTCTTCATGCTTCCTGTCACAAATAACTGCTTTATGCAAATATAGGTCTTAAAGAAGCCAAATACCAACACCCCAATCGTGACCTGCCATGTCTACACTTAGCTTGACCATGTCCCTCTGTAGGGAAATATCGTCTCACATCTCTGGGTAATATTGTATCATAGGCTGCATTTCTTTCCTATTTCTGTGGCTTCTCATCTTGGTCCCTTCGGTTTTAGGCCGCTGGAGAGGACAAAAATAACAAGTGGGGACTTTTGAAAAACGAAAAACAGAAACTTCCTCTATCTTCACTCCTGACTTGTATCGGAGCTAATGCTCCGTGAGGTTGGGAGAGTCACACAGAAAGCAAAGAATGATCCTCTCCTCAGTAAATCATTGACAGTGTAATGGGATTATTATACTTATAATGTAATGATGCTGCTAATGGACCTGAGCAGTAGCTTTTATTAAGCATGGATCGTGAAAACCAGCATTTTAATGGCACTTGTAGGGCAGATCACTAAAAGACCTTGATTATCATCTGGGGTTTTTCGTCCTCAGAGCTTCTTTCAGCCTAAGAGAGCAGGGAGCTGGCCGCACTCCCAGGCTCCTGACAGGTCACAGTGCAGCAGCGCCCCCACAGGTATCTGGGAGGAATGACAGGCAGAAGCCGTGACCATCAAGGCTCTAAAACTGTTGCGAGGGTTTCCCCTGTCCCGACCCCCAGCCCAGGCTTCTTCCTGTACAGGAGGTTGTTATATCTGACCTCGGACCACCCAGGTCCTGTCCCTCTCCTCTCCTCCCCGGGGACTTTGGGAACACTACTCACCTTCTCTCAGCCCCTCCTCTTCTCTGTCAAGTGCTCTCCCCATCTTCTGTATTCCTGCCACATCAGCCAGTCTGTGGGACATGAAGGAAGGCTGGGGTAGGTTACCCACACTGGACCCTAGAGAGCTGACTCAGAACGAGAGGTGCATGCAGCTGCTTAAGTCCCCACATGGGGACTGTGCTGTGGGCATGGAGATGGGGGACATTTGTCTTCAGCCCTCAGGTAAATGGGGAGAGTCAGGGGTGTGCCTCAACCCACCTGTCTCACTCGTCACAGCCCAGCAGAACCTTCCTGGAAACCATCAGGCAGTGGATGTGCTAATCTGCTCCCAAATCTCCTGATTTATTACCTGGAGAGTCCCTGTCATTCCGGGTGTCAGGTGGGGTCTCTGGTTCCACTCCCCACATAAGAACGCAGTACATGGTGAAAGGGACACCCACGGAGCCACAGATAGGGGAGTCTCACCACTATAGTCTCGTTGGCGGCTGGGTTGGAGACGCAGGAAGCAGGAGCCACACATCTGCAATCCACCATCCACTTGTTTCTGCCAACCAACCCCACTTGCTAGCTTCAATCCACCATGCTAACTGCAATCCGCTGTTGCTAGCTCAGCCACCATCTTCTTGCTAGCCCCCATTTCCTGCTAATGTAGCCACAGCAGTTATATTAGTCCCCAATGGCTCACTGGTTACAGTTGACGGCCAACTAGCCACATCTGAGGCCATCCAGTCACAGTTGATGGCCATTTACTACCTGAGCCAGCACCTTTCCATGTGAGGCCGAGAGCCTGGAAACTGCACTCATGGCTCTGTCCCCACAGTCCCCTTATCCCACAGCTGCACACCACCCCGTCCTCAAATTACTCATTACAAGAAAGTATCCCATCAGACAGAATGTGAAACTGGATCCCAGAGCGACTCGTTGCCACTGCTCATGCGTGTCCTAGGACACCCTGGCTCTCACCCACACGGCACCGACTCTGCTCGTCCCCACACACACTCCCATCACAGGTGTCCTCCTCTTCCCTTAGGCTGGTGGCTTAAGATTAATATTCATTGTTTTCATATTTTCACCGGTGACCTGAGCCCTTCCTACCATTCCTGAGATCATTTTTTAAATGATCTACCAGCTGGCAGCTCTATTTCACACTCTTCATTTTGTTGAAAGCAAAGAATTGGAGACTACCTGATTTCAAGAGGACTGTTTGATGGACCGCATTATGGAATAAAAGGCTTATGGCCCCATCTGCTGGGAGAGCTGCCTGCAGACAGGCCTGCCCTCATGTGTCGGCTCCCTGGATGAAGAGAGCCACCTCACCCTGTGCCATGCTCCTGCCCTGGGCAGCTGGCTTCCAAAGCCAGATCAATGTGAGAGTGTGAAGGTCCGTCCTCCCAGCCCACCTGGGAGAGCTGGGAAAGGCCATCCCAGCAGCAGAGCTCCCTGTGGGGTCACTGAGGATGAGCATGTACTGTAGCTGATCCTCCCTTGGCCCATCCAAACCATCCCTTGCACAGGGTTTGGGCCCAAACACTGTCCCTGATCAACCTACAAGCTGCTCCATCCCAGAGTCAGCTTCCCAGGGGACCACCTGCACAGAGGCGTCACCCAGCCATTTGTCATCCACTTCCTCAGTTTCTGGGATATACACCAAGAAGCCTTGACCAGAACTTACTCATTGAATCTGCCACTCTTTTCCTAAGAGGCGCCCGTGTGAGACCTATATTTTAAAAGAATGGGAAACATTAGAATATCTGTAAATGCAGTGCAGCTTTGCCGATACAATATGTTTTGAGGAAAATGCTTTCACCCTTTCATGGGCTTTAAGTATATTTTTCCTTCAAAACTTGAGACTGCTGACTTATATCATTCAATCTATGGGAAAGTGCCACTGTGTCATCTAATTGGCAAAGTCTACACTGTCAGCTATACTGTTCAGACATACTTCTGTTACAACCTGTCTGACTCTATTTGTCAATACAAGGAAGCATGTTAATGGGCATTTTGAGGAATATCATTAAATCACTGAAAATGTAAGGATGTATCCGGTGAGATCAATATTAAAATGAGTATTTTAAATGATTAAAATATTTAAATCTTAAATATTAAAATTAATATTTTATATTCATTTTTTTAAAACAAGATAAGCCATTAGGCTATCATTATTTAATTTGCAACACACAATGTGACAGCTATTATTGTATGCCATGTATAGTTATAAGTAAATGTGAGGATGTGTTGGCTTTTAGGAATAATGAAATAAGAATCTAACAGAAATCACATTAGCTTTAGTAGCCATCAGGACGGAGTGCTTCCTATGAGTGTAATAAGGCAGACTGGGCCATCAGGCTGAGTGTTGCTGGTGAAACAGTTATAGGTGCTGTGGCTACTATAAAGCCACCACCTGCTATTCAGGGTCTCTTCATGGTGGGGTATACCCCTGCCAGGTGTCAATCTGCTATGCAAACGTCTAGACCCACCTGGTCAGGTGAGGCAGGAACTGCAGGGCACTGACCACACCCACTCCAACCTCCTCACCTCCCCTGGCTGGAGGTAACTAACAGGTTTTCAGAGTTCCAGACACAACCAGGCCTAGAGTGAGGCATGAGGCATATAAGACACTCTTTTTGCATGCAACATTTAAAGGAGGGGTGCCTAAAACCTTCACTAATCAAGATAAATAATATTTAATGCAATATTTTTAAAAAATAAAAATTAATGCAAAACATCAAAACTGTATGTAAAGTCAGTTTCCCATCCTACACTGGCATGACTCACCTCACTCACCTTCCCCCAGGCCCGATCCCGCTCCCAGGGTTGAGGTGGGTGCAAGGGAAGATGCAGAACCAGAGTCCTGCCCCTGCAACACCCTCTGACCCACTCCAGCGGAGCCCTTCCCTGGCCTTGCACCTGCTGCCTGCCTCCCACCTATGAGCTCCCGCCCTTTCTGGAGAGTCACCTTTCTCTACTGCTGGTCTCTGCTGCCCCCTCCTGGTCTCTTCTCTTCAGGCTGCACTCCAGTCAGTGGATTGGGAGAATTGTAAACTAAAGCACTGAAAATGTCCAAAGCCCCTTCTGGTTCCCAGCTGGCACCGCCACATGTCCAAGAAGGCTGGTCCCCCCACATGTCCAAGAAGGCTGGTCCCCCCAGGTCTCTGGCTAGTCCTGGTAAGTCCCAGGACAGTCTTTACACCAAGTTGCTGTGTGTCTCTGTTGTGCGGGGAGTCATGCGGGGTCTCTGCTCCCGCTCCCTGCACAAGAACACAGGTGTCGTGCGGGGCGGCCTGCGGGGTCTCTGGTCCCGCTCCCCATATAAGAACGCAGGATGTGGCCAGGCCCAAAAGGAACACCCACGGAGCCATAGGTAGGGAAGTCATACCACTATGGTCTCACTGGAGGCTGGGTTCACCGGGCATGCGACCCGCTGTCCGCTTTGCTGCCAACCGACCGACGACTCTCCTCCACTCTCCTCGACTCTCCTCCGTAGCCACAGCAGTTATATTAGTGGCCAATGGCTCAATGGTTACAGCTGACAGCCAACCAGCCACAGCTGATGGCCATCTACCACGCGAGCCAGCACCCCTCCATATGAGGCCGAGAGCCTGGAAACTGCTTTCTGGGACTCTGTCCCCACAGTCTCTGTCTGTTTCCTCATCAGTAAAGGAGCCAGAAGATCCCTGACAGGTTGGTGAGTCTGTAATATCTACAGAAACAGCAGGATTCTCTTTCTGTTTTCTGGAGGGGGCTGCACTCCCAGGATCACCAAATGAGCTGGGGTCTGGGGACCCCTCAGAAGGGGCTCAAGAGCCACACAGCCAGACCCTGGCTCAGGACTCTGAGAGATTCCAGAACCTTTGTCATATCCCTAGATGGATACTTTGTCACCCACTTCCTCAGAACCCCTCCCAGGCCCCAACACTGAGATGCTCAAGATGAGATGAGAAGGGCCAGCAGTTTGAGTTTGGGGACCAAGGGGAGCAGGGAGCTGGGGAGACCTGTCCATGGTAGCCACAGGCAGGGATGGAGAGTGGGCAGGAGACTGCTCAGCAGGCGGCAGGGGGTGCCCGCTGACACAGGGCAGGGCAGAAGTGACTGGACAGGGACACAGCCCTCTGCTCCAGGAAAGAAGGGCCAGGGCGGGATGCAGGGGAGCCTGGGACCATGGGCATGTGGTCTGCCGAGCCGGCCAGCTGGACCCAGACACCTCCGGCCCGGCCTGAATCTAGCCCTCAGCACGTCTATGTCCAGGGGGGGTGGGGACAGGCCTGGGTGGGCCAGGTCTGCAGCTGCACCAGCTGGGAAAGCCCAGGCCATCCTTCCAGGGTCCCCAGGGTCCAGCCAGACGCAGACTTCCGACCACAGCCACCACAAGAGGATGTGGTCTGTGGTGGTGTCTGCCCAAGGCCATGACAGGTGCAGGGGCAGGGGGGAGGGGCAGCTGGGGGGGTGCATTTAGGTACAGCCCCTTCTTTTCCCCAGGACCTGGGGCTGTCCCAGGGGAAACCATGGCTTCTGGGCCCTGGGTAGTGGGGTGAGCGTCAGACCTACATAAGGGTGCTGGGAAGGAGCAGCTTCTGCCTAAACCCCCAAGGGCAGACACTACTCCAGCCCCCAAGGTAGCAGAAGCCCAAGGTCAGAGGCAGGAGTGGACCAAGCACCACAACGGGAGAAGCTGGACTGGGTCACAGGCCTCCCAAGGCCCCCGCCCCCGTACCCTGCCTGACATCTGCTTGGGTGTGCACCCCCATTACCACTCAGTGCCTTGCCTGTCTCCATAGCCAGGGGTGTGTGTGTGTGTGTGTGTGTAATCCAGCCCTCAGCACTGGACCTTATCCCTCAGAAGCTGCCTAACCAGTGTTTGTGGGGTGGAAGGATCCCGCCTGGAGTTCCTTGAAAGCTGCTGTGATGAGTTTGGTGAAGCCGTTAGGTCCCCATCACCATCATCAATTTCACTTCTCTCTTCCTCCTCATTAATATCATTATCAAGCACCATGGAGATCTGAGATTTTTACTCTACTTGCAAGCTAAAAGGTAAGCTTGCTGCAGACTCCTGGATGCTGGCAGAAAACACAAGACTCCTGGGTCAGGGATAAAGGCCACTCTGTTATTCCATGTATTACTCAAGTAGCTGGAGTATTAGCATCATCAAGAATATCAGCCGGAATATTAGCATCTTCTTACACCAGTTCTCTGAGCCCCATGGGGGGATGTAAAGAGGGCCAGATGACAGCTGCACATCTAAGCTTGGGAACCCTAAATCTTTTATTCTGGCCTGCAAGCACTATTTGCTCCAGAACAAGACATTATCTCTACCTTCCAAGGCTGTCCACAATACAAACATCCTTGAAAAGAGGGTCCAACACAAAGGCGATCAGTGCCTTTGCTCGCGAGACATTCAGAAACACAGAGCTCCTGAGACAATTGTCTCCCAGCAATCATTATCCCTAGCAACAGTTATATAGTTCCAGGCTATTTGTCTGTTACCACATCCCATGGAAAGGGCTCGACTAATTTTCACCAAATGTAGCAGGAAAGTTAAGGGGTATTTGACTCCAAACATGAGCCAGACAATGAATTCATAAAAGGACCTCCGAGGGAAGTCACTTTGGTGGGTGCTGAGGCCCTCTTTCGAGTTGCTGAAACAGAAAACCGGGACCTCTAGGGGCTACAGCTTGGGACTTGAGTGGATTTATGAAAGATCTTAGAGCCAGAACGGCAACTGGAAAGCAAGAGGGTGGGTACTGGGTGTGACAGGCAGGAATCTGCAACATGCTGCTTTGAGTTCTCCCAGGCACCCAGCAGTGTGACCCCACAGAGACACAGAGAGTGGTGTTGTCATCAACAAAGCATGCCTTGGAGACATGCAAGGGCCAGCCCTCTTCACTGCATGGCACCAAGAAAGCACAGAATCTGCCTGAACAGCAATCTTCATCTTCAAATGGGGGAGATCATCTTAGCTCAGCAGGCAGCCAGCCCCATTCTCAGCACATTCTCACCCCATAAGCAGCAGCATCGTATTGTGTGTTATATTCCTGGGCTTTAAAACAGACCCAACCCATAGCACCTGTGCAGCCTACCCCTCCTGTACCCCTGCCCAACCGAACCCAAACCTTGGCCCCCTTGGAAGGACAGCACAAGCCTTCCAGGTGGACAGAAGACTAGAAATGCAGTGAATGAGCTCACTCTTAGATTCCAGCTCACCTGCATCCCACTCCCAGAACCACCCGCATTCATCTTCTGTGAGCCTTAGTTTTCTCACTTGTAACACAGGGACACTCGGCTTAAGTATACACCAAGAGTTGTTCCAAAGCCCAAAGTAAGAAGAGTGGGGACAGGGAACTGTAATTTGTTCAACACTTGCTATGTGCCAGCACTTAGCTAACACATGATCTCATTCATCCTCAGGCCCTCCCTGCTGCAGAGGGAACTCGCCATTTCACAGATGAGGAAACTGAGGCCTAGAAGTGACCTACGCATAGGTCTGGATAGTTTCAACATTCATGAGCTTGATGATACTCCTTGAGTAAGAGGTATAGACCACTCCCTGCAGGGCCATTGCCTCGCTGAGAAGCCGAGTGAGCTGACCAGAGGGGAACGAACCAGGCCTCACCAAACTAGCCAAGGAAGGGCCGAGCTTGGCTGCAGTGCATTGTGCAGGGGTCCAGCCTGGGGTCTTGTCAGAAGAGAAGCCCCAACGCCACCATGAAGAACTCAGGGCTGGATAACTCCTGATCCACTGAACACTCGGCTGCCCTCCGCAACCCCTCCAAGCCCCAGGGAGATGCTCCATAGATGAGGACAGCCTTGGGGAATCAGAGAAATAGGGCAGGAGGAAGGGGAAACGTGCCCCAGCCAGTGCCCCAGGGGCGGGGCCAACAGGGGTTTCAGTGGGAGGTGGTTGAGCTCTGGATTCCAACCACAGAAGGACAGGTGGCAGATGCCACTCTAAGAAAGATCCCCAGAGGTAACAACCCTCGAGGGGACCAGGCACTGTGGGCAGGGACCAGAGAAGGCCCAGGCAGAGGACAGGGCCTTTGAGATGGCCACTGCCAGTAAAAAGGACCAGGGGCACCTGCCAACAGCACCTGCCCCCTCCAGGTAGCCCACACTGAAGGTCAGGCCAGAGATGCCTTTGACCCTGAGCATGCTTGAGGCCCAGGACGGGCCAAGTGGGCCATACGGACCCCAGGGGGCAGAGCCCTGGCCCCAGACAGCACTGGCCCCTGCTGCTGCTGGGCCTGGCTATGGGCACCCAAGGCCTGCTGCCCCTGATGACAGCACTGCAGAGCAGGGCCCCAACGTCCCAAGACCTGGCAGGAAGCAGCCCTTGGAGCCTGAGGGACAGGTAAGTAGCTGGCAATTCAAGAGTTGATATTTTATCCAGTGTGGATTTGTTTGCATTGGCTTTTGTTTTTTAGTATTGTGTTAGAATATTATTTATCTCAATGATTGAGTTCTTTGGCACCTCTTATATTTTGCACCTAAGACTGGTGCCTCACTCGCCTCACCATGGTTCTTGGGGAAGGACAGAAACAAAGAGGCAGGGCAGGACATATCCAGCCAGCACTATTCATTTGCGGGACAGACCCTCCTTCTCTATGGCCCCACAAAGTCCTGCTGTCATCCCCATCTTAAAGACAAGAAGCGAGGCCCAAAGAGGTGGCTACAGTTCCAGGACTGGAAAAAGTTCCAGGACTGAATGCTATGACCTCATCAGTATATCCTGTGGTTTAACAAAATGGTCCAAGAGAAGTGGTGGTCTGCAAGGTATACAGAGAAGGGGGCAAGAACTTGGCTATGTCTCCCCCAAGGTCCTTGGCTCATTCATAGATACTTACTGGAGCCAGGCCTGGGGACACAAAGTGGGTGGACCTGAACGAAAGGAGTCATGTCCAGTCATGGGGACAGACCCTTGGGCCATTTTAGGAGAGTAAGGTGGGAAGGGTATGCTCGTGCTGGTCTTACCGATGGAGGCGCGCTGACTGGTGATGGGAGCTCTCCAAGCAAAGGGAACAGCACAGGACAGAGAGAAGAGTGAGGGGTGCAGGCACCGCAGGGAGCTGGGGGCACAGCTGGAGCACAGACCTCAGGGGTCTTGTGTACCCCGTATTTTATCTTAGGGTCTAGAAGGAGTTGTTGAGAGGTTTCAGTGGAGGACTGGCAGAGTCAGATTTCTGTTTGGAAAAACGGCTTCAGATCAGAGACTGGTGTGAGGCCAGATTAGAGGATGGAGAAGGGGCAGAGGCCAAAGCGTAAGCCTTGGGGATGGGGAGGAAGTACTGGTCCCCGCGGCGACCAGGTCCAAGATCTCTAATGACAAATGAATTTGAAATGATGGTACCAGAAAATTGATGGGGAGGAAAGGGCACTCTCATGAACTGTCTATAGAAGTCTAAAATGCACAACCATTTTAGCAATATACAGGTCATAAAAGAAAATATATTTATTTAAACGATGTACAGTGGTACCTCGGTTTTCAAACGTAATCTGTTCCTGAAGAGCATTCGAGGTCTGAAACGTTCAAAAACTGAGACACAGTTTCCCTATAGAAAGTAATGCAAAATAGATTAATCTGTTCCAGACCTTTAAAGTCAACCCATAAAACTGCAAATTTAGCAGGAATTTTACTATCCAATGATACCATAGACCCATAAAATCTACAGTGTTCGTAAACCGAAATGTTTGTCAACGGAGACGTTCGAAAACCAAGATACTACTGTAATTTCACCTCTAGGAATTCATCCTGAGGGGGGGAAATAATCAAAGATGTAACCAAAGGTTTACAAACAAAAATAATTAGCTCAACATTATTAATGATGGGAAAAACTGGAAATAACCTAAATATCCAGCCGAAAAGGTATGACTAAATATAGTATGCAGCATCTATCACAAGAAATCTTACACAAACCTCCAAAATTATGTTTATGAAGTACCTCGGATAATATGGCAAAATCTATTTTTAAAAGGATATGTACAGAATGCTTCCAATTGGGTTTTTTAAGTACGTGTGCATTCTCAAAAGCTTGGCAGAAAATACAGAAAAATGTCAATGGTGTGTCCCTGGCTGGTGGGATTTCGCCTAATTTAAATTTTGTTTCATAATTATCTGTAGTTACGAAAATGTTTGCAAGAAAATTTATTTCATTTTTATCTTCTAAAATAATTTTTAATACAAGCATAGCATATACTTCTTGTAAAAAAAAATTAAGCATAGAAGTATATTAAAGTAAAAATTGTTTCTGCTTGCCATTTTCCCTAAAACTCATTCTCTAGAGACAGCCACTGTCAGGTTGGTCTATAAACTTCCAGCCCTCCTTCTCCTATGTGTGTATATCCCTGAAAACACACATACACACACACACACACACATATCTAGTAAGTGTTGGGATTTTATTTTTCAAACATGGAACCATACTCTGTGTATTATCCTGCAACCAGCTTTTAAAACAACCTGTTATTGACATTTTCTGTATCAGTGCACAGGGATCCCCCATGATCTTGTCATGGCTTTGTACAACCTCAAAGTTTGGACAAACCAGAATATATTTAAGCATTCCCCTAGTAGTGGACATTTTAGGTTGTTTCCAGTTAAAAATATAAATTACAAGTGATGCCACAATGGAAATCCCCACGTGTGTGCATGTGCTATGTGTGCATGTACAAAGTACACTTACGTTATTACCATAGGATAGATGCCTAAAAGTAGGATTGCTGGATCAGAGAGAAGGTGCTTTTGGAATTTTCATAGGTAGTGCCCAGCTGTCCTCCCAACAGGCTCTTCCAACTTACATTCACTACGGTAAATGGTGGTGCCCTTTCCTCTACATCCTTGCGCATAATGTGATATTGTTGACTTTTTTTATTTTGCCCACCTGATGAGCAAAAAGGAGAGTGTGGTTGTGGTTTATTTGATCACTGATGAAACTTACTTTCTTTTCATATTTTTACTGACTGATTTTATTTCTTTTGTGAGTTTACCGGTCAGAGTTTTGCCTGTTTTCTTATTTGGTTGGTTGTATTTTCTGGTAGATCTGTAGCAAGGCTTCATATAGTTGAGATATCAACTCCCTTGTTAAGTTTATATGTTGTAAATATTTTTCCCTGGTCTGTTTTATGCTTTTTGTTAATGGGGTCTTGCACCATAAAGCCATTTTTAATTTCTGTGTGTCAGATTGGTTTAACTTTTTCTTTATGGTTTCCTTGATTTGTGACAAGCATAGGAGAAGCCTTGCTATTTCAATACTATAAGATCGTTTTCAATTTTATCCTCGTACTGGTACTGGTACTTTCATTGTTTTGGTGTTTGTTTTTATTTCGTCTGGAGTTTATTTTTGTGTAAGTAAGGATATAATCTTATTTATTTTCCAAATGGAGAGCCAATCATCACGTAATTGTTGAATATAAATGCAACTTCTATCAAATACTAAGCTATTGACTGATCACTTTCTGTGGGTCTGATGGTCTAATGACCTATTCCTGTGTCTGTTCCACCTTGTTTTAATTATTTTAGCTTTACAGTATGTTTTGGTATCTGGTAGGGAAAGAATCCATCATTGCTATTCTTTTTCAAAATATCCATGTCTATTCTCTGTCATTATTTTTACTGTTGGACTTTAGAATCAATTCACTCATTTTCAAAGATCATTGTTTTGGTGATGTGTATGTAATTTCATGGAATATATGAATCAATTTGAGAAGAAGTGACATCTTTGCAGTTCCTAGCATTTTCTTCCAGAAATGTGATATGACCCCTACTCACTTATTTTTCTATTATGTCCATTAGTTGAGTTTTATATTTCATTCGTGGAAATCTTGCACATTTTCTAAGCTTATTTCTAAGGTTTTTATATATAATTTTTATTAAAGCTGTAAATTTTCCCCCAATTTCATATCCTAAATGGTTACTGCTTGTGTAGACAGGAAACCTACTGATTTTTGCATGTTGCTCTTGTATTCAGTCACTTTATTTAACTCTTGCGTTAGTTCTAATAGTTCTTCAGTTGATTGTCTCGGGCTTTTTTCAAGTAGACTATCACATCCTCTGCAAATAACAATGTTTCTCTTTTTTCCTATTACTTACACCTCATTTCCTCTCGATCTCATTTCATTGGCTAAAACCTGTAGAAAATGTTGAATAATAAAAGTGAGAGTGGGCAATCTGGCCTTGAAGAAGTTTTTGCCTTTAAATGTGAAAGTTGCTATAAGTTTTGGGAGAATTAAGAATGTTTCCTTCTATTACTCACCTAATAAAAGGCTGGATGTTTGTTCTCTTTAAATCAGAAACGAGTGTTGAATTTATATTACTATTATATTCCATTTTATTTCAAATATCTTATGTGTACATCTTAAATACAACAATGACCAAATGGCCCGGCTGCTGAGGTGAAAAAATGCTGGCCCCAATGCAACGGGTTATCTTCCAATTTAGATTAACCATACTGGGAGGTAAAATAAGATTTGGCAAAGCCTAAGGATTCTTGCCATCATAAACTCTTAGAGTGTCACTTGGGTGTTTCTGTTTCTTTGTCTAAGTATTTTGATGGAATTTTGTGTTATGGTAGGACCTCTAAAATATACTGGGTGATTCAATGAGAAGAAAGCATTCTGGGACAACTCCAGGTCTCTGGCTTGGAGAGAAATCAGCTAAAGTGTTGACAATATGGGGAAATGTGAGGAGTTTCAATGGGGCCTGTTGAGTTTGAGGTGACAGTGGGGCATTCAGGAAGAGTTCAGGAGGCAGACTGCATGTGAGTCAGCGGCCATGCAGGGGCTGGGGAGAAGGGGAGAGGGAGAATGGGTAATCTCAGATGTCAAGGGGAGAATGGTCACCAGAAAGAGGGACCTGTTGTAGAGATGTCAGGGAACTGGGGAGGGACTTTGGACTCGACTAAGACAAGGGTCTTATTGGCTTTGACCTGAGAGGTTTCAGGGAAAGGTGGGGGTGAGAGCCAGGGTGCCCCTAATCGTGTTCCACCATGTGAAACAGTTAGGAGCCATTGTTGGAGAGATGGATGGGTGGATGGATGGATGGATGGATGGATGGATGGATGGATGGAAAGACAGTGGTCTGAAAGATCATAAAAGGCTTCATGAAAGAGGTGGAACTGAACCATGTCTCAGTGTGTGAAGACAAAGAGGGGAGGGGTCTCCAGGTGGGAGCACCATGAGTCAGAAATGACCTGGTATCCATCGGCCCAGGGAGGGAGTCACCTGGATGGAACATGGGAAATTGTGGAGAAAAACACCCAGAGGCCTTAAAATGAGGTCAGGAAAGGTCAGGCAGGTCTGAGCCACACCACACAGCTGCCTGAAGAGACATGGCACTCAGAATCTTTGTTAGCAGTAAGGATGGTTAGCCTCAAGAGGGGAGGGGGAAAACACACTGGGCCACCCCAGGCATGGATGGTGCCTGCATTGGACAGGGGTCTGGAGCATAGGGATGCATGTGGGCCCTGGGCCCACCCAGGTGTGCCCCGGTCTCTGGGGGACTGACTGCCTACTTGCTCTGCCCCAGAACACAGCTCCTCCTGCTGCAGCCCTGTGCCCGTCACGCTCAGCAGGTTCCTGGTCTGGACTAGTCTCTGGGGGATAGGCCCCAGGTGCTGGCCCATTGCGTTTTAGTCCGAGCCTCAGTCACCGTGGTATGTCTTCGGCGGCGGGACCCAGCTCACCGTCCTAGGTAAGTGGCTCTTACTACCCTTTCCAACCTGTCCCACCCCTCTGCTGTCTCAGAAAAGTCAGTTTTCTCTATCTGGGGGTTGCTTCCCCTCTGCCCTCCCAGCCTTATGGACCAACCCCCACTTTCTACAAGGGGTCTGGGGAAGGAAGGTTGGTCTCGGGGTAACCAGCAGGAAGGACCCCAATGGCAGGAGCACCCACCTTCAGAGTCCAACAGTTGGACGTGACCAGGTCCTGGGGGCCTGGGCTGGGGTTTGGCCCAGGAGCGGGGCTTCTTCTCCCCTTCTAGGGCAGATGCCCACATGGGGGTCAGAGGCTGGTTCTGGCACTTGGGCAGAATAGAGGCAGCCCTCATTCCCCAGAGTCTGATCTCAGGATTAGATGCCCATCCAAGCTGGGAGGGCCACACTGGAGGCTGGGCACAGGCTGTGACCCCCAACCTCCAGGGACACAGGGTCAGCCTGAGGGGAAGCCCAGGGAGGGTGGAGAGTAGGGTCTGTCTCGCTTGAGGCTGAAGCTCTCAGGGCCTTGAGGACACGGGGACGCACAGAAACGAGTGAGATGGGCTGAGGTGGCCAGAAACCTGGCCCTCCCAGGACAGTAGTCAGAAAGGAGCAGATCCCATGGGGCAGAGACTCATCTGACCCTGGGGCCCTGTAACCCCTGGGGCCCAGATGCCCCATCTCTGCGAAGGTCAGCCTCCCACAGGGTATTAGATTTAGGAGAGGATGAATGGGGTGTGATCAGGGGACTCGGAGCTACCCAGCTGCCTGTGAAATCAGGGGTTGTCAGAAGTACTGGGATGGCTGTGGGGCCACTGTGCACATCATCTGGGGAGCAGCCCCAAGAACACAGCCTAAGTTAATGGTCCTGGGGTCAACGCATGAGGGGCATGGAGATGGGAAAAGCTGCAAGGAGCCCCAGGGCTTTGGCTGGGAGGACCCAGCCCTCACTGGAGAGCTGAGGCCAGGGAAGGGGCAAAGTCAGGTGCCCAAGGGAGACATGGGTCTCCAGGCCACACTGTGTGCTAGGCTCATGCTCGGGGCCACCCCACACACTGTCAAGATCATCCTGGCAGGCTGGGTCGTGGACCCCAGATCACAGAGGAGGCAAATGGCTCCAGAAGTAAGGTGGGAGCTGAGGACTTGGAAGGTCATGGTCAGATTTCACACTGAAATTCTGGAGACCAGGAGGAAGGAGAACAGCCTGCCCTGGTTACAATCAGGGAAACAGGCTGAAGATGGAGGGGCTTAACCAGATCACCTTGAGGAGGTGACTTAGATGGGCTTCTAAGAGTGTGGGAGGCTTTCCAGGGGCTGAGTGGAAAGAAGGGAGACAGAAAAGGAAGGAGGGTCCTCTGAGTGAACAAGCTCGGACACAATGGGAATAGTCAGAGGCTGTGGGTATTGTGTGTGGGGCTGCTCCAACACCCTGGATTCTCCCTCTGCCTCTCACACCCTCTCCTCTGTCCACACAGGTCAGCCCAAGTCAGCGCCCTCGGTCACTCTGTTCCCACCCTCCACTGACGAGCTCAGCGCCAACAAGGCCACACTGGTGTGTCTCATCAGTGACTTCTACCCCGGCAGCGTGACTGTGGCCTGGAAGGCAGATGGCACCGTTGTCACCCAGGGCGTGGAGACCACCAAGGCCTCGAAACAGAGCAACAACAAGTACGCGGCCAGCAGCTACCTGAGCCTGACGGCCGACAAGTGGAAATCTAAGAGCAAATACAGCTGCCAGGTCACGCACGATGGGAAAACCGTGGAGAAGACACTGACCCCCTCAGCGTGTTAGGTGTCTGTGAGCCCTACCTGAGGGACATTCCTCACCCAGCCTCCCCTTTCACCAGCTCTCCCCTGTACCCCTGAGACCCTGCCCAGGATCAGATCACACCAGGCAGGTCTCCCTCCCTCCCCACTTCTACTTCCCAATAAAGACCTAATCATTTATCATCTCACATTTCTGACGTGTATTCTGTGTCTGGCTGAGTCTCTAGGTTAAAGGGTCTGTTATTATGGGAAGGGTGAGTCATGACATGAGATTCCATCTACCTGTCGTCCACTCCACCACCTCACCAGGGACAGGTGAGCTCTGAGTGCCAGTGGGAGCTGTTACCCAGAGCAGGAACTTATCCAGCCCCTGGGAAGCAGTCCTTGTCACCTGGGAAGGGAGAAGGGCCAAATGAGAGAGATCCAGGGAGACATGAGGAAGGTACCAGGAGGACAGCACTGGGCTGAGGATAGGAATATGGGACAAGAAAACCCTTCAGTCAAGGCCACGGTCTTTAGAAACAGACATAGAAATTCCCTGGTTCCATCAAGGAACCCAGTGTGGTGAGCAATTCCCAGGTGAGGGGTCTGTGGTTGGCCCATTGCCACAGAGCCATAGAGAGCTTTGAACAATTCATCCCATCAGTACATTTCTCAAACTTTCACAATGAATTTTCACTACGTAAAGAAACTGACAAGTGCTGCAGCAGAAACAGTTTAATATCGTGTAGCCTAACAATTCCCTAATCATGATCATACCCCGACCAAATCAGGGAGACCTGGAACACTCTTCCAGATAGCGGTATTCATGACCACTGGTGCTGGGAGTGTGGAGTGAGTCTGAGGCACAAGGAAATTCAGTTTTTGTTCTGATGGGCCTGGGGCAGGGTCAGGTTCAAGGTGACTCTTGCGGGGGGCTAGGACCTTAATCATGAAAATCTGAGGTTGGGTCAGAGAGAGAGTGTTCATGGTTGGTTTATGATGGAGCAGGTGATGTCAGCCTATATGAGAGGGGGACATGGGAGAACTGGATGGATGAGAAAGGACACCATTCTGGGCACAGAATGGGCACCCAGTGATGTCCAAGGGAGGGTGTGTCAACTGGAATTCAGGAGAAGAGTAAGGGCAGGTCAGACTTGCTCAGGGCAGGCAGAGTGTAGCCTCTGGGCTACAGCAAGGTCATGCTTCCCAAGTGACACAGCACCTCCAAACCACTTTACTCATGGCCCCCTGTCCCCTCACTCACTGTGGCTCAGCCCTGAGTGCACCTACAGCCGGTGTCAGACATACCCACACCCAGGTCCCTGAGGCAGGTTCTGTCAGCTTCTCGGAGGTGCAGGGCCATCCAGCTCTGTCAGTCCTCAGGGCCTCAGGCCTCTCAGACCCTTTGTCTGAGCCTCCAGCTCATCAGGGACATGGAGCTGCCTTCACCAGAGCTACTGGGTGGCTGGAATAGTCTAGGGACAGAGCCTGCAAGGACAGGGAGCTCTGGAGCCACAAGGGGCAGAAGAATGGGGCCCCCTTGGAGCTTGATGCTATCCACCCACTGATGCCACCCACCCACCCCTGCCCCAAATCACAACCTAAGAAGTAGAATAAGATTAGGGTGTTCTGTGTCCCATAGCATCTGTCTGACCCCATTTTATGGGTCTGAATGCTGAGGCCCAAATGGGACAGGAAATCCCAGGTCTCCTTCATCTCAATGCCCTGCTGTGGAATGCCAGAATTTACCCATCCTAGATGCTGCCCTACACTAATCTCCCATTTATTTTCTTGTAAGTTTTTATTAAGGAAAAATAGAAACACAGAAACAAGGAAACAGAGGAATAAGAATAACCCCATGTTCCAATCAACTAGGTGCCAAAATAATCAATTCACTTATGATACTGACCCAACAACAGAGTAACACCTCTCTTATGCAATATTTTGAAGCAAATTCCAGCTATCATATCTTTTCATCTGTAAATATTTCATTTGTTTACCAGAAAATATTTCATTTGTTTACTAGGAAGTAACTAAAATTTCATTATTAAACCTAAACAGAAATTGTGTAAATAATTACCATGTTTCCCCGAAAATAAGACCTAGCAGGACCATCAGCTCTAATGCGTCTTTTGGAGCAAAAATTAATATAAGACCTGGTCTTATTTTAATATAATATAAGGACAGGTCTTAATACTGTAATATAATATAATATAATATAATATAATATAATATAATATAATATAATATAATATAATATAATATAATATAATAATATAATACCAGGTCTTATATTATTTTTGCTCCAAAAGACACATTAGAGCTGATGGTCCGGCTAGGTCTTATTTTCGGGGAAACACGGTAATTATTTACTCAATTTCAGTCAGTTTCCCATCGAATGCCTCATAATTGTCCTAAGTGTATTTACTTGGTTTTATTTTAGGTGCTATTGTTATTTTGGGGATTTCGTTTTGTTTATATATGAGGATTGAATAAGGTTTGACATTGTGATTGGTGGATGTCGGCTCTGTAAGTATCTCCCAAATCACTTCAGCTTTTCCTTGCAAGGAAGTGGCTGCAGGGGCTGACATGTTGTTCCCTGGATTCTCCCCAGCTTCCCTGAGCTGTACCAAGGCAGGTCTCTCTACTTCGTATTCCTGCAAAGTAGTTCTGGCATCAGAGGCTTAAGAAGGTCCAGGTTGTACTTTAGCAAAATTGCTTCCCAGGATGGTTAGCTACTTTGCGTCAAAAGACCCATGTCGGGTTGACCTCCTTTGAGTGACATTAGGGGCTTTGATGTCCAATAACTCCGTCCATCGGATGGGATGGGATGCATCATGGGATATTTCAGTTCTGGCCTCTTCCTGCAAGGGGGATGCTCTTTCTTCACTCCGTAGTGTGTTTCACACTCTAGTAAAAAAAGAAAGAAAGAAAGAAAGAAACGGAAGCTCTTCCCTTTTGTCCACCATTTTACAGAATGGTGATCTGGGCAATAATTACTGCTGAGAGCCATGGTGAACTCTAGGATGTGAGTGTATCGATTGTGTGAACACACTGCAGTTGTCCTCTAGTGATGATGGCAATGTGGCTGCAAATGATGGACATTTGTCCACTGGGAGCCTCAGCAGGTGGCTTCTGGGTACCCTTACATGAACCCCAGGTACCTCAATGGCTTCTGCTGTCTGAGTAACAACATGTTCTAGTTCATCTGTACCTTTCCTTCCCCAGGCCTGGAATTGGCCATTGATCCAGGTTCTCTTTGGAAGGAGGCGGGATTTAGGGCCAAGGTCAAGGTGCTGCTCATGTCTCCCTTTGAATGAAGCAGAGCAACAATCATACCAACGGACCTTCCCCAATATAAGACCAGATTAGGGGATGACCAGGGATATTCCCAAGGTCACCCTGGAGGACAGGCTGGCACTTCCTACAGTACCACACTGACTTCACTCAGGACTGTCCCAAACTAAGATGTCACCAGGGAAGATAAGTCTGAGGCCCTGACTTGATGGTTAGGGAAATGGGAAGTTACCTATGGGCCCTCTAAATGGGCCAACCTGCTTCTCCCTGGAAGAGGATGTTGGGGCTTAGGGGATACTCTCTGCCCTCACCTCATGGTCTCACCAAGGAATTAGGGTTGTTTGAGCATACATAGCAGAGATATCTCATCAATTTCCTTGGAATCTCACTTGTACTGACACAAATGCCCTCCACAAACTCATCCCAATTTCCAGAAGACAGTAGTAGGAACAGCAGATCAGACTCCAAATTCCTTTGGGATAATTGCTTCCAAGGATCCCGTTGCTGTATACTGACTCCTGTCATCTGTCCTATAATGGCATGTGGCCCCCAGCTAGACACCAGCCTGGGGCAGTGACCCACTTCCTCCTCCACAGCTGCAGGTGGGGAGATGGGGGTGGGACAGGGGCCTCCCAGGGAGGGGTTTTTGTATGAGACTGTGTCACAGTGTTGGGTGTTCGGCGGAGGGACCCAGTTGACCGTCTCAGGTGAGTCTCGTTTTCTCCCCACTTCCCTGCTCTCCCAGAGGTTTGGGAAGTTTTTTGCTGTTTTTGCTGTTTTTCTGTGTCTTGTCTCAGCCCTTGACCGATATTTCGCCAAGGATCCCAGTCCCTGGGGCCCTGACCTCTTTCCCTCCCTGTTGTTACTGTCCTGATTGCCTCCTCCGGTCACCATCAGCCCTTTATCTCTGACCCTAGAGGCAGAGGAATGGACAGAATGACCTATGGGAACTCTATCTGTCTGCCAGGGTCATGCTGGGTCCTAGACTTGCTCTGTCTATCCTCCCCAAATGGGCTCTTGTAGGACCAGCTTTGTTTCTGGGGGTCACTAGGGTCCCCATCTCAAGGGGAAGAGAGAAAAAGAAGTACTGAGGGGGTGACAATGTGGAGACTTTGGGGGGACCCAGAACCCTCAGGGACAAGGTTGGGGACAAACAGGTCAAAGGTTCAGTGAAGGTCCCCGAGACTGTGGGACTCAGGATCCAGGGCTCAGAATGTTGCAGGGGTGAAAGGACTCCCCCAAGTTTCTGTGGAGTTGCCATGCAGAGTCCTGAGCTACTCTGGGACTCAGGGAGCCCTCTAGGAGAGAGAAGGAAGCAGGAAGGAAAGGTACTGAAGGAAGGGTCTTTGAATGACAAAGCGTGAGGACAAAATGGACTCCCAGGTCTCAGTACACTTCCTCACACAAAGAAAGGCAGACTCTGTGGAGTAAAAGCTCTACTGATATGATCATTTGCCAGGGGGGATGGTAAAGACTGCAGAATGAGAGACACCCAAGGGCGGGCAGACAGACTCTGATGAGCAAAGAGCTTACTATTAGAGAGGGTACAGAAGAGATAAATCTAGGTAAAAACAGACCCTTTTGGGCAAAGACCCTAAAGCTCCCAGCACAGAAATGTCAGGTCAGAAATGTCCCAGATTTCCCCAACAGGAGGTCAGAGAGCTGATATCACCTCTCCTGGGAACAAATAGACAGACAAAGACAGGCCCTGTCAGAATGTCAGGAGGAGGCAGTACCAGGAGGGTGAGAGTCAGACATCTGTGGGGAGAAGGGGGTCCAAGAGAATCTCAGGACAGGTGATGGCAGGTGTCCAGGCTCAAGTTTACTCAGGAAGACGGGGAGTTGTTTGAGGAAAACCCTAACCTGCAAGACATGGCGTGGACCCTGCATGAGAGTGGTCTCTGAACTAGGGTTCCTAATGGGTCCTCATGAACCTGTACCTCACATCAAGACTGAGGTCAGGGGCTCCCATGAAAGACATCAGAATTCTGACTGGTACCCCTACCCAACCCACAGGTCAGCCCAAGTCAGCACCCTCGGTCACTCTGTTCCCGCCCTCCTCTGAGGAGCTCAAAGCCAACAAGGCCACACTGGTGTGTCTCATCAGTGACTTCTACCCCGGCGGCGTGACTGTGGCCTGGAAGGCAGATGGCACCCCTGTCACCCAGGGCGTGGAGACCACCAAGCCCTCGAAACAGAGCAACAACAAGTACGCGGCCAGCAGCTACCTGAGCCTGACGGCCGACAAGTGGAAATCTAAGAGCAGATACAGCTGCCAGGTCACGCACGATGGGAAAACCGTGGAGAAGACAGTGGAACCCTCATCGTGTTCTTAGGACGCTGAGCAGCCCCACCCTCGGGGCACTGGAGACACAGGACCCCGGGAGGATCACCCATCCCAAACCTCCCTCGACCTTCTTCCTAAACCCAATTAAGTCTCAATAAAATGCCCTCATTGTCAATCAGACATCGTGCTCTCTGCTCATTTTTGGTTTATGCATTTTTGTCCTGAACTCTGCATTCCAGGGTGAACACAATTCTTTTGGCCCTTTGGAAAAGGAGCCAGAGGTCAGAGTCTGCATGTTAGCTTAAGTGGGGGATTCACTCTCACCTGCAACTGCACAAGGAATGTTCCAGAACAGGGGATAGGGGCAGCACCACCCAGGAGAACCGGCCCTCTGCTCCGTCCCTAATCTTACTGTTATTGTGTGGACCACGTCTACTCTCAAGGTCCATCTCCAGGTTCCCCTGCACCCTGGAGTATTGCCTGAGCTGCCATACCTGGATTCCTCAGTCTTGGCACTCAGATACCTTCCCCGGCTTCCTAGCGCGTCTCACATTCCCCATCCTCACTGTCTACACCATCGCTTTCCATAGGGCACCCATGCTTCTCCTGCCTCACCAGATATGCAGTGCTGTGCCCCATTCCCCAGGCCCTCACTGTCACACTCACCACAGGAACGACCATTGCTGGACCCTGGTCACTCACTCCCAAACTCCTCCTTGGGGACCCCCCTACCTCATGTGTCATGAGAGTCAAACCTGGGATCAATTCCCCTGGGAGACAGGACAGGTCTGCTCTCTCCATTCCCTTACAAACCAGCCCACCACTGACTCCACCACAAGACACTTGTTCTCCGGTGACCTGTTTGGGGCCTGAGGCCAAAATCAATATCTGATTCTACAAGTGGGCTATTGACTGGTCTGTTAACTGACTCATTGTCTTAGGAGTAAAATCAGTGTTCATACACACACACACACACATATGAATGCACGTAGATATACGCTCACACGCATAATTTCATAAAAACATACATCCATTGACAACATGACTGTGGTGGGCATTGTTCTGGAAGGATCTGGGATAGCGGGGTAGATGGCACTGCAGTGGGACCCAGGGTGGACATGACCAAAGAAAAGCCAGTCACTGCAGTCCCCACGTTGTGGGCTTCCAGGAACAACTGAAAGGTCATTCCAGTCAAATTTGAGAGGGAGACTGTGAGACCTGCAGAGGCTGGTCACAGAGAGAGTGGCCAGGAACAGCAGGCAGATCTGGGGGGGAAGGGAGAGTGCTTGTTGAGCATGACTCTGTGTCAGAAAGAGAAACACACTAGGCATGTGTGTCCCTTATGTGAGATCTGCAGGTGACATACATGGCCCAGGATTCCGGCTGAGGCCTTGGGTGTTGCTACCTCACCTCCAACGTACAGGTCTGGCCCAGGGATGCAATGTGTATCGCAGGTTGTAAGGGCACCCTAACTGGTGACATTCCTGAACCAGGACATGTGTAATTCAACATGTGCGTAAGGGGACAGCGCACACTCACACTTAGAGCTCATAGAAAAGAACTGCGCTGGGAGCGGTGTCAGCTTCCCCTTGGGCACAGGGCCCTGGCTGGGCCATGCCAGCTCTAATTCAACCCAGGCAAGGAGGCAGCTGCACCCATGGGCTCAGAAGGGGGATGAACAGCAACTGTCCCACTGCACCTCAGGCTATCCCAGCTGAGGGCTGGGACACTGGAGCGCAGGACCACGCAGAAGGGTCACCCACCCTTCCCATTCCCACCCCCTCATTCTACGTGACCTCCTCTGCTGAGGATGATGAGGCATCCTGGACCGCCCCATGATTCCCACTCTGCAAAGGGATCCCAGCTCCATGATTCTGTGATAAACAGCCTGCTCACAATTTCACAATGACAATGCCAAATGATGTGGGTCAGGGTTCAGCTCCTTCCTATGGATGAAATTAGGTGAAAATTCTGGATCACTACCAGCACATTCTCTCCAATGCCATCCTATGGCCAAGGACACCTACAATCCTAAAAATCCATAAAATTGAAATTCCATCCACCCCCAGTCGGGGAGGGACAACCCGCAGTAACCCTCCCATCTGCACGATCGTGACCCGTGACAAGAAGGCTGGACTTTGGGCCTCCCTTGCAGCTGCAGGTGGGCCTGGGCAGGGGGTGGAGGGGCGACAGGAGGTTTGTGTGTGAGTCTGTATCACAGTGTGTTGTGTTCGGCGGAGGGACCCAGCTGACCGTCTCAGGTGAGTCTCGCCCTTTCCCTCCTCCTCCTTGGGGTCCACACTGAAATTTGGGCAGATTTTTCTCTCCTTTCACTTCAGACTAGAACTAGACTCTGAATTGCTCTGGCATTCTGTATCCTTCACCTTTTCTGTCTGCCTGGCTCAGCCCCCACTACGCTGTTTTGCTTCTGAGGCACCTCGTGGGGACAGGAAGGCAGAATTCTAGGGATTCCCTCCAGCCCCTCCTCACTATGACCCTGACCTCTCCCTCCAGGGGAACTTCACCTCTAGACTCTGAGAATTTTGGATCTCTCGGGGTCTCTGAGGCCTGGGGACTTATAGAATTGAAGGGCTGAAAGTCTGTGAGAGTGGGGGGCTCTGGTTGGTACACCAGGAACAGGGGATGTGGGAAGGAGGCTGGGATCCGATGAACTGACATGTGTGTGTCTCTTGGATTCTGTCCTCTCTGGGCGGTAGATTGAAGCTAGTGAGGGGCTAGGGAGGGGATCTCTATAGCGGGGACATGAAGAGAGAGGAGGAATCAAGGCAAGGTGGACAAGAATGGATGGAGGATTTTTGATGAGAAGACCTCAGGGTGCTGGAACATTCCTCATCATCCAACACAGGCAGGAGCCCCTAGACAGGACGGGTGTAAGGACACTCAGGCCCCCAAGGTTGTCCCATCCCTATCAACTCTGGGGCAGAGTCCTCAGAAGAGATGCTTGTGCTGGGACTGGTGACAAGGAGAGGCCCTGCCAGGCAGACAGATGTTCTAGGACAGAAAGATTCCCCCAGGAGAACGTAACAGGACCGAGAGACCCCTCCGAACAGACACAGACCCAGACTAAGAATAGCACAGTTAACTCCTGGGGGAACCACGTGGACTCCCTGAAAATCCAGCCCTGTTGCTGACAGCACTCCCTACCTTGGAGGCCCTAGAATGTTTTCCGTGGGTAGTGGAGCACGGGTTACAATGATGATGCCAGGGGGACTCAGAGCAAGAAACTCCCTCTTCTAAAGAGAGGAGAGCCCAAGCCCAGGACAGGAAGATGCTTTGTTGTGAGAATACTGGGGAGAGGGATCAGGGGCAGATTCCACAGAGACTGATGACCCAGCACAGACAGAGCGCTAAGACGATGGGGTGTCAAGGTGATGCCAGTCACTGTCAGGAAGCAGAGGGTGGGATGGTTGGTAATGAGACCTGTGAACCTGAGAAGGAAACAATAGGCAAAGGGGCGGCCACAGCTCCCAAGTATCAGGCACTGAGATTCTGCCAACAGGAGGTGAGTGACATCACCCATCCCTGACCTGACCAAAGGGAAGCAGGGGTCACATTGGGACCATGCCATGGACTTGGAAGAGATGTACCCACATCCAGACCGAGGTCAGGAGCTCCCAGGATGGACACCAGACCTCTGAGTTCCTGTCTTTCCCGCACCCCACAGGTCAGCCCAAGTCAGCGCCCTCGGTCACTCTGTTCCCGCCCTCCTCTGAGGAGCTCAGCGCCAACAAGGCCACACTGGTGTGTCTCATCAGTGACTTCTACCCTGGCGGCGTGACTGTGGCCTGGAAGGCAGACGGCACCGACATCACCCAGGGCGTGGAGACCACCAAGCCCTCGAAACAGAGCAACAACAAGTACGCGGCCAGCAGCTACCTGAGCCTGACGGCCGACAAGTGGAAATCTAAGAGCAGATACAGCTGCCAGGTCACGCACGATGGGAAAACCGTGGAGAAGACACTGACCCCCTCGGCGTGTTAGGTGTCTGTGAGCCCTACCTGAGGGACATTCCTCACCCAGCCTCCCCTTTCACCAGCTCTCCCCTGTACCCCTGAGACCCTGCCCAGGATCAGCTCACACCGGGCAGGTCTCACTCCCTCCCCACTTCTACTTCCCAATAAAGACCTAATGATTTATCATCTCACATTTCTGATGTGTATTCTGTGTCTGGCTGAGTCTCTAGGGTAAAGGGTCTGTTATTATGGGAAGGGTGAGTCATGACATGAGATTCCATCTACCTGTCGTCCACTCCACCACCTCACCAGGGACAGGTGAGCTCTGAGTGCTGTGGAGCCCTGACTCAGAGCAGGAACTTGTCCTGAGGTGCTGGCCCCTGAGATGCAGTCCTTGTCGCTTGGGACAGGAGATGCTTAAGTTAGAGGGACCCGGGAGCCCTGAGGAGGGATCAGGGAGAAATGAGCAGGGTCCTGTGCTGAGACCCAGAGTCAGTGGGTTTCTGTTGAGATATGTGGGGTCAAGTTCAGGCTCAAGGTCACCCTCGCTGGAGGAGGGGACTATAATCGTGAAGAATGCCAATATTTGAAGTTTGATCAGGGGGAGAGTTTATGGTTGTTTTACTGATGGAGCAGATGATTTCAGCCTTCATGCGGGGGAGGAAAACAGAAGTGGGTCAATGAGAAAGGGCACCATCCAGGACACAGAACGGGCATCAGTGATTGTCTCTGGGAGAGAAATCAATGCGAATCCAGGAGTGGATTTAGGCGGCTCAGACCAGCTCAGGGCAGAGTGAGTGTGGTCTTGAGGCTACAGCAGGTCAGGCTTCCTGGTGACACAGTGCCCCCAGCCCCCTGTCCATGAGCCCCCCTCCCACGTCACTCACTGTGGCTCAACCTCGAGTGCACCGGCAGCCTGGTGTCAGAGACACTCTCACTCCAGGCCCCTGAGGCAGGTAAAGTTGCCTTACAGAGGTGCAGGGCCAACAGGCTGTCAGTCCACAGCTCCCCAACTCTCTCAGGCCTCTCTGTGTGAGCCTCCAGCTCACCAGGGACAGGGAGCTGCCTTCAGGCATTTCTGCCCCAAATCTCTGCCTAGGAGGTAAAAGGAACTACGGGTCCCAGTGGCCCACAGACTCTGCCTGACCCCACTCATGAATCTGAATGTTGGGACTCTTGTAAAGAAAGGACCCCCCCAGGTCTCCCTCATCTCAATGGCCCCGCTGGTAGAACGCCAGAATCTAACCACCCCTGATGCTGTCCTACACTAACCTCCCATTTACTTTTGTCATTTTTCATCCTGGGAAACATTGAACACAAAAATAAGAAAGCAGGTGAATAAAAATGACCCCTGTTTCTATCAACCAGACACATGCAGAGTCATCAATTCACTCGTGATGCTGACCCACCCACAACAGAGTGACTCCTGTCTTATGCAATATTTCGAAGCAAATTCATTATCATAACTTTTCATCTGTAAATATTTCATTAGTGTGCTGAAACATAAGGACCTAAAAGATAACTGCAATATAATTATCAAACTTCAACAGAAATTTTCAATTATTCTTTAATATCAAAAATTAGTTTCTCCTCAAATGGCTCATGATTGTCATAAGTCTATTTATTTGGTTGTATTTTTGGTGCTGTTATATTTGGTCATTTTTTGTTGGTTTGCTTTCTTTTTGGTGTTGTTTTTCCTTCTTGCTTTTTTTTATTAGTTTCAGGTTTACAAACAACGTCATCATTTGTTATCTTTTCATATGAAGATTGAATAAGGTTTGACATTGTGATTGGCAGATGTTGGGTCTGTATCTCCCAAATCGCTCCAGTTTTCCTTGCAAGGTAGTGGTTGCAGGAGCTGAGATGTTGGTCCTGGGACCTCACCGGAGCTGCCCACAGTCAGCATGCAGCCCCCAGCCTCTCTGAGCTGTACCAGGGCGGGTCTCTCTGCTTCATGTTCCTGCAAAGTTGTTCTGAGATAGAAAGGATTGATAGGGTTCAGGTGTGACATTTTTTTTTTTATTATTAAATTTATTGAGGTGACAATTGTTAGTAAAATTACATAGATTTCAGGTGTACAATTCTGTATTACATCATCTATAAATCCCATTGTGTGTTCATCACCCAGAGTCAGTTCTCCTTCCATCACCATATATTCGATCCCCCTTACCTTCATCTCCCACCCCCCCCCCACCCCTTACCCTCTGGCAACCACCAAACCATTGTCTGTGTCTATGAGTTTCTGTTTCTCATTTGTTTGTCTTGTTCTTTTGTTGCTTTTGGTTTATATACCACATATCAGTGAAATCACATGGTTCTCTGCTTTTTCTGTCTGACTTATTTCGCTCAGCATTACACTCTCAAGATCCATCCATGTTGAGGTGTGACATTTTGATAAGATCCCTTCCTAGGATGTTTGGCTACTTTCACCTAAGGTGCCCTGTGGGGTCATAACTGGTAGAATGAGGTCACTGGATTCTCAAATCTCAGGTGCATCAGACAGGATGGAATGCCAAGTGCAATATTTCAGGTCTGTCTTCCTTTCTCTTGTGAAAGTCCACACAGGGAGGCCTGTCAGATGCTCTTTCCTCTCCCAGGAATATGTTTCGTATTTTAGTTAAATATATAGATGCATATAATGTTTGGTCTTTCCTTTATAGAACAATTTACAAGATGATGACCTGGTCCCTCTCATCTTCTGGAGGTGAACCATTGAGCATCATGGTGAACTCTAGGATGTAAATATATGTGATGTGTTCAAATCCACTGTGGTTATTTTTTCTTGATGAGGAATGTTCCCAACTTTCCCCACGGACAGCCTCCTCACGTGGCCCTGGGATCCTCTGGAATCAGCCCAGCAGATCTCAATAACTCTTGCTTTCTGTGCCTTTCCCATTCGGGCCTGGAATGGGCTATTTGCCCCTAGTATCCTGGATCCTTTTACTGCGTGGTATTTAGGGATCAAAATCCAAGTGCTAGCTCCCATTTCCCTATCTAACTAGATGCTCCCAGTCAAGGCAAAAATCTGATGAGATCCTGAAGAGTGACAAAGGATCCTACAAAGTCCCTGAAGATGGAGGTTGGCATTACCTTCGAGAACCAGACCAGGCCTCCCTAGAGATGCTTATCTGAGTCTAGGATATCCCTGGGAAAGCGGGAGAAAGAGAGATGCATGGAGTCCCATCCGAGGGGGAACACAATTCTTTTGGCCCTTTGAAAAAGGAGCCAAAGGTCAGAGTCTCCATGCTGCCCTGAGTTGGGGGATTCACTCTCACCACAATCACGCAAAGAATGTTCCAGAATAGGGGATGCGGGCAGCACCACCCAGGAGAACCGGCCCTCCGCACCTTCCCTAACCTAACTGCTCTTGTGTGGACCATGTCTAGTTTCCAAGTCCATGCCCAGGTTCCCCTGGACCCCAGGGTAGTGCCTGAGCTGCCATACCTGGATTCCTCAGTCCTGGCACTCATATACCTTCCCCCGCTCCTAGCCAGTCTCAGATTCCCCATCCTCACTGTCTACACCATCCCACTTTCCTAGGGTGCCCATGCTTCTCCTGGCTCATCAGAGACTGTGCAATGCCCCATCCCCCGGCCCTCACTCTCACACACTAACAGGATCCACAGTCCCTGGAGCCTGGTTGCTCATTCCCACACTCCCCTCTGCAGACTCCCATGCCACAAGAGGCAGGGTCCAAGCTGTGTTCAAGTCCCCTCGCAGACAGGACTGCTCTGCTCTTTCCATCCCCTTACTGGCCCGCCCACCACTCACCCCAGCACGAGACCCAATGTTCTCGGGCGACCTGTCTGGGTATGAGTTCAAATCAAGTATAAGATTCTCGGAGTGGGCTATTGACTGCTCCGTAAACAGACTCATCTTATTGGAGGCAGACTAAGCTATCACACACAAGACACACACACACACACACACACAAACACAAGCACAAACACAAGCACAAATGCACGTATGTATACACTCAAACATGTAGGGTTCATAAAAACACACGTCCATTTACAAAAACGGTTCTCGCTGGCGCCGGAGCAGTTTGGGGAGAAGGTGCGCCTTGGGGACAAGGGTGGACATGACCAAAGAAAAGCCAGTCACCACAGTCCCTGTGCTCTGGCCTTCCAGAGAGGTCCAGGGACACGTGAAAGGGCAGGGACATTCCAGTCCAGGTTGAGAGTGATACAGGGATACAGGAGAAGGTTTGCCACCGGGAAGAGCTGGCAGATCTGGGAATGAGGGCACAGGGATTGCTGAGCATGACCCTGTGTCAGAGAGAGATGGATGCCAGGCATGCTATCCCTTGCATGGTCTCTGCAGGTGACATACAGGGAACGCAATGCAGACTGTGCCCTGGGTGATGGGTGACCACCTGGGTGATGGGTGACCACCGCGAGCCACCTGGCAGGTTTAGTCCAGAGATGCTATATTTGTCACACATTGTGGGAGCATCCTGACTGGTGACATTACTGAATATGGACACGTGTAATTCAGCATTTGGGTAAGGGGACAGCAGACACTCACACACTGAGAGCTCATAGAAAATACTGGACTGGCAGAAGTGTTCACTTCCCCATCTGTGCAGGGTCCTGGTTGGGCCATTCAAGCTCTAATTTAACCTAAACACCACACCAGGAGGCACCTGCACCCATGGGGTCAGGAGCAGGACGAAACAGTGGCCATCGCAATGCACCTTAGGCTGTCCCTGCAGAGGGCCGGGACACTGCAGAGTAGGACGGGCAGAAGAGTCTGCATGCTGGGATAAACGTGAGTGTCCCCCACCCACCCTTCCCTTTCCCACCCACTAATTCTACGTGACCTCCTCTGCTGAGGATGGTGGGCCTTCCAGGATCTCCCCGCAATTCCTAGCTCTACAAGAGGGTCCCAGTTCCATCATCTCTGATAAACATGCCTGCTCACAAATTTCACAATGACAACACGACATGAATTGAACCAGGACACCTTCCTAAGGATAGAATTAGTAAAAAATTCAGGTAAAATACCAACACATTGGAACCAACGTCATCCCACAGCCAAGTTCATCTGGAATCCAAAAACTCCATGGACTTGAAATTCCATGCAGAAGGACCACAGACTCTCACCCTCCCATCTGCCTGATCATGACCCGTGACAAGGAGGCTGGACTTTGGGCCTCCCTTGCAGCTGCAGGTGGGCCTGGGCAGGCGGTGGAGGGGGTGACAGGAGGTTTGTGTGTGAGTCTGTATCACAGTGTGCTGTGTTCGGCGGAGGGACCCAGCTGACCGTCTCAGGTGAGTCCCCTCTTTCCTTCCTCTTCCTATGGGATCACAGTGAAATTTGGGTACAATTTTATCTCCTTTTGTTTAGTCTAGTACTGAAGTCTCAGTCCCTCTGGCATTGTTTGTCCTTCTTCTTTTCTGACTGACTAACTCAGCCCCCTTTACCCTGTTTTGCTTCTGAGGCTCCTAGTGGGGACACAATTGGAGAATTCCAGGGACTCTTTCCTGTCCCTCCTCACTGTGACCCTGACCTTTCACTTCAGGGGAACTTCGCCCCTGGACTCTGAGAGGTTCAGCTCCTCAGAGACTGTGAGCCCTGGGTCTTAGGAGAATTGAGGGGGTAAAGGGTCAGGAGAGGGGGAGCTCTCGTTGGTGCACCAGGACCATCGGATGGGAAAAAGAAGCTGGGGTCCGCTGAAATTGACAAGTGTGTGACTCTCTAGGATTCTGTCCTTGTTGGTGGTAGACAGAAGCAAGTGAGGGGCTAGTGAGGGGATCTCTATAGTGGGGACATAAATAGAGACAGGAGGATCAAAGCAAGGTAGATAGAAATGGAAGAATTCCAATGAGAAGGCTCAGGGTGCTGGAAACTTTTTCATTTCCCAAGACAGGCAGGACAGGTGTCAAGACCCTCAGGCCCCACAGGTTGCCCCACCCCTCTAACTCTGGAGAAGGGACCTTAGAATGGACACTTGCCCTGGATGCGCTCTAGGACAGGTGACAAGAACAGGTTTTCCCAGGCAGACACCTGTCCTACGACATCAGATTCCCCCAGTATAATGACACAGGACTGACGCAGACTAAAACAGAACACACACAGACGCAGACTAAAAACAGCAGCCACCTTGCAGGGAACCCACATGAAAACTGGAATCCTGCCCTGCTGCAGACCCCACCTCACCAGAGCTGCCCAAATGTGTTACCTGTGGGGAGGGGAGCAAGGGCAGCAATGACAGCGTCAGGGGGATTGTGAGGCAGAATCTCCCTCCCCGAAAAGGAGAAGCGTGCAAGCCCAGGACAGAGAGGTGCCCTTTGTGAGGACACTGGAGAGAAAATTCACAGGGAAGATCTCACACAGATTGATGCCCAGGACAGACAGAGTTCTGAGGAAAGTGAGAACTCAGTGTGATGCCAGCCAGCTCCAGCAAGCAGAGGGTGGGATGCTGGGTGGTGAGACCTGTGAGCCTGAGGAAGAAAAGATGGGCGAAGGGGGCCTCACCACTCCCCAAAGTCAGGCACTGAGAGTCTGCCAACAGGAGGTGAGTCTCACCCTCCATCCCTGACCTGTCCAAAGGAGAGCAGGGGCCTGATTGGGACCTGTCGTGCACTTGGGGAGCTGAACCCCCATCAACACCGAGGTCAGGAGCTCCCAGGATGGACACCAGACCTCTGAGGTCCTGTCTTTCCCACACCCCACAGGTCAGCCCAAGTCAGCGCCCTCGGTCACTCTGTTCCCGCCCTCCTCTGAGGAGCTCAGCGCCAACAAGGCCACACTGGTGTGTCTCATCAGCGACTTCTACCCTGGTGGCGTGACTGTGGCCTGGAAGGCAGACGGCACCGACATCACCCAGGGCGTGGAGACCACCAAGCCCTCGAAACAGAGCAACAACAAGTACGCGGCCAGCAGCTACCTGAGCCTGACGGCCGACAAGTGGAAATCTAAGAGCAGATACAGCTGCCAGGTCACGCACGATGGGAAAACCGTGGAGAAGACACTGACGCCCTCGGCGTGTTAGGTCTCTGAGAGCCCTACCTGAGGGACATTCCTCACCCAGCCTCCCCTTTCACCAGCTCTCCCCTGTACCCCTGAGACCCTGCCCAGGATCAGATCACACCGGGCAGGTCTCACTCCCTCCCCACTTCTACTTCCCAATAAAGACCTAATCATTTATCATCTCACATTTCTGACGTGTATTCTGTGTCTGGCTGAGTCTCTAGGTTAAAGGGTCTGTTATGACGGGAAGGGAGAGTCATGACATGAGATTCCATCTACCTGTCGTCCACTCCACCACCTCACCAGGGACAGGTGAGCTCTGAGTGCTGTGGAGCCCTGACTCAGAGCAGGAACTTGTGCTGAGGTGCTGGCCCCTGAGATGCAGTCCTTGTCGCTTGGGACAGGAGATGCCTAAGTTAGAGGGACCAGGGAGCCCTGAGGAGGGATCAGGGAGAAATGAGCAGGGTCCTGTGCTGAGACCCAGAGTCAGTGGGTTTCTGTTGAGATGTGTGGGGTCAAGGTCAGGCTCAAGGTCACCCTCGCTGGAGGCGGGGACTATAATCGTGAAGAATGCCAATATTTGAAGTTTGATCAGGGGGAGAGTTTATGGTTGTTTTACTGATGGAGCAGATGATTTCAGCCTTCGTGTGGGGGAGGAAAACAAGTGGGTCAATGAGAAAGGGCACCATCCAGGACACAGAACGGGCATCAGTGATTGTCTCTGGGAGAGAAATCAATGCGAATCCAGGAGTGGATTTAGGCGGGATCGGACTAGCTCAGGGCAGGGTGAATGTGGACTTCAGGCTACAGCAGGTCAGGCTTCCTGGTGACACAGTGACCCCAGCCCCCTGTCCACGAGCCCTCCTCCCACATCACTCACTGTGGCTCAACCTCGAGTGCACCTGCAGCCTGGTATCAGAGACACTCTCACTCCAGGCCCCTGAGGCAGGTAAAGTTGCCTTACAGAGGTGCAGGCCCAGCAGACTGTCGGTCCACAGCTCCCCAACTCTCTCAGGCCTCTCTGTGTGAGCCTCCAGCTCACCAGGGACAGGGAGCTGCCTTCAGGCATTTCTGCCCCAAATCTCTGCCTAGGAGGTGAAAGGAAGCTAGGGGTCTCAGTGTCCTACAGCCTCTGCCTGACCCCACTCATGCATCTGAATGTTGGACTCTTGTAAGGAAGGGCCCCCCCCCCACGTCTCCCTCATCTCAATGGCCCCGCTGGTAGAACGCCAGAATCTAACCACCCCTGATGCTGTCCTTCACTAATCTCCCATTTACTTTTGTCATTTTTTATCCTGGGAAACATTCACCACAAAAATAAGAAAGGAGGTGAATAAAAATGACCCCTGTTTCTATCAACCAGACACATGCAGAGTCATCAATTCACTCGTGATGCTGACCCACCCACAACAGAGTAACTCCTGTCTTATGCAATATTTTGAAGCAAAAACGTTATCATAACTTTTCATCTGTAAATATTTCATTAGTGTGCTGAAACATAAGGACTTAAAAGATAACTACAATATAATTATCAAACTTCAACAGAAATTTTCAATTATTCTTTAATATCAAAAATTAGTTTCTCCTCAAATGGCTCATGATTGTCATAAGTCTATTTATTTGGTGTATTTTTGTTGCTGTTATATTTGGTCATTTTTTGTTGGTTTCTTTTCGTTTTGGTGTTGTTTTTCCTCCTTGCTTTTTTTTATTAGTTTCAGGTTTACAAGCAACGTCATCATTTGTTATCTTTTCGTATGAAGATTGAATAAGGTTTGACGTTGTGATTGATAGATGTTGGGTCTGTATCTCCCAAATTGCTCCAGCTTTTCCTTGCAAGGAAGTGGCTGCTGGGGCTGAGATGCTGGTCCTGGGACTCCCCCACAGTCAGGATGCAGCCCCCAGCCTCCCTGAGCTGTACCAGGGACCCTATGTTTTTCTAGATGTTTTATAGTTTCAGATTTTAAGTTTAGGACTGTGATTGCATTTGAATTCATTTTTGTTATGATGTGAGGTATGAGTGGAGAGTTTTTTGTTTGTTTTGTTTTTTGTGTGTGTGTGTTTCTAATAAGCTGTACCAGGGCTCAGGTGTGACATTTTGATAACACCCCTTCCTAGGATGTTTGGCTACTTTCACCTAAGGTGCCAGTGGGGACATAAATGGTAGAATGAGGTCACTGGATTCTCAAATCTCAGGTGCATCAGATGGGATGGAATGCCAAGTGCAATATTTCAGGTCTGTGTTCCTTTCTCTTGTGAAAGTCTGCAATTAATCCACACAGGGAGGCCTGTCAGATGCTCTTTCCTCTCCCAGGAATATGTTTCATATTTTAGGCAAATATATAGATGCATATAAATGTTTGGTCTTTCCTTTATAGAACAATTTACAAGATGATGACCTGGTCCCTGTTCTCTTCTGAAGCTGAACCATTGAGCATCATGGTGAACTCTAGGATGTAAATATATGTGATGTGTTCAAATCCACTGTGGTTATTTTTTCTTGATGAGGAATGTTCCCAACTTTCCCCACGGACAGCCTCCTCAGGTGGCCCTGGGATCCTCTGGAATCAGCCAGCAGATCTCAACGACTCCTGCTTTCTGCTGTAACAGCCTGTTTTAGGCCCATTCTGTGCCTTTCCCATTCGGGCCTGGAATGGGCTATTTGCCCCCATTATCCTGGGTCCTTTTACTGTGTGGTATTTAGGGATCAAAATCCAAGTGCTAGCTCACATCTCCCTGTCTAATTAAATGATCCCAGACACAGCCAAAAATCCGATGATACCTGAAGGGTGACAGGGGATCCTACAAAGTCCCTGAAGATGGAGGTCGGCATTACCTTCGAGAACGAGACCAGTCCTCCCTAGAGATGCCCATCCCAGTCTAGGATAACACTGGGGAAGCCGGAGAAAGGGAGATACAAGGAGTCCCAGCTGGGCTCAGATTGAAGAATCCTATGGCCAGTCCATTCCAAGGCAACCCACCCTTCCTGTGGGGATATTGGGGACACCTGAGGACGCCTCCTACCCTGGCCCTGTGGTCTCACAGATGGGTCAATGTTCTACCAACTGTATATAGAAGAGAAGCCTTGTTCTCCTCCAAGGAACTTCACTCATTAGAAAAGCAAATGCTGTCCTTTAAACTCATTTCCATTCCTGGGCAATGATTAGTGGGAAAATCATCTCCAACATGCCAACTTCCTGCAGGACCAGACTTTCCTAGGGTACTGTTGCTTGGCACAAGGGGTCACCCATCCTGTTATGTGCTGGGGGTGGGCAGGGCAGGCATATGGGCCCCCCTGATGAGCAGACACCAGTGCCTGGAGCAGTGGCCCAAGCTTCCTCCATCACAGCTGCAGTTGGGGGGGGTGGAGCAGGGGCCTCCTAAGGAGGGGTTTTTGTACCAGTCTGTGTCACAGTGTCGTGTGTTCGGCGGAGGGACCCAGCTGACCGTCCTAGGTGAGTCTCTTCTTCTCCCCACTTCCCTGCTTTCCCCAAGGTTTGGGCAATTTTCTGCTGCTTTTGCTCTTTTCATACACCTGCCCTGAATCCTGCTCATGCTGATCAGAGAGAGGTTCCAGGGGCCCTGGCCTCTTCCCCTCTCTGGTGGAATCCTCCTGCTGGCTCAGCTGCTCCCATCACCTCTGACCACACACAAGGGACTGGACCAGGCACCAAATAGGGCCAAGAGAACATTGGGGTCCTAAGACTTGTTCTTTCTGTCTCCTATGGACAACCTTTGTCTCAGGGGTCATTAGGGGACATCCTCTCCCAGGGAAAAATGGCATTGCGGGTTACCACCTGGAGACTTTACAAGGACTCAGAACCCCCTTTGTGCCAGGGACAAGCCTGGGGACAAGTAGGTCAGAGGTTCTGGGAAGATCCCAGGACTGTGGGACTCAAGATCCATGGCTGAGAACATCGCAGGGGTGGAGGGGTTCCTCCAAGCCTTTATGGGGTTGCCATTCAGAGTTTCAGCCAGCCCGGGACCCAGGGAACCATGAGAAAGGGAGGACAGAGAGGGGAGGAGAGGCTAAGAGCTAGGAGAAGGAGAATGGGAAAACGGGGGGAGGTGAAATCCTGGGACATCAGGGTTACACTCCTTAGAAGCACGAATCCCTGAGGGAACAGATGGCAGATACCTCGGCATGAAATCTCCAGGCTAACCCAGTACCAGAAGGGAACCTCCAGTCAACTCTGCAGATAGGAGAGACCCAAGAAGGCAGACAGAGTCTCCCTGATGAGCCACGTTCTTACCCCCTTAGAGAAGCTCAGGGAAGACAGATTTGGGTACAAACAGACCCTCTAGAACAAAGGCCCACTGCAGAGAAGTCAGGTCAGAAATGCCAAAGATTGACCTGACAGTGGTCAGAACACACATCATCCTCTCTGGGGACAGATGACAGATCCCATTGAACGTGAGGATGAGGCGGAGCAGGAAGGTGAGGGACAGACGTCTGTGTGGGAGGCCAGTAACCAGTTATGTTCTCAGAAGAGGGGACAGCAGTTCTTGAGGATCTGATTTCCCAGGAGAGGGGAGCTCACTGAGGCACACCCTCAAACCAGCCTTCTTGACATGGACCTCAATGGGACCCAAATTGTCCCTGAACTAGGGGCTACGATTGGGTCCTCAGGAGCCAGTACCCCACATCCAGAATGAGGTCAGGAGCTCCCAGGATGGACACCAGACCTCTGAGGTCCTGTCTTTCCCACACCCCACAGGTCAGCCCAAGTCAGCGCCCTCGGTCACTCTGTTCCCGCCCTCCACTGACGAGCTCAGCGCCAACAAGGCCACACTGGTGTGTCTCATCAGTGACTTCTACCCCAGCGACGTGACTGTGGCCTGGAAGGCAGACGGCACCGTCGTCACCCAGGGCGTGGAGACCACCAAGGCCTCGAAACAGAGCAACAACAAGTATGCGGCCAGCAGCTACCTGAGCCTGACGGCCGACAAGTGGAAATCTAAGAGCAGATACAGCTGCCAAGTCACGCACGATGGGAAAACCGTGGAGAAGACAGTGGAACCCTCAGCGTGTTCTTAGGACGCTGAGCACCCCCACCCTCGGGGCACTGGAGACACAGGACCCCAGAGGATCACCCATCCCAAACCTCACTAGACCCTCTTCCTAAACCCAATTAACTCCCAATAAAATGTCCTCATTGTCAATCAGACATCGTGCTCTCTGGTCATTTTTGGTTTATGCATTTTTGTCCTGAATCTGCATGTCATGGTGAACACAATTCTTTTGCCCTTTGAAAATGGATTTGGACGACAGTGTCTCCATGTTGCCCTGGTCAGGGAGAGATACTCTCACCCACAATTGCAGAAAGAATGTTCCAGAACAGGGGATGGGGTGAGGCACCACCCAGGAGAAATGGCCCTCCACACCTTCCCTAACCTTACTGCTCTTGTGGACCATGTCTAGTTCTCAAGTCCATGCCCAGGTTCCCCTGGACCCCGGGTAGTGCCTGAGCTGCCATACTGGATTCCTCAGACCTGGCACTCAGATACCTTCCCCGATTCCTAGCGCATCTCACATTCCCCATCCTCACTGCTACTCCTGCCCCCTTCCATAGGGTACGGATGCTTCTCTTGGCTCTCTTGCTGTGCCCCACCTCCCACGCCCTAACTGTCACACTCCCTATAGGATCCACAGTACTGGAGCCTGGGTGCTCACTCTCCCACTCTGCTCGGAGGACCCCGTGCCACAGAGTCAGGGGTCCGTGCTGTGTTCAATTCCCTGGCTGACAGGACTGACCTGCTCTTTCCATTCCCTTCCGGACCAGCCCACCGCTGACCCCAGTGTGAGACCCAATGTCCACCTGTCTCGGGTGACCTGTTTGGGGCCTGATGTCAAAATCAAGTGTCAGGTTCTCGGACTGGGCTATTGACTGATCTGCAAACAGGCTCATCTTCTTAGAGGAAAGTGGAAGCTGTCACATCCCTACGCGTACACACACACACACACACACACACACACACAAAACAAAAGTACAAATGTACGTAAACATACACTCACACACACGAGTTTCATAAATACACACATCCACTGACAAACATTGCTCTCAGAGACTCTGGGAGAGCTTGAGGAGAAGGTGTGGCTTGGGGACAAGGGGACATGACCAAAGAAAAGCCAGTCACTGCAGGCCCTGTGCTCTGGCCTTCCAAAGAGGTCCAGGGACACCTGAAAGGGTAGGGACATTCCAGTAAAGGTTGAGAGTGATAAAGGGACAATGGAGAAGGTAGGCCGCAGGGAGTGTGCCAGGAACAGCTGGCAGATCTGGGAATGAGGGCAGAGGGATTGCTGAGCATGACCCTGTGTCAGAGAGAGAAGGAGGCCAGACCAGTGTGACCCTCACATGAGCTCTGCAAAGTGACATACATGGCCCAGGATGCCGGCTGAGGCCTTGGGTGTTGCTACCTCACCTCCAATGTACAGGTCTGGCCCAGGGATGCAATGTGCATCGCAGGTTGTAAGGGCACCCTAACTGGTGACATTCCTGAACCAGGACATGTGGAATTCAACATGTGCGTAAGGGGACAGCGCACACTCACACACTTAGAGCTCATAGAAAAGAACTGCGCTGGGAGTGGCGTCAGCTTCCCCTTGGGCACAGGGCCCAGGCTGGGCCATGCCAGCTCTAATTCAACCCAGGCAAGGAGGCAGCTACACCCATGGGCTCAGAGGGGGATAAACAGTGACCGTGCCACTGTACCTCAGGCTGTCCCAGGCAAGCACTGGGTCACTGGACCTCGGGACCATACAGAAGGGTCTGCATGCTGGGGTCAAGGTAATTGTCCTCCCACCTACACATTCCATTCCCACCCCTCATTCTAATAACCTCCACTGCTGAGGATGCTGAGGCATCCAGGACCTCCCAACAATTCCGAGCTCTGCAAAGTCGTCCCAGCTCCATCAACTCAACATTAAACAACCTGCTCACCAATTTCACAATGATAACACAATGTGGGCCCGGACACAGCTCCCAAAGAAGGATGCAATTGCGAGAAAGTTCTGAATCACTACCAGCACATTCTCTCCAACGCCATTCCATGACCGAGAACATGTGGGATCTTAACCCACAGGGAATTGATATTCCATGTGCAGTGGCCACCCACACTCCCCCTCCCCTCTGCCGATCACAACCCGTGACAAGGAGGCTGGACTTGGGCCTCCCTTGCAGCTGCAGGTGGGCCTGGGCAGGGGGCGGAGGGGGTGACAGGAGGTTTGTGTTCGAGACTGTGTCACTGTGTAATGTGTTCGGCGGAGGGACCCAGCTGACCGTCCTAGGTGAGTCTCTTCTTCTCCCCACTCCCCTGCTTTCCCCAAGGTTTGGGCAATTTTCTGCTGCTTTTGCTCTTTTTATACCTGCCCTGAATCCCTGCTCATGCTGATTCAGAGAGGGGCTCCAGGGGCCCTGGCCTCTTCCCCTCTCTAGTGGAACCCTTCTGCTTGGCTCAGCTGCTCCCATCACCTCTGACCACACACAAGGGACGGGACCAGACACCGAATAGGGCCAAGAGAACATTGGGGTCCTAAGACTTGTTCTTTCTTTCTCCTATGGACAACCTTTGTCTCAGGGGTCATTAGGGGACATCCTCTCCAAGGGAAAAATGGCATTGCGGCTTACCACCTGGAGACTTTACAAGGACTCAGAACCCCTCTTGTGCCAGGGACAAGCCTGGGGACAAATAGGTCAGAGGTTCTGGGAAGATCCCAGGACTGTGGGACTCGGGATCCATGGCTGAGAACATCGCAGGGGTGGAGGGGTTCCTCCAGGCCTCTATGGGGTTGCCATTCAGAGTCCTCAGCCAGCCCAGGACCCAGGGAACCAAGAGAACGGGAGGACAGAGAGGGGAGGAGAGGCTAAGAGCTAGGAGAAGGAGAATGGGAAAACGGGGGGAGGTGAAATCCTGGGACATCAGGGTTACACTCCTTAGAAGCACGAATCCCTGAGGGAACAGACAGTAGATACCTCGGCATGAAATCTCCGGGCTAACCAAGTACCAGAAGGGAACCTCCAGTCAACTCTGCAGATAGGAGAGACCCAAGAAGGCAGACAGAGTCTCCCTGATGAGCCAGGTTCTTACCCCATTAGAGAAGCTCAGGGGAGACAGATTTGGGTACAAACAGACCCTCTAGAACAAAGGCCCACTGCAGAGAAGTCAGGTCAGAAATGTCTCAAGATTGAGCTCACTGTGGTCAGAGCACACATCATCCTCTCTGGGGACAGACAATGGACCCCATCAGAACGTGAGGATGAGGTGGAGAAGGAGGGTGAGGGACAGACCTCTGTGTGGGAGGCCAGTAACCAGAGAGGTTCTCAGAAGAGGGGACAGCAGTTCTCGAGGCTCTGATTTTCCCAGGAGAGGGGAGCTCACTGAGGCACAGCCTCAAACCAGCCTTCTTGACATGGACCTCAATGGGACCCAAATTGTCCCTGAACTAGGGGCTACGATTGGTTCCTCAGGAGCCAGTACCCCACATCCAGAATGAGGTCAGGAGCTCCCAGGATGGATACCAGACCTCTGAGGTTCTGTCTTTCCCGCACCCCACAGGTCAGCCCAAGTCAGCGCCCTCGGTCACTCTGTTCCCGCCCTCCACTGACGAGCTCAGCGCCAACAAGGCCACACTGGTGTGTCTCATCAGTGACTTCTACCCCAGCGACGTGACTGTGGCCTGGAAGGCAGACGGCACCGTCGTCACCCAGGGCGTGGAGACCACCAAGGCCTCGAAACAGAGCAACAACAAGTATGCGGCCAGCAGCTACCTGAGCCTGACGGCCGACAAGTGGAAATCTAAGAGCAGATACAGCTGTCAGGTCACGCACGATGGGAAAACCGTGGAGAAGACACTGACCCCCTCAGCGTGTTAGGTCTGTGAGATCCCATCCCCACCCTCGGGGACATTCTTCAACCAGACACCCCTTTCCCTGGCTCTCCACTGTACCCAGAGATTCCCTGCCCAACTCACTCACACTGGGCAGGTCTCAATCCCTCCCCATTTCTACTTCTTCTCAATAAAGACTTAATCATTTATCATCTCACATTTCTGTTGTGCATTCTGCATTGGGACGGGTCTCTGGGTAAAAGATCAGTAATCAAAGGAGGTGACAGTTCAGAAGGTGACCCTATTTACTCTTGTCCCTCCACATAATCCCCTGGGGACCAGATGGCATGTGAGTGCTGGTAGAGTCCTGACTCAGAGCGGGAACTTGTCCTGAGGTGCTGGCCCCTGGGATGTACTCCTTGTCACCTGGGAAAGGAGAACGCCTGAGTGAGAGGGACCCAGGAGACCTGAGAAGAGATCAGGAATACACAGGCAGGGTCCCAGGTGTGACTGAGACCAGAAGCAGTGGGTGTATGTTCAAATGTTAGTGGGGTCAAGGTCTGGCCCAATGTTATGCTAGCTGAGGCCTGAGACCTCAATCAAAAGTCTTAATGCCTGAAATTGGGTCAGGGAGAGAGTATATGGTTGGCATACAGACTGGGCACATGTTGTCAGTCTGCATGATAGGGGACACGGGAGAACTGGGTCAGTGAGGAAGGGCACTGTCCTCGGCACTGAATGGGCATCAATAATTGTCCCTAGGAGAGAGAGTCGATTCAAAAGTAGGAGTAGCGTTAGCCTGGGTCAGACTAGTTCAGGTCAGTGTGAGTGTGGCCTGGGGGCTACAGCAGGGTCAGGATCCCCAAGGACTCAGCGCCGCCCAAACCCCAACCCACGGGACCCCTCCCCCTCAATGTCTATGGATCAGTCCCTAGGGCACCTGCAGTCTGGTGTCAGAGACACACTCACTCCAAGGCCTGAGGCAGGCTCGGTCAGCCTCTCGGAGGTGCTGGCCCAGCTGACTCTCAGTCCTCAGAGCCCTGGGTCTCACAGACCCCCTGTCTGTATCTAAACTTCATCGAGGACATAGAGCTGCCTTCACCAGAGCTGACAGCAGGGAGATAGGCCAGGGACAGAGTCTGCAAAGACAGGAAGCTCTGGAGCCACCGTGGGGCTTGGAGCTAGATCCCTGCCCCAAATCTCAGCCTAGCAGGTGAAAGGAAGCTAGGGGTCCCAGGGTCCCTCAGCATCTGCCTGGACCCATTTGATAAATGGAAGACTAAGAACCGAGGCTGGAGGCAACCACACATGTGTCTCCATCTCGATGGCCCTGCTGGCTAGAGTGCCACTCCAAGCTACTGCCAAGCAAGACTAACTCCTTTTGAGTTCTTATAAGCTGTTATGATAAAGAACTGAGAACACAAAATGAGACAGAGGAATAATAATAATCACCCACATGTCCCCATCAATTGGGTCTCAAAATCATCTCTTCGCTAGTAAGGCAGACCCACGCACAACACAATGACTCCTCCCTTATGAAATACTTTGAAGAAATTCCAGATCATATCATTTAATCTGTAAATGTTTTATTTGTGTCAAAAGAGAAAGGACCTAAAATATAAATACAACATCATTATCAAACTTAAACAAAAATTACCAATAACTCTTCAATATCAAAAATTAGTTTCTCATCAAATGGCCTATGATAGTCAAAAGTCTATTTATTTGGTTGTATTTTTGGTGGTTTGTATTTGGTCATTTTTTTGTTTATTTTCTTTACCTGTGAGGATTGAATAAGGTCTGACATTGTGATTGGTGGATGTCGGCTGTGTAAGTATCTCCCAAATCGTTTCAGCTTTTCCTTGCAAGGACGTGGCTGCAGAGGCTCACATGCTGGTCCCTGGATTCTCCCCCAAGCAGGATGCGGCGCCAGCTTCCCTGAGCTGTACCAGGGCTGGTCTCGCTGGTTGGTGTCCCTGCAAAGTAGTTCTAACTGCAGAGGCTTAACGAGGTCCAGGTTGCACTTCAGCAAAATTGCTTCCCAGGATGGTTAGCTACTTTGCGTCCAAAGACCCGTATCAGTTTGACCTCCTTTGAGTGACATTAGGGGCTTTGATGTCCAATAACTCCGTCCATCGGATGGGATGGGACGCATCATGGGATATTTCAGTTCTGCCCTCCTCCTGCAAGGGCTGCAACGTTTCCATGAAGGGAGTGCCTTCAGATGCTCTTTCTTCACCCTGTAGTGTGATTCATACTCTGCTAAAAAGAAAGAAACGGAAGCTCTTCCCTTTTGTCCACCATTTTACAGAATGGTGATCTGGGCAATAATTACTGCTGAAAGCCATGGTAAACTCTAGGATGTGAGTGTATCGATTGTGTGAACACACTGCAGTTGTCCTCTAGTGATGATGACAACGTGGTTGCAAATGATGGACATTTGTCCACTGGGAGCCTCAGCAGGTGGCTTTTGTGTGCCCGTCATGACCCCAGGGGTCATCAATGACGCCTGCATTCTGAGTGACAACATGTTCTAGCTGATCAGTAACTTTCCCACCCCAGGCCTGGAATTGGCTATTGATCCAGGTGCTCTTTAGCAGGAGGTGGGATTTAGGGCCAAGGTCAAGGTGTTGCTCATGTCTCCCCTTGAATAAGGCAGAACAGCAATGTCACCACCTGACCTTCCCGCATATGAGACCAGACTGGGGGAGGGGACGGCGGATGTTTCTAAGTGACAAGCTGGCATTCACCTCAGGGACCAGGTTGTGGCTCACCAGCCAGGCTGATCACATCCTAGAACTTGCCCAAGGAAACTGGGGTGACACCCTTTGAGTCCAGTTGATATAGTGGGAAGATTTCAAAACACACTGATCTCTAGGAGAACCTACCTCTGTTCAAGGACACAGGACATCCTCTGCCATCACCCCACAGTCTGCACAAATGATCAGAGTTATGTCGAATTTACGTAAATAAGACATCCTGACCACATGCATGGAAATGCACTACTCAGTCACACATCTGATAACTTCATTTCGTCCTGCAAACAGTAAGAGGAGAACCAGATCTAAGACACCAAATTCTTTCGAAGCTTGGTATTCCAAGAATCCAGCTGCTGGGCACATGAGGTAACCTGTCCTGTTATGGAATAAATTGGGGCTTAGAGGGTGTGTAACCCACTCCTGAGAGGATACCACCCTGGGGCTGCATCACTACTTCCTCCATAGCAGCTGCAGGTGGAGGGCTGGGGGGTGGGTCAAGGACCTCCCAAGCAGGGGTTTTTGTACTAGCCTGTGTCACAGTGTTGGGTGTTCGGCGGAGGGACCCAGCTGACCGTCTCAGGTGAGTCTCACCCTTTCCCTCCTCCTGCTGGGGGTCCACACTGAAATTTGGGCAGATTTTTCTCTCCTTTCACTTCAGATTAGAACTAGACTCTGAACTGCTCTGGCATTCTGTATCCTTCACCTTTTCCGTCTGCCCGGCTCAGCCCCCACTACTCTGTTTTGCTTCCGAGGCACCTGGTGGGGACAGGATGGGAGACTCCTAGGGATTCCCTCCAGCACCTCCTCACCTCAATGTGACCCTGACCTCTCCCTCCAGGGGAACTTCACCCCTGGATTCTCACAGGTTCAGCTCCCTCAGGGTCTCTGAGCCTTAAGGTCTCAGGAGACTTGAGGGACTGAAGTCCTCGAGAGTGGGGGGCTCTGGTTGGTGCACCAGGACCAGGGGATGTGGGAAGGAGGCTGGGATCCACTGAACTGGACATGTGTGTGTCTTTGGATTCTGTCCTCTCTGGGTGGTAGATGGAAGCTAGTGAGGGGCTAGTGACAGGATCTCTATAGCGGGGACATGAAGAGAGAGGAGGAATCAAGGCAAGGTGGATGGAAATGGAGGAGGAATTCCGATGAGATGGCCTCAGGGTGCTGGATCCTTCAGTTCCCAAGACAGGCAGGACACCACCCTTCCCCAGACAGGACAGGTGTCAAGACCCTCAGGCCCCACAGGTTGCCCCACCCCTCTCAACTCTGGAGGAGAGACCTCAGAGCAGACACTTGTGCTGGCTGCACTCCTGGGAAAGGAGAAAAGGACAGGCCCTACCAGGTAGACAGATGTCCTAGAACAGACAGATTCCCCCAGTATGTCACAGGACAAAGGGCCCCTCACAACACACACAGACCCAGACTAAAAAGAGAATAACCACCTTCTGGGAGCCCATAGGACAGACAGAGCCCTGAGGAAACATGAGATCTCGAGGTGGTGCCAGTCAGAACCAGGAAACAGAGGGTGGGATGCTGGGTGGTGAGACCTGTGAGCCTGAGGAAGAAAAGATGGGTGAAGGGGGCCTCACCACTCCCCAAAGTCAGGCACTGAGAGTCTGCCAACAGGAGGTGAGTCTACCCTCCATCCCTGACCTGTCCAAAGGAGAGCAGGGGCCTGATTGGGACCTGTCGTGCACTTGGGGAGCTGAACCCCCATCAACACCGAGGTCAGGAGCTCCCAGGATGGACACCAGACCTCTAAGGTCCTGTCTTTCCCACACCCCACAGGTCAGCCCAAGTCAGCGCCCTCGGTCACTCTGTTCCCGCCCTCCTCTGAGGAGCTCAGCGCCAACAAGGCCACACTGGTGTGTCTCATCAGTGACTTCTACCCCGGCGGCGTGACTGTGGCCTGGAAGGCAGACGGCACCGTCATCAACCAGGGCGTGGAGACCACCAAGCCCTCGAAACAGAGCAACAACAAGTACGCGGCCAGCAGCTACCTGAGCCTGACGGCCGACAAGTGGAAATCTAAGAGCAGATACAGCTGCCAGGTCACGCACGATGGGAAAACCGTGGAGAAGACAGTGGAACCCTCATCGTGTTCTTAGGACGCTGAGCACCCCCACCCTCGGGGCACTGGAGACACAGGACCCCAGAGGATCACCTGTCCCAAACCTCCCTCGACCTTCTTGCTAAACCCAATTAATTCCCAATAAAACATCCTCATTGCCAATCAGACATCATGCTCTCTGCTCATTTTTGTTTAACGCAGTTTTGTCCTGAACTCTGCATCCGAGGGTGAACACAATTCTTTTGCCCTTTGAAAATGTGTGGAACTGGCCCTCACACCTTCCCTAACCTTACTGCTCTTGGGTGGACCACGTCTAGTTTCCAAGACCATGCCCAGGTTCCCCTGGACCCCGGGTAGTGCCTGAGCTGCCATACTGGATTCCTCAGTCCTGGCACTCAGATGTCTTCCCCGATTCCTAGCTCGTCTCACATTCCCCATCCTCACTGCTACTCCTTCCCCGTTCCGTAGGGTGCGGATGCTTCTCCTGGCTCATCAGACTGTGCTGTGCCCCACCCCCCACGCCCTAACACTCACACTCCCTACAGGATCCACAGTACTGGAGCCTGGGTGCTGACTCCCCCACTCCCCTCGGAGGACCCCGTGCCACAGAGTCATGGGGTCCGTGCTGTGTTCAATTCCCTGGCTGACAGGACTGACCTGCTCTTTCCATTTTCCATTCCCTTCCGGAGCAGCCCACCGCTGACCCCAGTGTGAGACCCAATGTCCACCTGTCTCGGGTGACCTGTTTGGGGCCTGATGTCAAAATCAAGTGTCAGGTTCTCGGACTGGGCTATTGACTGATCTGCAAACAGGCTCATCTTCTTAGAGGAAAGTGGAAGCTGTCACATTCCCACGTGTACACACACACACACACACACACACACACAAATCCACAAAACAAAAAGTACAAATGCACGTAAAGATACACTCACACACACGGGGTTCATACATACACACATCCACTGACAAACATTGCTCTCAGAGGTTCTGGGAGAGTTTGAGGAGAAGGTGTGGCTTGGGGACAAGGGGACATGACCAAAGAAAAGCCAGTCACTGCAAGCCCTGTGCTCTGACCTTCCAGAGAGGTCCAGGGACATCTGAAAGGGCAGGGACATTCCAGTAAAGGTTGAGAGTGATAAAGGGACAATAGAGAAGGTAGGCCGCAGGGAGTGTGCCAGGAACAGCTGGCAGATCTGGGAATGAGGGCAGAGGGATTGCTGAGCATGACCCTGTGTCAGAGAGAGAAGGAGGCCAGACCAGTGTGACCCTCTTGAGCGCTCTGCAAGGTGACATACATGGCCCAGGATGCCGGCTGAGGCCTTGGGTGTTGCTTCCCCAACTCCAACGTACAGGTCTGGCCCAGGGATGCAATGTGCATCGCAGGTTGTAAGGGCACCCTAACTGGTGACATTCCTGAACCAGGACATGTGGAATTCAACATGTGCGTAAGGGGACAGCGCACACTCACTCACTTAGAGCTCATAGAAAAGTACCACGCTGGGAGTGGCGTCAGCTTCCCCTTGGGCACAGGGCCCAGGCTGGGCCATGCCAGCTCTAATTCAACCCAGGCAAGGAGGCAGCTGCACCCACGGGCTCAGAGGGGGATGAACAGTGACCGTGCAACTGTACCTCAGGCTGTCCCAGGCGAGGACTGGGTCACTGGACCTCGGGACCATACAGAAGGGTCTGCATGCTGGGGTCAAGGTAATTGTCCTCCCACCTACACATTCCATTCCCACCCCTCATTCTAATAACCTCCATTGCTGAGGATGCTGAGGCATCCAGGACATCCCAACAATTCCGAGCTCTGCAAAGTCGTCCCAGCTCCACAAACTCTACAATAAACAACCTGCTCACCAATTTCACAATGATAACACAACGTGGGCCCGGGCACAGCTCCCAAAGAAGGATGCAATTGCGAGAAAGTTCTGAATCACTACCAGCACATTCTCCCCAACGCCATTCCATGACCGAGAACATGTGGGATCCTAACCCACAGGGAATTGATATTCCATGTGCAGTGGCCACCCACACTCCCCCTCCCCTCTGCCGATCACAACCCGTGACAAGGAGGCTGGACTTGGGCCTCCCTTGCAGCTGCAGGTGGGCCTGGGCAGGGGGTGGAGGGGGTGACAGGAGGTTTGTGTTCGAGACTGTGTCACTGTGTTATGTGTTCGGCGGAGGAACCCAGCTGACTGTCTCAGGTGAGTCTCTCCCTTTCGCTCCTTTTCAGGGCCCACAGTGAAATTTGGGTCAATTTTCCTCTTCTCTCCGTCCCTGCCTATACTACTGTTTGAATGGCTCTAGATTGCCATTACCTGAGCCTTTTCTGTCGGCCTGGCTCAGCCCCCTCTACCCGGTTTTGCTTCTGAGGCACCTGGTGGGGACAGGATGGGAGAATTCTAGGGATTCCTTCCAGCCCCTCCTCACTGTGACCAGACCTCCCTCTCCAGGGGAACTTCACCTCTGGCATCTGAGAGATTTGGTTCTCTCAGGGTCTCAAAGCTCTAGGTTCTCAGAAAAATTGAGGGTATAAAGGTCCACGAGAGTGGGGGGCTCTGGCTGGTGCACCAGGACCAGGGGATGTGGGAAGGAGGCTGGGATCCGCTGAACTGACATGTGTGTGTCTCTTGGATTCTGTCCTGTCTGGGCGGTAGATGGAAGCTAGTGAGGGGCTAGTGACAGGATCTCTATAGCGGGGACATGAAGACAGAGGAGGAATCAAGGCAAGGTGGACAAGAATGGATGGAGGATTTTTGATGAGAAGACCTCAGGGTTCTGGAACATTCCTCATCATCCAACACAGGCAGGAGCCCCTAGACAGGACGGGTGTAAGGACACTCAGGCCCCAAAGGTTGTCCCATCCCTATCAACTCTGGAGCAGAGTCCTCAGAAGAGATGCTTGTGCTGGGACCGGTGACAAGGACAGGCCCTGCCAGGCAGACAGATGTCCTAGGACAGAAAGATTCCCCCATTAGAATATCACAGGACCAAGAGACTCCTCCGAACAGACACAGACCCAGACTAAGAAGAGCACAGTTAACTCCTGGGGGAACCACGTGGACTCCCTGAAAATCCAGCCCTGTTGCTGATAGCACTCCCTACCTTGGAGGCCCTAGAATGTTTTCCGTGGGTAGTGGAGCACGGGTTACAATGATGATGCCAGGGGGACTCGGAGCAAGAAACTCCCTCTTCTAAAGAGAGGAGAGCCCAAGCCCAGGACAGGCAGATGCTCTGTTGTGAGAACACTGGGGAGAGGGATCAGGGGCAGATTCCGCAGAGACTGATGACCCAGCACAGACAGAGCGCTAAGAACGATGGGGTGTCAAGGTGATGCCAGTCAGTGCCAGGAAGCAGAGGGTGGGATGGTTGGTAATGAGACCTGAGAACCTGAGAAGGAAACAATGGGCAAAGGGGCGGCCACAGCTCCCAAGTATCAGGCACTGAGATTCTGCCAACAGGAGGTGAGTGACATCACCCATCCCTGACCTGACCAAAGGGAAGCGGGGCCACATGGGACCATGCCATGGACTTGGAGGAGATGTACCCACATGTAGACCGATGTCAGGAGCTCCCAGGATGGACACCAGACCTCTAAGATCCTGTCTTTCCCGCACCCCGCAGGTCAGCCCAAGTCAGCGCCCTCGGTCACTCTGTTCCCGCCCTCCTCTGAGGAGCTCAGCGCCAACAAGGCCACACTGGTGTGTCTCATCAGCGACTTCTACCCCGGCGGCGTGACTGTGGCCTGGAAGGCAGACGGCACCGTCATCACCCAGGGCGTGGAGACCACCAAGCCCTCAAAACAGAGCAACAACAAGTACGCGGCCAGCAGCTACCTGAGCCTGACGGCCGACAAGTGGAAATCTAAGAGCAGATACAGCTGCCAGGTCACGCACGATGGGAAAACCGTGGAGAAGACACTGACCCCCTCGGCCTGTTAGGTCTCTGAGAGACCTACCTTGGGGACATTCCTCACCCAGCCTCCCCTTTCACCAGCTCTCCCCTGTACCCCTGAGACCCTGCCCAGGATCAGCTCACACCGGGCAGGTCTCCCTGCCTCCCCACTTCTACTTCCCAATAAAGACCTAATCATTTATCATCTCACATTTCTGATGTGTATTCTGTGTCTGGCTGAGTCTCTAGGGTAAAGGGTCTGTTATTATGGGAAGGGTGAGTCATGACATGAGATTCCATCTACCTGTCGTCCACTCCACCACCTCACCAGGGACAGGTGAGCTCTGAGTGCTGTGGAGCCCTGACTCAGAGCAGGAACTTGTCCTGAGGTGCTGGCCCCTGAGATGCAGTCCTTGTCGCTTGGGACAGGAGATGCTTAAGTTAGAGGGACCCGGGAGCCCTGAGGAGGGATCAGGGAGAAATGAGCAGGGTCCTGTGCTGAGACCCAGAGTCAGTGGGTTTCTGTTGAGATGTGTGGGGTCAAGGTCAGGCTCAAGGTCACCCTCGCTGGAGGCGGGGACTATAATCGTGAAGAATGTCAATATTTGAAGCTTGATCAGGGGGAGAGTTTATGGTTGTTTTACTGATGGAGCAGATGATTTCAGCCTTCGTGCGGGGGAGGAAAACAGAAGTGGGTCAATGAGAAAGGGCACCATCCAGGACACAGAACGGGCATCAGTGATTATCTCTGGGAGAGAAATCAATGCGAATCCAGGAGTGGATTTAGGCGGGATCGGACTAGCTCAGAGCAGGGTGAGTGTGGTCTTGAGGCTACACCAGGTCAGGCTCCCTGGTGACACAGTGCCCCCAGCCCCCTGTCCACGAGCCCCCCTCCCACGTCACTCACTGTGGCTCAACCTCGAGTGCACCTGCAGCCTGGTATCAGAGACACTCTCACTCCAGGCCCCTGAGGCAGGTAAAGTTGCCTTACAGAGTTGCAGGGCCAACAGGCTGTCGGTCCACAGCTCCCCAACTCTCTCAGGCCTCCCTGTGTGTGAGTCTCATCAGGGACAGGGAGCTGCCTTCAGGCATTTCTGCCCCAAATCTCTGCCTAGGAGGTGAAAGGAAGCTAGGGGTCTCAGTGTCCCACAGCCTCTGCCTGACCCCACTCATGCATCTGAATGTTGGACTCTTGTAAGGAAGGGCCCCCCCCCCCACGTCTCCCTCATCTCAATGGCCCCGCTGGTAGAACGCCAGAATCTAACCACCCCTGATGCTGTCCTTCACTAATCTCCCATTTACTTTTGTCATTTTTTATCCTGGGAAACATTGACCACAAAAAAAAGAAAGCAGATGAATAAAAATGACCCCTGTTTCTATCAACCAGACACATCCAAAGTCATCAATTCACTCGTGATGCTGACCCACCCACAACAGAGTGACTCCTGTCTTATGCAATATTTTGAAGCAAATATGTTATCATAACTTTTCATCTGTAAATATTTCATTAGTGTGCTGAAACATAAGGACCTAAAAGATAACTACAATATAATTATCAAACTTGAACAGAAATTATCAATAATTCTTTAATATTAAAAATCAGTTTCTCCTCAAATGGCTTATAATTCTTATGTTTATTTATTTGGTTGTACTTTTGGTGCTGTTGCATTTGGTCATTTTTTGTTTGTTTGCTTTCTTTTTGGTGTTGTTTTTCCTTCTTGTTTTTTTTTAATTCATTTCAGGTGTACAAACAATATCATAGTTTGTTATATTTACATATGAAGATTGAATAAGGTTTCACGCTCTGATTGGCAGGTGTTGGGTCTGTATCTCCCAAATCGCTCCACTTTTCCTTGCAAGGTAGTGGCTGCAGGAGCTGAGATGTTGGTCCGGGGACTCCCCCACAGTCAGCATGCAGTCCCCAGCCTCCTTGAGCTGTACCAGGGCGGGTCTCTCTGCTTCATGTTCCTGCAAAGTGGTTCTGAGATAGAAAGGATTGATAGGGTTCAGGTGTGACATTTTGATAAGATCCCTTCCTAGGATGTTTGGCGACTTTCATCCAAGGTGCCAGTGGGGACATAACTGGTAGAATGAGGTCACTGGATTCTCAATCTCAGGTGCATCAGATGGGATGGAATGCCAAGTGCAATATTTCAGATCTGTCCTCCTTTCTCTTGTGAAGTCTGCAATTAGTCCACACAGCGAGGCCTGTCAGATGCTCTTTCCTCTCCCAGGAATATGTATTTTAGGCAAATATATAGATGCATATAAATGTTTGGTCTTTCCTTTATAGAACAATTTACAAGATGATGACCTGGTCCCTGTTCTCTTCTGAAGCTGAACCATTGAGCATCATGGTGAACTCTAGGATATAAATATATGTGATGGGTTCAAATCCACTGTGGTTAGTTTTTCTTGATGAGGAATGTTCCTACCTTTCCCCACGGACAGCCTCCTCAGGTGGCCCTGGGATCCTCTGGAATCAGCCCAGCAGATCTCAACGACTCCTGCTTTCTGCTGAAACAGCATGTTTTAGGCCCATTCTGTGCCTTTCCCATTCGGGCCTGGAATGGGCTATTTGCCCCCAGTATCCTGGGTCCTTTTACTGTGTGGTATTTAGAGATCAAAATCCAAGTGCTAGCTCACATCTCCCTGTCTAATTAAATGATCCCAGACACAGCCAAAAATCCGATGATACCTGAAGGGTGACAGGGGATCCTACAAAGTCCCTGAAGATGGAGGCTGGTGTTACCTGCTAGAATCAGACCAGTCCTCCCTAGAGATGCCCATCCCAGTCTAGGATAACACTGGGGAAGCCGGAGAAAGGGAGATGCAAGGAGTCCCAGCTGGGGTCAGATTGAAGAACCTTATGGCCAGTCCATTCCAAGGCAACCCACCCTTCCTGTGGGGAGATTGGGGACACCTGAGGACGCCTCCTACCCTGGCCCTGTGGTCTCACTGATGGGTCAATGTTCTACCAACTCTATATAGAAGAGAAGCCTTGTTCTCCTCCAGGGAATTTCACTCCATAGAAAAGCAAATGCCATCCTATAAACTCGTTTCCATTCCTGGGCAATGATTAGTGGGAAAATCATCTCCAACATGCCAACTTCCTGCAGGACCAGACTTTCCAAGGATAGTACTGCTTGGCACAAGGGGTCACCCATCCTGTTATGTGCTGGGGGTGGGCAGGGCAGGCATATGGGCCCCCCTGATGAGCAGACACCAGTGCCTGGAGCAGTGGCCCAAGCTTCCTCCATCACAGCTGCAGTTGGGGGGGTGGGTGGGGCAGGGGCCTCCTAAGGAGGGGTTTTTGTACCAGTCTGTGTCACAGTGTCATGTGTTCGGCGGAGGGACCCAGCTGACCGTCCTAGGTGAGTCTCTTCTTCTCCCCACTCCCCTGCTTTCCCCAAGGTTTGGGCAATTTTCTGCTGCTTTTGCTCTTTTTATACACCTGCCCTGAACTCCTGCCCATGATGATCCAGAGAGGGGCTCCAGGGGCCCTGGCCTCTTCCCCTCTCTGGTGGAATCCTCCTGCTGCCTCAGCTGCTCCCATCACCTCTGACCACACACAAGGGACTGGACCAGGCACCAAATAGGGCCAAGAGAACATTGGGGTCCTAAGACTTGTTCTTTCTGTCTCCTATGGACAACCATTGTCTCAGGGGTCATTAGCGGACATCCTCTCCCGGGGAAAAATGGCATTGCGGGTTACCACCTGGAGACTTTACAAGGACTCAGACCCCCCTTGTGCCAGGGACAAGCCTGGGGACAAGTAGATCAGAGGTTCAGGGAAGATCCTGGGACTGTGGGACTCGGGATCCACAGCTCAGAACATTGCAGGGGTGGAGGGGTTCCTCCAGGCCTCTATGGGGTTGCCATTCAGAGTCCTCAGCCAGCCCGGGACCCAGGGAACCATGAGAAAGGGAGGACAGAGAGGGGAGGAGAGGCTAAGAGCTAGGAGAAGGAGAATGGGAAAATGGGGGGAGGTGAAATCCTGGGACATCTGGGTTATACTCCTTAGAAGCACGAATCCCTGAGGGAACAGATGGCAGATACCTCGGCATGAAATCTCCAGGCTAACCCAGTACCAGAAGGGAACCTCCAGTCAACTCTGCAGATAGGAGAGACCCAAGAAGGCAGACAGAGTCTCCCTGATGAGCCACGTTCTTACCCCATTAGAGAAGCTCAGAGAAGACAGATTTGGATACAAACAGACCTTTAGAACATAGGCCCACAGCAGATATGTCAGGTCAGAAATGTCTCAAGATTGAGCCCACTGTGGTCAGAGCACACATCATCCTCTCTGGGGACAGACGATGGACCCCATCAGACCCCATCAGAACATGAGGATGAGGTGGAGAAGGAGGGTGAGGGACAGACCTCTGTGTGGGAGGCCAGTAACCAGTTATGTTTTCAGAAGAGGGGACAGCAGTTCTCGAGGCTCTGATTTTCCCAGGAGAGGGGAGCTCACTGAGGCACAGCCTCAAACCAGCCTTCTTGACATGGATCTCAATGGGACGCAAATTGTCCCTGAACTAGGGGCTATGATTGGGTCCTCAGGATCCCACATCCAGACCGAGTTCAGGAGCTCCCAGGATGGACACCAGACCTCTGAGGTCCTGTCTTTCCCACACCCCACAGGTCAGCCCAAGTCAGCGCCCTCGGTCACTCTGTTCCCGCCCTCCACTGAGGAGCTCAGCGCCAACAAGGCCACACTGGTGTGTCTCATCAGTGACTTCTACCCCAGCGGCGTGACTGTGGCCTGGAAGGCAGACGGCACCGTCGTCACCCAGGGCGTGGAGACCACCAAGCCCTCAAAACAGAGCAACAACAAGTATGCGGCCAGCAGCTACCTGAGCCTGACGGCCGACAAGTGGAAATCTAAGAGCAGATACAGCTGCCAGGTCACGCACGATGGGAAAACCGTGGAGAAGACAGTGGAGCCCTCAGCATGTCCTTAGGACGCTGAGCACCCCCACCCTCGGGGCACTGGAGACACAGGACCCCGGGAGGATCACCCATCCCAAACCTCCCTCGACCCTCTTCCTAAACCCAATTAACTCTCAATAAAATGCCCTCATTGTCAATCAGAAATCATGCTCTCTGCTCATTTTTGGTTTATGCGTTTTTGTCCTGAACTCTGCATGCCATGGTGAACACAATTCTTTTGCCCTTTGAAAATGTGTGGAACTGGCCCTCCACACCTTCCCTAACCTTACTGCTCTTTGTGGACCATGTCTAGTTTCCAAGACCATGCCCAGGTTCTCCTGGACCCCGGGTAGTGCCTGAGCTGCCATACTGGGTTCCTCAGACCTGGCACTCAGATGTCTTCCCCGATTCCTAGCGCATCTCACATTCCCCATCCTCACTGCTACTCCTGCCCCCTTCCGTAGGGTGCGGCTGCTTCTCCTGGCTCATCAGACTGTGCTGTGCCCCACCCCCCACGCCCTAACTCTCACACTCCCTACAGGATCCACAGTACTGGAGCCTGGGTGCTCACTCCCACACTCCAATCGGAGGACCCCGTGCCACAGAGTCATGAGGTCCAAGCTGTGTGACAGGACTGACCTGCTCTTTCCATTCCCTTCCGGAGCAGCCCACCGCTGACCCCAGTGTGAGACCCAATGTCCACCTGTTTCGGGTGACCTGTTTGGGGCCTGAGGTCAAAATCAAGTGTCAGGTTCTAGGACTGGGCTATTGACTGCTCTGCAAACAGGATCATCTTCTTAGAGGAAAGTGGAAGCTGTCACATCCCTACACGTACACACACACACACACACACACACACACACACACAAAACAGAAGTATAAATGCACATAAACATACACTCACACACACGATGTTCATACATACACACATCCACTGACAAACATTGCTCTCAGAGACTCTGGGAGAGCTTGAGGAGAAGGTGTGGCTTGGGGACAAGGGGACATGACCAAAGAAAAGCCAGTCACCGCAGGCCCTGTGCTCTGGCCTTCCAGAGAGGTCCAGGGACACCTGAAAGAGCAGGGACATTCCAGTCCAGGTTGAGAGTGATACAGGGACACAGGAGAAGGTTTGCCGCCAGGAATGTGCCAGGAACAGCTGGCAGATCTGGGAATGAGGGCACAGGGATTGCTGAGCATGACCCTGTGTCAGAGAGAGGGATGCCAGGCATGCTATCCCTTGCATGGTCTCTGCATGTGACATACAGGGAACACAATGCAGACTGTGCCCTGGGTGATAGGTAGCCACCTGGGTGATGGGTGACCACCGCGATCCACCTGGCAGGTTTAGTCCAGGGGTGCTATATTTGTCACACATTGTGGGAGCATCCTGACTGGTGACATTCCTGAATATGGACACGTGTAATTCAGCATTTGGTAAGGGGACAGCAGACACTCACACACTGAGAACTCATAGAAAATACTGGACTGGCAGAAGTGATCACTTCCCCATCTGTGCAGGGCCCTGACTGGGCCGTTCAAGCTCTAACTTAACCTAAACACCCACACCAGGAGGCACCTGCACCCATGGGGTCAGGAGCAGGACGAAACAGTGACCATCGCAATGCACCTCAGGCTGTCCCTGCAGAGGCCGGGACACTGCAGAGTAGGACGGGCAGAAGAGTCTGCATGCTGGGATAAACGTGAGTGTCCCCCACCCACCCTTCCCTTTCCCACCCACTAATCCTCTGCTGAGGATGGTGGGCCTTCCAGGATCTCCCCGCGATTCCTAGCTCTACAAGAGGGTCCCATTTCCATCATCTCTGATAAACATGCCTGCTCACAAATTTCACAATGACAACACGACATGAATTGAACCAGGGCACATTCCTAAGGATACAATTAGTAAAAATTCTGGTGCAATATCAACTCATTGGAACCAACGTCATCCCCACGGCCAAGCACATCTGGAATCCTAAAACTGCATCGACTTGAAATTCCATGTAGAGGGACCACGTCCGCTCTCCATCCCATCTGCCTGTTCGTGACCCGTGACAAGGAGGCTGGACTTTGGGCCTCCCTTGCAGCTGCAGGTGGGCCTGGGCAGGGGATGGAGGGGGTGACAGGAGGTTTGTGTGTGAGTCTGTATCACAGTGTGTTGTGTTCGGCGGAGGGACCCAGCTGACTGTCTCAGGTGAGTCTCCCTCTTTCCTTCCTCTTCCTTGGGGTTCGCAGTATAATTTGAGTAGATTTTTATCTGCTTTCAGTTAGTCTAGAACTGAAGTCTGAATCTCTCTTCATTCTCTGACCTTCACCTTTTCCATCTGCCTGGCTCAGCCCCCTCTCCCCTGTTTTGCTTCCGAGGCACCTGGTGGGGACAGGATGGGAGAAGTCTAGGGATTCCCTCCAGCCCCTCCTCACTATGACCCTGACCTCTCCCTCCAGGGGAACTTCACCCCTGGATTCTCAGAGGTTCAGCTCCCTCTGGGTCTCTGAGCCTTAAGGTCTCAGGAGACTTGAGGGACTGAAGTCCTCGAGAGTGGGGGGCTCTGGCTGGTGCACCAGGACCAGGGGATGTGAGAAGGAGGCTGAGATCCGCTGAACTGGACGTGTGTGTGTCTTTGGATTCTGTCCTCTCTGGGCAGTAGATGGAAGCTAGTGAGGGGCTAGTGACAGGATCTCTATAGTGGGGACTTGAAGAGAGAGAGGAAGAATCAAGGCAAGGTGGATGGAAATGGAGGAGGATTTCTGATGAGGTGGCCTCAGTGTGCTGGATCCTTCAGTTCCCAAGACAGGCAGGACACCACCCTCCCCCAGACAGGACAGGTGTCAAGACCCTCAGGCCCCACAGATTGCCCCACCCTTATCAACTCTGGAGGAGAGACCTCAGAGTAGACACTTGCGCTGGCTGCGCTCCTGAGTCAGGTGAAAGGACAGGCCCTACCAGGCACATGGATGTCCTAGGACAGACAGATTCCCCCAGTATAACATCACAGGACTGAGAGAACCCTCAAAACAGACACAGACCCAGACTAAAGGGAACCCACGTGGACCACTTGAAAATCAGCCCAACTGTGGACACCCATCCCTACCTGGGCAGCCCCAATGTGTTCTCTGTGGGTAGTGGAGCAGTGGCAGCAATGACAGTGTCAGGGGGACTTTGAGCCAGAAACACCCCACAAGGGAGGAGAGCCCAAGCCCAGGACAGAGAGGTGTCCTTTGTGAGGACACTGGGGAGAGATATCAGGGAGAACTCTCACACAGACTGATGCCCCAGGACAGACAGAGCCCTGAGGAAACATGAGATCTCCAGGTGTTGCCAGGCAGAAACAGGAAACAGAGGGTGGGATGGTGGGTAGTGAGACCTGTGAAACTGAGGAAGAAATGGTGGGTGAAGGGGGCCTCATGACTCCCAGGTATCAAGCACTGAGATTCTGCCAACAGGAGGTGAGTGTCACCTCCCATCCCTGACCTGACCAAAGGGAAGCAGGGGTCACATTGGGACCATGCCATGGACTTGGAGGAGATGTACCCACATCCAGACCAAGGTCAGGAGCTCCCAGGATGGACGCCAGACCTCTGAGGTCCTGTCTTTCCCGCACCCCACAGGTCAGCCCAAGTCAGCGCCCTCGGTCACTCTGTTCCCGCCCTCCTCTGAGGAGCTCAGCGCCAACAAGGCCACACTGGTGTGTCTCATCAGCGACTTCTACCCCGGCAGCGTGACTGTGGCCTGGAAGGCAGATGGCACCCCTGTCACCCAGGGCGTGGAGACCACCAAGCCTTCGAAACAGAGCAACAACAAGTACGCGGCCAGCAGCTACCTGAGCCTGACGGCCGACAAGTGGAAATCTAAGAGCAGATACAGCTGCCAGGTCACGCACGATGGGAGCACCGTGGAGAAGACAGTGGAGCCCTCAGCGTGTTCTTAGGACGCTGAGCACCCCCACCCTCGGGGGGCTGGAGACACAGGACCCCGGGAGGATCACCCGTCCCAAACCTCCCTCGACCCTCTTCCTAAACCCAATTAACTCTCAATAAAATGCCCTCATTGCCAATCAGACATCGTGCTCCCTGCTCATTTTTGGTTTATGCGTTTTTCTCCTGGTTCTCACCTTCCCTGGGCTGTCTGTGGCTATGGAGCCCATTTCATCTCCAGAGCATCCCTGTTCCCTTAGGACCCCCTACGCCTCTTGTCTCTCCAGGTACACTGTCCTGTGTCCCGTATCTTAGGCCCTCACTGTCACACTCACTGCAGACCTGTCAGTCCTTGAACTCTCATTATTCACCCCTACACTCCCTGTTGGGGACCCCTGCCTCCCACCAGTGTCTCGGGGGTCTCAGCTGTATCCTAGGCTCATGGATGACGGTGCCAGTTAAGCTGTCTTTCGATGCCTTAGAGGCCAGCCTACCACTGACGCTCCCACAAGCACTATTGTCAAATTGGCCTTTGGTGGCCAATGTCGCCATGAGGTTGAAGTAAAGAATCAGATTCTGTGAATGTACCATGAATATATCTCTGTACTGAGTCATCTTCTTGGCAGCTCAGATGCAACCTGAAAACCTGAAAAATTATTGTCCTAGGAGCTGACACAGTAACAGGGTCTGAGGTGTTAGAAGGACACACGTGTGTGCATGCACATGTTCTCACTAACATGAGCTCGCACGCACAAACACGCACACACACACACACACACATGCTTTTGTAAACATGACCACATAGCTCATGTGTCCAGGATGTTTGGTGGCATCCAGAACCCTGCCTCAGCTTGGCAGAGAGCAGAGGCTCTTTCATCTCTGGGTTGTAAATTGGACTTCTCACTTGTTACACTGGACACTTCCCACATGCGCAGAGCCAGGGACACAGCCGTTTTCAGGACTGGAAGATACCTGGGATATAACAGGACACTTAGACATTTCCTCTTACCCCCTCAATGGCTGGGGAGGGCTGGAAGGTCACTCACAAGGACACAAAGTTGCATTGGGGAGGGACCCTCCCTTCTCCCCCTCCCATCAGCCAGACCAGCCCCCACGACAAGGAGGCTGGACTTTGGGCCTCCCTTGCAGCTGCAGGTGGGCCTGGGCAGGGGGTGGAGGGGGTGACAGGAGGTTTGTGTTCAAGACTGTGTCACTGTGTTATGTGTTCGGTGGAGGAACCCAGCTGACCGTCTCAGGTGAGTCTCTCCCTTTTTTTCCTCCTTGGGTCCACAGTGAAATTTGGGTAGATTGTTCTCTCCTTCCCATCCAGTCTTGGCTGGGATGTGAATCACCCTGGCATTCCGTAACCTTCACCTTTCTGTCTGTCCAGCTCAGCCCCCTGTAACCTGTGTTTCTTCCGAGGCACCTGGTTGGTATAGGATGGGAGGGTCTCTGGGGCCCCTCTCTGCCCCTCCTCACTGTGAGTCCAAAATCTCCCCCCAGAGAAACTTCTCTGGACTCTGAGGCAGAAGAAATCCTCATTTTTCTTTGAGGGAGAGTTTCACTCTCACCCACAAATACCCAGACAACATTCCAGAACAGAAGGGAGGGCAGAGGACCCAGTGTAGCCATCTTGTGCACCTTCTTGCTCATTACTCTTTTTTTTTGGGGGGGGGGCGCATGTCCACCTCCAATATCCTCCCAACGGTTTCCAGGATAATGTGTGACATCTCTGCTTTAGAATCCTGGGGCCTCACCATCTGGGACTGTGGGCAAGACAGCCCCTCCTGAAATAGAGGAGAACGTGAACCCAGGACAGAAAGATGCCCTGTAGGAAGACACCAGGGAGAGAGGAACCTGGAAGGGTATCTCAGACAGACAAATGCCCCCGGACAGACAGATTCCCTAAGGAGTATTAAGATCTCAAGGTTGATGCCAGCCAGCAAAGGAGCGCCCTGGTGGGTGGCAATTTATAAGGATGTGTGAACCTGAGGAGAGATTGAGGCCAAAGAGAGGCCCAGAACTCCTATAATTAGGGTGCTGAGGTTCTCCCTACAGACATGTAGGGCTCTCTGCATGTCCCACCCTAGTTGTCCCCAGCCCTGCTTCTTGTACCCATCAACTCTCAATAAAGTGTCCTCATTGTCAATCAGAAATTGTGCTCTCTACTCATTTATTTTGCCTCATATTTAATTTGAGACCTCTACTCCTTCTTGGGATGGGGTGGGGGGAATTTCTGGCACCCAGTGGGAAGGTACCCATGGTGAGAGGCTCAGATAAAACTGGTCAGGACGTAAAGACCTGGTCACCACTCAGTCCCTCTGCCTTAGCCTTACCCCCGTTCCTCCTCCAGGACACAGCCGTGCCCATTCTGTCCCTCCTTCCTGGTCGGAGTTGGCCATGGCCGGTGATCTCCAGATAAGCCCTCCCTCCCTGCCCTGGTCGGGACCTTCTACAACCCCCACCTCCCTACCCCCATGTCCTCTCTTTCCTCAGCCTGGACTCCCTCTGCTCCTGGCCCTCACCTCCTGCAGTGCCCTCTTCCCCCTCTGCCCAGCTCAGCTCCTGCTCCCTCCTGACCACTCCCTCAGGCTGGACCACCCATGGGGCCCAGAACACTCCAGCAGTGTCAGCGTCACAGGCTCTTAAATCTGGGGCCCACCTGAATTCCTCACCTGGCAACAGACTCTGAGGTGTGAGAGGACTAGGAAAAGACAGGCAGGCCTGCCAGGAGGCTCGGGCATGTGACACAGATAAACTCTGAGCTCCTCGGGAACCAACGCAAGGAGGGAAGTCGGTGCCTCATGATTTCTCTGAGATTAAACAAAGCCTTCGCTGGAGGAAAATTGGTATCTCAAGCATCTTGTACCAGTTATAAGTGAGGACATGCTTTCCCTGAGGCCTCGGCATTGATGGGAATCAGGTGACGTCCCTGCAGCCTCCCAATGAGCTGATGACCACAATCTGGTTACAGCTGCCGCTGCACGGAGAGCCCTCCATGGGACTGTCTCCATCACCACCACGTCACCACTTCTGTGGGGTGCAGAGGTAGGGGGTTTACGTAGTAACAGTCACCTGATTTGCTCTAGAGTAGCCCAGCCAGCTAAGTAAGCTCCTCTGTCTGGATCCAGGGTGGACCCTTGACACAAAATCACAACACACACCCATCACAAACCCAAGGCCACTCCACCCCTGCCTGAAACACCCTTGGGTGTCCCAGGACCCCTGAGCTGTCCCTTACTCACCCACAGTCCAGTTCTGCCACATGGGAGCAAAGGGGGGTGGGATACTGTCAGGTAAGTGGCATGGGAAGGCTCCTGTCAGCTTCCCAGGGGGCGTTAGTTATTGGCAACCATGTCCATCAGATTGTGGACATCAGCAGGAAAGCCAGGTCCTGTGTGGTGACTGTGAGGCTGTGACGTTCCCAGGGTCTCTCTGAGGGTGAAGGTCCCTGGGCTCTGGCTCCTTCACCACACTTTGGGGGAGTGAAGGGGCTGGGGGCAGGGCCAGAGGGTCAGGTATGCCTCACTGTGGGCAGGGGTGCCATGGAGGGGCCACGCTGAGATCCTGGGTAAGTCTCTCCCTTGGGTCCTGCATTGGTTTCCTGTGGACGTTGTAACAAATCATGGCAAACTTCGTGGCTCAAAACACACATGTATTCTCTCACAGGTCTGGAGGCCGGAAGTCCAAAATGAGTCCTACAGGCCAAGATCAAGCTGTCGGCAGGGATACACTCCTGGAGGCTCCTGGAGGGAAGGGTTCCTTGCCTTTTTGGCTTCTAGAAGCACCTGCATTCCTTGGCCTGGGACCCCTTCCTCCAACATCAAAGCCACTCTAGCATCTTCACATCTCTCTCCCCTTCTCCCTGACCTCTGCATCTATTGCCACATCACCTTCTCTCACTGGCACCCTCCTGCCTCCCTCTTTCCCTTATAAAGACCCTCCATGAATATCGGAGCACATATATCTTTATGGATAAATGTTTTCAGATTTTTTTTGGTGTGCACCCAGGAGGGGATTGCTGGGTCATGTGGTAATTCTGTTTTTAATTTTTTGAGGAACCTCCACACTGCCTTCCATAACGGCTGCACCAGTCTGCATTCCCACCAACACTGCATGAGGGTTCCTTTTTCTCCACAGCCTCTCCAACATTTGTTACTATTTGTCTTGTTGATGATAGCCGTTCTGACTGGTGTGAGATGATGTCTCATTGTGGTTTTTATTTGCATTTCTCTGATGATTAGTGATGTTGAGCATTTTTTCATATGTCTATTTGCCATCTGTATGTCCTCTTTGGAGAAATGTCTCTTCAGGTCCTCTGCCCATTTTTAAATTGGATTGTTTGTTTTTTGTTGTTGTTGAGTTGTATGAGTTCCTTATATAGTTTGGATATTAGCTCCTTATTGGCAGCTTTATTTATGGTGGCCAAGACATGGAAACAACCTGTGTCCTTTGATAGATGATTGGATAAAGAAGATGGGGTATATACACACAATGGAATCCTCTTCTGCCATAAGAAAAGATGAAACAACGCCATTTGTAACAACATGGATGGATCTTGAGATTATTATGCTAAGTGAAATAAGTCAGACAGAAAAAGTCGAGAACCATATGATTTCACTGATATGTGGGATATAAAACTGAAAGCAACAAAGGAACAAAACGAACAAACAAAAACTCATAGACATAGACAATAGCTTAATGGTTACCAAAGGGTGAAGTGGGAGCGGGATGGTAGATAAGGGTACAAGAGATCAAATATATGGTGATGGAAGGAGAACTGACTCTGGGTGGTGAACACACAATGTGATTTATAGATGATGTAATACAGAATTGTACACTTGAAACCTACGTAACTTTACCAGCCATTGTCACCCCAATAAATTTTAATTTTAAAAAAAGACCCTACATGGGGCCACCCAGAAAATCCAGTATAATCTCCCCATCTTAAGGGTCTTAACTCCATCACATCTGCTACATCCTTATTGCCACATAAGGAACAGGTTCTGGGGATTAGGATGGGTACGCCCTTGGTGGGGCTGACCATAGTCGACTCCATATCCCAGTTTCCCACTCCTGGGGCCTTCCCAGACCAGACGCAGCCCTCTTTCTCCCTGGTCCCCTGTGGCTGCTTCTCCTCCTGGGGCCACAGGGGAGGGGCATTGAATTTAGCTGCAGCATTGGGGCATTCCCTTCTGATGGCCCCAGCTAAATGCTTTCAGGTCTTACCTCTCAATCACCAAACCACTCTTGGATCCTGTTATGATCTCTGGTCTACAGATGGAGACAACGAGGCCCAGAGACCCTGAGGAACCTGCCCAGAGTCACAGCAGGGACTGGAGCAATGGCCACCTGATTCCAGATCTCAGCTCCTGACCCCATGTTCCTGCCACCCTCAGCGTCCTACCCATCCAGTCTGGCTTTTCTGATTATCCACCTTCCTCCCTAGAAACTTCCAGGCCTATCTGTACCCAGACCCCTCCACCCTTGGACATATAGCCTAAGGGGACAGAATTGTTGGGGTCAACAACGGACCAAGGGGGACAGTGGCCTCAGGTCAGTGTGGCTGGCTTCCTCAGCCTCTTCCCCTTCCTCTGGGTCAAAAATCAGTGTCGGGGCACTTGGAGGAGGGTCCAAGAGAGGTTTCCTCTTCCTGGGAACCCCACCTCAGTCTGGGTTCTGGGAGGTGAGGGTCACCGCTTGCCCCAACACCAGAGGGTCAGTCCCTGGCAGGTGGCTTCCCAGGCCAATCCCCCCACTCCCTGGTCCCAGCTGCTCCCCCTCAGGATGCAGGAATTCTTATCAATACCTTGAGCCAGGAATGCTCTCTGAGGGAAAAACACAAGAGCTGTGAGTCTAGGGGTCCCAGGAAAGGGAGCCCAGAGCCAAGCGCAGCAGGCGCTCCAGAGCTGGCCACTGAATGGTAGCACTGACTCATTTGAAACTCGCAGGGAGCAGGCCAGGACAGCACACACCCCAACCAGCGAGAACACTGGGCGGCTTCCCTTTTTCCTGCTCCTGACCCCTAATCCCAAGTCTACTTCCATTCCTGCCCTTCCTAACAAGAAACCCCCAGGCTCCCATTTCCTCCAGGATCACATCTGCTGCCCCTGAGATGTCACCAAAGCCCCAGGAAAAGGTGCACAGAAGCCTCAGCCGAGGAAACCTGACTTCTGAGATCCTCACACCCCAAGATGGACAGACACCCTACAAAGGAGAGCCACCCGGAGGCACACACAGTACAGGCTGTCATTGTGTGGGGGCACTTTACCTCTCGAATCCACCTCTCAAAACCTCTCTTGCCCCCAGACCCTCAATGAGATCTCAGAGACACCCCATTTCCCTGATATCACTGTTATTGCACGACACTGGAGTCCCCTTCACCTCAGACCCCTGGGAGCAAAGACTGATGCTGGGGCTGGAGCAATAACTGGCCCCATCCAGGTCCCAGGCCACCACCACCAATGAGCAGCAGTTTCCATGTGCTGAGCGTGCCCAGTCCTGGCCCTGCCTGGTCCCACTGTGGCAGTCATGGAGGGCCCACCCCAGACACCCTGGCCAGTGGTCAGGGTTACCTCAGGGCCCCCATTACCTCTCGATGAGAGGATAGTTTCTCAGTCCCAGTACCAGCATTCAGACCTCAACATGTCCATGTGTAGGACCAGTGTTCCGCGCGATGGCCGTCATAAGACCACAGACATGCTCTTACGGGAAAGAAGTAACCTGCAAGTCATGAAATGCCTGGACTCGGGGATGGCTCATCCTGACAAACTCTTGAAGATTTTATTCCCCATAAGAAAACAATGGGACAACTACGTATGTGAACAACCCTCTAAGGGACTGTGTGGAGAAGACACTCTAAACCTGGGACACAGGACACGCCAGCAGGGTCTCTGACCTCTGACACCCCTCAGTTGGCAGGCAGCTCCAGTTGCTTCCAAGGCACTTGGTCACTCCAGGGTAAACCATCTGGTTTGCTCAGGCTGCCCCTCCCGGCACCCCCTAGGTCCCAACCCTTGAGCACGGTCCATCTGGGCCAACCCATTGTCCTATCACCCTCTCCTGTCCCTGTGGCCATAAGCCCACTCTATCTCCCTACCCAGAACCCATCTTGGATGCCACCTTCTTCTCTCCAGTTGCACCTACCTCGTTCCTGCCCCTTGCAACACATCTCTGGGGTACTCCATGTCCCCTCCTTTCTTGCCATTACCTCATCTCTCCCCTATACTTGCTAAGGAATCAATGGCCTTCAAATGGCCAAATCTAACAGTCCCCTCACTATCTTCCCCATTGTCGACCTCTGGCTGAACTTGAGCACCATGCACCATCCTCTCCATCTTGAAACTCCTCAGCCCCTCAAACCATTCTCCTGGGTCTGCTTTTCTATCCTCTGTCCTCCCTGATCTGTTGGTTCTGTTGTTGCCTTCAGGGACAAAGGGAGCCAGCCAGCACATCGGCTGCTCTCTACTTCTCTGTCTATGTAAGATCATAAACTGGCTGGATCTAAAAGGGGCTCCCTATTTCTTTACCACCCAGTCTCTCAGCCTTGTCTTGGGCTTGACAACCAGGGCTGCAGACGGGGCTCAGGATGGTAGGTGCCTGAGGGCAGGGGTTGCACCTCCCTCGGTCCCTCAGAGCATCAACTGGGTGCTGGGCGAGGAATTGCTGAGCCCCTCGATGGCTACTGCCCACTTGTGGGATTGTCCCCAGCTCTGTCCAATTGTGGTTTTCTCTTCAGCTCTGTTCCATTGTAGCATTGCCCCCAACTCTGCCATTGGTGGGATCGTTCACAGTTCTACCAGTATGGAATTTTCCCCAGCTCTTCCCACTTGTGGGATTTTCCCCAGTTCTATCCAACTGTGGGTTTGTCTCCAGTTCTGCTCAGTGAAGGGATTGTCCCCAGCTCTGCCCAACTGTGACACTGTCCCCAGTTCTGCCCAGTTGTGGGATTGTCCCCTGCTCTTCCCAATTGTGGGATTGTCCCCAGTTCTGCACTGTTGTGGGTTTGTCTTCAGCTCTGCTCAACTGTGATGTTGTCCCCAGCTCTGCTCAACTATGGAATTGTCCTGAGCTCTACCCTTTGTGGGATTATCCCCAGTTGAGATTGTTCCCTGCTCTGCCCAGTAATGGGATTGCTCCCAGCTCTGCTCTGATGTTATCTCACCTGCCACGAAGATACTGAACCTGGCCAAGTGCTGCTTGAAGGAAGTTCTGCACTGATGTTTGACATGCTTCACCTGCTGTGATCCCCAGGCCACCTGGGAGGTGGGTGCTAACACCCCCATGCCTTACAGATGAGGAGACAAAGGTTCTGGGAGCTGAGGTAGCCTGCCTGTGTCCCACAAGTGATCGGTGTTATACGAATGGTGGGCACCGGGTCTCCTGACCCAAGGTCAACCAAAGGCAACCCTACCTTCCTGGATGCCAGACTAAGAAGGTGATGCCAACTATGAGGAGGCTGTGCCTGGGCTGGAACAGGAGAATGTGCTGAGTACATGGATATCTGAGGCATCCTTAAGGCTCTGTGGGGTGGGGGGACCTAGGTTCCTCAATCTTTATTGATTCAGTAGGGGCAAGAGGCAGGCAGGAGGGGAGCCATGGACTCTCTGAGTCCACATAGCAGAGAAGGAGCAGGTGTTGTGTCCCCATTTCACAGATGAGAATATTGAGGCTCTGATATGGGGAGCTGTCCCAGGTCACATGGTGAGTTGCTAGCTGACTTGCCCCACCCCCCTGTCTCTTTCCACAGCTGCTCAATCTTGCGTGACATGTCATTCATTCATTCACTCATTCATTCAGCAGCCCTCAGTGAGCATGGCTGTGGGTACAAAGAGATGAGGATGACCTGCCCTAATGAGCTCATGCACTGTGGGGAGCAGACCTGGAGACCACTGCTGAGCCTCACCCCTGTCCTCAAGCTTTGGGGTCAGCCCCCAGCTCAGGAATTTCTGATGCAGCATGAGCATCTCCCCGCACAGATAGGACAAGTTTCATCCACAGAAACATCTGTGGATGCCCATAGCTCCATGTGGCAGACACTTGCAGCTGCCGTCACTGGGCACCTCTCCGGGCATGTCACAGTCCCTCATGGACCCTCTGGGCATGGCACAGTCCCTCATGGACCCTCAAAGTCTCTGTTATGGCTACCATCACCCATTTCACAGAAGGGACACTGACCATGAGGGTTGCGCTGGGGCTGCCCTGTCCAGCTCGGAGCCAGGGCAGCCCATGGAAGTGATGGCCACAGGACACTGGGTGAGTCTCATGAATAGATAAGAGTGGCAGGGCCAGGGAGTAGGGCTTGGCTTGGCCTTGCCCTGCCTCTCTGTGCAATCTGAGCAGCACCCTCCCTCTGGGGCCTCCTTCCTGCTGGTGGCCAAGGCTGAGGAGGCATTCAGTCAAATGGGGGAGGAGGACTGTGGCTTCCTTCACAGCCAACCAAAAAAACAGAGCCCAGAATAGTCTCTGGCAGAGGGGCCCTGGGGGAGGGGAAGGGAGGTGACTATTCAGGGCCCTGGGGGAGGGTAAGAAAGAAGAGGTGACTGTGCAGGGCCCTGGGGGAGGGGAGGGGAAGAGAAGTGACTGTTCATGGCTCGGGGGTGGGGAGGAAGAGAGAAAGGACTGATGGGGACCTATGAGAGGCCTGACAGCTTCTACTGATCAGAGCTGAGTGAATTTCCCATCTGCCTGGTCCCTGTGAGACCTGCAAAGGCACTGAGCGAGTGTCGCCCAGACAGCACAGTAGTCACTGAGCCCAGCAGTGGTGAGAAGGGGGTTTTGCCCCTAGACTGTGTCTCATGGAGACACACTCACCAGGAAACACACACCAGGCCTGGGTATGCTCACTTCCCAGCACAAAGGTCCAAACCCAGGTTTCCAGCCACCTTGAAAATACAGCTTCCAGGGGTGCCACAAAACAGTCAACTGTCCACTGCAATGCCCATTGGTTTAGTGACACATGACACTGTGCAATGACAATCATATATCTCAGAGTTGGCTCTCGTTTGCCCCCTTCTTCCCCACGTATCAGCCTCTTCTTAGAGTCTCTGTCACCCCTGGCCAGGTTGTGCCCTCCCCTCCCCACAGCTTATCCAAGGCCAGATCTCATATCAACCGCCTCCCAGCGGAAAGTGTGGGAGGAATAGGGCCTGGTTGCCCTGGGCCCTGGCTGCACACACAGAAGCATCCCAAACCAGCATCCATGGGGCCAGGCACCTGGGTCTCCCCCAAAACACTGCTCTGCAAAGGCCCCAAGAGGCACCTCTTTGCAGGAGTGTTCGCAAGGACTCAAGGGAGTGTGAGGACTCAGTCCCTCTGGGCTGATCTGGGGGAACTTCTGTCCTATACATTCACCTTGAGGAATTGTCTTCAGGACTTGGGGACACAAACACAGCAATGTGATGCTAAGTGGGGTTAAGCAGGGCCAGTCTTTGGAGCAGTTTTATAAAAAGCAAGTTGGTCACTTAGGACAAAGCAAATCTAATCCTGTTGGGCCAGGAATCCACAGTGATGGCCTCCCTCAGAGCACACGTGCCCAGGGTGCACTTTTTGGGGTAACCTGGTCCTAGATTTCCCCAGACATTCCCAGTTCCTGCCTGTGTTCTGGCATAATTATTAATAGTGCCTCTTCCACTCCCAGAAATGCCCCAGTTTGGATAATAAATTTCGGTTGTCCAAGCTCAGAGTAACAACTGAGTGACTAAATGATGCCCCTTGTAATGGGTTAAAATGGAAGGGGAGCCAAGGCCCGGTGGTCAGCTGTGCCAGACACTGTGCAGCTCCATCTAGTGCTCTGTGGGTCTGACCTTGACCGAGGCACCAGCAGCCTCACCAGGTGTCACACCCAGGCAGTCATCGTGGGATTCCAGGTCTCTGCAGACCCTGCCTGGGGCCCCTGGCTGTGAGCTCATACCATGAAAGGCCCATATGTGACCCTGACACAATTTCCCACCCAAGGACAGTACAGTATATGCAGGGACCAGCAAAGGACCAGTTCACTGGGCAGCCCTTATCCCTGGGGAAACTGGCAGAAATCGGGGAAAATGTCTCAGAGCAGCCAGAACAGGGACCAAGGGAAGGCTGGGTCACTTCTGTTGCCAGCATCACAGAGCTGGGGTCATCAGACGCCTCCATGTCCACTCTGGGGACAGAGTAGCTGATGGTCAGCATGACCCACCAGGGTACCTGCCATGCTCCTGTGTCCACACAAGCCACCGCTTTGTGGTGACACTCTCTTTTTCATGTGGTCATATCAATAGCCCAGGGCCCTCCTGCTCCTTAGCATCTGGCCTGGGGACGTCTCAGGTCAGGGCTGATGTCCACTGAGTGTCCACTGTGCCTAGGGTTACACTGGGCTCTGGAGCCTGGACCACCCATGAGCCCTCAGTAGGATGGGCAGTCCCTGCCCACCCGGTGCCCAGACCATGCGGGGAAATGTCAGAGTCTCCTGACAGTCCTGGGAGTAGAGAAGAAGCTGCGGTCAGACCTGGCCTGGTTCCCAGCAGAGGACGGTAAGGCTTCAAGGGCTGGGTGGCTGAAAGCGGCATTCCGAGGGAAGGGGGCCTGGGCAGAGCAGGCTGGAGAAGGTGGGACCCCAGACCAGCCAGGTGAGCCCTGTTCTCAGGTATCCTGGGTCAGAAAGGGCCTTCGGCTCTGCCCTAGTGTGCACTATGGCCCAGTGTGGATGACGCTCCGGTGTAGACACTGCCCAGAGCAAAGCCACCCATTTAGCATCTCTTTTTTGAGCACCTACTATGTGCGAGACACAGTGGTGGGCAACACAGCCTCAGCACTGCTCAGAGCGCTGACGTTTGGGGAAAACAGGAATCAGCCCAATAGATAGTGAATGGTGTGTAGGGGATGGCATCCATGCCGTGGAGAAAATAAAGTGGGGGAGCCAGGGAGCGTTCAGCAGGGGTCTCACAAGGGGTGACATCCAAGAAGCTGGAAGCGGCCAAGGGCCAGGTGGAGCCCTGACTTGAGGCCAGGTGCCTGCAGCTAGGGTTGGTGGCTTAGGGCCTCGGTTTCCCTTCTGTACAGCTGGGTTCATAATAATGGAACCTCACTCCTTGGAGGGAAGGATGATCAGATGGAAAATGGACGTTTTGATTGTTTCTGTGGTTAACTGTTGTTTCCGTTATCACTGGGCTGCTCCCCACCAGCCGGCCTCAGGCCAGCAGCCCTGGGCTCCCGCAGGCATCTCACCCTCACCCCAGTGCAGCTGGCCTGGCGAAACCAAGAGTCCATGATGCCCAAAATAGCCAGGAAACCCCGACTAGCCCCAGCCCTGGCAGCAGGTGCCTTCTCCCCAGGGTAGGGGTGGAGTCGGGGGCTCCAGCTCTGGAAGCTTCCACCACCCCAGCTGGAGAAGGGCCCGCATCCCAGCACCAAGGCCACCGAGCACTTGTGCCCAGGCCTGAGCCTGGCAGCATCTCGAGATCATAGTCAATTCTATCCCAGAACCTCGTGTTTGTTCAGGTCATATCCCCTCCCCTGGAACTTTTGTAAATGCCAGGCACAGAGCTGCAACTGACCATGGGACACAATCAAACACTCCAAGCTCACAGTGTGGCTGGATGTGGGACACTGTGGGTCACACCTCACCTGCTGCCCCCAGGCCTGGGGCTCTTCAGGGGGTCTGGGCCAAGTATGGGAAGGGAGAGAGAAATGTGGGCCCTCACAATCACTGCCCTGGGAGCCTGGGCTCTGGGGTAATAATGAAGAACCCAGAAGTTCAGCTGTCCCCCACAAGACCTCACAGGGTTCTCCCCCAGCAGACAGGCCCTAAGATCGGTCAGTCACTTGCCCATCTGTCCGTACATGTATTTGTACTTCTGTTCATGCACCTGTCCATTCATCCATCATCCGTACTTTCATCCATCCATCCATCCACAAAGTCTCCCAGGCTGGGGACCTGGTCCGTGTGGGGTTCTCAGCTGTCATTTCCCAAGCAAGGCAGGACTGGCCAAGCCAAGGTCAAAGTGAGGCCTGGAATGTGCTTGCTTCACCATGAGAGGAGGGGGCATCAGGCCCTAGGGTCCCTGTTCCCTGCCCAGTCTGCCTCAGGCTGGGTCTAGATGCTGAGGGCAAAGGCAGGGAAGCGAAGGTGTGCCGGATGCATCAGGGTGGTGATGCTTGAGGCCCCCTGTCCAGTGGTCACCAGACTCTCCAAGCACCCACATTATAGGCCTCTCTGATGCACCCTTTAGGCTGACCTTCCCCTTCTCACCTCGCCTCCCTGCCCTTCTCTAATCAGAGAGGCTGCCCGTCCACCCACTCCCATTCATGACATTCAAAGGTCTGATGGGAATGGAGATGGGGACCAAGGACCCAGCCGTAGTTTCCTGGGTTCACCCACAAAGATGACAAAGCCCTTCTAGCAGTGGGACTTCACTAGCTCATTCTCAGGGGACACTGCTAATAGCTCCCCCAGCCCAAGGAAGCCAGGAGCCAGGCCTGCTGGCCATGGCCATTACACCATGTCACCTGACACATGAGATGTGCAGTGTCTGATGGGTAAGTGCCCCCAACCCAAGAGCCGTGGGGAGTACGGCCCTCTCCCAAGCCATGATCAATCTGTTCATCATCAACTGCTGATAACTCCCACTGCCCCTCACCTCCCCTGTGACAAGTACCACATGTGCCAGCCCAGGTCATGTCCTGGAGGTGAAGCCAGGTCAGGGAGACCCCGCTCTTCCCAACCCAGAGCGCAGGGCACAGACGAGACCCTCCTACCACAAGCATTAGTGGGAAAGACAAGGAGTGAGCAACGCTGGGGTGCTGGACAGTCAGCAAATGTGATCTGGGGGCAGCAGCAACTTGAGCCACTCGAAAGAGGGCCTGGGAGCTGGGCCCCTAGGGCTGCGGGACAGAGAGGAAAAGGGCATCCTGGGGGGTCAGTGTGAGCAAAAGCACAGAAAGGGCGACCACAGTGCCCCTCAGCTGATGCACAGAAGCCTGCGGTGAAGACCCCTGGCCTCTCCCCCTCACTAGTCCCAGACTCCTGTCTCCCATGCTGCCTGGCCCAACACCCTGCTCACCACGCAGAAAGCCCTTGCATTCTATGCCACATGGCCAGGCCCTGCCCTGCAGAGGATGGAGAACCAGACATAGACAGCAACGCCGGGCAGAGAGGGGATGTGCAGAGGATACTGGGAAGCAGGCCCAGGGTGGGGCCCTGGGAATACACGGGAGTTCTCCAGGGTAGATGGGAAGTCTGTGCCACAGGAAGGGGTGAGGTGGGTCACGGGTGCAGTGATGGGACTCAGAAGGGGCAAGGCTAGGGATAGAGGCCCTGGAGGCCTCAGCACTGACCAGATGTGTGATTCCAAAAGTTGCTGCACCCTGAGACACTACTGAGTGGCCTATTGTCCCTGTACCATCTGTAAAACACAGGAGATGAGTTATCTGGCTGAGCCACTCACAGCTTCTGTGAGCTGACAGCCAGGATCATGGTCCCATTTCACAGGTAGGAAAACTGAGGCTCAAAATGCTTAACATCCCAAAGAGCAAGACAGAGTCAGCCTAGGGCTTCCCATCTGATGGATATGGAAATTGAGGCCAGCAGAGGATGGGACCTGCCTGGGCTTACACTGGGGTGGTCTGTGAGGAGTACTGCCTTCTGCCAGACGCCAGATGTGCTCACATGGGGTGACCTCTCCCATTCATCCCCCAGCCCTGACTCCATTTCGGGGGTGCAAAGAGGAGGCCTGAATGTGGACCCAGTGGCCACCCCTTCACCCTATGGCTGGGAGGAGGGAGAACTGGCTGGCAAAGGGCCTTGGGGAGACTCTATGGTGGGAACCCAGACCCCACAGTCAGACTGGGAGAGTTCCCTATCCACACGCAGCCCTTCCCAGCCCTTGACCTTGAAAGATTTGCTTCCGCTCTGCTCTGTGGGCCCTATTTTCCTCCCCCACAGGTGGGCTTGGGGATTAAAGAAGATGCCTGTGATGTGGCTGGCCCATGGTGACCCTTACTAGACCCCAGCCATTGCTGTCATTTCCTGAGCCTTTGCAAGGGACTGCCTCTGACATGTTATGTGACCCTGAGCAAATTCCTTTCCCTCTCTGGGCCCCAGCCTTCCTCTCTGCTCAAGGACAGCTGGGTGAGGGGCCCTGAGGCCCAGAAATTGTAGGAAAACTGTGGAGTTCCTGAATGAAGGGCTTGGGCAGGAATGCCCTGGGCCTGGAGGGACAGTGAGGCCTGAGGTGGGAGCAGGTGGGGGGTGGGGGCAAAAAGGGGGGTAGTGGAGTGTTAGCTAGCCTTGCCTACAGCTGGCCACCTCTGGGAATCCCCAGGCTAAAGTTAACCCAGCGTTGGCTGAAACCAGAACTCAGGGTGGCAAAAGGGGAGAAATAAGGGGAAGAGAAACTGAGCCCATGGCCAGCAGGGCGTGGGACCAGTGACAAACAGGGCCAGGTGTGGCCCAGGAATCAGACTGGGCAGTTTCAGAGCTGCAGCCGGATGTTTGTGCAGCTCACAGGTGGGGGTAACAGAGCCCAATCCCCACCCATGGCCCCCGCCCATGGCCCCCGCCCATGGACCCCTCCCAGCCCTGGCTTGGGCTTGGTGCTGCCCCCTGGCTGCCTCCCCACATCCTCCCTGAGTTCCATCCTGAGTCCTAGAATCCTCAAGGGCCTGACTTCAAGGGGTCTCAGAACTGCCAGTGGTGGCCCTCTGTCAGCAGGGTTTCAGCGAGGGGATGGCCTGGGTCACAGAGTGAGTGGGCACCAGAGGGAGGGGCCGGGCTCTGGAGCCCCAGCCTAGGCCCTTCCTACAGCAGAAAGAGTGGGTGAGTGGGCCAGCAGGTGAGCACAGGCATCCCGACTTTCCAAGACCCCGTGATTCCAGGGGGCCCAGGGAGACTCAGTCCAGCCTTTCAGAAGGGAATTTCCTCCATGTCCACAGCCTGGGAAGGCACTCTCCTTTGACCCCCGCGGTCCTGCTGGTAGGAATTCGTCATGAAGACATCTCAGGGCCAGTGCATGGAGATGACAACGTGCTCCCTGCAGTGCATCTCTAACAGCAATACGTTACAGATGGCCTGATGTCCTCAGCCCCACACGGCCTTGGAGACAGGCCATGGATGGATTCCACGGTGGGGGACAGTGGGACTCAGGCAGGTGACAATAGAAGGTCTCTCCTGAGCTCATCTTTGTGAAAAGGACTCAACTGTATGCAGAGAAAAGTCTGGAAAGATCCACCCTGACAGTAGTGAGAGCAGACATTTGCTTAATTTCTTCTTTATAATTCTGTTTCCTGATTTCTCAAAGGACATGTATTACTTTTATAATCAGAACGCAAAACAATGAACTGATTTAAGATCAATGATCCCCTAAAAATGATGTATTAGAGTTGAAGGACATCTGAAAAGGCTTGAACATAATGTTATCCCAAAGAGGTCACAAGGCAAGACGTGACATATGAGAGTGTGTCTCTATAGCTATAACCTATCTACATCCTTATCCATGTCTGTTACCTGGGGTTGCCTATGGGGTCGAACTATAGGTAATGTTGGTTTCTGTTTTGCACATTTGACTTTTCTGATTTTTGTACAATGGTTACGCATTTATTGTGTAATCATGAAAAACAGCAGGATTTTTTTTCACATAAGCATATTTATTCCAATTCATTTAACATCCAAAAATATGTATTGTTTGCCTGCTACATCCAAGACAGGCTGGGTGTAAGGTCTGGGTTTATGCTGATGAAAAAGACGGAACTGTCTCTTGGGCAGCGGGACAATGGGAGAAATGCATGTGAAGAGAGGTCACTACAGTACCAATATGGATTCTTTTTTTATTAAGCTTATTGGGGTGACATTGGTTAATAAAACTATACAGGTTTCAAGTACACAATTCTATAATACATCACTATGGATTCTTATCCCTAAGTCTTAATCCTGTTCAAATCCATGAAACTCTCTCACAGCTCCAGCCCCACAGAGGCAGGAAGCAGAGAGAAAGTTGCTGGGCCATGGCGTAAACAAGAGGTATTCCAGGGGTGGTGAGTCCCCAGCAGCAGGCATTTAGCAAAGAGGCCTAGAGAAAAAGCAACTCCGTTTAAACACAGTTAAAAACAGAAGCGTGAGTAATTGCAAACCAAAGTTTAAGCCATTTCTGCAAACAGTAACAAAAACCCTCCTACAAATAAAGCAGATTGGCGTGGGACAAGGTCAGTCCAGGGCTGGCAGAAGTTGTGAAGGGAAGTACTATCTGGCCTAGACCAGGATGGGCTTGGAGAGTTTTCACCAGTTCCTTGGTCAGGGAGAATATGTGGCAGGTCCAAGCATGATGTGTGGAGGTGGGAAGACCTAGGCTGACAAACTTCTCTACCACGTAGGTGAAAATTTACCTTGACAGTCTCTCTCCTCATGTTCTGATCTAGTTGATGCTGGTAATATTAGTTGCTACATCTCACGTCCATTATGGGGAACATGAGAGAATGTACATAAATCCCTTAACAGAATATCTGGTTCAATGAATGGTAGAAACAGGGTAGAAACTGTTACTGGAATTTCACTCTATATTACCTAGTTTGTTAATTCTAATTCTATTTATGTTACCTATCTAGTCACTTGTATATATGTCACTTCTTTTCTTATATTCACAAAATCTCGGTTTAAAGAAACTCTCCACTTAAGGTCACTGCCAGCACTCTGTTCTGTAAGTGACATGTAGACAGACACCATACCTCAGCTGTTCACTCCACACTTTCTCCCCAGAAAAATACAAGTTTTTAATACAAATCAGTGAGTCTAGAGCTGTGACCTAGAGCCCAAAATGGCAGAAACTCAGCCACGTCTCCAGCCTGTCTGCTTCCTGCCTCAGCTCCCTCTGCCAGGACCCTCATTGGCAAAGGAAGAGCTGCAGGCCCTAAGAGATGCAGCCCCTCACAGGTCTGTAGGCCTTTCATCTCATCCCCAGCCCAGTGCCTGTAACTTCAAGGCTGTCAATAAATGGCCTGAATGAGGGAAGGAAGAAAAGAAGGGAGGGAGGGAGGGAAGGAGGAAGAGATGGATGGGTGGATGGATAGACGTGTGCATGGGTGAATGACTGAGGGATGAGTGGGTGAGTGGTTGGGTGGATGGATGAGTGGGTGGGTAGTCATATGGGTGAATGGATAGTTGAATAGCTGGGTGAGTGGGTGAAAGAATGGAGAGAGAGCTGGATGATTGATGGATGGGTGAGTGGATGGGTAGAAGTGGCTGGAAGGACGGATGGATGGACAGATGGATGGATGGTGAATAGACGGATGGGTAAATGGATGAGTGGGTAGATTGGTGGGTGCATACATGGGTGGGGTGGGTAGTTGGATGGCTGAATGGATGGACAGAGAGTTGGGTGGGTGGGTAGGTCCTAATCATGAGAAACACAGAACGTGGGTGTCTGGCAGCTCTGTGGAGAGGGACTGAACCCAACACTTGGGTTTTAGTCCCAGATCTGATACTGACTAGTGTGGCCTTGGACCATTTCTTTAATGTCTCTAAGCCTTGTCCCCTCATAGGCAAAGAGGATGCTGGTCCTTGCCCTGCCTACCTCACAAACTGCCAGGAAGGACTCTGACGGGCACACAAAATGAAAATGCTTCAGAAAGCCTGAAATGCTTCTCAGGTTCACCTTAGCATTGGAAGGACGTTGCAGGTCGTCATGCTGACTCCCCTTAGGATTGGATCACGACTTGTGCTAAGAGTCTGAGCTTGGAGCCCAGACAGACCTGAGTTCTAGTCCTGGCTCCACCACTTTCCAAGTGTGCGACCTTGGGCTGGTGACTGTCCTCTCTGTGTCCTCCCTATGATGTGGAGGTAATGATAGTGGCAGCTATGCCTCGGGCTGTGTGAGGATTCAGGGGGATAATTCTGGAAAGCACTGAGCACAGCACCAGCTGGGGTGCCATGATGGATCCAAGGTCTGCCTTGTGGGGCCACAAAAAAGAGACCCAACCTCACCTCTTTATCTAGTCGAGTGCCCTGAAGGCCAGGAGGTTGTTCTAGGATCTCTAACTCAAGAAGTTACAAAACTGCGATGTGTCTGTATAAGTGTGCTTCATGGAGAGGTCCAGGCTTTTGTGCAGAAAGAGGCCGTGACGCAGCAAGGGTTAACCACACTCCTTTAATCCAACAGGCTCATTTAGGAGACTGAGACCCGAGGAGGCCCGTCCAAGAGCACACAGTGGGCCAGGGGACAGCAGAGGATGGGCATTCAGCCCCGTGGGAAACCCTGCCTGCCCAGGAGCAGGGGCCTGCCTTGGAACTCCAGGCCTGAGTAGGATTACCGCCACCCAGAAGCAGCGTGCACCAAGAAGCTGCAAGAGTTGGGAGGAGAGAAAATAGCAGGGGCCATCGTTTGGATCGAGCAGTAAGATTGGGGGGGAATTTCAACTTTCTTTTCAATATATCTTTCAAGCTTGTTACAAGAAATCTTTAACATTAAAGTTGAGGGAGAAAGAGGTAGTGGCTGGTGGCAAAACATCTCGACCCTGTCTCCCAGGGGACCTTCATTTCTAAGTTCATGAGCTTGTGCTAACAAAAATCAACTAACCGAGAGGCCCAAACAAAGGAAATAGAGTTTAATCAAACACAGAGTGAGCCAAAAGCACTTGGAGCAGATAATCTGGGAAGATAATTACCAATCCTGGAAGGGATTTCTCTCCTGTTTCAGGGGCCATCTTGTCAGAGAGGTTCAGGTGCCTCCAGGGCCCCAAACTCCAGGCCCAGGTGGAGGCAACAGGGTGTAGATTAGCTACAAGGACACAGGTGTCAGCCCAGCATAAGGGAGAATCACCTTGTTTGTTTTCTGAGTTCCTCTTAAAATAGTTTATTGGTCTTGGTCTTTGGTTTAAAAACAATAACTGCTCACTGTAAACAATGTGAAAAGTACAGAAAAACAAACGGGGGAAAATAAACTCACCCTCACATGTCTCCCAGAAGAACCACTGTTAATATTTTCATAGATCTCCTACTTTAATTATAAACTCTAACAACCATTACATAAATAAATAAAATATGTCTACAAAGTTTTAAAAGTACTAAGAAAAGTGTGACTGTTGCACAACCTCGTAGAATGTACTGGGTGACCGAATTGTGGATTTTAAAGTGGTGAATTCTTCGTGAATGTGAACGTCCCATCAAGCAGCCTCCCAGGCTGATAACGTGGTCGGGGCCCCAGTGCTTCATCTTCGCTTTTCCTTGGAGTTCTGTGTCTTCTGTGTGTGCCCTTGAACCAACTATTTTTCGGCTTCATCTGTTTTGTTTTGTTTTGTTTTAATTCATTTTTTAAATTTATTGGGGTGACAGTTGTTAGTAAAATTACATAGATTTCAGGTGTACAATTCTGTATTACATGGATCTTGAGAGTGTAAGGCTTCATCTGTTTTTGAACTTCACATAGATTGAGTCAGAGTGTGTGTGTTTTATTTCTCTCCACACTGCGTCTCTGATATCCACCCACTGCTGACGGAGGAACCGTGCCCGGCTGTGCGCCTGGCCGGCGGCCACACTGGGCAGACCTGCCCCGGAGCAGGCCCGCTGACTGCGCCTGGAGCCCAGAGTGAGGGTCTCTCCAGGGCATCTCATTGTTGCCCTTTGTCTGTTTTCAAAAATGGAGACAGCTTAATTTTTTCCTGATTATACAAAGAAATACAAAGATTCTTTAAAAATAAACAGAAAAACAATACAAAGAAGAAAAGTTTCCAGCACAGCCTACAGATAGATCTGCGCTGGTTGTATCTGGAGTGTGTCCTGCCAAACTTGACCTCAGATTTCACATAGACAACTGATAGATGAAAGATAGGTAGATAGACAGATAGAAAAATAGACAGATGATAGATGGATAAATAGATGATAGATAGACAATAGATAGAAAAATAGATAGATAATAGAAAGATGATAGATATAGATTGACAGATAGATAATAGAAAGATTTTACCTTTGCACTAGCCCCACACCCACACAGGTGGGTGACCTGGGTCTGCATCACACTGTGAACCTGCAGCTCTAACAACACTCAGGCTGACCGTCCTGGGTCCAGATAAGACTGTTCCCCACAGGACAAAGCCAATACCCAGCCTCTGTCCCTGTGCACGGGTCCCACCAATGACTTCTGGTTGACCTTCCCCACACAGATCAAAGGTTGTGCCTGTCTAAGGTTTTGGAAGCATGTTACAGATCAACTTCCAGACCTTCCAGAAAGGGAAGCATGTATGTGGGGGCAGAGCCCCAGAAAGCAGTTTCCAGGCTCTCGGCCTCACGTGGAAAGGTGCTGGCTCAGGTAGTAAATGGCCATCAACTATGATTGCATGGCCATCAGCTGTGGCTAGTTGGCCGTCAGCTGTAACCAGTGAGCCATTGGCCACTAATATAACTGCTATGGCTACACTAGCAAGAAAAAGTGGGGGCCAGCAAGAAGATGGTGGCTGAGCCAGCAAGCTGCGCAGTGAGGGTTGTGAATTGTGTGGCTCCTGTTTCCTGTTTCTCCAACCCAGCCGCCAGCGAGAATATAGTGGTGTGACTCCCCCATCTATGGCTCCCTGGGTGTTCCTTTTTGGCCTCACCATATCCTGTGTTCTTATGTGGGGAGCGGGAGCTGAGACCCCGCAGGCCTCCCCACACGACAAATGGTGCAGTGAGCAGGGTCTCCTGCACGACAATATATCACACCCTTACACACCCCTCAGAGCCTGGGAGGAACCCCTGGGTCCCAAGGGAGGGATGGCATGGGCTGGACATAGAGGTACCCAAGGACACTGCCCTCCCCATCCCACCCTGACCCCTGCTCTCCTCTGAGGCTGGGGCAGAGAGGGGCCCCAATGCCTCTTCCCAGCTCCTCAGGGCACCCACCACCAGGTGACCTGAATTCCCTCCAGAAGTCCCCTCCTCAGGGAGGCCTTGGAGGCCTCTTCCCACCACAGTTGCGCTGTGTGTCCCCCTGGCAACACCAGGCACCCCTCCCACCTTCCCCCTACCTGTTCACCCCAGCTCCCATTTAGAAAGGAAGGCTCAGGGCTGTGAGCTAGGCCTCTGGCTGCCTAGGGGGACTGCAGACGTGTGAGTGTTAGGAGACGGGGGCTGGAGATGCGGGCTGTGAGCTGGGGTCTGTGGGGGTCTGCAAATGTGGGGCTGTGGGGGGGCACAAGAAGCCCTATTGGTGGTCCCCACAGTCAGAGCCGAGGGAGGAGATTTGGTCCTTTCCACCCCAGACAGCCTGGCCCCTCAGTTTCTGAAGCTAGAGACCCCAGTCGGGTCTTCCTGGGGCAGCTGCCCTTTTTGTGGGAGATACGTCAGGAGAACTCCAGCTCCAATACCTCCAGCAGCAGGGCCTGGTACCCTCACCCCCGACCTCAGTCTCAGAGCCTGTGGTCAGGCCCATCAGGGGTCCCACCTGCCAAGCTTGGCTGCTACAGGAGCCAGAGGGAGGCTGGTGTGAGGGGGCAAGGGGGGAGTCAATGGGGAAGCCTAGAAGGGGCCTTAGAGATTGGGCCCCACCACTCAGCTCACCAAGGAGAAACGAGGCCCACAGGCGGCAAAGGATTTGGGACTCAAGGCCCAGTGCTCTCACCATCACAGTACTCACACGCCGTTGACCCTGAGGGGGCCCCCTCTTGGCTGGGCTCCAGCCCTGTGACCTGCACCCTAAGATTCAGCATTGGCCACTCGGAGCTGAGGAGCCCTCAGGGTCCACAGTCAAGGCCAGATTATCAGCACTACCCCCTCCAGGTCTCCAGGCCTCCAGGCCCCAGCCCAGCTTGGCTCATGCAGGCCCAGCACCTTCCTTCCCTCCTCTGGGCTGCAGATCTGAAGCACACTCAAGACTGAACACCAGCTTCCCAGTCTCTCCACTAACCACCTTGCACCCCAACCAAGATCCAGGCTGAGGGGCAGCGCCCGCTGGGAGCAGGGAGCCCCATGTGACCTCCCTGTAAGTGGGTCTCAGCCCCACCCTGAGCAGACAGACCATGAGGGGCCTCGGAAATGTTTGTAATGAACGTGAGGGCTATACAATGTCTGAGAGGAGAAGCTGTCTTCCTCTGCCACCCCCATTTTCAGGCCTCAGGGAGCACAGTGAACCCACTGCCCTGCACTCTGCAATCGCCCCACAAACCCAGGTCCCTTCTGACAGACCAGGCCCCACTCCCGAGCTCTCCCCCAGCCCAAGGGGCTCAGGTCCACACCTGGGGAGAGCAGCTCCGGCCTGTCAGGAGCTGACCTGGGAGCAGGATGGCCAAGTGATCAGGATCCCAGCCAGGCAGTCACCACGTACCATGTAGGGGTGTCACCCAGACAGGGACGTCATTGCCTTCACCACTGTCTTCCATGGGCCATGCAGGTTCTCTACTGCATTCCTGGTCCAATATCCCGACAGTCCCTGCACTCCACCCTCTCACACCCTCACAGTCACACACATTTACACTCGCATGCGCACACAACTCATACACGCTCACACACATGCTCACACATAGTCACATTCACACAGGAGCACACTCGAGCTGACAGTGCCCTCTAGTGGCCACTGTTGTCATTTCTCATAAAGGTCACATACCAGTAATAACCCCAGGAGTGTTCATCAGAAATCCTGGCTGCACAAGATCATTCTCCCCTTTCACAGGGAGGGATATGACCTGGCCAAGGTCACACAGGAGGTAAGTGGTAGAGTCCTGGGCCTCGACTCCCGGGCCAGTGCTCTCACCCCCTCCCACTTGGCCTGGGTGCTCAGATTCCAGCTCATTCCAGCTCTCAAGTCCCTGCCACAACTCAGAGGTATGACCTCTGCCCAGGGGAGAGGTTGGGGCAGAGAAGCTGGGGGGTCTTGTATCCCCACCTCCAACACACACAGGGTGCATGGCCCCCAGGGTGGAAGAAGGTACCTTGGGGAAGAACAATTTTCAGACCAGACCATCCCTGAGATGGAGCACCTCCATGCTGGATGAGAGGTGCCGGGAGGGGAGGAGGCTGGGTTTTATGGAAACACAAAAAATGCCTAAAACAGTGACACAGAAGACACACACTCACCACACAGAAGCAACAAATGCTGACCTGGGTCAACTAGCTCCGATGCTTTTATGCAGAGAAGATAAACAATTGGTCATGCTGGACTCCCCTTGTCTCCTGCCCCCCACTCCCAGTCCCATGCTCGCCCTCCTTCCCTGGAAGAAACCTAGTGCCTTTCATTCCACATGCAGCCATTGAGCAGCTTCAAAGACAAGCACTGCTTTAGGCCCTGGGGACATAGCAGTGGCCTCAGAGACCAAGTCCTGGAGCAAAGTTCCAGTGGGTGGCAGAGGCCAGAATAACACTTTATTCTACAATACATGATGTGATGAGTTCTTTAGTAAAAGAAGGGGCTAAAGCGGGGAGAAAGTGACTGCTGGTTTAGACGCATGGTCAGGAGAAGCCAGCCCTGGATGGAGTTAGGGGACCAGCCAGGAAGGTGTTTGGAAATGAGTGCTCCTGGCAGCCGGTACAGCAAGTGCAAAGGCCCTGGGGTGGAACATGCCTGACAAGTTGCAGGAACAGCAAAGAGGCCAGTGTGGCCAGATCCAGGGAAGAGGGGGAAGGCAGGAGAGGAAGCCAGCGTGTCCGTGGGGCCTTGCACACCATGCTGAGTACCTTGTATTTTGTTCCAAGTTTTCAAATGTACCTGAAGGACACCCCACCACAACCACACTCCTTCTAACTTCCTACAAATACGTCTCTATCACTGGGATCCAACCACGTCAAATAGAGAGAGCTACATGGCTGTGTGGGAACAGACAGAACCGTACTGGGTGGTCCCGGTAGGTGGACATTTGGGCAGTTCCGGTTTTTCTTCCACAAACGTGGCCCAGGGAACCCCTACACATCCCTATGTGTACACCAGCCCTTCTGGAGGGTACACACCAGACCTGGAAACTGGGGGACACGGAGTCTATGTTCGGGTTTCCTGTGAGCTGCAGCCCGCTCTCTGGAGCAATGGGACTAATTTACATCCCGGAGACAGGCCAGGGTCCCATTCCCACGTCAGCCCTTCCTTGGGTTGTTGGCGCTCAGATCTTGCAGTTCCCAGGAGTACGCATCCCCTCGTGGCATTGAGAACTCAGGTAAATCCCACAGGGCGTCACTCGGCGGTCACTAAGCCCCGCCGCCCTGATCCCCACTCTGCCTCAGTCTCATGTGACCCTGGACTCCCTAGCTTCAGTGTTCCGTGGCGTCACTTGAAAGTCCCTGAACCTGCCGCCTCGAGGTCCGGGTCTCCACTCCTCTGGTCTGCGCGCGCTGGAGCCCCACCCTGCGCTTCTAGCAAGGGGAGAGAGACCCCTGGCGGCTGAGGAGGGTGAGGCGGGTCCGGGAGCCTGGACGGGATTGTTGGAGTTAGAGGCGGACCGACGGGGCGACTCCTGGATATAACACAGAGATCCCAGGAACCCCTCCCTGGGACCCACGCTCCAGGCAGAAGCTGGGCCAGGGGTGCGCCCATAGCTGGGGAAAACTCCAGGTCGCCTCCTCAGTTGGGAACAGCGCGACTCAGCGTCTGGGTCCTCAAGGACAGAGGGGAAAATTCTGACCTTGAAGCTGCCCAGACGACCAGGAAAAAGAGCACTCTTCTCTGTCAAAAGGATCTGAGCTTCTCTTAATTCGAATCAGCTATTCGACGTCTGAGACCTTAAAAAAGGTACAGGAATTTTGCACTTTGAACCAATTCTCGGGGGAATTTACTAATTAATTTGGGGGAAATTTGGCATCTTTACCACATTGAATCTTTCAATTCATGACTATCCTCTCTCCCATTAATAGGCTTTAATAATTTTCAGTGAAGTTGTTAGTAGAGTTTTCCCCATAAACACATGGCTTGGACATCTCTTTAGATTAATTTCTAGTTAACTATATTTTGTAATATACCAAATAGCAATTGTAAGTTGTACCCTTCTTAAATCTTAGTTTCTATTCCTTTGCGATACATAAAGATGTAGTAAGTTCCTATATGGAAATTGGATCAGGTAAACTCGCTATACTTTTTTTATAGATTCATTAATTTATCTGTGCATTCTGTGGGACTTGCCACATACTTAAACAATATCATCGGTGAATAATAACAGTTTTGTTATCTTCTGAATTCTTACACATATCTTTCCCTTGCCTTACTCCCTCTGCTGGTACTCTGTATCAGGTGCAACAATAGAGAGAAGAACGCATCCTTGCCTTGTCACAAAGGGATGTTTTTTAACATTTAAAAATTGAAACATGACACCTACTATAGTTTTCTTTAAAGATTCTCTCACCAAATTAAGGAAGTTCTCTTGTGTTCCTTGTGCGATAAGTGGGTTTTTCAAAATAATTTTTTGGATTTTATTCACTACTTTTTCTGCAACTTCTGATATGATTTTTCTCTTTTAATGTTGCAAATTGTGTAGATTTTTCTAATGTTGAACCAACTTACATTCTAGGAATGCATGAACCAGACTTGTCCATTAGGTGTTATCCTGAACTACAGCTGAATTCAGGGTGCTGATATTTTGTTCAGACGTTTGCATCTCTATTCCTGAGTGAGATAGAGCTGTAATCCTTCTTTCACTGCCCTTGTCAGGTTTTGCAATCGAGGTTGTGTTTGCTTCATAAAAATGAGACATTGTTTATTTTTTTAATTTATTTTTTAAATTTATTGGGGTGACAATTGTTAGTAAAATTACATAGATTTCAGGTGTACAATTCTGTATTACATCATCTATAAATCCCATTGTGTGTTCACCACCCAGAGTCAGTTCTCCTTCCATCACCATATATTTGATCCCCCTTACCCTCATCTCCCACCCCCCACCCCCCTTACCCTCTGGTAGACATTGCTAATTCTCGAAAAGAATTGTTTTTCCTCTGGAGGGATTTGTACAAGGTTGGAATTGCTTACCAGTGAAGGTCGCAGAGCCAGTTTTCTTTGTAAGAAAGAGTATTTTTGACTACAGATTCAATTCCTTTAGAAGAATTGAGATTTACAGTTTTTTCTTGAGTCAAATATATGTGTTTGATTAGAGTTTTCTAGGAATGTCCTCATTTCATCTCAAATGATTGACATCATGCTATTATAATAGACTCTGATTATCCATTTTAGGTATTTCATGTCTGTAAAAATGTCCCCCTTTGCATTCCTGATATGTGTGATTTTTGCCTTCTTTCTTTTGTTCTTGATAAATTCACCAAACCATTTTTCAATGTCAGTCATATCGTAAAGGAATAACTCTCTGCTTTCTTGCTTTGTCATCCCCACTTTTTGGTATCTATTTCTTTAGTATTTGTTCTTCTCTTTCTTATTTCCTTCATTCTATTTTTCTTTAAGATAATTTTCTTTTTTAACTTTCTGAGATATATGCTTAGTTCACTAATTTTCAGTCTTTTCATTCCCTGTGAAACTTCTATATAGACTTTAATGTTACCGATTTCCCTCTATGTACTACACTAGCTGTATTCCACAAGGGTTTTATGTAGTGATTTCATCATTGCTCAGTAAAAACTGTTATCTAATTTCCAATTTGAGTACTTCTCTAAACTGTTGGGAGCAGATTTCTTTATTTCCAAACATCTGAGGATGTCTAGTTGTTGATTTCTAGTTTGTCAGTGATTTCTAGTATTTTGCTTATAGAATATATGCAGAATGGTTTCAGTGATTTGAAATTTGTTTAGGCTTGCTTTATGACCCAGTATATGGTCAATATTGTCAATGCTCCTTTTCTGCTTGAAAGGAATATACATACTGTAACTCTGGATGCATGTTCTAGATGTAAGTGGTCAAGTCAGTGAAGTCTTCCAATCTGCTGTTATTGGCTTCAGGTTGCTTCAGGTAATGCTTCTTGACCTTAAAAATTTTAAATCTGATATCAATATAACTACCTACACCAGCTTTCTTTGAGATAGGAACTTCATAGTGTCTTTTCCCATCCATAGTATCTTTTCAGTTACTTTTAACTCAACTGAATCACCTCGCCCACCATTCCCAGAAAGGGAGCTCTTCTCCAAATTTCATAAAGAATTATGAAACATTCATTTGTGAAATGTGTACCAAGCATTTACATTGTGTGCAAGAGTCATGTCTGTGCCCCTTATATTTCAATAGTTTGATTGCCTTAGTATTGTGGAAATTCTTGGCCTTTTCCTTCATTCTCTGAGGTGGGAGCAGAAGTGCTGGGCACCTCTCCATGTTTCCAGAGCATGTGTGCAGACCTCTGCTTAGTGCCAGTCAGTGATCCTGTGAGACACACCGGAAAAAAGAAAAAGAAAAAAAAAAAAAAAGGCCTCAAAGAAGGAAGGAATTATTGGCTCATGGAATTGGAAATCTAGACATGGGACACTCAGGGCCACCTGAAACCCAGAGGCCCTGGCCCTGTTTCTCTAGGATTCTCCCTGCCATGCTCTGGTTTGCACATTGGCTGGCTTCCCCTCAAGAAGGCAAAATGGCTCTGTTAGAGCAGAGTCTCATGCCTGCACATGACATAGAGAGGGAGGTCTTGAGCCTGGTTTCCTCATGGGTTTGCACAATATGCTGGGACCACCTGGCGGTGGCTAGCTGCAGCACTACAGCCTCACTCAGGGGTAACCCTGAAGGATGGCAGTGAAGGACAACTCTCCCAGGGACAGAAGACTGAGGGGTACGTTTCAGATCTGCTTGACCTGGATTGAGCAATGGCAAGAAATATGGATCTACACTGGTTCATAGGAGTTACCAGTGATTGGGCTAGATGGTCAGTATTATGGGCTGTTTGTGTCCTCCCAAAATTCCTATGTTTAAGCCCTTCCCACCATTATGGTGGTATTTGGTGATGGGGCCTTTGGGAGGTCAGGGAAGGCAAGAGAGAAATCTATCTATCCATCTCCATCATCTCCATCTCCATCTCCATCTCCATCTCCACGCACAGAGGAAAGTCCGTACTAGCACACAGTGAGAAGGCAGCCATTTGCAAGCCAGGAATGTGACCCTCACCAGGAACTGCATCTGCCAGCACCTTGATCTAGGACTTCCCAGACTCCAGAACTGTGAGAAATAAATGTCTGCAGTTTAACCCACCCAGTCTATGGTGTTTTGTTATCTGACTGAGACAGTCAGGGACTCAGGAGGATCAATGATCTTGGAATGGACTCTGTGTAAAGATATTCACATCCCATCTCACCAAATGACAGATGAACACTCTGCGAGGAGACCTCCATCATCAGGTGGACAAAATGACACACTCCCTAATGTCAATGGCCCTCATTCCCAACCATGCTAGTGTTTGCCCACTGGGCTCGTGAAAAAAAGCGCCATGGCGGAAGGCAGGGGTGCAGGGCGTGAACTGGTGGACACCACCTCCCGCTTACCAGGCTGACCCAGATACTGCTGCCACCTAGTGGCTAATCGGCCAAGAGCAGAGAACAACGCGGAGCCCCATGTATAGCACCATTCCCTGGGGGACCAGGCAGCCACCTGGTGGCAGGTTGATTCCATTGCACCTCTTCCATCTGGGAAGGGGTACAAATTCTGCATATGGATTTGCCTTCCTTCCCTGTAATGCTTCTTCCAGCACCACCATCCCTGGATCCTTAGAATGCCTTAGCCACCATCTATCATGGAATTGTCCACAGCATTGTGTCAATCAAGGAATTTACATATTCCACAGCAAAGGAAGTGCAACGTGGAATTAACTGGTCTTAGCATATACTCCATTGTCCAGAAGCAACTGGCCTAATTAAAAGTGAACTGGCTTACTGAAGACTCCGTTTGTGGGAACAGAGCCCCAAAGAGCAGTTTCCAGGCTCTCGGCCTCACATAGAAAAGTGCTGGCTCAAGTAGTAAATGGCCATCAACTGTGATTGGATGGCCATCAGCTGTGGCTAGTTGGCCGTCAGCTGTAACCAGTGAGCCATTGGCCACTAATATAACTGCTGTGGCTACGCTAGCAAAAAATGGGGGCTACAAGAAGATGGTGGCTGAGCTAGCAAGAGTGGATTGCAGAGAGGCGGATGCCGCCAGCGAGAATATAGTGGTATGACTCCCCCATCTATGGCTCCGTGGATATTCCTTTTTGGCCTCACCATGTCCTCAGGTGTTCTTAGATGGAAAGTTGTTTTGCTAGCTGGTGCAGTGCTAGGCTTTGCCAATAGAGGGTGCTGGAGAGATGCTGCAAGGCCATAGTGGCAAGAAGGCACCTCCCTCATTTTCCAGCTTTCTTTCCTTTTTATTGAGCACAAGAGCCAGTGACTGGTGTGTAGATGGCCCAGTCTCACTTCAGCAGCCAATTCCACAACAGGTCCACCTCTCATCCAGGTAAAAGACCAGCCCCAGCCTCCCGCACCTTCTGGCAAGGGGCTAGATGATCTGCCAGTCAGATTCAGACCCGTGTTGCCTGAGGCCACCTGGTGTTACACAGCCTTCCCTCTCAGACTACATCTTTCCCTTTCTGAACCATTCATTCAAGTATTTATTGATCACTTATTACATGCGAGGCAAACATTTGTGTAAAGTATTTGTATAAACATATGTTGTCTTATCTCTTGGGTGGAATGTCTGGATCATATGGTAGATATAGTTAGCTGCCTAACTTTTTAAGTAACCGCCAAACTGTTTTCCAAAGTGGATGTACAATTCTTCTTTTCTGCGAACAGTGTGGAAACAGAAGTGGCCACAGAAGGGAGCACAACAAAGTCCTTGCCTTACGTTTAAGACAGGGAGAGAGACCATAAAGAAATAAATTTGTGCACGTCAATGACAATTATAGGTCAGGTTAAGTTGTGATAAGAAATCTGAATTTATTTCCAGGTTTTAAAATTTATAGGAATGGATTTATGCTGTACATATCATTTGGCTATATTTTTTTTCACTCAACATTCTTGAGATCTGGCCATGATAATATATAGAGATCTAGGTCATCCACCCTAATTGTTGAATAGCCCCTCATATACATGTACCACCATATATATATAAAATATTTTATATATTGATATATATTTTTACACATGTATGTATCATTTGAGGGAGCTTAAATAATAAGGTCTTTATTGTCACACAGATCAGAGCAACATAAGGCAAGTAGTTCTCCAGGTTGGGTGACTTGTAGGCTGGAAAAATCTGTCTCAGGTATCACCGGAGACCAAGATATATATACATTTATACATACACACACCCATATACTAGTATATATATACACACCACTATATATGTGTGTGTGTGTGTGTGTGTGTGTGTGTGTATATATATATATATATATATATATATATTCCTAGTTATACGTATATACTATACTAGTATATGGTATATACTGTGTTGGGATGGTATATACTAGACATTTAGGTTTCCATCTTTTTGCTACTACAAATAATGCATCAATTAACAAATAGTGCTATTCCAAATAATACCCAGAGGTGGAACCCCTGAGCCAGAAGGCAGGCACATTCGCAGTTTCCGGCTCCCTGGCTGTGCTAATTTACACCCCACCCCCACCAGCAGTGTGAGGGTCCTATTTCCTTAAGTCTTTGCAGCACTTGATATTGTCAGGCTTTTCCATTCCCCACCCCCACGCTGTTACTACAATCTCCCTTGTAGCTCTCAAATAATGCAGGCAAAGCCCACGTGTGTGTCAGATGCCAGGGAAGACTCCACAGCAATGACACGTAGGGTCTCCCTCTTCAGATTGGACAGAGAAGGGTTTGTTCACACGGTGCTTCACACACAGTAGAATTCTTTTCCAGTTCTGCCACTAATTCAGTAAACTCCGAGAGCCTCAGTTTGGTGTCACTGAATGGTCACTACACCCAATGGTGTGCTGGTAAATGTTGAACAAGCAACCTGGGGGGTGGGGGGAGCCCTAATTTGTAGCATTTGCCAGTTTCATTTCCATGGGTCAATACTTCCCACCAGGGCTGATTTCAAGCTACTAAGGTGTATCACTGAACAGAGTTGGAAGAGATCATTCAGTATTAGTTCTCGTGAGCTGGTGCAGTCGGGTCTGCATGCCACTAACTCTGCAGCTGCCCTGTTCTTTACTACTCCCGCCTAGGCAGGAATGTCTCCTCCCTGTGCTGCTATACGAGCAGACAGCGACACCCAGTGGCAAAGCCAAGCAAATCCCAGCCCACGTACAGGGGCCCAGAATGTGAGCAAAGGAGTGGGAAACACCACCACCACCTCCCCAGGGTTTCTCTCCTCTTTCTTGTTCAGCTTTGGGGCCCATCATCTGCAAGAAAGATTTAACACCTGGGGGCATCAAAAAGGAGGCCCCTGCAGATCGCCCTCCACATTGGAACTGGAATGGGGTGTCTCCTGGGTTGGAGTAAGAAGTGACCTGGTAAGGCAGTAAATTCCCACATTTAACCACCCCCAGAAACCACCAGCTTACCCCAACGGAGTTACCAGAATAGTGCTTCAACTTGAAGCAGTCACCACGCACCCCTAGACAGCAGTCACTCAGCTAGCACACCTGGAAGCACTTGTTCATGAAGAGTCTTCCCTCCTGAGACCTGGAATCTGGCCCTGTACCCCAGGGGTTTTCTGTGTTCCAAGACTTCCCTCTGATTTTACACGTAACCCTTGCCTCCCAAATCTCAGAGGCCTATATCCCCACCTACAGTAGGATGGGTGGGGAGATGAGGGTAGCCCCTGTAACACTTAGCCCTTGGCCACCCAAGTTTCCAACAGATTGCTGACCACCAAAGCTTTGGTTCCCCTTCCAGAGTATTCTTCCAGAAAGCAACTGCTTAGCCCAGGACACCATTTCCCAGCTCCCTGGAGGGGCAATGCGAGAAAGATTATTAATTCAAACATAAATACCCTGGCTGCCACTTATACAGACCAGTGCCTGCAACATGCTCAGGCAGCCGTCGCCCCACCCCAGGAGCTGCTCCTGCAGACCTGCCCAGCCCATTCCCACCCTCTGCAGTGGTGACCACGTCTATGGACCAGCCCTGGCCCATGCCCACGGGGCACATTTCTTTGCCTCTGGCAGGCTGCTTATCCCTGCAAATCCATGCCCTCTTGGAAAAGGTCAGAGCCTCAGCCTCTCCTAAGCCCTTAGTTCCTTCGATGTCCAGCCTCCTTCAGCATAGAGGCAGCAGATGGTACATTAGTGTACCTCTCAGAGCCCTTTTACCAAGTTAACCTCTTCATGGGTTAACAATTCTTTAAAGATTTCCAGTTCAAATTACTTGATTGGTTTGACTCGACCCCGATTGACACAACACAGCATCACAAGATGTCCTGGAAACAGGAGTCATCCCCCACCAGTTGCTATCATTGATCATTGATCTAAAAGCCAAAATCAAAATGAAAATGTGTTCTTTCAGAGAGAAGTAGGAGACAGGAAATGGGAGGTACCATGATGGAATTTGTTTAGGGTACATCAATACACCTCACTCACCTGTGGCCTGGTGTAGCCAGGTAGAATCTAAAGGGACCTAGGGCAGGGTGAGTGGGAAAGATTAATTCAAACATCAATCCCCTGGTACAAAGAAATCAACTACCATTTGCTGAAGGGAGAAATCTACTTCTCCGTAGTAGACAAGGCTGATTGGTTTTGAGTAGTCTTCATCGGAGACTGGTGGGAAACAGTCCAATATTTTGCATCAAAATTTCCAGGCTCACACCTTCACTTTATCCCATGTTCTGAGGGATGAGGCCTCCAAACATTGGTCCTGCAGAATGCAAACAGGCAGATGCCACAGGGAACAGCAGAAAGAGAGTGTGGTGACCGAACAACCCAACTGCTGGTCAGCCTGATCCAAACTGAGGCTCAACCGGATGGGATAGGTCAGCCAGTGAGAACACAGGCAGCTTGCTTTGGGATGGCGATTGTGGCGAGGGGGCAAAGAACGGGTGCCGATGTTCTTCCCCTCTCCAATGAGCTGTGGAAGGCAAGGTCTACTACCATGTTTCCCCGAAAATAAGACCAGGCCTTATATTAAGGTTTGCTCCAAAAGACACATTAGGGCTTATGTTCAGGGGATGTCATCCTGAAAAATCATGGTAGGGCTTATTTTCCAGTTAGGTCTTATTTTCGGAGAAACACAGTAGGATGAGCGAGGTTTAATCCCAGAATAGCGTCATTAGAGAAGCTGGTCCAGTAGTGTATAAAAGAAATTGAGATTATCTAATGGACTGAGAAGCTACAACAACTTGGGACCAAATACAAACACTCTTGCAAATGCCTCAGGCCTCGTTCTAGTAACAAGCGATGGGCCAGTCATGTGTCCCAGAGCACATACAGGCTGCATTGCATGTCAAAAAGGAGGGAACCTCTCCCAGAGGTTTCGTATGGTGACAGTGAGGCTATACATGCAGCTTTCTCTCTTCAAACATTCCCTGCCTCCAAGTTTTGTGGATGGAGGAAGTCACCCTGTCGTCTTTCCACATCCCTAATGACGTCTTAGCGTACACAACTGCTGACTTCAGGGATGGCCTCACACAGGATGGACCGCAATGCCATGTTCTTCAAAAAAGATCATCTCTCCACCCGTTTTAGGACTTTTCATATGGGAAATTGCCTGGAAAGTCGGAAGGCAGGGAGGATTGGCCTGCAAGAATTAAAACCAACATTCCAGGACATACTACTGTCAAGGAGGGTTGGATTTTGTTTTTTCTCAATGATCCTTCACAAGCAACTAGACCCCCTGGTCAGCCAGTCAAGCTAAATGGAGCACGGGATGCAGCTCCGGAGTACAAACCATCATAGATTCCGGGTGGTGAAAAGGACAACAGGCCTCTCCACCTTTGGGTCACAAATTCAGGCAATTTGGCTTGACAACCAATAGAGGGATGGGGTGGTGGGATGTTTGCAATTTGGTCAATCCCAGTAGACACCCTCTCTGCTGGAAGGAAATTGTCTGCTGGGAATAACTGACTCTAAGTCATTGAGGAGATCACCTATTGCTAAGTGATACGGGGAAGAAAGGATCTGGGAGAGAAAAGGATGGAAAAGGATGCTTTATGTCCTTGGAGGGTCTAAGTATTTAAAAAAAAAAAGACTCCAAACCAGCCTCTCTTCTCAATCTTTTCCCTGCTGGCTAGCAAACCTGGGCGGACTATACTATGATGCTCCTATTATCTCCTGTGTGACTACCACCAAAATCTGCTGAGATGGGTACATGAGTCCAAACCAGTGGGGCTCCTCTGGACACTGACCTGGGAGGAATACTGAGCTAGAGACCTGGTGGAGCACACACGTTGAATGCCCTCCCCGGGAGTCCAAACCTGACTCACCCCAGGGGAAATGCCAGCCCGCAGCCTGTGGGCATTGGTACACAGGTTGATTACTCTTGCCACTCAGCTACCAAGCTCCAAATCTGCTTCCTTGTAAAGGGCCAGCATACTCACTGGGTCAAACACCACTTCTTCACAAATGAAATGCGGTCAAACTACCCCTAACCACCAGGCTGAGATGTTTCATCGCTGGAGGGTGCCAGAGACCACGAAATCTAATCTAGACTGACGGTGGTCTACACAAAACTTGCCCACCAGGTGGCATGAATGCTGGAAGAGGGCTGGCACTTAAAACTAGCTGGTTTCTCATGTCTCCCTGTACAGTGATGGGGTGGAGAGCATGGATCCAGTCCTAAAAGAGGACTGCCTTAGGCACTAGCCAGGTTAGGAGTGCTCTGCCTTCAGAAGGGCTTAGAAAATTAAAATTCAAGGTAACAAGAGTTTTAGCATACGAATTCATGTGTGGCCAGCAAAAAAAATTTTTTAATAAAAAAACAAGGTAAAAAGTTTGAATCACTGGAGCATCTATCCTCAAGTCTTCCTGCAGTGGGAGTTAGCGGGCATCCACATCTAGAGCTTCAAAAACGAGTTGGGGAGAGGGAGAATCCCACTTCTGGAATGGCAATGTGAAGAGCTCCACAGACCCACTCCCAAAAAAAACTGGTGAAAATTATTTCTCAAATATATGTGCTTATGTACTTAATAATTGTATATTTACAATAATCCATAAAATATAGTATATTAATTTTAAAATGTATAAAGTATATAAATTTTAAGAAATATATAGTCTTTATATATAAATATTTAAAGTCTTCATATAGACTTAACATAGTAAATAAATCTATTTAAATATATATTTCAAGTCTCTGGGAATGTACTAAGGGCAAACAGAAAATGAAATGTTTATTTATTTATTTATTTTTTTATTAAAGTTTATTGGGTGACAATTGTTAGTAAAGTTACATAGATTTCAGGTGTGCAATTCTGTATTACATCATCTATAAATCACATTGTGTGTTCACCACCCAGAGTCAGTTCTCTTTCCATCACCATATATTTGATCCCCTTTCCCCTCATCTACCAACAGCTTCCCCCCCTTACCCTCTGGTAAACAGTAAACTATTGTCTGTGTCTATGAGTTTTTGTGTCTCATTTGTTTGTCTTGTTCTTTTGTTGTTTTTGGTTTATACACCACATATCAGTGAAATCATATGGTTCTCTACTTTTTCTGTCTGACTTATTTCGCTTAGCATCATACTCTCAAGATCCAGCCATGTTGTCACCAATGTTCCTATATCATCTTTTCTTACTGCCGAATAGTATTCCATTGTGTATATATACCACAACTTCTTTATCCATTCATCTATCGAAGGACATTTTGGTTGTTTCCATGTCTTGGCCACCGTAAATAAAGCTGCAATGAACATTGGAGCACACTTGTCTTTATGGATAAATGTTTTCAGATTTTTTGGGTAGATACCCAGGAAAGGGATTGCTGGGTCATATGGCAATTCTACTCGTAATTTTTTGAGGAACCTCCACACTGCCTTCCGTAACGGCTGTACCAGTCTGCATTCCCACCAACAGTGTATGAGGGTTCCTTTTTCTCCACAGCCTCTCCAACACTTGTTACTATTTGTCTTGTTGATGATAGCCATTCTGACTGGGGTGAGGTGATATCTCATTGTGGTTTTTATTTGCATTTCTCTGATGATTAGTGATGTTGAGCATTTTTTATATGTCTATTTGCCATTTGTATGTCCTCTTTGGAGAAATGTCTCTTCAGGTCCTCTGCCCATTTATCAATTGGGTTGTTTGTTTATTTTTGTTGTTGAGTTGCATGAGTTCCTTGTATATTTTGGATATTAGCCCCTTATCGGAGGCACTGTTTGCAAAAATCTTCTCCCATTCAGTTGATTGCCTCTTTATTTTGTAGATGGTTTCTTTTGTTGTGCAGAAGATTTTAAGTTTGATATAGTCCCATTCATTTATTATAGCTTTTACTTCCCTTGCCTTTGGAGTCAAATTCATAAAATGCTCTTTGAACCCAAGGTCCATAAGTTTAGTACCTATGTTTTCTTCTATGCAGTTTATTGTGTCAGGTCTTATGCTTAAGTCTTTGATCAATTTTGAATTAATTTTGGTACATAGTGACAAATAGCCGTCCAGTTTCATTCTTTTGCACATGGCTTTCCAGTTCTCCCAGCACCATTTATTGATGGGACTGTCTTTTCTCCATTGTATGTTTTTTGCTTCTTTGTCAAAAATTATCTGTCCATATTTATGTGGTTTTAGTTCTGAGTTCTCCATTCTATTCCATTGGTCTATGTGTCTGTTTTTCTGCCAATACCATGCTGTTTGATTATTGTAGCCTTGTAGTACAAGCTAAAGTCAGGGAGTGTGATACCTCCAGTATTGTTCTTTTTTCTTAAGATTGCTTTGGCTATTCAGGGTCTTTTATGGTTCCAAACAAATCTGGTGATTTTTTGTTCTATTTCTTTAAAAACTGCCATTGGGATTTTGATGGGGTTTGCATTAAATCTGCATATTGCTTTGGGTAATATGGCCATTTTAACTATGTCGATTCTTCCAATCCATGAGCACGGAATGTCTTTCCATTTCTTTGTGTCTTCTTCAATTTCTTTTAAAAATGTCTTATAGTTTTCATCATATAGGTCTTTCACATCCTTGGTTAAGTTTATACCTATGTATTTTATTCTTTTTGCTGCAATTGCAAAAGGAATTTTTTTCTTTTTCTGAGATTTCATTGTTAGTATATAGGAATGCAATGGACTTTTGTACATTGACTTTGTAGCCGGCAACTTTACTGTGTTCGTTAATTGTTTCTAATAGCTTTTTGGTGGAGTCTTTAGGGTTTTCTATATATAGCATCATGTCATCTGCAAAGGGTCACAATTTAACTTCTTCATTCCCAATTTGGATGCCTTTTATTTCTTTCTCTTGCCTGATTGCTCTGGTGAGGACTTCCAACACTATGTTGAAAAGCAGAGGTGATAGGGGACAGCCCTGTCGTGTTCCTGAACATAGAGCAAAGGGCTTCAGTTTTTCACCATTAATTATGAGATTAGCTGAGGGTTTGTCATATATGGCCTTTATTATGTTAAGGTATTTTCCTTCTATACCTATTTTATTAAGTGTTTTAATCATAAATGGATGTTGTATCTTGTCAAATGCTTTTTCTGCATCAATTGATATAATCATATGATTTTTGTCCTTTATTTTGTTTATGTATTTTATCACATTGATGGAATTGCATACGTTGAACCATCTTTGTGTCCCTGTGATGAACCCCACTTGGTCATGATGAATAATCTTTTAATATATTGTTGCATTCGATTTACTAGAATTTTGTTTAGGATTTTTGCATCTGTATTCGTCAGAGATATTGGTCTGTAGTTTTCTTTTTGTGTGTTGTCCTTTTTGGTATCAGGGTAATGTTGGCCTCATAAAATGAGTTAGGGAGTACTGTCTCCTCTTCAATTTTTGGAAGAGTTTGAGCAGGACTGGTATTAGGTCCTCTTTGAAGGTTTGGTAGAATTCACTAGTAAAGCCATCTGGTCCTGGACTTTTGCTTTTGGGAAAGTTTTGGATGACTGATTCAATTTCATTACTGGTGATCAGTCTATTTAGATTTTCCAATTCTTCATGGGTCAGCCTAGGAAGGCTATATGTTTCTAAGAACTTGTCCATTTCTTCTAGGTTATTGAATTTGGTGGCATATAGTCCTTCATAGTATTGTTGAATGATCCTTTGTATTTCTGTGGCATCCGTGATAACTTCCCCTCTTTCATTTCTGATTTTGTTAATCAGTGTCTTTTCTCTTTTCATCTTAGTGAGTCTAGCCAAAGGTTTGTCAATTTTGTTAATCTTTTCAAAGAACCAGCTCTCTGTCACATTAATTTTTTCTATTGTCTTTTTGTTCTCTATTTCATTTAGTTCTGCTCTGATTTTTATTATTTCCTTTCTTCTGCTGACCTTGGGTTTCATTTGTTCTTCTTTTTCTAGTTCTTTAAGGTGTAACATGAGGTTATTTATTTGGGATTTTTCTTGTTTCTTGAGATAGGCCTGTAATGATATAAATTTCCCTCTTAAAACTGCTTTTGCTGCATCCCAAAATTTTGGTAGGATGTATTTTCATTGTCATTTGTTTCTATGTATCTTTTGATCTCTCCTCTAATTTCTTCTTTGACCCAGTCGTTCTTTAAAAGTATGTTGTTTAATCTCCATGTATTTGTGTTTTTTCCTGCTTTCTTTTTGCAGTTGATATCTAATTTCAAAGCCTTGTGATCAGAGAATATGCTTGGTATGATTTGAATCTTCTTAAATTTGCTGAGGTTAGTTTATGTCCCAATATATTGTCTATCCTTCAGAATCTTCCATGTACACTAGAAGAAAATGTGTAGTCTGATGTTTCATGTTGAAGTGCTCTATAAATGTTGATTATGTCCATTTCATCTAATGCGTCATTTAGGGCTTCTATTTCATTATTTATTTTCTGTTTGGATGATCTATCCATAGCTGTCAATGATGTATTTAGGTCCTGTAGTATAATTGTGTTTTGGTCAATTTCTCTTTTTAGTTCTGTTAGTAGTTGCGTGGTATATTTTGGTGCTCTGTGATTGGGGGCATAAATATTGATGACTGTTATATCTTCTTGTTGTATAGTCCCCTTTACCATTATGAAATGTCCATCTTTTTCTCTTGTTACCTGTTTCACCCTGAAGTCTGTTTCATCTGATATCAGTATGGCTACACCTGATTTTCTCTGGGTACCATTTGCTTGGAGTGTCAATTTCCACCCTTTCACTTTGAGTCTATGCTTGTCCTTGTAGCTGAGATGTGTCTCTTGGAGACAGCATATGGTTGGGTTTAGTTTTTTGATCCAATCTGCTACTCTGTGCCTTTTTATTGGTGAGTTCAGTCCATTTACATTTAGGGTGATTATTGATATGTGAGGATTTCCTATCATTCTATCTTTAGTTTTCTGGTAAGACTGTGTCTCCATTGTTTCTTTACCTTTTTGTTGTTGTCTGTTATTTCTGTGTGGTGGTATACTGTGAATTTTCCCTCTGTTTCTTCTTTTATTACAGTATATATTTCAGTTCTGAATTTTGTTTTGAGTGGCTACCATTAAGTTTATGTAAAAGAAAGCTTGATATTTAGAGTATTCAATTTCTTCAGCATGCTTACTTTCCCCATTCCCGTATCTCGGTTCCGGCCTTTACTCTCCCCCTTTTTTATGTTTTGGTTGCCACAGATTGTCCCTGTTGATGGTGATCGAATAGACTCCTTTAGTATTTCTTGTAGTGCAGGTTGCGTGTTACAAAATTCCCTCAGCTCTGTCTGTCTGGAAAGGTCTTTAGTCCTCCTTTATATCTAAAGGATATCTTTGCTGGCTACATTATTCTTGGCTCATAGTTTCTCTCTTTCAATAGTTTGAATATTTGGTTCCACTCCCTCCTGGCTTGCAGAGTTTCTACCGAAAAATCTGATGATATTCTAATGGGCTTCCCTTTGTAGGTTACCATCTTCTTTTCCCTGGCTACCTTGAGGATTCTTTCTTTGTCATTAATTTTTGACAGCTTCTATACAATATGCCTTGGAGAAGGCCTGTTGGGGTTGAGATAATTAGGTGTTCTATTTGTTTCTTGGATTCAAGGATCCAGTTCTTTCCACAAGTTTGGGAAGTTCCATCAACTGCTTGAATATACTCTCTGTTCCCTTCTCTCTTTCTTCTCCTTCTGGTATGCCCATTATTCTTATGTTGCTCTTTCTGATGGAGTCAGAAAGTTCTTGTACAGTTCTTTCATTTCTTTTAAGTCTCAAGTTTCTTTCTTCTTCTATCCATGTCATTTCCAGGTTTCTATCTTTGACGTCACTGATTCTTTACTTCATCTGGTCAACTCTACTACCTAAGCTGGCTATTTCATTCTTTATTTCTTCTATTGAGTTCTTAATCTCCAGAAATTCTATTTGGTTCTTTTTAAAATTTCAATCTCTTTTGTAAAATGTTCATTTTGTTCTTCGATTGTGTTTCTGAGTTCATTAAACTGCCTGTCTGTGTTTTCTTGCATCTCTTTGTATTTTTTCAGAACTGCAATCTTGAATTCTCTGTCATTTAAGTCACATATTTCCATGTCTTTAACTTTATTTTCTTGAGACTTTTCGTTTTCTATCTGAGCTGTCTTGTGCCTTGGTTATTCATGGCAATTAATGATTTATTATTTCTCTTCCTAGACATTTACAGGAGTGGGTTCTGCCGACAGGTAGAGGTCTTTCTTTTGTTTTCCAGTATGTTGGTAGAATGTTCTATTTTCTCTCTGACTGCAGCCTTTTATTCTCTCTCACACTGTAGTGTTATGTTTTCTCTGCACTATTCCGGCTTCTCACACAATGGGGGATTCCTTGGAAGGCGGGCTTCTTCTCTGTGAACAGTTCACCTGGGTCATAGGGTGCCATGTCTGTGTGGGGATGCGGAGAGCTTTTGAAGTTCCAAAGCTCTTCCTGCACCAGGTTCAGAGTCTGTGTGTTTCAGCAGCTCTGTTTACTCCTGCAGGGATCCACCCAGATAGGTGGGTACAGGGGTAGGATGGGTTGTGAGAGGTGGCCCAGAGCAATGGTGGCGACCACCACCACAGCCAGTCCTCCTTCCACAGCTCCCTCCCCTTTGCCGGAACTAGTTGGGCTGCGAATCTGTGTCTGAGGACCACAGTTCTCAGAACAGCAAATATTCTGTTCTTTTGATCTGACACTGCTACTGTTCCACTTCTAGCACCAGGCAGGTGGGGGCAGAGCGAGCTCTGGGAGGGTAGGGAGGCGGCAGCTAGTCTCAGGGCCTAAGGTTTCTGTTCTCTGCTCGGCAGTGAGGGCTTAAACCACCGTTTTCAGCCTTCTTCCCTCAGTCTTTGCTCCGAGGTCTCTGCCATGAGCGTTGGGTTCAGCCGTGTTATATGCTGTCCCTTCAGCCCTGTGGGCCATAAACGGAGCCCTAGCAGTCCAAGTTCTTCCCTCTCCCGCAGCTGCGGTAGTTCCAGGATGCAGCGAGCTCGGAGCACTGAGCTAGGTCTGCGTCCTGCGCCCACGCAGCTCTGTCTCCGCACTTCTCCCCTTCCCTCCTCCCCGCTCACGCAATTCGTCTACCTTTAGGTGAATTCAGTAGTGAGACCCTTCATCTTGCCTGTCTGCTGTGCAGGGAATCCTTTGTGGAGTTACAGTTGTTCAATCTGTTGTAAATTCCAGGGGATATTTCAAGGGGCTCACCTCACGCCGCCATTTTTATGATGTCACCGAAGAAGATTCGAAAATATTTATTCAAGAAAGTCTACTAAAACTTGGCAAAAGCAGTGAGAGTCTTTAGTATTTCAACCATGACCTGTTCCCTTCCTCCCCTCGCCCCCCCAACCTAATGTGATGGAAATTCCACTCCAGGTAGATACAGCCAAGAACACACGGCATCCTCTTAACCCAGCTCCAAATCAAGGGCAATAGTATCTTCCTGAGGGAGGCAGTCCATCAGCATTTTGCATCCCACCAGTGCATACCTTGCACCGCTGCTCCGCAGCTACCTGTAGCAGAGGCTAAATTCCAGGTGAGTGTGGCAAGAGGTAGGGGCTCTTTCCTGCTCAACCTTCACTTGTGACACAGAGGCTCCACCTTGGGGGCAGCACAGTGAAAATACTGACACACCTATCACCCTTTCCCAAGCTCATTTGTAAAGTGAGAGAAGCAAGCCAAGACGATCAGAGGACCCCTGATGAGTGCCCGGCTCCTAAAACAGGATTGTCACTCAGAGAGAAGCCACCACTAGCCCCCAGCGACAGAGTTATGAATCAGAGATTTTGCCCAGGGAGGAAGGCAGGATGAAACAAAGGGAAAGGCAGTTGAAGCCCTTCCCAAAGAAACTGACTTTCTTTGCAACACAGTAAGAGGAAGTTCAAACCTAAAGGCTCTCAAAACAATGGAGCTTGTGGTGAAATGCAATGAAGAGGAGATTGGTAGCTTCATTCGATATAAGTAAACCACAGGCCACCTAATTTATCAGAGAAAATCAAGAGACAACTAAGAAGAACCCTCCTGGGGTCAGAACAAATCTCAAACACTGACCTCAAAACTCTCTCTGAAAATGAGTCTAAATTTAATTGGGTCAGTCTATGAAGTAATGTATGTCCCCACAGTATTGTTGAAGATAGAACAATCAGCTGCAATTAGTGAAGCTTATCAAATGGTCATGGTAAGGGAAAGAGGTTCTAGCCAGAGCAATTAGGCAAGAAAAAGAAATAAAAGGTATCCAGATTGAAAGGAGAGAAGTGAAACTGTCTCTATTCATAGATGACATTACCTTGTAGATAGAAAATCCTAAGGAATCCACCAAAACACTACTAGACCTGATGAACAAACACAGCAAAGTTGCAGGTTACAATATCAACAAATTTAATTGTGAAATGTTGGTCAAGGGGTACAAAGTTCAAGTTAAGCAAGAAGAATAAGTCCTGGAGATCTAATGCACAACATAATACAATACTATATTGTATACTTGAACTTCACTAAGAAAACAGATCTTATATGTTCTCACCCCACAAAAAAAGTATAACTATGTGAGGTGATGGATATGATAATTAGCTTGATTATGGTAATCATTTCACAGTGTATACATATATCAAAACTTCACACTGTACACCATAAACATATATAATTTTTGTTTGTCAATTATATCTCAATGATGCTGGGAGAAAATTAATTGCATTTCTGTACACTAGCAATGATCCAAAAATGAAACTAAGAAAATAATTCCATTTACAGTAACATCAAAAAGAGTAGAATACTTAGGAATAAATTTAACAATTGTAGTGCAAAACTTATACTCTGAAAACTGCTAATCATTTTGGAAAGAAATTAAAGAAGATCTAACCAAATGGAGATATATCCTATGTTCATGGATGGGAAGATTTAATAAGATGATAATGCTCGCCAAAATGGTCTACAGATTCAATCCAATTCTTATAAGAATCCCAGCTGGCTTCTGTGTAGATATTAGCAAGCTGATTCAAAAAATGATATGGAAACTCAAAGCACCCAGAAGAGCCAAAACAATCTTGAAAAAAAGTTTAAGGACTGACAGTTCCCTATTTTACTACAAAGCAACAATGATCAACACAACGTGATACTGACAGAGGGATAGACATACAGATCAATGGAACAGAATTAAGGGGCCAGAAATACTCCCATATTTCTATGATCAATTGATTTTTGATAAGGGTGCCAAGACTAGTCAATGGGGAAAGAATAGTCTTTTTAACAAATGGTGGTGGGAAAACTGTATATCCACAGGCAAAAAAATTAAACTGAACCACTACCTCACACCATGTACAAAATTAATTCAAAACAGATCAGAGGACTAGATGTACCGAGGTCTGACAATTAAGTTTGAGAACTTTCTTGCAACAATGTTGCTAACCTTTTTTGACATCAGAGGGATTATTCATTACGAATTTGTACCAACTGGACAAACAGTTAACCAAATTGACTATTTAGAAGTGCTGAAAAGCCTGCGTGAAAAAGTTACACGACCTGAACTTTTCACCAACAATTCATAGCTCTTGCATCACGACAATGCACCAGCTCACACGGCACTGTCTGTGAGGGAGTTTTTAGCCAGTAAACAGATAACTGTATTGTAATACTCTCCCTACTCACCTGATCTGGCCCTCAATGACTTCTTTCTTTACCCAAAGATAAAGGAAATATTGAAAGGAAGATATTTTGATGACATTCAGGACACCAAGGATAATACGATGACAGCTCTGATGGCGATTCCAGACAGAGTTTCAAAATTGCTTTGAAGGGTGGACTAGGCGCTGACATTGGTGTATAGCTTCCCAAGGGGAGTACTTCAAAGGTGACTGTAGTGATATTCAGCAATGAGGTATGTAGCACTTTTTCTAGGATGAGTTCACAAACTTAATTGTCAGACCTTGTAAGAGTTAAAACTGTAACATACTTAAAAGAAAATATGTAAGACCAAAAAAATCTGAAAACATATATCCATAAAGATATATGTACCACTATGTTCATTGCAGCATTATTCACAGTAGCCAAGACATGGAAAACAACCAAAGTGTCCTTCAATATATGATTGAATAAAGAAGGTGTAGGACATGTATATGAGTACATTGGAATATTACTCAGCCATTAGAAAAGATGAAATGCTGCCATTTGCAACAGCATGGACGGATCTTGAGATTATCATGCTAAGCAAAATAAGTCAGACAGAAAAAGTCAAGAGCCATATGACTTTACTCATATATGGGATATAAAATTGAAAGCAACAAACAGACAAGACAAACGAAAAAAAAAAATCATAGACAGACAACAGTTTATTGGTTAGCAGAGGATAAGGGAGTAGGAGGTTGGTAAAAGAAGGTAAAGGGGGTCAAATATCTGGTGATGGAAGGAGAACTGACCCTGGATGGTGACACACAATGCAATATATAGATCATGTATTATAGAACTGTACACTTGAAAACTATATAATTTTACTAATCAATGTCCCCAATAAATTTAATAAAAATTTTAAAAATTAAAACAGGAAAACATAAGTACTCATAAATCTTCGGATTAGGCAACGATTTCTTAGATACAACACCAAAAGCATGAACAACAAAAGAAAAAATACATAATTTGCAGGCACCTTTCTTTAGCTTTAGTTGAGTCATATGAGCTGAGACACTGCCCCATTAATACGGTGAATATATTTTGTCTCATAGAACACACAAACCTATGAACAAATGTTACCAATTCATGACCTAAAAGATCAAATTTGTGGCATAGATATCTTTAACCTTTTACATTTATCAAAGAAGAATTTCAGCTAAATGTGGAAAAAATGTTTTTACCGTGATGGACAGTGCTCCAGCTATGTTAAGTCAAAATTCCAAATATAATTTTAAAATAAGAGATTGATGTTTCCATATTGCATATTCCACCCTATCATACATATTTAAAAATATTTGTGCTTAGTTTTTAAAGCAGACTTTATGAAAACCATCATGAATGGATTCAGTTGTTAAAATCATTTGGTATATATGTGCAAATAATATGAGTCACCATTTTATGGAACTGATGAAGAAATGAGGGCAATGAATTTAATGATGTGCTTTTGCCAATGATCATTGGTTGAGTGTTAGAAATTTTACAAAGAATTACTATAATGTCAGTTGCAATTCAAGATTTTCTTGAAACAAAAGGAATGGTTGTCAAATATTTAATAATCAAAGATAAAAATGGCAGTCTGTACTAATATTTCTCACTAATATGTACTATATGTGAATGAGCTAAATTTGAATAGTCAAAGACAGGAAGAGCTTATTTGTGACCTAGCTAGCCAAGCATAAGAATTTATGTTGAAATTGAAACTTCATAATACAAACCAATAATAATGATTTTACACATTTCTCCTAACATGAGTCAATATGTCAAAGATTCTAATTGCAACTGTCTTTGTGATATAATTGGCGGCAAAAACTACAAGAAAAATTTGAAGAATGCTTTGTGATATTGATTGATTTAGAAATGCTTTTCAAAGTGTGTATTGCCTCTTTGATTTAGATTTTAATAATATTGAGTAGACATCAAGAGTTAGTGAATTAGTTAACTTGGACAGATACAATTTTGAAACTGATATATGCTTTTGCTTCAAAATCAAATCAATTCTTCTAAAAAGATGAACCAGTTTTGTCATTGACTTAAAGGAAAATGAAATTTTTGGTACCATATTCAGTTACTGGAAAATTTTAAGTATGTTTAGAACAACTTGATACCTTATTTCTGATGGAAAGTTAGTGTATGAATTGAGATGTACTGTAAGTGTAACATATACACCAGATTTCAAAGACTTAATATGGGGGAAAAGAAGATAAAATGTCAACAATTTTTTCATTGATTACATATTGAAGTGATAACGTTTTAGACATATTCAATTAAATAAAATATATTATTTAAATTAATTTTACCTCTTTACTTTTTTGATGTGACTACTGGAATTTTTTAAATTATATGTGATACACAGCAAAGGAAACAATCAACAAAATGAAAAAGCAACCTACAGAATGGGAGAAAAGATTTACAAACCATATATCTGATAAGAGGTTAATATCCAAAATATGTAAGGAACTCATACAACTCAATAGCAAAAAACCAAATAACCGAATTAAAAATTGGGCAAAGGCCCTGAAGAGATGCTTCTCCAAAGAAAACATATAAATGGTCAACAGGTACATGAAAAGATGCTCAACATTATTAATAATCAAGGAAATACACATCAAAACCATAATGAAATATCACCTCACACCTGTTAGGATTATCAACAAGTGAAAAGATAACAAGCGTTGGTGAGGACATGGAGAAAAGAGAATACTGGTACACTGTTGGTTAGAACGTAAATTGGTACAACCATAATTGAAAAACAGCATAAAGGGTCCCCAAAACATTAAAAATATAACTATCATATACTCTAGCAATCCCACTTCTGGGTATACATCCAAAGGAAATTAAATCACTATCTCAAAGTGATATCTGCACTCAATGTTAATTGCAGCATTGTTTATAGTAACTAAGATATGGAAAGAGCCTAAGTGTTCATGGACAAATGAATGGATAATGTGAGATATATAGATCTATGAGATATATAGATCTATTATATATATATATATATATATATATATATATATATATACACATATATATGCGCACACACACACACACACACACACACACACACAGTGTTTCCCCAAAAATAAGACCTAACCGGAAAATAAGTCCTAGCATGATTTTTCAGGATGACATCCCCTGAACATAAGCCGTAATGTGTCTTTTGGAGCAAAAATTAATAGAAGACCCAGTCTTATTTTCGGGGAAACATGATATATATAATATATGTAGTATATATACAATATTACATGTATGATATATATATATATACAATTTATATATAATGTATGTATATACACAGAGAGAGAGATACCTGGGGTGTCAAAAAATGTACACATTTTATGAGATGTTATCTATGTATTACTTTTCGAAGTTGAATTGAATTACAGTAGCAATGTGTAGTATGACGTTTCTCAAAGGTGCTGTTAACCAAATAAATGCTAGTGTCATTCATTGTATAATTTTTTTTTTACTGATATGTGGGACATAAAACTGAGAGCAACAAAGGAACAAGATAAACAAACAAACAAAAACTCATAGACATAGACAATAGTTTAGTGGGTACCAGAGGGTAAGGGGGCGGGGAGATGGTACCCTCATGGGTAAATGGGATCAAATATATGGTGATGGAAGGAGAACTGTATTACAATTTTAATACAGTTTTTTCCTTTCTTAAAATGTGTATACATTTTTTTGTCAGCCTCTGTGTGTGTGCATATATATATATATATATATATATATATATATATATATATATATTACTCAACCTTTAAAAAGAAGGAAATCCTGCCATTTGCAACATCATGGAAAAACATGGAGGACATTATGCTAAGTGAAATAAACCAGACACAGAAAGACAAATATTGCATGGTCTCACTTATTATGCAATATTTTAAAAATAATGTAGTGAACAGTAAAATCTTTTTTAAGAAGTTTAACTCATAGCAACAGAGTAGAATCATGGTTACTAGAAGCTAGTGGGTTGGGGAAAAGAGGAGATATTGATCAAAGGGTACAAGCTTTAAGTTATAAGATGAATAAGTTGTAGAGACCTGATGTACAGCCTGGTGACTATAGTTAATAATAACGTATACTTAAAATTTGCTAGGACAGTAAATCTCAGGTGTTCTCATCACACACAGACAAAAATGGTAACTAAAGTCATTGATGTTTATTTGCTTGATTACGGTAATTATTTCACAATGTACACATATATCAAAGCATCACGTAGTACACCTTAAATATATACAATCTGTAATAGTCAATTATACCTCAATAAAGCTGGAAAAAACAACATTTGTGATTCACATTATATTTCTTTTGAACATCACTGAACTAGGACCACAAAATTCTGCTGGGCAGGCTGAGACCATAGACTTCTGACTGGCTACAAGGTCAAGCCTCCCTGTCCTGTGGTCATAAACTCAGACTAATTGGTTATTGTGAGAACCAAATGGGTTAATATATGCAAAGTGCATAGAAGAGCTGGCACCTAGCAAGAACGATGTAAATGTTGACTAGTACCATTATTAGCATTGCTGATTAGATTTCTAAAAAGACAATTTAGCAGAGAAACACAGCAAGGAGAGTAACACTTGGCCTTGTTTGAAAATTTGCACATCGCCAATAAAAATCAAACTGCAAAAAACGGAGGACTCTCTGTGATCAGTAGGTGTAATCAGGGCATTGACTAGAGTGAGGCAAGTGAGAGTTTCCTGAGGGCAAAGTTTAAGGCGGTGCTAATATTCTAATGAAATATTTTAATAAATCAAAATTAATGCCAAAATCCACAATGAACAAAATATCAAAATGATAAATAAAGACAGAAGCAGTGTTACTGGTTTCTCCTTTTCCCCAGGCTCCAACACGGCTGGGAAAGCCAGTTACTGAGCCTGCCACAGTATCCTCACGCTAGTCCCAGACCAACTGTTACCCTAGGATAAAGCGATTGTGGCCAACAAAGGGATGGCATCGTGCCTGGACTAGCAGTGAAGACGTGCTTTTCGTTTTCTTCACTAAACAGAGTAACCACTAAGGAAGGAGGTCTCTGCAGTCTGGCGGGAACGGGGCAGAGGGCAGCAATGGGCCACGGTGCCTGACGGGAACTCCCAGGCTGCCCCGCGGCCGTTCCCAGGATGCCCCGCGGCCGTTCCCAGGATGCCCTGCGGCGGAGGTGGAACCAAAGCCAAAGCCAAAATCGAAACCGTCGCCGCCTATGGGAAGAGCCGGTCCAGGAGCAGCGCCATGACCTTTACCGGGTCATGAACCGGGTCATCACCATGAACTGGAATCCTGTGGGCCTCCCCATCAACAGTGCCGTAGACATCCTGGTGATGGTTTTGTACGTCGTGCTGGTCCTGGGCGTCGGGCTGTGGGTACGTCGAAGCCCAGAGGGGACGGCAGGGCGCTGGACACAGGCTGGGTTTATAAATAAAGACAGGAGCAGTGTTACTGGTTTCTCCTGTTGTCCGGGGCTCCGATATGGCTCGGAAAGACAGTTACTGAGCCTGCCTCTCGCCTCGCGCTCGCCCCAGCCCAGACTAACTCTTACTCTACGATAAATAATTGTGCCAGTTACCGGGTCCCCCCACCTCTCATCCCACCCTCTCATGCCCGCTCCTGCCTGTGCACAGCCCTCAGCCGAGACCTCTCTGCCCTCCCTTTGCCTCGTTACTCCCCACCCTTCCAGCCAAGAGTTAGTGCGTGTCCTCAGACCAACCCCACCTTCTTTCCCCGCCCCAATAAACGCCTGGGTCAAATGACCCTGTGCCTCCTGCCTGGAACCTACGTAGTATTTCACAAGAAGTTGTTGTTATAATCATCATGATGATGGTCATACGAATGACAGCTACTGGTGACTAGGTGCTTAGGGGCCTCCCATCCTCACAACCCTGCTGTAAGCAGCACACACTGTTATGCATAGTTCCTCCAAGTTCACCGGTGAGAAAATGGAAGTTCAAAGAAGTTAAGTAACAACCAGGGAATCATGAAGTTCAGATGCAAAGCTAGAGCTGCCTGATCTGACTCGTGAGCTTAACCGCTTTGCCTTGCTAGCAAGAGCTCACAGGTTAACGCATGCGTAACTTACGGATCTAAGTGTGCTCTTGAAATTTGAATAAAGAGTTTATGTTTTCTAGTACAAGGTTCTCTTAATAGGGAAGAGACCCTGTCTCTATTACTGCCATTCACCCACTAGAACTTAGCATGTAAGCGCTCAGAAAGGTGTCCCTTAACCATGCCACTCAGGGCCAGACCCGGCCCAGGGGGAGATGGCCCTTGTTCCAGTGAAAGGCCAGATGGGTGTGAAGGCTTTGGCTGATGTCATGATATTGTGCCTCAGCTACACTGTTAACCATCGAAGGCCTCTGCCTGGCCTGCATCACCAAGCAGAAGCATCTGGTAATAATGCCACCGTTCACTGCCCAGTGGGAGAGTTTTCATTCTAGTTGAGCCATACCCCCAGCTGAAGCTTTCATGCTCGTGTGACCTTTATTTTGGGGTGCCTCACCAGGTCACAAGCAGGACCTTACTGTGCAAAATTTGGCCCTTCGAAGTACGACCATTGGACACTCTTGTGAGGGCTTACGAGTCATATTATGCTACTAGTGGGCAGATAGAGTAATTGAGACATATCCACCCTATTGAGAGAATTCTTTACCAGAAGAGAAAATAGAGGCCCCTTATTCCAAAGGTAAAGGAGAAATCTGAGGTATTTCTCCAAATCATTCTAACAAATTATTTTTTTAAAATTGACCTCAATTATGAAAAACGTCCTTCCAGGTGGCCTAGGCAGGAGCTCTGAGTAGTACTTGTTTTGGGATCCTGCTCTCAGTTGCTGTTACTGAATTAGGAAGCCCCACCCCAGCTTTCTTCCCAGACCAGTTGGGGCCTAGGTCTGGCCAAGGTCAGAGGACTAGTAAGCCATCTGGTCACTTCCAAGGGAAACCTGCTGTTCCTTCTGTTCTTCTTGGAGCCATAAAACATCCATGGTTATCCAGAATGTTTTGATCTTTTTCCATCTTTGAACTGTTATCTTCCTTTGATTATTTTTATAAATCATATATTGTTTTTAATTATGAAAGTATAACATGCTTATTGTAAGAAGCGAAAAGATGTATAAATATCTGAAGAATCTGCTGATCTTCTTCCCCATCCATTCCCATCTCTCTGAGATAACCATGGGATATCTCATCAGATAACCGTGTATCCTTCCTTCCTTTTCTCAGTGCTTATGCAAATATATGGACACATATGTCGAGTTTTTGTGTTTTGTCTTTACAAAAAATGTGATCATACCATATATTATTCTTCAGCTTGCTTTTTTTTCACTTACTGTATGATGGACAGAGGCGTACAGGTCAATAGATACAGATCTAGCTCATGTTTTTATTAGCTGCATAATATTCATCCAAATGCGCGTGCTGTTCAGCTCTTCCCAACTTATTGACACTTAGATTGTTGCCCAGTTGGTTTTTCTTTCCTTTTCTCTTAATGTGTTGGTGCTTTTAATCTGTGTAGCATGGATTCCTAAATTGGAGTTGCTGGGTCAGAAGGGTATGTTTACTTGAAATTTTAGTAGATTTTATTAAATGGCAAGTCACAAAGATTGTTGAGATTTAACATTTCTCACAAGTAGTACATGAGTGTGACCTTTTCCCCAAGCCCTCTCCAGCCTTGCTCATTACTGCTACTTGTTGGGTTTTGTGTTTGCTTTTTTGCCAGTCTGATAGGTGAATAGTGGTATCTCGTTGTAGCTTTGATTTGCATTTCCTAGACTCCTTGTGAAGTTGAGCATCTTTTCACGAGTTTACTGTCCATTGATTCTCCTCTTCTGTGACTAATCAGTGTATTTGCCCATTTTTGAATTGGATTGTTTGACTTTGTTGTTACCAACCTGTCTGTCATTTGAATTGCTGATACATTTTTTCCAAACTATCATTTGTCTAGGCCAGTGCTTCTCAACCTAAACACTGCTGACATTTGAGACCAGATAATTCCTTGTTGTAGGGGTCTGTGCTTTGTGTTGCAGGATGTTTAGAAATATCCCTCGCCCCTGGTAATTCACAACGAAAAATGTCTCCAGACATTGCCACATATCCCCTGGACAGATGGGGCAAAAAATCACCGCTGGTTGAGAACTACTGGCCTAGACTCTGGTAGTGGTGTCTTTTTGTCATTTGAATTTTTCTTCACTTTGAAGAAATCAACTATCCCTCTTTTTTTTTCACGTCTTCTAGATTTCCTGCCTTGCTTAGGAAAAATTTCCCCCACTCCAAGTTTATACAAATATTGTTCTAAATTTTCTTGTAATATTTTATGAATATTTAAGAATATGTAACTCTCTAGAACATCTGGAATTTGCTTTTATATATGATGTGGTAGAGGAGTCTAGCTTCATTTTGTTCCAGTTATTAAACCAACCACCCTTTCTCACTGAACCAAATTGCCCACATTGGCACAGATGGGACCCTTTTCTGAAGGCAGTCATCAGCTTCTGTCTGCAGAGCACCCACAGGGAACTGGGAAATCAGTCTGTGTTGCCTGTGCCTTGGATCTTACACTGTGTTAAAGGGGAAAAACTTATACCTTTTATTATTTGTTTTATTTTTTTTATCAATCTCCACCCAGAGATTTGAGAAGGTGTTGAATGCATCTTCCACCCTACCAACCTGGCTGCCACTGTTGTATTATTCCAGAAAGAGAGCAGGGAAGAGAAGAGAGGTAGGGACATGTGTGTAAGTCACCTTCTTCCCAGCATCTCTTCTTCTTGTCTGGTTCTTTCTTCAATGAAAAGAGGATGATTTTATTCATCTTAGAACATTTTGTAAATTTGTTTTAAAAGTTTTAATGCACCTCTTCCTACATACCACTGGTAACTTCCTTAGGAAAGGTCAACTCTGCACATAGTAGGTTCTTGATAAATATTTAGTGAAAGGATACAATGAGACTAACTTAATGTGTCTGACGTAGAGTCGTTTCTTTGGTTTAAGGCTTTATGATATAAGGGGACCCCCATGATAATGCAGATACCTCAGATGTTGATAATAAGTTCACTCTTCCCACAGAAATACATTTCTGTCAATCAGCTGTTATCCTTAGGTTGTGCTAGTCCCAGGCAACCCAGGAAATCCCCAGGATTGTCTTTTATCCACACTGGGGGCTAGGAATCAGAGCTAGGGACCCTGTGTAGACAGGACACCACTGGAAAGACACCATAATAATGGCAGCATGACTGCTGTCCTGAAAGAAGCCAAGCACATGTTCAAATTTGCCCTTCCTGATTGATCCATTCATTCACTAAACCACTTACCTCCCAGACTCTGCCAGAAACCATGGCACTGGTTAACATTTGGGGGAAAAATAAAACTGTTATTTTCACAAGAGTGTACAGAAGTGGACATTCCCATGCAATGTCAGAGCTGGAAGAGACTGGTCTCCAGCAAGGCAGACAAGAGCCCTCGTCTAATTCAGGGGGTAGAGGCTTCTATTCCCAAAAAGAAAGAAGGGGGGAATGGATTTGGCATCTCTGCTAAAGAGATTTACCCCATAAGTGAGTCGTTTGAGAGACCTTTGTCACTGAAGCAGCTTGATTTCTTGTGTTCCATTGTTTCTTATTTGTTTGTTTTTGTTTTGCTTTGGCTTTTTTTAAGACTATACTGTCAAGAAGTCGTGGGACTGTAGAAGAGTTCTACCTGGCTGGCCGAAATCTAGCATGGTGGCAGGTGAGTGAGCCTTTCATGTGGCAACCCACTTTGGCATTTAACTTGTTTCATTGTGTTAATTTAGATGTCTCGTACCCAAAATAATTAGAAGTTTTTCAATCAGGAAAGCCATTTCGTTGGTAGTTCCTTTAACTCTTAAGTAATTTCTTACCTAAATGTTTCCATGTACCTCAGTTTAGTTCAGTAGTCGTTTATTACGTGCCTAGTATGTACAAGGCATTGTTCTGGGTCCCAGGACGTAGATAGGAAATAGACAGTTCTGCCCTCTGGAAGCGCACAATCTAGAATGGGAGTTAGACGTGCATCCAATGAATTAGAGTACATCACAGAGCAGGACAATAGGTCTAATAGGAGGCACGTGGGCCAGGTATGGATGAAAGGTAAACTCAGGCTTACTGGGTGGAGGTGGTACGTGATGCAAGACAGGAAAGGTCTTACAGAGGTGAGGTTGTTTGAGCAGGTTTTGGAGGTGGAGTAGGTGTTTGCCAGTAGAGTGTGTGGTCGTTTCAGGCAGAGGGAGCAGTGTAACCAAAGCATGGAGGTGTGGAACAGCGTGATGCTGGAGGGAGGGACACAGAGACTAAGGGCTGGAAACATAACTCGTGGTTGTTGTATTAAATAATTTATTCATTATACAAAGCGATTCCACCTGAGAGCAGTGCCCTGAAACCCCCACAGCAGCAGAGGCAGCTGCCTGTCCACGGCCACGTACCCATGGTGGGGTTGGGGGGTTGCCTCAGGAAGGAGGAGGATGTGGGAACCTGGCAGGGCTCTACGTCTGAGGCCCCAAGCTAAGCCTGAGCCAGGGCTGCTTTGTAACTTATTATGTAAAAACATACATATATTCCTGCACAGGAATATAAGGTACACTGAGAGAATTGTACAAGTAGCAGGCCCTTACTCACAAATAGTCTTTGTCATCAAATGTTAACCAGTCTATGGCAAGGATTCAGTCCTTCACACTGGGGGAACGTTTTATAGAAAGAAGTCTCATCTTGGGAGGAGAAGGTGCCTTTATTCAAAGGGAAGAGGAAGGCACATTCATTAACTCTGATGGATCAAACAACCTAACAGAAATGGCTTTGCCTCGGTTAGCTGAGAGATTTGGGGACAAACATTTCCCTGGTGTTAACACTGAATTATGCTTAAATCTTCTTTTTTTGTAAACCTGGTTTAGAAAGAGATTGAATGTGGCAAAGAAATGTTTGCAATGGGCCTCCTACCTTAGCTTCTTTTTCATAAGAAGATTCTAGCAACACAATCTCTCCCTGGGAGTGAGGCCCCCAGTCTTTTTCCTGAGCCACTCTTAGGCCTTAAAGTTCTGTATTCTGTACCCAGAAAAATAGCCATCTGCTGCCCATGTTATCTTGTATTACTGTGACACTTGTAATGGTTTTCAGATGACAGTAACATGCTTTGGCCTCCCAATGTTTATATATGTTATGATTTATTAATTTCTTTTTTCATTATTAGGGTTATTGCTTAATGAACAAAATATATTATGGTATTATTAAAGGAAATTGAGATAAAATAATAATTTTGCCACTCCAGCGCTTTTTGTTAATCAGCAGATATCTGATGGATATCAATTGCTCTTGTCAGGGTCCTCTACATGGCTCCCTTCCCCCATTCCTCTCTTCCTCCCTCCCTCCCTCCCTTCCCTCCCTCCCTCCCTTCCCTCCTTCCTACCCTTCCTTCCTTCCCTCCCTCCCCACCTCCCTCCCTTCCTTCCTTCCTGTTATTCTTGTAGTCAGTGCTCGGTCCACATCTTACCTGGCCTGACGTTGATGAAACTCTGACACTCTCAGTCCTCCCTCCCTCCCCGTTTTGTCACCTGGCTCCTTTCCTGCCGCATCACCAGTCACTCATTTGTGTCTCCCTGGCTTCTCAATGCTAGCGTTCCCCAGGGCCAGGGCCTGACCTCTCTCCAACTACACTCACACGCTTGGCAACCTCCTCTAGTCTCATGGCTTTGAATATCAATTACATGCTAACACATCCCGGTCTCTCCCTTGAGCTTCAGCCTTGTGTGTCCCACTGCCTGTGTGACACATGCACTCGAGAGGTGTATCAGGTGTCTCACACTGAACAACTCCAGAAGGAACTCTGGACTTCCCTCTGCACATCTGCCCCTCCTACTCTCGTCCCTGTGTCCTGAATAGCAGCTTCACCCTAAGTGCTCAGGTTGACAAGCATGGAGTCATGTTAGACTTTATTCTCTCTTACACCAGTCCATCAGGGGGAAAATGTATTTGAAATCTGACTCCTTGATCAGCTCTGCCTCTAGGTTCATGCTGCCATTGTCTCTCCCCTAGATTAATTATAACAGCCTCTTTTCTGGGCTCCTTCCTTCCATCTTTGCTCCTCATATCTATTCTCAACAAAGCAGCTAATGGGAGCCTGTTAAAACTTGAGTTGGACCATGTCACTTTTATGTTTAAAATCCTCTGGGAGCTCCCATGTCACCCAGAATGAAAGCCCAGCTGTTAAATGGCCTGCGTTAGGCCACAGATCATCTACAGCTCCTTACCTCTCTGGCCTTGCCCTTCAGGACCCATCTCCAGTTCTAGCCAATGTCCTTAAACAGGCAGCTGTGCTCCTGCCTCAGGGCCTTTGCTCCTGCTGCTCCAGCTGCCTGCGGGCTCTCCCCAGAGAGCCCAGGGCTTGCTCCCTCGCCTCTTCTGGTGTTCCTCAGATCTCCTCTTAGTCTACTCCAACTGCCCAAGTGCTTAGCACTTCCTGTTAACTTTCCCACCTTTCTTTTTTTCTGCAGTACTTATCATTGTTTATTATGCTAGAAAATAACCCCCTATTCATTTTGTTTATTCTCTTCTTCTCAAAAGGATGTTAGCTTCATGAGGGCAGGGATTTTTATCTGTTTCACTCACTAATGTAGCCCTAATACCCAGAACAGTGCCTGGGCCATAGGTGGCAATCGACATTTATATAGTTATTGAATTAATGAATGGTGACTTTTTGACCTATCTTTTCATTTAATAATGTACTAGTGTCTTCCCTGGGTCTATATAAACTTGGGTAGGTAGATATAAATATTTTATATTTATGTGTAATTGTATAATATTATATGTATATTCCACCATTGATGTGCCATATTATTGGGCAGTTTAGGTTGTATGTAATTTTTCACTATTATGATAAATGCAGTGAACATTCCTAACAGTAATAGCAATACATTCCCAATAGTATCATTATTTGAGTACTTATTATGAGCCTCTTCTAAGATTTTTTTTGCCTTATATTTGTTGTTGCTAAGATGTTTGATGCCCATGTGTTCTCAACTATGTCTTATTAGAGCCTTTTACCTTTTATAGTTATGACAACAAAACCTTTTTGTCTTGCTTAGTGCTTTTGGTCTTAAATGCTATTTTATCTTAAGTTAATGTTGTCAGTGCTGTTTTTTTGTTTGCTTTTTTGTTTGTCTTTACCTAAAAGGCTTTGTTATTTTCTTGGTGATTTGGTTTTAAATGTATCTCGTGTCAACAGCATAATAGTTGGATTTTTGTTTGGAATTGAATGGCTGTCTCTTTTTAATTAAAAAGCTAATATTGGTTTAGGAGGGATTTTGTTCATTTTGAATGCCTCTGGGATTTTTTATTTTGAAAGCCACAGATGCTGGTTGTAAAAAAAATAAAAAGTTACAGTCCAAGTGTAGAACTTGAAATTTTCTCCCCATTCCATCTCTATACCCATAATTCCACTTCCCAGAAGTATTCTGTTTTATATATGCTGCCAGCATCACTCCTGTATATAAACATATATGTGCACAAGTGTGATGTGCACACATAAAATTTTAATGAGGTATTATACATATTGTTTACCATATCTTTATTACTTAATAGATTTTCTTTATTCTTTATTTATGCTATATTGTACTTCATTGTACCTTAGTATTTTAACCAGTGTCTTATAGACAACCAGAGTGTTAATATTTTAAAATTATTTCTAAATACTATGGAAGTTCACTCCTGCTAGTATTTTTGCATTAGGAAATTGCAAGTAAATCAGTGGAGCTTGTGGAGGGTGGCAACATGAGAATGGCTATTCTACCTTTTTCACATTCTCCGTCTTCCCTTGGCTTCTAATTTATGGTTAGGTTTTATGTAGAAGAGACATGAATGGAAATTTTTCCCAGGGAATAATCCCTTTTGAGAAACTATAAAATTCAGTTTGAGTTTACATTTGTGAAAATTAATTCTTGGACTTGGACTAAATGTTCTGATATAGAATCATCTTTTGATTATCAGATAGGTACTTCTCTTTTTGCTTCAAATATTGGCACTGGCCACTTAATGGGCCTGGCTGGAACAGCAGTGACTTCAGGAATTGCTGTTGGGGCCTTCGAGTGGAATGTAAGTAATACCTTTGTAACAACTAACCTCCACCTTTATCATTGTCCAAATAAAATTCATAACCATAAAACTTGCTTTCAACCTTGACTTCTTGAGAAGTCATGGAAGAAAGGAACCGAGTCTTTGATTTCTCAAAAAAATTGTGCTAGTTTTCCTTCTTCTAAGTAAATTAATTTTATATTTTAAGGACCATAGGACTACAGTAAGCATAGAACTGTTAGGAGACTAGTCAGGTATGTAAAAGGTCACACCATGTTCCCCCGAAAATAAGACCTAGCTGCACCATGAGTTCTAATGCGTCTTTTGGAGAAAAAAATTAATACAAGACCTGGTCTTATTTTAATATAATATAAGACCAGATCTTATAATACAATATAATACCCAGTCTTATATAATATAAGACCAGGTATAATATAATATAATATAATATAATATAATATAATATAATATATAATATAGGGTCTTATATATAGTATTTATACATACACACATATACATACAGATATAAACATATATCTGTATATATCTGTTATATATATCTGTTATATAAATATATCATATATCTGTTATATATATCTGTAACATATCTGTTATATATAAACATATATATGTTTATATCTGTATGTAATATGTGTGTATATACATGTATGCATATATATATATATTTATATGTATATATTTGCAGTGTATATTGAGAATGGGCTTACCTGAGCTGAGCTCATTAAGATATTCAACTAGCTACTACAACAGTCCTAATTGATGTCCTAGGAATACCAAGTTTCCACTATAAAACTTATAAAATGGGTTATTTATTTAATCAGTGGTATATATTTATTATAGGATTTGTTCATCTAAATTATAAGTTTTATGTTAATTAACCTATCTCTATATAAATCATCTGGCCTTTTTTTGGGGGGGTTGGATAAATCAGAAAGCTCCCTACATTCTGAGTCTCATCTTTCCCCCTATAGACTACAAAAATAAAGAATACTTTTAGCAGAGTCAATTCCAAACCTAATACGAAGCCCTTGTCTTTACCACCATTTCCTCTCAGAATTTACTAGCATCTCCTTCATATATTCAACTCACCTTACCCCTTCTTTGTAAATAAAGCCAGAGCCAATTTTTCACTCAATTTCAATAACTTGTTTGAAATTTTTATATAGTTTCTCTCCCATTTATCTGGTTTCTGATTTTTCTTTCCTTTTTTTAAACTATCTTTCATATTTAATTATAAGCCACCTTCAGTCCTATCTGGAAGTGAACAAACAATAAATTAAAAATAAATACCTTGAAAACTGTCTCAGTTAACCCACCACAATTAAGAATGTACCTCATTATAGGTAAAGATCAAGTATCTGTCAGTTAAGTTTATTGTACTGGAAGGTGGATGCTTGGGCTGTTATTTGTAAGGTTCCCAATAGTGATACCTCAGTTAGGCTCAAAACAGATAGTAACTGAGCTTGCATCTCATTCAGGAGCATGACCTAGATGGAACTGTGATGTAATTGTTCTTGGTTTCAGGCTCCATTTCTGCTCTGTGTTCTTGGTTGGATATTTTCTCCTATTTACATTAAGGCTGGGGTGAGTGTCCATTATCATTTACTCTATTCTCTACGATACTTTTTCTTACAAGTATTACATTTGTCCATAAAAACATCCTGGAAGATAAGTTCAACTTCTCAGCCTTTTGATCCTTGTACTGACTTCCCTAAATCCTGAGATTAACATTAATCTACCTTGGGTAAACAGACACCAGTAACTGCCTGCTGTTTCACTGTGGACCTTACTCAAGAGTTTGTCTCTTAAGGCTATTTTAGAAAACATTTTAAAACTTTATTTAAAAATAAGACCTAAATAAATGAAGAGAACAACAATGTTAATGATTGGAAGACAATATACTAAAGGTGTTAGTTCTCTCCAAATTGGTCTGTGAATGGAATGAAATCCCAAACAAAATCCAAACAGGATTTTTGAGGAACTGCCAATCTGTTCCTCAGGAGACAAAGACATGTCAGTGACATGAGAGAGGAGAACAAAGAGACCATCCATGCTGCTCACTGCAGGGATATGTGGAGTGACATCATCAACGTGGCAAAATAAGAGCTTCCTACTGACTTCCCCCAAAGAACACAGCAAGTTAGACTATCACCCACAGATGAGAGGGCCTTTGTGGAAGTGGAGAAGTTCTAGTGCTCTGCTAGAGAAAAAAAAATGAGTTTCGCCTGTGTCGTCTCTCCCCCAAGGTGGCACAGCTTAGTACCAAGAGACCTTCTCAGCCTAAGATTTCTCCCATGGCAAAAAGTGAGAGCATGGAGTAAGTGCCTGGCTACTGCCATTGTTCAGAGTGCTGCCAAAAAGATGTGTTTTTCTACCCCATTCAGAATACTGATGTTTGCTCTATGACTAGGGGGCAGGAAGTGGCTGAGAGAATAGCAACCAGGGCGCTCAGATGGCGTCGAAGGAATATGGATCCTTCTAATTGCTCTGCAGACTATTAGAAAGTCTGCCAATGACCCACTGGGAACTTCTCACCTGCAGATCCCCCCAGCTGGTCCATAGGCACCCCGACATTCTGCACGCCTCACCCACATACACTTCCACCCTGATGGTGGCAAGAAGGAGCCTTTGCAGAAAGGTAGTGAGCATGCACAGAAAGCCAGCTTGACTCTGTGGGATTGGGAGAAAGCACACAAATTTGAACACCCTTGGGAAAGCAAGCAAACAGGAGGCTGGCAGCACTCAGCCTGGCTTTGCAGTATCAAGAGAAAACATATTATCTTTAGAATTGCCCCACATGAGGGAACAAGAAGTGTGGAGCAGGTTTATCCATAGAAAAGGTCTGAGAAAGCCTCAGAATCCCTAGTAGGGCTGATGGGAAGGTATTTCTCTTCAAAAGCCAGTCGGTAAAGACTAGACATGACTGCTTCCTCAAATGCAAAGGCAGCAATGCAAGATTTCAAGGAACGTGAAAAATCAAGGAAACATGACACCACCAAAGGAACACAATAATTTTCCAGTAACTGACCCCAAAAAATGGACATCTGAGATATACCTGATAAAGAATTCAAAATAGTTGTTTGAAGGAAGCTCAGTGAGCTACAAGGAAACACAGAAAGGCAATTCAACAAAATAAGGAAAACAAGAAGTTTAACAGAGAGAAATCATAAAAATAACCAAACAGAAATTCTAAGGCTGAAGAATACAATGAATGAAATGAAAATGTAATAGAGAGCATTGACATCAGACTGAATCAAGCAGAAGAAAGAATCTGTGAAATAGAAGACAAGTCATTTGAAATTATCCAATCAGAAAAGAACAAAGAGAAAAGAATGAAAAGGAGTGAAGAAAGCCAATGTGAACCATGGGGTGGGTACCATTAAGAGAAACAATCTACATTATTATTGGAGTCCCAGATGAAGAGAGAGAGGATGGGGCAGAAAGCTTATTTAAATAAATAATGGCTGAGAACTTACTAAATCTTGGGAGAGATTTATATATCCAAGATCATGAAGTTCATAAGTCCCCCCCCCTGCCAAATTTCACCCAAAAACTATCTTCTCCAAGACACATTATAATAAACTGTCTAAAATCAAATACAAAGAGAAAAATTTTAAAGCAGTAAGAGAAAAAAATTCTTCATATACAGGGGAAGCCCCACAAGGCTATTAGTGGATTTCTCAGCAGAAGCCATGCAGGCCAGGAGACAGTGGGATGATTTACTCAAAGTGATGAAAGAAAAAAACTGCCAAACAAGAATACTTCACCTGGCAAAGTTGTCCTTCAGAAATAAAGGAGAAATACTTTCCCAAACAAACAAAAATTGAAGGACTTCATCACCACTATAGCTGCCTTACCAGAAATTCTGAAAGGAGTTCTTCAAGCTGAAATAAAAGGCTGCTAATTACTAACATGAAAATATACAACACACTGGTATAGGTAAGTATATAGTCAAATACAGAATATGCAAATACTGTAATACGGTAGTATGTTAATCACTTAACTCTAGCTTAAAGGTTAAATGACAAAACTTAAAAATAACTATAGTTACAATTATTTGTTAATGGATACATAATATAAAAAGAGATAAATTGTGACATCATAAACATAAAATGTTGGGAGGAGTAAAAAGGGTAGAATTTTTGTATGCAGAGTTATCAGCTTAAAATAGACTATTGTATCTATGAAATATTTTATGTAAGCCTCGCGATAACCACCGTAGTAAAAACCTACAGTCAATGGATGACTTCTCATCAGATACAATGGAGTCCAGAAAACATTAGAATGAGAGTCAAATGCCAAAACAAAGAGAAAACTCAACCAAAACTTCTATATCCAGCAAAAGCATTCTTCAAAAATGAAGGTAAAATATATACAAATATTGAATTATTATGTTGTATACCTGAAACTAATATAATATGTCAGTTACTTCAATTAAAAAAACTTACTGCAAAAAATTTTGAAGGTGATTAAGTAGATAAACGTTCCTTACCTAGGACCAAAAGTACAAACCATAAAGGAAGAAATTTATATAATCAGACTTAAAAATAAAATTTAAAGCTTTAACTCTTGGAAACATATTTTTAAGAAAATGAAAAGTCAAGATAAAGACTGAGAGGAAATATTTGTAGGATATATATACAATATAAAGACTTGTATCCAGAATACATTAATATGTATATATTTTTCTTTAAAAAATCCTCTAATAACACAATAACGTGAAGAAGGTTTGAATAGACATTTCACCAAAGAAAATATGTAAATGGCAAATAATCACATGAAAAGATGTTGACTATCATTGATCATTAGGTAAATGCTACTTAAAATAAGATACCGCTGCTCATTCACTAGAATGGCTAAGATTAAAAAGAATGACGTTAGCAAGAGTTGGAGTGGTTGTGGAGCAACTGGGACTCTCATACATTTCTCAAGGGAATGCAGAATGGTGCGGCCACATTGGAAAACAGCTTGGCAGTTTCTGAACAAATTACACCTTACGATCCAGCCATTCTATTCCTAGGTATAGATATTTACTTTCCCCAGAGAAATGAAAACACATGTCCACACACAAATTTGCACACAAAGGGTCATAGCAGTTCTATTCATAATAACCAAACCTAGAAAAAATCTAAATTGGAGTAGAATGGATAAACACCATGTGATGTGATACACTACTCAAAACTAAAGAGGAATTATGGAACCACGTGGCTAAATCTCAGAAACATCATGCCAAGTGAAAAAAGTGGGACATAAAAAAGTACATACTGCATGATTCCATTTATTTAAAACTCTAGAAAAGGCAAGTCTGTGGCAGCAGCTGATACTGGTTGTCTGGGAGCAGCGGTGAGATGAAGGCCTTGACTCTGCCTTAGGGGGCTTTGTGCGGGTATTGACAATGCTTTATGTCTTGAATGTGGTGGTGATTACACAACTGTATACATTTCCCAAACTCATAAAACTTTATACTTCAAGGGAGAGAATTTTACTGTATGCAAATAATGCCTCCTGAAGCGGTTAAAGTTTAAAATATTTGTGGAGAGGTCATTAAAAATGTGAGACTTATTTGCCGTGCACCCTAACACTTGCAATTGTGAAGCCATAATCCCAGGAAAATTACCTCAGATTGCGACTGCATTTTGAGATAAGGTCTTTAAAGAAATTAAAATGAGATTATTAGGGTGGGTCCTAATCCAGTGAGACCTTATAAGAAGAAGCCATTTGGACACAGACATGTACAGAGAAAAGAGGATATGAAGACATAGGGAGCAGACAGCCATGAACAAGCCAAGGAGAGAGGCCTGGAACAGATCCGTCCCTCAAGGCCCTCAGAAGGAGCCAACAAGGCTGACATCTTGAACTTCCAGCCTCCAGAACTGTGAGGCAATACACTCAGTCAGTCTGCCATACTTTTTTGTGGCAGCCCTAGCAGACTAACTCAAGTAGCAAGTGTAAAACAGCTTAGAGCCAGACTGAGACAGTGAGCCGTATATGACAATATATGATTACAAACCAAGTCAAAGATGAAAATAATAAAAGCTGTAGGCATTTAGGAGAGGGCATGTGGTCCCTGTCTTCACAAGCCCCCAGGGAAGTCTTCATAAAGCAGATGGGATTTGAGTTAGACATGAGTGAGGTAGGCGGACAAAGAGCATATGAGGCCATTTGGGACAGCATATGGGACAGTATTCATTTAACAGTTATTTATTCACCTCCCCTGAGCCAGGCACTGTGCTCGGGTCCGGGAATTGAATGAACAAAGAGGGCACACTCCCTGCCACTGGGGGACACACAGCCTGAGATGATGCAGGTAGAAATGAACAGGATTGTTTGAGACCCCAGCACGCACATGAGCAGCGTTGACACAGAGTCAAGTTCTGTCAATCTTGAGCACTTGTCATATTTGTAGTATGTGATAAAGCATTTGACTTTGCACTGTGATTATTTCACCAAAGTGATTAGTCATAATTAGACATTTTCAATTGCTGGATTTCCTTCTGCATTCTGAAGACGGCACAGGAAGCTAGATGCCAAGCTTCTTGAAGACCGTGGTAGTGCCTGTCCTTTCTTAGTTCTCTCATCGTAACAGGTGCCATATAATGCAAAGCCACAGGCAGCGACCTTGCACCCTGTCTTCCTGGGCCACTCCCACCGTCAGCTGCATCTCTGACAACCAGCACTGTGTGACCAAGGCCCATCCCTTTGGGTCTGCCTCCTCTGGCACTCTGTCTGACAGTGACTTCTCCTGTTGCTCATACAGGTGGTGACAATGCCAGAATATTTGAAGAAGAGGTTTGGTAGCTACCGGATTCAGTTCCTTCTCGCTCTTCTGTGTTTATTCCTCTATGTCTTCAATGATATCTCAGTAAGTTGTATAAAAGCCAGCCCGCGAAAGAAAACAATCAAAAATCAATAGGCCGGACTAGGCTGATTTATCCCTGCAGTTCACTCTAGGGCCCCATAAGTTACTTGTTAGCCTCTGCTATCTAAACCAGAGTAAAGAAAAAAGTAGCTTAATAATACTTTGCAAAAAATAAAAAGCGGAGGCATCTTCTCTGCCTCCCAAGCCTGGATTACAGGTCCTTCCTCTGTATTCCCAGAGAACCTTGTGTTTACTCATGTCATATCATAAGGTAATGTCACTCCCCTGCTTAAAACAATCCAGGAATTGTTTACACCACCCTTACAAGAAAACCTGAACCCCTTGTTAGGACCGGTAAGGACTGTCTTGTCCTAGCCCCTGCTTCTCTGGCCTTGTCCCCTATAGTCACTGTGCTTTAGCCACACTGCCTGCCTTATTGTTTCTCAAATCCAGCAAGCTTATTCCCACATAAAGCCCTTGACACCTGCTCTATACCGTGTCTGGTATGTTCTTCCCCCAGATTTTTCAAATATCACTTCCTTGGAAAGGCCTTCCACAGATGTGCCACTCAATCTCTACTCCATTACTGGCTTTTTATTTTCTTTGTAATACTTGTCACCATATGAGAGGAATTTATTTTTTTCCTTGCTTGTTAGCTGTCTTCTCCACTTTGGTGTAAACTTCTTGTGGCCCAGGACCTTGTCTGGCTTGTTTACTGCATTGTCCCCTGTGCTGAGAACATGTTTAGCACATAAGGCACTCAATAAATGTTTTTTTCTTGAATGATCGAATGAGTGTCACTTATCACATTGCATGGAAATTAACTGTTTAGGGCTCTGTCTCCTTCATTAATTATAAACTACTTAAAGATAGTGACTGAATTTTGGTAACCCTTGTGTCTTCTGAACCCCACTAAATATCTATCACATGATTAGTAAAAAACATGGATGGATGAATGTAGGGGGAATCTCTGCCTGTTGTATCCCTGGCTTTGGGGACCGAAATAACAAAGCAAGAAGTTAGCCCATTAAATGAAGGGCAGATGCTTCAAAATCACTCTCAACTAAGCCAGGGATCAAAAAATCCAGGCCAATCCTCCTAGTGTTCTGCTTTGTACAGTCCTTAAGCTAAGAATGGTTGTTACAATTCTAAAAGGTTGTGAGAAAACAGAGACCGTGTGTGGCCTGCAAAGCCTACAGTATTTACCATCTGGCCCTGTACAGAAAAAGCTTGCTAACTCTTAATAAACTGTTCCCTTTGCCTTTTCTCAATGGCAGAACTGCAGAACAGCTCACTCTCTGAGCACACTCCCCACTCTGAGGCTCCAGGGAGGAAGAGGCCCCATTGTATTAACTGGATTATTTGGGTCAATTCAAGCCCTAAAGGCGCTGACCTTGGCTGAACTTGTGGGGCACAAGCCTTATCGCCCAGCAGAACTTGGGTAACCCTCACCCGATGTCCACTAGTGATGGAGTGAATGTGCTCACCACAAATGGCTTCTAAGATCAGTGTTTTCATGGAATTGCTGTCGATTGAGCTGGAAACGAAAGTGCAGGCTGCTGTCTTTGTACTCATTTCAGCTGGAGATCAGCACTGGTGCCATGTTCATGAGAATGGTTTTGGGGTTGGATGTTTACCTGGCCACCATAGTCTTGCTGACAATTACTGGCATTTATACCATCACAGGTGAGGTTACTCCAGCCACCCAGGTATTTCTATTGACACAAAAACTCTACTTAGTGGAGTCCTTGCAGATATTAAGGCAGGAGCCTTCAGCTTTACCATTTTGTCTAAGTCTGTAGATCACATTCCTGAGGCCTGGGGGTGGAGAGAACAGTGAAAATAATCAAGACAGGGGTGCCTAAATGGAGTCCTACCCCTAGAAATCAGATCGGGCTGGTGGGGCCTTTCCAGAGGACAGCACACTGCCTGGTAAAAGAGTGGGAGCTCCGCACAAAGGGAAGGATGGGGAGGCAGCAACTTCAGACCATCCTGATCACCTAGTAACCTGGTCAGGTCATTAGATGGGATCTTCTGTGAAGGCAGCTCTGTCCTAGACAATCTCTGCCTGGATTTTGAAAGTGAGGGCTCTCGTATGTTTGTTTCCAGCCACAACACAAATCTTGGATGCTAGTGAGTGTTCCTGGCCATTCACCACAGTCTAGTGGAGAGAATCAGGGTTGGGAATGGAATGCACTCAACCGATGGTCCTCAGTGTTAAAGAGTGGGGAGTGGTTTTTCTTCCCAGGGGACATTTTTGGTTGTCACAACTGGGGAGTGCTACTGGCATCTAGCAGGTAGAGGCCAGGGATGCCACTGTTGCTTCCAAACAGATTTTAGGAAAACTACCAGGTTTTTTCCCCCTTAGAAAAACTATCAGGTTTTTATTTTTTAAAAATGGAAAGTAAAGGGAAATAGGAACACAGAAGGGTTGTATAAGAATCCAACAAAAGATTGTGACGGATATTAACGAGAGAACACAGGATTCCCGAGACTAAGCATAAGTAGTTAGAAGACCCACTGAATTTAAGGGAGAAAAGGTGTGAATGTGGAGATCTGGGAGGAAACAATATGTAGAGCAGGATGCTGAAGCACCTTTCAATGGAAAGACTCAAATGTGGCTTTTATTCTTCTTTCTCTGGCCCATTCAGGTGGTTTTGCAGCTGTGGTTTATACCAATGCCTTACATGCTGGCACTATGGTTCTAGGATCAGCCCTGCTGACGGGCTTTGGTAAGTAAAGCTTGAGAAGACTGGGCACTATGGGTGGGATCTTTGAATCTGATCGCTGCCTGGGGCCATTTCAGCACCTTCACCTCACAGATGAGGAGACTGAGGCCCTAAGAAGCCAAGAGCATTATCCAAGGTCATGCTGAAAACTGGGGAGGGAAGTTCTGCTCACTCGAGAAGAAAGGAATAGGAGTGGCAATGACAAGCTCTAGTGCTTTAGAACAGCAGTCAAGAGTGGTCCGCCACTCTCATCCCCCTTCTGTGCCTCTGTCCATGCTCTTCCTCTCCAGTTAGAAGTCACTCTCCTTTTCGTTCACTCAGTTAAATCCGTCTGTCACTGATTTAAATGGTCAATGGAAGATCATCCCCAAAGGTGTGATTCTTTGATTATTTCATCTGCACATCTTTCTTCTCTGGACTTTCATCACTGCCACATTGTTCATTGATTGTGTCACTGATTGTTCACTGATTGTATCACATGAATAAATCATGCACTGCCAGATCCAAAACTTCTTGAGAACCAGAACCATCCCTTATACGGTGTAGCTGGGGGTACATGGGAAGTTATTCATTCATCAAAAAAAAAAAAAAGAAAGAAGTGAAGTAAAGGGAAACTGGGCCATAGAAGGAAGATAAGAATCCAACCAATTATTAAATAATAAGAATGAAAATAATCGCTGATATGAATTGAGTATCAGGTACAATGTAGGCCTTTATCTGTGTTGCCTCTGTGATCCTCACAATCGCCTTGAGGCATAACTACTGTTGTCCCCATTTTATACATGAAGAAACTGCATCTCAGTTAAAGAACTTGCTTGCAGGACACACCAAGAGCAGGACTCAGAGCTGAGTCTCTTTAACACCAAAGCCCACTATGTGAACTCACATATTACAATACCTGTAATAGCAAGTACACTTAACCTTAAAAGAGACGTTTCCTTCCACTCGCTAGGAGTGTGACCTTAAAGGTTGGTGTTATACACTGCTCCATGGATAAGAGATGGGTCTTGGCTCAGGTATTGAAATGATATGTGAGTACAATTGAAGGATTACGGTTCCACGGAGCATGTTGTGAGCCCCATAGAATGAGAAAAGATGGACTCAAACAGAAACACACAATCTTCAGTCTTACCATTCAGTAAGCATTAGTGCGCCATGAAGTATACTTAATACGGTGTTGCTGGAACACAAAATATATGTCAGGCATGATCCAAGGAATTTTTAAATGAGCTGAGAAGCAGTGACTAATTTGAGTGACACAGCCATAAACTGTAAAACACATTGAGCCATTGTGTTTCATTGTGTGCTAATATTAAACATCAACATTTTTTAAACCTGCCAAGTCCACCCAAATAGTTGAAAATGACATCCAATTAAACTTTAGGGGCTGGTGAGATATTCCATTTAATGTTAGCAATTATATTTCTAAACACTTTTATAATCTTTACTATTATAGACTGAGTGTCTGTGTCCCCTCAAAATTTGTGTGTTGAAATCCTTACCCTCAATGTGATGGTTTAGAAGGCAGGGCCTTTGGGAGGCTCTGCCCCCATGAATGACATTAGTGCCCTTATAAAAAAGACCGTAGGGAGCTCCTTCATTCCTCTGCCATGTGAGTGCACAGTAGAAGACGGCCGTCTGTGAACCAGGAAGTGGTCCCTCACTGGACACCAATTGGACAGCACCTTGATCTTGGACTTCCCAGGCTCCAGAACTGTGGGAAGTAAATATTTGCTGTATATAAGTCACCTAATCTATGACATTTTATTATAGCAGCCCAAACAAACTAAGACATTTCCTGAGACATTTAATGAGATTTTTTTTTTATTTATTAGATTTATTGGGGTGACAATTGTTAGTAAAATTACATAGATTTCAGGTGTACAATTCTGTATTACATCATCTATAAATCCCATTGTGTGTTCATCACCCAGAATCAGTTCTCCTTCCATCACCATATATTCGATCCCCCTTACCCTCATCTCCCACCCCCCACCCCCCGCCCCCCTTACCCTCTGGCAACCACTAAACTATTGTCTGTGTCTATGAGTTTCTGTTTCTCATTTGTTTGTCTTGTTCTTTTGTTGTTTTTGGTTTATATACCACATATCAGTGAAATCACATGGTTCTCTGCTTTTTCTGTCTGACTTGTTTCGCTCAGCATTACTCTCTCAAGATCCATCCATGTTGTCACAAATGTTCCTATATCATCTTTTCTTACTGCCGAATAGTATTCCATTGTGTGTATATACCACAACTTCTTTATCCATTCATCTATCGAAGGACATTTTGGTTGTTTCCATGTCTTGGCCACCGTAAACAAAGCTGCAATGAACATTGGAGTACACGTGTCTTTATCTCTAAATGTTTTCAGATTTTTTTGGGTAGATACCCAGGAAAGGGATTGCTGGGTCATATGGCAATTCTATTCGTAATTCTTTGAGGAACCTCCACACTGCCTTCCATAACGGCTGCACCAGTCTGCATTCCCACCAACAGTGTATGAGGGTTCCTTTTTCTCCACAGCCTCTCCAACATTTGTTATTATTTGTCTTGTTGATGATAGCCATTCTGACTGGGGTGAGGTGATATCTCATTGTGGTTTTGATTTGCATTTCTCTGATGATTAGTGATGTTGAGCATTTTTTCATATGTCTATTTGCTTTTTGTATGTCCTTAATGAGATTTTTTAATTGGGACTTTCATGTTAGTTCTTTTGATAAGTAAACTATTATAAAGTAATGGCATAATTGTTTTCTTTTAAAAATATACAAGAACTTGTACATCGAAATGAATGTTATCCTTCCAATTAGTCACCATGGGAACCCAGGCACATGCACTTTTATTTGTAGGTAATATATACACAAGATAAACAACACAAAAGGTACACAGTGAAATCCTTGTTGCCCTCATTTTCTCAGTTCAACAGCACAGACAACCAGTGTTACAAGTTTTGTGACTATCCTTCCAGAGATAGTCTTTATATATACAAACATTTTAATCTATGAGACATACATTTTAATAGAATGAAAACAAAATTTTGTGCCTCTTTTTCCACCTCTGGTACTATATCATAAGCTGATTTCTATGTCAGTGAATAGAGATCTACTACATCGTTTTGTTGTTCTATTTGTAATAAACTTTTTATTGAAAAGTGCACAAAGTGGTGTGTAGCTAGGTGAAATATCACAAAGTGAACACATTCGTCTAACCAGCACCCAAGTCAAGAAGTTTTTTGTTTCCGTCCCTTCCAAACTTTATACATTTTGTTTCTTTTTCTTGCCTCATTACACTGGCCATAACCTTTAGTACAGTATTGAATAGAAGTAGAGACAGCAGACATTCTTGCTTCATTCCCAATCTTGGAGGGAAAACTTTGAATATTTCACCATTAAATAAAATACTTGCTGTCGATTTTTTGTAGATACTCTGTGTCATACTAACAAAGTCCCCTTCCATTCCTAGTTTGCTAAGATTGTTTATCATAAGCAAGTTTTGAATCATAGCAGGTGTTTCTTCCACATCTACTGAGATGATTATTTTTTGCGTTTATTCTGTTAACACAGTGAATTACATTGACTTGGTTTTGAATGTTAACTCAACCTTGCATTATTGGAATAAATACAGCTGTGTCAAGAGATATCCCAAATTCTTCTCCACACTAGCTAGAGAGTAGCCCCCCTTATCCGTGGTTTCACTTTCCATGGTTTCAGTTACCTGCAGTTAACTGCAGTCCAAAAATATTAAATGGAAAATTCCAGAAATAAAAAATTCATAAGTTTTAAATTGCACACCATTCTGAGTAGTGTGATAACATCCCACTTCATTCCACCTGGGATGTGAATCATCCCTTTGTCCAGTGAATCCCCACTGTATACACTACCCGCCAGTTAGTCATTTAGTAGCCGTCTCAGTTATCAGATCAACTGTCATGGTATTGCAGTGCTTGTATTCAAGTCACCCTTATTTTACTTAATAATGGCCCCAAAGCTCAAGAGCAGTGATGCTGGCAATTTAGATATACCAAGAGAAGCCATAAAGTGCTTTCTTTAAGTGAAAAGGTGAATGCATTACAATAAGATATTTTGAAAGAGAGACCACATTCACATAACTTTTATTATAGTATATTGTTACAATTGTTCTATTTTATTGTAGTTATTATTGTAAATCTCTTACTGTGCCTAATTTCTAAATTAAACTTTGTCATAGGTATTGTATGTATAGGACATATAGGATTTGGTACTATCAGCAATTTCAGGTATCCACAGGGGTCTTGGAATGTATCCCCCACTAATAAAGGGGAACTATTGTATTAATTTATATTCTCAACAATGTACGAGAATATATGTTTCCTAATCTCCCAGCTAACACTTAATATTTTAAGACTTTTAAAAAATATGCCCAATAGGTAAAGAAGAAAAAAGGTGTCTCATTTTTGTTTTAACTCAGTTTCCAGACACTGGTTAGGTTGAGCATATTTTCATATACTTAGTGGCCATCTGTATTTCCTCTTTTGTGAATTACCTGTTCATAGTCTTAGTATATTTCTTTCCAGTAGTTTTTCCTTGGCTAGTGATATATAAGAGTCCTTTTTACATGATGTAAATCTCTTCTTTTAGTCTAACAACACATTAACTTGACTTCGTTCACATGAATTTTAAATTTTGAGGTCAAATTTATCAACCTTCTGTTTCCTTTTTGTTTCTTGTTTAAGAATGTATTACCTAACTCAAGTTCATAGTGACGTCCTCCTGTTGTCTTCTAATAACTATAGTTTTGTATTTCACCTTTTTAAAAATGCACATGGAATTCATTTTTAGAAATACAGTTAAGTATCTAATTCACTTTATAGTCACACAGTGTCCTTGTTTTGACCAGTCTTGATTCCAAGTGATTCTGAACCCATTTCAAAAATTAAGTCTGTATCAAAGGAACATGGCTTAATTGCCAAAATAAAAGTATTTTTCAGTTAAGTAGGTGGAATTAGGGTGTTCTAGTGCCTTTTAGAAAATATTTTTCTTTAATGTTAAGATTTTACACCACTTACGATACTGAGGGAGAAATGTCACAGGCTCTGAAGAAAATTTAAAATACGAAACTTCATAAATGTTTTGCTAGCACTGCAGGAAAGTCAAGATTCTTTTGGGACAGCCAAGTGGTTCAATTGGTTAGAGCGCAAGCTCTTAACAACAGTGTTGCCGGTTCGATTCCCACATGGGCCAGTGAGCAGCACCCTCCACAACTAGATTGAAGACAACGAGCTGTCCACCATCCAGTGGGGCTGCCGGATGTCTCAGTTGGTTAGAGTGTGAGCTCTTAACAGCAAGGTTGCTGGTTCAATTCCCTCACAGGATGGTGGGCTGCACCCCCTGCAACTAAGATTGAAAACGGTGACTGGACTTGGAGCTGAACTGCGCCCTCCACAACTAGGATGACTTGGAGAGGATAGGTCCTGGGAAAACACACTGTTCCCCAATATTCCCCAATTTAAAAAAATTAAGAAAAAAGGTTCTTTCAATAACTTGTGATAGTACTTTAGTTCAAAACTAGTATAAGCAAATAAATACTTTCTTGACTCACATAACTAAAAGTTCCGGGGGCACGTTACCTTTAGGCATAGCTAAATCCAGGGTTCTGCATGGACCTGGTAGACAAAAGTGTTTCAAACTGCCATACTAGCTGAGAACCACAAAAGAAAGAAGCAGGCTTTTTTGGTTCCTTAAGCAAAATAATTAATCCTGGAACAAATTCTGATTAGCTGAGCTTGGACCTCAAGTCCATTCTATCAGTCATTGCCCAATGGACAGGCCTGGGTCACATACCCAACTGGAATGGTAGACAGTTTGACAAGGCCCACCTAAGCGACATAGGTTGGAATGCAGCTTGAAAGAGGGGTTCTGCTGCCAGAAGCAGGAGCAGTTGTTGCTGTGTACACAGCCACCAATGTCCACTATACTCTTCTTTCTCTTGGAAATAATTGGTGTGTTTTCTTAGGCACATACAGTCTTGACTATTGTCAGTCCAGTGCACTTTTTATATTAGATTCAGTTAATCAAATTGTGTCTTACTTTGTAATCTTGGTTCTTTAGACATGTGTTATTGTACACTTGAAGGTACTGATAAATGTTACTGTGTTTTTAAGCCTTTACGGAAGTGGGAGGATACCGGGAGCTACTGAATAATTACTTAAACGCTAAGCCAAGCATAATCCGTGAAGGAAACTGGACTGCCAAGCCAGAATGCTACCTCCCTCGCCTGGATTCTTTCCATATCTTCCGAAATCCCATCACTGCAGATCTCCCTTGGCCTGGAATCGTCTTTGGTGTCTCCATCGTCTCTTTGTATTACTGGTGCTCCAATCAGGTAATTAGACACTTTGCAGCCGAAGTGACTGTATTGGGGGCTGGTGGTCCCAGATGCATTCCAGGCTCCACTACAGTCTCTGCAACTGCAGGCAGCTGTGCGCCTGTCTGCATTCGGTGGTCGTTTCCCTTCCAATCTTTATTTATTGCCCAAATAACTTTATGTGAAATTCTGTTTAAAAGGAATTTCTCCCACAGTCCCATCTATAACACATGAACTGTTTTCTTTTTTTTTTCTTCCCTGTCATTATCTAAAAAGCACATTTTGGGGGTGGCCGGTTAGCTCAGTTGGTTAGAGCACGGTGCTCTTTGCAGCAAGGTTGCCAGTTTGAGTTCCACATGGGCCACTGTGAGTTGCACCCTCCACAACTAGATTGAAACAACTACTTGACTTGGAGCTGATGGGTCCTGGAAAAACACACTTAAATAAATAAAAGTTTAAAAACTAAATAAATAGAAACAAAAAGCACAATATTTTTGGATGTGAAAAATAAGTCAGCTCTCCTCGATTGAGTCAATATATTAAATGCAACCAATCAGTATTTCAGTTGGATTTTTTTAAAGGCTCAAACTTATTCTAAAAATTATATGGCTCTCCCTCAATTGTAGATCATTAAATAAATTGTGAAATATTCACATAGTGAAAAGGCAGTATAGAAATAAAAAGGAAGTATGGCTACGTACAATAACATGGATAAATCTTCAAAGCGTGATGCCAATGAAAGCTAGATTATGAAGGCTAGATACTATATAGTCACATTTGTGTAAAGTTTAACACAACCAATGCTAAGTTGTGTTGTTTAGGTATACAAATCAAGTGGCAAAAAACTTATAAAGAAAAGCAAGGAAGAAATAAGATAGTCATGAAAGTGGTCATTTCTGGAACAAGGAAAGGGGTTAAAGTTAAGAAAAGAATTACACATAGCAGCATTACTCAGTCACCAAAAGGGGAAAAACAACACAAATATCCACTAACTAATAAATGGATAAACAAAATGTATATTCATGCATTGGAATATTATTCGGCCGTAAAAAGGAATGAAGTACTGATACATGCTACAAGTTGGGTGACTCTTCAAAACATTATGCTAAGTGAAAGAAGCCAGACATAAAAGGTCACCTATTATATATGACCCAATATCTGGAATAGGCAAATCCATAGAAACAGAAATCTGATTAGTGCTTGCTTGGGGGTGAGGGGGGGAGGGATGCAGTGGCTGCTGAATGGATATGGGTATTCTGGGGCAATGAAAACGTATAGAGAAAGGTGGTAGTTGCCCAATGTTGAGATGCAGCAAATGCTCCTGAACTGTTCACTTTAAATGGTTAATTCCATGTTTTGTGAATTTCAGCTGATTTTTTTTTTTTTTTTTTAAGTCACAGAGAGGCTTCTGAGGTACCTGCAGTGTTTCATCTCTTGATTTGGATGGTGGTTATACCATATGCTCTGTCCTGTGATACAGTGTACTTTCGTGTGTTACATTACAATAAAAAAACAATTAAACATTTTGTGGAACAAGAAAATATCACAGATAGCTAACTCAAGTTTGAAAATGAAGAACCAAGGGGGAGAACTTGCCTGACAAGATACTTAAACGTCTATCAAATAGCAGTAATAAAACAATTTGAAATTTTCAAGAATAGATTATATATAAAATAAAGAGCTCAGAGACAGACTCATGTACTCATAGTAATTTATATTCAAGGGTGCTCCATTAATCAATGGGGGAGATGCATACTCTTTGATGTTTTTAGGAAAACCAGCTTACTATTCGAAGTCACAAAACTTCATCCCTACCTAACATTTATACAAGGTGGACTTCAGATGGATTAAAGATTTAGACGTGAAGTGTAAAAGTATACAATTAAGGGACGTTAATGTTAGAGAACGTTTTTGAGACAGAGGGGAGAATAAATCATATCGGTTTGTTCACATTCATATAAGGACTTTTTAACAACACCATGGACAAAGTTGGCAGATGACAGATTAGGAAAGAGTATTAGAAAAGTTTGTAACGAACGAAAGACAATGGCAAATCCACAAGAACAAGGAGCTCCAGTAGAAATGTGGGCAAATGATAATGACACGCAATTTATAGCAAAGGAAATTCAAATGAGTGTAAATGTTAACAAACGTAACATCCAGAGATATTGCAAAGTGCAATTTAAAGTCACAAGGAGACTGGCAAAAATTAGAATGCTTGATAATGCCAAGTGTTGGGGAGATATGGCTGTTGAGGAACCCTGTGCACTTCTGGTGCTGTCGGTTCTGGAAGGTAATCTGACAGTATTTAATAAAATTACGTATATTGTACTCTATGACCTAGCAGTGATGTTCCTGGGAATATACCTAAAAAATCTTCATGCGAGTTCACCAGGGACAATATGTAAGACACTGATCACAGTGTTGATTATGCCAGTTGCTATAAAGCGGATAGATGAAATGGGGGCAGGGTAATACTGTGGAATACTACGCAGCAGTGAGAAGCAGTGCACTAGATGTACACCTAGCAATGCTGATGGATCTTCAGAATATACCGAATGGAGGGACAAGAAACAAGATGAGATCTAGAGCACAATACGTGGATGTTCTCTGTAACGTAACTAGAAATTTGTATTCTTTCCCTTCTATTTATTATGTGTGTGTTTTTTGTTGTTGTTTTGTTGTTGTTTTTCCACAAAACTTTTATTGATGAAATTCAGAGTATAATAGTAATAATTGAATACAGTTTTTTTTGTTTTGTTTTTTGGTTTTTGGTTTTTGTTTTTGTAATACAATTCTAATAACAAGAAGAATGGAATGCTTTTGGGGGGAATAACATCAAAGTTAGTGTTCCCTTTCTATTGCAAATGTTCATGTTTATAAACCATTCATTGATTTATAAAATTTCCCTGTACATCGATTAACCTATTTTTAGTTAAAATGTGTTGAAAATAACTTCTCCCATTTTGTGCCTTCTTTTTTCCATTTTTGAATGTCTTACGAGGCAAAAATTTAAGTCAAATGTATAGCTCTTCTTCTTTTTGTGTCTTTTTTTATTATTATTATGTGTTTTAATTATGCTATTTTGCCTAGAAGATAAGAAAAATCTTTCGGTATTTTCCTTTTCAATTTCTTCTGTAACCATAACTTTGGAAGTTGCCACTGGACTTCCACTTCTGACAATAGGTCAACTAGATTTCCTAAACTACCTCCTAGTACAAAGCTCCTAGGAATGCCGAGTAAAATATAACAAACATTTTTTTTTTAGATTCATAGAGGAGCTCTTAAGAAAGGAAAATCTCCAGAGGCTGAAAACAAAGAAAGAACTGAAATCAAAAGAGCTAAGCTGACACTGACACTGACGATGCCCTGACAGCATTTACCAAGCTTGGTTTTGAAAGCCTTAGGTTTAAGTGGCCAGGTGAGAACAGGAGTTCATGCATGGTAAAGAGAGAAACCTCCATGTAGAACTTGGATTCTTGAAAGGTTATAACCTCAGTGAAAGGGTAAACTAGGAAAAAATTTGCCCACCAGCAAGGAGAAACAACAGCAAAAAAAAAAAAAAAAAAACTTCAACCAGGGTTCCAGTATGTATGGGTTTTTAATTTTCCTTGTATGATCAAGAAAACCCCATGGGAAGAAATGAACATAAACTCATCCAAAAAGTATTACATACCGACTTGGCAGGAGTATCAGCAAATTCTCTCTGGAGGGATGCACCCTAACCAAGGTTTTGTAGGATTCCCATAAATAAATGCCTGCTCAGTATGAGCCCCCAATCCAAAATTAGAAAACATGGAAGAATCAAACCATCTTGAGCAGGACACAGAGTTAGTACCCTCAAACTTCAGAAAATTGAAGTATTAGATAACGAAATATAAAATAAGTATTTAAAGGAATGAATGGGACTGAAAGCATTAACACAATTCTATCAAAAAAGATCAATCAGATTTGAAAACTGAAACTTCTAGAAGTGAAAAAATATACTTACTGAAATGTAAAACTCAGTAAAGGTTAAAATATCAGATTAAACAAATCTAAAGGGAAAAAAATACAGTAATCTGGAAGAGAAAACTGAAGAAATTACCCAGAAAGCACAAAAATGGAAAGTGTGAAAGAGAAACAAAGTGACATGGAAGATAGAATGATGGTTAAAATACATCTCATTGGAGTTCCGGAAGAAAAGAAAAGCGATATTTGAAGAGAAAATGCTGAGAATCTTTACAATTGTTGAAAGAAACAGCAGGAATCATCAGATTCAGGAATCACAGTGAATCTCAAAAGAAATAATGCAAAAATCTACATAATGTCACATCATAATGAAATTTCAGAATATGGAAGACAAGGAGATTTTGAAAGCCTCCTGAGAGTAAAGATTGCCTGTACTTATAAAAGAAGACAATTATACTGACAACAGACTTCTCATAGCAACAATGTAACCCAAAGGTAGAGGAGTAAAATTCTCAAAGTGCTAAGGAAAATGTCAAAACCAAGGGCAAAACAAAAACATTATTTTTCTTAAAGACTGAAAGATGTACCTATAGAAAAAAGAACTGCTAAAGAGCAAGAAGGAGTTGTTAGCAAGGATGTTGACAGGCACATGAGAAAATCTAAAGCATTGGCTTTGGGGGTTCTTTTTTCAAAATTTTTTTGATTACAGCTGGCATACAATATTATATTAGTTTCAGGTGTACAACATAGTAATTATACATTTATATAACTTACCCGATAAATCTAGTGCCCATCTGATACCATATAAGTGTGATCAAAAGATACGGTGAATGTTTAAATTTAAAAAATGTATTACAGTAAAAGACACATTGTCATTAGTCCCCCTCGCTTTGAACACACTTATCCCATCATTCTGGCCAATTTCTGAAGCGGTTGTGGAAGTCCTCTTTCATGAGTGCTTTTACTTCATCCTCCATCATGACAATGCTCCGCGTCACACATCGCTTCTGCAATTTCTGTCAAATAAAAACATTACGGTGTGTCCTCATCCACCTTATTCACTGGATCTGGCACCGTGCGACTTCTAGCTCTTCCCCAAAGTAAAAATGACCATGAAAGGTAAACGTTTTGAATTGAATCAAGACATCAAGGAGCCACGACAGCGCAACCAAAGACACTCACAAAAGAGGACTTCCAGAACTGCTTCAGAAAGTGGCAAGAACAATGGGATAAGTTTGTTTAAAGAGGGTGGGGGTATTCTGAGAGGGATTAATGGCAATGTGTCTTTTACCGTAATAAATTTTTAAATTAACGTTCACCGTATTTTGTGATCACACCTTGTACATAGTTATTACAATATTATTGACTGTACTCCTTAAGCATTGGCTTTTTTGATTTGAATGAATTAGCATTGGCTGATTATTATTAATATCACAAGTAAAAGAGGACAGAACTGAAATATTGGACTGCAGTTTGGAGTTAAATCTGGCTTTAAATTGTACAGAAGGGTGGTCTATTGGTTTTCTTTAGACTTGAAGTTGTATCCATGTTAAAAACATTTTTACATAAATTTTATTGGGGAACAGTGTGTTTCTCCAGGGCCCATCAGCTCCAAGTCATTGGACTTCAATCTAGTTGTGGAGGGCGCAGCTCAGCTCCAAGTCCAGCTGCTGTTTTCAGTCTTTAGTTGCGGGGTACACTTGAACTGGCAACCTTGTTGTTGAGAGTTCACGCTCTAACCAAGTGAGCCATCTGGCTGCCCCATGTTAAAAATTTTTAGGGTAATTATTAAAAGTATAAAAGTAGAATATCCTAACTAGTAAAGAAAATGATTTAAGAAGAAATTTTAATTACCATCAAACTGTGAGCATTTTTTCACATTATTTAAATGTTCTTCAAAAATATAATTTTAGTGCATACTTAATACTATGTTGTTTTGATGCACTGGACCGTGACTTTATGTTCTTTCTTAAGTGCTTCTCCACCTGCCAGCTGTACCATTCTGTTCAGCCTGAGTGCACACTACCTCTTACAGCAGGAGCCCCATGAAATGGGTTGTGAAACATCTTCCAGGACATTTTTGCATTTTAAAGGTCTATACTAATTCATCTCAATTTAGATGAATGAAATTGGTTCCAGTTGTGTGCACACATTTGTTGCCAGGGACCCACCTTTGCTTTGATTGATGTCACAGGGCTCTCTTCCTTCTGCCCGGCAGAGATGTTCTCTATAGCCTTGAAGAGGGACAGCATGTACGCACTGTGCTGCCGTGCTGGATGTGCCGTGATAGCAGTGAGACCAAGGTCGTGTGTTCCATCCCTGTCCCCTCCAGCAGCTGTGCATTGAGCAAAACATGCTCACTGGTCACACACATCTCCTCTGGCCTTGGATGCCCCAGAGATGTGTGTGCCCCCGGATGATTGGGGTGAGCAGCTTAGCAGAAACCCACCAGAGGACACATCTGGTGGCTGCAGCAGGTCACAGTTGTCCTATCTCTGCCAAGACGGCTCAGGCTTCATGCACTCAGGTGAGCCATTCCCTCACCCACCTGTATTTCCTTGGCAGATCTTTGTCCAGAGGTGCCTGGCGGGGAAGAATCTGTCTCACGTGAAAGGCGGCTGTGTCCTTTGTGGGTACCTGAAGCTGCTGCCCATGTTCGTCATAGTGATGCCCGGAATGATCAGCCGCATCCTGTACCCGGGTAAATTCTTGATTCTGATGTGTTCACCCCACGCAGTGGGGTTCTCAGGTTGCCCACCGCGTACCGGTGTTGAGGTACCCGAGATTGCTGCCATCGGTCTGGATTAGAGTTACAGCTGAACAGACGCCTGGCAGAGATCTTGGAGGTAGATAGCAAGAGAGAAATTCCAGAGAGAGAAGTTTGGGCAGGGAAGAGCCGACTGGTGCTCCCTGCGACCAGGCCTGGTCTCTGTCACAGCGTGGAGGCACTGTCCCCAGGAAGGCTGAGATCTTCAGGTGGGGCTTGTCGGAGGGGGAGTTCAGTAGAACCCCAAAGTAGGTCTGACTCTGAGGCCCACATTCTTTCCATTAAATGCTATAAGAACACCCCTTTATCCCTTAATGAGCTATCATAATTCTGTGGATGTATCTCATCCCCATTTCAGCCTAGTTTTATTAGCTGTACTGTCTCTCGGGGTACCAGTTTGTTTATTCATTCAACCTTTACGGAGCACATACTCTGATAGGTATAGCCACTGCGCCAATCTGGCAACTTCCATGAGAGTCTTCTGCTGCAGTGCTGTGCAGGCCAAACAGAGTGTAAACACTTCTTACTGCTCAGTAACATGCACAGAAGACATCACGAACCCTAATTTATCCTTCAGTCGGCCCCTGAGACATGCCTCTTTTCTTAATCCTAGTTCCTTTCCGGTTTTAACAGAAAGGAGTGATGTTTCAACATTCCTACCTTTGGTCTTTGGTTGTCAGGCAGCGCTCTTTTGGGCCTCATGGGTGGTGCCTCCTCAATGAATAGAAAATAGGCCCCTGTGCTTTCCAGGACGCCAGAGTCCCCTGGGCTTCACAGCCCTGCCTCCCCACCCACACTCCACACCATGGACTGCCCCATTCACTGAGGAAGAAGATTGGGCAGAATTGCATGTATTATGGCTTCTAAAAGCCGCTAAGGGAAGGGGAGGGAGAGCGGGGAATAGCTCCTCCCTCTAGCTGGAATGGGCCTCAGGAACCCAAATTCCCTCCAGCCTCTGACTAAGAGGTGAATAGAGTTCATGGAATGCACTGGGAAGAGCCCTTGGAGTGGAGAAGGGCCCGGAACCACTCATCCCTAGTCCTCATAGATCCATTTACCCGTGCCAAATATCTAAAGCCAAAAAGCCATTTATCATGAAAGCTTGGCACCTGCCCATGTTCCTGGAAGAATATGATTTCCTAGTAACCTAAGTGCTTCTGGCCCTAGATTCTGGGTCTCTCCCCTGGCCAGAGCTGGGGACCAGACACTGCGAAGGTGTGATTCTCCAAATCTGGCTTTCTGTGTAAGCCTCTTTTGTTTGAAAATGATGTGCATTCTTGTCTCCTATTTCTTCTGAGCTGATGTCATCCTCAGGCCATCTGGTGGCGAGATTGTCACCAGCAGCACCAGGCCTCCGTGCCACCAGCTCAACAGTCCCCACAGGGTGTTTCCTTTCCCAGTAGTTCCCACAGAAATCTCAGATGAGTCCTAGTGAACTCACTTGAGTAATAGGGCCAGTCATTGTGACCAAAGAGAAGGAATATCCAGAATGGCCAAGTCTGGCTCTTGGGCCCCTCCCAAGCCATGCCTGTCACCCAGTGCAGAGGGAAAGGAGAGTGGGCAGATGAAAACAGACGTTCACTGTAGCCACCCCCTTGAGTTATTATATTCTTTCTCTGGATGTTTGGCGACCACTTCTTAAGCTTAGATAACTGTCCCCATTAAAATAATTTGTTTCACACATAAACCTAGGCAATATCCTGCCTCCTTCTAGTCTATGGTGATTTATTGTTTTGTGTTTGTTTTTGTTTTGTTTTCATATGGTAACTTTATATCCTTTATTTAAGCTCTTGAAGGGCATATCACATTCACTTTCTTTACTTTGTGTGAAATTTCTTCCCAAATACTCTAAAACAACACCCCTATCAGGGCTAAGGGAATAAGATTATGAGTTGCACACACATTAGTAGGCGGATGAAGAACCCGTTTGCTTTCTTAACATGTAGCTGGGATCATTGAAAGGCTTGCTGAGGTCAGGGGACTTCTTTGGGTCAAGCCATGAATTGGTAGAAGCATTAATTCGTTTGACTCCTTGGTGCCTAACTCCTAGCTTACGCTTCCACCACAAGCTCCTGAAGAGGGTGTGTGATCATGAATTAGAGGGTCACCCGTAGACCAAGAATCTAACAAGTTAAGAATCTACAACTCCTATTTGTTTCCCTTTCCCTGAGCTAGATTTTGGAGCTGTAATGTCAACATGTTGGTATGACTATATCTCTCTTTGCAGAAAAAGTGGCATGTGTTGTACCTTCTGAATGTGAAAAGCACTGTGGCATCAGAGCTGGTTGCAGCCCCATGGCCTACCCAGTGCTGGTGGTAGAGCTGCTGCCCAGTGGTAAGAAATGGGCCCTGCCATCGAAGGCTATAGAAACCCCATGATTTGTGTCCCCATTGGAGCCTGTGCCATCAGGCTGTAAGTGAGGGCTCATCTACCAGTCAGCCCATCCTTCTGGGTAGAAATGGAGGCTGTGGAGTGGAAGACATTAGTTGAGTAGAAGGCAGCTTGCTTGCCTTGAGGGAAGGAGCTGGGCCTCCTCTCTCTTCGTTCCTCACACATTCACACTCATAGGGCACATGCTGGCAGGGGCACAACTTGTGCTCGCGACTTGTGTTGTTCACTTCCCCGGCTTAGCTCATGCCTTTGCTCCTTCGTTCTGCACATGGGCACCACACTGTACTAGACATTATTCTAAGCCATGAGCACAGGGGTGAGAGAAACCTAGTCCTGCTCTCAAAGAGCTCACATCCAATGGGGTGGGCGAGGAGATGGGCAGTTTGCCAAGAGTGAAATAGCTTTAACTGCGAGATGACAGTGAGCTTATGCATTCATCTCACCTGCTTCCCGAAATCCCATGGAAATGGCCAAACGGATAGTACAACTAACAAAAGTAATTTCACATTAGCTCTGGAAATCAGTAGGCTGGAAAAGTTGAGACTTTTCTGTACAATACTATATAGGTGGAATCTGACAGGGGATTGCTAACCATCCCACAGTTCAGGAAGGAAGTTGTCTGGATTTTCCAGCTGAGCCTGTCTTAGAGCACCCAGGGCGGCGAAGGAGAGTGGGCTTAGGACCCCTGAAGGAAGGCAAAGCCACGGACACTAGTCTTTGCCTGGCCCAAGGAGCCCGCTGAATACAGTGGGGACTTGCTGCAGTGGACCTTCAGTTCAGGCCCTGGTTACCTTACCCGGCAGCACATAGAAATCTCCCGACAGAGCAAAGTCCTTGCCACATGGTGGCCTTTCAGGTAATAATAGTAGATTGGCATGTTTATAGCTAACATTTGCTGAGTGCTTGCTCTGTATTGGGAATTGTGTTAACCTATCTTCTTAATTTGTCTTCATCCTAATAACAGCCTTACGTGGTAAGTACTTGTATTCCCAGTTTACAGATGAGGACACTGAGGAACGAGGAACAGTCTCACTTGCCTGTTGTCTGAAACTTCTCTGAGCCTCTGGCTTCTCATCTGTAAATGGGGAGAGGGAAGTGGTGCCCATCTCACAGGGTGGGAGGGAGGGGCCGTGCAGGCTGATGCCTGCAGGGCTGTTCTGGCACAGAGTAACACTCAGAAGACCTTAGCTCCCATTATTGTGTAAAGACACGGCAGGAAACTAGTAAACCTCATCACAAAGTCAGGACAAATGTAGTGCATGCATCTATCTTAGATGGAATTACACTCCAAATACACTTTGGATGTTTTGTAGGAGAAAATTAAGTGTATAGAAAAGTTCCTTAGGAGACCTAAGGCATCTCCTGGCATGAACAGAGGAGGTCCAGGAAATGTCCCTTCTCTTCCAGGTATACAAGGTTTGATGCTGTCTGCACTACTGGCCTCTCTCATGTCCTCCCTGACTTCTGTTTTCAACAGTGCCAGTGCCCTGTTCACAATGGACATCTATACCCAGATGCGGCCTATGGCCACTGAAAAGGAACTCATGGTGACAGGAAGGTGAAGGATTCCTCTAATTGCATTAGTTACTGCTGTCAAATGAAACGACCACAATGGTATTACATGAAAAATTTAGGCTAGAATTCTATACATAGAATCATCCTGTTTACAGTATGGATGTATTATTTTTGCTGCCATTTTGCAGTGAAGATGTATTGCTTGTATAATCACAAAGAAAACTTTCCATTTGGGAAAAAAATTAAGTAATCACGGTGATAAAAATGAGTATAGTTTACTGTACCTCCAAAATAGTCCTTGTGAGGAAATGTACATACAGTATCTCATTCAGTCCTCATGATATCCTTTAAAGGTAAGTTTTACTGATCTTATTCTCTTTGGGAAAATGGGGGGAAAGTGGCTGAGGGAAGAGAATTGATCTACCTGAGGTCGCACAGTAAGCAGGAGAATTTGTCCATCTCAGGGCCATGCTGTCAACCATGATGCCACAATCCCATGCTAAGCCTGGAGGGGGGGATACATACACATGTAAAACGTGGTTCCTGTCTGTGTTCCATAGGGTTTCACACTGGCTGCCCTTGCGCCACATCCAGCCTGCACACATGTAACATGGCCTACCTTGTGTCCATATGCTTCTTTTGTCTTGCTTCAAGGTGCATGTTGCCCATCTATTCTATTTGTCTAGCCCTTCTTTTGAGTTTGTCTTTACATTTTGATTAGTATTCCATAGTTTAAAATCACTGTTCTGAGCAATTTTAAGAAACAGGTACCACTTTTATTTACAGTGTTATAGAACATAGAAAAAAATGAAGACTTAAATTCGTTTTACGAAGCTCAAGATATTGATGCCAAAACGTAACAAATATAGCACAGAAAAAAAATTAAAACTAAAGAGTAATCTCACTTTTAAATACTAATGCAAAAGTTGTAAATAAAATATTAGCCACAAATTCAACAATATATTAAAAGAATGTTAAAAGAATGATATCTCTTTACCAACTGTGATTTTCCCCCCCAGAAATATAGGATGGTTTAATGTTAGAAAATGTAGTAATATAACTCAACATATTAACAGATCAAAAACGAAAAATCGTATGTCTCTCTTTACAGATGATGAAAAGGTATTTGGTAAAATGGGTACCTTTCAACATGACAAAACATATAGTACATATCATCTAAAAGCTTACATCATACTTAACGAAGAAACTAGAAAGGAACAAGGCAAGAATGTCCACCCTTACAACTATATTTATACTAATATATAAATATACAACATATAAGTAAAATATATTTACTAAAAGTAGACCCACAGGTGAAGATAGCAGAAAAGGATTTTAAAATAACCGTGATTAATATGTACAAGAAAATAGAGGGAAAATGTACAAAAATAGATGAAAATATTGAGAATTTCACCAGACAATTAGAATTTCTAAAAGAATTGAAAAAATTTTTAGAATTGAAAAATAAATATCTGAAATTAAGAACTCAGTGGATGGGTTAACAACTGAGTGGGTATAACAGAAGACACAATTAGTGGATTAGAAATGGAACATTGACAATATCCAAAGGAAAAAAGGAAAGATACACACAGAGTACAATTAGAATCACAGAAAGAGAGGAGCAAATTGGGTAGAATCAATTTTGGAAAGATAATGGCCAAGAATTTCCCAAAACTGATGGACAATTATTCACAGATTTGAGAAATTCAACAAATTGCAAGCAGGATAAATACAAAGGAAGCCTACTGAAAAATGAAGATAAAGAGAAAATCTTTAGATTAGCCAGAGGAAAATAAATCACATTATCTTCAAAAGAGACTGACAGCAGAATTTTCAACAGAAACTATAAAAGCCAGAAGATAATGATGTGACATCTTCAAGTGCTAAAAAACAAAACAAAACAAAACAAAAACTACCAACCTAGAATTCATTAACCATCAAAAATATTCTCCACAAAAAAGGTGAAATAAATATATTTTTAAATAAATGCAAGTTGAAAGAATTTATTACATTAGACTTCAACTATAAGAGATACCAAAGGAAGTTCCTCAGACTGAAGGAAAACAACCTATATAGAGGATGTGAACTTCAGAAAAGAATGAAGAGTACCAGAAAGGGTAAATATGTGGGAAATATAAATGAATATTGACTGTTGAAAATATCAATAAGAAAAAAATGTTTATGGGCTAGATAACATTGAAAGCAAAATATGTGACAATAATAGCAGAGAGTATGCGAAGAAACTAAATGGAACTTACTATCTGATTATAGAATTATTTGGGATGTAATAAAAGTAAAACTTCTGGCTGGTCCAGTGGCTGAGGCAATTGGAGCTCTGTGCTCCTAACACCGAAGGCTGCCAGTTCGATTCCCACATGGGCCAGTGGGCTCTCAACCACAAGGTTGCTGGTTCGACTCCTCAACTCCCACAAAGGATGGTGGGCTGTGCCCCCCTGCAACTAAGATTGAACAGGGCACCTTGAGCTGAGCTGCTGCTGAGCTCCCAGATGTTTCAGTTGTTTGGAGCGCGGCTTCTCAACCACAGGGTTGCCAGTTCGACTCCCGCAAGGGATGGTGGGCTCTACCCCCTGCAACTAACAACAGCAACTGGACCTGGAGCTGAGCTGCGCCCTCCACAACTAGGACTGAAGGACAATAACTTGACTTGGAAAAATTCCTGGAAATACACACTGTTCCCCAATAAAGTCCTATTCCCCTTCCCCAATAAAAAAGAAAAAAAATCATTTTTTTTTAAAAAAGTAAAACTTCTACCAGACTATGATATGTCAAGTATGCATGTAATCTCTAGACTAAGCAATAAAAAAAAGTTCAAGAATGTTTAACCAGTTAATAGAAGGAAAATATGGAATAATAAAATATTTGATTAGCCCAAAAGAATTTAAAAGGGGATAAAAAGAACATAAAAGGTGGGTTAAATAGAAAACAAATGATAGGATGGCACATATACCCAAATATACAAGATGTGATCAAACAATACAGTGAGTGGTTAAGTAAAAAATTTATTACAATAAAAGACGCATTGTCGTTAATCCCCCTCAAGATGCACCGCCTCGCTTCAAACACACCCCATCATTCTTGCCACTTTCTGAAGCAGTTCTGGAAGTCCTCTTTTATGTTTTTAGTAGCAGTGTCGTGGCTGCCTCAATGTCCTGAATAATTCTGACTTTGGGGAAGAGCCAGAAGTTGCACAGCGCCAGATCCAGTGAATAAGGTGAATGAGGACACACTGTAATGTTTTTATTTGACAGAAATTGCAGAAGCGATGTGTGACACGGAGTGTTGTCAGGATGGAGGAGGATTTACATCACACTTTAAAATACAACTTAGCACAATGTGATATATAGATGATGTATTACAGAATTGTACACCTGAGACTTATGTAGCCTTCCTAATAATTGTCACCCCAATAAACTTTAATTAAAAAAAAACAGCTTCTCTCAACCATAGCTCACACCTGACTGACAGCACTGAACAAGTTGAAACTTGTCACACACTGTTAATAAGGTTTGATGCGTCACTTCCCATATTGAAATTCCCTGCCTTTCCGTTGGATGGCACTCAGCAGCAGCATTCACCATATTTTGTGATCACAACAGAAAGTTTCCATGTCACATATCGCTTCTGGTAGACAGCAGTTTCTGTCAAATAAAAACATTAGTGTGTCCTATTCACCACACCTGGTTACCATGCGATTTCTGGCTCGTCCCCAAAGTCAAAATGACCATAAAAGGTAAACATTTTGTATCAATTCAGGACATCAAAGAAGCCACAACAGCACAACTAAAGACACGAAAGAGGACTTCCAGAACTGCTTCAGAAAGTGGCAAGAACGATGGGGTAAGTGTGTCTGAAGCGAGGGGGAGTATTTTGAGGAGAATTAATGGCAATGTATCTTTTACTGTAAAAAATATTTTTTATGTAAACATTCACCTTATTTTTTTATCACACCTTATATCAGTAATTTCATGAAATGTGAGTGGATTCTGAACTAAAATGTTAAGATTATCAGACTATTTTATAAAACCAATTATATACGCTTAGAAGAGACATCACTTTTTCCAGTTTTCTTGAGATCTAATTGACATGTAACATGTAAGTTTAAGGTATACAACATAATGGTTTAATGTGTGTCTGTATTGTGAAATAATTGCCACAAGAAGTTTAGTTTAACACCCATCACTTCATATAGTTACTAATTTTTTCGTTGAGATGAGACCTTTTAAATCTGCTCTCTTTGCAACTTTCAAAAATACAATCCAGTGCTGTTAACTATGGTCAGCATGCTGTACATTACATTCCCAGGACTTATTTAACTTACAGGTTGTACCTTTTGACCACCTTCACATGTTTCTTCTACCCCCTGCCTCTGGCAATGACCAATCTGCTCTGTTTCTGTGAGGTCCATTTTTTTAGATTCCACGTATAAGTGTTTTTCTCTCTCTGACTTATTTCACTTAGCATAATGGCCTCAGGGTCCACCCGTGTTGTCACAAATGACAGGATTTTCTTCTTTTCTTTGGCTGAATAATATATCATTGTGTATAATACCACATTTTCTTTATCCATTCATCCGTCAATGGACATTTAGGTTATTTCCATGTCTTGACAATTGTGTATAACACTGCAGTGGACATAGCAGTGCAGATCTCTTCAAGATAGTGATTGTTTCCATCAGAGATCTACCCAGAAGTGGAATTGCTGCATTGTATGGTAGTTCTAGTTTCATGTTTTTGGAGCACTTCCATACTGCTTTCCATAGTGGCAGTACCAATTTACCATATTTTGCCCTGTGTCATGTGCTCCCATGTATAATGCGCACCCTTGTTTTTGGCCCAAACTTTCAGGGGAAAAAATGCTTCATTTTAATTTTTTTAATTCAAAATTTTATCTGTTTACATTTAGAAACTTGTTTTTTGTATTATAAAGGAAGTTTAGCATTTATTTTTTAACATTATGGTATAAGAAATTTTATGTAGCAAAAAATTACAAAACACAAGAACAGATACAAGGTACAAGAAATTTTATGTACCGGTAACAAATTTATAACTATACATCATAGAAGGCCAAGAACTCTTCGTTGTCGCAAGTTTGTTGTAAGTTCAACAAAACCAATTACATATTCAAGGTATTATTTTGCATACGGATATCGTTGTTGATTTCTAGAGTTACACTTCTAACTCATAAGCATAAATAAATGAATTAAAAACGTTTATATAGATACAGAATTAGTACCACCCATGTATAATGCTCATCCTTATTCTTCCCTCACAAATTTTGGCAAAAATGTATTATACATGCAAAATATGGTACATTCCCACCAACAGTATACAAAGGAGAGTTCCCTTTTCTCCACATCCTCACCAGCACTTGTTATCTCTTGTCTTTTTTTTTCTTTTTATTAGTTTCAGGTGTACAAAACAATGTGATAGACATTATCATTTATACCCATCACAAAGTGATAACCTCCCTCCCCCAATCTACTGCTCCTCTGACATCGCATACAGCCGTTACATTTCCACTGTCTCTATTTCTTATGCTGTACTCCACTTCTTGTGAATACACACACACACACACACACACACACACACACACACAAAATTATAGTTGACATTCATTATTATTCAGCTTCAGCTTCAGGTGTACAGCACAGTTACAGGCATCTGCATCGTCCCTGAAGTGGTCTCTCTAATAAGACGTGTCCATCAGATACCATACAAAATCTTTACAACATTATTGATTATATTCCCCAAACTGACTTTCATATCCCTGTGGCCATCTTGTGGTTACAGATTGTGCTTTCTAATCCCCTCACCTTCTCCCTTGTCCCCACCCCCCGTCCCATCTTGCAACCCTCAGCTTTTCCTCTATATCTCTGAGACTGTTTCTGATTAGTGTGTTCATTTATTCTATTATTTAGATTCCGCATATAAGTGAGATCATATGGTATTTGTCTTTCTCCATCTGACTTATTTCACTTAGCATTATGTTCTCTAGGCCCATCCATATCTTTGCAAATGGTAAGATTTCTTTCTTCTTTATGGCCGAGTAATACTCCACTGTATAAATGTACCACAGTTTCTTAATCCAGTCTTCTACCGATGAGCATTTGGTTGTTTCCATGTCTTGGCTATTGTGAGTAGTGCTGCAATAAACATAGAGGTACATAAATTTTTTCGAATTAGTGTTTTGGATTTCTCTGGATATTTTTGCTTTTGTTGCTGGTACTTTTGATAGTTATATCAAGAAGACCATTGCCGGGCAGCCAGTTGGCTCAGTGGTTAGAGCACAGTGCTCATAACACCAAGGTTGCCAGTTCGATTCCCACATGGGCCAGTGAGCTGCACCCTCCACAACTAGACTGAAAACGACTTGACCTGGCGCTGAGCTGCGCCCTCCACAACTAAATGGAAAACAACTTGACATGGAGCTGATCGGTCCTGGAAAAACACACTGTTCCCCAATATTCCCTAATTTAAAAGAAAAATTAAAAAGACCATTGCCAAGACTAATGTGAAGGAATTTTTTCTCTTTATTTTCTTCTTGGGAGTTTTAGTTTTTGGTCTTATATTTATCTTTAATCTATTTCAAGTTAATTTTTGTGAGTATTATAAGATAGGAGTCCAATTTCATTCTGCTGCTGTGAATATCCAGCATCATTTATTGAATAGATTATCTTTTCTCCCTTAAGTATTCTTGGCTCCCTTGTCAAATATTTGTTGGCCATATATGCATGGGTTTATTTCTAGGCTCTCAATTCTGTTCCTTTGGTCTACGATGCTGTGACAGTTAAGTTCACAAACTTGTTGCAATGATGTTGTTAACCCTTTTACGATATCAGAGGGATTATTCATTATGAATTTGTACCAACTGGACAGACAATTAACCAAGTTTACTATTTGGAAGTGCTAAAAAGGCTATGTGAAAAAGACGACCTGAACTTTTCGCCAACAATTCATGGCTCTTGCATCACGACAATGCACCAGCTCACACAGCACTGTCTGTGAGGGAGTTTTTAGCCAGTGAACAAATAACTGTATTGGAACACCCTCCCTACTCACCTGATCTGGCCCCCAGTGACTTCTTTCTTTACCTGAATCAGATAAAGGCAATATTGAAAGGAAGACATTTTGATGACATTCAGGGCATCAAGGGTAATATGACAGCTCTGATGGCCATTCCAGAAAAAGAGTTCCCAAATTGCTTTGAAGGGTGGACTAGGCACTGGTGTAGGTGCATAGCTTCCCAAGGGGAGAACTTCGAAGGTGACCGTAGTGATATTCAGCAATGAGGTAGGGAGCACTTTTTCTAGGATGAGTTCAGAACTTAATTGTTAGAGAAATGCATATGTATCTGTTGTTGTGTCAGTAATACACTGTTTTGATTACTATTGCTTTGTAATAGTTTGAAATTAGAAGTTTGATGCCTCCAGCTTTGTTGTTGTTTTTTTTCCTCAGAATTGCTTTGGCTATTCAGGGTCTTTTGTGGTTCCAAACGAATTTTAGGACTTTTTTTTCTATTTCTGTAAAAAAATGCCTTCGGAAAGTTGATAAGGATTGCATTGAATCTGTAGATAGCTTTGGGTAATATGGATATTTTAACAATATTAATTCATCTAATCCATGAACAGCATACCTTTGTATTTATATCTTCAATGTCTTTCATCCGTGTCTTAGTATAGTTTTCAGTGTAAAGATCTTCTCCTCCTTGGTTAAATATATTCCTAAGTATTTTACTGTTTTTGATGCTATTGTACATGGGATTGTTTTCTTTATTTCTTTTTCAGATAATTCATTGTTAGTGTACGTTGATTTTGATCCTGCAACTTTATGAGAAACTGCCAAACTGTTTTCCAAAATGGTTGCACTCATTTAATTCCCATGAGCAATGTGTGACAATTTCTAGTTGCTCCATATCCTCACCAACATTTTGGCTCCTTTGGCTAATATCAGTTGACCACATATGTGTAGATCTATTTGGACTCTATTTCCATTAATCTGTATGTCTGGCATCACTAAACTCTCTTTATAGTAAGTCTTGAATTAGGTAGTATGAGTCCTCCAACTTTATTCTTCAAAATTAGCTATTTTAGATCTTTTGCTTTTCCATATAATTTTTGGACTCAACTTGTCAATTTTAAGAAGTATTTGGGGATTTTTATTGGGATTGTATTGGATCTATAATCAGTATGGCGAGAATGAACACCTTAAGATTGAATCTTCTAGTCTGTGACCTTGGCACATCTCTCTTTACTTCAATCTTCTCTAATTTCTCTGTTTTCTAGTTTTCAGTGTGGAGATGTTACACATTATTCCTAAGAATTTTTTGTTTTTGATGGAATTGTTATAAATTACCGACTGTTAGCTATTAGTATAAAGAAATACAATTGATTTTTTTAATTCACATTGATACCGTGAACCTTACGAAATTGACTTATTGGTTCTAGTAGCTACTCATATTTTGTAGATTCCTTGGAATTTTCTATGTACACAATCATACCTTCATGAATAAAAATAGGCTTCTTCCTTTACAATCTATAAGTATTTTCTTTTTCTTGCTTTGTTGCACTGGCTGTGACTGGATACAGTGTTCAATAGAAGTGGTGAAAGTAAACCTTTGCATTATTCTCAATCTCAGAGAAGTGTTTAATCTCTCACCATTAAGTATAATTAGCTGTAGGGTTTTTCGTTGTTTTTTTGTTTGTTTGTTTCTGGTTTAGGCAGGTTGAGGAAATTCTCTTCTGTTCCTAAGACACTCCAAAGCAACAAGGACTAGATGAAAATTCCAGACAAAGGCCACTACTAGGAGACAGAGTTACTTGTACAACCTTTGGCAGTCTCGTGGAGCTCAAGCTCCAAATTGAGAGGCCTCAAACATACACAAGGCTCCCCCCCAAGACTTGGTTGAATTCCGAAGCTGTGCATTGTGAAAGGCTAAAAGGCTAAGCAAAAATCTTCCAAAAGTGAACTAGAATATCCTAGGATGTTGAATTGTGTCCAGTGTTTTTTTTTGCACGTATTAGAATGATCATATGTTTTTCTCTCTTACGCTGTTAATGCAGTGAATTTCAATTATTGAATTTTTGAGTGTTAAACCAACCTTATAAACCTGAGCAAAACCCTGTTTGGTCATGTTGTATTCTCTTTTGTATGTTAGTTGGTTTGATTTGTTAATATTTTGTTAAAGATTTTTCCATCTGTATTTATGAGAGATACTGATAATTTTCTTATAATGTCTTTGACAGTATTTGGTTTGAGGGTTAGTCTGCCCTCATAAAATGATTTGAGAATTGCTAACTCTTCTGTTTTCTGAAAGAGTTTGTGTGAGATTAGTATTATTTCTTTATAAATGTTTGGTAGAATTCAGCCATGAAACTTTGTAGATATGTAGTGTTCTTCATGGTAATATTTTTATTAATGTTATGAACTCGGTTTTAATAGATGTATGGCTATTGAGGTTTTCTGTAGGCTGTGTTGAATTTTTCAAGGTATTTGTCCATTTCATCTGAATTGTTAGTTATTGCTAGTTCATAATTTTTCTTTTCTTTTTTTTGATGAATGACAACTTTATATTTTACACTTAAAGGCTGATGAAAACCTATTACTATTCCTATTAAAGAAAACCCAACGTCTCATTTGAAAAGTGCGGTAACTATATTCACTCATTAAATACTATTTAAGTTTTCTAAAACACAACTTGATAACATCTAGTATGCATGTTTAATTTTAGTACAGTGGACTCAAGACCAAGTGTACATGTTGTATACATCAAAGCTCAACTGCAAGTTACCATAGCCATCATCATCATCATTGTTTTCTTTTCAATTCATTTGATTGTTTATTGGCATTATTTTATGGTGATGCTGTGTTAGTGGTAATAAGAATGATTTTGGCTTTTCACGAAGATGACGCCAAAGGCGAAGCAGGAAGCCGCTGCCCCTCTCAAAGCCAAAGCAAGGGCTTTGAAAGCAAAGAAAACGGTGCTGAAAGGCATCCACAAAAAGAAGATCCATGCATCACCCACCTTCCAAAGGCTAAGACACTGCGGCTCTGAAGGCAGCCCACATATCTTCCGAAGAGTACCCCCAGGAGAAACAAGCTTGACCGCTGTGCCATCATCCAATTCCCCATAACTACCGAGTCGGCCATGAAGAAGATAGGAGACAGCAATACACTTGTGTTCATTGTGGATGGATGTCAAGGCCAGCGAGCACCAGATCAAACAGGCTGTGAAGAAGCTCTGTGACACTGTGGCCAAGGTCTGATCGGGTCTGATAAGAGAAGAAGGCATATGTTCCACTGGCTCCTGACTATGGTGCTTTGGATGTTGCCAACAAAATTGGGATCATCTAAACTGAGTCCAGCTGGCTATTTCTAAATATAAAATTTTTTTCACGGGGGAAAAAAAAAAAAAAAAGAATGATTTTGGACCCAATTAATCATGTGTTAATCAGAACATTCTGAACTGCTGATGTTGCAAGAATTGATGCTTTTACAGATAGGGACTGTGAATCAGGCATCTGTACTGTTAACCTGGCCCTCTGGGGGATTTTGGAGTCCCTGCTTTAGTTGAAACAGACATGATTTGTGGGATTATTGTGCCTAGTGCAGGAGTACTTGGTCTGCTAGTAACTGAACCGAGTGGAACTGTAATTCTGCCTGCAGGATTAAATACATTTTTTTGTAAAGACTTAAGTCTCTAGTTTGGAACAGTTAAGCAATTTCTATCTTGTGGCAATCTACAACCTGAATATGACTTGACCAGTGGTAAAGGGATTTGATTTCTTTGCCTTGCAATATTTAATTTTACAGAAATCTCTTAGTGGAGGCAAGGTGAAAGAGTGGTCAGGATGACAGTGGTTTGCCAAATGCACTTTATCTGCATCAATAGTAGCTTTCTTAGCACGGCCTGGAAAATGTCTGCATCATCTAGAATTGTAGTCACATATCAGAAAGCAAACTCTAACATCTGATTTATAACTTCTGGCTCATATTCTGTAATTCCCATATCCTTCTGGCTTTCTGCCATCATCTCTACATCTTTTGGCGTTCTCTTGGGAGCAGCCATCTTGCCAGTAGCCTGCATTATATGGAGTGATCAGACTTCTCCAGCTAAATCACCCAAGTAATGTATTTCAGTCCTGATCTTGCTGCAAGTTCTTAGCCTAGTGTGATTTTTCCAACCCCCCGTATGCCAATGAGCAAGATGTTCAGAAGCATCCTCACTGAGATGGCTCCTAGCACCTCCCATAATTTTACCTTATTATCCTTTAAATATCTGTAGGGTCTGTACTAATTATCCCTCTTTCATTGTTGATATTAGCAATTTATGGATTTTTCTCTTTTTCTCTAATTAAGCTTGCCTAGGGGTTTATCAATTTTAATAATATTTCCAAAGAACCAACTTTTGGATTTGTTTATTCCTCTGGGGGTTTTTTCCCATTCACTTCTGTTTATTCCATTTTTCTATTTACTTTGGATTTGCTCTGCTCTTCTTTTTTCTAGCTTCTTAAAGTAGAAATTCAGATCATTGGTTTAAAACCTTTCCTATTTTTACTATTGCCATTTAAAGCTATAAATTTCCCTCCAAGTTCTGCTTCAGCTGCACACCACAAATTTTTATGTGTTGTGTCTTCATTTTCATTCACTTCAAAATATTGTGTAATTTCTTTGTGATTTTTTTCTTTGATTATGGATTATTTAGAAGTATGCTGTTACATTTCTAAGTATTTGGCACTTTCCTATTATTATTAGTGATTTTAATTTGCTTCCACTGTGATCCAAGAACACACTTTATGAGATTTTAACCTCTTGAAATTTATTGATACTTTTGTATACTTAAGTTTTGCTTAGTTCTATTACATGTTATATATTTAGTGTGTAGATTATATATATACATGTATACTCTCAGTATATTCTGTACTGAGAGAAGGGTATTAACATCTTCATTTATGATTGTGTCATTGTCTATTTCTCCCTTGCTATAGTTCTGTCATTTTTGTTTTGTTTTTGTTGTTGTTTTTGTTTTATTGTTTTGTTTTATATGCATTGAAGTTCTGGTATTAGGTGCTTACTCATTTATCCTTGTATGGCTTCCTGAGGAATTAACTCTTTCATCATTATGAAATGTCCTATTTTACCTCTGATAATACTTCTTGTCTTAAGGTTTACTTCATTATTCATAAAGCCCACACCAGCTTTCTTATGCTTAGTGTTTGTAACACCTTTTACTTTTAATCTATAAATATATTTAAAGTTAGTCCCTTGTAGAGCATATATAGTTAGATCTTGATTTTTTTAATCTAACCAATTGCCTTTTTAAACAAATTAATGAATCATTAATATGGTTGGAAATAGTTTTTAATATTCCATTTCAATTTCTTTTGGTTGCTCTAGGCATTACAATAGGCATTCTTAATCTCTAACAGTCTACTTAAAGTTAATATTGTACCATTTTTTGTAAAATGTAAGTACACTGTAACAGTATATGCCATTTCCCCTTCCATCTTTTGTTATTGTTGTCATGTTTTTATATCCATTTACATTATAAACCTTACAATATAGTTATAGTGGTATATATATATTTTTGTTTTAAGTAGCCAATTGCCTTTTTAAACAAATTAAAATAAGAAAATAAAATAGTATTTTATATTTACCCATATATTTTATGATCTGGGTGTTCATTATTCCTTCTTTTGGTTTGAGTTTCCATCTGTGTCATTTCCCTTTACCCTAAAGGACTTTCTTCAGCATGTCTTGTAATGCAGGTCTGCTGGTGACAGATTCTCTCAGTTTTTATCAGAAAATGTTTTTATTCCATCTTTATTTCTTTTAATTTTTTTATTAGTTTCAGTTGTACAAAGCAACATAATAGACATTTAAACCCTTCAGAAAGTGATAACCCACCCCCCAAGCTACTACCCCTCAGACATCTTATACAGCTGTTACAATACCATCGACTGTCTTCCCTATGTTGTACTCCACATACTGTAACTATATACACCTATATATTTAGTAATAGTTGACATTCAATATTGTTCTACTTCAGCTCTTCAGGTGTATAGCACATTGGTCAGGCATCTACACAGTCTATGATGTGATCCCCCTGATAAGTCCAGTGCCCATCTGCCACCTTACATGAACCTTACAACATTGTTGATTATATTTCCCATTCTGCATTAACTACCAACTACCCAACCCCCAACCCCATTGCCATCTGTCACCCTGATAGATCTAGTACCTATCTGGAACCATATCTAGTTATTACAATATTATTGACTATGTTCCTTATGCTATACCCTACATGCCCATGAATACTGTATAACAACCAATTTGTGTTTCTTAATCCCTGCCCCTTTCACCCATCCTTAACCCCTATCCCATGTCCCATCTTTATTTTTGAAGAATATTTTTGCTGGATATAGAATTCTGGGTTGATAATATTTTCCTTTTACCACTTTAAAGATGCTCTGCCATTTTCTCGTGTCCTCTTGTTTCTGATGAGAAGTCAGCCATAATTCATAGTACTGCTCCCTGTACTTAGTGTATCTTTTTTTGTACGGCTTTCAAGATGTTCTCTTCATTTTTGGTTTTTAGCAGTTTTATTATGTTGTGCTTAAGAGTGTGTGTGCATGTGTGTGTTTATCCTGATTGGAGTTTGCTAAGGTTATGAATCTGTAAATTAATCATTTTCATCAAATTGAGGATATTATTGACCATTATTTCTTTGCATATTTTTCTGCTCCATCTCTCCTATTTGGGGGAGACTCTACAAACATATTAGCCCCTTTGATATTGTCCCACAGATCAGTGAAGCTCTGTTTATTTTTTTAAAAAATTTTCTCTGTGTTCCTCAGTTTAGATTTCTATCAGCCTGTCGTTAGGTTTATTGACCCTTTATTCTGCCGTTTCCAATCTGTTAAAGCCATCCAGTGAAATTTTCATTTCATATATAGAACTGGAATTTTAGTTCTGGAATTTCTACTTGGTTTCTTTTTAAAGTTTTTATGGTTTCCAATTTTCTGTCATAATTTCCTATCTGTTACTTCATAATCATCATTTCCTTTAAGTCTTTTAATGTAGATTTAATAACTGCTTTTGAGGTCCTCATCTGCTCATTTTAATACCTGAGTCATCTTGGGGTCAGTTTCTATTGATTACTTTTTTTCTTGACTATAGGCCACATTTTCTTATTTCTTCACATGCTTAGTACATTTTATTGTATACTGAACATTGTGGATAATATATTGTAAAGACTCTATATCATGTTCCTCTGAAGAGTATTGGTTTTTGTTCAAGCATGCAGGTAAGTTACTAGCTGATCATCTTAAACTGTGGAAGCCTGGTTTTACACTTTGTTAGGGTGGGTCTGTTTCAGTCTTGCCCTAGTCCTACAGCAAATTCTTAGTCCTGGGATATAGTATCTAAGGCACAGATATTCAGGGGTTTCAATGAAAAGCCTGAGGTGGTTAGATAGCCCCTCTAATCTGATGAGATTCAAAGTCCAATTTTTGTCTCCCCCACTGTAGGCAGGAGCTGAAATCTTTTTCTGCTTTCCAGCAGTTGCTTATTAGTGGACTATTTGGAGATTCTCCCCCACAGGCATAATTCATGGGTCAGCCAAGGGTTTAAGTGGGGTTTATACATAGATTTAGACCTCCTTGCTCTGGGCTCCCACCTTTCTGGAATTTTCCTCAAACATTTTCAACCACTCTGAATCCCCACCCTGATGACTCCTCAATCCACTAAGAGTGAGGCTTTCTGTTTAACTTCTAGCCACCCCACATCATGCAAACTACGTAGGGAGGGCCTCAAGGCAGGGGAAATGCTGGATACATGTAGATCGCACCCAGTATAGTTTCATTCTTGAAAGGGTTGAATCCCACCCCCTTCCCTCAGTTCTGCCTGCTTTCAGCTACTCTTCAGTGTCCTTGTTTTCATATTTGATCCAGAATTTATCATTGTTATCTGTGGGAGGGTTGGTCCCACGCCCGCTAGCCCTTCATTACTGGAGCTACTTGTTCATTGCTGGACAGGACTTCCTTGCTTCTTCTTTGACTCTCAAGGTATCAGTCCTTTCTAACTTACCCTCAGTCTCTCAAAACTATCATTTTTAAGCTTTTGTTGACACAGAACTAATAAGATTTATTCACCTTTGGGGTGACATTTGATATGCTGTCATTTTATATATGGATACACATTAAATATGTTTGTACTTAGAAAAGGCAATGGACGTTTGGAACCTCTACTTAGTTCCTGAAAATTTTCAGCAAAATTTAAATAATAAAATAAGTTCCTGAACTTGTTGAACTGTTTAAAATCATGTGCCATCCTAATTTGTCTGAAACGTTTTAAAATGTATTTACCTTTCAAGAAATTAATATTTTCCATGTATTATATATTTTAAGCCTGACTGCCCCAAACCCATCCTCCACATATGGTAAAAGCCTATCCATGATCCAGTAACAGGCAAACAGACACTCAGTTTTACTTGTTCAGAATTCGTAGGATTGATGTCTGCAGCCATATGGCCCTATTAGTGTTTAGGGGCATGGCTGTCTCCTCTGTCCCAGACTTCTGAATGGGCACCTGAATTTAACCTAAGGAATAATTGAGTTAATAGTTTATGGTTTGCAGATATTTTATTGGCAAAGGAAAAAAAATCTTCAAACTCCCATTGACTGTTGGTTTAATTTACAGGTTTTTTGTTATAATCTTAATTGTTGTCACCATCTTCTGGGTCCCTATCATTGAAACGACACACAGTGAACAACTGTTTATAACTATGGAGGCAGTTTTGAGTTCCCTGGTGCCACCCATTGCTGCCATCTTCCTGCTTGCCATGTTTTGCAGCAGAGTCACTGAGCAGGTAGGTGGGTGTTGGCACAGCCATGGTTTGCCTTCACATCATAGTGGTCCTTGCCAGAATTGCCCTAGGAGGGGCTTTTCTACTTCAAGGGTTCATAGTGTTGCATCATTTGCTTTCTGAGAGATGATTTCCTCCTGGGCAGATTTGGTCCGGGCTCCTTCTTATGCATGTGGGATAAACGCAAGCTCTGATTTGTTTTCTTTCCTTTGGAATGTAATCCACTTGCATCCATGCCATAGACGATGCAAAGTGTGCGTGACCCTTCCTCACGCATATCTGGCTGTAGGAAATTATTCTTCTATGGATGTGTCATGCTCAGAGGTTTCATACTCACCGGGGAATGTACAGTCGTGGGAACCTTCCCTGCAGTGAGGACCATCTCCCAGCCACGCTTAAAACTAAATAAAGATCCCAGTGACTAGTTCAATTGCTTCATCAGTAAGACTTTGAAAGCACAGTTTGCCAGAATATTTTCATTTATTATTTGAGTCATATTTGAACTTGTTTCCCCTAATGGCACTGACTGGCTGGGTGGGCCTTGCACAAGTCCTTGAGCAAAGTGAGGTGCTCAGTGATCTGGCCCCTTCCTTCCTTCCTCTCAGCCCTTGCCTTCTGCGTGCACAGCCCGTAGACCCCCACCCATCCTACCAGCTTGCAGGACTGATTACCTAACTGCCTGTGACTTCTCTGGCCTCCCTTCACTTGCGTGGACCGTTCTCCTTGCCAGAAACACCTTTTTCCTCCTCCTCCTGGCTGATGCTTCCTCCCACGCTCATCCCAGGTGTTCAGTCCTCTAGACCAACCTGCTTATGCTCCCTGCTCCACCCACATCACCAGGACTCAAGTGAGCACTGATCATGTGGGGAGAGAGCGCTACCAGAGCCTCTCCTCTTTGCTCCCCTAGGAAGGGCCTGGGCAAGAGGGGCAGACAGTCAGGAGAATCTGCCTCTCACCTGTGACACCAGCCTTCAGGGATCAAGGCCTATCACCAAGGAAAATGGGGGATCTGGGCAGTGGCTCTCCCGCTGTCACTGATTCAAGGTTACAAGCATGTTGTAGGTGCTCTCTTCAACCCAGAGAACTTCTCCAGACCCTCTCTCCTGTGTGAGATGGCATGCTCACCTGGCTTCTGCTGCCCTTCCGTTTCTAGATCTGTCTACACATCTCCTTTGATAAATGGTTCCTGTGGATCACCTGGCCTTTGGTTTGAGCGCTTTCTCTAACACATTTGTTCACATACTGTAACTTCTGTCTCCTCCTGAATCAAGCTCCACTTACAGCTCCAGGGCCAAGATGAACTCCTCGCTCTTACAGAGTGGACAGTCTAGTTGGAGGAGACAGATGACACCCAGTGAATGCATAGCAATTTCTGATAAGATTTAAAAGATTTTTTTAAAAGGATCATGGAGGGTGGCAGGGCAGGCGCTGGGGGTTGGGTGGGGGATACAAGGACATTAGCCAAGATGGCAGGAGAAGACTTAGTTTGAATGTATGCAGGCAGTTTTGAGGTCCCTGGTGCCATTGCTGCCCTTCTCTCCCTTTGGGTCCCTTCCTGGATCTTAATATTTCTGGCTCATCCTTCAAGGTTCAGATTCAAGGTCACTTCCTTTGAAGAGATCATTCATTCTGGCTTCTGTGGGGACAGTGGGCAACCAGGAGACCAGGGAGGGAGAGCACCCGTGTGAGAAAAGATGGCAGGTTGGGATTCAGGTGGTAGCCATAGAGAAGATGGGAAGTGGTTGGATGCTGGATACATTTTAGAGGGAGAGCCAGCAGGATTTGCTGATGGGTTGGTGGTAGGGCAGGATAGAAAGAAAAAACCCCAGGGATGACGCCTGGGGTTTCAACCTGAGCAACCAGGGAGATGGAGGTGCCCTTTACAGCGATGGGGAGAACTGGGGTCTTTTTGGACACGATATGTTTGAGATGCCTACTTGTGATCTTCAAAGTGTTTCCAATGTTTCTTAAGTTCTCTGATTGACGTAAGACAGAGGGCAAATGACTCAAGTCTTTGTTCAGCCCAGGAAGGTATTTGGTGCTCACACTCTGCTTCTGCAAGGTATCTGAAGCCTTTATAACAAGATTAACTAGAACTCTAACTAGTCAGGGAGGCGAGGCTGAAGATGGTCAGTCTCATCACCGTCTTCCTCTCAGGTGACTCTCTCGGGGGCCCTCCTTTGGCAGGGTGCCTTCTGGGGGCTGGCTGGTGGACTGCTGATTGGCTTCCTTCGAATGGTATCCATGACTGTCTATGGACCCCAGAGCTGCTCAGCAAACAACAAGTGTCCTCCAATCATCTGCGACGTACCCTTCCTCTATTTTGCCATATTCCTCTTCATAGTCAGTCTTCTCACCATGCTGGGGATCTCCGTACTCACAGACCCGATTCCGGATGAGCACGTAAGAGCTGCTGTTACCATATTCAAGTGTCGACCAACAGTCTTCTAATCCCAGTGAGCAGTAACTTGACTCTGCTAGCTTTGGAGAAAAGTGGCTGCATTCCTGCACTCTTTCTGAAAGTGGGAGGGGTGGCGGGAGGCGGAATGGGTCAGATATAGGGAAATAACACAGAAAGTGCCCTGCCTTAAAAAGAAAACTAAACTACAAAGCTTTTCAACAATCCTCTGCCAATTAGGTATTCATTTAGAATGAGAAGTTTGGCTTTTAAAATGCAAATTTTCTTTGGAAGTGTTAAGTTTCCTAACCTCAGTATGAATTAATGTAATCAGGCCAGTCCCAGCTGTTACCCATCCAGAGGGAATTAAGCCAACAGGAAGGGGGAGGGGACAGTAATTCAGACAGCTGCCTGGGGCAGGCTCAGGGCTGGGTGCCTGTCAGCCTCTCCTGGAGCAGCCGTTTCCCACCTCCCAAGAGGCACGTGTCAGTCACCACAGTTGGAATATTAGAAAGCCTGGGCTCAGAGATGTTAAGTCCTTTGTCCAAGGTACCAAAACTGGTAAGTGGCATGGCTGTGCTCTGACCTGGTCCCACCATGGGGCCTCCTTTGGCAGAGCCAGTAGGCTCCACAGGACAGGAACTGGGCTGAGCCAGAAAGCAGAAGGGTTCTGGGAAGCGCTCAGAAGGAATAAAGGTCTGTAAGATAAGACCTCCCTTGCACCTTTGCCTGGAGTTTGGCTAAAAGCCATGAACTTAGAAGCCTGCCCCCCAGGTCAGCCTGAGGCTTTCCCCCGCCCCACTTCTCAGTAATTTCCATTTGATTCTTTCCTCTCTTGCACACACAGCCCAGCTGGAAGAGGCATGGAGCCAGTGGGGAGAACAGCCAGGATTGTCAGGAGGGGAAGGCCCACCACGCACCCACCCACCCCGCATCAGTGACAGTGGGAGACTTCCCTGCTGTAGCACCTTAAGATGGGGGTGATGGATTTAATTTCCTGTTGCTCAAGGTCTTAATCATTCAGATTGTGTTCTTTTCTGCCATTCTCTTACTGTCAGCTGTTTGGTTTTGCCTGCTTCTGAGGCAGCCAAGTACTTGTTGAGTGTTTCCCACCGGCCTAGCAGTAGGCCAGGTGCTCTGGAGAACACAAAGTAGCCGCTGATAGGGGAGGGGAAATGAAGAGGAAAATTAGTGTTTATGGATCCGTGTCAATGTCCAGGCACTAGGCCAGGTCCTCTGCTTAGCAGTACATGGGGTGGGGATAGGGGACAGCAGGTGAACGCAGGCTCTTCCAGTGCACCTGGGGACCTCATCCACAGGAGGCTGATAGTATAAAGGTAAATACGCACATATGGCAGCATCAGGAAGCAATTCAAGGCTAAACCCAGTCTCTGTCGTTGAACATAACAGAAGTTTCGTTCTGACACTTCAGTCCGCGAGGTGGAGCTGGGGCAGGTCTTAGAGGGGGCTGGCTAGGGAGGGGGCCCAGCCCAAACTCATCACATCACTGCCACAGGTTGGGGGGTGGGTGTGGAGGGTGGACTGAGATTCAAATATACCGAGGCTGGTATAATAATAGATTAAAACCTATTCCAGGATAGACTTGAAGGAAATGTTCACTTAGTTGTGTTTCTGCTGACCCTAACCCTTAAAAAAAGAAAAGAAAAAGAAAAAAGCAAAAAAGAAAGCAACAACTGGCTAGATTTTTATACTTCCCCAAGTTTCCATAAATGTTTTTAGGAAGAGAACAAAATCACAGACCAGAAGGGAAGGGCGCTCCCCTTCTGCACCTACAAATATCTTATTGAGCTCGAGCAGCTGTGCGTGGCCAGGGGCCAGGCTACTAAGTAAAGCAGGTAAAGCCTCTTCTGGGCTGAGTCAGCTTGTCTGTGCCGGCCACCAGGAGGGGCTTCTGGAAGGATAGCAGCTCCCCAGTCTGCCCTATCCCATTCATCAGATAAGACAGCCTCCTCTACCAGAAGGAGCAGAGCAAGGGTGATGGGTGGTCTCTCCCACCCTGAAGGGCACAGGTTTCTGGACCCTCAGAACTGAGCGTGTTGTCTCCCACCCCTTACTATGCAGCCATAGGACACAGACCCAGACAGGTCGTCATGGTTTGCCAAGGCCACACCACCGCCCCATGGTACACGAGCCAGAACTGAAATGCCCCCCACATTCCTTCTGTCTCTTGTTGGAGTCTAAGGACCAGATCCCTTTTCAGTCCAGCAAGGCCTTGATGCCCAGCTCCCAACCAGGGCACCCTTTGGCCTGTGTAACAGGGCCCTACGTGGTGACATGTCCCTGCTCTCCCCCCAGCTCCTCGGGTTCTGTTGGAGTTTACGAAAAGAAGAAAGGGTAGATTTGGATGCAAAAGTACAAGGGAAGAGATCCATACCTACGTTTCACGCAGAGCCAGGTGAGAGGGGGAGCCAAAGCCTTGGGAGAGGACCCTGTTTAGTTTTCTGGGGCGGACGTGGCCTGTGCTCCCACTCCAGCACCCCCTGCCCTACCTTCTCCACTCCCAGAATTGTTCTTCCAGGCAGATGCTCCATCTTTCATTTTTCCTAAGATACCTTTAGGGGTATTTGGGGTTTGTTGAGGTAGAGATGACTCTAGGACATCCGTTGGGAGTGGTCTGGGCTGAAAAGGCCCATGTGGGAGACATCAGCACCCCTGGAGGGCAGGTGTTGGGGGAGAAGAGAAGGGGTCTGACATGAAGCGAGGGCGACTCCAGGCCACGAGGAGGAGCCAGGTGAGGGGCACAAAAACAGAGGTTTGGTGACCTGGAGGCATCGGGGGTGGGGGGTGGGAAGGGTGATGTGCCAGTCCACTGAGGCAAATGCTGATGGGTGAAGAAAGATGCCTGAGAACTGGCTGGTGGGTTTCACCACACAGAGATCGTGTGCCTCGAAGAGAGAAACCTGGTGGACCGGCGAGGAAGATGGGGAGGCCTTACACAGAGATTCAAAATGAGAGGGTTTCTCCGATGGGGGAGCTGAAGATAGTCTGTAAGGGGGGAAGCAACCCCACCTAAGAGGGCACCAGGGCAAGACAGATCCCAGGACAACTAGATTTCAGTCTGATCAAGAAGAGAGAGAATGTTCAGGGAGAGGCTTGAGCCCTGGAGGTGCCCAGGGGCCCAGAGGAAGGATTTCAGCAGATGGAGTCAGGAAAGGAGCCTTCAGGGCTATAGGAGAGGGTAACCTGAGCTTCTCCAGGCCATGACGCAAACAGGGATAAAGGCCTAATGAGATTAGTCCTGCGTCTGGGGCAGAGAGTGCTGGGGAGGGAGAAAGGGAAAGCAGGAGGACAGGGAGGGAGAGGAGGGAGGGAGGGAAGGGGGGGAAGAGAAGGAGAGAGGAAGGGAGGGAAGGAAAAGCGTGCCTGAGGAGAACGCAGCATCCTAGGGCGCCTTCTCCACTCCTGCCAGGGAACTTCAGAGCCAAAAGAGGCCTGGGCTCCCTCCTGACACCTGCAGAGGAGACCCCAGGTTGGGTGGGTTCCTTGGACTTCTGCCAGGCAGGCGTGGGGCGAGGGAGAGGCCTGTCTGAGCAAGGCTGCCCCATGGACCTGGAGGATACAGGACTCCCTGGGAATTTCTCTTCTCGAAGTGGGGAAGGGACTGGCTCATTGGTGCCCACAGTGTGCCAGGTGACTGTTCTTGGTGCACCTCTCAATTCCCCTTCTCCCCCTTTCCACTGTCACGGGTGGGTGATGATGACAGTGGCTAACATTTATTGCTCATTTGGTATGTGCCAGGCTCTGTCTAAATTATCCCCACCTGCGATAGGTACAAGTGTTAGCCCCACTTTAACGATGGGGAAACTGAGGCACTAGACCGTTAAGTGACTTGCCCCGGGGCCAGAGGTAACCAGGCAGTAGTGTAACTGGGGTTTGAACACAAGCAGTCTGACCTCTCCGTGTAGGCTCTTGGCCACTGTCCTATCCCACCTCTATCAAACTGCTCTGGGGCTATGATCGAATGATCAGTTGCTGTTCACATACAGCGGCCTATCTGGGCCTGGCAGCAGCATGGTGGTGTGACAACATGGGCATCTGAGAGAGCGGGGCCAGAGTATACTTCTCGGGACTTCTCCTCAGCGCCAGGGGCAGACGTCTGTGTCCCTGGCTTGGGGGTCCTCCGGCTGCAGCATCAGGGGCTCCTCTGTCCCTGACTAATGGGTTCCATCATCCCTGGTGCCACCTCAGCCTCAGGGTGCAGCTGGCATGGAGGCTGCCCAGCGGGGTAAGACACAGAGCACATCACAGCGCACACTGCTGGGCACCTGCTTGCCTGGTCACAGGGAGGAAAGCATCCCAGCGGCGCGGGGCCCGCGGGGCTGCGCCGGTGCTGGCCGTGGTGCTGACCGTCTGAGCCGGCCCCGAACACAGGGCGGCACAGGCTGCACTGCAGGAGTGAAGGCTCAGCCCCAGACTTCGGCGTTTCCACAAATTTGGCCTAGAGAAGTGAGTGGAAACTTTCCTAGAATTCCTAGACTTGCGTCCTTTGCCTCCTGGAAAGCACCAGTGATTCCCCTTCCAGGGCCTGGAGAGCCTTATTTTGGGCCTGCCTGGAGAAGTCACTCCCTGAGAGGTTGCCAAGGAGAGTGGTGACTGTTAAGAAATCCGTGGGGTCCCTCCGTCCTCTGAAGAGTAGTGACTGGAAAGGGGGTTCAGAGGAGTAGCCACGTTCCCTAGCCCTATAGAGCTGTATTCGGCCATGTGCCTGAGACTGGGCAGGCTGAGCACACTACTGTGATGGCAGGGGCCCCTGCGACATGTCTGCCACCCAGTTCAGGGCCCCCCCGCCCTAGCTGAAGGCTCTGCTGGTAGAAGGTAAGCATGGCCCAGGCAGCCCCCCTTTGCCCCCACATGCTCCCCTCATCCCTCGCCCCACTCTCCCGGGACTCTGAGGATGGAAGTATGTGTTCCATAGCAGGGCCTGCGGCCTGTTCTTCATATCAGGAGCAAGGCTGTTGGCCTTCCTGCTGGATTCACTGCCGAGACGTGAGCCATACCAAGCCCTTCGTCTGTGTCCTGGCCTGTGCCTCCTGACCTCTGCCTGTTCCCTCTGTTCCAGATGTATTCAAGGAGTCCCAGAGCTGCCTCCAGGAGGTCTGCAGCGTGTTCTGTGGCCTGGAGCCAAGGCCAGGTGCCAAACTGGCCCCAGAAAAGGCAAATATGGAGGAAATGGAGCATGGTGCCACACCGGAAGGGACAGAGCACAGTGACATGGCAGAGTCGCCATGCTGGAGAAACATTGTCAACACCTGTGGGTTCCTGTTGATACTGACTACGGTCCTGTGCCACGTCTACTATTACTAAAGCAGCTGGGGCCCGGGGGCGTCTGAGGAGAGCAGGAGAACTGCTGCCTCTTCCAGACCCCCTCATCACTGGGGGGCGGGGTTCCTACCGGGAGGCCCATGGATATGGTACCAAGGATTACGCTAATGAAATCGCTCCCTCGGTGTCACTCATCAAGTGCCACCGGCTGCAGGGCACGCGTGCTGAGGGGACACAGTGAAGTCCACTTGTGATTACAGAGACTATGCAAATGAGAACATCTGTTCCTTCAGAAAATGAGTCATTTTCTCCGAATGGCATAAACACTGACTTTTACTTTAAATTTAATTTTGGCTTTTTATCGCTAGACGTATTTGGGATTTTTGCTTGTGTTTACTTTATTGTAACCATTTCCTTCCTATACCCAATCTCCGTTTGCCTTGTTCTCTTTTTTAAAAATGTGGCCCTGCTGGCAAAGGTGCCATCTAGTGTAAGCACCAGCCCATGCTGGGGTTCCCACCCACAGGCGTTGTGCCCACTAATGACTACACAGGCCAGCTGGAGACAAAGCTGCCCGTGGATGGAAATGAGCTCCTGCCTGGACTAGTGGAGGGGCTTAGGTGGTCTCTGCCCCAGTGAACAGGCCTCCCCCCCCCCCCTGCTCAGCACTGTCTGGCTGCTGCCATGCCCCTTGCTGAGCCCTTCCCAGCCCCGACCAGCCTGCCCGCTATTGGGACATTACTGGGAGTTGAGTCCAGGGGTTAGATTCTCTTTCGCTGTCAAGTATAGGCCACTCCTGGGCTGTGTTTCTGCAGGGGCTCCCTCTTTCTTCTCAGACCAAAATAAATGATTTGTGTCTTTCGAAAAAGTTCCAAGTGCCTTGAAGTGATTTGGAGAGACCCACTGGCCTCACAAAACTCACACTCTGAAGACACACTCACATGACCAGCCCCTCACCCCTGGTTTAATCCTTCAGCTGCCAGTTTTGAGTGCCTACTATGTGCCAGATGCTGCAAAGAAATAGCCATGAACCGAGCACATGGTCTGTAGGGAAATACAATGAAACGCTCGCAGTGACTGCCAGCATTTAGTGTGGCCTGCTGTTTTTGGCCTGGGGTGAGGGCATTATCACGTGCAGGCCACAGGACCACCCTTGTGGAAGGACTAGAATTAACCACATTTCACAGAGGAGGAAACTGAGGCTTAGCAAGTGACCCTAGTAAATAGGGAGTGGGCACAAGGCCCGAAGCAGCCCTCCCTGACACCAAGGCCACACACTGGCCCTCTACCCATTGTGTAAACCTCAGGGAGCCCCACCTAGCCTCAGGGCCAGGGAAGGCCTCCCGTGACAGAAGGAGGTCAGTTAGCTGGAGAACAGAAGGGACAACCTGTGGGCAGACATGAGGCAAGAGTTCAAGGCAGGCTTGAGAATGCGGAGACGCGGCCTGTGCACAGGAAAACCATGAGAAGTGGCTGGGCAAGGTGCACAGAGGCCTCACCTATAGGCCTTTGATGCTTTGAGATAAGTCCGTGGGAGCTTCGGAAGGGAAGGTATAGGATCAGATTTGCTGGCTGGTGCTGGAAAAATGAAAGGGAGGCCAGAACACCTAGCAGGAGACTGTTAGAGCAATGGGGCTAATTAGTGGCAGAGAGGAAAAGAGAAGGGAATGACATCAAGCCAGCAATTAGAAGTAATAGGACTGTAGTGATTAGACTTCTGGAGCAAGGGGCCAGGAGTGACTCTGGCTTGATCACACGGGCAAAGGGTGCACCAATTCCAAAGACAGGCCACACTGGAAAAAGAGCAGATGAGGGAGAAAGTTGAGTGCCATTTGGGACATGCTGTGTTTGAGTTGCATGAAGATACTTAACTGCCATCTTGGCAATATTGTCTTCTGACCTATGAACATGGGACATCTTTCCATTTATTTAGCTCCTCTTTAATTTCTTTCAACATTTTGTTTTCAGTGCTCAAGTTTTGTACCTTTGTTTGCTAAATTTATTCCTAGGTTCTTTATTATTTTTGATGCTATTGTAAATGGAATTGTTTTCTTAATTGCATTTTTAGACTTCTGTTGCTAGTGTATAGAAAAACAATTTTTGTATATTAATCTTCTGTGCTTCAAACTTGCTGAACTCGGGCCGGCCCGGTGGCTCAGGCGGTTAGAGCCCCATGCTCCTAACTCCTAAGGCTGCCGGTTCGATTCCCACATGGGCCAGTGGGCTCTCAACCACAAGGTTACCGGTTCAACTCCTCGAGTCCCGCAAGGGATGGTGGGCTGTGCCCCCTGCAACTAGAAAACTGCAACTGGACCTGGAGCTGAACTGCACCCTCCACAACTAAGACTGAAAGGACAGCAACTTGAAGCTGAACGGCACTCTCCACAACTAAGATTGAAAGGACAACAACTTGACTTGGAAAAAAGCCCCGGAAGTACACACTGTTCCCCAATAAAGTCCTGTTCCCCTTCCCCAATTTAAAAAAAAAAAAAATTGCTGAACTCATCAGTTCTGATAGTTTTTAAGTGTGTTCCTTGGGATTTTTTTCATATTCAAAATCATGTAGTCTGCAAACATAGTTTACTTTCTTTCCAATTTGGATGACTTTTATTTCATTTTCTTGTCTAACTGTCCTAGCTAGAACCTCCAGTACAACATAGAATAGAAATAGCGGGAAAAGACATCGTTGTCTTGTTCCTGCTCTTAGAGGGACAGCATCCGGTCTTTCACCATTGAGTACGATGTTAGCTATGAGTTTTTGCATATGTCATCTTGTTGAGGAAGTTCCCCTATGTTCCTAGTTTTCTGAGAGGAGACTTTTGGGAGTTTCCCCAAAAATAAGACCTAGCTGGACAATCAGCTCTAATGAGTCTTTTGAAGCAAAAATTAATATAAGACCCGGTATTATATTATATTATATTATATTATATTATATTATATTATATTATATTATAAGACCCAGTCTTATATTATAGTAAAATAAGACTGGGTGTTATATTAATTTTTGCCCCAAACGATGCATTAGAGCTGATTGTCCGGCTAGGTCTTACTTTGGGGGAAACACGGTATAGGTATATATATGTTGGATTTTGTCAAATTTGATCATCTATTAAGATGATCATCTGGTTTCTATGCTTCATTCCATGTATTTGTTACATAGATTTTGTATGTTAAACCAACCTTGCATTGCTGGGGTAAATCCCAGTTGGTCATGGTGTATAATGCTTTTTAGTTGGCTGGATTTGGTTTGCTAATATTTTGGTTGTGTTTTTGTATCTATATTCATAAAGGATATTGATCTGTAGTTTTCTTTTCTTATGATGTCTTTATCCAGTTTGGGCATCAGAGTAATATTAGCCTCATAGAATGAGTTGGGAAGTGTCCCCTCCTCTCCTATTTTTGGGAATAGTTCGTGAAGAATTGGTGTTAATTCTTTCCTGAAGACATTTAAGGGTAGATATTAAGTTTGGATAACTCAGGAGTGAGACAGGGGCTGAAGACCCAGAGTGGGGGAAAGAAGGCAGCAGGCAAGCTTAGTTCAGAAGGGAACCTAGTAGAGGAGGCCCATGGTCAGGCAGATGAGATTGTGCAGGAGAGTGGGAAGAGTGAGTGCCTAGAACAGAACCGTGAGAAACACTATCACCACTGGTAATGTAGAGAAGAAAGAGGGTTCCAAAGGAAACCAAGAGGGCATAACCCTCTTGGAAGGAGGACTGAGACAACTGCCACAGGAAGGGAACATCCACATCGGGGCCACCGCATGGATCAATCACAAAGGACACACACAGGTCTTGGCAGCAAGGCCAGAGCCCTTCAGTCAGAGCCCTTTGCTGAGGCAGTAAGAGTGGAGCCTGCCTGCTGTGCATTAAGGCAGGATGGGAACATGAGGAATTGGAGCCCCTGAAGCACCTGCTTTCCTGAAGGAGAAAAGGTTTCACCTGATGGAGACTTTTGTGAGAATGAGGTTTAACCTGTCCCTCAGCTGGGCCCAGCAGCCAATCCCTTTCAGAATAGGCCCTCTTGGGTCTAGTTGGGCTAATCCTGGAATTCCAGGGACACAGACTTCTCTGTGTTTCTTCTAGGAAAGTGAAGGCCCCAGACACTGAAAAGATGGCCAGACACTTGGGGGTTCTAGTTCTGCTGATAATACTTACAATGGGAGAAGTGAGCGTGCCATGAGCTGGGGAGGTTCTATTCCACAGAAATATGGCTGCTGGGTGGTGATGTAATGAGAGAGACCTCCTTTGAAGCAGAGAGCCTCAAAAAGTTCAGAGGGAAAGATTAAGGCCCAGCTCAGCCCAGACAAAGGAGTCCAGCCCTTAAGTTGAGCCCCACTCCTGCAGCTTCTCCAACAGAGGTCAGAACTTGCTCGAGAACTGTCACCCTAACAGACTAGGCAGGGATTGGTGGAGGAGATTAAGGGGTCCCCATGCAAACGTGGCTTCTCAGTACCTCCCCCCAGCTCTCCAGCCTCCTCAGCCAGTTTCACTTGGGGAGAGAAGCAAGGTAGGTGGAGACACAGGGGGAGGCAAACCAGATAGCCCTGGGGCCAGGCAGACAGCAGGGGGAGGGATGTGGGGGGGGGTGGCCTCAGGTGACCACCTGGCTTTGGAGAAGAATGCAGCTGTTTGGGAGGAAGACCTTGAGCTATCTGTCCTGAGCAGTCATCCCCGGGTGGGCCTCTTACAATTCATCCTCCTCCAGCAAGAGCCCGCATGGGATGGCACCCTTGACCTTCTTTACTGCCACCCAGTGTGGGAAGAGGGCAGAACTGGCTGAGCAGGGTCATGCCCAGCCACACCCCAAGGTCCTGTCACTCCAGTGTCCGAAGCTAAGGTGGTGTCTGGTCCAGCTGTGTTCCTTCCCCCAACTCAACTCCCTGATCCCCTGGAGGGTTCAGCCCTGCCCTCTACCTTCTGAGGGAATTCTTGGCCCCAACAGAGAGCAGGGCTGCTACTCACCTGTCCCTGAGCCCTGAGTTCAGCCTGTGCTGCCTCACCTGGCCACCAGTCACCTGGTCCTTCTCGGTCAGGCATTTCACCTTTGGACGGAGCGAGAGATGTGACCATGTTTCACAAACATGAAGTGCCATTCAGACCCAAGAGAAAGAGATTCAGCCCATTTATTAAGGCACGGGGCTTATCAGGTCAGGCTCAGGGCTTCCACTCAATGGTTTTGATGGCGATCTGGGCCGCCCGCCCCACAGCCTCGCTGGTATCCACCTCAAGGACGCGGAAGCGGGGCACGTAGATCTGCAGGATCTTGCGGCCCTCGGGGGCCTCAGCCAGCATGGTGAGGGCCTTGATGGCATTCAGGCGGGCCTTTCTCAAGGTGGAGTTCAGCAGATTCAGGAGCGGCTGGATGGCTTCTGCGTCCAGGGCGGCGTACTTCCCTGTGAGTCACCAACACCAGGTTTTCCTAAAGGGGTCTGTGCCCACCTCCTCTCACTCCCCAGTCTCCTCCAGCCTCCAGCCTGCACAGTGCAGGGGAGGCGCCTCTGCTACCCGAGTCCCCTCTTTCACCCCCACGCAGGCCCTTTCGCTCTGCCTCCAACCTAGGCCAGGCCCCACAAGTAGTCTCTTAAAATGTGTATCCAACCATTCATTTATGTGGCAAATATTTCTTGAGCAGCTACTCTGCAGCAGGCCCACAATAAGACACATACTGCTGGACTTCACAGCACTTACAGTCTAGCGGGGGACACAGACATTCACGTGTAAAGGAGACACCCCTCCTTAACCCTTTACTGTCTCCCCCTACCCTTCCTCCCCTGCTAAAAGGTGTGGCTGTCCCCTGCCCCCAACCCTTCTGCCCTGAGCACTCTTCTCTTTGCTGCTGGGACCTGTCCAGCCCTGCTTTGCCCTCCTAACTCCCATTGTCCTTTGAGTCAACATCCATGCCCATCCCAGAGGAGGGTTTGCCCCTGTCCTATGCCCACTGCACGCTGCACTTCTCCCCCAGGTCACTTATCGCTCTGGCACTCCCAGCAAATTGTAGACACCGAGGCTGAGATATCCGGGTCTCTACTGCCCAGCACAGTCGACAGCCAGCTCAGGAAAAAGTGGCCTCATGTCCCTGGGTTCCAGCCATTGCCAATACCCACCCAGGGGATGCCCTGCCCACCTGGATGCCGAGCCAGCAGGCCAGCTCACCTGCAGTGGTCACCGTGGCGTACATGAGGGCCCCAGCAGCGTTGGCTTTTACTTCCTCCACAGGGTCTTTCAGCAGGTGTACCAGGATTGGGATGACGTCAAACTTCCATACCTGCTTCTTGCCCTCCAGAGGGATGCTGGGCCAGAGAGGGGACAGCTGGGTGGCTTTGCTCAGGGGAAGGAAGCAGGACCCGGGACCACCCCAGGGGGACACCAGAGGAAAGAACTCATGTTGGGACCATCCCTGGTGGACCCGGCCTGGACAGGGCTGGGCGTCGGAGTGCAGGGGAGCATTGCTGTGAGGTTTGAGCCTCACCCCTACACTCAGACAACCTGGGAGCATGGCCTGGGGCCACTGAAGGCGAGACCACCCAGGAGCCAGGAGGTGATAGAGCCTTTTCGGAAGGAATCATGGGAAGAAGAAACCAGATGTGTTCCCCTAGCCCCAAAACGGAAGGAGCAGGGCCCAGGGTGCAAACCACAGGACTCGTTTTTACGCCATAAGAGTCCCAGCTGCCAGAATAGGCTAAGACATGCAAACAGCAGCCACCTTCAGGCGAGATGACACTTTTGCTCATTTCTAATCCTGGCATTGTATGAAGCTGTGGAAATGAAAATGGTGGACTTCCCAAGACCTTCCCAAAGTGTGAGAAGGGCAACACTGTCCCTCGAAAAGAAAGGCTCCCAGGAAATGCTCCCCTGGACCCTGCAGAAGCATCAGTGCACATCCCTCCTGCAACCAAGGACCCCAAGGAACTTAACTGAATCAACCTTTCCCAAACTTTGCTGCCCATCGAACTTTCATGTTGGCAAAACTCTTAATAACATCTCAAAAGATATGGGTGCCTGGTGTCCCAGTTTGGGAAGCATGGGTTGGCCAGCCACTGGCACTGACGTTGAGGCTGCTAGGCTATAAGGTTGGTGGGCCTCCACCTTCAGGAACTAGAGCAAAGATGCAGAGTCCTGGGCCCCCCTTCAGGGCTTCCACAGCCATGCTGCTGAGGCAACGGCAGTGCTTCTCACCTCACACCACTGGACTCTTTGTGAGGGGCTGTCCCGTGCACTGTGGGATCTTCAGCAGCATCCCTGGCCTCTACACACAGGATGCTAGGAGCACCCCCTCATGCCCACGCTAGCACAATCAGAACCGTTTCCAGACAATGCTGCATGTCTCCCGGGGGTCCAGATTTCTCCGTTTGCAAACCCCTGGACTTGCTATAAGACCGGGGCAGCTCAGTTGCCTTCTCTGTGCACCAGCAGCAAGCCCAGGGCTGGCTACTCCCGCCCTCCTTGCTCCATCCATACAGCAAGGCCTCACCTGACAGCCATGAGTGTGTAGGCAGCTTTGCTGCGGATGTTGTCATTGGCACTGAGGAGCTTCTCCTTCAGGAAGGGCACCACGTGGCTGTTCAGGGCCTCGGTGGCGTCCTCCAGCAGGCAGGCCGCCAGGGTGTCCAGGAGGATCTCCTGGATCTTTTCCTCCTCCTTCTGCAGCTTCCACACCAGTAAAGGAATCAGGCCGCTAATGACAATGCCCTGGGCCCCTGTGAGACAGGAAAGGGCACTGAGGGTGGGTCGCCACCACCTGCCCATGCTGGGTGGCATGCAGGAGCGAGGAGAGTCCTGCAGAGCCTCCAGGAGGCTGGACAAGATGATTTGCAAATGCCCCTGCTGCCAGGCGGGGGGACTGGGCAGCCAGCAGGGGGCTGTGCGTGACAAGCGGGGTGGGGGCCTTCAGGCTCCAGAGGACCTGGAAAGGTGCCAGCCTTTGGTGACCTATGACTGGGGGTATCAACCTTAAAGAGGTACTCAGTAGGCTGAGAAGCCCAGCAACCCCTCAGCGAGCACAGCAGCTCAGCCCTGGGGGAACTCAGTCACACAAGGAGACCCCCTCCCTTCCCCACCTGCACTGGAGAGAAGCACGGAGCAGGGGACCAGCCAAGCCCTTTCTTCCCAACCACAATATCTCTAAACTGCTAGAGACCCCAGACCAGTCTGGCTGGCCCTTGGGGACAGGAGGAAAAGCTTGGAGTGGGGGGGGGGGGAGATTTAGAGCGAACAGGCCAGCATTTTATTCACCAAAAAGCTGTGCCCCCAGCCAAAGGTGACAACATCCATAGCCTCTAGCCAGGGAGTCTTGAAGGAGCCTGGTGCCCTGAAGGAAGAGGAGCTGCATGGCATGGCTGGGGCACTGGGGCTGGGAGAAGCACAATTGCAGTGATTCTCCCCCCATGAAGAGACTCTACCTCGCTCCTTCCAGCCCTGGTCCTTTGTGAGGAATGTCTGCACTTGGCTGCCAGGAGGAGAACCCAGGCCCGGCCCAGGTGGCACCACCTGAGGGGCCTAGTTCCTGTGTGCCCAAAGCAGCCTTCACGGGAAAGTGAGCAGTGCACGGGAAGGGCAACCCTTCTTTATGGCATGAAGGCGGCCTATTGCCCTGCAACCCACCCCCTCCCCAGCAGCCCACACTACCCAGCAAGAAGCCATCTATAGCCCAAACAGGAGTAGCCACAAGCAAACACCTTTCTCTTCCGCCCTCCCCAGCTAAACCCTCTAATTTACTCTAGAGAGACAAATAAACAGGTTAATTAGCCTAAAGGTCTCTGAGTGCCAATTAGCACCAGGGATTTCCTCTTTGAAGACATCATCCCAGCTTTTCTCCCTCACTCCCCCGAGGACATCAAATGGCAGGTGCCCCAGGGTAAGAGGGGCAGAAAGACAGGGCAGCAGGTCCAGCGGCTCCCAGTATCCCTGGCCAGCTACTCATTGGGCTGGGAGCAGCTATTTATTCTCAGGCCACTCGCAGCACAGGAAAAGCAGTTTCCTATTGCTTCAAGAGTACTGGACTTTTTAAGATTTAATACACAGAGATTAAAAAAAAAAAAAAAAACCTAGGCTGTATCCAGCTGTGTGACCTAAGGCAAGTTACTTAACCTCTCTGATCCTGGTTTCCTCATTATTAAAATGGGCCTACCTGGCAGGGGGCTGTGCAATGCCAATGGAGTACTGGATGGGAACATGCTCTGTGTAAGGGAATGTCACTGTGTGCCCAGGACATCTGGGCCTAGCACAGGAAGTCTCCCAAATTCCACCAGCACAGTTCCAGCTACAAGCAAGGGCCTGTGGGGTGACAGTAAGGGGTGAGGAGTGGGATGCAAAGACAAAAACTCTACAGTCCATGTTCTGTGGAAGCACCTATCAGTGGTCCCCACAAGCCACCTCTCCTGGGGGCCTGAGTCTCTCTCTCCCCATCAGGCCTCCCTTCCAACCAGACCACTGCCAGACACACACTTGGGCCTCCTGCGCCTACTCTCATTCCTATGCAGGCACCTGCCCACAGGTTCCCTGCCTGCCCCAGCCATGGGTCCCTCTCAGCCAAGACCTGGTGGCCCCTCCCCAGCTCATTGTGGGGAAGAGACCATTTGACTTTCCAAGAAGGATTTTGCTGACTGATGGAGTGAGAAGGTTCCTGACTGGGGACACCTGAGCAAAGGCCTGAGCGTGAGGAATTTGTACATCATCCAATCAGGGCTTGATTGTGGCCTCACTTGCACCTGGGTCTGGCCTGCCCAAGAAAGCCCATGGAGAACCACTGCTGCTGGAGCCACAGGGTCAGCACAGCCGAGGGGATGGGAGCAAAGGGGAGGGTGTCAAAATCAGAAAGTCACAGTGTTAGAGGGGATCACTGCCACTGCTGCCCCCTTGATGAGGAAACCAACACCCAGAGAGGCAACTCAAGTGCCCAAGGCCTCACAGCAGACGTGTCCAGACCAGGGCCCTCATCTCCTGGGTTTCATTTCTCAGGCGTTTGCCCTGGGGCCTCCACACTGAGAAATGCTGAGTACCAGGACCCGGGTTCTTTTTGGGACAGAAGGAGAAGATCAAAAATAAAACGCGTGCCGGGTGTGCCTCTCTGCTTGTTCACTTTGCTTCTTTTCAGCTAAAAGGAGACTTGCAGGCCTGGCTATTTATAACTAACCCAGATCTGCAATGGCTTGTTCAAATGTGTGGGAATTGGGGTACACAGACCCCAAGGAAACAAACTGGAGAGACAAACCTGGCCCTCCCACAGCCTAACTGTCCAGCAGGGATTGGGGAACAGGACAGGGTGGGCACAGAGCAGAGTCAGCCAGGAGGTAACCATCGCCAGAGGTCCATAGGCAACGAGACACCACCACCCCCACCCTTGGGAAGTGGGGAGATTAGCGGGAGAGTCATCCGGCACTGGTCATTACAGCGCAAGTTGACACATGTGTAGATAAGGAATTCCAGGGTCCTAGGGGCTCTGGACATGCAGGATAGGAGGTCTGGGGGAGCTGGGCCTCATGAAGGGCAGAAGGGCAAAGGCACAAGACACGGGTGTTGGGAAGGGTCCTGATCCGGCATGGTTGGTATGCCAGGAAGGGGTCAGTGATTGATGAACCAGAAAGCTCCACTGGGATGGAGGGTCATGATGCCAATGGCATGGACTCCCCTGGGGTTGCAGTTTGGTCATTTCCTGGGGGAGGGTTTGACACCACCTCCAGGGGTCGCTCTTTGGCCAGCTGTCCCTGCTGGTTTGGTGAGGTGCCAGGTGGGCTCAATCACCAGGGCTCGCTTCCTCTTTCTAGCACAGAGCCCCAGGTGTTGTCTCTGGTCCTATTCTACCAACCAGTGAGGACTCAGTAGGGGGTACTGGCCCCAGCCCTAGGGACTACACATCTTCGCCTGGTACCCTGGGCCCACCATGCCTCATCGTGACCCACTTGTCCAGCTTTAGCCTGGTGTGGCCCCCATTCCCTGAACCCCTGGCACACAGACCCCCACCTGTGCCTGCCTTTGTTTGTTGGGACACTTCTCTGTCCTCAGCTTACTCGGCCTCCCTCACAATAGCACGTGACATGGCTGACCATGTCTTCTTTCTCAAGACACTCCCTTCCTGGAGTTCTGGGACTATGGGACAGAGCCAGGAGTACAGTTTCCAGGCTCTCGGCCTCACGTGGAAAGGTGCTCACTCGGGTAGTAAATGGCCATCAACTGTGATTGGATGGCCATCAGCTGTGGCTAGTTGGCTGTCAGCTGTAACCAATGAGCCATTGGCCACTAATATAACTGCTGTGGCTATGCTAGCAGGAAAATGGGGGCTAGCAAGAAGATGGTGGCTGAGCTAGCAAGCGCGGATTGCAGTTAGCCCGGCGGATTGCAGCTAGCAAGTGGGGTTGGTTGGCAGAGAGAAGTGGACGGCAGGTTGCGGATAGTGTGGCTCCTGCCTCCTATGTCTCCAACCCAGCCGCCAGCGAGACTATAGTGGTATGACTCCCCTATCTATGGCTCCGTGGGTGTTCCTTTTTGGCCTCACCATATCCTGCGTTCCAAAGTGGGGAGCGGGAGCTGAGACCCTGCATGACACCCCGCATGACAGGGACCCTCCCCTCCCTGGTTTCCTGGCCACCTCTCCAACTGCTTAGCAAGTGCCATCACTTCCTCCATCATCTCGTGTGGGCCCCCTTATTGGTCACCCCCCTCTGCCAAGGCCAGCTCCTTCTCTCTATGGTTGCAGCCACCATAAAGCCATCTCCTGACACACAATTGCCTGGTGATCCCATGGCCCTACACTGACACCAACCTCATACACTGACTTCTCTGCTTTCTTATTTTCTCTGGGCTGACTAGTTGATGTTTTCATGATCTAATTCTGCCTATTAGGACAATGCATGTTGTAGGAACACACCTACTATACATATGAAATAAAAACTTACCTTTGTCCTTTTGGAATTTAAAAAGCTAACCTTAAAATTCTCCAGTGGTTCTTAGGCCAATGTCCCCAACCCTACACAAGGGCCGTCTGCCTGGTGTGATTGTTCCCAACTCCGCTGCAGCCTTATGTTTTGGCATCCTCACACGCTTGCTGGCTCCAGCTACACTGGTCTTCTCTAGGTTCTCCCAGACCTCACGCTCCTTCCCACCCAGTGCCTTCCTCATCTTGGAACATGCTTCTCTCCTGCCCCAAGTCATCAGCCACTTCCATGCCTCTCCTGCTGTCCTAGTACCCAGGTCTCCCCCTGCCACATACCCCCAAAGCCCTGGTGGGTCTCCTCCATCAGGCCTCACACAACTCTAAAGGCGGATTATGTTCTGCTGTCTGCTGCTGCCCCAAAGACAAGAGGGTCTAGCAGACAGGGCCAGGTCTGATTAAATCCTAGAGTTGTGCCCAGCACAGAGGAGGCCGTCAGTAAATGACTGCTGTATGAAGGAGTACAATCATTGGTTGATACCATCTGAACTCTCACTTCGAGGTGGCCATCAAGGTCAGGTGAGGGAGGCAGGAGCCAGCCCCATTAGGCCCCTCCATAGGCTAGCCTCTGATCTCACACCTGGACTGCTGTACAAGGTCATCCCGTGCTGGCATCTAGGTTTGTCCCTGTGAGCAGCTCGACTCTGACCCCTGATCCTGCCCTTACTCATCCCTGAACGTGTGCCGATGTGCATCTCCCCTCAGAATCATTCTCTAGGGACAGTCTATTGGTATCCTTTTAACAGAACAGGAAGCTGACGCTTAGCCGGATAAGTCACCAAAAGGCCTACAGGTAATGGCAACAGAGCTGGGCCTGTGCTTCACCTTCAGCCCCCTCTTATCTCTGATCCACCTCAGGGCAAGGCCTGTGCCCGTTATCTTCCTGGCGTCACAGCAGCTGACCTCTGTGTGGTCCTCTGGGCAGAGGCCCAGCCTGACCCAGCCTGTTGCTGTGGAGGACATACACACAGAGGAGCCCTCAAGTGCTGGCCACACTCCTTTGGTCCTCATTGGCCACCTCCAGTGAGCCCTCAGAATGCCCATCACCAACATCTGCCCGGTCCCTGACAGTTTAGGCAAACCCTTCACAGGTGGGACACAACCCTGCGGATAGGTAGTGCAATGGTCTCCATTTCACAGCAGAGGGAACATTCCCAGAGAGGATGATGTTGAAGGTGTAAAGTGATCAGGGCTGTGTTAGCTGGGAACATCTGCATTTTACCTGGGATACTCTAGGATGCACAAAGGTTCAGGTTACCATGATGGAGAAGGCAGAGAAGAAATTAATATCTTTTAAGCATAGAAGTGAGGGGCTCCTGGCTCTGAGGCCCACAGATGGGCTTCCCCTGAAACTGAAAGCAGAAATTTGGCAGACTGCCCTCGGATGCATTTTGCTGAGCATTCCATGCCTTCTATTTAATCTTCCCAAAGGCACCAATGGGACGATGGCCTTAACTGAGCTGCCTCCCTCCTGCCTCTCTGGTCTGGGGGATAAGTCCTGGGCCCTACTCCCTTCCCTCCTTCCAGGGCAATTTTCTGTGGACAGGATTGACAGGGACCCTGAAGAGACACTACATGCTGGGTGTAGGAGAAAAGATGACTAACGCCCCTCCCATCGCTGCACAAACCTTACCAGTATAAACCTTTAGCATTTGCATGCACAACCCTTTCACACATTCTAGCGGAACGTAGCGACAATTCAAGGAAGCAAGTGTCACTAGCCCCACGATGCAAAACAGGCCCAGAGAGGTCAGTCGGTTGCCTAAGGGCGCAGAGCTCAAAAAGAGCCAAGCTGGGTTCGAATTCAGGCCGGGGGAGGGGAGCGGGAGCAAGGGCCATCGCCGCTCTCAGGCTCGGTCTGGGGATCTGCGGGAAGCGATCCCGCTGGGTTGGCGCCCTAGCCTGGGTGAAGCCGGGTCCGGGGGATGCAGGAGCGGGTAACGCGTGCGGGACTGCGGCGCGCGCTGAGCCACGGTGCCGCCCCTGCCCGCCACCATTGGATCGCGGACGCGTCCGTCAGCCGCTCCTACCCAATGGGCAGCTAGCCGGCGCTTGTGGCTCGGCAACGGCGCCCGGCGCGTGGTCACCGGCGGGCTCGCGGCACCCCCGCCCGCGGTTGGCTTGGCAACGCGCTGCTCTCGCGGCTCCGCCCCCTGCCGGCGGCTGCGGCGCGGGGCGGGCGGACCCGCGGGCGGACGGCGGGCGGCGCGGGAGAGCAGGCGGAGGGAGCCAGGCCGGCCGGAGCGTGTGCGCCGCCCGCGGTCCGGTCACGTCCCCGCGCGGGCGCCGCTGCCCGCGTCGTGCGGAACGAGGGCGCCACGGTCCGCGCTTGCCGCCCCGCCCGCCCGGAGCAGCTCTGCCGATGCACCGTGCCTCGGCCTGGAGGTGAGTGAGCACGCCCGCGCCCGCAGCGTGCGGCTGAGCCTCGGGGGGTCGGGGGCGCGGCCGGGGCGTCTACCCCACCCCCACCCGGGGCCCCGCCCGGGTCTTTGTGCTGGGGATCCGCCCGGGCTGGGGGCGCCGGGGCGCAGCGACAGGGGTGCCGGCTGGGGGTGGGGTGGCGAGGGCGGGGATGCCCGCGAGGTGGGCAGGAGGCGGCCACGGGTCCAGCAGGTGCTGGGGAGGGGGCGCCGCCTGGCCGAGGAGCCAGCGGGAGGAGGCGGCTGCGGGCCTGGGAGGGTGAACGGCGGCGTCTGGGGATGCCGCGCAGGGGGCCCCGACCAGCCACTGGTGCGGGGTCGGGCTGGGCGACCTGCAGGAACGGCGCTGAGGCGGGGTCTCCCTCCCGGGGAAATGGGGAGGAGGCGACCCGGGCGGTGGGAGGGCTGACGCGTGGCCTTGGCTGAAACGGAGGAGAGGGCCCCGGAGGCCTGGGCCCGAGGACGGACGGCTCGCAGTTTTCGGTCATCGCTCTTGCAGTGAGCAGGTTCCTTGGAGGCATTTAGAGCAAGAGATGAGTATCGACCCACCGCGTTTGTGATATGTTCCCGTCTCAATATTTTTTACCTTAAAAGGCGGTGGGGGTGTTTGGGGGGAGGGGTGTGAGGGCCTCAGGGCTGGGGCTCGGGATCCTGCTGGAGATCTGAGGGGGCTCTGCTTTGAGGGCGGTGCTGAGCCTCTCTGGGTGATGATGGCAGGAATCTGCCTAGGCCGAGAACTGGGGTTCTCTGTTCCAAGGATGAGAAGGCAGTGGGAGACCAGGGTTCCTTGGAGTCCACGTCTCAGGATGGAGGAACCCGCCTGGTAGGCGAAGTCTGACTGGCTTGGGGAGGCAGCCCAGCCCCGGACCGGCTTTTTTCTGCCCAAGTGATTTCCCAGCCCTGGGGACTGAGTCCCGCCGCCTTGGCTCTGTCTAGAGGTGGCTCCTTGGCCAAATTCGATTAAGCAAATATTTACTGAGCTTTTGCTCCCCCAGGGCCTGTGCTGGGGTAGGAGTGAACTGGGCCTGCCCTCCAGGGACTGACTCACCACCCCACAGGGGAGCAGTGTCTCTGCTCATATGACCCAACACTGAGTGTGGGTGCCGGGTCTCTGGGGAGACCTCAGAGAGGTGTCCTGGCTGGGGTCAGTCAGGCCTGTGGGCAAAGTGACATTTGAACTGGAGCTTGAAGGACACAGGCACAGTTGGGGTGGGCATTGAGGGCAGAGGGGGGAAAATGGGCCGAGGCACAGAGAGGGTGCTGGGGCAGTTGGGTCTGGCAAGAGCACAGGGTATGCTTCCGAAAGCATAGGAGGTGTGGCAGGAATGGTGGGTGGGGGCTCCATGGAGGCTGCGGGAGCTGTGGGAAACAGAAGGACCCCATTGCTTGTTCGTTGTGGCTGATTCAGTGGAGCCCAGTCCCCTCATCTGTAAAAGGGAGTGGCTGTGTGATCCAGGAGCTGGAGTGGGCCTGGGGAAGAGTTTGAAAGGCCTCAGAGGGCTCTTTGCAGCCTAGGACTGCCTTTCCAAGCACCTTGTCCCTTGGGCAAGGCCACCCGGCCCCCTTCCTAGTCAGGATGGAAGATGATCTTTAGCTACTGACTGTCCATTTGGGGCGTGGACGTCTGAGAGCAGTAACTGTGGAGGCCTGAGAGTCTTCACGCAGGGCCAGATGGAGAGGGAGGGCCTGGCCACACTTGTGCTCAGACGGAGTGGTGTACCTTCAGCATCCATCGGGTTCCAGGGACAAGACGCTGGCATTTGGTTTAAAACTGTTCTAGTGTGTTCCTCTAACACATGTTGGTTTCTGAGCTAGAAGGTGAATAACACCTAGTCCCTCCTCTTCAGAAGGCTATGTCACCTTCTGCCTGAAATCTACTTGCTTGCTTCCTCTTGCTTGCTCCTGGGGATGTTTTGCTCTCCTGAAAGAGCTGTTTGTTACTCATCTGTGTTTCTTGCCCCTCCCAGCCCCACCCCTAAACACACACCCACTTTCTCGTGTTTTTTTGTTTTTTTTTGGGAGAGGCCCAGGTTGCTGCAGTGAGAGCAGGCAGCCTGCTTGCCCTCATGGGGGTGCTTCACTCCATGCTTGTGGCCTGCCCCATTCTGGGGGCCTGCCATGGGATTTTAGGTGGGACAGAGAATGCATTCCAACTTCTGCGCCAGCTTCTCAGCTTTTCTGTTTTCTGGAGTCTCAGGAGGAAAAGTGCCTTGGTCTGGATCTCAGGAGCTTCTAGGGCAATTCCAGGAACCCTCAGTGACCAAGTGGACTTGGCAAGGCTGCCCAGGGCCCCTGCAGAGAGGCTGGTGGGATGGAGTGCCCGAATGGCAGGGAAGGCTGGCCTCAGACACAGGGTGTGGCCTCATCGTAGCCACATGGTTGTCTTGTGTACACACGCGATGACAGTGCGCTGCGTCTTTCTTCCCTGGACATGAGGACGAGGCAGCCGTACTGCCCCCTGCTAGCTTTCAGACGACCTAAAACTCTGTGTGGCTGTAGGGTGTTCTTGCTGCCAACCATGTTGGTGCTTGCAGAGACTCAGGAGGAGGCAAATTAGCACACTGCTCTCCGCCAGCCCTCAGGCAGGAGACCTGGGGTGACCAAGCCCCTCAGAGGCAGGCCTACAAGTGCCATGGTTGGCAGGAAGGAGGGTGAAGGCAAATGGACAAGCATTGGGGCAGACGCTGTATCAGCCCCAGGCAGGAGCCCAGAATGGTGGCCTGACATAGTTTGTGCAGACTGGAGAGGGGATGGGAGGGCCCAGCTCCACACAGGGTAGGAAGGGGCGAGAGCAGAGCTCCAGGTGAGACGTCAGAAGACCTGAGTCAAGACCTGGCCATGCTGCCCCCCAGCCCAGCGCTGTCCTCTCTGAGCCACCTGTCCTCATCTAGAAACAGCCAAAAGTCCCTGCACAGGTCCTGCCCTCACGTTTGGCCCCTTCCACATGTCCACACTGGCAGGAGAGGTACTTCAAGGGAGTGAACTGACGGGCTAACTCACTGGGACTGTCGAGCATGTAGAAGGAGACGTCAGCCCTCCGTACCGAGCCTGAGGAAATAGAACCTCACACACTTTGTTCGTTCAGTCATTCTTTCGGCTAATATTTACCAGCTCTTGCAGAGTGCTAGGCGCTGTGCCAGGCACAGGGATATGGCAAGGACCAGGACAGACACAGCGTCCACTCTCGTGGCACTCGCTTGAGACGGGGGAGCGTTACACGACAACTGTATAACTGAATGCTAGGTGGGATAGGCGCCGTGTAGAGAAATAAAGCAGGAGGGGGAGGAGTCTCTGGGGGAGGGGCCATTGGTGCAGTGCCATGGAAAAGCAATGGGTGTCATGTGACTGACAGAGAAGAGCACCAGAAGAGGAGATGGCAGATGTAAAGGCACTGAGGCAGACACAGTTCAGCTGCTGGAGGCCCCACCTGAAGGCCGGGTGGTTGGAGCCCAGTAAAGGGTTGTGGGGGCTGGGGGCTGTGGAGTAGGTCAGGCAGGGCTCCACAGGCACCAGTGAGGTGTGAAACCCTGGGTAGTTTTGGAAAAGAGGAGAAACTCAAGCTAATTACACTTTTAAAAGACCTCACTGGCTGATGGGCACGGGCGGGGGATGGGGGGGCGGAGGCAGGCCGGAAGGCCGCTGGGGGCTGTTGCAGCATTTGGGATGAGGAGGCCACTGACCCAGTGGGGTGGGCGCAGTAGAGGTCGTGACAGACATTCGGACGGCTTGTTTTAAAGAGGACCTGTCGCTGGAGAAGAGGCGAGGATAGCTCTGGAAGGTCGTAGTTGGCATTGGCAGAGAAGGAAGTTGCGGACGCATTCGTGAGAGCCAGGGAATTAGGAGTCGGGTTAGCCCCTGGGAGACATGGGCGCGTGTGGCCGTCAGAGGGGAGGTGAGGCTGGAGGCAGAAACCTGGAATCCTTAGCACCAGGTGTACGGGAAGCCAGCAACCAGCCGAGATCACTTGGGGATCGAGAGTAGGTGGGACCAGAAGGGACCGGGCCAGGCCTCGGCCTCTACTGCTCAGCATGTGAGCTGAGAAAGTCATCCAGAAAAGAGATGGAAAACGACCGACCGAGCGAGTGAGTGAAGTGGTAGCACAATCGAGGTGGCCACGTGGGGGGTATTCCCAGAAGGGTGGGTCCCGTACAGCAGAGCCTGCGGTGGGAATGGTGTTCGTGGGGACTCAGAAGCACGGGCAGGATGGGCCGAATAACTTGGGGGGCCCTTGTTAAAAGTGACTAAGCATCTCAGTGCCGTGACAGCAGAGCATTCCTCCTACCAGGCGTGAGGCCCTGTGGGATTGCCGGCGTGTGTGCCCCTGGAGCTGGGTAGTGGTGGCGCCTGCAAGGACGGTGCCGCCAGCCCACCACCCCCGTCCCCTTCATTTGTCTCCCTTGAGCAGATGGACTGTGTTTGGCACTTGGGCCACTGGGGTCAGTTAGAGCCCGCCTTAGAGCCTCGCCCTGGCCTCCTATAGTGTTGTTTCTTCCCCCTCTGTCCCTTGGTCCCCAGTGGCCTCTCGGGCAGGAAGTGCAGCTCGAGGGTTGAAGGCCATCAAGTCCTGCTGACAGGACCTGGGCAAGCGCAGTGGGGCAGCTTCACACAACAATGGCTTCCTCGAGTTCAGCTCTTTTCCAAAGGAACCTGCTACATCACAGAGTTTTGAGTTATTTGCTTCTAAATTAAGGTATAACTCTCTTTTAGAGATGTCCCTGGAGAATCCATCAAAAAGTACTAAGGAGCGAGACTGTTAAAAACCACTGTGTGGTTTTACCAACAGTATCAGGCCCAGCGTTCCTTCCAGCAGTCTCTAACCAGAAACATACCTGTCCCCAAGGGCTTGTCCTGGCCACGTGGGCGGTGGTCAGAGCAGACCTTACAGGAAGAGACCCTGCCCCACTGAACAGCACCCCCTCCCTCAGCCCTAGGATGGAGAGCTGTCTGAGCAGGGTTCCCTGGGTGGGGTAAGGAGCTGACCCCCCCAGTGAGACCTGCTTCTGTGAGTCATACAGGTCAAGGTCATGGTGCTGGAGTGAAGGAGAGTAGATTCAATGTGCACATTTCACCCCGAGCTCAGATCTAGGTGTTCACAGGGAGGGCAGCAGAATCTGTTCTGGATTACAGTGGGCAAGTACCTGGAGGGGCTGGGTAGGGGTGCAGAAACTCACTTTATCCTCCCAAAAACCAGCTCTGCCAAGAAGGGGCCTATTTTTACCTCAGTTTTCTACTCACAATTGAGACAGACCTGGAGAGATGGGTGGGTTATGGGCCCCCAGGGAGGGTGTCCAGACCCTGAGGGATTGCTTTTCAGCAGTTGGAGTGTCCCACCTTCCTATAGAGACCCTGCCTCTACTGGCGCAGTGATCACCAGGAAGGGTGGGCCAGGAGGGCTGCTGGGCCGCTGGTGCCAGCTCGTAGGGCCTGGCCCTGTTTTGGCAGGGCTGGTGGCTGCAGCAAGCCCTCATCCTTATCACTGATCCTTGGAGCTGCTCTTCTCACCAGCGGTTCTCAGACAGGGTTCACACATGTACTTGGGTGTCCAGGAGAAACAGTCTCCAGACCTTCTGAGTCTCTGTTTTCATTTTGAGGTCCCTCCAGACCCTCTGTCTAGAACAGCACCCATGTCCCACACACACATATCCTGTACCCCTTCCTGCCTCTATATTTTCCCCTTAGCACTCATCACAGTACAACCTACCACCTGTCTTATTTGTGTTGGCTTACCATTGCTCTTTCTCTTGTGGACCTCAACGTAAGCTCTTTGAGGTCAGAACCTTTATCTACTGTTCATCTCAGAGAATCTGGCCCCCTAGAGCCCAGCCCGGCCCATAGTAGGGACTCAGGAAATGGTTGTTGAATGGGGAGATGAATACTGGAAAGCAGACAGGCCTAACATGACCTGTTGGGCCACTGTACATGGACGGCTGGGCTTCCTGGTGGCTGCTCTAGCTTTACCCAGTGCTCCCGAGAGGTGTGTCTTTGGTGCTCAGGTGTGGCCAGTGAGCCCAAACCACCCACTGTAGACACCACCAACTGTGGTTCACTCTCAAGCCAGAGGCAGGTGAGCTGCCCGTCATCTCACACTGCCACCACTGGCCCAGGTCCCTCTCACCGGGAATCAGATGCCTTGGGCTGACATCTGGCCGCTCAGTGACTTCATAAGGCCTTGGTCAGTTGCAAGGGATCCATGTGGTCATGACATATAGAGGCATGTCCATAAGACACCATCCTAAGAAGGCAAGACATATCCTGGTAGTGGAAAAGGAACACGGTACCCACAGTGACCACATAATGGCGAGTGGCCTTTCCAGATAGCCCCTGCTCCCAAGATTAGCTCAGCAGGGCAGTTCGGTGCCAGGGAAGGGACGCTGGACAGGAAGTTGGGAGAGCTGGGTTCTAGTCCCAACCCTGCCTGTGATGCTGACGTTGGTAAATTCTCTTCACTCTCTGGACCTTATTGTCCTCCCTCTTTAAATTGGGCTGGGTCAAGAGTGTAGATAGTTTTCATTTCTTATACCAACTCTGGAGCGGCTGCCCAAAGCACAATGTCGAGGAGGGTTCTGAGGCTGCCTGTTAGCTCAGAAGGAAAGCGGTCGTGGTTGAGTAGTATCTGCCGTGCGTGCAGGAGGCAGGATTTAGACGTGCTTGTCAGGGCCTGGCCCACCCCACTCACCACGCCCTCGCTCCTGCCCAGCAGTTTCAGCTCATCCTTCATTTCTCCTTACGTGTCCCTTCTTTCTGGACACCGACCCTGACCCCAAGATTAGGTAAGGACTTGCCTCCCAATGGCATTCTGAAGCTCACAGGCAGCTCGAGTCACTGTTAAATGTCTCTCCTGTGGCACCTTTCTCTGTACCCTGAATGAATGAATGAGCCATGTGCTGAGCCCTGCACCAGCACAGAGAAGCCTGCCTGGCATTGGGAGGCCAGAAGACCTCAGAAATATGCTAAACTGGTGGGGTTCCAGCTCCAAGTGTTGTAGGAGTGGAGACAGCACAGGATGATGGGGAGAGTGACCAGGAAGGCGATGGGTAGGGAAGGGTGGTGTGGAGGTGGCCAGGCCAGGGAAGGAGCAGTCTCCACAAGAGAGACCATTGTCTGAGGCCATCCACCTCCTGAGGACCTGATCTGGCCTCCCCCCTCCCTCGCCTACCCATGCGTGGCACATTCTTTGTGACCCCAGCTGCCCCAGTTGTGTGGGGCCTCTGGCTTGCCCCACCTGACCCCTCTTGTTTCCTGTGACCCCATGGAGTGACCACCAAGACCCCAGCCACCAGTCTGCCACCCAGCCCCCATTGGCACGTGTGGGTTCAGTATCCCTGTCCCAGAGCTGGGCTTTCCTCCAAACGTGGTCGCCCCCCTCACCCGCTCCGTTACCTCTGATATGCTGTGCAAACATATTTCTCGATAAAATGCTGGGAAGAAAAATAATTAGAGTGTTGCCTCCATTATCCAATTTCTGATTAATCAAACTCTCTTTGTCCTCGGCCAAAATCTATTCATTTCCCTTAAACACTGGGCCAGTGCCAGGCATCGATTTCCTCTGTGATAACACCATGCATGCACGTACATCCCCAGCCCTGCCCTGCCCCATAGCAGGGAGGAGGGCACAGGAGCCCTCCTGACAGGCCAGCCCTGGTGCCCCCAACACCACCCGCCTCCTTCAGGAAGCCCCGTGGCCACACTGCACCCACCACCCTGCTCCAGCGCCTCGAGTTCCATGGCCGGGCTGGGCCCCTATATGGCCTCAGTCTCTGGGGGTGTTAGTTATATCTGCAGGCTGTTCTGGGGCTTTCCAGGGGAAGGACAAGGGATGGAGGACTGGTATGGGGTGGGTGGGGAGGGTGTCGCTGCTGAGGACTAGGGCAGAAGGATGAGCTGCAGGTCCAGGCTGGCTAGAACTTTGGGTACTGTCCCCTCCCTGGCACAGGAAGGCTGGGGCTGTGGGAGAGGGTGGGGGGGAGGGTGGCACTAGGGGCTCGCTTTCAGTAGCAGCAAGAGAATCCCCTCCCTAACAGCTTTACCAGGTGATGGGACATCCTGGGCTGGGGGCTCAGAGGCAGGGCAGTATCAGGGTCAGCCCAGCCAGGCAGGAGGCCACCACACATCTACTGTGTCCATCTGGGGGAAGGCCAAGGGCCTTTCTAGACTTCCCAGAAGTCCCGGGCGGGCCCCTCCCTGTTGGCCCCTCCCTCAGTACAAAGGGCTAGGTTAGATTTATCAGCACCTGCTTCCTGTCAGGTACTTACAGGCAGTGGGACACATCAGTGACACACAGACCAATAGTGCCTTCCCTGTGGGGGGTGGGCAACACAGTAAGTACATTATGCAGCAAGTTAGAAAGCAGCAGTGCTGGAGGTAAGACATTCCAGGAGGTGCAGGATGGACAGGGAGGGCTTTCATGGAGGGGTCCTTGAGCCAGTGGAGGGAAGAACAGAGTCGCTGTCTGGACACAAAGTATTCCACGCAGGGGAAGCAGCCAGTGCAAAGGCCCTGAGGTGAGCGTGTTCATAAGCTCGAGGGACAGCAAGGGCACCCGTGGGGCAGGAGTGAAGAGTAGAGGGAGCATTAGGGTGGCGTTCGGATCAGAGAGGCAGGGGCCAGTCACAGAGCCCTGGGGCCCTGGGAGAACTTAGATGATGGCTTAGAACTGAGATGGCTTGCCGTTAGAAGGTTTGGAGCACAAGAGGAGTGCTCTGCCTTACGTTTTTACAAGAATCTCCTGGCTGCTGAGGGGAGTACAGGCGCTGGAGGGAGCGAGGAGGCCTGAGAGGTCGTGTGGCAGTCTGGGCCCAGCCCTGATCTGAGACATGGGCATGGGCTCTGTTAGAAAGGCAGGGGGAAGGGGCAGAGGGAAGGCATGCTGGGCATGCAGCAGACTATGTGGGTGCCCCCAGATCCCCTTTCCTGCTGGCACACTGTCCCCCAGCCACAGTCACTTTTGCCTCCTCACAGCTGCACCCCTTGCCAGAGAACTGCCCTTCCCTCAAGGTGGGTCAGCACACCTTTGTCTGGTTCCCTCCTTGGCCCCTCCCACTATGTCCCTCTCTCTTGAACTTGCTCCCTCAACCAGTCAGGTGTTCAAGAATCCCTGGCTCAGGCTCTGCCTCTCAAGACAGGGTCAGAGGCTGCTGCAGGCTGGTGGCAGTCCGTCACAGACTGGAGGACCGGGGCTAGACACGGAGAGTGACCTGGAGCAGCTTCTGGTGCAGGGACCCCCGGCTGCTGGCTCCAGGAGGCCCTGTGTTGCCGATAGAGTGCACATTCCTGGGCCCTTCCTCAGACCTGGGAGTGGGCCCATCTGCACTTGCTTTGATCCGTACTGGCCTGGAGACAGATTCCACAGCCTGCGGCCTGTGTGAGGCCTGGGGAGCAGGCTGCAGGGAGGGGCAAGGAAGAAAAAGGGACCTCACCCTCCAGGTGAGGAAAGACAGGAAAGAAGCTGCTGGGAGGCAGGAGGGGCTGGGGAGGGAGTCCGGCACTGGTCTGGCCCCACAGAGCCCTCACAAGAGACGGTCCAGCCAGCGGGTAGCCACGGTGAGGGGATGGGATCATGGGATGCCATGCTCAGAGGCAGGGGACAGGAAATTACAAGGCAGCAGAGACCCAGAATGGTTAAATCAGAGCCCTCACCTAGCCCGGGGTCCTGACTGACAGTTAGCATTTACCTTTACTATGGAAACCGGAGACAGCCAGGCTCTCTGAGGCAGACACCTCCATTCAGCTCTTAGTGAAGGCCCCACCTCCTCCCTGCACAGCGGTGTCTCCTTCCCCTTGTACTTGCAACCTTTCTGTTTTTATTTATTTGTTTACTCCTGGCCCAGAGAAATCTCTGGCCTGATTTCCTCCTGAGTCAGTGTTCCTCAGGCGATGCTGTCACATCTCGTCTGGTCAGCCTTGGTGGCTGTGGACACGTGGCAGGGGCATCCAGAGCCACGGTACAGCCTGGGCCACAGGGAAAGGACTCCCTAAGCCTCTTTCGCAGCACCCCAGGGCTGAGGAGCTGCCTCCCCAGGGCAGAGCCATCTGTTGGGGCCTGTCTGCAGCTGGGACCCTGTGCACACCCACCCTGGTCCTTCTCCCATCCACTCTGACTCTGTTCCAAAATAAGCAGGGAGTGAGGATGGGGCAAAGAAAGGCAGCTGCGTTTAAGGGGAGACCTGCTGTGGGGGTGCCTGGGTAAGCTAACCCGTGGCCAGTGCCCTGGTATCGGTGGAGTGGCTGCAGAGAAGCCACACACAGTCAGGGGTCCCCAGGCCCCAAGTCAGTAGCTTCTCACATATGCACAATGCTACTATTTTTTCCGACATTTGTAGAAACTGTCGTGATACATGAAATGCAGAGTTATTTACAAGCCTTGCAAAAACCTGGGTACTCAGAAACCTTACCCCGTCCCCAACGCTCGCCGGATGGATGGACACTCCCCCTTCTCTCAGTAGAGCCCACTGGCTGTGACTGCTTCTAGCCTAACGTTCAGTTCAGGGCGACCTGTGCTGCAAACTTCGACACCCAGCCCTTTGGTTAGTGGTGTGTGTCCCAAAACTGTATGTCAGTTATACCTGTCACTGTCATTATGTCCTTAAATATCATAAACTGATGACATGAATGTAGAAAGGGCTTCCATGAAATTCAGTGGATACTCTGGAAAGCCTCAGTGAAAGCTGTGCTTAGGTTAGTGTGGGCAAGACAACTGGAATATGGGGGCAGGGAGCCGCGGCAGCCTAGGATTCGGGTCCTGGGTACTTTGCCACCTCACACCCTGTGGAAAAGTCACCTGGCCATCGCACCTGGGGTGCTGTGGTTTAAGCAGGAATAGTGACAGTAGCTCCGGTAAGTGAGCCTGTGTTCGGAGAAAATATCTTGGCCCACTCCACAGATTGACAAATGCCTGTGTGTTTATCTGTTTCAGGTTAAAACAAAATGTTTAAAGGACGTGTTATCATTTCTTATGACTTCCTGTTTAAAGTCACTTTTCAGTATGCCAACCAGCCAGCAGTTCCAACTTTGATGGCAGGTTTTGATCATTTCTTGGTCTTAGAAATTTATCTGTAATCATGGTAGAATCCGCAGGGTTTGTTTGTTTGTTTGTTTTTAACATTAGATGGGGAGGAGTGGGTCCCTGTATTTGAAAAGGTTGTAAAGCCTGCTTTACAAGTGCTGGGGAAGGGCCAGCCTAAAAGCCTCGACCTCAGGGCCACCTGAGGGGCAGCTTGCAGGGAAGTGTGGGGTTTCCCAGTGTGGGGGCACCTGGGGGGAGGCCTAAGGACCAGGAGAGCTGGTTTCCTCCGAGCTGGGGCTGACTGGGCCCTCAGCCCGCGTGCACTGGGGGTGCAGAGCCTACACTTCCCACCCCCAGTGGTCAGGATCGTGTGTTGGGTGGGCATGAGCTAGCTGGAAGGGGAGAGGGCAGGCAGGGCTGCCGGGTGGTGGGAGGGAGAGGAGGGGGCAGGAGGAGTGGGCAGGAGGGCCCTTGCCACTCGGTGAGAAGGTGAGAGCGGGAAGATGAGAAGAGAGACAGGACGCTGCGGATTGGGAGTGGTCCATGGGTCAGTGGAAGCCGCCGGGCCGGAGAGGTCTGGTGTGGACTGCAGTGGAGCCTGTGCTGCAGGCCCCTGGCGGGGTCATGTGAGGTAATGCACTTGGAAGGGAGGCTGGGGAAGCCGTGGAGCTGCGCACCGATGTTTTTTTGGTGTTCGTCCATCTGTTCTGCACACCTTTAACAGGGACTGGCTTAGAGAAGTAAGCTGGTGACCAGGAAGGGAGAGTGGAAAGTAAGGCCGACCTCGAGCAGGAGGCCAGATCGATTGAGGGCACAGTGAGGGTGGTCAGGGCAGGTACCTGCAGAGGAGCGGGTGGCCCAGAGCCAAGCAAGGGCTGGTCCATGCGCATCCTGCTGGACCTTCCCAGGGTAAAGTCTGGTTCCACTGCCCAGACAGCTACACACAACACTTGGCTCAAGGTCACACAGGGCCCGGTGGCAAGTCTAGATGAGTCCCCTGAGGCTCTGAGGGGGCTGTTGGGTGCAGAAGCTGCCAGGGGCCCTCACAGGGTAGGAGGCTGTCACCTGGCCTCAAAGGGGATGTTTTTTAGCCTGATGGGCAGGGCAGGACACTATGGGCGTGGAGTGTGGCGAGACAGCCAGGGAGGTGGGGACCTAAGTTCTGTGGAATTCACGAGAAGGAAGGAGGGGTTGTGAAGGCCACCTTTCCCCAGAGGGCACCTCCTGTCCCTGTCCCCGTCCATTGTTTCTGGCCTCGAGGCAAGAAGGGATTTTTATCTCCTCAGGAAGATGTGCCGTTAGTCCAAAAATATGTGTCGTTGTATTAAAAACGATCAGAGCATTTGGGATGGACTGAGCTGGATTCTGCCACCTGTGACGTTGGCTACGCCCACAAGCCGTAAGTGTGAGGGAAGTGTGGCACTTCAGCCTCCCTCCCTGGCCGTAGGTTGGTGGGCTTTCTGGGGACTTGTGTGCCCAGCATCTGCCCTGAGGAGGGGTAGCAGATCCACGTGGAGCCTGGGCACAGGTTGATGGCACCCCTCACCAGTGGAACTTCCATGGGAGAAAGTGGGGTATCAAGGGGAACAGTTTATGCCCTCTGGCCCCTGGGAGGTTCCTGCCAAGGCAGCCAGCCCTGAGCGGCAGCCCGCAGAGTCCTGGGAGAGATTCTGTTGGGGGAACCTGCTGTGAGCTGGGCCAGGACAGGCAGGGTCTCCCATGGCCGAGCCCTGGGCCAGCGCCCCGCTCACGCATCTCTGCCCCACCTGCCTCCTGCCCCTACCCCGGCCCCAGCCCCACTCTTGAGTGACTTGTCATTGTGTTTCCTCCAGTATCACTTCCTGGACGTTCCCCTCAGTCTTCTAGTCAACTCCTGCCACGTGCGTCTGCTCCCTCTTTTCCATGGCACTGCTCCTTGGCAAAACTGGCCTCACTGATTTATTTGCTCACCCATCTCCCCAACCAGAGTATAAGCTCTTCGATGCACAAACTCAGCTTGTTGCACTTTGTGTCCCCTGAGCCCAGAGCAGAGCCTGCACATGGGGCTCAATTCCCAGAGGTCAGCGTGCGGAGCACACAGGGCCCAGTGGTGGATTGATTGATTGCTGGATCGGATTGAGGGTAGAGGGCCTTGGCCTGGGGCAGGTACCGCTGCATCTCATACTAGGTAATTTAGTGCTGAGAGAAACAGCGGAGGGTGCCCAATGAACAGCCCAATGAACAGGCCAATGGACCTGAGCAGAGGAGGGGTGGCAGTAGGTTAAGGGTGGGGCATTTTCCTAAGATGAGAGGTGGCCTCTGGCCTGAGTGAAGACAGGGGTGTGGCGCTGACACCACAGTCCAGAAGCCCCCAACCCAGGCCCACTGCCTCCACCCCAGGGGTCCCAGCTGAGAGGGCCTCTGGGCCCAGGTTCCCTGTGTGCCACTCTGCACACCCAGGGGCGGGGCAGCCACTAGACCATGTGAGGTGACCTGAGGCCACCTCTGAGAACAACACCAGCCCTCCCCAGGAGGCAGGTAATCCTTTTTTATTTCTCCCTCAATCCTTTCCTTGGAGGAGAAAATCCCAGTTTGGTGCCACTGTGGCTCTCACTCCCTCCGGCGGGTGCCAATCCCAGTTGTTTAACAGCCAGTGGCCTCGCAGGCCGGCCCCTTCTGCAGGTGGTGGTCTCTGGCCAGCAGCCAACATTTCCTTCATGCTAGCTGAGATTTTAAATTACTTCTGTCTATACTGAATGACTTTGGCTTTCCACTTAAAGTAGGAATATGACATCATTTTTGAAGTATACCTGTTTAAAAAGACGCAAGTCAATTTAAAGAAAAATGTCGAGTAACCGCAGGTGACCAGGTTAGGCTGCAATGGCCGGCACTGGGAATACTAGGGGCCAGGGGTCTGGTGGACACTGATCCCTGCAGGCCCCCAGCCTGGCAGCCCTGAGCAAGTTGCCCCCTCTCCTCAAACCTTAGTTTCTACATCAGTGAGGTCGTGCCCATCTCCTGTCTGTGAGGCCGATGTGAGATGACAAGCGTGTGCGAGGACAGGCATGAGCATAGCTATGGGTGGACCCATGCAAGATGGAGGTGCAGGCTGTCCCCTTGGCCATGATGGTGCAGCACCTTCCTCCCTCCTGGTGGCCCCAGCGGCCAGAGGAAGCATGTCGTAGCCCTCTCCAGGTCCCCACCATGTGCAGCTTCCCGGGAGCACCCTCCCGAAGCCCCACCTGCAGCTGCCCCTGGTGCTCCAGGAACATGTGGCTGCAGCTCCATGAAGAGACTGGCAGGGCCTGGACTGTGACCAGACCGTTAGGGTGACACGTACAGACAAGGCCAATAGCACACTGCTTTAGGGCACCAGCTGTCCACGTACCGCCGCTTTGAGCACTGGCCACACGCGCCACCTTGCAGCCGCAGCCTATGTTCAGGCCCAGTAAAGGTGCAGAGTTGAAAGGGGAGGGAAGTTAGAACCGGGGGAGAACCAGGCCGGCCATAGGACATCGGCTTATCAGAGACCACAGAGGAGCTGCTGCCACCTTGCAAGCTACTATGGGTCCAGGCCGGGCTCTGGGAGACCTACTGACTATGGACAGGGATCGCGGTGCACGAGGCAGGCAGGAAAGGGCATGAACCCTGGATTGCAGTATACCAGGCGTGCAAGGAGAGTGGAAACAGTTCTTTATCAAGAAGGGAGGAAAACTGATAATCAGTGTGGCCAGACAGAGGCTTTTCTGGATCGTTAGTTTCTAAAATAGAGCCACGGGGGATCTGATGAAGAGACCGAGGGTCTGAAGAGCAGGGTAGGGACCCACTCTTTAGAAGAAGAACATGGAAACAATGTGGGTGGATCCTGTCCGGGGAGGCCTGGGGGAGCCCCTCTGACCTGTAAGCCAAGGTGACCACGAAGCCAGCAGCAGAGGGGTGTGGACCCCAACATGTGTCTGCTCCTGCCAGTCCCTGCAAACCCCGAGACATGGGCCTCCTGGGACTTGAGGCAGGGACTTCTCTGCTTTGCCTGAGGAAGGCCTGAGGTCAGTCGCCCAGGCCGGTACCCGCCGCCTCCTTCTCTAGGTCACCACAGAGCAGCTGCTGGGTGCCAAGGTGGATCTGGCAGGTGGAGAGGCTGCTGTGGCCAGCGCAGTAGGTGTCTGAGCAAGCAGGGGCGGGGTGGAAAGCGGGGGGACAGTAGTGCTGAGTCACAGCCCCACCCAGGAAGGCAGAGGCTCTGCCTCCAATGGGGACCAAAGTGAGGCAATTCCGGGGAGGTGGAAAGGCCCAGGACCTCAGACACGTCTGGGGTGGCAGGCAGAGGGCATGCACTGGGTGTGTGGTCTCACTCTACTTTGCTGGCCCTGTGACTTGTGCTGCCCTAGGCCTCTGGGGTCCTCCTCCCACCCCCCGCACTGCTGGCCATCTGAGTGGCCTCTGCTTGAACCTCAGACATGCCTCTCTGTCCAGTCTGGGTGCGGGTCTGTCCCCTCAGTGGGACCAAACTACTTTCCCAGGGGGGAGGGGTCTCACCCCCTCTCTAGCTCACCCCTTTCAGGGCTCAATGTTGAGTGAGCTTTCTTGGAGCAAGGAGGGAGTCTGGAGAGTGAGGAGCTGGGCTTGTCTCTCTCTCCCTCAGCGGAAGTGGGAGCCTGGTCCGGAGGGAGCCCCAGCCACCAGGTCCAGGCTTTCTCCAGCCCAGTCAGCTGCTAAGCCGTTTCTCTCCTTGAAGACCCTCTGGCTTAGCCCGGCTTGGGCAGCCACACCGTGGGTGACCTTGGCCCTGGGCCCCCTTCCCAGTGGGGGCGGGCCCAGAAGGGGCTATTCCAAGAGCAGTGTGGGGGAGGGGCTGGTGCTCCACAGCCTGGCTCTTACCTGCTCTGCCCTGGTTCCTAACTTGGCTGTGAGTGAGGGAGACAGTGCATGGGTGTGACATGCTGGAGCTCTGTGCCAAGCTGTGGGGACATGCCTGGGAAGAGCAGTGCCCTGGCATGCTGGGTGTCCAGGGTGCAGAGCGCCAGAGGTGGCAGCTCTGTCCACCACCAACTGTCCCCGCCCTGGCTCAGGGCTGTCACCTGACATCTGTGACATGGACACAGTCTTGAGAGAGGTGTATGTGCGGGGAGGGGGCACTGTGACATGAGGGCAGGCCAGGCCTTTGAGCTGGGCAGGGTCGGGGGTAGGGTAGGGTCGGTCTTGGGGATAGTCGGTCCATGTATCTGGCCTTGAGACTGGAAATGGAGCAACTTTCAGCCAAGGAGTCCGAGTGGGTCCTGGGTTTGGACGTCACACCCTGGCAGCTTTTAAGCACACAGGCAAGTGGGGAGGTGATTCAGGGAGGCCCATGAGAGGCCTTGATGGAGTTTGTCAAGAGCCAGGGATAGGGACCCACTACTAAAGGAGCTAGTGTCCCGTGGCTTCTGGGGAGCCCCAGCTGGACCCCACACATCTATACTGAGCCCGCCACGAGCACACCTGTCACTTCCTCCCAGTGTCCCCTCTCCACGAACAGCTCCACTTCCAGTGCTGGCCAGACCCGGGGTGCCCTGAACCCGACCATCATTCTATCACCAGGCGCTGTCCATTTACAGCCCATGCTGCTGCCCTCTTGCTGGGATAGCTGTGTGCAGGGGCCTTCCCTGGTCTAGGAATGCTGTTCATACATAGGGCAGATCGCTCACTCCTTGCTCAAACCTTGACTTGCTCAGAGAAAAAGCCAGAGCCCTTACAGTGATCTCCTGCTGTCGGCCCCTCACTCTGAGCGCCAGCCACCACCTACTGTCCCTTAGACTGGCCAGGCACATTCCCACCTCGGGGCCTTGGACTGGCAGGCCCACTTCCCTGACCACCTGCTCATGGTCATCTCTCCCCTGTCACCTTTTGGGAGGCCGGCCCACCTTTGCAGACCTGCAGCCTTCACCCGCTGACCCTACTCTGAGCTCAGAACCTTCCCGCACCGTTTTTGCCACCTTCGGTCTGACTCCCACCCCCTTGCCTGCATAAACTCAGGCATGGGTCCTCGTCTTTGGTCAGCAGTACCCCCAGCCTGCCCCAGATGCCTGGCTCCAAGCCCCGGCCTAGTAAGTAACTGGGAGGCTGGAGAGCCTGACTGCTCCCTGGCCTCTCCCTGGAGCCCGGCCCTCCTGTGTATGTGCACCTCAGCTCCTGGCACACCACTCACAGCTGCACACACACACGTGTGCACCTGTGTACTCACATGTATGCAGTCCTACAGACAGGCACAGGTCTGCACACATGCAACCACGCACGCACATGTGAACACACAACCACACCGTCACAGACACGCACCCAGCAGTGGGCTTCTGCTGGTCGGCCCAGCTCCTCACCTGTGCCCCTCCTCCGACCAGCCACTCTGACCTTCTGGCAGCTCTCTAGTCACACCCTGCGTCGTCTCCCTCCCACACAGGCCTCTGCACACGCTCCCCTTCTGGCCGCTACTCCTATTACTCCTCAGTAATTTGCAGCCAGGCTCAGCAGTGGGACCCTGGGTGTCGGGCCCTGGAGACCCGTGAGCAGTTATGGGCCATCCAGCCTTTTGTTTCTGTGCTGACAGGTAGTCCTTGGACATCCAGTTGGAAGTGAGACTGGCAGGCTCATGTAAAAGCAGGGAAACCAAGCCTCAGCGGGTGGGACTGTTCTGAGGTCCCATTTGGAACTCGGTCCAGACTCCCGTTCACAGGCCTCCCTCCCCCGCACCCCACCCCCGTGCCCAGGCATAGCCCTGTCACCCCACCACTGGTTCCATGGCCTGAGCACCCCCCACTCCCCCTACCAACACTGCTGAGCCCCAGCGAACTGCAGGGAGAACTCTGTGTGGGGCCTTCAGGTTGTCGGTTCTGGTGATCTGAAGGACGCAGGTGCCTCCAGCAGAGGGGCCCACCTCAGATATGACTGTTGGTAGCTGCCCCGTACAGATGGCAGACAGCTTGGCCGGACAAATATGGCCACTGCCTGGCCACAGTCTCCCTTTTACTCACAAGTTGCCCTGTGGCTACTAGTCCAGACCTCGTGGCCGGCCCTAGCTGCTGTCCTGATTCTCAGGAGTCCAGCCCCTTGGCCCTGAGGTCATGGAGCGCATACTTGCTAAAGCACAAGTCACACCTCCTCAGGGCAGCTTCAAACCCAAGGCGGGTGGGCGAGGTTTGCCCCCCCCCCCATGAGACTCGCATGGGGCCATCCGCAGGCAGGAAGGGGGAACAATGTGGGCCCAGAGCAGCCCTCTGCTGGTGAGTAAAGCCAGGATTGGTCATGGACCTGCTGCTTTCTCCCACACCACGTGACCTTTCTTTCACTTTTTTTTTGGTAGTTTACCAACAAGACTTTCTTTTTGGTGGTAAAATACACATAATATAAAATGCACCATTTTTTAAGTGTACATACAGTTCAGTGGTATTAAATACATTCATAATGTGCAGCCATCACCACCATCCATCTCTAGAAGTTTTTCATCTTCCCAAACTGAAACTCTGTCCCCATTAAACAACAGCTCTCCACCCCCCTCCCGTGACCCCTGGCACCCACCATTCTACTTGTGTCTCTATGAATTTGATAAGTCTAGGGAATCATACATTATTTGTCCTTTTGTGACTGGCATATTTCACTTGGCATAATGTCCTAAGGTGCATCCAGGTGTGTGTGGCATGTGTCAGAATTTCCTTACATTTTAGAGCTGAGTATTATTCCTTTGTAAGGATGGACTACAGTTTGCTTAACCATTCATCTGTCAGTGGACCGTTGTTTCCGCATGTTAACTACTGTGAATAATACTACTGTGAACATAAGAGGGCAAAAATCCCTTCAAGACCCTGATTTCAGTTTCTTTGGGTATATACCTAGACGTGGAATTTCTGGATCATAGGGTGGTTCTATTTTTAATTTTTTGAGGAATCTCCATACTGTTTTCCGTAGCTGTTGTACCATTTTACACTCCCACCAACAATATACAAGGGTCCTGACTTCACATCTCACCAGTGCTTGTTATTTTGTGTGTGTGGTTTTTTTAATAGCAGCCATCCATATAGGTGTGAGCTGGTATCTTATTGTGGTTTTGATTTGCATTGCCCTATGATTAGTGATGTTGAGCATCTTTTCATGTGCTTATTGGCCATTTGTACATCTTCTTTGGAGAAATGTCTAAGTTCTTTGCCCAGTTTTCAGTCAGGTTTCTTTGTTGAGTTTTAGGAGTTTTCTATGTATTTTAGATATTAACCCCTTATCTGATACGATTTGCAAATATTTTCTCCCAATTTGTGAGGTGCTTTTTTACCCTATTGATACTATCTTTTGATGCACAAACTATTTTAATTTTCACGAAGTCCAATTTGTCAATTTTTTCTTTCGTTGCCTGTGCCTTTAGTATCATATCCAAGAAATCATTGCCAAATCTAATGTCATGAAGCTTTTGCCCTATGCTTGCTCCTAAGAGTTTTATACTTTTTGATTTAAGTCTTTGATCAGTGTTAATTTTTGTATAGGGTGTTATGTAAAGGCCTCACCACTTTTAAGGAAATCCCAGCCTGGTGGAAAGGACCAGTGAAAGGAAGGACCTGGTAGAGAGGCACAGGCAGCGCGAAGGGGACAGGGTGCCCACTGGTGGGGGTGGCAGCTGTGTGTGAGCTGGCCTGTGAAGAACAGGCAGAGTTCCAGGACAGGAGCGAGATGAGAGGCGCTGCTGGGGGGAGCAGCCCAGGGTGACCGGTTGGCCCTCCAGAGAACAGCCTGTGGCCTCCTGGGTTCCCTGAGGGAGGGATTTGGGTTTGAGAAGGACCTGGGGCAGGGCAATCATGTGTGGTCCTCTGAGGAAGCCGCCAACATCTCTATCTGTTCAAGTGTAGCTCTGCATGGAGGCAGGAGACAGCCCTACATGACCCCAGGCCGTGTCACTTGCCTGGGCTAGACCATGTCCCAAGAGGGGGGCTCTGGATGGAGCAGGACACCCTGGGCACCTGGCTGAGGGCTTTGGACTCCTGTCTCTACCCAAGGGGCTGCCAGGTCATCAGCAGGGAATGGAGCCGCCCTGGGGCCTTGCCTGACCCACTCATGGTCCAGGGTGGAGAGAGGCACTCTCAGGTACCACAAGAGACAGGGTGTTCCTTTTCAATGCTGGAATACTTGTTTGTGAACTTTTCTTGTGACAAAAGTCATTGAAGGAACTATAGGCAATATGGGAACATGCAAAGAAGAAAAAAAACTTGTGTGTTCCCCAGCGCGGAACTCAGTGCTGCTTGGGGAATGACGTCCCAGACCTCTACTTGCACAGTACATGCATGCACATGTGTGAGCGTGTGTGCTGCATGTATTATGTACATATCCTGCAACATATGCTCCACAGCACCCCCTGTGCCCAGGCTGGGGGGCATCGTGGAACTTCCCTTCTAAGCATCATTTCCAACCTCCTTGATTGACCATCTGTTTACTCACCACTCCCTCAGCATAGCCGTGTCCAGGGCATTTCCTAGCATGCTCCTTGTCCATTGCTGCCTGGCCTCTGGGCCGCTGTCTTGCCCTGGACTCTGATTCCCAGTGCTTTGCACTGCTCTGGCCTGTCCCGCTTCCCATACCTGGCCACGGCCCTATGCTCCCCCCCTCCGCAGCCTCTGTTCCCCCCACTCTGCCTGCCCAGCCTAAGCCTCCCTCTGCCTCACCCACCAGGAGGGAATCTGCCCTGCCCACCAGAGAGCCCCAGCTCCAGGCTGCTGTCCAGCCCCTGGCCTCCCAGCCTGAGACCTCTATGTCGCTCTGCTCCCCGCCTATCGGCTCACTCGTAGGGCTGACCAGCCTCCTCCTGGTGAATGTCCTGCCCGGGAGAGACCAGGGGTGACCCAGTTCTTGCAAGAGGTGATAAGAGTTGAGGGTACCCAGTTGTCCCACCATAAACCAGGGAGAGGCCAAACCCTATCCATGTGACAGCACATGTGGGTGCAGTCCCACCCACTGCAGGAGAGGGCACAGGGTGGCATCACAGCAGATCCACCAGATTGAATCCTAACCAGACGGGGAGACTGAGGTTCATGAAGGGTGAGGTCGCCGGGTCCATTAGTCAGGGAGGGGTGGCAGGGCCTGGGCTTGCTCCCCCCAACTTTGAAGACCCTGAGGCCAAGGTCATGGTATAGCCCTAGGTGCTCTTTCCTCGAGTACCCACCTGCAGGAGGGGCGTGGGGTGCGGTGGCCAGTGTGTGTGTTTGCTGTGGCTTGGGCACCAACTCTGTGGAGCTCCTTCAGGGGAGGGGGCTGGAGTCATTGTTCCCCAGGCAGCTTCCTGCCATCCAGAAGGCTCTCTTTCCCACAGTGGGAGGAGGCTCACGCTGTTCTCTGTGTTGGCAGGTGAAGGGCGGATGCCCGAGGCAGGGGGGCCGCAGGGAGCACCCGCGGCAGCGGCACTGGCGGCAGGCCTTCCAGCCGCACTTAGCAGCATCGCCACAGCAACCGGGGACCAGACGGCAGCAGCCAGGGCAGAGGCCAGTGGGCAGAGGCGAGTGGACGGCTTCCCACCATCAGGAGGACAGGGAATGACTGCTGCGAATCAGGCCAGGCCGCAGCCCGGGGAGGGGGAGTGTCGCTAGAGGGAGGGCTCGGCCACCTCCCGCAGCAGGAGCGCCATGCCGGCTGCAGAAGAGGCGCTGGGGCAGGGGCTGCAGTGGGGCCCGGCCTCGCCCCGCCACCCACACTGAGTGCCCAAGGGCAGCTGGGCTCCGTCTGCCACGCACACCACCCGCACTTCAGCGTCCCCACTCCCTCAGGGCAGAGGGAGAGGCGCCCGTCCTGTGCTCCCGTCTGGGCCCGCCGCTGCCGGACCATGGGATGCCGGCAAAGCTCAGAGGAGAAAGAGGCAGCGCGGCGGTCCCGGCGGATCGACCGCCACCTGCGCTCGGAGAGCCAGCGGCAGCGCCGAGAGATCAAGCTGCTCCTGCTGGGCACCAGCAACTCGGGCAAGAGCACCATCGTGAAGCAGATGAAGATTATCCACAGTGGCGGCTTCAACCTGGAGGCCTGTAAGGAGTACAAGCCCCTCATCATCTACAACGCCATCGACTCGCTCACCCGCATCATCCGCGCCCTGGCCGCGCTCAAGATCGACTTCCACAACCCCGACCGCGCCTACGACGCTGTGCAGCTCTTCGCGCTGACGGGCCCCGCCGAGAGCAAGGGCGAGATCACGCCCGAGCTGCTGGGTGTCATGCGGCGGCTGTGGGCCGACCCCGGGGCGCAGGCCTGCTTCGGCCGCTCCAGCGAGTACCACCTGGAGGACAACGCCGCCTACTACCTGAACGACCTGGAGCGCATCGCCGCGCCCGACTACATCCCCACCGTGGAGGACATCCTGCGCTCCCGGGACATGACAACCGGCATCGTGGAGAACAAGTTCACCTTCAAGGAGCTCACTTTCAAGATGGTGGACGTGGGTGGGCAGAGGTCGGAGCGCAAAAAGTGGATCCACTGCTTCGAGGGCGTCACTGCCATCATCTTCTGTGTGGAGCTTAGCGGCTACGACCTGAAGCTCTACGAGGACAACCAGACGGTGAGTGGCCAGGCTTTTCCTCTGCTTGTTCCTGCCACTGCTGGTCCCTGGGAAGCACATGGGCTTCTGGGTGTGTTGCAGGGCCAGGCTGGAGAGGCTCCATCCAGGTGTGTCTCGGAGCAGAGTGTGGAGCGTGGCAGGTGCCATGGGTACCACAGGACCTCAGGGTCGCTTCTGCTGTCAGGACATCTGCCCCAGGGGGGCAGCTTTTGGTCGGCACCCCAGCTTGGGAGGCCCTACTCTGACCTCAGTGCCCTGACAGGATTCCAACACCATCCAAGTGACCACCACACCCAGGGCTCCACTGGGAAGGGGTGCCTCCTTGGCTCCAGCCGCCCTCACCCAGCTGCAGACAGCACTGCCCTCAAGACACTTGCAGGCCCCAGGTGCCCAGGCAGCCCCCACCTCAGTGATGGGAGTGAGAACTCGGAGTGCGGAGGGGAGGCTGTCTGCTGAGCAGGGTCCACCCCTCGGCAAACAAGAGCATGTTGCTTGGAGCCCTCAGCCTCCTGGGGGTCAGAAAAGACTTGCTGGGGAGGAGAAAGGGGAGGCTAGGCACCGTGAGGGGCTTTGCTACCAGTGAAGTTGGGTGCCGTTAGGTGCGTGGAGGCAACACTGGAAGCCGGGAGGGCGGTTGGTGGCTCTGCAGGACACGACAGGACGAGGCGCAGGCCAGGTATCCAGTTGTTGCTCCAGGCAGCAGCTCAGTAAACACGAAGCTCCTGCCAATCCTCAGCATGGGAAACCATGGTAGCAACAGAGTTAAGAACGGTTTCTGAGATTGAATCCCCAGGGGTTGGGCGGGTATGCGATTCTCTCAGGCCCCCAGCCCAGGCTGAGAACCACTGGTGCGGGGGCAGAGGTGGGTGCAGTGCACAGAGGTGCTGAGGGGCAACCTGGGCCCAGTGCTGAGCTGGTGGGAGCATGAGGGGAGCTACCGAGCAGCCGGATAGCCAGGCCCCTCGTAAAGTCAGGTGGGTACCGTGCCACAGTCCCAACTGAAGGCCCAGTGCACAAGGTGCCACATCTCCCTGGGCTCCCAGGAGTGGTGGTGGTGGAGGCCACGCAGCCAGACAAGGGATAGGCATGGCAAGGGTCTCCCTGCAGCAGAGATTTTTGTGCCAGACAGGAGCACTGAGCAGAGACTCAGAATCTGCCCTTAAGAGGCTTTTGATTCTGGATGGGAGACCTGGAAACAAACTGGATCCACAAGGAGCTCTAAGTGGTGTGGGGCTGTGGGTGCCAGGGGTTTGGGGAGGTCGCGGCTGGCAGGAACCTCGGGGAAGAGGTGATGATGCTCATGGGTGGGCCTACCACGCTGGGAAATAGGGGTCAGCCTTTGGGGTCCAGGACCAGCGCAGTGGCAAGGAAGGGGCTCATTTTTTCACCTGGTCTTTTTAAGGCAGGCAGTGGCTTTGTTTTTGGGACTTCAGCCAGGGAGTCCTAACTGAGCCTGTGGCCCTGAGGAAGTGTGTGGATGGCTGTAAGCTGTGGCCACTGTGCCGGCACCTGAGCATTTCTTCTGGAGAGACAGAGGGTCTGTAGCTTTCATCAGGTTTACAAAGAGGCCCTGCCTCTTGGAGAAGGGCAAGCAGCTACAGGCGGCCATGGAGCTAGGAGGCAGGGTTCGCTTCCCCTTGTGCATCTGGGGCTCTCCCCAGAGCAGTGTCCAGGTGGTGATGGTGTCCCCTGTGGGAGTGGCCTGGGCCAAGGCCATTTATCCACGAGGGCACGCCCTCCTTGCTCCCAGCGCTGTGTGGTCTTGGGGTTCCAGCCACTCTTATTCTTCTGCCTGCCCCCACTGTGGCGCCATGTGTGGTTGTAGGCAGAGGGGACATCCCAGCAGATGAGCAAGGTCAGGTTCCTTGATGAGGTTTTACAGTGGGCAGAGGGCTGACCAGCCTGTGTGGCTGTGAGGCAAAGGGAGGTTCCCATGCTAGGCCCTGGGACAGTGGCAGGGCAGCCACGCAGGCTCCAGCAGTCAGCTCTCCAGGCCTCTGCCTGTTTCTGCTATGTCCTGAGGCTGGGAATAGCCTGTGCTCTGAGGCCTTCCGGGGGCCTAAATCTCTGGCTGCCTCCTTTGTCATCTCCCGGGCCAGTGTGGCAAATTCCCTCAGCGCCGGGCTGCTGTCCCAGACCATCTGTTGGTAGGTTCTGCCCACCAATCCTGTATCCACAGGTGTGCCAGGCACGAGAGGCAGGGTGCCTGGGCCCTGAGTTGGTCCCATGTTTCATGGAGGGATTTGGCTTTCATCTCTGCTCTCTGAACCTGTCAATGAGGAGGTGGCCCAAGTGTCCTCAAAGATGGGACCCAGGCCAGGTCTTCTGCCCGAGGCGCTCCTGGTTCCGCCAGGCCCATCCCCATCGCCTCATGCCTCTTCTCTCTCTGCTCTGGCCTTCATGGGCTTCTTTCACTTCCATGTACTCTGCTCTCTCCAGCCTTAAGCGCGTGACCACCCTGCCCATTGTCCCCCTGTCCCCCTGCCTCTGTCCTCCAGGTCTCATCTCAGGTGTCACCTCCTTGAGAGGCCTTCCCTCATCTTGGTCCAGTGCCTACACACCCCTCCATTGCAGTCCTTCATTACAGGGTGGGGCCCTGGCTCATGTGAGTGAGTGGCCCCAATGGGGGGCCTCACATCTCTAGCCTTCTCCTGGCCCTGGCCCTGTGGGGGGGCCACAGCAGGAAGCCCTGGGTGGGAAAGTGGCCCAGCTGTGGGGTTCTCTATGAGGCAGCCAGGCTCTGGTGCCATTCAGGGCATTTTATAAAGAGAGAGGCTGGCAGCCAGTCCTGCCCCCCCACCCCCACTACCACCCTGGTCTCAGCAGGCCTGGGGAGGTGGTTGTTCACCAGAAAAGGAAATTCTCGATGAGAAACTCAAGGGAGCGAGGCTGGAAATTCACTGGATTCCAAATGGTTCTGACCTTTCATGCTCTACCAACAATATCTCAGGATGGAAAACAAACAGGCTGCTGAGGAAAGACAATATCCTCCGCGATTCCTCCTGCCGGCTGGCCAAGGAGGTGGGCTGGCCGCCCAGGGACGAGCCAGGCCAGGCAGCGAGGAGAGCCAGCCTCTCCCGGCGCCTTCAGGCAGCTCCTGTCAGTGCCTGTGACATGCGTCCTTCATGCCCCTGCCCTCCTCCCGCCTGCTGCCACAGGAACTGGGAGGGGTCTGCCACCCCTGCCGTCTCCTTTCTGAGGGCCCAGAACTGCTCTCTGGGCCCTGGCGAAGGCGAAGCAGCCAAGAACAGGCCATGCTGATTTTTGCAGAAACCGGAGGAGCCTGGGGGCCCGGTGCCAGGCCCTGGACGCGCTCTCCTGCCCCCTCAGCTCCAAGGCCTCGTCTTCCCGACAGAGGGTTGGCAGAGCCCCCCGCCCCCACTCCTAGCAGAGGAGCCACAGCCCCCCGCCCGCCCGCTGGCATTTGCGTCAGCACGTTGCCATGGGTAACGTCAGGATCTCTGGGCTCCCGGGCGTACAGGGCTGCAGCAAGCACAGGGCAGCACCTGGGCAGGGGGAGGCAGATTCTGGGGCGTCCGCAGACATGGCAACTGGCCATGCCCAGCCTTGACAGCGGTTCTCAGCCCTCGTCCCAGAAGGGTTTCATGGGTCTCCACCCCCCATGCAGTCCTCATGGGCACCCAGGGGCTCCAAAGTTGGGTGGGCTGCCATTTCCCTACATGGGGCTCCCCTAGACATTGCTGGGAGCCAGAGCATGGCCCAGGGATGTGTCACCTGAATAATTATGTGGGGCGGCAGCTGTGCCTACTCTCCCTGTCACGGGTGAGGGGACAGGTGGAGGCACCCAAGCTTAGGACAGGTTGAGGGCCAAGCTGGCCTCAGGGCCCAGGCCTGTAGCTCACGACAGCCATGGGCCCTCCCTGAGCCACTCCTGCTGCCTGAGCAAAGCCAGGCCGCCCTGCCCCAGCCTGCCCTCTGCAGGAGCAACCACTTCCTGGTGGCTCGGCCTTCCTTCTCCACCTGCCCTGTGGCTCCTTCCAGAAGTAAAGACAAGGACTTTAAATACAGAGGTTTAGCTGAGGCCACACTCTGGCAGAGAGGCCACCCACCCCTCGGTGACAGCCCCAGAGACCATGTGCCTCAGGGCCCGCACGGGCTCCTCACTCAGCCGGGCGCCGGGTGCCCCCCCTCCTCTTTGTGCCCTGGCGGCCGGACCCCCAACACCCTGCTGGAAACCTCAAGAAAGCAGTAAAAGGGTAGTTGTTTGCCACCCAACCTTGGCCCCAGGTCTGCTAATGGCTTGTGTGGCCACTTAATAGTGGAAGAAACCTTCAGAAGAGACAGATTAAAAGCCTGGCTGAAAGTGTCAAGGTGTTCCCACGTGAGAGCCCACGGAGCTCGCTCACTGCCCGTTTCCTGGAGAAGCTGTTGGTGTTCCCAGCCCTGTGGTGGGCCTGTTGTGTACCTGGTATGCACCTGCTGTGTACTTGCTGTGCAGCTGCAGGGCCCTGGCTCGGGGCTGGATGCCAAAGGGAGCCCAACTATCCCAGCTGCACATGGCGCTGGGCGGAGGGGGCACTCAGCACCCAGCGCTCATGGTCTCATTTCTACAAACCTTCATGCTACCTGGGGACACCTGCCCCCTCCTTCAGGACCCAGCAGGTAGCAGTTCCCAGGGGTGTCTCCACCTTTGCTTTCATGCAGGACCAAATGTGGCCACAGGTGGTCTGGACCACAGCCAGGCTCACTGTGGGAGGCCTAGTGTCCCCACTGCTTACCCAACAGACAGCTGGTTGACATGTTTCAAAGCAGGTACCTTGGGGGACAGGTGGGACAAAAGGACATGCCCTTCAGGGGGGCAAGGTCTCCAGGTGGTGGGTGCTACACAGCCCGACTCCAGACTAGGGAGTCACCTCTCTCAGCCCTGGCCAGTGGCCCCTCCTCTTCTGGGGCCCTCAGCCCCTCCCCTGCACAGGTGGCCGTCCCCTTGTCCTCCCACCTTGTACAGTGTGTGCTGTGTGTGCAGGCCTGGCACACAGTGGTGTTCAGCAGACATTTGTGGACGGAGAAGGCGGTGGGCAGGCTTGGGAGGAACGAGAGTTCAGGGCCCTGGCTTCTGAGTGTGCAGCCAGGGACATGCAGCCCTTCTGGGGCAGGTGCCGGGCCCTAACAGGGGGTATGTGCCGTGTGCCCCTGAAGAGGGGGCTGTTGGGGGTGTCCTACAATGTGTAGCCACTGTCCTACCACTGTGCTTTGTCATTCAGCCAGAAAAGGGAGCGTTTTTGTGCTTTAAAAATGGCGTGGAGTCATGAGATGGCATGTCGAGGTGATGCATGGTACTGCGGAGGACAGGCTTTCACCTGTTGGTAACACACCTGGTTCAGTTTGTCCAAAGGAGATGATTATGAATGGGAGGTGGCCAGATGTGATGATACCCCGGCTTAAATTTGGAAGGGACCTAACATATCCTTTCGTGTCCTTAACCAGTCAGCTTTACAGGTGAGGGAACAGGCCCAGAGAACATCCATCGTGTCCCAGGGCTGAGACTGGCTCTCAGCGAGGCCCTGGCACTGCTCTCCAGGGATCCCAGGATCCCTACATCCTATGGGTACAGGGTGCTTGAGGGGGGCCTTGGGACGTAGACTGACTTCCACTCTGTGGGGTTGGGGGCTGTCCACGGCGGGGGGGTGGGCTGCCGTATGACTAGCCTCCCTGTGGGGAGTGTACAGGGCAGTCAGCTGGGCTCGGGAGACTTGAGTGGCCATCAGGGTTGGTTGGCACTGCCCTCTGCCCCCACCCCATCTGTGGCAGGACCATAGGGAGTCTGATCCGAGCAGGTCCCCACTCTCCTGTTCCTGACCTGGTGGTCAAGGACATAGATCTAGGAATCCTGCCATGGGGACTTGGGACAGTGCCAGAGAAACGTGCCATTGACCCGCCCAGAGGCCACCATCCTTTCTCTACCAGGCTCTGGTCTGCCGGAGCAGCTCCTTCCAATCTCATGATGTGCCAGAACTACATGCAGTTTGTCTGCAACCTGTGCAAATCATGGTGACCCTGAGACAGCAGAGACCTGGACCAAAGCCAGGAGGTGGGGCCCGGCCTGCAGAGAGGCCTGCTTCCCTCCAAGTAGATAGCCCCAGGTGCAGATCTGAAAGGCTCTGCAGAGGGGAAGGCAGCGAGAGAGCCAGGCCCTCAGCTGGGCCATGACGGTCCCTCCCTCGGCAGGTACGGGGCTCAGCTGGCCTTGCGCTCTCCCCAGCCAGTGTCCCCCTGGAGGCTCAGATCAGTTCTTCTCTTTGTGACCCATTACCCCTCCCAAGCATTGGAGAGGTGTGGCTGGCTGCTTAGGGGAGGGGATGCACTCACAACTGGTGAGTGGTGGCCCTGAGGCTCTGCCAGCACTTGTGAGCAGTCCCTCCACCTTCCTGCGAGCTCCTTAGGCCCTGGTTCCATCCAGTCCCTTGCTCAGTTGCCTGTCCCTTGTCTTGACTGTAACAGGGCTAAGGCTGTCTGGTTCTCACCTCAGTGGACCCTGTATCTGAGCCCATGGCCCCCACTCCATTAATGACTGGCAGTGATGGGTATCTGCTCCCCAGGGCCCTGGGCTTCACGTAGGTCCAGATGCTAGCTCTAGCCCATGCTGGGCAGGGGCGAGGTGGAGGGGGAGTAGAGAGAAGGCAGCAGCCAGCAGCCATCCCTCCCCAGCAGCACATCCTGGCACTTGTGTGTGGCCCTTAGCACTTGCCAACTGACATTTCAGTTCTTTGTACAGAGACCGCCTTCCGTCTGCTGCCAGAGAGACATGCAGCCATCGAGGCCTCTGTCAATAGCAGCTTCCTCCATTCCTCCTCCTGTTATACTGGGAGCTTCTGAGCACTCCCGTTTCCTGTCTACCTTTGTGCTGGGCTCCTTGCCCTGATGAGGTCTTCATGAGACAGATGTCAGCCAGATGGAAAGGATGAGGCAGGGCCCTGGGCTCAGGCCTCCCTGCTGCCCAGCACGTCCCGCCCCTCCACGCCCGCTCCACACTGCATGGCGGGCTGTGGGCGTCCTACTCGGGCCTTTTCATGTACCCCATCTCCTTATCCTTGAGGACCTAGCTCTGCCATTGAGCATATCAACCACCCTTCCATGATGGCTGCCTCCTGCTGCGTCACTAAAGCCCCCCTACCCCCAGGCACAATCTGTCACTGAACCAACTGGGCAGCAACTGGGACACCGTCTCCATCATTGCGACTCTTCCACCATGACAGACTTTACCATGTGCCTTGGCAGAATCTGTATGGGAGTATCCATGGTGGCCCTCCCAAAACAGGAAGCCAACCTGCCTGGTTTCTGGTGGGGCCTCCCTCATGGGCAAGCTGGGGTCCGCCTCTTGCCCTAGTGCTGAGAAGCCTGTGCACAGAGCGGGCCCCACCAGCAGAGGGGGGCGCTGAGACCAGGGTTAGTGGGACAGAGCCTACCTCTCTGCACACCAGTCCACTGGAGGGCAAAGCTGGCCAGTAACAGCTCACAAGAGCCAATTGTTCAATTTTTAGGAAGTTTGTGAGCTGTTTGACATCAGGTTCGTAGCTTAAAATCAGCCAGGTGACATTAGTCATTTCAGCACGGAACTCAGCAGACACTTCATATTAGCGCCCTCCTGGCGAGTGGGTTGTTAAACACTCCAGCCTACCAGGGCCAGTGACCCCCAGCGTGGCCAGGAGGGCCTGCCAAAGTTGGGCTCAGTGATCAGCGAATTACAGGATTCACTGTCTGAGTCTTTCTGAAGGAGCCATCAGTGTCCCTGTTTTTCAAAGCTCCTCTGACTCCTCCGTGATTCCCTGCTCTGGCCTGTGACCGCACGTGTGATTTCCGTTCTCGCTCATTCTAGTTGAGAACTGTAATTTGCCAGAGTGGCTCCCTGCTCATCCGCCCCCCCTTTCTGCTCTCCCCAGGCAGATTTACAAGAATCCTTCTGCGCAGAGAAGCAGACTCAGAGCTAGGTGGTTCTGCTTTCTCTCTGTCAGCACGTTAGCAGACGAGCATGAGACCATCTGCTCAAGCTGGGGCCTGTCCTGTGTTCTTCTCCATCTGGGAGTGAAAGCCTGTGATACTCAGGAAGCATTCCTTACACCTAGTATGTGCAGCGAGTCACCATCTAGGGACAGAGGCGACTGTCCCTTCCTCCCCTGAGGTCAGCGACACCATTGAGCAGGCCCTGGAGGGCCGGAATGGCTCCCCCAGAACCCAGTTCCACTGGGCCCGTGCTCGCTGTGGCCGGCCTTGAGGCGCCCTGTGAAGCAGCTGAGTCCGAAAGAGCCAAGAAGCCCTCCTCTGCCCCAGAGACCAACTTGCAGGAAGGGGGTCTCTGACATCAGGACCAGGGCCGGGGCGGATTGGGGCAAAGTCAGGGTGGTGATCTGGACTTGACCTGGACCTCACAGCATGCAGCCTGGGCCGTGGGGCTGTGGGGCAGCCAGCAGAGGCAGCACCGCTGTCTGGGAGCCACAGAGAGCTAGGGCCCCGGGCACCGTGCGGAAGGGGCAAGGTCCCCGGTGCCACATCTCATCCCCAGCAGCACAGTCGGGTGGGTACTGCTGCCTGACACCTGGAATGGTGGAGGTCGGGTTCCTAGGGTTCCTACAACCCCCACATCTGTGCACTTCCCCCTCGGCCGCCTGATCTGCCCTCGATGCCTCCGACCAGCACAATGCCTCCATTCTGCACTTCACCGGGAGCTTCAGGACAGAGGAACTTCCCAGCCCCTGTCCTGCTCAGCCACAGGGCCAGCAGGACAGCTAATGTCCTGCTCCTATGCACACATCAGAACATCTCTAGGTTTTAAGGTGCAGATTAGTATTGTTTTCAGGGATTTTTATAATCTGAGAACTGAAAAACAGCTTCTCCACTCTCCAGAAACAAACTTCAGGAAGGAGGCTGAGCGCACATGGTGGGGTAGGGGAGCCAAGCTGACTTGCGTATACTCTGCAACCGGCATAGATGGGGGCAGGGTGGGGTGTGTGTACCACCCATGGCAGTCCCACAGCTGGCCCTGAACAACACCAAGAAATACTTCTGGGCTAACAGGACATGGGGGGGGCGGGTCCTCTTCACCCATCTGTAGGGCCCCCTGAGGCCCCACTGGCTCTGAGCCTCTAGAGTTTCTGGGGATATAGGAATAACAGCTAGGGGGAGGGGCCCTAGGCATCGAGGGAAACATCCGGAACGGAGCGAAAGGTGCCCCTACGCTTGCATGAGGTCCTTACTGGACCGGTCTTCAGATGCAGAGAACAAGCTCAGGCTGGGCTGAGAGCCTGGGAAGCTGGGATGCAGCTCGTCCCAGCCCTGCCTTCATCAGCCCTGGATGACATCTCCTCCACTCATGCACTTTCTCTCATTTCATTAATAAAACCACAGCCAGCCAGAGGCCCTGGGCCTTGTGTCCTGAGGTTTCCGCCAAGGCCAGCCCCAGCCCCTAGCCCCACACACCTTTTCTGACCTTCGGTGACCCTGGGAAGGCTGGCGGCATCCTAACCAAGGGGGCCTGGAGCCCCCAGGCCAGCATGGCCCAGCCAGGGGAGTGGCCGCGGGCAAGTCCTTCCCCGTAGGGCCCACAGCCTGCCTCCAACAGTGATGGGTGGGAGCTGAGAAGTCTGTGACCTTCTCAACACTCCCCAGAAGCCTCAGCCTCTGGCTCCTGTGGCCCAGGCTCCAGGAAACCAGGTCTGTGGCTAATTACCATCCACTGAGGAAAGAAAACACTGGAATAGTTGATCAAGGCAACCTATGGTTCTTGAGCAGTTTCCTCCCCCCCGGCCCGATAGGAAACATGCAAAAGGGAGATGTCTGTTCCAGGGCCCTTTATTCAGTGCCCACTGGGCTCCAAAGCACACCGTCCTTTCTGGCTCCTCTGCCTCAACTGCCCAAGGCCAGGACCTCGGGAAGTGAGGGGGAGCAGTTCCTGGCCCTGCGCAACCTCAGCCTGGACAAGCTGCTCTAGTCTCGGCTTCCTCATCTGTGAAGTAGGATGGGCCCCTTGGCTCAAAGACAGAAGGACATAGTTGTGACATTTCCTGCTATTATCTGTGTCTGCATAGTGCCCGTAGGACCTGGACCTGTGGGGCTTGTGGTCTGGAGAGTGCCAGCCATTGGAGCATAGACCCTGGGTGGCTGGGCAGGTCAGCGAACCTCTCCTGGCCCCCATGGCCTCACCTGTGACCCTGTTGGCACTGCCTGGTTCGTGTGGCTGGGAAGACTGTGTGGGAACAGGAGTGTCCTCCTGTCATTTCATCTTCCTCACAGGAGGCAGCCACAAGGTCCCTCATATAAGCAAGTGGGCTGAGCCCAAACATGGACTCAGGCTGAGGCCGTGACCCTCTGACCCGTCCGGCCTCTGGCATAGCCGTCCCTCAAACCATGTCCCTGCTCCCACCCAGTGCTCCGTCCGCAGGCCCAGCTCTGGCCCCTGTCCCGAGCTTTCTGGGCTGTGGCTACCCTAGACCACTCCATGCCCGCCTGTCCTTAGCTCATCATGGCCGTGGGGCCCAGACTATCCTGCCCAGCTGTGGCCTGGCCTAGGCATCTCCCTGAAGCACCCCTGTGCCCTCCCCCCACATTGCCTGCCCAAGAGGACATGAGGACAGCTCTGGGGGTGAGGTGTTTGGGGACCCACCCAGGAGGCAGTGACACCTGAGCCGTGCAACCCAAAGGCCAAGACCACCCCCAGTGAAGCACGGGCCCAGGACCCAGAAACAGCCCACGCAGCCTGTCTCCCCTCACCAACTCGCCTCATCTGAGAGGCTCGGGTGGTGCCAGCCATGGGGGGGCACTGGGAGGGCGCCGTCGCTGCTGAGAGCCTAGCTGGATACGGGTATGTCGACGACTAATCCCCACATGAGCCACACTCTGCTTTCAGGTTTCGTTCTGTTTTCACATTACTGCTCACAACCCACTATATGGATTTTACAACCAACCCACAATAGGCTGCAGCGTAGATGTGATGTTGAGTCTCATCCTTGATCACCCTCCGGAAGGGCTCGTCTCAGAGTTGCCCAGGACCCTCAGGGGGCAGTCCCTGCGGCCGAGGGCGCTGGGAGGTGGCTATGCTGTGCACCAACCTCTTGGCAACTGTTTGCACATTTTGTGACCAGGTCATAAGTCAGGGATAGAGAAGTCGTTTTCTTGACTAGACCTGCTGCTCAACTTCCGCCAGTTCCTCAGAGGACGCATTCTCAACCCTAGTGACCTGCCTGGCACCTGCCAGCCCACAGCAGCCTGGGCATGATAAAGCCACCAGTGCCGCCTCGGGCACATACAGTGATGGGCGCTGGGCCAGGAGCAGCCATTCGCAGGCTCGAGGCCTCTGTTGTGGCAGTGCTCGGGAACCATGGAGGGTCCCAGGGGCCTGCGAAATGTCCTAAATCACGTCCTAGTTGTGTGGCTGCACGAGCACACCCATGGGCATCCTTCCTGGGAGAGGCTCTGTTGCTTTGATCAGATTCTTGATGGAGCTGAGACTGCAAGGCTGCACTTGCCTAGCAACCCCACTTCCTGCAGAGGGAGGAGCCAGGGCGAGGGCAGTAATGACCCAAATACTTTTTTAAAGGATGAGCACTTCTGAAATCACATCTTGTGGGCCACAGAGGGTCCCCTTTGAGATGTCTACCCCCATCCCCAACTTCTCATGTCCCTGCAGGAACTGGCTCCAGCCTGCAGCCAGTGGTTTCACCAGCCTTTGCTCCTGGAGGTGTGGCCCCGGGCGATGCCCAGAAGTGCGGAGCCCACACCTGGCTGAATAGTGTCTGGCCAGGGTGTTTGGCGAGTGGGTTCCAGAAGTGTTTGGGAGCTGAAATAGGAGGGGCTTCTTGCACTGTGGTTTCTTCCTGGTGACTGGCGGCCTCCAAGCCCCAGGCCAGGTCTTCATCTGCTTTGGCAGCTTCCAGTGTGCACTCAGCTGCCCCCTGCTGTTTGCTAATTTCCCATCAGTGACTGACAGCGGGGGACTTGGATCAAGCCAGGGAGATTTAACACAAAAACCAATAGGAAACCGGTCTCATTTCAATTGAAGCAGAAATGGACTGGGGCTTGGAAAAAGGCATTCTTCCCTGCAAGGGAACCGTGGAGGGTGGGTTGAGGTGAGAGCAGGCCAGCAGCCTGCTGGGTAGCCAGGGGCCCTTTCCCTTTCTGGGCCTGGGCGTGAAATGGAGCAGGACATGGGAGCCAGACCCTTTCAGAGCAAGTGCTCCCAGTGTTGGCCCTGGGAATTTGCTGTCCCAGAAGTGGCAGTCTCTGAGTATATCTGAGTCACCCCGTCAAGTTACAAGGTGCCCACCACCCATGTCACACTTATCCCAGGGGCTCTAGCCAATGCTTGTGGGAGCAGGAATGGGCTTCTCTGGCTCTAAGATCCTGTAAGTCTTTGATTCTAAGGTTCTGTGAAGGCAGCCAGCAAACAGTGATCTATGTATGTTTGGTGTGCCAGGCCTGTGCTGAGGTCCCACAGGGCTGGGTGGGTGGGTGCCAGTGTCCTGGTTGGCCCGCTGACTCCCAGGGGACGGCTCGGTCAGATGGGCAAAGGCCCTGGTTGGGAAACAAGCACATGGCCTGGATGCAGGGCCACCTCCATCCAGCTCACACTGGGGCCATGGGTGGGACAACCAGGGTGGTTGTGTGTCCATCCGGGTTGCCCAGGTCCGGGCTCGGCCCCCTCGTCCTTGGCGCAGCTCCTGAGGAGGTGGGGCTGTCCAGCCAGCAGGCCCAGCGTGGCCTGGAGCGGCTGTGTGCCTTGTGGTTGGCCACAGAGTAGACGGAAGGATGAGAGATGGGTTGACCACACTTGTATTGTGGTGCCCAGCTCTCAGGCCTGTGCTGGGCACCGTAGGTGAGGTGGTGGGACCACAGTCCTTCCTCTCCAGGTGGGAAAACGAAAGCAGGGCAGAGGGAGGAGACTGGGCCGCCAGGCACTGTGGTGGGGTCCTGCCTGCACAACCTCTAAGCCCCCCCGCCCAGCGAGGGGTGGCCCACACACACAGATGAGGAAACTCAGACTAAGAACAAGCTGCCCTGGTGGCACAGCCAGTCTGTCACCTGAGGAGGACTCCTTGCTGTTACTTAGGGTCACCCAAGTCCCCTCCACACTGCACCATGGGGAAGCCAGACACCAGCGCACAGGTTGGCCCACCGAGGGTGGGAGCGTCAGAGGCGAGGAGGCCCAAGGCTGAACTGCTGCTTGAGGCAGGAAGTAGCTCTGCTATTTCTGGCAGGTTCAGAGCACAGGTTTCAGGCTATTAGGGCCTGAGCTACAGCTTTACCGGCAGCCTGTTATCTTGTTTAAACAGCCCTTGCTGTTTGAAGTGGCAGGCCTGGCCGATGCTGTTACTGTGAGCATTGCAATTGTCACTGGATGGGGCGGGGGCGCGAGGGGACTGGCAAGCGATGACTCTGACTTCTAGACTCATCAGAACCCCCCCACACAGAAGCCCCATCTGTCGCTGGCCTGAGGCCTGCAGGGCTGAGCACTCTAAAATGGGCCGCTCCTGAGCCGCCTGTCCCTGCCTGGGGGGGGAGCGAGAGTTCCGGGGGTGGGCAGGGGTTGGGAGGAGAGGTGGGGGCCCATCTCTCATCCCTGGGGGAAGGTTGAGGTGCCCATGAAAACTTGAGGCCCAGGAGTGTCTAATGGCACGAGCTGTGCCACCCCCCTAGTTGCTAATCTTTCTGTGCCACTCGCTAATCTCCGTTCTAGCAAGTCCGGTGGCCTCGGTACTGTTTGCAGGTGGCAGTCAGCTCGGTGGCAGGAGCAAGACCTCCCCACAGGAACACACCAGTGGAGTCAGGTCCTGGGGCCTCTGCACAAAACCCCTGGGGGTGGCCACAAGGGGCTAACACAGGAAAAGAACACCCGAGCCTTCACCCACCAAGACACAGCTCACGGAGTTCCTGGTCATTTTAAAGCTGGAAGAGCACCCGCTTATCAAACGCCTTTTCAGTCACTTTTGCCAGATTGATCCTCTGAATGGTGGAGCTACAGTGAGAAAGGACACTGGCCAACCGTCAGTGGAAAGCCAGGATCGGGCAAGGCCTGCTGAGGGGGAGGGAGGCCCGGCCCTGCTGTCGTCCATGGTCCCAGCCAAAAGTTAGGCAGAAGGAGGGGAGGCTGACGAGAGGCGGAGGCCTGTGGGCTCCTCTCCACCCTCCCTGCACAGGGGAGGTGTACCTGTGCGGGAGGGCAGGGCAGGGGTACGCAGGCACCCACGCCTCCTCTCACCCCAGCCCCCGCACACACGGCTGCCACACAGAATGCCTACAGTGTGTACCATCTGGCCCTGCCTGCCATCGCCCCATGTTCAGCAGACCGCCCTGGCGGGGCGTGGGAGAGAGCAGTCCCCGTGACAGACAGGGCACTGCGTTCACGGGCCGCCCATGAGCAGTAACGAGCGGGTCCAGTGCTGCCCAGAGCTGTGCAGCAGATGAACAGAAAGGGGTCAGGCGATGAGGGTATGTTGGGGAGCCCTCTCCGTGGGCAGGGAAGGAACAGCATGGCGGAGGCCCTAAGGCAGGAGGGGCGGGTGCTCCCAGGATGAGTCAGGGAGCCAGGCAGAGTGTGGGGACCATCCGCTCGTGATGGAAGCCACGGGGGGGCTTTATCCAGGAGAGTGAAGTGATCTGGGTGGCTGTGGTGGGGTTGCAAAGTGAGTCACGGAGCAGAAGCAGGGAGATGGGTCCCAGCAAGAGACGGACGTGATGGCAGTGGGAAGGAGAGGCATGCACAGATTTGAAGGGAAAGGATCCTGGCAGAGCCTCCAGCCTGACCCTGGACCCTCCTCCCCCCATCGTCGCCGGCCCTCCGGTCTGCACTGTGTGGTGCTGGACAGTTGGCACATGTGTCCCTGCCCTCACTCAGTCCTCAGGAGCCAAGGCTGCTCCTGCTCCTCTCTGTCTCTTGAGACGGGAGTGCTGTGCCCTTGGTAGGAGCTTAAGGTATATCCACGAGTGACCTGGGTCCAGAGAAACGGTGATGAGAGGCCAGCCTAGGCCATCCAGGGCAGGCTGGGCTTGCATCTCAGCACTGCGCCGACCATGACGCTCGTGGATTGGGCACGCGGGCCCTCCAGCTTCCTTGTTACCTGTTGGCCACATTTCTGTTGTGACTCATTTCACCATAGCCCAAAATAACTACTGTCTCATAGCCACCAGGACCCAAGGCTCTCCGTGAAGGTAGATTTCAAGGGGAGCCAGGAACCCTGTGAGGGCTGCTTCCTGCCTTGCTAAGACTGTCCCACACGTGTCATCCAGGAAGCCCTAAGGCTGAAAGGAGCAGGGAGAAAAGGGGTTCAGATGGAAAGGGTGGGTGCTGAGCTGAGTGGGCGTCTGACTAAGGGTCCTGAGAGTAAAGTGGCTGAAAGTGGGTACACAGTACTGAGCAGGGGAGGCCCCCAGTGGCTGTGACTGGTGAAGGGAGGGCAGTGAGGAGGGGTGTGGACTGGGAGCTGCTGTCCCTGCCTGTGGCAGTGCCCACCTGTTTAGGTCTCGATGCCCCAAGGGCCCAGACTTGGGGAGCGGGTGTGGCTGACCCCCAGCCTGGGCAGCTATGGGAGGAGGAACAGGTGGCTGCATGCCCCACTACTCCCATTACTCGCACGGCTGGCCGCAGTGCCCCCTGTCCTGTTCCTGCTGCCTGGCTCCCGGGGCGGTCAGGGGCTCATTGATTCATTAGCCTCATTAATCTAATTCTCCAGTCCAGCACGGCAGCATTTAGGTTTGCAGGAGGAAGAAGTGGGGAACGCTAACCAGATTGGTCTGGAAGTGACCCTGGTCATCCAGCTCTGTCCCCAGACACCTGCCTGTTTCCTGAGGCCAATAGCAGTGGGGGTATGGCAGGTTGGAGGGGTGGCTCTGGCTGTCCTTCGTATTGGAGGGTGGGGGCTGGCAGAGGGACCTAGGCAGTGAGGTGAGGCCTCTGAGCCTTAGTTTCCACATCTGTACAATGGGAACATTGGGAGGAGCCCTCCCACAGCTTATCTCCCTGGCACGTCCAGGAGGAGCCCCTTATAGCCACTTCTGTGAGGTGAATGGAGCTGGACATCTGGGCATCATAGCAGCCTCCACACAGAGGACGAAGCAAGGCCCAGTGCCATCAGCAGCTGTCGAGGCTAATGGCCATGGGGGGACATGGGCGAGATACCACCCAGTGCTCCTTCAGTAACAACGCCAGCTTCTCACCTCCCACCCACCCGGAGGTCTCCTCTAGCAAGGAGCAGGTCACCTCAAGGGCCTTTCCACTATCCTGTCCCTCAGGGAGAACGGGGTCCCTCACACTCCCAGAGCCCCTCCCCCAACCCCCCCAAACAAGTAGACAGTGATGGATGACGTTTGTCAAACCAGCTGGCCAGGGCCAGGCCTGTGTGCCGCTGTGGAGGGTCACCTGGCCAGGCTCAAGGACTGGCAGCTTCCTCCAGCCATCGGTCTGTGTTGGTGTGTGAGGCTCTGGGGGCAGAGGCTTCCTCCTGGTTGTCATGGAAATGGTAGCGAGAGTCTGCCGAGTGTCTGGGTACTGAGCTCAGCAGAGGGAAGGGAACAGCCACCCTGGGTCGCAGCTACTGTCACAGACTCAGCAGTTCAGCAGTGGGAAGCACCTGAGGGGCTGCCATGCTCCTGAGCCCGCCTGCACAGAGGGTAGCTCAGAGACCCACCATGGTGACTGACAGCAACCACATCTGCCCTCTTACCCACATGGGGTTATGGTAACTCCACCCAGGTGCTGCCTACGCCAAGCACACAGGCCCTGCCCTTGGGAGACACTTCAATGAGGAGATGAGATTCCTTGGGTCAGGTTGGGGGCGTGGAGACGGATTCTAGCAGGCGACTGCCAGGAGCTGGAGCTGCCTGGGGAGGCCCAAGCTCCCAGGCCCCGTCCCTGCAGGCGAGTAGGGATGACTCAGACTCCACCACCTGCTCCCTCGTGGGGCCGCTGCCGAGAAGGAGTAGCCTTACCGCCTGGCTACGTTGGTTTTGTCTGTCTGCCCATCGCTATCTCCTGTTGTCAGCCCCCATGTGCATCATGAGCTCCCTGTGGACAGGGGAGGGTACATACTGGCCTCCCCCTCAGGCTCAAAAACAGACTGGCAGCCACAATCTCCAGCCCCAGCCGGGCAAGAGAGGCAGGCACAGCCCAGTCGCCAAGAGAGACCCAGGAAATCTCACGCCTTGGGACAAAGCACAGCTGCTGCCCCAGCATCTGTGTGGGGTGCGGTGGGGCCCTGAGAATGGGAGGAAGCCGTCAGGAGAGGTTTCTTAGAAGAGGTAAACGGCAAAGGATGCCTCAGAGCGCAGTGTCAGGACAGCAGGAGTGTGCTGGCCGTGCAGCCACACACACACATCAAACTGCTCCGGGATCCCCTGGAAACTGGTTCAAGAGGACGTGACAGGCCTAGGGTCACAGTGCAGTTTGGTGGCAAAATGAAGTGTGGCGCCCCGCGGGGCCAGCAGTGCACTGCTGCATAAACGCAAGGTAGTCAGGCGTCCCCACCTCACCCCACCCTGACCTACCCAAGGGCCTGACACCGTGGTCCCTGCAGTCCCACATCCCCTGGGGTGGGGTGTCTGAAATCCAAGCTCTCCTGTTTGCAACCATAGACTGCAATCACGGCACCAGAGAAGCCACAGGATATCACCTGGCTCTGGGGCCCAGGGTCATGTCCTTAGGCGTTTAGTCCTACCCACAACACAATGGAATCCCCGCCTGTGGCACCCAGGAAACGACAGGCATTGCTCCTGGCATTGGCACAGAGCACTAGGCTGGCCAGGACACCAGCGCCCAAGGCTCCCCCTCTTCACCCCATCTCCCTGGGGCTCACTTCTATACCATAAAGGATGGCACTTGGCTGCATTTCTGCTTTCCAAAGGGCCCCTCTCCTGCTCCCCCAGCTGCCACAGTCCCAGGCCCTGCCTGGGTATCCCTCAGCTTCCTTGCCCCCACATACACACCAGGTCCTTTGCCCTTTGACCCATCAGGCAGTAGCCTGAGATACCGGCAGGTCCAGGGTCCCAGTCAGTGGAAATGCCTCCACACGGTATGTGGCCAGTGGTGCAGGGGACAGGTGGTGCGCGGCCAGGAGACTAGACTACCACAGCCAGCACACAGCGGTGGGTCTGGAGTCAGGGAAGGAGGCGCTGGCTGCCAGAGGAGGAGACGGCTGGGCAACAGGACAGCTGCAGCGGAAAGGCTCCCCTCCTGTGAGGATGGGCCACTTCCGGATGGGTCGGGTCCGGGGCGGGGGGAGGGGGGGGACGAGGAAGCACTGGGCCAACAAATAACGCATGTGGGGGTCAGGACTGCGAGTGCTGAGTGGAGCCTAGTGCAGGTGGAACCTGTACAGAGTGACCCGAGCGGGTGCCTGGCTGGGCGAATCCAGAAAGATCTGCCAGCGCCAAATACTGAAGCACGGAATAGCGACCCTCTTCATGTGAGGATAGCGACCGTGGTGAGGACTTAAGAGCTGGGGTTAACTCATCAGAAAGCAGGGGGGACTATGGCTGGGTGTCCCGATCTCCAGCTAGAAGGAACTCCTGCTCCATGGGACACTGTACTCATGTGGGACACGTGAGCAAGGAGAGAAAAGAATATTCTGACAGCAGCAAATTCTAACACGCAGCTTGCTGAGCTGACCTGGCCATGCTCGTCTCGCATGAGTTCACCCTGACCAGGAAGGCCGCGTGGGACAGCTGCAGCTGTAACTTCTCTGGAAGGAGAGCAGCGCATCCCGATGTTGACTAAATGGCATCTTTGTGACAGTAGCATGGGGCCTTGTGCCCAGATGAGGCTCTGCTGGTCCCAGCATCCTTCTCACCCCCAGATCTCACCCTGTCCCCAGCTTTCGGCAGCACTTTTCCCTCGTCCAGTGCTCCCATGTCCCTGTCCTGCCTGCCCGGGCTCCCAGTGGCCACTGCCTCCCCTAGCCTTCCCTTGGGGACAGCTCGTCAGCCCTTCAAAACACAGCTAGTAGGAGTCTACCCTGTTCCCAAAGGGGCCCTCCTGTCCTGTACCCCTCGGCCTGAGAAAAGACATAGGTCAGGATTTTGCACCTGCTGAGACAAACTATGACCCCAAAAGGGAAATGAACTCTGGGAAGATGAGGCCCCTCAGCAGACGGACGGGCTGTGGAAGCACAGGGCTGCGAGCCCAGTCTCAGCCCAGTCGGGAGACTCTTCGCCTCGGAGCCCAGGGCCGGGGGCACCCTGAGTGCAGCCTCTGCCTACCTCCTGTGGCCACCCAGCAGGGCCACCTGAGCACCCGCAGGCTTTCCTAGGCTTCTCTGTAGCTTTGCGGTGAGGAGAAACATACACACACCCCTCGCTCATCCTGAATGACTTGTCCCCCACTTCTTTGGGGACAAAGCATAAGCCGTTTCCCTGAGTGCCTGATGCCATCCTGGAAGTGGTTTTACTCTGGAGGTACAAGCCAGCGGTTCCATAGCTGCAGATGATTCTAACAGGGCTCCCCCCCCCCAACTCTATCCAGCCATACACCTGCTGGGACCTCAGGGCACGGGTCTAACAAATGGGGCCCACTTGCCCTCCCCCAACTGGAGAACTCAGGTTGTCCAGGCCCAGACTCCCCCTTGGCAGGGCTCAGCATGGACCAGGGAGGTCGCAAGGTTCCTCTCACCCACCAGGCCCAGAGAATAGGCTCTCACCAGCGATGAAGGGGCGGGCAGGGGCACTAGCACCACACTGAAGATGGACAGCCAACTGCTGACGAGGGTGTGCCACTCACTGTACCAGCAGTGGCCCTAGGCCCTTGAGCCACACCTTGCCAGGTAGCAGGCAGCTCCCACCTTAGTGCCCCCAAGCTTTCTACCACAGAGCCCAGAGGGGCCAGAGGCTTGGCTGTCATTTCATGAAGGGTGCCAGCTTCACGTCCAGCCTCGCATGGAACCTCCTTGGCTCGTCCAGCCAGGGCACTGCCCTCGGTGCCCTTGGAGCCTGGCACTCTATTCCCCAGGCAGGTCTTGTGGCTCAGAGGCAGAATGGGCAGCCACAGGGATGGCTCCGTCCCTGGTGAATGGAGCTCATTCATATCCACAGCTCAGCTTCCCAGCAATATTTGCAATGTGAGAAGCTGAATTCATGATTCCCATGAGCAAACAACAGGCGGACTGGGCTTTCCAGGCTGTAGCAGAACCAAGAACTCATCCTATAGATGAGGAAACAGTCCCAGGGCCAGGTAGCCTCCCGGTCTGTCCCTGCTGAGTCTTCTCCACCCCTTGCAGCCTGGCCACATGGCAGCTCCTGACCTCAGGACCATGTCCTTCCCTTCCCTCTTCCTTTCAGAGCCCTACCCGCCACAAGGCCCAGGTGAAATGCCCCCTGCTTCAGGAAGCCCCTCCCCCCCATTTAGCTCAGTCATACCCGTGATGGCTGCTACAGCAGCTGGTGCCTGGGTGTGGGGACTAGCTTTCCATGCATGTCCCATTTTAGCCCTCACCCGCCTCATGAGGGAGGTATGTTTAATGGACCCCATTTTATGGGTGGGGATGCTGGGAAGAGGCTGGCCTAACAGCAAGTGGAGAGGGTTCAGAGCCAGAAGGTTCTGACACAGTGTGTCACAGTCCAGGTGACAAATGGGGAAGGCCCAGGCAGGTATCAGATCTCCCGGCTCAGCAGTCTTGGGAGGTGTCACTGGTCCCTGGAGCTCGGCGAGTGCTCGCTGAAACCCAGTCTGTAGAGTCCAGCCGTCTCTTCCGTTCCCAGAGCTGCCTCAGCCGAATCGCACAGCAGCTCGGTGCTGGGGATGGAGGGAGGCAGATCTTCCGATGAAAGACGAGAGACAATCCAGTGCCAAGGCAAGGGGCCGTGAGTGGCACAGGCGAGCGCCCCCTGGGGCAGTAGCGGAGCTGCAGAACACGGCCCAGCAAATCCAGGCTCTCACATCAACACCTTCATTCCCTCCTCACAGCAGTCCTGGTATCGAATGCCACAACCACCCCCAGTTCGCAGGGGAGGAAACAGGCCCAGCGAGGAGAAACAACCTGTTCAAGGTGTAGCGAGCCCTGGTAGTGAGAGGGAACCCCAGGCCTCTGGCCCCAGACCCTGTGCTCATAACCGGGGTGACAGCAGGAAAGCCTTCATAGCAAGTCAGGACCGAGGGGTGAAGGCCCCCTCACTAACACTCACACCTCAGCTCACCCTACTCCCAGGATGTCATTCCAGGAGCCAGTCTGGACCAGGCCTTCACAGGTGCTCTCACGTGGCAGCCATGCATGGGATGAAGGCCTTTGCCACTGAGTTCAGCATTGAGCAAAGACTCCACTCAGGCCAGCAAGTTGGAAGCCCCTTAAGGACAGGTCATCAGGTGCAGCCACAACCCAAGCAGGTGATACCCACATGCCACCCTGGGGTCCGTTCAGTGGTGTTGAGTATATTTGGACCTGACCACACAGAAGCTGTCTTTTTTGCAAATGGTCAAAGAAATGACTTGTACCACCCTGGGGACTGCCCAGCCACCCACTGTCTCCCAGTGTCTGACCTGCTGTGTTACAATCACTGGCTTTTCACCGCCAAGCACTGAGATTCCCACCATTGCACAGTCTTCTGAAAGGAATCGTGCCCTTCATGTTGTTTATATAAATGAATGTTCAGACAAACCCCAGACTCCTAGAAGGTGCCATCTCCCTGATGAGCAGGCCCTGGAAAGAGCTGGGTGGGCATCAGAGCCCTGGCTGGCTCTCAGGCAACTGCCAGTAAGTGCGTTTCCTCCTGGGAGAAGCATCCGAGGCTTCTGCTCCATTTCAGCTGGAGAGAGAAATGCCAAGGACGGCTTCTTGCTGAAGAGAACGTGTGGTTGGTGGAAACGGGTTCTTCGTTGAGCCCTCGTAGCTGGACATCCAGGCCTCCATCTCTGTCTCATTGGGGTTAATGTGGGTAGGCCCCCACCTTGCAGTGTGGTCTTGGGTGGCAGAGGTGGCTCCTCTGACTCTCGGTGTGAGGAGATGGTGTTTGGGCTGATGGAAGTGGCGGCAGGATGGGGGTGACGTGCTGCAAGGGCTCCAAAGCTGCCCCTGGCTTTGCTCGCTACACAGGTCCAGCTGGACCACACGAGGATGCCTAGCCCTGCCTTACCACCTGCAGGACCCTCGGCAGCAGCTCTGGCCCATGACACCAAGTGGACAGTCAGAGGAGAACTGGGTGGCCGGGTTGGGGTCGGGGAGAAGAATGGGGCCACAGCTGGCACCCCGGCCACGCATACCCAAGCAAGGGCCAGGATGTGCTAGAAGAGGCCCCAAAGGCCGTACAGAGATCGGGACTATATCCTGGTGCAGGGGGCACAGCCAGAGGTGTGCCACAGGAAGATGCGTGGGGTGCCGGGGCAGGAGGAGAAGTCGGGGGGCTCCAGGATGAAGGGGCCTTGGGCGAGGCCATGGAGGGCGAGAACATGGAGAGGTGGGAGGAGGGGAGAGGCTCACGGCTGTGTTGCTGCTGCCTGGGGGAACCCTGGAGGACGGTGGGGTGGCGCCAGCTTTTGGGGCTCCCTTCTCCCATACTCACACTAGTGCACGCGCTTCACATGGTTTCCAGAGTTACAGCCCAAAATAGCACACTCCTTTTTCAATGATTTGTGATTCGAGACGTCAGGACGCTGCTCTGCCCACCTGGCAGCACTCGGGCTGTAGGAGCACACACTGCAGTGGTAGTGGCACCGTGGGCACCGGCCCGCCCCGCCCACCCCCATGGGGGCAGGGCGTCTACACAGATAGAGGTTTTCTGGTTATTCTCTGATGCCCATCGCTTCCTGGGTGCCTGAATGATAGCCAGTGTGGTTCCCCGTGGATTGTCCCAAGGAAAAAAGGCAACTGGGAAACGGCCCCAAATGCCTGCAAAACCAGAGGAGCCCCAGGAGCAGGACCTGAGGTGAAGGTGACAGCAGGTCGTGACGAGGCCAGCTACAGTGATCCTAGGAGAGACTGAGGCCCAGGACATGGCTGCCCTCGCAGCTACCTCGGGACGCACGTGCCTGAGTTCCAGGAATTTCCAGCTAAAGAGCGTGAGAGTCCGATGTCCAGCTCCAAAGTGTCTGCCAACGGGTGTCCATGGGGCAGAAGGGCTCTCAGTGTGTCAGGATTCATGGGGGCTGGTCCGCGGAGTCTCAGGTCGGCCTGAGGTAGGTGCTGTGCAGGAGGGTGGGTCGGCTGTCCGGGGTGTAGGGGCCACTCCACTCAGGACCTGGCAGCTGACCTTTTCCCACACACACATACCCCACGGAGGACCAACCAGCCAAGCCCCCTGTGTGACTGCTGGCCTGTACGCATGCACTGTCTCAGCGTGTGGAGGAGGCCCATCCCAGATTTCAGGGACTGTCCACCCAAGGGGCTGGGATGGGTACAAGAGCCACCCAGCTCTCACGCCAGCTGACCAGTAGGGCTCAAGGAGGCGGGCCCTGGCCCCCAACCAGATACCCATGCCAGGACCCTAACCGTGTTCTGACCCTCTCACTGGCCCCCACTCTGGGCTTGCCCTCCCACCCTTGAACCTTAGCTCCATACCTAGCCACTGGCTGGCTGGGTGCCACCTGCTGGTGACCAGACCACCCCCTTTCATCCTTGGGGGGGAAGGCGCTCTGACTGGTTTCTGGGGCTCCTTTACCTGCCAAAGAGCTGAGACCTGTCACTGACCCTCAGGGTGTGCTCAGTAAGTATTTGTTCAATGAATTAATGGATGCATGCTAATGGCCACATCTATTATTCATCCGATGCAAAATTGGGGGTCAGAAGCACAGTCCCTAATTATGACATCATTCGTAAGAGAAATGACAGCTCTGTTAGTCTGTACCATGTGGCTTCCAGGAATCCATTAACGCTAATTACTCCCCAGGAGAACGTGACAGTCCTAGTCTACCACTTAGCACTAGCATTTGGGAACGTGTGGCTCCTCCAGACACTGCTGGGAATGGGGCTCTTGCATCTTGTTTCTCTCTGAAGAAAGGTTCACCCCCCCAACCCCAAGACCTGAGACTCCTCACTTTTTGGAGCTTCTGTTATTCCTGAGCTTGTGCTAAAGGCACAACATTGGTTTTGAAAAACATGGTGGAGCATAAGGTCTCCAGGCACCTTCTCCGTGATCAGGGTGTGGGGGGGGGGCGGTAATGACGGTGCCTCTGGGCATCCCCCACCCATTCAGCCGGGTTTCTTCTCAGCACTGATGCTGTCAGGCCTGAACCTCAGTCAGTCAGTCTCTCTGGGAGAGCAGGGTTTCAGCGTGGCACCCCCACCCTGGCGTGACTTCCCTTGGGCCCAACAGCACCGCTTGTCTACCCTGTAGATACAGTGATCCTGGGGCTCCTGGCTGTGGGACTTGGAGCACATTTCCTGCCTCTCTCAGCCTCAGTTTCTTCATCTGTACAATGGGAATAGGAAGATGTCAGGATCAGACAAGCGGGCGCCCTGTGTCTGTATTCTCAGCGCCAGCGGCAGTTTCCATGGTTGTTACCCTGGTATAATCTGGTCAAAAAAGTCCTTAAATACAAAGACTCAGATCTAAACTAAACTGGTTCCAGACTTTGGACACTCAGTTTATTCATTTTATTGTAAAACAAGGGGCAGCTTCCACCAGCATAATTCATCAGCAGTAAACGTTCCTTTTAGCAGTTACCGTGTTTCCTCGAAAATTAAACCTAGCCAGACAATCAGCTGTAATACGTCTTTTGGAGCAAAAATTAATATAACACCTGGTTTTACTATAAGACCGGGTAGAATATAATAATATATAATATTATATAATAATGCCAGGTCTTATTTTACTATAAGACCGGGTCTTTACAGTATAGTATAGTATATAATATAATACCGGGTCTTATATTAATTTTTGCTCCAAAAGATGCATTAGAGCTGATTGTCCGGCTAGGTCTTATTTTTGGGGAAACGGTAAAACTCTCAGTTCTGTGTGGAAACAGTGGGTTTTGGAGTCAGGCAAACACATTATGTTCCTTAGAAGCCCACAGTCACTACAGCACATTCAAGGTCCTCAGAAATCGGGGTGGTAAAGAAAGGCAGGTGCCATGCTCTGTGGTCACTGCACCCCCTAGGCCACCACCCTTGAATTTTCTGTACCAGGCAGTGAGGCCACAGGATGTGTCCTGGGCAGGTAGAGGCCCAGCAGGGATAGAGGGGCCTGAGCCTTCCTCAGCTCTAAACTGGAGCCTTTAGTGTTGGGAATACAGGCCCTACCCTCACAGGCTCCAGCTGAGGTACCACATGTGTCAGGATCAAGGCTCAGCGGGCTGCCGGGCAGAAGGCTGCCATGCTCATGTTGAGGGAGGTGTGATGACAGTATCTCCCGTTGGAGACGTGAGCTTACATGGGCAGGTGGGGCAGGCTGGGCCCTCAGGGTGTGAGGTTGAAGGTGCCCCAGGCCACGGGGCTGCGGGAGGCCAGGTGCAGCCCCAAAGCCACTTGTCGCCACTGGTGTCCAGAGGAGGGGCCAGCGGGGTAGCAGAGCCTGTTACACGTGCCAGACTTGGCGTGAAGCGTGGTGCTGGCCACTCCGTGGGCTCCAGAGCCTGTGGGAGGCGGGTGAAGACAGACTTGATGTGGTGGAGGAAGGATGTCCCAACAAAACAGGGAGGCTATTGTGGAGGCCAGTGCGGGAGACCCTGCCAAGGGGGCTTCGGGTCTAGGGCCGTCCCCAGCTGCGCGCCCCGATTAACACCAGCACGTTCCTCCCCGTAGAGTCGAATGGCAGAGAGCCTGCGCCTCTTTGACTCCATCTGCAACAACAACTGGTTCATCAACACCTCGCTCATCCTCTTCCTGAACAAGAAGGACCTGCTGGCAGAGAAGATCAGACGCATCCCGCTCACCGTCTGCTTCCCCGAGTACAAGGGCCAGAACACCTACGAGGAGGCCGCCGTCTACATCCAGCGGCAGTTCGAGGACCTGAACCGCAACAAGGAGACCAAGGAGATCTACTCCCACTTCACCTGTGCCACTGACACCAGTAACATCCAGTTTGTGTTTGACGCGGTGACAGATGTCATCATACAGAACAATCTCAAGTACATAGGCCTTTGCTGAGGGGCTGGGCCAGCCCGTTTGCCTGTGGCAACCCCCCCCCCCCAGGGTGTCACACCCCAACCCAGCTCGTGCTAGGGAGACCCGGCCCAGGGGCAGAAAACGGGGCCTGAAGAATGTGTCCCCGCCGCCCCTCCACCTCATTGGCCCCCACGTTTCCAGCAACATAAATATATCTGGATAGACTGCTAAGTAGGTAGACACACACGCGCGCACACAGGGTCTGGAGACAGCAAAGTTCCCCAAAGTGTAGAGGTCTCTCTAAGACTTGAGGGGCTATCACCAAGTTCCCTACAAGCCCTTCCTGTCCCTTCACTCTGCCTTCCCGAGTCCGGCCCACTATGCATGGGGGCCTGAGTGGGACTACGTGGCGAGGTGGCCGGGCCACCTGGAGGAGGCCAGCTCTGCCCCCGCCCCGGACTAGGGAGCTCTCGCCACTGACCAGGAGAAAGTGCTAGAGGGTCCACACGCCTTCCCTGCTGGACACGCCCACCTCTGGCCTACTCGGTACCACGTTCCTCGTTCTCGAACCAGGGTGTGAGGCCAGATGACAGCACGAACCAGACCTCCAGCCACTCACAGCTCTTTTTAAACAGCTTCAAAATATGCAGCAAAAATCCACACAATAACATGAGTGGCACAATTCATTTCCAACTAGGCCAGCTGGGTTCCAGCTTTTCTTCTACTCGTCTGATGTTTTATAAATCAAACCTGGTTTTTCTTCTCTGACATCCTTTTTTTTGGCCAAACCTCTTGTGGTGTTTTCGCAGAAAAACAAATACAGACAATTTCAAATGCAGTTGAGGATTCTTTTTTAAAATGCAGATTTTCAAAACCTATTTTTTTTCAGGTGGTCCTTTTTGTGTCTGGCTTGCTGAGTGTAACAGTTGTTATCTGGACGAGTCTGTCCCTTGCTCCCGAGCGACGCCTCTCGGGGCAGCGTTGTACATACGCCTGTGCAGCGTCCTCTCGTTACTGGTGCAGTTTCTGCTTCGTTTTTATTTCAGAAAATAAATGTGATGTATTTAAAGAAGGCTCTTCACCTAGGAGCGAATGAACAATAGCTAAATGTCTTGGTATTTAAAGAGTAATTTATGTGTGGCTTTGCAAGTGGAGGAAGGGGAGGCGAGAGGCGGGCCCCCCTGCATACCCTGCTCCTGAGATGAGCTGAGAGCGGCTGCGACTCCTGTGAAGGCTCAGCCAACATTGCAGCCTGAGGGAGGCCCTGCTGGGACCCCAAGCTCCTGCCCCAGGGCCTGTGGCACCTGCCACCAAGAAAGGACCTTGGCCGAGGACCGCGTGTAAATATGAAACCCTGCCGCTGCCGAGAGGGAAGGCACCGCCAGAGCCCTTGCCAAATCTTCTCTCTCTGCCTTTGTTCGGTACCCGTGTGTCCAAGGTCAGGGCGCAGAATCACAGCCAAGGACTTTAAGAGACGTACAGAGGAGCTGATATGGTATGAAAGTCAAAGATTGTTTACTTTAAGAAAATAAAATATCCTGAATGAGCCGAGCCTTGTCCCGGCGTGCTGTGTGCATGCAGGGCTCATATCTGGGGGGAGGGGGCAGCCAGGGGCACCTTCCACCCTGAGGTTCCTTTTTCTATGCCACCCGCCCCCCACACACATTTAGGTAAAATCATCTTGAAATGAACGTCAAGAACAAACAGCCTCGATAGGAAAGACGCTGCAGAAGAGGGGAGCCCTGCCAGGCCCCTGTGTCCCGAAGAGCTGAGGTTTGGGGGTGATGATGGCTCTTGCCCCTCCTGCTATCCCCAAGCCCCTGCCCAGGCTGCACTGCCATCCTAGAGACCCCTCTGGCAGGGTCAGATTCATCCCCACAGAGCAGAAGCAGTATGCAGAGAGCCTGGAGGGTGCCAACAACCCTCAACAGTGTAGGGTGGGCCCTATAAAGTGTGGGGAGGAGGGGACCCCCTGGCCCACCGTTTGCTGACTGGTTAGAGGCTTCTCCATGTGACGGAAAGCGCTAATTAGAAGTCAAGGAAGTTCATTCACCCTGCACCAGGCTCCTTACAAATTATTTTAACACTCACTACCAAGGCAGTTTGTCTTATTTTACAGATGAAGAAAGGGGCCCAACGTCAAGGGCAGAGAGCGGTGGAAATGTTCTTCTCTGGAGGAACAGTGGGGGCCGGTTCCCCCTGAGGCCTGGGTCCTCGCCTGGCTCTGCCCCCAAGTGCTCTGCCTGGACAGAAGGGACAGGAGCCCACGGGGAGCACATAGCCACCCTGTACCACCGCCTCAAATCCAGTACCCACACAAAGCCCTGGACGAGGGGAGGCAGACAGACGTGCACACGTGTGCACACACGCAGATACTCGGCCTTCAGATATACACACGAAGCTGATATTCTCCTACCCCCACCCCTGAGCCCACTTGGAGATTCCCTTCACACCTTCCCATGTCACCAAACAGCAAAAAACCAAGGGGGCTTTTGTATAAGAGGAAATAACGTGTGACTTATAATCATTGAGACTTATTTTGCGCTTTTAATGTGAACAAAGCAGTAATCTTGCTGTGAGCATCTTTAACCTAAAAATGAATAGCTAGAGGGAAATGAGAGTATTCTGCCTTCTCTCCTGCTGTGGTCGAGGATGGGAGGAGGCTGCCCTGGGCCAGCGTCCTCCCGGCTCCCACCCTGCACTGCACTCTTGCTCTGCACCCACCCTTCCTCTCACAAGCCCGCCACAACCGGCCCTTCCCCATGCTCAGTCCAAGAACCCTCGGTCCCTCAGGGCGCAGGTCTCTGGGCATTGGAAGTCCCCTCCCTCCTGCACGCCACCTCTTAGCGCACCCGTGCCAGGGCAAGGCGGGAAGGGGTGTCTGGACTACCCGACCCACTGTGCCCGAACAGTGCCCAGCTGAGCTGATGGTTCAGGAGGGAAATGAGATCAAGGACTAGCAGAGGGGAGAGTAAGAGGAGGCTAGAGTTGGTGGCAGGACACTGAAGGGGAGAGGCACTTCCCTGTGCAGGGGGAGCTGGTCCAGCCCCACCCTCTGCAGGCAACTAACCCCTCCCAGGTCCCACCATGAGGGCCCAACTTTCTCTCCCAGGACACACTGAGGAGTTGTGGGCTTCAGGGGTGCCCACCTCCCCTGTGGCCCATGCAGCCACCCAAGATGACGCAATGGGGAAATGATAGTGCCATGTTAACCTCAGCTCCCCTCTGTGATAACTGCGCTGCACACAGGGCCCCTCCCAGTACTGGGAAGCCGAGAATATTGATTCTATTTTACAGAAGAGAAAGCAGAGACAGTGAGAGAGGATGACTTCCTAGCATCACTGGGTATAAAGAGTGACCCGACAGGGCCTGGGTCCCCAGGGGCTGTGCTCCATCTGTCCACACTCCCCGTAGCCCACATGAGGTCCTGGCCATTGAGGACAACAGGGAGGGCACAAGGTGTGGGTCCAACTGGCACAGCCGCAAAGAGGGCTGCTCTGCACCGTGAGGACGAGGGGCCGCGGCGAGGCTGGACGACACCCTGGCAGGCTGGCCTCACCAAGAGACGAAGCGGCTGAGGGGCTTCAGGGCTGAGTAGGTCCTAGACCAGCTGCCACCTGGTTCTGCCCAGCACGTATCCCTAGAGGACCTGACCCCTTTGGTAATTCCATATGTAACAGGCTGTCGAATCGCCTGGGAATATTGTGAAGACATGTGGAGAAGGCTGAGAAAAGCCGCCTGCCCTGAGACAGAACATGTGGAGAGGTGCTGGGACCGTGGCCAGGCTTGACTGGGCCAGATACGGGAAGGCTCTCCTGGCTGGGGAGGGGAGGGGAAGGTGGCTGAGGAGGCTGAGGGGAGAGGAGGCACCTAGTAGGGGCAGCAGGCTGGGACTTTGCTAAGTCCAGGAAGGGGGCAACTGCCCATCAAAGACAGTCAGACTGAGGCTGTGCCCAGGCCTTGGTGGCCCCAGCCCTGAGGCAAATGAGAAGGAAAGGCCCACCCTCTGGGGCAGCCAGCCCCGTCCCTCCACCCTGAGGTGTCAAGGCCAGGAGGAGCAGGACGGGTGAGGAAACTGCTCTGGGCCACCTCACCGGCCGGAACTCTGCGCTGCAGAAAGGGAGGACACCCCGTTTTGCTTCTCCACCACTCAACCTAGACTTTCGCAACCGCTATGACTTCAGCTTTCCCCGGACACAGCCAACCCAATTTCTCTATATTCCGGATGGTATATAATTCCAGGGGTGTCCCCATGCACCTCAAAACTACCAGAATCAGACCTGCATCCAGACATCTCCCCCTGTGGCGTGCAGTCCCTTCCTAGCCCAGCCTGCTCCTTTCTGAGGCCAAGGAGCCAGTCTCCACAGGAGGCCCGAACATACGTATGGTCTCCCCGTATGGTCTCTGCCTCCCTTCCTCCATCGCTGGCTGGTTCTCTCCTCTGGGTGGGGAGGGCACCTTCCTCCACCCCCACATCACCCTCAAGCCCAGGCTGAACACAAGTGTCCCTGCAATGTCCTGCAGCTGAAGCCAGTGGCTCAGAGACCAGCACAGGGGCAGGGCCAGACTCCCAGGACTGAGGCCACCATCAGAGAGAGGGCCCAAGGGGGCCTGGACCATGGACAGGGGGGCTGGTAGAAGGACACTTCCGGGGACTCCAGGCTGTTCAGCTACAACCCAAATTCCAGTTACAGGAGAATCCTCAATGTCAGCATCGGGACTGAACACCTGCCCACAAAATGAGACCTGTTCCCAGACAGGGTAAGCAGAAGCAGGCGAGGAGACAACGTCCACCAGAATCACAGGTGGGCAGTCAGGGCCCGGCTAACAGAGAGCCTGGGCTGGCAGCCTCTGCGTGGCATTTGTCTTTGCAATCTTGGCTACTCCTTCCGGACGCAGCACCACCCTGGGGCTTGAGATCACAGCCGAGGCGCCAGGCCGACGTCAGTCCTGTGGCACCACCTGCTGGTTATTCGGGGGAACCACATAGCAAGGCAGAGCCGTCCGGGAACCAAGACTCGGAGGGGAAGACCTCCGTTCCCCACCAGGATACCCCAACAATTTGTCAAACAAACGAAGTGAGTGAGTGAGTGAAATTGCAGCAAGAAAACAATTGACAAGTGATCTTTTAAAATATGGCATAAACAACCAATGTGTGCTGAGCGCCAACCACATGCCAAGCACTCCACCAGGTTCAGAGGGCGACTTTTGGTGTCACAATGGATAGCAAACCCATACTAATGACCACGAGTACGAGAACTGGCCAAACCCCGAATGTAGACTATCCAGCAAAGCCACACAGGCGCCCAGGCTACTGACCTGTTGCTACCCATGCTCGGTGATGAAACTCAGACTCGGACAGGTTTGCTACTGCCCAAAGTCACACGCTGATAAGAGTGGAGTCACTGAAACAGATGCCCTTACCCCCCCACCCGAGACCCAGTAAGAACACCCCTAACGACACAGCCACACAGGCCAACACAGAATCCACGGCACTCAGAGCCCCCCGCCAGACAGACCTCCTGGGGCGCCCACCACACTGCATGTCTCCCTCCCTCCCTCCAGCTATCCCTCTTCACCTCCCCCACACACACTGCCACATGTCCCTCACCAGAGTGTCCCAGGCCTCCCTTCTGGGCATATCAGAGACAATGAGCAGTGCCCAGGAAATCCTGTGATGAAGGCTGAGGCTCACCACAGGGGCCCTAAAAGAAGCTTGGCAGAACCATCGCCCCCCTGTTCTATGATGCACCCAGAGCTTGTAGATTCCAGGAAATTTTGCAGGGAGGAAATGGAGGGAGTGGGATCTGTCCACCAGACCCCAGGTTACCATAGAGTTTTTATAATTAAGACAGGGTTGGCCTGGCAAGGGCTGGACAAGAAGACCTCAAAACAAAAACCTGCTCCAGGGACCATCACAAGCTAAATGTGAAATGCAAAACTCATACTTTTAGAAAAAATATGGCAGAATATCTTCATGATACAACGCCAAATTCTCTTAAACAGCACCCCCCAACACACACACACACACACACACACATTGGTGAAACTGACTATATTCAAATGAAAAATAGCTGGACAGATAGATGAGTAAACAAATAAAACAGTGAAAAGCCACACAACCAGCCCAGGAAATGGTATCGCCAATGTGTGTAACCAACCAAGTGTTGGAACGCAGAATAAATGAAACACCCTCAAATCAACAAGAAATGGCAGAAAGCAACTCAAGAGAACGGACTCAGACCCCCAGGACGCACTGGGCGGGACAGGAGGCTGAGGCGGCGCTGGGCAGAGGAAAGCTGTCCCCTGTCCCAGTCACAGACGACAACAAAGACACACAGCAGTGACTCAGCACAGCTCACAGCCAGGTTGCTGGACAGGACGCAGCTGGGTGGCTCGGGAAGCAAGTGCGATATTGGACCAAGCTGAAGGCCGGCAGGCTCCGTGCCCCATGACGCCCTCCTCCAGTGGAGGCCCTGGAGGGACTCCAGGAAAACCAGAGCAGAAATGCGCAGGAGCAGAAACAACCGCCATGCCCGTCAGCCGGCAGGGGCGACTGTATCATGTGGAAGGGCATGCCGCAGTTATCACAATGCACCAGAGCCCATGACACGACATGGGTCAATCTCAGAATTATAACATCCCATTTTTTTAAAAGAGCAAAGACACACAGTGAGCAAGATCCATTTACACAGAGTTTGAAAACACGCAAGGAAAGATCTATATCTAATTATATCTGTGGTAAAATATAGACAGGCATTGGGGATAGAGTCACCAAATTATTGGTGGCTCCAGGGAGGACAGGAGAAAGGGTGCTGGGTGCAGGAGGTTCCCAGGGGGCTTGGGCTGTATGACGTTTTTAAACAAGAATCTCAAGCACATGTGAAATATGGTCGAATGTTAAGATTTAGCAAAGCTGGGTGGTGGTAGCTGATGTTCACGATTGTCATCTCTCTACTTCTCTGAATCCTTGAAAGGTGCCTGCGTGGTGAGCACAGGGCTCGGTGCTGAGCTCTGGTCCTCCACAGACATCCTGTTTCCCCAGTGTCTCTCAGCCATGGCCACACAGGAGAATCAGCCGAGGGTCGTTTGAGAAAGGTATGTGCAGGGCCCACCCCCAGAGCCCCAGAGATGATTCTGCCAGCCAGGGATAGGGTGGGCTTTTTAAAAGCCACCAGGGAATCCTGCTGTCCGGCCTAGCATGTTCCCCAACACCCGGCACCCGCTCCCCAGGGCTCTGCTCCTTCGACCTGCCTCTCTGCACCTGATCCTGTCCTTGTCATCATTTCTCTCTGGGACCTTAATTTGGGGAGTGCTCACACCTGGCCATGAATGTTTACAGCAAGCACACTGGGGGGGGGGGGAATGCTGTTCTACATGCTTGGTGAATGTCTTCTCACTTGACCCTCGCTTCAGGCCTTGAGGCAGGTACTATCAGCCTTATTTTAGAGATCATGAGATAACCTGTCTAGGGGCACTCAGGGAACAAGAGGCAGGGCAGAGAGAACCCAGGTCTGTCTGACTACTGGGCCACAAAGCCTGTCTGTCTGCCTTAAGGCACCCCCTTTAGGGCTTGGTATCATGTCTCTTCGAATGCACTCCTCCTTTAAAATGCCCATGGCATCATGTGACAGCGCAATGCCAATCTGACACAAATCTCAACCCTCCAGCTGCAGTCAGCCGGTGGCTGGTACCCTGGACGCTTCATCTCATTGGGCTGGGGAGGGAGGGTACAGTGAGACAGGGTGGAGGACCTGTAGGGAAGGACTTTCCAATCCTTAGAAAACGGCGCTAGGGCACCTCACAAAAGACGCCATTTACAGGATTACAATAACCAGGGAAACACAAATTAAAAACAACTCACTTACCAAAATAACTAAGATAAAAAGACAGGCAAGATCAAGTGTGGGTGAGGACGTAGAGTGCCTGGAACGCTCATCCACGACTGGTGGGAGTGTACATTGGTATAACTATTTTCCAAAATCATTTGTAGTACCTTCTAAAGCTGGACATAAACTTGTCTTATGCCCAGCAATTCTCCTCCTAGGTATATCTCAAAAGAAAGTATACAATGTCCAAAGACACTTGTAAGAATGTTTATAGCCACTCTATTCTTGGTAGCCATACACTAGAAACAATTGGAATGTCTATCGGCAACAGTGGATAATAAACTCTATTACTTAGTGGATAAATAAACTGTAGTATACTCATATAATGTGAATATCACACTCCAGTGCAAATCAGCAGAAGTCAGTAATATGTAAACACATGTGGATCTCAGAGACAAAATGTTGAACAAAAGAAGCTAGAAACAAAATATTACATGCTGTACGAGGTCAGACAATTAAGTTTGCGAACTCATCCTAGAAAAAGTCCTACATATCTCATTGCTGAATATCACTACAGTCACCCTCGAAGTACTCCCCTTGGGAAGCTATGCACCGACGCCAGTGCCTAGTCCACCCTTCAAAGCAATTTTGGAACTCTTTTACTGGCATGGCCATAAGAGCTGTGTTATATTACCTTTGATGACCTGGATGTCATCAAAATGTCTTCAATATTTCCTTTATCTTCAGGTAAAGAAAGAAGTCATTGGGGGCCAGATCAGGTGAGTAGGGAGGGTGTTCCAATACAGTTATTTGTTCACTGGCTAAAAACTCCCTCACAGACAGTGCCGTGTGAGCTGGTGCATTGTCGTGATGCAAGAGCCATGAATTGGTGAAAAGTTCAGGTCGTTTCCGTCTAACGCAGCCTTTTCAGCACTTCTAAATAGTAAACTTGATTAACTATACAGTTGGTACAAATTCATGATGAATAATCCCTCTGACATCAAAAAAGCTTAGAAACAGTGATGCAACAAGTTCACGAACTTAATTGTCAGACCTCGTATGTTTCCACTTACGTGAAGTTTAAAAAGAGGCATAAACTAATCTATGGTTTTATAAATCAAAGATACTGTTTACCTTTGGGTGATGGGTGGTAACTGGTATGGGGCATGTGAGAAGTCTGGAGAGCTGGGGATATTCTACATATGTCCTTTTTTTAAAAAACAAAAACTTTTTATTTATTTAAGTGTGTTTTTCCAGGGCCCATCAGCTCCAAGTCAAGTAGCTGTTTCAATGTAGTTGTGGAGGCACAGCTCATAGTGGCCCATGTGGGGGTCGAACCGGCAGCCTTATTGTTAAGAGCGCTGCACTCTAACCAACTAAGCTGACCTGCCGCCCTACATGTCTTGATCTGGGTAATGGTTCTGCTGCATGTTCACTTAGTACAACTTAATCAAATGTTCATATATGATTGGTGCCTTTTAACACGTATGTTGTACCTTAATTAAAGCATAACTTTTTAAAAAATGTGCTCTAGACTGTAATCTGCACGCAGTACACACCTGAGCTGGAGAGGAGACGAAGGGGCCGCCCAAGTGCCCACTGCGAGCCTACCTGAAGGCAGCTGAGCCAGGTGCTTGAGTGCCAAGTGCAGGTTCTCCCGACAGGCTGTCTGGGGGTCGTTCAGCAGGAAGGACAGAGCAACGATGATGTCATGCTTCAAAAAGCCTTCTCTGGGGAAGAGAAGTCAGATTTAGACACAACTAAAACCAAGCCCGGAGAGGACCCAGGAAGAACTGAGAGTCCGTTGCCCACCCTCACCCCCTACCCGGGCTGGCTGGTGCAGACCACATCCCTCCGGCTACCTAAGAGAAGACAAAGGCCAGAGGTGAACCACATGTTTTGGAATCCGTCCAGGCCACGAGAGCAGAGTGGCTGGTGTGGTGGTAGAAAGAGTCACAGCTCTGCCCTTCCTAGCTAGGACTCTGATTTGAGTTCTTTGTGCCCTGGATCCTTCCTTTCACTCCTCTGAGCCTCAGTCCTATCATCTGTAAAATGGGACTGAGGCAGCAGAAGCTCGTAGCCAAACTCCCTTGAACTGACCTGACCAGCACTGATGCCCCAGGACAGTGAGCCACTCACTGCCCCTCCCTCTTCTCCCAGCTGAGTTGCCAGCTTGCTGGCAGCCAACTGCTGGCCTCCAAACCTATGTATGCCTGTTATGCTTGTTGTTATAATTATGTAAGTTAATGAAATATTAGGTAAGCCAATTAGAGGAAAGAAGAGGTTTTTTTTTCATTTCCTTATGAAAACCAAGTTGAATGCTTTGGGAAGACTCAAAAGCGAGTCTCTAAGAAAAGTGATGATTGAAAAAGACTATAGAAGATTTTTGCATGCAGATTACTTCATTAATGTCTGAGTTCTTGCTCTACGTGAAAAGAAACCAAAGCTGCAAATTAGATGATGTTACAGGTGTGGTTTAAGCAAAAAGATGATGGGAAACAACAACCAATGGGCCCATAGGCAGGAAAAAAGGCCTGGGTGGCACACAGGGATTGATGAGTGCCTAGTCATTTCTGTTTGGGGTTAAAATGAACTGCTTCAAGGGAACATACAATGTCTTTGATTCCCGGATTTTTAACCATTTCTTTCAATTAATCAGCTAACAGCTGGACCAAATGTCATCTGTCAAGAGGACTTCCTTGGTCACATGACTCAAGGCTGGGGTCAGGAATAAGTGAGAATTCAGTGTGTTGTGTGCACAACGCACAAGAAGTGCTCAACCAACTGTGTTTCTGCTGTGTTGGCCGGGACTTAGCCCCATGGCGAGTTCTGATTCGTTCTTGGAGAGGAAAATCACAGTGGGACACCCACGTTGTGGGGCCTTCCCTGCCCACATGGCCTGAGGGGTCTGAGCCTCTTTAGTCAGCGCCCAGTTGCCCCCTCCGTGTCATTCCTGCTTTGTAAATCTGCTGTTTGCCATCAGGGCATCTGCCCCACTCACCAGCAGGAGATCAAGAGGGGGCAGGGGGGGCCAGGCCACCTGGGAGGCCCTTATGTGTGGGGGCTGTCATATGCACGAATGTCTCAAGGCGACAAGATACCAAGCCCCAGGCTTCCACCCTCATCCCCCTGCCCATCGCAGTTAGTTGCTTAGAGCTTGATGGGCTCTGAGAGCTACTGGTGTTAGTTATATGATCACCGCTGGACCTGGGCAAACTTCAGAAGTTGTCCCTGGTTAGTTCTGGCCCTTTGTCCAATGTGGCAGCCGGAGTTTTGGACTCCTGGACCCTGGGCACCTGAGAGGCCTCACTCAGGTCAGTACGAGGGTTGGTAGAGAACACAGGAGTGCGTCACCAGGATACATAGGTCCTTGGTCAGTGACAGTTTCTTCAGCCACGTCCTGATAACGTGGCCACAGACGGGAGCCCTCCTCCCCCTGCCCCGACTTCTTAGTGCCGCTAAACAAACCCACCGTCACCCTCACTAAGCTGGTAGTTTCCTTCTAATCACCAAGTGCAAGCATTTCTCTCAGCGTCTGTCACCCCTCATCTAGATCAGGTCCAGAAAGAGAAAAGAGGAGCAGGAAGAATGAGAGACGCTTTGTTCCTCTGGCCCCTATTGGGCACAGTGAGACTCCACCAAGAGCCTTGCCAGGACACAGAGCAGGAAAGGGCGGAACCCCCTCATCCCCAGGGCTTGTGGCCACACCCACCACTCCATCCCCTGCACCAGTCTGCCCTTCTTGGTGTGTGTGAATTTGCAGCTTTCGTTTCTTTAAAGTGGAGCAAGGATTCAAAGACTAATGAATGAATCTGCATACAAAAATTTTCTAGAGACTTTTACAATCATCTCACTTTTTTTTAGAGAGACTCCCTTTCGAGTCTTCCTGTGGCACTACCTCGTCACACGCAGCCCATCCATAGCAGCTACACTCCACATGTGATCGGGCTGGCCACATCCCCTGCCAGGGACTCGAAGTTAGAACCCAGAGAGAAATCGGGGAGCTGGGAGGAGAAGGAGACTGGGAGCCGAGGTGCTATCTGGAGATGGCCTGAGCAGGCGAACGTGTGAGTTCAGAGGCCGTCTTCGGGAAGAGGGAGGCAGCCGTCCCGAGACAGGAGCGGACACCCAGGCCAACATGGGGTGGACATTTCCAAGGTGTCCCCAGGCTGGCTGAGCACTTCACATGCATTAACTCCGTTATTCCCTTCCCCATGAGCAGGTACACACGAAGACACTGAGGCACTGAATGTTTGGGGAAAGACAGGACTGAGAGATCTTCAGTTTTGTGAGACACCCTGACATCCCTGAAAGAACGAGAAGCATCTCTGAAGGGGCGTCTGTTGTTTACAAAACACACCCGCAGACAGAGAGCACCCTGCCACCATGATGTCATGATGTCATCTGTCAGTACTATTATTATCACTCTGCCTCCCCCCTCCTTGCTGGGCATGTGCACACTGGGCAGCGATCCCTGGCACGGCATAAGGGCTCTTTGTGATTTTTGGATCCGTTTTTAAGACAAAGTAAAACTAGTAATCCCAGATCAAGAGGGTGAACTGAGCTAATGTGGGAAAGCACCTCTGACCCCACCACACACACACACACACACACACACACACACACACACACACACACACCTAACCAAAATGCTAGATGAACTGCTTTAAAAAAAAAAAAAAAAAGTGAAATTCAATACTGTGCTTACACAGGAAAGGGACAGTTCCAGATGCTGGAAACCTAGAAGAACCATGAGCACGGTTGGAGCCACCAGCCCAGATCAGGTGCGCACTTTGAGGCTGGTATCTTAACATTTGTGTGGGAATGAACAGGAGCCAAAGCCATAGGCCCTGTAGGAGTCGGGGAGAGGGCACTGGGGTCCCCACAAAGAGCCAAGAAAAGGTTAAAATATCACAGGTAAAAGCTAAATTGTTGTGGGGCCTGAACTTTCTTTCCACTTTCGAAGAGGGAAGCTCAGAGCTGGAAACTCACAGAAAAGCTGGTCTAGAACAGAGGGCCACATTAGGCCCCCACAGAGGCAAGTAAAACCACTCCAGAGACCTATTCTGGCCAAAAAGAAATCCAGCCAAAGAACTGTGCTACAGACAAAAATCAGAGTCCTCAAGGTCATGCAAGGGCATGCCACCTAGGGGTGTGGTGTGGCTCCAAAGCCTGACATTGGTTTCCAGAGACAGCTGCCCACCTGCCCACGTTATGGGTCGCCATGATGTACAGCACCTCGGTGGCCTTGATCCGAACCATGTCGTCAGCATCCTTCAGCAAAGCTTTCAGGCTTTCCAAGCAGCCTGCAAAGCAGAAAAACCTTTGTATATTTACCAGTCTCAGAAATCAACTAACCTACAAGTCAACGGGTGAACCAGCATCAGGCAACAAGAGGTTCTGCTGCTTTGCGGAGCGGCGGAAACTTTATGGTTAGGAAGTATTTCAGAGTCACTGCAGGGGTCTTTCTGTGCTCACACCCAGGGAACGTTTCACCTAACACCCTTCTTACACTTCCTAATAGTGCCTTCTCTCACAGTCCACCATGGGGTTGAGAAAATGGGCTTTTCATTTGGAGAGACCAAGGATCCAATTCCAACCCTGTCCCCAAATAGTCACGTACCCTCGAATGGGCTACATTTAGGAATGCCAGATTGAGCAAATAAAATTCCTGCTTTACTGATTGATTGGGACACCTTAGCCTCACATCCCTTCTCTGAGTCTCAGATTTCTTACCTGCTGGTTGAGGATTCTCCTTCCCTCCCAGGGCAGGTGTTATGAGGACTAATATAACATGGACACAGCAAGTGGGGCGGTGCTGGGCCAGACTGAAGCTCATTAAATAGCAACCCTTATTACTGAAGCTCCACCCAGTGTCCAAGGCCATGCCAGGACCATCGCTGCCTCTGGAATTAAACCAGCCCTTCAGCTAAGGCTGGAGGGAGAAGTGATAATACATCCATCATGTACCTGATCTGAGAAAGGTGTGACCTCAACTCTTATGTTGGTAATTAGGAGAGTGGGAAACAAGGGACAGGGGTCCCAGATACATATTGGTTTCAGTAGGGTGCCTATCTTTCGTGACAGCCTTGTGGATGAAACAGATAAACTGGGCTATTCATGAATTTGGGGCCACTCGGTTGAGTCAAAGCAGAGGGGTCTGGTTTGTGGCTTTGGGTCAGCCGCTGGGGGTGTCCCGAAAAGACTGACTGACCAGCTGGGAGGGATGTTGTGAAGGGGCCAGGTCACCTCAGCTCCTCCCACCTCGAGCCATCCAGACCCCAGTCGTGGTCACCTGGGTTGTGACATTCTCACCTATGTCGATGGCAACGTAGACATGCTCGGGGTCATGCATGAGGTCACACAAAGCCATGAGAGCTTTCTGCCTTGTCAGCAGGTCCAATGACTGCAGCTCCTTGTTCAGCTTGGGCAGAGCCCGGCAGCCATAGGCGATGGCAGCCTGGGTGGGGTTGATGTCAGGGGGAAGGTACATAGAGATCCGGGCCTGGGCCATCTTTCCACGCCTGCAGAGGGTGACTCTCTAGCTTTCAAAACGAAGCTCTATAGAAACCACTGATTAAAAGAACCCAAAAAAAGTTGTCGTTATTATTACTGTGGTTTAGAAGCTACTTCTCATTTGATCCTCAAAAAGGTAAGCGCAGCCAGGTGGATATTTATACATCCATTTTACAGATGAGCAAACTAAGGCTGAGAGTAATGAATGGATCTGCTCAAGGTCACAGTGAAGGGAAGCAGCAGTCCAAGCTGCAAACTCCAGAGTTCTCTCATACTTAACAACAGAAGAAACCACTCACACTTTACAGGCTGGGCCTTTGGTCAAAGGCACCAAAGAGATAAACACTAATATGGTCACTACGTTTAGTGTTTCGCTTGTGCCAGCTGGTATCTAAATCAACTACCCCAGAAGAAGGGGACTTGTATTATCCACATTTTACAAAGGAGGAAGTTGAGGTTTAAGGACGAGGATCTTGCTGGAGGTAACAGAACTGGTAAGGCTAGGAGCTGATGTTCAAATCCGGGTCCAGCTCCTTCACCCATCAGGGACCCATATTCAGATGCTCTGACAATCCACACAAAAAAAGGAATTAAGATTAAAGAGTGAATTATTTGTATTACACACACACACACACACACACACACACACACACTTTGAGCAACTATAGGCAGTGTGTAGCTTAGTAGTTAAGAACGGGCTCCAGACCCAAATCATGGGTGACCCTTGACAAGTTATTAGTACTTCCTCTATCTGTGTCTTTCTATTGCTGCAAAGGCAGGTGATAAAAGCACTTCCTTCCCTCTCTCCCAGAGTTGTGCATATTAACTAATACTCATGAGCCTGGCACACAAGGGATCCAGATATATTGGCTGTGGTAATTATGGTGGCCGTTGTTACTGTCGCATTTAGTGGCAGTCACAGGCCCCCAGCCCCATAGGAATCGACTCCAGTAAAACAGGTGAGCCACACTCTGATTCCAGGCACCAGGTGTCAAGGGGAGGAGGAAACTAGGCTGGGAGAGACGTGGCCATTTCCCATCTGGGCTCCCCTCGCAGGTGCCGATGGGCCCTGAGGGGAGAGGCCTGCCTTCCTGTACGGGGCACGGCCTGCGGGAGTCCGGCCAAAGATGAGAGAGCCTTGGGGTGTGAGGAAGCCACCCCGTGTGAGCCGGACTGGTGTGGTCTGGGGGGCCCCCTTTCCCGGACCCCTGTCCGGCCACCGACCGCTCACCTGCCTTAGCGTGTGCGGTCCCCGTAGCGCACGCCCGTTGCCAGGCGACCCAGTTGCCAGGCGACTCCGGCGGCGTCCCAAGCTCCGCGCTCTGCAAACTTGGCGCCCACCGCGCAAGCGCGAATAGCTCCAGGCTAGGGCCGGCTGTAAAGTGGGGACAATGATACTTTACAGGGTTACTGTGAGGAACAAAGGCAGCTCAGCTTTGTTCATGTATGCCTTTGTCTGTACTGAACACTTTGCGTGCCTTTAATCCTAAGAGTAACCCCGTGAGTTGATAACATTATCCAGTTCACAGACAGGAAACTCAAAGAGATTGAGTAGCTTCCCCCAGATCACAGGCCTGCCTGATCCCTGGTCTGCCTAGCCCTGGTCCATGCTCCTTGCTTTTCAGGCTGACTGTCTGGTAATGACACAGATCGCTGTAGTGGACCCAACACACTGCTGACTGGAGCAATTGTGCTTGAAAGCAAGCCAGACCCAGTCATCACATGCATAAAACCCTCCATGGCTCCTCACTGGTCTCAGGACAGAGTCCAAATTTCTAGTCTGCCACTCAAGGCCCTGGGTGATGGTCTCCTCCCGCTGTGCTGGACTCACTACCCCAAACAGACAACTCTTTCCTGCAGCCTGGGCTGCTTGTAACACTAACCACCTCTTTGTTCTTCAGGACACAACTTGGTGGACACTTCCTCCATGAAGCCTATCTTCTCCCCAGCTGCAAGTTAGTAAGTGATCCCATAGCTTAATTATTCTATTGGCATACTTCCCTCCCCTAATTCTCTATTTACTTCTCAGTTTCTTCCTGCCTACTCCAAACTCCCTGAAGGTGGAGGCCATCTCAGTCTTGTTTACTTGCCTCTCTGACGCCAGGAATACACCAAGAGGTATTCAGTAAGTGTAGAAAAAATGAGTGAGTAATGGACTTGAATCAAGCTTTATACTAATCTGCAAGGCACTTTCACATCTTGTGTGATCCTCACAACAAACTCTTGAAGTAGATAGTTAGGTCCATTTTATAGCTGAGTTAGTTGAGGCATAGGAGGAGGTGGAGCAATTCACATTAAGTTCATCCCCTAGGCCTGAGCCCTTAGCAGTGTAACTCACTAACAAAGGCACCAAGCATCAGTCTCTAGCACATTTAGCTTTGAAATGAAGATAACTGACTCAGATCTGTGTGTCGAGAATCCCATATGTGGTATGGAGATCTGGCCCCTACTGCTGTCCTTCAAAGGACCAAATCATGAAGGGTCTCTATAACCCTGAGCATCCTTGCTTTTTAAGGAAGGTGGTATGGAGAACACTGGGCTGCAAGTCAGGAAATCTGGGGTCCAATTCTGGTTCTAACTCACTAGGCAAATCATTTTGATTGTGTGAGCCTTAGTTTCCTTATCTGTGCAATCAGGGAGCTGAATTAAATAGATTCTCAAAACTGAGAACCTGGGGCCTCTCAGAATCTGGGTACACAGTCTTTGTTTTTTTTAATTGTCCTTCAATTTTATTATTTTTCAATCTCCTTTTGATCTTTTAAAATATACATATAATGAGCTATATAGCATATATATTAATTTGTGAAACATAAAAATATAATAACCGCCTGTGAACTCACCACCAGAATATTATCAATGCCTGTCTCCTCTTCCCCGTTCCCAGATCCCATCCTCCTCTCCAAAGCTAACTACTGTCTCATTATTTTGTTAGCACACAGTCTTACAAGCGCCTCTGGAGGCCATCTAGCTCCACATGCCTCACTCTCCAAACAGAAACTAGTTCACGGGAGCTCAGTGACTCTGGTCAGCTTTTAAACAGCCATTAATTACAGCAATTAATTTTGTAGCATGAGCTCTAGAAGCCAGGCATATGATATTCAGGCACCATTAGATTCAGAACAATGCAGATTAAGGTCCCTAAATGGTAAACATGTCGATCTCTTGCCTCTGCAGGGTGCTGGACTCCAATCAAATGCCAGTGCTATAGCAAGAGCTCTTATGCCATGATTACAGACAAGAGGCGCCTGCAGGAAAGACTCAAAGGAGGGAAACACTCCAAAACACATCAGAGCTGACCTGGAAGGGCCAGAGATGGGGGATGTCATTGTATTCTGGGTTACAAATTATTTCTTTTCATTTGCGTTATTTACTGAATAGGCAATATGTAGATATAGAGGAAAATCCAAAAAGTAAGAAAGTAAAATGTCTCCTTTGGTACCCCGGCAACAGGTTGTCCCCACCCGTGGCCACCACTGGCAACTTTCCAGAGATAGGCTCAACTTACACAACTAAATATGATTTGTTTACTTTTTAGTGTTGTGGCAGCATACTTCAAATACTGTGCTTTACCTTCTTTTTCAAATTTAATATTCGTTCACTCACTTAACATTCACTAATGTCTGCTTTGTGCAGGTACTATTTAGCCAATGTGAAACACTGATGACTAAACACAGAAATCCCTTGCTCTCACTGCTCTCAGTGGAGGGAGATACACAATTACAATAAACAATAAGCTATATAATATGTTAGAAAATAGTAAGTGCCTGGGAGAAATAGAGCAGAATAAGGAGTTGGGAGGATGCTGTAATTGTAAAGAGGGTGCTCAGGGGAGGCCTCATCTGGAGAGAGCAACGTGAATACCTGAGGAAAGAGCATTCCAGACGCAGGGAACAGCCAGTGCAAATCCCCCAGTGCCTGGCCTGTTGGAGGAACAGCAAGGAGACCACTGGAGCAAGTGTGGGATGAGATGGGGGAGGACGGTAATCAGTAGGAAATGACTTAAGAGAGGAAACGGGGCCAGGGCAAATGACGGGGGCCTCTTGGGCCATTGTAAAGATTTTATTAATCTGAGAAAGATAAGACATTGGAGGGTCTGGAGCGGAGGATTGACGTGATCCGATCTGTGTTTTAACAGGCGATCCTGTTGAACTGGGAATAGTATAGGGGCAAGGGTGGAAACAGGGAGACCAGTTAAGGGGAGAGAAGATGATGGCTTGGAAGTGGGAGGCAAATAGAGGATACTGGGCAAATTTTCAGAGTAGAACCTACGGAATTTACTGATAGATCAAATATGGGATATGAGAGAAAAATGTCAAGAGATCTTCAAGATCCTTACATACTGATATTTAACAAGAAATACGAAATATTTAGATACCCAGAAAAAAATCATATTTAATATATTATGAAAGTAAATATTTAAACGCTCCACATAATCCCTACCAGTTTGAGCCATCCCCCCCTTCCGACTATGGTGACTATCAGGAAGATCCGCCCAGTGGGCGAGTCTCTCTCCACTATCAGCTCTGCCCAGACCCCGCCCCTGGAGCCCAGGCTCCACCCCAGCCGGCCTGACCTCGCCTACATTCCCCAATCTGGCCCCGCCTTCGTTACCAATGGTGATCGCCGGAGCGCGGGCCGCGTGCAGGCAGCAACCCAGTCAGGCGCCCGCGTCTCCCTCGAGACTCTGATTGCTATGGTGACCGCTCTGCTGCCCGCGGTGGAACACTTTCCGCTGCAAGCCCCACCCAGACCCCGCCCCCGACGTCCAGGATTCGTCAGATGCCCGCCGGTCCCGCGTGGCGCTCGTTGCCATGGTGATCTCTGCAGCTCTCCCTGCCAGACCAGGCCGCGCGGAACCCCGAACCTCCGCAGCCGCTGCGGGTGAGTCAGCCGTCCCCTGTGTCCCAGCCTCGGCCCACCTGCGTGAGAGAGTGTCCCAGAGGCCGAGGTCGGGAGGGCGCCGCACCCCCACCCACCTCCTGCCGCGGCCCCGGGGCCTCAGCATTTCCTGAACTCCCACCCTGGGCCAGGCCCGTGTTGATCCTGAAGGAGATCCGAGTCAGATTGAGAAGCACAGCAGCCCTTGGTCAAGGCCACCCTAGTGGGGAGAGAGGGCGAACAGCGAAGGAGAGGTAGGGCTGTTGAATAAGTGTCAGGGGCCGGCCCTGGGTGGGATGACAGGCCTGTGAGCTGAACCCTAAGCCATCTCTCTTCCTGCCCCTCCGCGCAGAGCCTTCATCCCTTAGACTAGGAGCAGGGACCCCTTCCCATTGTACTTCCTGTACCTGGGCTGAGATGTACAGGCTAGTGTTTCTGCTGTGCCTCACACCCAGTGATAAGCTCAGAGGGGCCACACCTGGTTGGAGATCCAACAGGAGACCCAGGCCTTCTGGACTCGCGGACAGGGTGGAGCTGGCCTGGCCCCCGAACCCCACCATACTGCCTACAGAGTGAAAGAGATGACCTCTGGCCTATACTCCTGACAGAGAAGGAGGCTTGGATCTGTTTTTAAAGCTACTGAAAAGTTAGGCGTAAACTTGTGGGTGAGTCTCCAGGGATTGGCACAGCTCCCTAACTCTCTTTCCCTTGATTGGGTCTACAGGACTCTCTGGAAGGATGAGGTCCTCCCTGACACCTTTGGGGCCCCCTGTGAGCCGGGACCGCATCATCGCCACCTTCCCTAAGGTAGAGAGCCATTGGGCCAGCTTTTTGTGTGTGCACTGCTCTCCTGACACCACGTCCACCTCCAGCTTTCCCCACCTGCACTCACCACCAGAAACAAAGCAGGTGAATCAGAGAGGTCAGACCCCAAGGACTTACCAGATTCTTGAGAAGGTGGGAGACTTAGCACTGACTTGCCCAAGATGGGCCAGCATGTTAAGGCTGACACCACCAGGCAGTGTGGGATGGAGGTGAAGGGCGCGGATTTTGCAGTCAGACAGTCCTGGGTGTGAATCCTGATTTTCTCATTAAGCTGTGTGACCATAGGCAAATTACTCAACCTCTCAGAGCCACCGATACATTAAGGGTAATTCCTCTCATGTTGGGGGCCTGGCCTGTGGTAAACGGGTGCTCCCTTGCCTGAATGATGGTTGTTGTTGTTCTCATTATTTTTATAATGATTATCAAAACAGCCCTCTAGTTTCCTGACACCAAATCTAGGGTTTTCCACCCTTACCATTCTGCCTTCACTTCCTGCTGAAAACTCACCACCCTCTAGCATCTGTATTACAATTCAATATTAATTGTAGCAGGAATCAGTACAACCTCCATAGGGGGCAGTGGGACACTATTTCTCAACACTACACATGCCCCCCCCCCCCCACCATCCAGCCATTCAAGGCCAGGCATTGCAGCAATTTGTAAAGCAGAAAGTCAGACACAACATAAATGTCCTCTGAGAGGGGGCTGCTCAGACAGCAAAGTGTTACTTCCTGACACAGATGTGAGGAGGAATGAGGGCAGCTGATGTGCAGTGACAGCCAAAGTAAATTGTTAAGTAAAAATGCAAGGAATGGAGCAGTGTGTGTAGCACAGTCCCATGTGTGGAAAAAAAAAAAGGAAAGGGGAGAAAAGAAATGTATGTGTTTATATATGCAGACAATGTCTCTGGAAGGATACATCAGATCCTGCTGTCTGGCTGCCTCCAGGTGACTTGGGACAGGCATGGAAAGAGAAATCCTCTCCATGGAATGGCCTTCGTATCTTTTGAATTCTTTTCCCAGGCTGGTAGTGAGGAAGGAGGTGAAAGCAGGCTCTGGGTATTTCCGTCTGCAGTCATTCTTCCTCCCTTTTGGGCCTTCCCTTCCTCCCCCGCAGTTCGTTCTCCACACACCCACAGAGAAAACCTTGATGTGACCTGTGGACAATCCCCTAAGGATTTTCCATCTCATCAGAGGCCCAGGCAGTCATCTCCATACAGAGCCTGACAGTGATACTCAGGGATAACAGAGGCTGGTGTTTAATGAGCCAAAAGGAAGGGACGTATGACTGGCACAAAACAGTCCAGGTCTCGTGGGATGAAGGACCCCCTTTACAGAGCAGGACATCCAGGCTCAGAGAGGTAGGGAGGGCTGACTGAGGTCACACAGCTGGGTGTATTGGAACTAAGACTTGACCTGGCTGTGGCTGATTCCCAGGTTCCGACTTTCTCCTACCCTGGGACACAGCCTGAGGCATCCATCCTGTTTCTACAGAAGGTGAGATTCGCCCCTAACTGCCTGTGGCAGTCAGGGGTCACAGGCCACAGCTGGCCGAGTTCATCCTGCACCTCAGGGCCACACCACTTCAGACCTGAGGAACTTGTGGTCAGGTGGGGCAAGTCCTTCCCTTTACGATGTGTGCTTCAGTTTCCCCATCTCTAAAATCGTCTCACACTTTCCGCCCAGCCTTCCTTAGTACATTTCTCTAATCCATCCAAAATGGTGGGATTCATTTAATCACCACTGTGTCCAGGCCGGCCCCCAGCTTGAAGCTGACCTGGAAGTCAACAGGAAAAAGCAGCTAGCTTTCCCATGAGGCAGCTGACACTCTTCTGCATGAATATGGGCTGCTGGGATAAGCTGTTCCCCTGCATTGAATCCTCCAGTGACCAGATAAAGAGGTGCTGTTAGGAGTGTCCCCATTTTACAGATGAGGAATGGGCTCAGTGAGGTTTCGTAACTTGCCCTTTTACAAAGCTTCTCCCATTGCCTCTGCCACCTCAGTCACACCTGGAGCTGAAAGGGAGGCTGGGCTAGAGCCCATCTCAATGCCTGAGAGCTCAGAAGAAACACTAGGGCAAGGGGAGGGGGCTGAGCCCCGGCCACAGGGCAGCTGTGGTCCAAGCAGTGCCCTGAGGAAGAGAGCGGGTGGCCTGGGGGACCACAGCCATGTTATACAGCAGAGCACACCAGCAGTCTCCAGCAATGCCCTTCTCCCCACAAAACATAATGACCATCTTTTGTTTGTTTCTCTAATTTTAAAATAAATGTACATTCTGCATGTATCATGGCATCTTAACAGCCATGAACATTTGTTGAGCACTTAGTATGTGCCAGGCTGACTCTGTGCTGATTGCTTTACAAACCTGATCTTATTTTATGTCCCCAAGCCTCTGAGGTTTTACAGGTGGGGAAATTAAAGTTCAGAGACATTAAGCAACTGCCCAAGGTCACACAGCAGCTAAGAGTAGGCACAGGTCTTCCTGCCCCAAGGTCATGCTCGTAAACCACTGCCCAGTTCTGCCTTCCAAGAAATGTGGAAGATTGAAAGTGCCTTCTGGGACATTTTCCATGCACATATATGCATATTTAAAGAACAAAAATGGCATAGTGATTCACAGAAGGTATGGAAGGATCTTGAAGCTAAAAGGATCCTTACAGCCCACCCCTCATCTCTCCCCAAGAGGACCAGAGGGGACAGAGATCTGCCACATGCCTGCAGCAAGAGCACGGCTGCCCCAGGCAAGAGCCAGCTCTCCAAGTCCCTGTCTAGGCGCTATGGTCTGGCCCAACCCCTGCTGCTCCTCCTTGGGACTCACAAGACCCTGGAGTCTTTCTCAAAGCTGCTGACAAGATAGAGGACGGATGTGACAGAGGGATCAGAGAAAGCTAATGAAACCACCAGCCATGAGGCTTGGGGAGGAAATACTGGGAAGCAAGTCACCGCCTCTTGCCCTGCTCCGTGATGGAGCCACAGCTTCACAGGATAATGTGCCCATCTGTCTGTCTGTCTCTGTCTCTCTCTTTCCAGTGGTACACACCTGCCGCCTGCCTGCAGCTCAAGGAGCACTTCCACGGGCAGGTCAATGCCGCCTGCCAGCGCAGAAACACGGGGACTGTCGGGTGAGTGCATGGGGTGCAGGATGTAGGGGGGATTGAGTACATGAACAGACCTGGGAATGCACAAGTGAAAGGCACGGACTGCACCAGTACAATCCAGTACAGGCCTAAAGACAACGGGGGTTTTACCTGGTGTTACTGGACACACTTCTATATAGAACAGCTTTCCTGTTTCTCAATCAGTTATGCACATGATTTCTCAGCCTGAGTTCTCAGCATATGTCTGTTTCCTTGGTCTGGAATATCTTCCCTACTCTGCAGGTCTCAGTATAGTGTCAGGTCCTCTGAGGGCCTTCTCTGAGCCCCCCACGACCCTTGCCCACGGCCAGGCTGTGCAGGATGTCCCTCCTGTGTGTTCCTGTGCCCCACACACTTATCGCACAGGGTTGCGTTCGCTGTCTGAATGCCTCACACAAGGGCTGTGCCTGTCCTGTTCCTGCCTCGCGGCACCTGGCACTGCCGGCAAGGGGATCTTGCAACACTCACTCCTTCTTTTAACAAACAGCTACACAGGCCTGCTTTTGCCCCTCATCCTGAGGAGCTCACAGTCTGCTCAGGGGGTTGATTGAGCTCACAGGTTTGGGGAGGTCGCAGTAGAGGCTCAGCTCTGAGGTTCCCAAGGACGCTCAAAGTGAGGCAGGGCTCAGATCCAAACGGCTGAAGCAGCCACAGCTGTGGCATGAGGGTACTGGCCGCCGATTTGGGGGTGCTGGTTCCATACCAGGTGCTTCATGCAGGTTATCTCCCTGACACTTCACACGAGCACTGGCGGTGGGGAAACTGAGACACAGAGGGTACCCCCAACGCCTTGGCAGTACCTTTACTTCTTCCTCTGAGAAGCAGAGTCAGGAGCCTCCTGTACCAGAACTAGAGGCCACCTGGGAGTAGAGTAGACACAGCCTCTGCCCGCACAGACATGTGCAGGTGCGGTGCACACGGTCACCGACTGATACAGAGGTGCCCTCTTGCTATCTGCAGGCAGAGGCAGTGCCTGGTCAGGTGTTGACCCGTTGAGCTCCTTTGGCATGAGCTGCAGGAACTCTAAATGTAATGTCACCCACAGTCCCAGGAATGCTGCCGCGCAGAGTGCAAGACATTCCAGAGGGAGGTACAGCTGGTCTCCATGAGCAGGGTCCCCAGGGAGCCCGAGAAGCTCGGCCAATTTGCTACAAGCCACAGTCCAGATGTGCAGACCTGGATTGTGTCCATGACATGCCCTTTGGCCTGGTTGGCCCTTGCAGACACCCCCACGGGAGCGGGTAATGGTGGTATCCCAGTCAAGGAGTGCCTGCTTCCAAGGAGCAGGAGCCCATCAGGCACACAGCCCCGGGGTGGGTGGGAGGTGTGGGGACTCTGCCCCCTGTGCTGTGTCCCTTACATGCTGGCACTGACTCTACACTCTCAGCAGGTTCCCGGGTGCACCCCCAGCTTGGACGAAGCCCCACCTGGGGCTCTTCCCTTGCTTCCTCGGCCTCTCATCACACCCAATTCTAATTCTCACATTAGGGACTTGGGCCCAGCGTGGTCAGGGGTACAGCCCCAGGGATAGCAGAGTTCCCAGAACAAATGCAGGCTCTCCTGCCCTCCCTTCTGAGGGTCTGAGATGGGGACAGACATCCCAGTGTTTCAGCAGGTAGCCTGTCCCCTGTCGTCGGGTGGAGAGCGCAGAGAAGGAAGGGCCTGTGTGTGTGAAGATGCTCTTGTGACTATAACTGAGAGCAACACAACCACATGTCTCACAGGCTCAACCTCTCCAAGGTGGTTGTCGTCGGCGACCTCTACGTGGGCAAGACCAGCCTCATCCACAGGTGCGCCTGCCAGCCATGCTTCCCAGCACCAGGTTGTCAGGCCTTTGCCTGAGCGGCCCAGATGACGCTGTTATGCTGTGAATAAAACTCATGGAGAGGGTGCAAGAAATTGAGGAGAGGGCGAGGTTGGTGGAGAGTGTGGCATCCCAGGAACCTGGCGTTAGCCACATTGTCCCCCTGGGTCCACGGGCTCACATCTCACTGCCCTCGCTGCAAAAGGATGCCCCGTTTCTCTTGCACTGCCCCTGACTTGCAGTGTTTGCTGCAGTGTCTCTTTCCCCACATAGTTCTCGTCCATGCATCCCTGGTCTGTCTTCATGGACCATCATCTCCTTAGTGATTCCCAGTGGGTGGATTTTTTGTTGCTTCCAGACTTTTACTGTCACGAGTGAAGCTTCCATGCAGCCTCTCTGACAACTTCCTTGGCTCCCGCAGGTTTTGCAAAAATGTCTTTGACCGTGACTACAAGGCCACTATCGGGGTAGACTTTGAAATCGAGCGCTTTGAGATCGCCGGGATTCCCTACAGCCTCCAGATGTAAGTCCCTGTTGTGTGTTGCCAGTTCTGGCATGACTGGCTTGGGCCCTGGGGTCTGCTGCCTCCGGTTCCACGGGCCTGCTGGCTCCAACCACACTAATCGCTTAATGTGCTGCCTCAATTTCCCTTTCTCTCTCTGCCACCGCACAGCTGGGATACAGCAGGGCAGGAGAAGTTCAAGTGCATCGCCTCTGCCTACTACCGGGGAGCCCAGGGTGAGCAGCTGGGTGATGGCCATGGGGGGACCGTCAACCATGAGCAGCAGGGGGCTCCCCACCAGGCTCTACAGCAAGAAGACCAGGTCCTGTGCACACGCACTAAGAAACCCCCAGGCCAGTCCCAGAGGCAGGGGCCTAGGCGGGCCTCCCCTTTGGGGACGCAGTGGTGGTGGGTGCTCCATGTGAGTCTCAGCCATAGTTCTAGCTCAGAGAGATGTGCAGAAGGGGATGTGCCTGTCCAGAGACCCCAGAAAGAAGAGCAGAGTTGACTCTAGCAGGAGGTGGGGGTAGGCTAAGCTGATGACAAAAGAAACAGGGGGTTGGGCAGCATCTCCCCATTTTGTTCCCTCCCTGCTCCCCAGAAATTGTTTCCCTAAAGCTGGTTGTTGCTAATCGCCCTCATAGCCGTAGCTGCCATTGGTCGCGTCGGCCCCACTTCAGGCCCTGGACCAAGAGCTTTTAAAATAGCTGCTCTGGCTTCATTCTCACAGCAGCCCTGAGAGCAAGAGGTATCATTCTCACCATTTCACAGATGGGGAAACTGAGGCTCTCAGCTGTTAAGGCCCTCACCCGAGTTCCCTTAGCTGTGAGTGACAAAGGGGAGATTTGAACTCAGGAGCCCCAAGGTCATCTTGCCTCCCTGGAAGCCTCACTGTGGCTGGGACGCTGAGTGTGAGTCAGAGAAGGCAGTGGGAGGGTGGGGAGCAGCCATGGGGTGTCTCCTTCCCAGACTCCATTGTGGAGTCCAAGGCTGAGTGCCGGGGGGACCACTCCAGCAGTTCCTGGGGAGCGGGGAGCCCCCCTTGTCACGCCGTGTCTGCCTCACCTGCTGCTGACCAGCTCTTGGCTTTTCCCTGGGTGTGCAGCGATCATCACAGCCTTTGACCTCACTGACATGCAGACGCTGGAGCACACCAGGCAAGTCTGGGGTTCTGCAGCCCTGTGATCCCTCAGGCTTGGGAAGCTGTCAAACCTGGGCCCGTGAACTGGGCCCCCAGTGACAGGTGTGGGTGACCAGCCAACTTGTCAGACTGGCTGACCACAGGCTGCTTACTGTCCAGTTGCCTTATTATCCCTCAGGACTTGCAGCCATCTGCTGAAAGCAGGGCTGGCTCAGGGTGCACAGCCAACACAGTTGCATGGGGGCTGGTGCTCAGAAGGGCCCGAGCTTGCTTTAATGCTCTGCTGTCGCCATCTTGAAAGCCTTAATAATTGTTGGATGAGGGGCTTTGCATTTGCACCGTGTCCTGGGCCCTGCAAATTATGCGTAGCCAGTCCTGTCTGAAGGGACATGATTTGGCGCTTGCTCTCTCGGGCAGAGATCTGCTCAAGAGAGCTCGCGACATCAGCAATTCTGAGAGGCCATCCCGCTTCTGCTGGCAGTTGTCCAGCTAATGGACCACAGTCCCTTTCACCTCGCTTTTGTTTGAGGCATGGGTCTGGGGTGATCGTTCCAGTTGATGACAGAGCAGGACTCACCTGTCGCATGGAGCAAGGGCAGAGCCACGGCCAGGACAGGGCCTTACAACCCCACTCCCCTGTGGTCTAGCCAAGGCCCTTCTGGCCGCAGGACCAGCACCTGCTCAGCCAGCTCAACTCAAGGTGCCTTCCCCACACCTTCTGGCTCAGTTCTCCAGCCCTGGGGAGCAGCCAGGTCTACACCCATCCCCTGGCCTTCCTCAGGCTCCTCTGGGTGGGCGGGGCCACTTCTCAGCCTGTCTTTCCCCAACCTGTACCCGCCCCCACCTTCCCCCTGCATTCCAGGCAGTGGCTAGAGGATGCATTGAGGGAGAATGAGCCGGGCTCCTGCTTTGTGTTCCTCGTGGGGACCAAGAAGGACCTTCTGGTGAGCAGAACAGGGCTGGAGGCCCCGGTGGCCCCCAGGAAAATGCATCAGCTTTCGGCCCATGTTTAGGGAATGCAGGGTGTCACTGACATGCCTAGATGGGGATTTGAAGACTGCAGGCCTGGGAGCTGAAAGCTAGGGGTGCTCGTCTCAGAGAGGGACAGCTGGCATTCAGACTAGCCCGGGACTGCTGGGGTCTCACCCAAGGGCCAGCACCCCCCCCACCCACCCCCAAAATGGGGCTTCCCAGCCCAAGGTGAGAGGGCGAGGGAGGAGGCACAGTGGGAGGTGGGGAGTGACCTCCCAGGTGCCTTCCTGAAGAGGGGCCACTTCTCCCAGTCAGGGGCGGCCTGCGAGCAGGCAGAAGTGGAAGCCGTGCAGCTGGCCAATGAGATGCGGGCCGAGTACTGGTCAGTGTCAGCCAAGACGGGTGAGTGGGAGCGGGGCCAGCGTGGGAGCCTCACACCTTTCCTCCCTCGGGTGGATCGGGTCTGGTGAGTGCCTGCATCACAGCCATCTGTGCTGGTGACCAGGCAGGGCCTTCCGTTGCCTGAGTGGAGTCTCCTCATCTCTAGGGGAGACTGGGAGCCCTGCCTCTTGGGCGACAGGAATAGCGATGCCTAACCCTCTGGGCAGGGCAGTTTCATCCCTGTGAAGTCACTTCCGTGGTCCCAGGATGAAGTGGCAGTTCTGGGATTAGAACTCATCCCTCACCTATAAACCCCTGTACCATCCTACCCCCATCCAGGAAGCACCGCCGGGCACGTAAAAGGGCCCAGTAACCTGGGGTTTCCATCCCTTCCCCAGCTGTCATCGTGGAAGACACTGAAACATGGCTCATGGCCCCCAGCCCTCATCCATATCCCACCTGCTCTGTCCCCCAGCCCCTGAGCTACCTTCCTCCATGGGCCACTGCTCAACATGTGAAAGATTCCCAACATCTCTTAACCTCAGTATTTTCATCTGGGAAGTGGGTGATGCTCTCTATCTTATTTTATTTTAATGTTTGAAATTGCAAAAGCCATATATATTCACCAAGGACAATTCGACAATGCAGAGAAGCAAAGAACAGAGTTTGAAAACAGGTTGTTGGGACATGTATTGAAATAATATGCAGTTCCTGGTGCATAGAGGCTTTGGGGACTCAGGAAGTATGCCTGACCAGTAGTCCATTTCCTGGTGAGGGGCCAGAGCGGACACTGGCCAGGGACTGGGTGACGTGGCAGGAAAGCTGAGGGTAGGCACCACAGGTAGAAGAAACACCACCTCCAGCCCAACACAGACAAAAATATGGCAGCTCCCAGGCCTGGTTCCCTCTGCTCCTTCTTGATGGCATCCCATGCCCTCTCATCAGTAACAGCATGTTCACTGAGAGCTCCCTGTGGGCCAAGCAGAATTGCCCTGTGCAGTTGTGCAGGTTGTTGACTGCACAAGGGCAGTGTGCGTGTGGGTGACCAGAACCCGGCCCTGTGCCCAGATGAGCGGCCTCCTCCACCTGGAGGAGGATTCACAAAGGCTCCATGGGGGGAGCTAGCAGCACATGTTAATTCTCACAGCTGCCCACTGGAGAGGTGCTCACAAGCGACAGGAGCGCAGGCACCCTCTGATTGCCACACACCCCCACGCCTGGCCCACAGGAGGCACTAAGCACTGGTTGACTGGAAGAGTAGATGCTAGGAAGCCAAGGCTCAAAGTTTGAGGGAGCTGCCAGGGCAGGTGGCCAGAGTGGGGAGAGGGCTGGAGCGGGTGGGAGATCAGGCCAACCAGCCCGTCCCCTGCAGTGCACTGTCCCAGGCAGCCCCAGAGGCGGACTGCCCTGGCCCCCATGATAGCCACTGGCTCCCACTGAAATGCATCTGCAGATAAGGGCAGAGGCAGACAGGGCCACAGCTGTTTTCTGAACCCCCAGGGGAGAATGTGAAGGCCTTCTTCCTCCGCGTGGCTGCCTTGGCATTCGAGCAGTCGGTGCTGCAGGACCTGGAGAGGAGGGACAGCAGCCGGCTCCAGCTCGGCACTGGAGACCTCATCCGTACGTACTGACCCCGAGTGGGGCTGGGGAGCAGGCCTGGGGCCCAAAATCCACATCCACCATCCTCCCATCGCCCTCTCTGGGCTGTCCTTTTTCCCATCACTCTGACCTCATGCCGCAGCCTCCCTGACCCCACCTGCTAACTGAGACCCCCTCACTGGCTCCCCTTGTCTGCCTGGCAGCCTCCTCATGGGCCAGGCTGGGCATTCCAGGCTCCATGGGTGTGTCCTGGCTTTGGCTGTCCTAGTACCTGCCTTTGCCCATTCTGTTCCACCACCTAGAATGTGTCCCCGTGCCAGGCCTTGGATGAGAGGCCTGGAGGTTCAAGTTCACAGCTCTGACCAGCTGTCACCAGAGAGTATCAGCAGGGGGGCCCTGCCCAGTGTCCCTGTAGGTGCCTGGTTGATGCCAAGCGACTTCTCCCCTTACAGGAATGGAGGGAGGTCTACCCGAGACCCAGGAGAGCAAGAGACCCTCCAGCCTGGGTTGCTGTTAGCTGGGGACTGCCTCAGAGGTCTCCATACCCCCCCACACACACACGGGCAGTGCCTTCTGTGACTAGAGGGGTGACATGGAGCCTAAGCCTTGTGGCACTTCTGTCCACCCACTGTGCCGAGCCCCAGCGTTCAGCCACTTCTCTTTAGTGGGCAGAGAGCCAGGAAAGGCCCTCACGGCTGCCTGGGAGCCCACACTGCCCAGCTGGTGGGGGCACTGGGGTGATGATTTGGAAGGCCAGTCTCACCTGCAGAGTCACCTGTCACCCCAGTCTTGAAAGGTCTCAGGACTGCAGACACAGGACTCTTGTGCCTACCCCTTGCCCTCTGCATGTGTCAGCAGGAACTGTTTCCTGGCTTTCCCAGCTCTTTCGGGTCAGCCTCCGAATTCTCCTCAGCTCAGCAGTCCAGGGAAGCAAGGCTCGTCAGAGCCAGCGTGCAAGGGAGCACCCACTTGCCATCCCTGCCTAGGACTTTTATGTTCGCAACAGGACTCAATTCTGGGCCTCCCTGTCAGCCTTGTGGGGTCCCTGGGTAGCGCTGCCTCTCTGGAGGAGGATGGGCTCGAAGGTCTCTCCAGCCCTGGCCCACAGGCCATCTCTGGCTCCTCCTCCTCAATCCCTGGAGTCCTGCCCTCTGGTCAGTGGGTGAAGACCACAGAAATGGCCAGGCACGCCCCTCTGGCCCACCTGGACAATGAATTTCTCCAGCCGTGCTGTGAGAAGAAGCCTGCCCAGCTGCCCTGAGGTCACTTGCTGCTACATCCCTTGAGCATGGCACTGCCCTGCTCTGACCCCGGCCACAGTCACCCAGACTCTGCTGGACTGGAGCCCACTGTTGCTCTCGCCACCCCTCTCTCCCACTAGCCTGCATAGGAAGGGCCTGGGGATGAGAACGTGCGGAGCACATGCCTCTCAGGACCTTTGTGATGGCGTCCATGTGTCTTTGGGGGACATCAGAGGCCCTCCAGAGGCTTGCGTGCTCCTGTCTCCACCACCCATCCTTCGCACCCCACAGGCAAGAACGGCTCAGGCCCCCCTTCCTAGCTTCCACCCCGAGTGCCCTGCACTCTCCATGCCCTCATGTTGCTCTTCACTGCCCCCCACCCGTCCCATATCCCCTCAGCCCCGGGTGTGTGCCCCCTCAGCCCTGCTCACCTTGTACCATAGGCAGGCGGGCACGTCTGGACGTGTCCCACCTGCTTCTCACAGATGGTGAGCATGTGGCAGGCCGTCGTTGTGGTTGGTGCCATTGCCCAGCACCCCAGTGCCCAGCGCACCGCAGGCGCTCACAGCGACTGCCAAACACTGGTGGGGAAGAACACTTGCACTCCTGTTCTTTCCCCCTTTGCCACGTTTTTAGCTCTTTCTTTATATATAGATAAAAAATACTTCTTTGTATAAATCCCTGTTAAAGAAATTATGTGCTTATTGTAAAACAAAACAACAAGACAGTACAGAGCTTTGTATACAAAGTGAAGTCCCCCTCTAGTGGGTGGCACTCCTGGAAGTCAGTGTTATTCACAGGTGGTAGGATTCCTTCCAGACTGTTCCTATGTGAGCACAGCCATGGTGTTTGTTGGCTTGTTTGTTGTTTAACCAGGATGACCTCTCCCCACACATGCTGCCTGGCGCTCCTGTTCTTAATGACTGCACGTTCCTATGGCAGCTGCCAGTTTTCCTTCGTGTGGATGGGCCAGAGTCCATTTACTCTGCCCCATATGTGGGACATTTGGTTTGTTTTGTCTTTTACCAGAGGCGCCGCAGAGACCTTTCCTACAGTTACAGCTTTGCACACTCAGGATTCCCCAAAGAGGCCTCGCTGTCCTCTTACAGACTGTGGCCCCAGCTTGGTCCACTAGACATGAGACTGGGGAGCAGGCTGCTTTGCAGGTGCGTTAGGACCAGGTTTGCAGCACACAAGAGAAAGCGTCATAGGATGGGAGAGCCTGGCCACAGTGGGCTGTGCTCTCCACAACTCTCTCTCCCCTCCCCTCAGGCCCCAAAATTGGGGACAGTCATGGTGTCCTGCTGTTACTAGCTCCTGAGCTAGAACCGCACTGTCTCATGTGCACCCACCCTGTCAATGGCCCTTTATTAAACTCTCATGTTGCCCACTGTGTGTGCTCCGTGGTCTCTCACCTATTGACAGGTGTCTCCTCTATGAGAACCACTGCACAGCCAGGCAGGAACAGCCCCAGGCCCCCTTCAGTGGTTCTACTGATAAAACCAGTCAGCAGAGACATTCTGTTCTAACACCTCAAAATTTGGCCTTAAATTTCTGGAGTACAGCCCCAGGACCACAAGCACGTGTTACGGAAATGTCCTGTCCCTCTGCCCTGTTTCCCCGGCCCTTTCCCCTGTCCTCCCCTGCTCTCAGCCCAGCTCTCCCCCTGGCATTCAAAGCCCCTCTCTCACCACCCCTGCTCACCCCTGCAGGCCACCTTGCATCAGCCTTTCTCCCCAGTCCTTTCATCCCTGGTCACAATGCAGCCTTTACACACCCCGGTCCCTCTTTCGTGTCCAACTCAGTGCTCCTGCTTCAGGCGTGGAATCACTCCAGAAACACTTATGGATGCCCCCACGACGCTTGCAGCATTTGTTACGTGTGGGTGTGGTTGTCCGTTTCTGGGCTTTGCCCCCACCCTCTCATGGGACACCCAAGGGCCAGGGCAGCAAACTGACCTTGTCTCCCCAGCTTCTCCTGGAGAAAAGGCCCACAGTAGGTGCGCAATAGATGTGTAAGGGAGGCAGGGGGGTTGCTGCTTACTCCCAGCAGACATATTTCACTCTGACCCAAGATGCGCCCCCGCTCAAACCATAGACCTGCCTGGGGACAATCCTGTGCTTGGCTCTCCTCAGTGGCCAGAGACGGATGTGCCTCACCACTCAAAGGCCCCCGAAGTCCTATCTAGCATCAACCAGTGAGGGCTGTTAGGGGCTCGAGTGTAAGTTCTGTTCTTGGGAGGAGCTTAGGAAGAGCCAGCCACAGAAAATTCCAGAGGAAAGCTGTGGAGGTCTAAGGAGGTGCAAGGTGGAGAGGGTCTGGGCAGAGGAAAGAATTCGATTTGGGATGTGGGGGGTAGGGGTGGTATGAGTTATTTATTACTTTATAACAACCCACCCCAAGACTCAGTGCTTAAGGTAACAACCATCTCTCATTCCTCATGATTCCATGACTTGACTGGCTGTCCTGCTCCTGTTAGTTTCCAACCTCAGGAGCTTCCCGGATATAACCTGAAACCAGCCCCTTATGTGGAGGGCAGGGAGAGACCAAAGAAAGAAGCAGACCACTCCACGTTGGTAGGTGGCAGGTTTAATAAGCAAGGGAACTTATGTTTCAGGCTGGTCTTGGGCGGCCACAAGACGAGTTGATCACTAAACCCACTTGCCAGAGTCTTAAAGCTTATACAGAGGCCTTACCTGGGTTCAGTCACGTGTACTGTCCAGACGTCCCAATACCACAACTGTCTCAAGGCTGCGTCTTTGAGTAGCTTCTAGCATGGGGGAGGCAAGCAGTGGGCACGTTCCAAGGACAGGGGAGGGGGTGAGGAGCCTCCAGTTGCCCAGGTCCAGCTTGTGGGTCAACCGGGGTGACGTCCTCTCAGTGATTTCCTCCAACAGCTCCATGATTGGTGATGGGCACCGGAACGACCATCCCAGTGGTCCAGAATGGCCTCACTCATATGGCTGGCGGTTAGCGTGGCATCTCCCTGGATGCTTGGCAAGTCCTCTCCATGTGGCAGCTTGGGCTTCCTCACAGCATGTCGGCTGGTTTCCAAATAGTGTTCCGAGAGTACAAGCCCCAGTGGGTCTGTGCTTATCAAGTCTCCGTGTGCATCACACTTGCTGCAATGGGACATTTTGCCCAAAAGTTCCATTGGGCAAAGCCCAGAGAGTGAGTGTGGGCAGGGACTATATAGGGTATGAATTCTGGTAGGTGTGATTCACTGGGAGCCATAATAGGGAACTAAGGGACAGAGTGAGAAGATCAACGGCTCTGTCACAATTTCTGCTTCCCCTCTGTCCTAAGGCACGGTGAGGGTTTTCTCTCTGTGGAACAGCTCCTTACCCAGACCTCTGCCAAAGGACTTGACATTGAAAGCCTGCTTTGGCCTCCCCAGTGGGTCAGGGCACCCTCCATTCCAGTCTTCTTGGATGCATCACTGAAGTTATAACTCTCCACTTACCGTCCTGATGGCCTCCGTGGTCTGCCTTGTTCATTGCTGCGTCCCCAGCACCAACCCACCAAGTATCTGAATGAAGGAGCGACTCAGTCACATGGCACAAACTCACGTGATGTTACCTATAAGTGGCACTTTTTGCTTTGGCTCCTCGGAGGGCGAGGCCAGAGCTGGAGTCACCCCTGACCCCAGGAGGCACCACATTGACTCCAACCCACATGCGGTGGAAATTTTGGCCCAGCATTCCCAAAGCCGGGCCATCTGGGAGTGAGGCCGATCCAGCCTCTGGGGAATAGCAAGAGCTCCCATTTACCGAGTGCCCCCTTGGTACCAAGCCCTATGTGTAGCAAAGTGCACGAGGAGAAGCTCATTTAATCACAGCAACCCTGTGGGCTGGGTGTCATGACCCCCCTGTCCCCAACGGGGGGGAGACCAGGCGCAGAGAGCGGGAGTGATGGGCGCATCTGAGCACCTCCTCCTCCTATTCCTGCTCCCTCCTCTGTCTCCTCCCCCCACCCCCACCCCAGCTTAGGTCTGATCCCAGGGCAATCCCACTCCAGGCTGCTTCAGCCTTTGGGGCACTGTGTCCCTTACATATGTGTCCCCAGTCAGGCAGTCCCAGTGCCTTGCAGCCCAGGGTTGAGACCCCGAAAAGGGGCCACTTGCAGGGCCCCAGCCACACACAGCCCTCCTCAGCGTTCCCAGCAGAGCCAGGAAACTCAGTCCCTTCCCCCTTCACACCCTGCTCCCCAGGCCCCCCAGGTTTAGTCCTCCCCCAGCCCTGCTTCGGACCTGTAGAGGGAAGGAGAGGCTACAGATCCCCTCAACTCCCATTTCAGCCTGGGGCTTGGAATGGGAGCCACTGCTAGATGACCCTCACTCTCCAGAGGGACCAGAGCATCTTAAGCAGGGAGAGCTAAAGTCACCTAAGAGCTAGGAAACTGGAGCAGAGGATCAATTACATTTGCATGTTCACTTGTTCACATGAGCAAGGACCAGTGAACCAGGGAGAGGCCCTGGGAGAGGAACAAGGATGAGATAAGGTGTGTGGTGGGGGAGCTTTCAGAAGCAGCAGTGCACCGCTCAGAAGGGGGCCTCCTCGCCTGAGGGAGAAGGGCTCCTGGAGACTGGGGGGCCCTGGGGACGCTGCCACCCAAGAAGCCCAAGGCTATGGCCACTGCCCTGAGATGAGACACCCTCCCAGTGGCTCACCGGCTCCTCTGCCATCTGCTGTGGCCTCCTAATGTCACTTCCCATATGTTGGGCCTTCCCCTGAGGGAAGTTGATCAGCAGATGGGAACTGGCTGTCACACCGCGTCCTTCCAGGCGTAGCAGATCCTTCCCATCTCCACCCCCCATCCAGATGCTCCCCCTGCATTCAGGGCCACCAGCCACCTGTCTGAGCCTGCGCCCAGGCAACTACGGGACCTGGCGGTCTGGTCGGGTGTGCAGGCCCTTCGCTTGACTAGCTCCCCACTCAGTCCTCTGGGAAGCAAAGCAGCTCCAGGGCTCCTTCGTCCTCCACAGGTGAGTGGCACCCCTTGGCCTAAGGGTGCTCTGGGCCTCTGAGCACTGGAAGCCACAGCCTGGACCATCTCACTGGCCACGCCTTCAGGAACAAGCTCGTATTGTCCCAGCTCCTCTGCTCTTTGTGAAGGCTGGAAGGCAGCCAGGACCGCTGGGACTCTCCGACGGGAGGGGCCTCATCAATAATTGGTTCTGCCGGAGGTAGGAGGAGTTATAGCTGAGGGGGAGCCTGGGGGGAAAGGCCCACTCATTCGGGAGTCCTGCAGGGATCCCTGCTCCCCACTCTGGGCGGAAGCTGGTGGCCCAGAGCAGGTGCCCAGCCAGGCACAGCGCAAGCAGGACCACAGAACAGCTGTATCGATCGCCCCAGGTTTCTGATCTTGCCTATAGGTCCCTGGGGCTGACAGATGATGGATGGTAGATGACAGATGACAGATGGGGGTCATGTGGCCACATTCTGCTTGAAGGAAGCCCTCCTTTGGCCTCTGACCCCCGAAGTGGGTAGGGATGAGGATACAGAAAGCCCTGCCATCTTTATAATGCCACCTCTGACAATCCCACCTGATGGCACAATGGTCAGGAGCAGCACTTTGGGACTCAGGCAGGCTGGGCTCAACTCTGAGGCCCCCACTTATTGCTGTGACTGGGGGTCACTGCCCATCGTTGATCCCCTTTCCCTGCCTCTTGCCTGGGTGATGGCTGTGAGAGTAGAAGGAAGCCACATCTACGGAGCCCCTAGTCCCAGCCTCAGCAGCTGGTGAGGGCTGGGTACATATGAGCCCTGAAGACTGTGCACCCCAGTGTCACTGTGCCCACCCACCTACACAGCACCTTTGTGTGAATTAGAAAAGGGCACCCAGGCAGTTCCTCAAAAAGTTAAATATAGAATTGCCATATGACCCAGAAATGCCATTCCTAAGTATATCCCTAAAAAAATTGAAAACGGACTCAAACAAGTACGTGTACACACATGTTCAGAACAGCATGAGTCACATGAGTCAAACATCTACCAACAGGTGAATGAGCAAACAGAATGTGATCTATCCACACCATGGGATGTTGTGCAGCCTTAAAATGGAATGAAGTATTGATACATGCTACAATATAATGAATCTTGAAAACATTATGCTAAGTGAAAGAAGCCAGTCACAAAGAGCCACATGTTGTAAGATTCCATTTATATGAAGTAGACAGAATAGGTAAATTCATAGAAACAGAAAGTAGATTGGTGGTTGCCAGGGGCTAGAGGGAGGGAGAAACGGAGCACCTCTTTATTGGGTATGGAGTTTCCTTTTGGGGCAATGAAAATATGTTTGAATTACATACAAGTTATGGTTGCACAATGTTGTGAATTTCCTAAGTGCCTCTGAGTTGTTCACTGTAAAGTGGTTAATTTTGTTATGTGGATTTCACCTCAATTTTTTAAAACAGCGCTTATTGCTCAAGGCCTTTGATGTCCAAAACTGTATTATAAACTGATTTTGTAAGAGCAAGACACTTTTTACAGTTGCTGTCACCACCAAGATTCTGTCTACCAAATCTAAGCTGGGAATGGTCCCCCCTTTTATGTGTGCCCTAGTGCGGTGCTCGTCCTGCCCAGCTGTAGCTGGCAGCCCTGCTCAGGAAGCCCCCAAAGAGGGCACGGGTGGCCAGTCCATTTTACAATGAACAAATGGACGTTAGAAGAATAAGTCAGTCCCTTCCTGGTTTCACCCTAGCGGGGTCTTCTGACTTCAGAATGATGTAAAGCAAACACACTCTGGAGCTGGAACTCTGGATCTCAAGCCTGCCCGCAGCCGATGGGCTGGGTGACCTGGGAACATATCTTCACCAGTAAAGTGAAGGTAAATCCCTGGGCTCGTGGGAGGATTGAAGGAGACGCGAGAAAAATGTTCATCCTTACTCCACAGTGAGCAGGACGAGGGGCTGCTTAACTTATCCCCAAGGATTTTTGCTTTTTAATATAATAGCTTTATTGAGATATAATTCCCATACTACACAATTCACCCATTTCAAATATACAATTGAATAGCTTTTAGTATATTCACAAGGTTTTGCAACCAGCACCACTCTCTAGTTCTAGATCATTTTCAAAAAGAAACTCAATGACCATTAGAAGTCACTTCCCATTCCACCCATCCCCCTACCCCTAGGAAACCACCAACATGCTTTCTATTTCGATAGATTTGTCTGTTTCAGACAGTTCATGTAAATGGAATCATACAATACGTGGCCTTTTATGACTGGCATCTTTCACTTAGCATAATTTTTTTCAGTGTTCATCCATGTTATAGCATGTATCTGTACTTCATTCCTTTTTATAGCCAAATAATATTCCATTATGTGGATGTGCCACTTTCTGTTTATCCATTCATCTGTTCGATGCTTTGGTTGTTTCCATCCCCAGGGTTTTGAAGCATCGACAGTTCTCTGTTCTTTCCAGCAGAGGGCGGTGTTGGGTCCCAGCCTCCTCCTTCCTGCAAATGGAAAGGGAGAAAGGGAGGCCTTCGGATGGAGTAAACTGGAAACTTGGTCTGGGTTTATGGACCACTAGGGCTGCTGCGGAGGGTGTGAAAGCGTGTGTGTGTGTGTGCGTGTGCGTGTGTGTGTGTGTGTGTGTGTGCGTGTGTGTGTGTGTGTGTGTGTGTGTGTGTGAAATAAATTATAGAGCCATGTGACCATATCCCACAAAACAAAGGAAATTGAGGGGAGAAATCAGCAATAATCCCACTTCTTTGTCCCATTTTAGTTTTTAGATGAAAAAAAACATCTATAGGGAGTGATGGATATGTTTGTTATCTGATTGTCATGATGGTTTCATGGGTGTGTACAGATGTCAAAACTCCTCAAATCGCACACTTCAAATTATGCAGCTTATTGCACGTCAATTGTACCTCAATGAAGCTATAAAAAATAAAAACAAAAGTAACATCTATTTTTTAATTACAAAAGATAGACATTTTCATTATGAAGAATTCAGAAAGGAGTAATGATGAAGAAAATAAATGTCACTTGCTGCTCATAGACAGCTGTGGAGGCCCTAGTGAAGTCCTCCCCACCTGTTGAACCCTTTGGAAGGTTCCCCCGGGGCCAGCGCTCGTGCCCCATCAGCCTCCAGCTCGTGCAGCCAGGGCCCACCTTGGCTCTGCGGGCTTCCCAGGGCCAGACCCAGAATCCTTCCAGCAGATGGCCCAGCAGCCTCTGTACAGGGACCTTGCCTTCTTCACTGAGTCCACACCTCTCTGACACTTTCCTGGGTCCCAGTCCCTTCCCTGGCCAGTGCCTTTTCAGTCTCTCTGCCTCTACTTCCCTCCTAGTCCAGCCTCTGCCATTCTACAAATACTAGCTGTTCGTAAACAACATTCTGATTTCTGTCTCAGGTCTTGACCACTCCTCAGTGCCCCAGACCCACCCTCTCTCTGCCTGACTCCGCCTCCCTGTGGATGGGCTATGGGCACCTGAAGCCTCATGTGGGCAGCCTGCTTCCCCGTCACAGTCAATGACCCACTGTCCGTTCTACAGCTGGTCCTTCCTCTCCCCACATCCCATCCATCTACAAGTCCAGAACTGACCTGGAGTCCGAGCCCTTCTCTCAATTCGCTTGCTTCCATCCTAGTCTGGGTCACTAATGGCCCCTGCTGGACCAGTGTCACAGCCCCTGACTGCCCGCTCTGCTCCCATCCCCCACCTGCCCACACAACAAACCTGAGCAAGTCACTCCATTTTTCGCAGCTATGGTGGCTATTTGAATTTAAATTCATTAAAGTTAAATCAAATTAAAAATTCAGTTCTTCAGTTGCAGCAGCCACATTTTAGGTGCTCAGGAGAAGCTAATAGCTGCTGTAGTGTTCAGCACAGAGTATAGAATATGTCCATGATGCTGGAAAATTCTACCAGACAGTCCAGGCTTAGGACTTTCCAGAGGGTTTTCCTTGCATTTAGAATAAAACCCAAACTTCGTACAAGCCTGGAAGTCCCTGCCTTGTCTCCAATGTGGCCTCCTGTCACCCAAACCAGCCTCACCTCCTAACTCGGCTGCTCCTTAACCACATGTAGAACTTTGAAGTCTCCCTGTCTTTGCCTTTCTTTTCCTCACCCTTAGGACCAGCTCGGATGTCACTTGCCAGCAAGCCTTCCCTAGACCTCTGCCTCCTGCTGGATCCCCACGTAGCACACACATCTCTGCTATGGCCTGGCTCTGCCTGCCTTACCCTTTCCTCCCCCACACACATGCACCTCTCTCCCTAGGCTGTGTGCTGGTTGGGGCCACAATACACGTCAGATTCCTCATTTGCCAGCACTGACTGAGCACCTACTATGTGTGGGGCACTGGCAGGTCATGGGGAACAAGACAGATCTCAGTGCTCAGGAGTTTAGATGTAGCTGGGGACCGACAGCAAATGGGGGATAACAAAGTGTTATGTGTCTGGATCTCACATTCCTCTTTCTTCCTCCCTTCTCAGGAGGGATGGATGATAAGAAAGCTTTGCAGGAAAGGACCAGAGACCTAGGGTGGGAGTGCTTTTAGAAAAGGGGCCAAGGATGGGAGGAGTATCCTTGGGGCCAGAAGAAGCTGTCTCACGAGGAGATAGCCACTATCTTGCCGTGTCCTTGTACCCAACAACAAGCCATTTGCCAAGAGAGCAGAGCCTGCAAACCCAAACTACAAAGCTGCAGGGTTCGTGAACTAAGTTCACTTATGTGTCTACAATATTTTAGGTGGGACTGAGTTGGGGCCTGCAAACCAGAGAAAGGAACACCTCACTGATAAATGAAGCCCCTCCCTCCAAGTATACTTTCCTTTCCCAGGTGGTTAATGATAATGTCTCTGATGAACCCACAATCCCCTCCCCTGGAAACTGATGGAGCCCTGTCAGCAAGGGAAAAAGCAGTTTGTAATTTTGGGATTCTCTATGCTGATGGCCAGGGAATGGGGTTCTGGAGGCCTGGGCTTTAGGCCTGCCTGACCCACTTGCTGGGAGACCTGAGCAGGCCATCTGAGGAAGGCAGCTAATATTGATCATGAGCTGCAGTGTGCCACATCCTGTGAGGTCAGTATTTATTATACCCATTTTCAAGAAGAGGTCACTGAGGATTCGAGCACTGCTGGGATCCCAGCCTCGCTTTGTCTAGCCCCAAAGGCAGGGTAGCAACTCCTTCTATTTCCCCACCTGCAAAACGGGCTTTACTCGGGCCCAGTTTTCCTTGCAGGGTATTTGCGATGTAAAGGAGCTGGGTGGAAGGGGACCTGGGGGTCTCAGGAGGAGAGATGGCAGGAGGGTGGAGAGACTTGCAGAGGGCAGCACTGAGCTGTGCCTGGAAGTATCTGGAAGTGGTGCCTCAAGGGTTGTGCACAACACTCCCAAGGCACCAACATTAACAAGCAATCATGGAAGGAACACCACATGCCATTTATTGGAGTATGTTTTATGTTTGTCCCATCTGGGTACTTTACATATGGTGCACACAGCATTTTACATATGAGGACAAAGCAGGCTTGGAGAACGGAAAGGAACTGCCCAGGTCACAGAGCCTGGAGTGGGGGAGACTCCAACCCTAGCCAGGCCGCCAGGCCACTGGCCCTGGGCTCTATTCCTCTAGAATAGACATCAGGGCATCTGCTCTGGGTGGCACTGGAACTGGGGGGAGGGCAAGAAAACCCTTCACGTCCACACAGGGACAACAGCCCTTGTTCTCATTTCAATGCCTAGGGAAAGGAGGCACAGGCAGACCGAACTCACACCCAGTTCTCTGGGTGACAAATCCAGTTTCCTTTTCCTCTCACTCAGCAGGTTTGTTTGGGTGTTTTCATTTTGCCCCATCAAGACTCCCTACCATGTGCTCTCTGCTTAGTGTCTAAGATCTCCGGGATTCCCTAGGTAGAAGAAAGGTTCTGTTTCATTACTCGCCTGTCCTGTCCCGTCTTCCACCTAGCCCTGTGGGTCACAATGGCGATTAGTGACCCTCTTACAGGGAACTAAACAGATTAAGTTCTGAGTCAGGCAATTTCAGGGGAAAAACTACACTGGAGCCTCTGGAGCTCAGGAAAGACCAAGGGACAAATACACGAATCAGGAGGCAGGAAGGGAGATGTGGGTGTTGAGCGACCTGGGGTAGAAATTCCTGTTATCTTTGCGATAATCCCCTGTGGCAGTTGTTGTTTCATCACCCACCCCCAGGTCCACAGTGCTGCAGGCCTATTGGCACACAGGGGCTGCTGGCACTGGCGCCCAGGCCGGCCCTTCCTTCCTTGCGAAGTGACCTGCCCGTCCGGGCTCCACACTGACGTCGGCGAGTGGCCCAGGGCGTGGGGAAGTGAGGGTTCAGGTGTTCCTGTTCCAAGAGTACAGCACGGCCTTCGCGTTGGACAGTCGGGTTCGCAGCAGGGACCTCAGTTTCCCACGAAGCGCGGGGACCAGGGAGAGCAGTGGCTCAGTTGGGGAGCAGCCTCCGGGTGGCCCCCACCCTCTCTCTCCGCCCCTCCCCGGGCGCCCGCCGCGCGGCCCCTTTAAGAGGCCCGCCCGCCTCCGTCAGCCGCCGCGGCCACCGCCCCCCGGCCCTCCCCTTCCTGCGGCGCCGAGTGCGGGCCGGGCGGGAGTGCGGCCAGAGCGGGCCGGGCGGAGCGCAGCGCTCGGGAAGGAGGCGGCGGTCGGTACACGGGCGGCGCGGGAGCGAGAGGAGAGGAGCGCGCTGACGGCGGCCATGGGCTAGCGGCGCCCGGCCGAGCGGAGGGCAGCTCCCATCCCACCCCGTGCGGAGCAGCCCCGCACACAATAGCAGCGCGCGCAGCCCACGCCCCCCCTCCCCAGCCCTCGCGCGCGCCCCGCCCCGCGCCGCCCCGGGAGCCGAGCGCCCGCCTCACCTGCCGCCCGGGAGGGGGCGGGCATTGTTCGCCCGCTGCCGCCGCCACCGTCGCGCGGGACCATGGGGGCCGCCGGGCTCCCCGGGCCGGGCCTGGCGAGGCCGCCGCGCCGCCGCTGAGGCGGGCCCCGCGCACAGCCGTGCGGCTCAGGTGAGGCCGGCGGCGCCATGGTGGACCCGGTGGGCTTCGCGGAGGCGTGGAAGGCGCAGTTCCCGGACTCCGACCCGCCGCGCATGGAGCTGCGCTCGGTGGGCGACATCGAGCAGGAGCTGGAGCGCTGCAAGGCCTCCATCCGGCGCCTGGAGCAGGAGGTGAACCAGGAGCGCTTCCGCATGATCTACCTGCAGACGCTGCTGGCCAAGGAGAAGAAAAGCTACGACCGACAGCGCTGGGGCTTCCGGCGCTCCGCTCAGCCCCCCGACGGCACCGCCGAACCCCGCGCGCCCGCGCCGCGCCCGCTGCCCGCGCCCGCTGACGGCACTGACCCGCCACCTGCGGAGGAGCCCGAGGCTCGGCCGGACGGAGAGGGATCCCCGAGCAAGGCCAGGCCCGCGGCCGCCCGCAGGCCCGGGGCTCCTGCACCCGCCGACCGGGACGACCGGGGGGCCCCCACCAGCGTGGCGGCGCTTAGGTCCAACTTCGAGAGGATCCGCAAGGGCCATGGCCAGCCCGGGGCCGCCGACTCGGAGAAGCCCTTCTACGTGAACGTCGAATTTCACCACGAGCGCGGCCTGGTGAAGGTCAACGACAAAGAGGTGTCCGACCGGATCAGCTCCCTGGGCAGCCAGGCCATGCAGATGGAGCGCAAGAAGTCCCAGCACGGCGCTGGCCCGGGACTTGGGGACACTCCCAGGCCCCCTTACCGGGGGCGCACCTCGGAGAGCAGCTGCGGCCTCGACGGCGACTACGAAGACGCAGAGCTGAACCCTCGCTTCCTGAAGGACAACCTGATTAACGCTAATGGAGGCAGCAAGCCCCCTTGGCCGCCCCTGGAGTACCAGCCCTACCAGAGCATCTACGTGGGGGGCATGATGGTGGAAGGGGAGGGCAAGGGCCCACTCCAGCGCAGCCAGAGCACCTCTGAGCAGGAGAAGCGCCTTACCTGGCCCCGCCGGTCCTACTCCCCTCGAAGCTTTGAGGACAGCGGAGGCGGCTACACCCCGGACTGCAGCTCCAACGAGAACCTCACCTCCAGCGAGGAGGACTTCTCCTCGGGCCAGTCCAGCCGCGTGTCCCCGAGCCCCACCACCTACCGCATGTTCCGGGACAAGAGCCGCTCGCCCTCGCAGAACTCACAGCAGTCCTTCGACAGCAGCAGCCCCCCCACGCCGCAGTGCCAGAAGCGGCACCGGCAGGGCCAGGTCGTGGTGTCAGAGGCCACCATCGTGGGCGTCCGCAAGACGGGGCAGATCTGGCCCAGTGATGGGGACAGCTTGTCTGGCAGGCTGCCTCAGGATGCCACCTTCCATGGAGATGCAGGTGGGTACCTCCATCAGCTTGGGTGGGCATACCTGGAAACCACTGAGTCAGCAGGAGGGAATAGAAAAGGGGATGTTGGAAAGGGAAGACTAGGGAGATACGTTTTGGTGTGAATTTCAGATATTGTGGACAGAAAGAATTGACGCTGATGCTGCACCTGGACAAACTCCATCCCTGCCTCCGGAAGGCAGGTTCCCAGTGTTTGCAATGGAATTGGGTTGGGAGGTGTGGTGCCTGGGATGGTGGGTGGCTTGTTCCTTTGGCTCTACAGCTTGTGCTGCCTGTGGGTTTGGACCAGGATGCCCTGGGGCAATCATCTCCTTGCCCTCTGATGGCTCCATGCTAAAGCAGTGGGGGTGGTATAAAAGAGGGGTCATCTCTGCCACCTAGATCGGATGCTTTTAGTGAGGATTGGTTGGCGTCTTGGCCATTCCCTGCCACCCCACTGTTCCTGTCCTGGAAGAGTTATATGACACGTTTGGGGAACTCAAGATGTGCTAGCTGCTCCCCGGCCATAGAAGTGTCAGGTTCGCTTGCTACCCAGCAGCCCAAATGCAAATTAGAGCAGGTGAAAATACGAATTAGTAGGAAATGAGGTGACAGGTAGTTGACTCAGTGGGGCACCAAAAATCAGTGGGGTGAAGATGTTATCGAGGGCTGAAGCAGAGCCACACCCATTCTGATCTGCCTGGCTTTGATGGGAGACTTCACCCTTCAGTACCCACAGGCTCCTCTGTGCATCTCACCCTAGCTCCATTTTTGATCCGTCACTGTGTTCCTGCCTCCTCATCCTCCCAAGGACGAGTGCGCACTGGTGCTTATTTCGGGCTCCCAGTCCATGGTCTGACCCTGGCCCTAAGATTAAACCTATGGGGTTGTGTATATAACTTCTGGGCTGTGTACAAATGCCACTGGCACTAGGGGGATGGCACTGGGTTTTGAGGTCCAGGCCCAGTTTGTGATTAGGGTAGGAGAGGGTGGGTGGGTGGGTGTGGGGTTTGAGTGGGTTGGGGGCAGGAGAGGCTGTCAGGAATCTTTTGGAGTCCCAGTCCCTGTTGGGCTACTCTGGTTTTCCACTTCATTGATTTTTCTTTTTCTGCTGATGGGGTTGTATGTACTTCATTTGTCAGAATCCTCTTGAAACAAGTGAGGCTATTTTTGGCTCTGTGAGCAGCTTTTTGTGATCAGCACTCTATCCTGTTGGTTTTAGGTACATCTAGTTGGTGATTTTTTATTTGCAGCTGGGGGTAGCTGTGGGATGCTGGTTGGACCTGTGGCCTGGCCCAGCGGCATCCCCTCCGTCCTTCATGGGGGGATGGACGGCTATAGTATTTAGAAGCGTGCTTTGCAGGCACATGAGCTCGTCCAGGGTCTGGAGGACTGCCCTGTGGTCACTGGGCACCAGCCTTGTCTGGCCAGCTGTCGGCCAAGCGAGCCAGCTTGAACTGGCTCTGAGCGCCGTGATGCAGGAGAATGATATTAATAAAGAAGAAAATTTCAGACCTGCAATCTGAAACGATGTTGTCTTGCTGAGGAGTAATTCTGGGTTTCCAGAAAGTGGGTTTCGCTTGGTTGGAATGTATATCAGTGGGCCCCCCTGTGAACCCTCTTCCCGCTCTCAGCAGCTATCCGGCCTGCCTCTCATATAGCTGTCGGCGAGACCCTGGCTCCATGTGTCACATAGGTTAGGTTCTCAGTAAATGGCGAAGGACTTAATTTTTATAACTTGGACTTCATTCTTAGGACTTTCTAGACCCTTCTCTAAATGTCCTCAAGGTCCAATATTCTCTCTCCTGTTAAGTTTTTAAACTCCTGGTTATTTTAGCTTTGGGAGCCTTTAAACTCTGCAGCCAGCACTCTCCTCGGAGGGTTGTGGTTGGTGGGGAAGGAGGGCTCAGCCATCTGTCTCTGTCTGGACTGATGTCCTTTAGATGGCTGGGGAGCCTGCTGGCCAGGGCTGCACCTCTGAAAAATGGCACTGAGGAAAATCACAGTGTGGGGGAGGGAATGGAAGTCACCCGAATTCTTTGCAGCAGCAGACATGGGGACCTGGATCCAATAGCTTCAGAATCCCTGTAGATGAGTGGGTCCTGGTATTTGAGTTGAGGGCCCCCGGTTTTGAGAGAAGGAGCTGAAATGACCATGCGCCACTGTGTGCCTTGATGGTGAGAGCGTGCTCCATGCAGGGGGCCTCTTGGGCTCTTAGGTCACTCCGTGGTGGGGCTGCCTAATCTATAGGTAAGGACTCAGCTAGGAGGTGGCAGACCTGGGATTCTGGGCCCCTGTGGGAATGCAGAGTCATTCCTTCTGGAGTGTAGTGGCCTTAGGGCATTCTTCCCACCACCCCACCCTGCCCCTGAAAAGCATGACTGGGTTGGTCCAGGGGGTGGTTCAATAACAGCTGTGAGCCCTGCTGTGTGCAAGCCCCTTCCTTTGTACTGTGTGGTCTGCATTGAAGGAGAGAGTGTGGTCCTGGCCATCTGGGAGCTTATAAGTTAATGGGAGAGGAACACACACATCATTTATGCGTTCAGAGGGAGAGCAGGGAAGCTTCTGCAAGCAGCAGCTCTGGAGAGGGGCCTTGCCCATCCGCACAAGTCTAGCAGCAGAGGGTGGGAGAGCCATCTGCCCCCAGGAGCAGTGGGAGCAGAGGGTCAGGGCACCCATGTCTGCCCGCTGTGACTGTGGACGGTGTGCTTTCTTTATTTTGTGGTAAACTGTACATAACAAATTTACCATCTTAACCCGTGTTAGCCACTTTTAAATACACAGCTCAGTGGAATTAAGAACATTCATATTGTTGTGCAACCATCACCACTGTCCACCGCCAGACTTCATCTTGCAAAACTGAAATTCTATACCCATTAAACAGCAGTTCGTCATGTCCCCACCCTCAGCCCCTGGCAACCGCCATTCTACTTTCTGTTTCTGACTTGACTATTCTTGGTTCCTCGTATAAATGGAATCATACAGTATTTGTCCCCCTATGTCTGGTTTATTTCACTTAGCGTTGTGTCTCCCAAGGTTCATCCAGGTGGTAGCACAGACTGTGAGTTTTGAAGACAGATGTCTGGTTCATCCCCTGGAGCTTTGGTGGGAGCTGACGGAGCACACGCTGGCACACACTGGGAAGTGCCCTTTCTCCTTTTCCCAGCTGTAGAGTCAGGACTGGGAAGTTGAGAAGGTGAGCTGGTTTGGGGGGAGTCTTATCAGCTGCACCTGTCTCTTTCTGACTTCATCCCTGTTCCTTAACCTCCCCGTTGGAGGGCTTCGGTGAGGACTTTCAGGAGAGGGGAGCCAGTGGACCCAGGGACTTTTCCTCTTCTTGTTTGAGGAAGTCTTGATCTGAACAGCCACGCCTGTGTGCCCCTCAGTTCTGTTCCAGGTGTCAGTCATGAGATGTGGCCCCAGATCTCGTGTTTCTTCGTGGGCTCTCATTTGAGTTGCTACCCGGTGTTTTCACATTTATTAGGCAGCTTAATTTGCCCTTTGGGTTCTGGTGACGTGTTGTCACCAGAATGATCACGGCTTTGTTTTCCCCTTGGATGATTGAATGGACCAGTGACCAGTTAGAATGAGTAACTGTGGGGCAGTGGAAGGTCACACAGGCCTCGCACAGGCTCCCTCATCGTCTCTTTCTACCAGAGCCTGTGGTCACCTCTAAATGGAGTACAGGCTCTGCTTGGTGAACAGAAGCCGGGTGGACAGAAGTGGGCGGAGTCCTGAGAGCACTTAAGTCATCAACAGGGTGGAAATGGAATCTAGATCAAATTTTACAAGGGTTCTCTGGCTTAGGAAGGATGAGTCTTGTTTTGGGACAGAATGAAACATTCCAGAACCTTTCAATAAAGAAGGAGCTGGGAGTGCTGTTGATTTGCGTGGGTCCAGGAGGACGTGCCTTCCCCATTTCTCCCTTTTGCCTCACTTGTTGCTTCAGTAGTACCATCCCCTGTGCCCCCCCACACCTGCCTTGGCTGGGAGTCCTGTGGCCCAGAGGACCCGTGTGTGTGACTGTTGCCCTCACCAGGACAAAGATTCCAGGTGAGCCGTACGCTGGGGCCCGCCTGGAAGAGGACACAGAAGTGTCTGGGGCCGGGATGTCGCTCCGTCTGGGGTCTGAGAGGGCTCCATTCCCAGGGAATGGTTGGGCATCGTCATGTGTTCTCAGGTTGCCAGACTGCAGGCCTGAGTTTTGTCTGAGGCTGCTTTTGAAGATCAAGTCTCGGGGGGGCAGGGGGGGTGGTAGGTTAAATTAACTCGGAACCCCACAAGGGGTCTTGACCCGGACTAGAGTACACAATTTCTGTGGCTCGTGGAGGGGTTTTTCCTTGGAAAAAAGGGAGTAATTTTAATTAAACTATGTTAGTTATGTAACATGGGATAGGTGTTTTTATTGTGGTAAAATAGACATTATAAAATGTACCATTTTAAGCCATTTTTTGCTTTTCTCTTTTTTTTTAATACTTCAAAAAATTTTTCAATTACAGTTGACCTACAATGTTATATTAGTTTCAGGGGTACAACGTAGTAATTAGACATTTATGTAAGTTAAGAAGTGACCCCCCCCGACAAGCCTAGTACCCATCTGACACCATGTGCAGTTACTACAATACTATTCACTATACCCATTTTAAGCTTTTGAAAGTGTGTAATTCAGTGGTATTAACCACATTCACATTGTTGGGCCACCACCACCACCAGAACTTTTTCACCCCTCCAACCAGAAACTGTCCCCATTAAGCAGTGACTCACTTTCTCCCCTGCCCCAGACCCCGGCAACCACCACTCCACTTTGTGTCGCTATGAATTTGCTTCTCCTCGGTACCTCACATACGTGGGATCATATATTTGTCCTGTGTCCGGCTTATTTCCCCCAAATAGTGTTTTTTTGTTTTTTTTGGGTTTTTTTAATATACATATACTTACTAGTTGTTTCTATCACCCACATCGGGTTTTGAAGTTGCTGGGAGCAGCACTCTTGTCCTTAATTCCCGTCTCTGGTCCTTCGTGGGTATGTTCACTTGAGGAAAACACCTCTTAGTGAAGGCAGTATTTCCTTGGCTTTCATGCCCATCTTTTTGCAGTGGCCCAGTGTATTAGTCTGCTAGGGCTGCCATCACAAAATAATACAGATGGGGCAGCTTAAACAACACAAACGTATTTTCTCACAATTCTGGAGGCTGGACGTCCAAGACCAAGGTGCTGGTAGGTTGGTTCCCTCTGAGGCCTCTTGCCTTGGCTCGCTGAGGGCTGTCCTCTTGCTGCGTCTTCACATGGTGGTCCCTCTGTGCACACACACCTCTAGGGTCTCTCGGTGTCCACATTTCTTGGTTTCGTAAGCCCACAAGATTGAATTAGGGCCCTCCCGAACGACCCCATTTTAATGTAATCACCTCTGTAAAGACCCTGCCTCCAAATACAGTCACTCTAAGATGCTGGGGGTTAGGACTTGAACATATTTGAGGGGAAACACAAGTCAGCCTCCAACACTCCTGAGTCTCTTATTGGGCAGCAGAGGAAAGGCCTGCCACGTAGAGAGCGACGGAGCTTGCGCGGGCCTCCCTGGCTGCGGGTTTAGAGAATTTGAGTAGAGCCGTGTGTGGTGTGAGGCAGCCTGGTGGGGCCTGGACAGTATAGCCGGGTGTCGGGAGAGCCGTCTTCTGACGCTTCATGTGCTGCCATGTCTCGCTCCTCATCGGAAAAGTTAGGGGCTGGACCCCATCATTGCTAAGATACTTTCCTTCAGTTCTTTAATTTTTTCTTTAAATTTTAAAGTTATTATCAAGACTTTTTTCATATCTTTCTTTTTTTAATCCTGGCTTATACCTACCTTTCCTTTACCAGAGCGACTCCCTCTCCCCCGTTCAGTGAATCGGAGGTATTTATTAAGCATCTACAATGTGACAGGTACTGTCTTCCCAGAAATTCTCTCTTGCCTCTATTCATGGGTTTGTGGAAAGGCTTATCTCCAAGGACCTTGTCCTTGAAAAACCAACACACAACACAAAACCTTTGTAATGCCCTGGCATCTCCCCTCACTGTGGATCTTTCTCTAGCTGTATGTTTGCAGCTCTTTCCTGTTAATCCTGTGTCTGTCTGGCTTCCTTCTTCAGGGTGGTGACATCCTGCAGACAAGGACAGAGTCTGTCCTGCTGCAGTGTCCCACAGGACGTGCCTCACTCGAGGCTTGTGACAGTGTTAGATGTGATGGTGGTGATCTGAGCCCATGTGGGTCTGTCTGTGTCTTGGGTGCTCTGTTCATGGGTCATAGATGGAATGAATGCCCGTCTTTGAGGCTTCTGTTTGCTCAGACCCTTCCTTGTTCTGGCCCAACCCCCCATAACCCCATCTAATAAGCAGCTTGGATTTTTCAGGGGCCTAGTGATGCCCCGGCAAGAAAGCTTGTTGGCTTTGGAGATTATCTGGTGATTAGTTTTCCTTCTTTGCTGAGGCTTGGGCTTCCTTGCTAAACCTTAGAGAGCGTCTGGAATCCTCAGACTAGGGCCTGCTAATTAGCTGTCTTGGATTCTAGCTCTCACCTCTGCGACCTTGCAAAATGACTGTGGACAGGGGTGGTGGCTGGGGCCCAAGGGGGGACGCGACTGCGGGTTCATTCATAGACGCGCCTGTCCCAGTCTGGGGCGGGGAGACTGCAGCGCCCCACCTGTGAGTAAACATGACTTGGGTGGACGCTGTTTCATATGCCCTTGAAACATTCTTGTGAAGTGGCTGAAGCAAGATTATTATCATAATTATATGCCATCGGCTGATTGGATTTGAGGGGGTGTGAGACAAACACACAGGCCTGAAATAACCCACCCCAGGTCACATGGGCCGGCACTGGCCTCTCTCCTCAGACTGGGTGGTGAGGCTGATCCCATGAGAGTGGGCACAGAGTGAACCCCAGAGGTGGAGGGGACCTCGATCAGTCATTCAGCAGACGTGTTTGGGGACCTGCCGTGTCAAACAGGAATGGTGCTGAACGTTTTGAGACAGGCCTCCCAGCAGGTCATTTTCAGTCTAGTGGAGAGACACTGTGTAACCTAAATGCTGTGACAGGAATCTCCTGGTCCTGACCTTCAGGCAGGTCCATGAAGGTGTCAGCCATCCAGGGATGTTGTTTATCTCTCTTATTTTGCAAATCTCCCAGAGAAAGCGATTTTCTCACTCACCGTACATCCTCCTGTGGCACTTGGCCGAGAATCCTCCAGCAAGTTGTGTGACGAAGGGTCCAGGAGGACAGGTTTGTTGGAAGGACGCTGCGCATACATTCACCTTTTCCATCTACCAGTCAAGGGCTGGGGGGAGGGGTCGGTGCCTGCTGACCTGCTCTGCTATGAGCAGGTTCTGAGAGGTGCAGAGGGACAATGCCTGGCTGGGAAGATGTGATGGAGGTGGCCAGCCTCTCGCACAGTGTCAGGTGCAAGGCCTAGACAGGAATGTTAGTGGCCAGGGAGTTCTAGGAAGGACCCATCTCCGGCTGGCCAGGAGACAGCAGAGCGACACTGGAAGAAGAGGGACAGACCTGTCACACCCGCCACCATGGGCCAGCCCAGCAGAGCCAGGGACGGACAGCCCGAGGGTACCCTCCACTCAAGTGCCTCTGTTGGCTAGAGAAGAGCTTTCGAAGGAAGATTCACTTCACGTTAAATGCCTGACTTCTTCCTTATAAAAAAAGCTGCTGGGGTCAGCTGGTATGCCAGTAGAGCAGAAAGAGATTTTTCTGCATGTAACATACATGCATATAACCTTGCATCTAACAAGGTGAACGTTCTAGAAACCACTTAGAGGCAACATATGTCGACCTGGTCCACGGAAAGAACACAAATTTTGAAGGTAGACGATCTGGACTCACCAAAGAGCCACTGGGTGGCCTCGCGCTGAGACTGAATTCTATCGGCTGGAGGGGATGCCCCCTCCTTGAAAGGCACAGTAGGAGTTTGAGTGCGCAGAGTGGGTGTTCCCAAGGATCTGGCCCCTGTCTGCTCTTGTGGCGTCACCACCTCTGGCCTCTAAGGGCAGTTGATTGAATACCATTTAGCAAGAGATTTAAAGGAAAAATGCATCATTCAGTAGATGGAGGCCTTTTCACTCAGCTTATTGAGAACACCCAGTATGAGCTTCAGGGGGGACCAAGGGTCTACCGTGGCCTGCACCCCCCTCTGTTCCGCCCGTAGTGTGTCTTCCTGGGCTGAATGGAATTCTTACATCTTCAGGGTACGGTGTGTATTTTTCTGCGTTGTGGCTTCAAAGGAAAGCCAGCTGCTCACCTGATGTGAAGGTACCTGGGGCCACGCACTATGCGGGGCCTCACTCATCTTCCTGTGGAGTAGCGTGGGGTCCGCTTGCAGTGCTCCTGGACTGCTGGGCCTGGGGGTTTTGGGGGGCCTTGGAAGCTAGGAGCTGGAGGAAGAGAGAGACTTCTTGATTTTTCTCATAGAGCCACTCCCCCCCACCCCACCCAAGTTTGTAGAGGGAAGATTTCGAACCACTTTGTTTTCATTTTTAGTGATTGTGAGGCCTCAGTAGAGGAAGTGAAAAACCACAGACTTTCTTATTTTAATAGGAAACAAAGGAGGAAGACAGGAAGCTCTGGAAATGGCCGATGCTTTGGCATATCCAGCTCCATCTGCTGACGGCCAGGGACTTTGCAGACCAGAGGGTGTTGCCCTGTATGCAGTGTGGGGAGGACAGGGCAGAGGGGGGCTTGGCCCCGGTGGGGTGACCCTAAAGTGCTGGAGCGGCTGTGGTGTTGGAGGGGCGCCCTGGGGCAGGTGAGGAGCCAGCCCCCTCTGAGCTGCAGAGCGTGAGGAAGAGCTGTACAGCGTGTGCCCCTTAGAGCCTCAGGGGCACTTGGGGTGACCAAGCGGCTGTGAGGGCCACAGGGCCTTTTGGCCCCCAGCCCACAGTGACCACTGACATCTGCTGTCCCCCACCTCTACCCACCTCCTACTTCTTGCGGGGCTGGAATAGCTGCACCTGCAGCAAGTATGGGGGTGAGGGTGGCTTTGTCTCTTTTTCTCCTTACCCCCTTTTTGAGAGCTCCGGAAAGCCTTTTGCTTGGAGACGTAGGGGAGCGTGCAGTTCCCATCCTGCCTGGTGCCCGGGGTGATGGTGGGCAGGTGATTCTGTGGTGTCCCTGACTTATAGCTATATTCCTGAGTGTGGTGGTGGTTTTTAAACAGCTTTACTGAGGTATAATTCACACCGTAGAATTTACTTGTTTAAAGTGGACGATTCAGTGTTTTCAGTACATTCAGAGTTATGCAACCATCACTGCTAATTTTAGAACGCTTTCATCATCTCAAAAGGAAACTCCACTCCTTTCTCCCATAACCCCCTGTCTTCCCAGCCCCTGGCACCCACTGCTCTAATTTCTGTGTCTGTGGATTTGCCTTTTCTGGACATTTCACATGAATGGAATTGTATAACATGTAGCCTTTTGCATCTGGCTTCTTTCACTTAAGAGTAAGGTTTTGGGAGTTCATCCATGTTGTAACACGCCTCAGGACTTCATTCCTTTTTGTGGCCAAATATTATTCCAGAGGGTGTTTTCGTACATGGTGGTTGGGCCCTTATTACTGCCTGAGTGCTCTCTGCTGGCTCATGTGGGTCCAGGTCAGACCTGTCTGGGCCTTGAGGCCTGAGACGGCTGTGAGTGGAGCCTGCTCTTCAGGGAGGGACCCTGGGGCAATGGGATGCTGGAAGGCAAATGGCAGCTGAGAGAGTTCCAGGGGCTCACCAGGGAAAGGGGGGCTCACCAGGGAAATGACTGGCTCATTTCAGCCTTCAGCCTGGTGGCTCTACCTCGTGGACCTGTCCCTCAGGAACCTGCTTGTTTAGAGACAGACCTTTCCATCCAGGGACCTCTCGGGCAATGGTCTTCCTCGAGGCTCCCCCCTTTTTTTGTGTGGTAAAATATACATAACATAAAATGTACCATTTTAACCATTTTTGTAAGTGTTAAATATTCTTTATTTGATATTATACATAAAGTGCAATAAAATGCGTTTCATTAAGAAAATGGCAACAATTTAGACACAGGGAGTTTTAATTAAATTGGCGTAGTTAGGACCAAATAGATAAAGTGAGCATGGCCCCCTTATCTCCAGCCCTTGCCTGTTAACCAGGATAGTGAACATAACTTGAAACGCAAGCGAGTCTCGATAACCTATGAGACAGTGAAGGCATTTCTTTAGTATTTAAACATGTTAATATAATTTGTTATATTAATCTAAATATAAAGCCAATCTCCTACAGGTTTGGAGATGGCATTCTCCATCTCTGAAAAGTGGAACATGACTAATCACGTCCAATCATATCTTTAGAAGGGGACACAGTGATAACGATAGAGCACTTGCTGAACTGAAATTACCATCAAACTTCCAAAAGCTTATCATATTCCGTTAACCCACAAGCCCATCTTATTGAAATCAGGACTGCCCAAAAGACGTGTTGTATCAGCCATTCATGATTTGGATTCTGGTGTCTGAGATCAACTTAAATATGGTGCACATAGAAGTCCTGAGACATTTCTACTTTGTGATAAATAAGGCAGTGGCCAACTATTACTCCTTAGTAGCCCTTTTGAGATACGCTGTCAAGTCTGCCCTTTCTGCTGTCTTTCTAATGCCGGCAGCGAAGGTCATTTTTGTTCCAGGGATGTACGTCTTGGGTTCCTCCAAATGCTCCATCAGTGTCTCCTCTCCCCAGGTGACGCCTTTGTTCTGTTCGCATCCATGTAAGAAAATTCCAGGGCCTGACCTGTCTTTCGCCCAAACAGACCATGGAGATTTGGCCCAATCTTGTGTTTGCCTTTGCCTCCCTTTTCACAGTGTGGCACTGGGCACACTTCTGAACAAAAACCTTCTTGCCTTTCTCAACAGCACCCGTTTTTAAATCGCTCTTTCTTCGCACGTGATACAGAGACTCACGCTCGCGAGCCGGACGTCCCGCTCTTTCCGTTGTGTTAAGGACTTTTTTTTAGTGTACAGTTCTGTGGCCTTCAGCACGTTCACATTGCTGTGTACCCATCACCCCCATCCAGCTCCAGAACTTTTTCGTCTTCCCAAACTGGAACTCTGTCCCCATGAAGCAGTAACTCCTCACGCCACACCCCTGCCCCTGGCACCCTCCACTCTCCTTTCTGTCTCTGAATTTGAAGACCCGAGGTGCCTCGTGCACTTGGAGTCCTCCAGGGCTTGTCTTTTTCCCTCTGGCTTGTTTCACTTCGCGGGGTGTCTTCAAGTTTTCTTCCTCAAGCCTGTCATTGCCAGGCCTGGGAGGTGGCTGGATAGCAAGCCATGAGGAGACTGGGCTGGCCGGGGCCTCTGCTCCACGGAGAAGGGGGGACACCATGTTGGGTACCATGCTGCATTTTACAGAGTGCCTTCTGTCACAGAAGTCCCCGTGGAGGAGCAGCGGGGACGTCTAGAGCTGAGTTGTCCACGGCTTTAGGTGAAGGACTTGAGGCTGCCTGCAGGGCTTGTCTGTACTTCTTCCTAGTTGAACAGATGGCGTGATGTCCTCCCCTGCCCCCTCCCCCCGATGTCATGGAGTGGCTAGGATGTGGGCTGGGGGATGCACAGGCTGGGGCCACGTCTTCTGTCCTCTCAGAGGCGCAGGACTCAGGTGCTGGGCTCAGCCGTCCTGTTGGATGGAGTCCTGGTGCTCTGACCTGGGGATGACACTAAGCGCTTGCTCAGCATAGTGTCGCCTCTCGGGGGTCGGCATGAGCTGCCCGTGCAGAAGCACTATCTGCCCTAATCTCAGACCTTAGAGCAGAAAATGTAACTCATTGCGGACAGTTGTCTTCTAAGAGCTTTCCGCCTTCTCCCTCAGGAACATGGATCAAAGGGTCCATCCGCCTTTGTGTTTGAAGGCACGACGTTGTCACCTGAACCATACTTTACAGGCACTTTCTTCATTTAAAAAGTTGGCCATTTGCAAACTCCCATGAAGGTGGAAAGAAGAAGAAGAGCCCCTGGCTCATCAGCCACTTTCAGCATCTGGCTGAGCCCACCTCACCGCTCCCTTTTTTCTCCCTCATTTTCAGTGTTTGGGTTTTTAAATTGTGGAAAATGGCACATAACAGAAAATGTACCCTCTTAACCATTTTTAAGTGTAGACTTCAGCACTGTTCAGTATTCCATGTTTGTTAAGAGGCGGGGTTGCTGGGAAAGCACAGGTCTGTTCTTCAGGAGGCTTTGTCCCTCCTCATGTCCTAGGAAATAGGGGGATGGTTTAGATTCAGCCCTTAGCTGGGGTGCAAGGAGCCTGTGGGCCAGGCTGGGAGCAGGGATAAGCAAGCACCTAAAATCCTGTAACGTGGGGCAGAGCCATCGAGTGTCAGGAAAGGAGGTGGGGGCTGGGGGGATATTCCAGGCAGAGAGTCTGGAGTGGGCAAGCACTCAGGCTGGAAAGTCTTCAGCTTGCTCAAGAAGTAGCAGACTCTGCTTGGTTGGAGAACTGGTATGAGATGAGGGCAGTGGGGGAGGTGAGCCTGGATGGGAGGGTGGCAGTCATGCTGTGCAGCACCCAGGAGCCAGACTGAGGACACGTGCTTTCTTGGAGGGTGCTAGGAGGCCCCTGCAGATGGTGAGCAGGGAAGAGGAATGGCTTGGGAGCTTTGCCTCCAGAAGGTGCATTTGGCAGTCGTGTGTGAGAGCATCTGGTGGCAGTCGGGGCACCTGGAGTTGTAGTCTTGAAGGGAGGTGGGGAGGATGGAGAGGACACGGGTAAGCTGCGTGTGGGAGGGGGTGACCGAAGAGAAAGGGGGCGAGACTGGGGTGGTGAGGGTTGTGTGGAGGGTCTCAGTGTAGGCAGCAGGATGTGGCCTTCGGGAGAAAGGGCCAGGCCCGGAAGGAAGAGGAGGGTGGGAGCAGGGAGGGGTTGTGTGGACAGTGGAGGGCCCGGAGCAGGCCTGGGGCCTTACGTACTTGGGGGCCGCACGGGAGAGGAGTCTGAGATACGGTGGCAAGGGCGGGGGGGGGAGTTTATGTTGCAGAAAAGCTACAGGGAAGTGAACGCTAGGAGGTTTTGGCAGAGAAGGCAGAGGCCAGGCTGCAAGTGGGGGAAGGAGACACGAGCACTACACGGGGGCTGCGGTGCCCAGAATTTTGGCAGCGGGGTGTTTGCGTGGTGAGGGTTTAGGATTGAGGGTCTGATCCTCACCTGTGGGCCTGCTCGTTTTCTGGGGGCAGGGCCATGTCCCCTTCTGCTGAAGGAGCGACACAGACAGTGAGTGCCTAGGACATGACTGATGGGACAGGGTCCACGGGGGCAGGTGGGGGCCAGTCCCAGTGGGACTCCAGGGAGGTGACCCAGGCGTGTGTGGGCCTTGTAGGGAGGTGGGCAGCCCCAGCAGAGCCGTGGCCAGGTTACTGCTGAACTGCGTCCAGGGATGACGTGGATTTGCAGGGGTTTGGTCACCAGGGCCTGGTGGGTACGTGGCCATGTTTTATGGGTGTTGATGTGGCTTATCTGGGGCGCAGGGGGTGGGGAGGTGAGTGAGGAGGGAGATGATTCAGAGGAGAGAGAGATGAAGGTGGCAGTCAGGCCAGAAAGCAGGTTCAGGAGACCTGTGGAGCAGAAGCCCCAGAGGAGTCTGAGAGGGACGTGGAGGTCTGCCATGAAGCTCGTGTAGAGAGAGATGGTGGGCGCGGGTGGAGGGGGTGGTGATGGGAGTGGAGTCTGAGGCTGGAGGCAGAGGGTGGGTGGGGAGGAATGCAGTGACGAGCCTGGTGCTGCTGCAGTGTCAGATGCGGAGCCTGGCTTTGGGGCCCCGAGCAGTTGTAGTAATGATCTGAGGTCGGAGACCACCATGCAGTTGGGCTCATGCGTGCTGGGTAGGGAGGCCCTGTGGACCGACATCTTGTCATGGAGCCATCAGATGGGCCCACCCTCATCCCCCGAAGTAGCTTGTGAGCCATTGGTAGAGTTTAGCCCTTCTAATCTGGGTTGTGATGATAACCATAAGCCTGGTTTCCTCTCCGGTGGTGTTTCTGCAACGGCAGATGGTGTGAGTCCCTGCAGCAGCCTCTTTTCTGTGGAAGTGAATGAGCATCCAGAAAAGGCTGTACGAGGCTCTGGAAAGCGGCGTGGAGGGCTCTAGAAAGGGGTGTGTGAGGAAGTGTGGGAGACGTGGTCCCGGCACGCCTTTGTCATCTGCTGGCTTCCCAGCCATGTGAGCCCTGTGCTTGCTTATTTATCCCTGCTAAGTCTGCAGCGTCGGGTTCCAGAAACTCTGGCAAGGAAGTCCAGGAAGGTTAATGGGCCAAGACCCGTCCCGCCGGCTGGGAGAGGCACTTTGTTCTAACTGCTCAGGAAGCGTGGGGATTTCTTGTGGGAGAGTCCGCTGTGCTGCGCTGGGTGGCCAAGCCCCCAGAAAGCCAGCAAGGGGCCCGCTCCCTAATGCACAGCAGAACTGTCACAGTCAGCTGGTGGGGTAACAGGTAGGGTCATGACTGCCAGAATCAGAGTGCCCTGCCTGGTCGCCCCACGGGTACACAGGACACATCTGGGAGGAGAACAGAAAATGGATGTTTCTTTTCCTCTCCTTTCTCCCTGGGCCCCGAAGCACTGAGCTTTCTCAAGTATGTGAATTAATCAGAGTCGATCCGAAGAGAGGAGGGTCACTTTATATTTATGGAACTTAAAGACAGGGCATGACTGGTTAGAAGACCTTGGATCTCAAAGGCTGAGGCGGGACTTTCTCACGGGGACACCCCTGGACCTGCAGGCGTCACGCTGTGCACTGGTACATCCCCGCTGGCCTGGCGCTCAGGCTCTGAGCTGCATCGACCAACCCAGTGCCGAGGACCCATGGACTGTCCTCAGCTGTTCCCTTTTAGACAGACCTGTTTTGTTTTGAAGCTTAAAGGGGGCTTTTACACACACACACACACACACATACACACACACAAACACGGCTGGCACTCCTGGAGAATGTGACTGGTGAGATTTTTTTCTTATTTATGTTTTAAAGTCTCCTGGTTTCCATGCATGGCCCAGCTGGGTCATCTGCTCTGGGTCTGCTAAGGCTGCAGTCAAAGTATCCACCACAGATGCAGTCCCGTCCAGAGCTCTGTGTCCCCTTCTAAGCTCAGGTTGTTGGCAGAATCCAGTTCCTGGTGGTTGTAGGACTGAAGTCCCTGTTTTCTTGCTGGCTGTCAGCCGCTCCCAGCTTGCAGAGACCACCCCTCTTTGTAGGCATTTCACATGTGGCTGTTTGATTTCCTCCTCTCTGAGAGCCGAGGTTTTTGGAAGAGTTCCTTGGGTGGTTCCTCTGCAGCCAGGGTTGAGCACCTTCACCTCGGGGAATCCGTGTGCACTAGCTGTAAGTTTTGAACGGTTGACCTGTAGAAGAGGGAATGGATTTCTTTTGGGTCATATCTGGAAGGTTGGTTGGTAATCAGTGACCAGCGGCTTCAGGATGACAGGTTTCTGCTCAGTGTTAAGGAAGATTTTAATTTCTTCCAGACTTCATATAAAATCATATCCATAATTATTTTATGTAGCCGAGATCTTGCTGCGTACGTGGGTGTCCTGCTTTTGCCAATTAATAGGAGCATTTTGTTGTTTTAACTAATTATTTAGGAAGTATTATTTTTAAGGGCCACATTATTACTTTGTAATACAGTTATCGTTTACCTAATTTTAACGAATTTTGTTAGGCATGTAAAGTGTTTACTGTATGGAGCTGTTTACAATAATGTTACGGTGAGCATCCTTTTTAAAAGACCTTTATTGAGATATAATTCATATACCATACAGTTCACCCATTTAAAGTGTGTAAGTCAATGGGTTTTGGTATATTGCATTATTTTAAAAAATTGTGGTAAAGTATTTTTTATGGGTCAAAATAGATACATATTTTATGGGTAAAATAAAAATTTACCGTTTTAACCATTTTTTTATTGTACAAGTCAGTGGTATTAAATACATTCATGTTATTGTGCAACCATCACCACCACCCATCTCCAGAACTCTCTTAATCTTGCAAAACTAAAACTCTGTTCTCATGAAGCAATAATTCCCCTTCCCCTCCCAGCCTTTGGCAACCACTGTTCTACTTTCTTTCTCTATGATTTTTGACTGTTCTGTGTACCTCGTGTAAGTATTACTGTCTTATCTCACTTAGCGTAATGTCCTTTGAGGTTCATCCATGATATGTAGCATGTGTCCGAATGTCGTTCCTTTTTAAAGGCTGAGAATATTCCATTGTTTATATTTACCACATTTTGTTTTAAGTGCAAGTTCAGTGGATTCATTATATTCTGTGAGCATCTTTTTATGTGGGTTTCTGTTCTCCTTCCTGCCTCCTTCCATTAGGGTGGACGTCTGTCAGTGGGTTTACCCGGAGGTATGGGTGGTGATAAGACCCTTGACATCTGCTGAGTGACCTTCCTGAAACACTGTTCCGGTTTACCCTTCACTTCACAATTAATCTTCTGCTCTCCTTTGACTTCTTTCTTGCTCTTGTTCTTTTTGCAAGACTTTCTTTACCAAAGTGATTCCATCTGGTAATATCCCACATTGTGATTTGGGTTTTTGTCTCGACAAGCAGGAGCTGAGGATAAGGGTTGCTTTCGGAGGCGTCTGTCCTAAGCTGGGCCCCACCATAACTTCTGGTTCCTTGATGCTCCCAGAAACAGGAGAAGCCCTGAGTTAGGGCCACACTGGTCCAGTCTCTAATTTGGGAAGATCCCTGAGGCCACTGGCTGCGTGACAGTCCTTTGTCATCTCTGTGGTACTTGGTAGGGAAAGAACTCACTGTCCCCTTGCTTATCATGAAACTTGCTATTTTATTGCTGCTCTGGGCTGCTTATAAGTGAATCTGAAAAGCATTTTGGCTTCTTTTCTATGCATCCTAGCCATGGATTCGGTCTGCTAGATAGTATCGTCCAGTTAATTCTGTCTGATGGAGTTTCTACGTGGCCTTAAGGGAAGCGCTGAGGAAGCTGAACACTATGGTGGAAAAGGGATTTTACAGAAGGGAAAGGAGCTTGCACGGCAGTGCACGGCTGTACTCAGCTGGCAGAATCTGACAGAAGCCAGGCCAGGAAGCAGGGAGCTTCTGGGTTTGTCAGGTCTAACAGCTCACTGTGCCTGAGGACTTGCAGCGTGTAGGTTGTGTTGTACAGGTTGGAGGTGGGCTCAGATACAGCAAGGCTGCATTTAGAGGGAGGGTTTGGGGAGGAAAAGATGGGAATGGCTATTTCTCTGACACTGATACGTTGTCTCCCATGGCGGTGGCACCCATCTTCTTGTTTTAGTGCTCGCTGGAGCTGAGAACCAGCAAGTCGGGAGTCGTAGCCGTCCCGTAGCCATCATAAAGCTGGGGTGCACACTTGGTCATTTTCCTTCTCTCTGCTGCCTGTCTTGGCTGTGCCGTCGGCTGCTACTCTGACGCTGGGTAAAGCGCTTAAACTCCCTGGGCGTTTGAATTCCTCTTTGTAAATGAGGAAGCCACACAGTAGTGTTTTTTAAGATCCCTTTAGTTTTGTGATTCCAAATGAAATGAAGTCATGTCACTCAGAGTTCCCAGCAAATTACTTGGAAAACCTCATTGGCAGGTGTCCCAATGTGGTCTTTTTGTAAGACCCTCATTGTGCCTGGCTGCCTGCAGTCATGGGGTTCCAGGGATCTGAGGTGGGCCAGGGGGTGGATTTGGCTCTGCGTGCAAGTTTAACGGGAACCACGATTCTTCTTTGCTGGTTGATTTGTCGTCTTCCTTCATTGCCCCACTGGCCAGGGGCGGGCATCAGCAAACTTCTTGGGTCAGGCCCCCGGCACTGTCACAGATGCTCAGAGGCTGTATAGGCGTCTCCTGGACCCTGTGCTGAAATGCAGAGTGTGGGCAGCAGGAGGCCCAGCCATCGATGTGGGAGGCGGCGAGGACAGCATGGAGAGGGTCTGCCAGGGTGAGGTGACGGGGTCCAGGCAGGTGGTTGGCAGCGTGAGGCCTGGGAATGCCAGCTGGTGGCTTGCCAACCAGAGCAGCCCTGTGTGGTCAGGAATGCTTGTGCTGAGGCCTGTGCGAGATGAGCAGCGCTTGCGTGCAGGACTGTTGCCTGCGTGCATCTCTGTGCCATGGTGTTGGGGGGACATTTGGTCCCTTGGGGCCATCGTTTACTCTCATCACAGATGACTGGTCCTCCAGCAGCCTGCTGCCTCGTGAAGCTCCCACGTGGGATTGGAGTCCGAGGCCTGTGTCCTCCAGGGGAAGCTCCCTCAGCATTATCAGTGCAAGCCGGAGCAGGGACGGTCGTGTTGCCGAGCTGGTCCGCCCTGGTCAGTCTAGAGAGCATGAGGACAGGAAGGAATCTGTGCTGACCATCTGTACTCTTCTGGGGTGAGGGTGCCTCAGTGTAAGTCCGTACTTCCCTTCAGAACTTTCTATCTGGCCCACTTGGCTAGCTATGCACTTCAAGCCTGGGGCCCCCCAAAGTGTACCAGTATTCCCTCTCCTGGGTTCTCGCAGGAGAGAGCATTCTCCTCCTCACTAGAATTTTGCACTTGGGTTTGGCTTCACGCTTTGTAACAGGATCCCATGTGCATTCCAGGATCTGAGCCCCGCTGCAGCCTGCAGGGAGCGAGGTGGTGCCTGCCTGCTGATGCTCAGACAGCAGGAGCTTAGAAGGATAAGAAGCTTCCGTGGCAGACTGGGGCTTTGAACCACAGGTGGTTATTTGAGCCTCTGCACTTTGCTCTGCAGTATTGGGCTTGGCGGAAGTTTCCTTAAAGGGCCAGATAGTAACTAACTTAGGTTTTGTGGCTGAGAGGCGAAATCGAGGCTATTAGGTAGGTACTTAGATAACCATTTCAAATGTAACCATTTAAAACCATTCTCAGATCCCTGGTCACACAAAAGCGGGTGGTGACGGGCTGGATTTGGTCCTGTGGGCCCTGCTGACCCCTGTTCTACGGAGGGCGACCACGTAATTCCTGGTGATTATGAAATGAAAGCACGGAGCCGTGTGTGGGTGTCTCACATCTGTGTTCCGGAGCTCACGTGAGCTTTCCCCTTGGAACCTGTGACACAGGTAGGGTCCGTCTTCCTGTCCCCATGAGGGCTCTTTCCTCCAGAAAGTCCCTGGAGGTGGAAGAACTGGGGGGTGGGGAGATGGCCACCTGGTTAACAAGGCCCTGTCCCCCCTCCCCCCCCCGTGCATCCTGCTGCCCCCCGGCCTGACAGTTGATCCCTGAAGCAAGACGGGCCACACGTTAGTCGTTGAAGCTGGGCGATGGCACCTGGGCACACGTGAGGCTGCGTTCTCTAGTTTTGTATGTGTTTGAAATTCTCCGTAATAACAAGTTAAGAAAATAGTCGTTTATTGACCGAAGATATATTTTTTAAAAACAACCCAAAAAGCCTCTACCTTGAGAGAACAGGTGTTGGAATCCTGAATCTTCCTCAAGCCCCAAATTTGTGAGTAAAGTCTTGCTCGTGGCAGATGTTCCTGAGAAGGCAGCAGCCATGCTAATCCACTCATCTGTCTGTCATCCCTCCATCCAACCGTCTATCATCTGCTTGTCCACAGACGTCATCTGTCCCAACCAACCGCCTGCCTTAGTCTGTGCGGGCTGCCATATCAGAATACCACGGACTGGGTCATTTACAGTAACAGCATTTTATTTCTCACTGTTTTGGAGGCGGGAAGGCCAAGATCGAGGCACCAATAGATGTGGCATCTGGTGAGGCCCCGCTTCGTGGCTCATAGATGGCCATCTTCTCCGTGCGTCCTCACGTGGCCAGAGGAGCTAGGGCGGGAGCTCCCTGGGATCTTCTCTAAGGGCACCAGTCCCGCTCCTGAGGGCCCCACCCTCGTGACCTCATCACCTCCCAAAGGCCGCACTTACTACCATCATACTGGGGGTTAGGTTTCAACATACGGATTTTCGGGGGACACACATTCAGGCCATAACACCACCCTCACCATTTATCATCCCCCCTTCCGAACAGCCATCCATTCACCTCTATCCACTCACCCGTCATCCAACCACCCATCCATTCTTCTGTTTATCTGAAGCGTATGTAGCACCTTTTGGGGTCCAAGCCCTGTGCTTAGGCCTTGACGCCGTCCTTAACCCCAAGGAATCCGTAGACGCAAAGCAGCTGACAGGGGAGCGCTGTGATGTGGACTGGAGGTCACTGCCCAGCGGGCGCCGAGAAGGGACTACCTCTGCTCCCTTAGCTCAAGGGCGGCCGCCCCTTCGTTGGGTCTTGAATGGACCCAGATGAGAAGCAGGGGGACAAAGAGGAGGCGTTCCCGGCAGAGGCAGGCCTGTGCGCAGAGCCTGGAGGGGGAGGGTGGCGCGGCTTGCTGCAGGGTTCTGTGGGGCTTGGGACAGCTGAGCCTAGTGCTGGGGCAAGGGACTGGCTGGGGATGAGGTGGGGTGGTCTGGTGTGTCCCCACAGGCCAAAGAAGGCCCCTAGTGGTGCCTGCATGCAGGATGGGGTGAATGTGGGGTGCGAGAGCCCCCCCGGCAGCTCGGTTCCCCACTCCACAGTGTGCCTGAGCCACCACAGGCTCCTGAACTCTTTCAGGACAGAGCTCCGACCCCAGCTGACAGCCTTGCTCTGGCTGAGGCAGATTCACCTACCTGGGCTTACCTTTGTCTTGGCTCCGTGGCTCACAGTTTCCAGTTGGCGAGCCCGGGGCCAGACAGAGTGGTATTTTATGTCTGTGTGCAAAACACACACAGGAGCTTCAGTGTTTGGGGAACTTTATGCTGCACTTGGCTCCTCATACGGCTGGTGTGGGGCAGCTTTCCAGAAACCTTTGTCAGGCCCTCTCAGTGGTTGTGAGAACCTCCAGCTGGAACCCACTGGCTGGAAAGTCAGGGAGAAGCAGCCATTGCTCCTCTGGTGCCCTCCCTCCCACACCTGAGCATGTGTCTGCGTGACACTGGGGTCTGTGGCTGGTGGAAGGCCGTAGCTAGGGCTGCTTGCTGTGTCAGGGCCTGCCCAGGCCCAGGGCACGTACGGTCATTTAACAACTGTAAGAAGAGTACTTGGCATTTGTTTGTTTGTTTTAATTGTGGTAAAATACAGACGACATAAAATTGACCATCTTAACCATTTGTAAGTGTCCAGTTCAGTGGCATTAAGTACATTCACGCTGTTGTGCCGCCATCGCCGCCCTCCGTCTCCACAGCTTGTTCATCTTCGCAAACTGAAGCTCTGTCCCCATTAAACAGTAACTTCCCACTGACCCCTCTGCCAGTCCCTGGCAGCCACCATTTCACTCTGTCTCTATGAATCCGACTGCTCCAGGTACCTCAGAAGTGGGTCATGCAATAGTTGTCCTTTTGTGACTGGCGTATTTCACTTAGCATAATGTGCTCAAAGTCCATCCATGTTGTAGCGTGTGTCAGAAAACCTTTCCTTTTCAAGTCTGAATAATGTTCCCCTGTGTGGGTTCACCACGTTTGTTTATCCGGGCTCCTGTGGATGGACACTTGGGTGGCCTCCACCTTTGGCTACTATGCATAACGCTGCTGCTTGAATGAGTCTACAAATCCGTCGGTCTTTATTTGCCTCACCCGTCAGCTATGTGGTGTGTTTGTTTACTCGTGTATTTTAATTGAGATGTAATCAACCTGTAACATTGTATTGAGATGCATAACAATGATTTGATACATGTATTTGTTATCATTACCACAGTTAGTTCAGTTGGCATGTGTCCCTACATATAGTTACAAACTTTTCTTTTCAGCTATTTGTTTTTCAACCAGTTCTTTTCCCTCTTTTAACAAATTTCCAATTGCATGAATTTTTATCTGTCAGGAAAACAAAATTTTAGGTTGAGGGTAAAAAATATATATATATCTTTGTAAATCTGTTCTTTTAGAAAAAAATACCAAAGGTTCCAAAGATGCTGTCATGTCATTGGAGGTGTGTGCGTTGAAATGTAATTTAGAAGTCATTCTTTTTGGTGTACTGCTCTGTGAGTTAATGACAGAGTTGTGTAACCACAGTCCCAATCAATATACACAATATGTCCATCACCCCCAAATCTTCATCACCCCAGAGAGTTCTGTCACCTTCAGAAAGTTCTGTCACCTGTATCCCTGGTAGATACCTGTCCCACCTGCAGCCCCTGGCAAACCACTGGTGTGCTTTCTCTGCCCATGGTTTGGCCTTTCCCCGAATATTGAATAAATGGAATCCCAGCGTGTAGCCTTTTGGGCCTGGCTTCTTTCACTTAGTGAGTGCACTTGAGATCCATCCAAGTTGTTGTGTGTATTGATAGCTTGTTCCTTTTTGTTCCTGAGAAGTATTTCGTCACGTGGGTGGGTTGACACAGTCCTTTTCTGTTCTCTTCTGACAGCTTTATTGAGATATAACTTACCATATAGTTCACCCACCTAACGTATGCCATTCAGTGGTTTGCAGTAGATTCACAGAATCGGGGGATACAAGCACCACCACTGTCTAGTTCCAGAGCATTTCCATCACACCACAAAAAAACCCATACCCGTTAGCAGTCTCTCCTCGTGCTTTCTCTCCTTAGCACTGGCCACCACTAATCTGCTTTCTGTCTCTTCCTATGCATGCGCCTTTTCTGGACATTTCATATAAATGAGGTCATATGGTCCATGGCTTTTGGTAGACACTGTCCTTTATTCACAGTTTCTTTTGGAAGACACAGGCCACACTGCATCCTGTGGGGCAGGTGGGAGTGAGGAGTTGCTTCCCTTAGTATGTCCCATCTCCTCCCTGAGTCCAGCCTTTCTCTCCGGGTTTAAGGCTATTCCCCTCAAAGTACAAGGAATACAACCCCTTTCTTTTCTGGCTCCCCTCGCCATAACTGGGGTCCTGCCTGTCCCATCCTCAGCCTCTCACAAAAATGTGGATCCCTGAGTAGCAGATGGACGGGAGGTTGGACCCTGCAGCTTTCCCATGTGCCTCTCCTTTTCCCCATGAGTCCAGCTGCTGAGTCGCCCTTTGTTATTTTTGCTGCTGGATTGGCCAGGTCCCGGGAAGGGGGCTGCAAGCAGGAGAAAAGCTGCCGTGGCATATGGCCATGCCGACCGCCTGCAGCCTGGCCTCCGAGCTGTGGATGGAGGGCTGCCTGCAGTTAGGGTTGGCGGATGCACTGGCTCTGCAGGACTAAGAACCTGCGTGGGGGCTGTGATCACCGCTGGAGCCCTTCGCTGCCTATAGTCCTTGAATCTGTGACTGCTGACGTGTCCCTGGGATCGCGACAGAATTTGGAGTCTACAGGGATCCCCACTGCCCAGGGTCCGGGGGCCTCGGCAGGAAGTGCAGTAGGAAGCTTGTTGGCGTGATTGCTGTGTAGGCGTGTGAGACCCCCAGGCGGCCAGCGCCTCGAAAAAGCCCCTGTTGGGCTTTGTGAGTCCAGGGCTGTCAGCCTCTCCAGCAGGAGCACGGTTCTTGTTCTGGGACTGCAGGGTCTTCTGGAACCAGACAGCGTTGCAGGCTCGTACCCATGGATTGTACCCACCCATGAGCGTTGCCCTCTGTCTCCCAACACATGTGATACCCTCCCTGGGCCACCTGCTCTGATTCTGATGGACAGGGTGTTTATGACTCTGTGTTTTTGTTTGTTTCCTCATTTGAAGAAGAAAACAGAGGCACCTGCTCTCTGGCCGCGAGCTGCAGCAGCTGCAAGCAGCACACCCAGTGCTAAGTACTGCTCAGAGCAAGGATTCGATTAGTCATAAATCAGTGTTTCATCCGCAGAGGGCTTGGAGATATAAGGGCTGGTGGGCTTTCCTCTCCGTGGCTGGGAGGGTGGTGACCACAAAAGGGACGAGCACTAACCGTGTGATGAGCACTCGGTTCTGGAAGGTTCTCAGCCGTCCTTACAGGACACAACTCCCGGGGCTGTGCTGTGAGAACCGCTTTTATTGGGTTTTGTTCTGACTTGTGAGCGTGTCTGCCCGGCTGTCCCCTGGCGCGTCTGGATCAGAGCTGGCCATCCCAGAGAAGATGTGGCTGACGCCTGCAGCCCTCTGTGGCCCCTCAGGACCCTCAGCCTGGTGGGGCGGACACTGGCCGAGACGGACACTGGCTGGGCTCTGGGATGGCAGTGGTGCTGACTCATGTTCCTAAGCCCCAGGGGTCCTGAGGGAGGCAGGGGCTGGGCTGAGAGGTGTGGCGACCCCCCCGTGGGAGGGATGCTTGGGCTCAAACTCCTGAGGGCCGCAGAGGCTGGTGCCAACCTGGGTCCTGTTGTGCAGGGCAGTTCATTTGCTGCAACACTCCCTCCATGGTGAGTGTGCCGTTGGCTGATGTGCTAAGAAGGAAGGCGACACTTCCACTTAAGATGCCACTTTCAATTATGGTGGTTTTTGTGGAAAGTGCATGCCTGACAATTGATGAAGGATGGTCGTTTCCTCGTCTGTAAAATAGAACGCATCTATAGAAGTCATCTACCCAGGGGCTTGCTGTGCACATTCAGTGAGATGACGCGTGCAAAAAAAGCACTTCCTGGTTCCTGGCACGCCTCGATGCCTCACAGCACTTGTTATTCTCATTTTGGTGTTATTGTTGTTACTGTTACGACAGATAGCAGGAGAGGATGTTGGCTGCTTCATTAGCTGGCTAGAGGTTGGTGTGTGTGTGTGTGTGTGTGTGTGTGTGTGTGTGTTTAGCAGCTAATTTTCCATCAGAGTTGGAAAAGCCCAGAGAAGCGATTTTTTTCAAACGGTTTTGTTTTATGGGCAGAGCCCTTTTTTCAAATGGCATTTTAGATGATACCTCAGTACATGAAACAAATGAGAAAGGAGCCCCAGTAGCGGAGCCTGGCCTGGCTCAGCCTCCCTAACCCTGCAGCCTCCACGTGGCTCTGAGGACCCACGTTCGTTTCCTTCTGGCTAATTCTTTCATTCTGTGTGAGCTCTCCTGGGGGTGGCCGCTGGGGAATCTGTGCGGAGACCCTGCCTGGGGAGCCGTGCTCTGTGTCTTCTCTAAGGTGGAGTTGGCTTGGCAGAGAACAGGGAAACTGAGTCAGTCCAGGAACCACCAGCTCTTTGCTGCAGTAGATGGGAGGTGACATGAGGGGACGCCACAGCTCAGAGCCGGTATTTGTGAGTGTGTGCTGCCCTTGGGTTAAAGGCGAGGCTTTTGGGCCATCACAGTACTTTGCTTTTACTCTTTCTCTTTTTAAATTGTGATAAAATAAGTTTTTAAGCGTACCATTCAGTGGCGTAAGTTCATTCACAGTGCTGTACAACCATCACCACCATCCATCTCCAGAACTTTTTCACCTTCCCAAACTGAAACTCTGTCCCATGAATCAGCACCTCCCTATTCCCCCCGCCCCCCCAGCCCCTGGCACCCTCCGTTCTCCTTTCTGAATTTGAGTACTCTTGGTACCTCACATAAATAAAGTCCTCTAGTACTTGTCCTTTTGTGTCTGGCTTCTTCCACTTACTATAATGTCTTGAAGGTTTATCCATGTTATAGCATGTCAGAATTCCCTTCCTTTTTAAAGCTGAATAATATTCCGTTGCATGAATAGACCACATTTTGTTTATCTGTTCATCCCTCCGTGGACGTTTGGGCTGTTGCCGCCTTTAGGCTCTTGTGAATGCTGCTGCTGTAGCGGGAATGTCATGCTTTTCCTCTTGACCCCTTGCAAGCAGGTCCCTCCTTTCACGAGCACCCAGGGCACCACTCAACCCTGTTGACAGGAGATGGGATAGAGCAGCCATTCTCTCGCAATAACTTCCGTGATCGCAGCCCTCTGGACCGGAGGAGGCTGCTGATACAGAAGGCTGGAGTTCTTGGAAAGGGGTGTCTCTGGTTGCAAGTCCCACCTCCGTTTCCAGCCACCTTCTCTGCCAAAGGAAGTTGAGTTGGCTGCTCCTGGGAATTGGTGAGCCTCCAATGAGGTTCCGGGGAGATGGGGGAGTGTTTCTGTGTGATTCCAGCTGCCCCGGGGCAAGTCAGTGGCGAAATGCGAGTCGAGGCAGGACAAGAACAAGCCTGGTTTTGACACTTTGCTTCCAGAGCGGAACAGGGTGGGTGGGTTGTGCCTTCCTCCAGATAACAGCGGGCAGTGTTGGGCCTGCCCTGGGGTGGGACTGTGGCTCTGTACCCTGCTCACCAGTTCAGGAGCCAGGTTGGAGCCTGCCTTTAGGGGTGGGGACATCTAAGAGGGATGTGGGACCAGTGAGGCAAGAAGTTAGACGGTGACTGACTCTGGGCATTGCACCTTTCCCGAAAACCTGGGTCATTTTCTAGAGTAACCAGATTCCCTTTAATTTTGCCACATTCAGGAAATTTGGCTGAGCTGGTAATTACGAAATCTAACTGAGAGACGTCTCGCATGCAGCCAACCTCCTGTTTCCCTTGAGTGTTCAGGAGGAAACTGGGGGTGTATTTCGTGGAGAGGTGCTCCAAGCTCTTCCTTCTGTGGTTGGGGCTGGGTGCCTTGATAAGTGGCGGCAGCACCAGTGTTGATTTGTGTGGGGCCTGGCTTCAGTATACCGACACCAGTGTTTGCAAAGCTGAGTTTGCTCCCAGCCCCCTTTTCATTGCTTCACGGGCATCTTTCTCTTTCAGTTCTCAGCGTCTGCGTCGTTCAAGAATCATTAGTATGTTTATAAGCGCAGACCCAGTAATCCCACCCTTAGGTATTTTCCTAAGGAAACAGGACTCCCCCCTTCCCCCCGCCCCGCTTTCCTTTTTGATATTATTATATGAAGCTATTCATTGTATTCATAACAGTGGAACACTGGAAGCAAACTAAATGTCCAGCAATAGAAAAGAGGTTACATTAGCTGGATGGACTATTATGTAATTATCAAATGGTAACAATGAAAATTATGTAGCAACATGGAATGTTCTCCTAAGTGGAAAAAGTGACACACAGAGTTGTGTGTTGGATTTGTATCTGTCATTTCGCTATGTAACAAACCTTCCCTAAAGTCAGTGGCTTAAAATAACATAATTTAACCTCCTGTGGCTCTGGATCAGTGGGTCGTTCTTCTGTTGCTGTCACCTGGTGGGGACACTGGAAGGCTGCGATTTCTCTCCCTTGTGATCTGTCATCATTCCACAGTCTAGCCTGAACGTCTTGGGTTCCAAGCTCAAAGGCAGAAGCTTCAAGGCCTCTTGACGTGTGGGCTATGGAACTTGTACCCTGTCACTTTTGCCATATTGGGCAAAGTGGGTGGCATGGCCAGCCCAGGTCCAGGGAGGTGTTGAACTAGAAACAGATCTGCCTCGAGGGGAGGAGCAGCAGTGCCTCATTGCTGTGGGACATGGACATGGGTGTGATGTGATTCCTGGGGCCCTGGTTATGACGCCTACCGTTGGGTTTCAGTTATGTAGTCACAGGACAGGGACTGAAAGGGATTGTGGGAAAATGAACCTAGATGATTGGTCAAGGAAGTGAGGTAATGGGTGATTTCATCCTTTAGATTTTTGGCTACTGCCGTGTTTATGTCATAGGTGTAAAATAAAACTTCTCCACACGCCGTCCACTGGGGATGATGGGGTGGGCACCCGACTGTTAAGTGCCAGGCTCTCCGGCGTGGCTGGTGCAGGACCTGTGCAGCTTGGACTTGAGGAAGCTGTTCTGAGGTCGTGCCCGGCACGGTGGGCTCAATATTCTCTCTGCCTTGTAACCTGCACGGAGGGTATACAGGCCTTGGCTGTAGCACAGAGGGGTCCAGGCCATGGGAGGTGTTGGTCACCCACCTCCATGAGGCAGGCGTGGTCCAGCCAGCATGAGCTTACCACCCATATATAGGATGGGGGCGGCACCCTCGTGTCCAAGGACACTGCTGTCTGGTTGATTTGAGTGAGGGGCACAAGCTGTATTTGTCTGTCCATCCAGGTGCCTTTTTTAGGCCATCGCTGTTTCCTAAACACATGGGTCTTTGTACTCGTCTTCCAAGTTTCCTGTGAGTTTGAAAGGGTTTTAAAATAAAAAGTAAATAAATCAATACCCAGAAACCGCGCTGTGCCTACGCTTGGAATGGCTGAGGGCTGGAGGAAGGGCGTTCCCACGCAGGCTCCGGCTCGGGGCTGGGCCGTGGGTGGTGGGGTGGCGTGAGCTGTAGCGCCCGCCCGGCTGTGAACGGCCGTCAGCTGGGACGGGGGCCTCGACGCCCAGATCCTGCTGGAGGGAGGCCGAGGCCCAGGCTCCTGAGTCTGCCTCATAGAGAAACGTCAGGTCTTGCACGCACGACTGTGACCAGGAGAGCTGGGAAGGGGACTGAACCTGCTCCAAGCAAGTGGGCCTCGCTCCAGGGGAAGCCGAGGGCCCTGGAACAACCCTCCTCTGATGAGAGAAATTCCTTCTCTGTTAGATGGGACCTGCCCCCTCTCAGCATTCCTGCCCTCATCCTTCTCTTCCCCCTGGACCCCCAAGCTTTCAGTGCCCTGTTGGCAGGCCCTTCTGCCTCCCTCAGCATGAGGTTTGTGCCCCGACCTGGCCTTGGGGCCCTGCTAATGCCCTGATTGCTGGGCAGGTAGGGGCCATGGGGAGCTCTTGGAACTGGGTTAGAGTCTAGGTCCGTTCCTGCTGCTGCTCAGCCTCGGAGCATCTTTGCCCTCACACCCCCTTGTCACACGCCAAGGCCCTGGAAGGATTCTGAGAGGTGACCTGGGACAGTGCCTAATGCCCAGGGGGCCTAGAAACTGTTCCCTCTCCTGACCCACTGGCTTTCAGCTTTTCCCTTAACAGCTACAGAACTCTCAATTAGGCAGAATTGGTGGGACCCCTAGTATAGAAGGCAGATGAAGGGAAATGATGCCCCCCCATTTCCCCACGTTGTCCCAGCTCAGCCTCCACTTTGGGGGCTGCTATGGAGCTAGGAAAGTGCAGCCTTAGGCCCTCCTGGTTTTAGGGAGGACAGTTAGGACGGGTGTGGTGTCTTGGCACGGTGCGTAGGTGCAGCGTGGTGCCAGGCCATCAGCCCTGCAGCTTGTCTGCCTGGGCAGTGGTGACTGCGAACCAGCCTAATAGTGTGCTGACCGTTTACGCCACAAGTGACTGGACAGGCCTAGTGGGCCTTTGTCCTCATAGTAAGGCCCCTGCACTCCCAGCCCGGGGCAGCTGACTGTTGTCAAGCCCTACTGCTGGGGCAGTGCAGGGGAGGGGAGAGGAGAGGAGGCCAGGCTAGGCTAGGCACCTGCTGTAAAGGGCTGTTTTTTCTGTCCTGGAATGAGCCAGCTCCAAGGGTGAGTGACAGTGCGCAGCTAGGATGAATCGCCTATTTACGTGCTTCATTAGAAGGCCCCTTGCCGGTGGGAGAGGTCGCAGCCCAGCCCTGCATGGGAGGAAGTGCTGTTTACTAAGTGGCCAGCTGGTGCAGAGCGTGGAGGTGGTTAATTCCTCATTACAGAGCCCCAAGGGCCTGCAGCGTGCCAGCCCGTGCCTGCCCTGCCACTGCCCTAATGGCCGTGATGATGGGTGGATGGACAGAGGGCTGGGCCAGCCAGCCAGTGAAAACAGGAAACCTAATCTTTTAAAAATAATCCGGGGGGCGGGGAGAAAGTGAAGAAGCAAAGAGTATAAACCAACAGATGGCCCTTGTGGGGCAGCGGCTCCCAGCATGGCTGGGCTTCTTAGAGCTAGAAATTCCAGGGAGGCGGCGGAAAGTTGGAGGTGCTCACGGAAGTCCCTTGAGTGGACGGTAGACATCTTCCAGGTCTGTCTCTGACGTTAGATGGTATTTTAGCAGGAAGCCTCCTGCCCCTGGCCTCTCCCCACCACGCTTCCAAAACCATCCCCACGTGGAGCCCGGAGCTCAGCTGGCTAGACTGACCCCCTCACCTTGACTGACCCCGTCCTGCCCTTGGGCTTGGCCTGGTCCCTCCCCAGCTCAGCCAGTGTGTGTGCCAGATTCATCTTCACAGGGCCCCATTCCCACTTCCTTCTCGGAACCTCCTAGCTGCTCTTGGCCTGGGGCTCAAGGCTGTGCTTCCTTGGCACGGAGGCTGCAGGACCATCCACACTCCACTGTCCCACCCACTCAGGCTCTGCCTTGGCCGCAGAACAATTCCCTCCTCCCCACGTGTGCTTCCTGCACCCCATCTCTTCACCCTGAATGCTCCCCACGTGTCCTCCAGGGTCCAGCGTTCATGCTACTTTCTTCATGAACCTCCTTTGTGTCCCGTCCCCCTACCTCACCCCCCCCCCCCGTCCCTTCCTCTCCCTTGACTTGTCTCTCTCCTCTGACTTCTCCTGGCCCCTCCTTCGTGCACTGTCTGGACTCCTTTTGGTACTTGTGTGTGGAGCTGTCCTGTTACCTCTCCCTCTCCCTCAGAGGGCACAGCCCCGCGGGGCTGGCCACTGCTGCGAGTGGCCGCTGCGTGGGCTGTGTGTGTAGGGGGCGCTCTCCTGCTACCCACCCTGAGGCTGTCTGGGCACAGGCTCCTTTGTGAGCTCCATGACCAGCGGAGCATGCAGGAGCCCAGCTCTGCCCCCACCCTGATAGGCCCATGAAGCACTTCCATCCCTCCTGGAGGGACCAAGGGGACATACCTCCTTCTGTCGAATGTACTTCTGAAAGGAGGACGGTTGCACTGAGGATTTGCCTACAGTGCAGTGACAGCCATGTGTCAGGTGCTGAGTGGGCTGTGCAAGGGGCACGACCTCCTGGAGAACAAGGTGTCGGCGATGCCAGGCTGTAGGGGAACGGCCAGCCCAGGCTGCTGCTCTGCCCCGGCCATTTGGGTTCCGTGACTCTGACTGTCTTTGGAGCCTCATTTGCTTCCAGACCAAGATCCGGTGTGAAGTGCTGAGAAGATGGGCATCTATGAGCCTGGGGCCCAAAGCTGCCTAGGGGGCCTGAGATACCCTGGGCAGTGCTTTCCCTCCCTGCCCATTGGAAAGCTCAGTTCACTTCCTGTGATTCTCTGCTTGGTGCTTCATTCACATTCTTTGCAATAAACTTCTGAGACATTGTCAAAGTCAGCCATGGGTGTTGATGTCAGAGGTGCCGTGTCTGACACCATCTCGATGGCAGTCCTCTCTGGGCCTTGGTGTCCCCATCTGTAGGATGGGGGTAGTGACCTCCATACTCGCCACCCCCTGGGGTTGTGTGACCATCAGAGGAGGGGAGCCAACATGCGCGGTGGCTGCCAGCGAAATGCGTTTCACTTTGGGGCTGTCCATCGTTTTGGATAAGGGGTCGGCTCTGCCCTCTCTGTGTCAGACTGTCCCTGGTGGACCCTCAGGGAGTCTTCGTCACACGGCAGCCTCTTGGCATCTCTGAAGCCTATCTGCTGGGACGTCTGTGGATGGTAAGGCCAGATGTGCACTGACGGTGGCTTCGCTGGGTTGAGTTGCTCACTCTAATGGGCTCATAGTCCCTTATAATTATGTCCTGGTTCCAGCCTCCTTGACACTGGACCAGAATTGCTTTGAGTGCCGTACTTCATTCTTCCCAGTGCACGCATAATGTGTGCCTGTAATTTGCTCCCTCTCTAACAAATCAGAGAATCAAGACAGATGAAAACCGACCTGCTCACGCTCTAGATGGGGTCTTCAGGCTTCCTGCTCGCATCCAAGGGTAGTCCTTCTCAGGGAGAGCAGAGGCACCTCTGCTTCACAGGGGAGCTGTGGGGAACTTTCCCGGTCCTCCCCATGGCTTCTCCCCCCTCGCCCCTTCACCCCAGTTTCCCTCAGCAGAGTCATACGTGCTGGTTCTCCTGTTTCTGCACCGCCTCCCGCAGAACCAAGACAGATGGGAGATGTCTTCATGAGAGGGGTTCCAGATGATGGGCTGAGGATTCTGTAGGACCTCAAGGGGAGAGGAGCAGGGAGCCCCTTTTATCCACCTCTGTGCTGAATGCAGAGGCCAATGAGGGCACCCACAGTATTTAGTGCTTCTCCCAGAAAGCCCCTGTCTCCATTCAGGTCTTTAGGGCTCTCACTTGCAGGGTAAAGGACACTTATTTCTCAGGATTCAGTTCAGGTCCCCAACTGGTGGCGCATATAATTTTTGTTTTCCTGGTTGGGTTCACTCGATTTTTCTGCCAAACCCCCATTTCTTCAACAGGAAGCTTTGTGGGGAGTCATCTTTGTTATGAAAAGTGACACTCATCAAGTGTACCTGTCCCTACCTGTCGGTCTCCCTGCAGCCGAAGCTCCCTGAGGCCCACGGTCCCTGCATACTGTGTTCACTTCTGCATCCCCATCGCCTGCCAGCAGGTAGTAGGTGCTCATTTAATGTTTGCAGAGCGATGGATGACACACCCGCCTGTCTCATCTTGGGCCCCCTCCTAGGCACCGTGAGGTCTTAGAAGTTTGCTAAGGGCAGATTGCAGCCTAAGTAGGAGGGGGACACAGATATGTGAGGATTAACATGAGAAGTAACGTGATAGTTCACAGCACGCTGGTGAAACAGGTTGCTGTGATTGTCACATAAACTTCACAAAGGCTAAGTGCTGTGAAAGTTCAGAGCAGGGGAAATTGTTTCACGGTGTAGGTGTGAGTGGAGAGTTTGTAGAGAAGGCTAAGGGAGGGTGATATGGCAAAGGGCAAAGTGTGAGAAAGATGTGGTCTGGGAGGGGGAGGGTGGCTCAAGGCCCAGTAGGTTTGGGGCCTCTGACCGGCCACCCCTGCACTGGCCAGAAAGGCTGAAGCCAGAGTGTTTGACAGTGATGCTCGGTTCAGGAGCCTGAGCCTTCCCCTCGGCAGTCAGGGCCTCAAAGGGGCATCTGGGCAGAATTCCTGTCCCCACCTTGGTCCATCTGGGTCTCTGGGCAGCGTCTCTCTGTGGGCAAAGGCTCCACCAAGGCAGGCAGCGTGAGTGCACGGGGTGTGGGTGTGTGTGCACACGTGTGAGCGTGTGTGAGCGTGTGTGTGAGCGTGTGAGCGTGTGAGCGCGTGCACGTGTGAGCGTGTGTACGTGTGAGCGTGTGTGAGCACGTGTGTGAGCGCGTGTGAGCGCGTGTGTGAGCGTGTGTGAGCGTGCACATGTGCGCGTGTGTGCACTGTGTGAGCATGTGTGTGCGTGTGTGAGTGTGTGCGTGTGAGCGTGTGTGAGCATGTGTGAGTGTGTGAGTGCATGTGAGCGCGTGTGTGAGTGCGTGTGAGCGCACCTGTGAGTGTGTGTGCACATGTGAGAGTGCGTGTGAGCATGTGTGTGTGTGTGAGCGCATGTTTGTGTGCACGTGTGAGTGCGTGTGTGTGCACGCACACACGTGTACCTGGGCCTGCGCAGCCCACTGGGAGGAGCAGTGGCTCCGGGGCTGGACTTTGCACTGTCGGCACATTGCTTAGTGTCTCTGAGCCTCGTCTCAGGTAAGGATGCCGACTCGTCATCCTCCTGTGCCCCTGAGAGGAGCGGAGAGCACAGGCAAAGCCCCACAGGTTGGTGTGAGGGCAGCGTGCCCTCGGGGCACGTGTACACAGGTGCTGGTGGCTCCCGGCCCTCAGATGAGGCTGGGAAGAGAGCGCAAAGAGAGGCCAGGTGGGCTGGGTCTGTGAACCCCCAGACTCTAGCTGGCGAGGGGCCAGCCATGTCTCTGCCCTCCCAGTGCACAGTGAGGCTGGGGCACCAGCCTTGAAAATTTGGGGTGTTGTTGCTGGGTGTCAGTTGCATGTGGTTTTCACCCAGCCTCCCACACACAGCTGACCAGGGGCTTCGATCGTCCTCCGTGCATGGCAAGCATTTCCATGACCTCTTCTTTCCTTCTCGCCAGCAAGCCCTGACCCAGACCTGCCTTCCCAGGGAGTCGCCTCTTCCTGCCTTTCCCGAGGGCAGAGGCCCTGGTGCCCGGGACCCCGAATGCCACTCACGGGGAGTGACAGGAGGGCTCTTATCTTGGCCTCCAGCCTGGAGAGCCCGTTTATCTCTCCCTTCCACATGGTCTAAAGGAAGCTGCTGCTGAAACGGCAAATGCCAGGACTGACTCCACAACAGGAAGACGGGTGTGGAGCATCTACTGTGGCTGGGCCCTGGGCATCTACTGTGGCTGCCGCACAGCTGTCACTCCTGCTGTCCTGGGGCCACCTCTCTGGTCCCCAGGGCTCTCCTGTGCAATAGCTGCCTCAGAGGTGGTTTTTCAGACTGGCATTATCCTCTTGACTTTGTTTGTAGACGGTGCAAAGGGACATTGGGGGTGACCCGCCCATGTCACCATGGTCAAGGTGGAAGTGGCTGCCGACCTCTCCCTGGCAGCCTGGGCAGTGCACAGGGTAGACGCCATTTCTTCTAAAGCTCAGCTTCCGCCTCCGAGGCGTCTGGGAGGGTCTGACAGCCCCTCACCCTGAGCGACCTTGGAAGTGACTGAGCTGCGTTCTCCCAGAGGAGGCCAGAGGCCAGAAGGAGAGCCCTCTCCTCACCCAGCTGTCCACTGTGACGCTGTCAGTCGGCTGAGAGACCCCTTGCTCATCAGAGGAGGGGAGAGTCCCTCCCAAACCCTGGCGGGGTAATGCTCAGCAAGCCCAGAGCATATGGGGGCTGGAGCCAAGTGTTCTCACCCGGTCCTCGCAGCCACTATGTGTGGGGACAGTCCCCGAGACCTTGCAGGCAGGCCAGGCATCAGGGGTGGTTGGCCGCTGCCGGGAAGGTGTGCCCAAGAATGAGGTGACTGAGCCTGCCCAGAGCGGTACTGAGATCAGCCCTGTACCCCCAGATGGGTGCATCCCAGTTAAGGAGAGAAACCGTGAGGTGGTGGTCTTTGTCTGCGCTTGGTTCCCCTTTTCCATTTAAATTCAGGGGAGAACACCCGACCCTGAGGAGCCCGGACTAAAGACGTCACCCAAACCCAGAGTGACGTGCATTGTGATTATTTTAGGACTTCCTCTGTGTGCCTCTGGGCCGACTCAGTCAGTGGACCCCACCCTGCTTCTCAGACCCCATCTGGCTGCCAGCTGGCCAGGCCAGGTAGAGGGCGTGGACTTGGCAAAAGCCAAGATTGCCAGCCAGAGACCAGACAGCATGGCCCATGCCCCGGGCAGCCCTGCCCGGGACTCGGAGGGCGTGGCCTGAGCTCCCTGCTCCCAGCCTGTGCTAGCAGCTGTCTAGGGCTTTGATTTGGGGGACATCCCCGCGGGTCTGAATGAGGCCAAGATGACCCAGAGCTTGTTTCTCACCCTTGACCTCTGATTGGTATGCCACTCTCGCCATTGAGTATTTGCGGTGTGCTCCTGGGGGATGGGGTAGAATCTCAGACCTAAGGAGTCTCCCGTGAGGAACTCCAGGGCCCTCGTGTCATCCTGCATCCCAGCTGTCCCACCCCACCGCTGCACTTATCCACGACTTCTCCCCTTTTCTGGCCTTTGCCATCAGGAAGCCTGGGGGCCAAATTCAGTGTTCAGGTGGCATAGTTAATACATCCCAGGGACCTTCGTTTTTATTGTCTTCCCAGTGGTCTTATTTTCACACTTTAATTTCTTCAGGCTGCCTTGGATCCTTTTGGAAATAAGTGGGTAAAAACCTATACAAACAAACTCCCCACCCAGCCTGGCATGCTCCCTTACCTACTTCCTGCTTGCTCTCTGTCCTCAGAACCTAGAGGTCCTGCTTGTAGTGGGGGGTGTCCCTCCTTGGGGTGGGGCAGGGTGGGGCATCACCTCAGAAATCATGCAAACCTCCTCCTCCGGCTCCATAAATGATTCATTTCCTCCAAGTGCCCTGTGCTGTTTTCCAGCAGAATCTCTGATAGGTATGAATCAAGATTCTGGCTCATATTTTCTGCCCTGACTGATGTAAGCTTTCCCTTTAGAAATCTTCTTCCCACATGGCCCACAGTCATTCTTTTATACTTGTTAGTATAAGTGTGTGTGTGTGTGTGTGTGTGTGTGTGTTCTTGGGTGCTGCACATGAAGGGAGCTGGGGAAGACATTCTTTTGTCTAATGGCATATTTCTGTGCTGATGGGTTCTTGGCAGCATTTAAATGCCTAGGCAGAGATGAAGAGAGAGGTTCCTAAGCTACATAACAAATTTCTAAGTCTATGATGACAGCAAGAAACAGCTAAGTTCTGAAACTGAGGAGAGGATGGTGGTTGGGGCCTCTCCCTGTCGCTTAGGCCAGAGGTCAATGAGGTATGGCTCAATCCAGCCCACCACTTACTTTTGTAAATAAAGTTATTGGAACCCAGCACACTCATTGGTCTGTGAGTGCATGCTGTATAGCTGTTTTCACACTAAGGTCAAGGTTGAGTAGTTATGTCAAATACCACATGGCTTGCAAAGCTGAAAGTATTTACTAGCTGGCTCTTTGCAGAAAAAGCTTGCTGAACCCTAGTTTAGGATAAAATACAGAGAATGACAGTGCAATGTGGAGAGAGTCTCCACCTCTCCCGCTGGTTTATCTTTTAAATTAGGTTTAATATGGAAACTCGAGCCCTCTCAATTTCATCTGAAAGGGGCCAGAAGGACTGGGGTCCTGGGATTTGGGTTTGCGGGAAGATTGAAGTTAGACGTGGCTTGGAAACCAGGTCCAGGGTTGATCCGGGGTGTCCTGGAGGTGGCCGTATATGTGCGCCTGTGATGAGACCCTTTTGAACAGGCAAGCTGCCTGCTATGAACGCAGTTTCACCTTAAGCTTAAAAAAAAAAAAAAAAAAAATTCCCTCAATGTGGAATCTAAAAAAGTCAAGCCTGTGAAAAAAACAGAGTAAAATGATGGTTATCAGGGTATGGGGGTGGGAGGTGGGATAAGATTGATGGTGTTTAAGGTACAAATTTATACCAAGTAGTAAATAAGCCACAGAGATCTAATGAACAGTATAACGCATATAGACAATGGTATTGTTCTATAATGTTGTAATGTGATAAACATTGCTTCAATGGCAGTCGTATTATATGAATATATCAAAGTAACATGCTGTACAGCTCAGATTTGCAAAATGAAACATGTCAAATTTATCAAATAAAAGAAATGTATTTCTTTTAAAAAAATTCCCTCAAAGCCAAAAACCATGTGAACTCTGAGGTACCCGAATGAGCTGACTGATGGAAGGGGTAGAAAATAGGGCCTTTTAGGAAATATTTGAAGATGTGGATTTTTATAGCCTGGAGACGCAGGCTAACAAGTGCCACTTGCTGTTGGTTGTCACCACTTTCTGCACCTTCTGTGTGCCAGGCACTGCGGTAGGTGCCCTGTCAATCTCAGAACAGCCCTGCCAGCTAGCTCCCATTACCCCCAGTTGTCAGCAGAGGCTCAAGGGTGTGTCTCTTGCATGACATCACCCAGCGCAGAATCAGGGAGGGAGTCGTCAGGAGCAGGCGGGTCCAGCCCTCCAACAGAGAACGGGAGTTAGCCAGCATCTGAGCTGCCTTGCGGGACAGAAGGAAGAGCATCTTGACTGTGAGTGTGGCCAAACACTGGGGTAAGCTGTCGGGGAAGGTGAGAAATTCCCATCTGGGGAGAGGTTGGAAAGGACCAACCATTTTCAAGTGTATTTTCAGTACTTGGATGTTGAGCTGCTGGGTGACAAGGCAGTGGTCTCCATGGTCTCTGAAGACAACCTTTTGCCCTCCCCATCCCTCCACAGCAAACCCTTTGCTGGTCAGATCATGACAGCACCGAGCCCCGTTAGAACTTTCAGGGCCCTGAGTTATTGGAGATTTGGTTTCTAGGCAGTTCTTGCAACCAAGGAATCTAGACGGCTGGACCATCTCATGAGGTTCTTTTGTGATTCTGTGCTGAGCCGTGGTCTGCCTCAGTTACTGTCAGCCCCAGGGCCCCTCTCCCGCAGCCTTTGTCAGTCAGCCTGTGAATGCTTAGGGGTGTGAGCATTGCGGTGGGTGGTTCCCAGCAGGTTCCGTTGAGAGGAAACCAGACTTGGAAGTCTCAGGAAATTTCCCGGAGAGAGTGAATGGGTTGAGGCTTTCCTCTCCTCCAGGGCAGATACTATTTCCTGACCTGGTGGGCTGAGGAGCATCCACCTGCGTTTGTCTGAGGCGCCTCCTGGAGGAACAGGCGTGGAGCCTAGTCAGAGGCTAGTGGGGAAGTCGGAGGGCAGAGTTCGCTTTGACGGGGGCAGACTTCGCCACTTTGCTGATGTCACAGACAGGGCCCTCCTCTTGGGTGGTGTGTGGAGGTCTCAGTGGCTCCTCCAACCATACATTTTGCAAGGGAGTTTACTCTCTGTCTGAATTCAAATCAGAGCCTTCCTGAGAAACAAGCAAACAGCTCAGTAAGCATCATCTGTGTTTCTTGTCTTCTGCCTTGACCAAACAAGGAACTTCTGGAAACAGCAACAATAGCCAGTGCTGCTCTGATGGACACCTGCAGGGTCAGATGCTTTTTCTGCATCTATTGATATGATCATGTGTTTTCTTTCCTCCTTATTAATGTGGGGAATTTTGAGTGATTTGGGGGTGTTGAACTAGCCTTGCATTCCAGAGCGTAATCTACTTGGTTGTGATGTGTTATTGTCTGGGTATGTTTTGCTTCATTTTTTGCTGCATTTTATTTGCTAGTCTTTTGTTGAGCATTTTTGCATTGGATTCCTGACAGATAATAATCTATCCTTTTTTCTTGTACTAACTTGGTCTGGTTTCAATATGAGAGTAATACTGGCCTCATAAAATGAGTTTAGAAGTATTCCCTCCTATATTTCCTGGAAGAGATTGTGAAGAATTGGTATTATTTCTTTTGTAAATATTTGGTAGTGAAATTGTCTGGGCCTAGAGTTTTTTGTTTGTTTAAAGATTTTAACAGCAAATTTGATGGTTTTAATAGATATGGAACTGTTCAGTTTATCTGTTTCTTCTTGAGTGAGTTTTAGAAATTTGTCTTTCAAGGAATTGGCCTATTTTATCTAAAGTCATGAAATTTATGTACGTGGAGTTGTTCGTAATATTTCCTTTTAACATCTGTGGGATCCATAGTGATATCCCTCTTTCATTCCTGATTTTGCTAAGTTGTGTCTTCTTTCTTTTTTTCTTTGTCTGTCTAGCTAGAGGTTTATCAGTTTTATTGCTCCTCCTCCCCCCACCCCCCAAAAAAATCAGCTTTTGTTTTCAGTGACTTCTCTATTTTTTTGTTTTCAACTTTATTGTCTTCTGCGCTTGTATTTATTACTTCCGTCAGGTTTATTTTGCTGTCTTTTTTGGTTTTTAACAGTGGAAATTTAAATTATGGACTGAAATCTTTCTTCTTTTCTAATGTATGCGTTCAGTACATACATTAGTATAAATTGACCTTTTAGCACTGCTTTAGCTACATCTTAAATATTTTGATGTTTTTTGTTTTTTTTATTTTAATACAGTTCGAACTATTTTCTAATTATCCTGAGACTTCCTCTTTGACATGTGGATCATTTCATAGTATCCTGTTTAATTTCTAAATATTTAGAGATTTTTTCAGGTGTCATTCTGTTATGGATTTTTACTTTAATTCCATTATGGTCAAAGACACATGGATTAATTTCCTATTGCTGCTGTAATAAATTGCTGCAAACTTAGTGGCTTAAAACAACACAGATTTTATTGTCTTACGGTTCTGTCTTTTTTTATAGCCTCTATTTCTTTGCTGAGAACTCCTGTCTTTCCATTTGTTTGTTTCAAGAGTGTTTGCCCTTAATTCTTGGAGCATAGTTATAATGGCTGCATTAAAATCTTATTCTGATTATTCCAACATGTGGGTCATCTTGGGGTTGATGTTTGTTGATAGCCTTTTCCCTTGACAGTTGTTTAGGTATCCTGGTTCTTCGTCAGATAGTTTTGGATTGGATCCTGGACATTTTGAATATTATGTTATGAGACTCTGGATTCTGTTTAAACATTCTGGAGATCTTGATTGAGTTGTTTAAACAGGCAGTTAACCCAGTTAGATTGAGACCGCATGTCCTGGCCCACTTTCTGTGGCCTGTGATTCCACACTCTACTACGCACCACCCAGGGGTCAGTCTGAAATGTGGGCACTGGCCTTAGTTCTTACTGGTGTAGTTCAGTTCCCAAACCTGTGCTGTGCTGATTCCAGGTTTCACGCATGTGCAGCTTGGAGGTGAGCGCAAGGCTTCACATACAAATACAAAGGATCCTTTCTCCAGCTCCCTCTTTTCCATGATTGTCCCCACACTCTCTGCTTCCCCAGGTTCTGACTAGAAAGCTGAGGCTCCAACCTTCCCGTGCTGTCACCTTAGTTCCACGCTAAGGATCCGCTGCCACTGTGCCAGTGGAGGTAGGGACCCTGCATCTTTGGTGGCAGAGTGGAGCAATCACAGGGCCACTGCTGCTGCATCTGTGGGGAGGGCAACCAGGTGCCTCAGTTTTGCTGTTGTTCACCTGGAGGAAGATCAAGAGTTTGGTGCCACTTTCCCAGTCCTTTGGCTTAGAAGGACCAGGCTTGTTTGTTTGTTTGTTTTCTTTTTGTCTGCCTGTTGGTGGTTTGCGCTGGTCTAGTATCCAGGCTGGGACAGATAGGCAAAAACCCCAGTCTGCTCTGTGTGATACTATAATGGTAGACGTGTGTCATTATACATATGTCCAAACCCATAGAATACAACACGAGGAGTGAACCCTAGTGCAAACTATGGATTCTGGGAGATAATGATGTGTCACTGGGGGTTCATCGATTGTAGGTCCCCCTCTGGTTGGTGCAGGATATTGACAGTGAGGGAGGCTATGGTGGGGGACGTCTCTGTACCTTCTGCTCAGTTTTGCTGTGAACCTAAAACTGGCCTAAAAAGGAAAAAGTTTAAAACACACACACCACCACCACCACCAGCACCACCAGCACCACCAGACAAGTCACTGCCAGGGCGTCCCTCCAGTCCTGAGCTCCCTCCATAGTCCTGCTCTTATTTGCCTTTCAGAGTCCCATAATAGCTACTTCACGTGTTTTGTCTAGAAGTTTCAGTTGTGAGTGGGAATGGGCAGCATATGCTTTCTCCATCTCACCTGGAACTGGAAGTTCAAGCGTCTGCCTCTGAATGTCCTTCTTTCTGTGTGCTGATGCTCTCTGGGATTTCCCACTACCCTGATGTCACTCTGAGGGTGTGGCTGGTGCTGGTCACCTCAGCCTTCCCCGCTAACTCCGCTGCGGCCCCTCCTGAAACCCCTAGCCTGGCCCAGCCAACACCTTCACTACAGGCTCAGGCCTGGTCCTCTGTGGCCCTCCTGGCCTTGTCCCTGACAAGCTGGAGCAGTGTCCAGGCCGTGGTGCTGCAGAAGCTCCTTTCTTTGCCTTCTGCTAGTTACCTAGCAGCACACCCACTTTGCCAATCCCTGCTCTGCTCCAGGCCCTTCTGTTGTTGCCGTGGCCTGACTCACAAGACCTTGCAGGGTAGGTACAGCCGTCTGCACATTAACTAAATGTTCTGCCCACGTTTCGGGGTGGGGGTAGGGGTGGGGATGGGGGGAGAAGGCTGCAGGCCATGAATGCATGGAGACCTTTGGCAACATCAGGGATTCCTGGCCGGAGGATCCCAGAAATTGCCCCCCCGCCCCGCCTGCCCTGCATGCCAGGCCTGCCTTCCCAGGAGCCCACTCCCCAGCCCCATATCCAGCTGTCATTCCCTAGAGCACCCGCCCCCAGCAGTTGTCATGGACACATAGCGTTCCTTCGTGGAATGTGCCCCACCGTGTTATGGGGTTCCTTCTTCTCTGTGGTGGGGGCCACAGGTGGAGTGGGGAGCACAGCATCCAGAACCGTCTGATGGGGCGGATGGCATCAGGTGAATTATTGTTCCTCTCTGTGTCTGTTTTCCCATTTGTCAATGGGCGTGATTGTAGGAATTGACAGAGCTGTGTTAGAATGAGCAGTGAGGTCCGTGGCAGCCTGGCCCCTTATAGGTGCTCGGAACAGAGAAGGAGGGGTTTTGTTTGAGACCATTTCCTTGCTGTACTTCTGCATAGGGCCCAGCAGCACGTGCTGGGTGGAGCTGTGGGGTTAGAGGCCCCGTGCACGCGGGCTGCCTTGTGTGGAGGCTGAGCTGGCTGTGCTCTCCCTGCCCCTGCCCGCTTCTGTGCGGAGCAGGCATGGAATCCAGCAGGAATGCACAGTGCGTTCTTCCCTGGATACTCAGGCCACCTGCACCATCAGGCTGGGCTCGTGAAGCACATGGGCCCGTGAGTTATGTCCCCACCCATGCCCACTCCCACATTTATGCCCCATTTTCAGAGGGAGAATCTGATCCCAGGCTAGAGCTGCATGCAGGTGGCGGAGGGAAGTCCCAGATGAGTGAGTCAGTCTTTGGGGTCTTCCCATCCTCTCTCTTTCCCCAGGCATCCTTGGCTTGTCCAAAGGCCGCCCTTCTTTAGACACTGAGTTAACCTTGTCTTCTCTAGCCTTCTCATCCAGGGACTCACTGTCGACTTATTAACTTAGACCTTAGCAGTATTTCCTAATTTTATCTTGCTTTCTCAGCTCCGTAGCAGTGGGAAGCCTCGAGACCCCATGCTCAGCCAAGCACAGGGCCTGCCAATATCAGATCTCCTGGCCTCGCAAGTGGTAGAACCTCTGCATGGGTGCCATCCTGGGTGCTGCACCTAGCGCAGTGCCTGGCTCCTACTCAGAGTGTGCTGGGCAGCTGACCAGCCGAAGCTTCTTTTTCTTAATAAGAAGCCTGCAACCCAGAGAGATGTAACTTGCCAAGGTCACCCACCTGGGCAGGGGTGGGGCTGGGTTTGCGCTTACGTCTGTGCTGCCCAGTATGTGAGCTCTGCCCTGAGCCAGCAGCTTAGGTGCAGCCAGCCTGAGGGGGGGGGCCTGTGGGTTGCCGGAGGGGGTAACCAGCCCTGCCACCTAGAGAGGCAGGAGCCTGGGGGCAGGCGGGGCCTATCGGAGATACGAAGTTCCAGCCCAGCTCGGCCACTTGCCAGCTGTGTGTCCCGGTGACTGGTCAGAGTCCCACCTGATAGGCCTGTGGGTTGCGTGGTTACGTCCTGCTTCAGCCAAGGAGAGAGACTGTAAGTGCTGTGGTGCTGCCAGGTGGAGGCAGGTCTTATTAACAAGGCCTGACGCTGAAGGCCAGGTCACAGAGCCTCTGTTCTGTGTCCGTTTGGCAAAGACAAGTGGGCACTGCCAGCCTGAGGAGGTGGGCTAGGCTTCCTTCAGTGGATGCACAAGCCTGCAGGCACACACGTGCCACTCACATACCACGTGCCACAAACATACTTCAAACACATGCACACACACGACAGCATATGCTCCACACGCACACGTGCACACACACGCCACACACACAGACACTTCTCTGTAAGGAGGCGATGCCGAGGGATGAAAGCCACGCCGATGGTTTCAGCCTACACTGGGGTCCAGAGCCTCAGAGAGAAGAATCTTTCCAGACTGTTGGGATCTGGTGGAAAATCGCCCCTCTGGAGCTCCTCTGCACCTTCTGTGGTCTCTTGGGACCCCTGACAACTCCTGGCAGAGCCCTGAGCTGGGGGGAGCGTCTGCACTGGGGCCTCCCGAGGGCCTGTGTGCCTGCCTGTGGCCCCATCTCCCAGATGCTCAGTTCTTGAAACGTGCTTCCTTCCAAGCAGCCTGTTCCAGCTCCGGGCTTTGGCAGCTTCTCTTCGTTGCTCCCACTGGCCCTTCTCTTGGCAGAGGCAGCCTGTGGCAGCTCTCTGCCCAGTGGTGACAGGCTGTTCTTGTTTGGAAACAGAAAAGACACCATCATTGCTTTTCTTTCCTCCCCTTTCCCACAACATGAGGCTTGAGTTCAATGATGCACGTAAAGTGCTAGCTCCACGTGTGCACGTAGTAGGTGCCCGGGTCCTTCGCATCCCGCTTCCCTCTCTGTCAGCGTTTCCCCTCCCAGTCCTCAGTAGAACACAGTGACCTCGCCTGCTGCAGGAGGTGTGCCAGCCAGGGGCCCATGGAAAACCAGCCGTTGGGCCCTGGACACGTGGGGTCAGTGGGCAGACATTGCAGGCTCCCCTGGTTGTCACTGACCCAAAAAAATCACTTTTGGTTTTTATGACTCAGAAGTGAGCTCAACCCAAACACCCTTCAGATGTTCTGAAACCCAGGCAAGTCCTCCGGATGGTCGTCAGCTGTGGGGTGTCTGTGTGAGCGTTTTCAGAGCTCCATGCACAGCTGGGCTCTCCGGAGATAGTGAACGGAAATTTTACTATGTGTAATCAGCTTTAAAAAGGGGGGTTGCCTTTAATCTCGTGTTTCCTGGCACCCCAGTGTGTTGGTGGGTGTGCATATGGGTGGGTGGTTGTTTATTTTGATCTGGGCCCTGGGATGGCAACATGCGTTGGATAAGTGGGTAGGGGGTTGGTTTGTCCACAAGTGGTCCCTGGGTCCTGGTTGGGCAGTGGCCTGGTGAGGAATGGGACTCAGGGACGTCCAGAGGAGGTTATGAGTAGTGAGGAGAGTTCTGGCATCTGGACGCAGGTTGGGAAGTCGGTGGAAAGTTGAAGAGGCTCTTACACAGGGCGAGAGGGAGAGAGAAACTGGGAGAGAGTCCCCCTGGCAGGGGGGAGTGAGTGTCAGGTTAAGTCACACAGGGGCAGGGGTGGCTGGAGCAGCAGGCTGGGAAGACTTGGTAGAATTCAGAGGCCCAGGAGAGCCATCAGGATGGAGAGCCCGGAATGGGACACTGAGGGCGCCCAGTCTGGTCGGGTTACAGGGCTCAGGAGAGAGAGTGCAGGCGCTCAACCTGCAAAGGCAGAAGGAGGCCGGGGTGGTGGGCACGAGCCCTGACACGGCCCGTGTGTGAGCTGGAGCAGTGGGACCAGGACTGAGCCCGAGTGCGGGCCCAGAGACCCACGGCAGCCTGACGCCTGCGAAATAGCGGGGAGTGCAGGAGACGGGTTTGTGGACACGATCTGACCACTGCTCACGGGGCTGGTTGGTGAAGGTCAGCGTTGCCGTTCCTGGCTCTGCAGCACGTTGCACCTGATACTCTTGATTTCTGAGACACAGTGAAGGTAAAAGCCACAGGAGCCTGAGAATAGATTCAATTCCTGTTTCACTTCTAGAGCCTCCTTCCTGCTCTGAATTCCCTGGAAGCAGAAATGCTGTTGCCCTGCCGTCTCGGACAGAGGACTGGGTGTAAACCGAGCTCAGTGCTCTTTGATTGAGGGAACTTCTCCACAGAGGGAGGACGTCGGTGTTCAAGCCCACGAGTTCTAAGGCTTGACGGAGGCTGCGGAAAGGAAGGGGCGTCCTGTGGCACTGATGAGTCATGGGCCTTTCTGGCACCTTGGGATATGTGGGTGTGTGCGTGTTTCCGATTTTTCAAGGAGGGACATCTCAGAGTGCCTACTGCTCAAGGCCAAGTTGCTGTCTCAGTGGGGGCTGACTCCTCAGCGCTCGTGGGGATGGTGGCTAGAGGCCTGGCTTGTCACCTAGCTCTGAGGCCCTCTGCATGCTGCCGTGCCGCGCAGGTGCCCTCCAGATTCTCACACCCCCTGGAGAAAAGCTAGTCTCTCCAGACAGGTTCCTAGAGCCCTGCTGTCCACTTCTATGTGGCTCGGAGCATGGCTGTCTCCTCCCTCTTGTCTCCACCCTGCCACGCCAGGGCACACCAGGGCTGAGCCTTGGAGGGAGCTCGGGGGTGCTTGCCTGCACTGCCGCCGCGTTGCTGACTCATGCAGCCTCTTTGGAAGGTGGCTCTGAGATGGTCTGGGTCCAGCTGGATTGCCCCAGCTTTCCTGGTGACATCCCTCACCCTCTAGCCAAGAGTGGTGTGTATGCCCTTCAGGTGAGAACAGGGAGACACGTGCCTGCACAGCCAAGAGTGATTTTAAGAAGACAAAGCGTTTGTTATGGGAAGGATTCATGTGGGCAGAGCCAAGAGCCACCAGCTGTTAGTGGTCGGGGTTCCCTTCACGAAGACCAAGAGAGGACTGACACCTGCTGGATGCCTGTTGTGTGCCAGACATCTGTCGTGGGGGTGTGATCTGACTGGGTCTCCACTGCTGTCCTCTGTGGGGCATGGCGGTGCCCCCTCTGGAGGTAAAGGGACACCGGGACAGCAACCTCAAGCAGTGGGCTGGGGTCCAGGTCCTGAGGAGCAGGGACGGGCCGCATTCTCTCTGGGCCTATCCGGGAAGGCTGAGCTCAGATTCTGTGTATCAGTTAAGTACCCAACTGAGGTGCCAGCCTCATGGTGAGTGCTGAGCAGGATGACCGGTCGAGCCACGCTGTTATTCTATGACGTGGGGTATTTCTGGGACAAGTACCAGGCTCAGAGCTGGTGTTAGACACCTCTGGGGGCCTTTCCAGGTGCCTTGTCTCTCCGAGGATTCTTGGAGGGCAGCGCTTTTCCTGGGGTGTCTACACCTGACGGCCCTAGGGCAGTGGTGGTCCGCAGTGCCCTGCCCGTGGGTTGAGTCTCTCCCCGGAGGACCCACTTTTCCCAAAAGGGGCTTTTGGAACCCTGCAAACCCGACCCTTGTCAGGACCTGCTTTCCTGGCTGGGCCAGCAGGTGGCAGAGATGGAGCCCTGAGTGGGCATTTGGCAGCTGCGGCGGTGGGGGTGGGGAGGTGCGGGGAGCAGGATGGGAGCCTGGTTGGCTGGGGAGTGAGCCTGGTCCAGGCTGTCACACCCTGATGACAACTGGGATTATCACCCTAGGTGGTAATTCCCACGTGGCAGTTTCAAGTTTCAGGTCAGGAGCTGAGGCTAGTGCTCTGTCTTCTCTTGCATCTGGACTGAGATCCTAACTGGCCCTTTTCCCCGCCTGGCCCCTCAGCTGTTTGTGAGACCCTGTGTGCCGCAAGCACTGTGGCCTGCAGACTCTGAGGCCCCACGGGGAGTGGGGAGAGCTCTCCTCCTGCTGATTTCTTGCTGCAGAAGAGAACTGTGAAAGCACCTCAAATCTGGGATGATGGGGGGCTCAGCTTTCCTGGTGGACCAGCTCTGGGCCTCTGACTGAGATGGACAGAGTGCAGCCAGCATTTGGAGCCCTGGTGGGTTTTGGGGTGGGCCAAACAGATGGGATCCCCGGGCCAGGTTTACCCTCTGGTCACCCTCCGGTAATCGCCACCGTGGCCCGACAGGTGCCCCAGGCCCTGCTGGCATGTGGCTCCCAGCCCCAAGAAGAGTCTTCGCGGCAGCCCACGTTTGGGCCTTGCCACGTTTCCCCAAGTGGAGCCCTCAGCCTTCTGTGGAAGTAGAGAGCAGAGCCAGCTGGGAGAAGTCAGCAGGAGGAAATCATGCGGTTTTCTGGAAAGGAGCCGGTAGTGCCTATAACTACCATAGGTTGGACCATGTGAACAGCAGACGCTTCAGATAATTATGATAAATGATACTTGTGCTCTGGACGCCTCTCCCCTCTGGCAGGGGAACAGTGGCCTGCTCGTCACCCCTCAGGGGGATGGGTGGAGTGTCATTATCCCCATTTCACTGGTGGGAACGTTGAGATAAAACAAGCCTCTGAGCCTCCGCGGCCTTGGTAATCCTGGTTTGTTTGTTGTCTCTCTTTTGGGGAAATGGTATAAGTCCCTGAAGGTTTGGGGAAGGAGGGGAGGCTGGGAACAGAGGGATTGTATTTCCTTTTCCAAATATGTAAGTCAAGGATGGGAGAGTTTCTGGCCACCTGATTCATGCACACAGAAGATTTTCCAGGAGAAAATCCATTTTGGCCTAGACTTCAAAACTCTGCCGCCTCCTGGTCTGTTCCTTAGCTTTTAATGTCTGCTCACATCTGGTACATCTCAAATTCTGATGCAAAATATAAAATATCATCCTCCTGCCCCAGCTCACCCCCAGAATGCCTCAAGTTGGGGATCCAGCTGTGACTAAACCCTCTGATTCTGTAGGAGGTGGCCTTGGCTGGGCAGACCTACATGGGTAGATCTCGCTTGCGACTCAGCTTGCTAACTGCGGGGCTCAGGGCATTTCGCTTCCACTTACAAGCCTTCAGGTTTCACCTGCAAAAGAGAGATACTGATGTCTCCCTTGTGGAAGCGTGAGTGCGTCTGCCAGGAGCCGTGGCTGCTGCTGTGTGCCCACCTCAGGCTGGCATCCTGGGTGCCTTCCCCTCTGTGCACCTAGAAGCCAGTGAACCTCCCAGGAGCACTGTAGATTGGGGTGACCCCAGGCTAGGGTGGGGGTGAGATAGTGAGATTTGCAGACTAGCCCCCCGGGACTGAGCCAGAGCTACACCCCTGCAGGGCAGGAATATGGGTGAGTAGGTGGTTCCTTCTCCCAGTGTGGAGACTGACTCAGCGCTAGCCCTGCTCCGCGTTCATGCCTCTGACAGAAAGGACGTAGGCCTTGGAATCAACCGAGGATGAGTGGGGCTCCCTTAACAAAACACCACAGACTGGGGCTTAAACTACAGGCATTTATTTCTCATAGTTCTGAAGCTGGAAATCTGAAATAAGGATGCTAGCCAGCGTAGTTGGTTCCTGGTGAGGATTCTCTTCCTGGCTTGCAGACATCTGCCTTCTCTCTGTGTCTTCACATAGCAGCGAGAGAGAGAGAGAGAGAGAGAGAGACAGAGAGAGACAGAGAGAGACAGAGAGAGACAGAGAGACAGAGAGAGAGAGAGACAGAGAGAGACAGAGAGAGAGAGACAGAGAGAGAGACAGAGAGAGAGAGACAGAGACAGAGAGAGACAGAGACAGAGAGAGAGACAGAGAGAGATAGAGACAGAGAGAGAGACAGAGAGAGACAGAGAGAGAGAGAGAGAGAGAGAGAGAACTCTGGTGTCTCTTGTAGGGACACTAATTCCATCTTGGGGGCCCCACTCTCATGACCTCATCTACACTTAATTACCTTCCAAAGGCCCCACCGGCAAACACCGTCACACTATGGGTTAGGGCTTCAACATATGAATTGGGAGTGGGAACAGATACTCGGCCCATAACAGGCATGTGGTCAGTCTGTCCCCAGCATTAGTCTCCGACTTTTGGGTGCTGCCAGCTTGTCACTTTAGTACCGTCTGTTTCCTTGTGTGCACGTAAGCCCCCCTTTCAGAGCAGGGTGATGGGAGTGAGGTGAGCCCCATTCTCAGGCCCTCTGGTTGTGGAGGAAGCATGTGAAGGTGTAGGGACTTCACTTAGGGAGCCCCTCACCCTTCCCGCTCTGCCCTTGGAGGAGGGGGCAGTTAGCTGGTTTATTGTGCAGGGGGTTCAGAGTACGGTTTGGTTTCCCTAATTCCTGACATATACAGTCACAAGATGGCAGGTGGTTCTGGTTCATTTTCCAGTAGGAGAGTCTGGGGCACATCTTCAGTAACTTAGCTTCTGAGTGAGAATAGTGCTGTAAGGAGAGCCCAGGAGCGCACGGACATGTTGGGTGGCTGCAGGGTACAAGCCTGGGGCTGGCCTGGTGCCCTCTGACTGCATGGGCTCAGTGGCTGCCCTTTGCTTTCTGCCAGCTGAGTCTGGAATTTGGAGGTGCTGTGGGCATGCTGCTGAGCATGGATAGCCCCCAGGCAGCTGCAGCCAGCTGGCCAGGGTCCCATTTCCATGAGCAGGTGAATCATTGATCGTTGAGATGGGTGGGAAGTGGCTCCTTAGCACTGGGGTCTGAGCTCCACAATTACTGTATGTGTTCCTTTGCTAGGGCTGTGTAACAGAGAACTGCAAACTGGGTGGCTCGAGTGCTAGATGTTATTATTGTCTCTCATTTCTCAAGGCTGAAAGTCCCAGATCGAGATGTTGGCAGGGTTGGTTCATTCTGAGGGGTGTGAGGGAGAATGTGTTTTGGGCCCCACTCTCTGGCTTGTAGATGGCCGTCTTCATGTTGACACAGTGTTCTCCCTCTGTGCCAGTCTGTCTTCAAATGTCCCCATTTCATAAGAACCACCCCAACCTAATGACCTCATTTTAACTTGGTAAAATACTGTGGCTCCACACAGGTCACGTTCTGAGGTACTGAGGGTTAGGACTTCAACTAATAAATTGGTGTGGGGGGACACAATTCAACGCATAACACTGCTCTTTTCTTATTTAAATTTAATTTCTAAACCTGGCTGTTCATTCTTTTTTTTTTTTTAAATTGTGGTAAAATACAACATAAATTTATCATCTTAAGCATTGCTAAGTATGGTTCAGTGTCATTAAGTACATTTACGTTATTGTGCAACCGTCACAACCATCCATCTCCAGAACCTTTCCATCTTGCAAAACTGAAACTCTAGCCATGAAATAACTCTCCATTCTCCCCTTCCCCAGCCCCTGGCAACCATCGTTCAACTTTCCATCTCTATGAATTTGCCGATCTTAGGTACCGTGTACGTCACGGACTGAATGTTTGTGTCTTCTGCCTCCCCCCAAATTCACATGTTGAATCCCTAACTCCTCAGGGCCTTTGGGAGATAATTTGGTTTATACGAGGTCATGAGGGTGGGGCCATCATGATGGGATTAGTGCCCTTGTAAGAAGAGACACCAGAGAACTTGCTCTCTCTCTTTCCGTGGACACGTACCAAGGCAAGGCCATATGAGCACACAGCAAGCATGCGTCCGTCTGCAAGGCAGGAAGAGCGCTCTTGCTAGAACCCAACCATGCTGATCTCCTTCCAGACTTCCAGCTTCCAGAACTGTGAGAAAATAAATTTCTGTTGTCTAAGCCACTCAGTGTATGTTACTTTGTAACGGCAGCCCTAGCGAGACGAATGCAGTCACATAATTGGAATCATAAGTATTTGTCTTTGTGTGGCTGACTTATTTTGCTTGGCATAAAGTCTTCAAGGTTCATCCATGCCTTGCATATTGCAGAGCTTCCTTCTTTTGTAAGGCTGAGTAATATTCCATTTTATGTGCATACCACATTTTGTTTCTCCATCCATCCCCCGATGGAGTCTCGGGTTGCTTCCACCTTTCAGCCACTGTGAATGATGGGTGTACATGCACCGCTCCCCAACCCTCCCAGGCCTTGTTCGGGCGGGGGAGGCAGTACCCAGGCAGACATGGGAACAGGTGTGCTTCCTGCCCGCCCGGCTCAGCCTGCCTGCCCATGGCGGGGCCCTGGCCCGTGCTCAGTGTGACGACTGCCAGTTGGAAGAGCCCTCCCTTGACACCGTCTTTTCTCCCTTACCCTCGTTTCCTCTTCGGGAAGCAGATCCTGTGCCTTTGCCAGTACTGAGCGACCCCACCGATGGCTTTCCTGCCGCACTTCCCACGCCACTGCCAGACCATCCTCTCTTGAAGGGCACTGCCCACTTTCACCACCTTGCCCCTCCCACCCTCTTCCCAGTGATGCATTGGCCAGCCTCCTGCTGCCAAGGTGGCCTTGGGTGCCGGACACTCAGCGTGGCCTTTGCTCTTCCTCCTCTTTCCGTTCCCGCCCCCTCGTCTGGCCTGTTCCTTGTGTGTTCAATGTCATGGTGTCTGCTCCCACTGAAGCTAGACCCTCTCTCTACCCATCCCTTTGGAGTGACCACCACAGAAGCCTCAGGCCCAGATGTGCTGCCAGAGAGTCACCTGCCCCTGTGTCCCCTAGGACCCCCCTCTTGTTCCAGACCTTCATGGCCCCTGATACCTCGTAAATCAAAGCCTGAGTTCTTGGCCTGCTACCCAGGGCTCTCCACAAAATTGCTTCTTCCTGCCTCTCTCGTCTTATTCCCAGCATGTTGCGTTCCCCAGCCTTTCTGAATTCGTGAGCCCTAGGAGATTCCGCAGCTAAGTTACCTCGTAACTCCCTCGTAGGGCGTCCTGCAGCCCCTCCTCTGATTGAAGGCTCAGTCATTCTATCTCACAAGACCTCACCTCCAGAAAGTCCTGTGGCCCTTTCTCGGCCTGGGCTGTACCTTCTCTGACTCCTCAGCGTCACTTCCAGGCCATGAGCTGCGTCTGTATTAGTCACCTGCGGCTGCTGTCACAGATGACCACAAACTCAGTAGCTTCAAACAACAAATACGTTTTCTCTCACAGCTTTAGAGGCTGAAGTCCAAAATCAAGGTGAAGGCAGGCACATACTCTCTGGAGGCTCTGGGGCAGGATCCTTCCAGCTCCTGCTGGCCCCGTGCTTGACCACGCCATTCTGATCTATGCCTCCATCTTCATGTAGCCTTCTCCTCTTCTGTCACTTATAAGCACACTTGTCATTGGATTTAGGAAATACAGGGTAACCCATGGTGATCTGATCTCAAGGTCCTTAGCTGAATTACATCTGCAGAGATCCTTTTTCCAAATTAAGTCCCATCCACAGGTTCCAGGAGTTAGGATGTGGGCATTTCTTTTTGGAGCCACCATTCAACCAACTACAGTGACCTTCCCACCTTTGTGATCCAGGGGAGCCAACATCTGCCTCTCTCTTCTCCATTAGGTCTTGGCTCTGTGGTCACTTCCTCGGGGAGATGGTCTCTGCTGCCCTGCCTGAAAGTCCAGCTGCCGCTTGTCGGTGGATTTGCTGTGATGCACATGTCACGTGACTCCTGGGATTCTGCCGGCCCCCGGGGCCAGGGGCTGAATATGTGGTCCTTGCTCTCACTGGCCCAGCAGAGTGCCTGGCATGAAGTAAGGGTGTCGTACATCTTGGCTGAATATTAGGTTCTCAATAAATACGTTAGTTTGATCGTCTGGGGCCAAACTGCCTCCAAGAAATTTTTCTGAACGCTGTTGTTGCAGAGTCAAGGTGGTGGTGAAGAATAATAATGACATCATCCCATGGCCAAGGGCTGCAGCTCTTCCCAGCTGGGGTTCCGGCCTCTGCCTGCCCTGCCCTGGCACCAGCTGCTTCCAGCCCCAGGCCCAGAGCATAATTGATCTTTCCGTCCCTGAGGATCGAGGAGCTTTAGGTACCCGTGGGTGCTTGGAGACAGAAGGTCCTTGAACAGCATTCTGGGTGCTGATTGGGGCTCCTTGTTTGCCCACAGTGGGGGTGCTCAGTCTTTAGTGCTGAAAGTCACAGGCAAAGTTGACCTGCTGGTAATTCAGTCTCCGACCAGCTGCAGCCCAAAGCCTGAGCGGGAGGAGCCGTGAGAGCGGTTATACCTGTTGGCCTCTCCCTTCCAGGAGAGCAGGCCCTTCCCGATGGTATTTTGCGGCCTGTCAGGAGGACTTGACAAGTCTCGAGGCCTTCTGTGTGGCACCTGCTGATCTAGGCTGTCACCTTCTGTCTGGGCAGCTGGCCTTTCCATGCTGGCCTGGTAATATCATTGTCGGGGTGACAGCATGAGGGCTGAGAGGTCCCAGGATTCCAGGGTGCTCTTCTGTGTCCTTCCTAGCACAGAACCAAAGACTCTGATGGCAGGCCTCTTGCCAGGATGCATTGGCTCATCCTTATTTATAAAGAATTTTGACCCATGTAGTGTAGATGCAAGAAGGAACAGCTGCCAGCCTGACCATGGAGGAGAAAGTAAAAAAAAAAAAAAAAAAAAAAACCACCGTGAAGACCAACCAGATAACTCAGAAAAGACAGCAGCCTCTCACTACCCACGGGTGGCCCTGTGTCAGGGTGCCAGGTAGTTCTGACGTCTGTCCGGAATGACGCTCTTGGTCTTCAGGAAACAGCTGGATTGTGTGTCGGGTTCCCTGTTCGAGAGATGAAAACAGATCTGGCTTTGTTGCTGTTGGGTTTTGTTTTGTTTTTGTTTTATTTTTAGGTGAAGGTACATAACATGAAACTAAACATTTTAAAGTGAACAATTCAGGTACATTTAGTATATTCACAGTGTTGTGCAACCACTACCTCTATTTAGTTTCAAAATACTTTCATCCCTCCAAAAGGAAACCGCATGTGCATTAAGTATCCACTTTCTGTCTCTATGGATGTGCCTATTCTGAACATTTCAGATAAATCAAATCAGGTCTTTTGTGATTGTCTTCTTAGCATAATGTTTTCAGGGCTCATCTGTGTGTAGCGTGTCTCAATACTTTTTCTTTTGGAAGCTGAACCATACTCCATTGTATAGCTCTGCCACACTTTGTTTATCCATTCATCAGTTCATGGACACTTGAGTTGTTTTACCTTTTGGGTATTGTGAATAATGCTGCTTGACCATTCTGGTACAAATTTTGGTTTGCACACCTTGTTTTCACTTCTTTTAGTTGTGTACCTAGGAAGGGAATTGCTGGTTCATAAGGTCATCAACTCAGCCTTTTAGAAATGTCTTTTTTTTGGAACGTGACTGAATAGACAGGTGACACAGGCGAACCTGGATGCAGTTGGCTCCACTTGTTCCTCTCTCAGAGACTCGGTCTCCTTGTCTGGAAAATGGGCATCTAGAAGTTCCTGGCCACGAAGAGGATGGGCAGGATTCAAGGAGATGACATGTGTGCGTGGTCGGCACTGTGCGTAGTGCAGAGGACACGCCCAGGAAAAGACAGTGGGTATTTTAGTGGATATTTTGTCAAATATATGTCAGTGATTTGAGGCTTTGCCACTGCTCAGGAATCTTACTTCCTGGAAGCGCCGCAGATATTCCCACCCCGTACGAGCGCAGTGTTCTGCATAATGAAGAGCCAGCCCTCGGACACTGACCCCAGGACCCATGGACAGAATCTGCGCTCAGCTCACAGGGCAGTGGGAGGAAGGCTTATGCTGTGAGTAGGTGTGGGACCCAGAACTTGCACTGATCCCTGGGACCCGTGGGCCTATTGGTGAGACCTGGACCTCTTCACTTCAGCTGCAGTTTTCAGAGCCTCTCCTGGCAGGGTGATGCCTACTTGGCAGCCCCCCGACCCCCCAAGGATGTGAGCTGCAATCTATAAAAGGAGCCAGCAGCGCCACTCCACGGCCACGGTGCTGCTTGCCCACGAACCAGGGGAGAGTATGGGGCTGAGAGACGAGGGCTTCTGCAGGTGTGATGGGCTGGGACTCCAGGCCTGCCTCTGCAGATGCCTTTCTGCAGGAGCTGGCCCAGCCGCCAGAAGGAAGGTGGTGTTGCATCCGCTTTACTTTGTAAATAAATAGAGCTCAGCCATTTGCTGAGAGTGTAAACAGGGACGGGAGACCGCCCTGCCCGTGGTCTTTCTGCCTCTCCCACCCGAGTTCCTGCTGTTCCTCCTCTTTCTCTGGTCCCTGGGACAGTGTTTGTTAGAGAATCATGCCCCTGGCCCTTTCCAGCTGTTTCTCTCTGTTCTGGGCAGGGAGGGAGGGCTGAGAACATAACCTTTGTTCTCCCAAGGGCTTGCTGCAGGCCCTCACCTGGGGTGCATGGGCCAGAGGGTGGGCCAGGAACTGGGATCCTGGATCCCACACCTCTGGTGCAACAAGCCATCTGAAAGCAGGATCTGGGAACCCTTTAGGCACGTTGGATCCATGAGGGCCTCCGTTTGGCTGCTCCTAAGTGATGTGGGGCCAGCGGTCTGAGTTTGGTTCTGCACACATTTCCTGGGAGCCCCTGCAGCACGGGTCCCAGGGGGTCTGGCAACAGCCTCAGGGAGATGCATGCTCCCTGACTTGTGGAAGTGAGAATGGGGAGGGGAGTGTCAAAGTTATTGGAGCTGTTTGAACAAAGGCTTGGAGAAGACACAGACAGACAGACAGACAGACAGGCTGTTGAGGGCTGAAGGGACTGAGGCTAGTCTGAAGGCAGCTGGTGCTTTCAAGACAGATGTGGTCTGGCTCTCTGCGAGCAGGGAGGACAGTGTTGAGGGTACAGGCACGTGCCATTCACTTGTCATCGAGGGGCCCTGTGTGGGCACCGGGTGTGATCTGTGATGGGCCAGCTTCTCCTCTGACCTCGGAAAATCAGCTGGCAGGAATCTCATCCACAGGAGTGAGAAAACGTGGGTGGGTAAGGAAGAGGCCCAGGAAAGGGGATGTGTTAACTCTGTAATTGCTGAGATGGCTCAGAACCCATCGTGTGGCTGTTGGAAACTGTGTGCCAGTTTGTGTGGTCCCAGAGTGTGATGCCAGGTGCTCCTCCTGAGGTGACATTGATAGAGCACATGCAAAGCTTTCCTTTATTGTTTTCGTTATTAGATAAATACATGGGGAGAGGAATATCCCATCACCCTGCCTGCTCTCATCAACTCGGGGAGCATACTGCTTGGAAGTTTCGATACTGTGCTTGTTTTGTGCTTATTTCAGATGTGGTTGCAAAGGGCTGCTGGTGATAGAGGGCGGTCCCCCTCATGCCCTACCCCCGCGCAGCCACCCCACCATTGCCACTAGCTGGGAGGGAGCTTAGGAATTTGTGTGTGTACATCTATGTGGTTAAGTATACGTAACATAAAATGAACTATTTAAACTATTTTTAAGGGTACAGTTCCGTGGTATTAAATACATTCGTAATGTGCAGCCATCGCCACCATCCATCCCCAGAACTTTCTCATTTTCCCAAACTGAAACTCTGTCCCCATTAAACAACAGCTCCCCTTGCCCCCTTCCCTACCCCCTGGCACCCACCATTCTCTTTCTGTCTCTATGAAGTTGGCTGCTTTGGGTACCTCATGTAAGTGGAATCACATACTAAGTGTGTCTTTGTGACCGGCCTGTTCCAGTCACTGAGCACAATATCCTGCAGGTTCATCCACGTCCGTGTGTGTCAGAAAGTCCTTCCCTTCTTAAGGCTGAGGAGTAGCCCGCTATATGTCCATACCGCGTTCTGTTTCTCCGTCCACCTGTCAGTGGGCACGTGGGATGCTTCCGCCTTTGGCTGTTGTGGCTAATGCCCCTGTGCACGAGTGTGCAGGTACCTGTTCGAGTCCCGCATTCAGTTCTTTTGAGTCTGTGCCCGGAAGTGGAATTGCTAGGTCATACGGTAATTCTATGTTTACATATTTGAAAGATTTTTTTTAAAGCAGTGTTGTCCTCGAGGTGTAAGAAGGGGGCATGACCTGGGCACTGTCTGGGAGACCTCCTCGTCCTGGGACTTATTCCTCCCTTTTTCTTTTTTTCTTTGGCCTTTTTTTTCTTGCAGCAGAGAATAGATTTGTAGAGTGGTGGGGTTGGGGCTGCTAAGCCAACTTGCCTGGAGAGGGGGAGGTTTCCGATTATTTCACTGTGTTCATCCTTTTTCCACACTAAGCCAGCCGCTGTCTGCAGAGCTCAGGGCCAGAATCGGCCTTGCTCTCCCCCTTCCCCAGCTGCTTAGCTGTTGGTGATCCTCCCTCGTCTCCCTGAGCTTCCTGTAGCTGTGGGATCCATGCCCACATCCACCTCTCTCTAGGGTTTGGTTTCAGCTTTGGGTGGATTTTCGCAGGAAGTGCGCAGCTGCTGTGGCCACCAGCTCCCAGTCCCGCCCGAGCTGTGGAGGCCCAGGGAGCTTTTCCCGCTGGATGTTCCTGGTAGAGGTGGGAAGAACGGGCCTCTGTCTTACTTCCCTCTGGTTCCGGGGAGATGACAGCTTTCAAACTCTTATGCTCAAGAGGAGGGGGACCTTGTTTGGTGGGGGGACCTCAGGTGTGAAAAACCAGTGTGAGAGGAAGGCAGGTCCTTGCATGCTGGTTGGAATGGGGGATAAATAAATGGAGGGCGTTCTTCCCTCACCCCCATCACACTTGCATTGGAACAGGCTGAGGAATCAGTGGAATGAGGGGTACTGAGTCTGTGTTAGCTGGGACAGTGAGCTGAGACCCTCCACCTGAGGGGTGACCGGCCGTCCAGATCCCAGGCTTAAAAGCATCAGTCACTCAGACGTTGGTATGGGGAGATGTGTGCCCAGTGGGAAAATGCCTCCGTTCTTTAGTTAACCAGATCCTCATAGTTACCCAGTGGAGTTTGGCTGCAAAGCCTGGTCCCTTGCTCTCACCTGCTGGAGGTGAAGTGTCCACAGCCATTGGTGGCCCTTTTGATACTGGCCAGGCACTTGGTTCTTACACCGGATTTTCGCCAGGGTGTCACTAAGCCAGCAGCACGTTGTTTCACAAGCGTGGAATCTTGCAGCTCCTCTGGAGTGAGCCCTGCATCCCCGATATGACCCTGAAGTTCTTACTGGGGAATCACTTGGCGTTGGTATGTCCTTGGATGTGACCTCTGTGTAGTCACTGGCCTGGAAATTAGGTCACACCGCCCAGACAAAGATGATAAAGAATGTGTTGACTTAAAAAAATATATTGTTATTTATAAAAACAAATCAGTTTAAAGGTTCATGGCGAGAACGTGTGGATGCTGATAATCCTGAGCTAATCATGTGAGAGGCAGGTCCAGAGCGAGCGTGGGGAGCCGGGTAAGGGAGGAGGTAGAGTCAGGGGCTCAGTAGGGCAGAGCTGACCGCACGGAAGAGTGACAGGAGCGTTGTGGACCTGAGTGCGCCTCTGTCAATTGTTTAGTTCACACTTCAGATTTGTTTTTTTTAAAGATTTTATTGGGGAAGGGGAACAGGACTTTAGGGGAACAGGACTTTATTGGGGAACAGTGTGTACTTCCAGGACTTTTTTCCAAGTCAGGTTGTTGTCCTTTCAGTCTTAGTTGTGGAAGGCGCAGCTCAGCTCCAAGTCCAGTTGCCATTATTAGTTGCAGCGGGCGCAGCCCACCATCCCTTTGCGGGCGTCAAACCAGCAACCCTGTGGTTGAGAGCCCGCGTTCCAACCAACTGAGCCATCTGGGAGGCAGCTCAGCTCAAGGTGCCGTGTTCAATCTTAGTTGCAGGGGGCGGAGCCCTCCATCCCTTGCGGGACTCGAGGAGTTGAACCAGCAACCTTGTGGTTGAGAGCCCGCTTGCCCATGTGGGAATCGAACCAGCAGCCTTTGGAGTTAGGAGCACAGAGATCCAACCGCCTGAGCCACCGAGCTGCCTCCACACTTCAGATTTTAAAGTCAGGAAAACTGAGAAACGGATGCCCCCATGGCCCAGGGAGACCATCTGGGCTCGTTGTGAGGACAGCCCTACCTGATAGCTGAGGCTTTCCTCCCAGGCTGCCTTTCGTGGGCAGGTTGCTGTGACATAGGCTTTGTATCCTGGATGTTGAGTGGATAAGAAGACCTCTGTGCTCATTTTATTTATTTAAAAAGAAAAAAAAAATCTCTGATTCCCCCAAAGGAAGTAGAAGCTGAAGTCAGATCATCTTGGGGGGTAGGGTGTGGAGTTAGGGTTCTGCATTAACAGGGTTTTGTGTTTTTTAGTTTTTGTGTTTTTTAATACAACTGAACTCTTCCCAGTTGTCCTCAGGGATGCTGAGTGAGACCTAGCTGACTGCCTTTGCAGAATCTTGAGGTCCTGCGGTGGCCTGAGTGTTGATAGCAACATGGTGGATTTGGTTCCTGGAATCCCCGCAATGGCCGATGCATTAAGGAGCCCAGGGCACCTCGGCACAGCTTCTTGGGGGATTTGGCAGGAGGCCACCCAGTTCTTGGGCTTCCCCCACCGCGTCTGCTACTCTCAACCCAGAACTAGCCCTTCCTGGGACCCTCCTGTGGCCACACGTACACACAGGTAGAACCCAGCCTGGCCTCTGCAGTTGGCACCTGTGTGCAGACACGGGACGCGGGTGGGTCTGTGCCAGACGTTGTGTTGGGGTAGTGCAGCAGGTCTCAGCCCTGGCTGCCAGCTGGAGTCCCCTGGGAAGCCTTTATAACCAACAGGGCCCGGGCCCCCCTGAGCTTCTGATTCAGTTGGTCTGTGTTGGGGTCGGCTTCATTATGTTTTAGAAGCTCCTCGGGGATGCTGCTGTGCTGCGAGGGCTAAGGACACCTGTTAGAGGGTGTGCAATGTGCTGGGACATGGAGGGAGAAAACCTGGGACAGGCAGAGGCATTCGAGGAAGCGGGGACTGTGGCCAGCGGGGGATGCCCGCAGCTTGGCACCAGAGCCACTGCCACACACTGGCCTCCAGGCTGAGCCTGCGTTGAGCACCTGCTCAGTCCAGCCACAGCTCCTCCCAGCTGCCCATGTGGAAAGAATCGAAAACTGGCTCCCTCTGGGATGGCTAGGTCAGCTCCAGAAGTCCGTGGGTGGCCCTGTGCCCACCTGGCCTGGGTGGTCTGGGTACCACCACACCTGAATCCCAGAGTGGGTGTTTGGTGCTGGAAGTTGTTGTCATCTGACAAATGAACACTTCAGAGGCCACCTGTGGTCGTAACCTTTGGGGGGTCTGCTTGCAGGTGAGTCATGGTGAAAGTGACATAACTTGATTGACATTTCCCCAATCGGTGTGACCTCTTGGGAACCCCATGGGCTGTGAAAGTGCCCTTTGGAAGAAGTCAAGAAGTGGCCTTCACCTGAGGCTTAGCACAGGCTAGGCCTTGTGGGTTGATGTCCTGGTGAGGAGTCTGGGAACAGAACTATAGAAGGGCCAATGGGTGTGGCTCTGTGAGTTCCATTGGGAAGGAGGCGACTGTCTTCGGGTGTCTTTGGAAGGAGGTGTTACTCTCCATAACCAGATAGTCCCCAGCGGCAAGGAGCCTGTCGTAGGACAAGCCACCCTCTGTTCGCATAGGCATACTTTGCGTGAGGTAAAGGTGGTCTGGGATTTTACCAGACCACCTGGAGGATGGGCCGTGAGTCAGCAAGGGACAGGATGAGGAAGGGGAGAGGGCTGCAGCACCCATTCCCTGGGCTCAGACTGGCAGACGTGGGTGTGGGGTGCTGCTCATGGTGGCCATGGCTTGCACCTGGGCAGGTGTGCAGGCCTGTGCTGCTTGCTCCACAGACGTGTACAAGGACCGTCCCTGACAACAAGATACTAGCATGTGGGGTCCCCCTTTCTAGAGTGTCTCAAGCCCCTCTTCTAGGACAAGGGCAGGCATGCCCCAGGTAGCATTTGAAAGCCCATCTCGTTTTATCTGGGGAGTGAGCTGCTGTGCATCCTCTCCTTGCCCTGGGGTCTTGGGCCAGTCGGTTGTGAAGATGAGATCAGCATCCCTGAGGTCCCTGTTTGATGCCTGCAGGTGACAGTGTCAGCTGGGTACTTGCTGGGACAGGTGGGGCGTGGACACTCCCAAGCCGACGAGCCCTCAGCCCCCCTCCCTGTTCTAACACAGGCTGCTTCTCTGCACACACAGATACGACATTCGGAACGCCACCTGGCTATGGCTGTGCCGCGGACCGGGCCGAGGAGCAGCGCCGACACCAGGACGGGCTGCCCTACATCGACGACTCACCCTCCTCCTCACCCCACCTCAGCAGCAAGGCCAGGGGCAGCCGGGACGCGCTGGCCTCGGGAGCCCTGGAGTCCACCAAGGCCGTGAGTCCCAGGGCGGGGGCCAGGTGGGGGACGGGGGCCTGTCCCAGCGGCTTCCTGAAGCACAGCCACGTGCTCAGAGGTGGTGACAGAGCAGCCAAGCTTGGATGTCGAGTCACTAAAACTCCTGCCTTATCCCTTCATCCGGGACATGGGGACCTCCTGCTAGACGTGTGGTACAGGGTCATCATGGAACTGTGTCAGCCGAGCGTGGAGGAGGCAGGCAGCTTGAGCTGAGGACCTGCAGTGTGTCCCCACAGTGGTGGCCTGCAGTGGTGGCCCCGCGGTGGTGGCCCCGCGGTGGTGGTCCCACGGTGGTGACCCCGCAGTGGTGACCCCTGCGGTGGTGGCCAGCAGGGGTGACACCCAGGTTCTTGTCCCTGCACTCTGTGGAATGTACTTGCTCCCTTTTACCAAAGGGGGTGTTGACAGTGATTCCGTCCATTTAACCAAGGCCTTTCCCTCAAGATCTCGTTGTCATTAACAGTCCTGCTGTCACCTCACCTTACTGTTGTGGAACTGAGCCCTGAGGTCATGTGGCGAGTGCGTAGTGGCACGTTCAGCAGACGCCCTGCTGCACACTCGGAGAGGCCGCTGGGCCGGCCCCGCGTGGGGGCACATAGAGGGGCTGTCCCAGAGTTGGCGTGCTGGCCCAGCTTGGCACGGAGTCTCACTGCTCTCAGTGGTCCCATGGCTTAGGAGAGCACTTCCTTGGTGCGTTGGGGCCCAGACACGCACGCCCTTGCCCTGGGGCAAGGGCACCCCTTTGAGCTCTGAGGTTCCTTCCTTCTTGGGCTGAGAAGATTGCTGCCCTCGCGGTGGGCAGATACCTTCCCCCATCTGCTTAGCTTCTTTCTGGGTGATTTCTACCCAGGTTTAAAAACGAGAGGAATCTGGTTTTCCTGTTGCTGCAACAAAGAGCTGTCTAGTGTGTCTTTTCGCTTCAGTGGCTTCTGTGGGCTGGTGCCTCTAAGAAGCTACAAGACTGCGTCTTACTTACGCTTTCGTGGTTTCCAAAGACCCCAGAGCTGCGCAGGCTTCTTATTCTGAAACATGAGGATGGGAGGGGAAGCTATTGCGTAACACACAGCTGCCCTCTGGGGCTTCTTATCCAACGTCCAGTTTCACCGTTTTACAGATTAGGAAACGGAGGTTCAAAGAGGTAGAGTAACCTGCTCGAGGCCACACAGCTGCTGTGTTTGAAGCTTTCCCCATTCCTCAGTTGACACTTTTCCTCAACTTCCTCGCTTTGCTTGGTGCACTCTCTTCCTGCTTTGGGAGCGTGGTTTGGTACAAAGTAGGGCCCTGAAAAGTAAGTGGAGTCCTGAACTTGGCACGGGTCCTCCTTGTCCATCGTCCTTGAGGGCTGTCTTTACCCAGCAGGATCTTGCTCCGCCTTAAGGCTCCTTGAGGAGGCTGATGTGCCCTCCTTATGCCCTGGGCCCTATGTGGCTTGGCCACCCACCCCCAGACTCTACCCTCAGACCCCCGTCTACACTGACCTGGAGTCATTGGGAAGAGCAAGCCCTGTGCAGGCTGTTTCCATGACCACTGACCCTCTCCTGTGGGAGGGCAAAGCCGGCACCTCTGGCTCAAAGGAAGCAAGGCAGCGTGTGGACACTCCAGGGAGGCTGGGGCCAGAGCTGCCAGCCAGCGAGTGACCTTTCCTCAGTAGTGTCAGGGAAAGGGGTAAGAGTCCGGGCATCACCTCCGGCTGCAGGTCAGTGTGGTCGTTCCTTCTTGGGTCCTCGAGGGTCCTGGCAGCATCTCAGCCATTCAGTCATGGGGGGACGTCGCGGCGTCGAGAAGGGAGCTGACGTTGTAGAGCAGCAGCCCCTGCTCACCAGTGTCCATGCTTTGTGACACGCTGTGTGACGGCTCCTCACAGTGACCTGCTGGGCCCTGTCCCTGGGGTACCAGCAAGGAGCAGGCCCAGAGACACTGGGTTCAGCCAGAAGGGCAGATATGACCCCCGCCCACACCTTCTCACATTCAGGTGCCTTCAGCAAGTGGCCGAGCTGGGCGGGCCTCCAGCCAGGGGCCTGTCGTGCGCGTGGAGGGACCCAGACAGCACGTGGGCTTGGGTGCAGCTGCTGCTCTACAGAAGTGGATGTGCCTGTGTGCCGCCGCAGTAGGTGGCTGGCAGGCCCCACAGATGTTTTAGGGGTTTTTGTTGGTTTGTTTTTCTGTTTTGTTTTCGGTGGGAAGCCAGAGTAAATGCATGTATTCAATTGATCCCCTCTGCTCAGAAGTCAGTTTTGCATGTTTACAAGGGAACTGCTGGCACAGGAATGTTTGAAGACAAACAGGCCTGCTTTATAATTCTGCTGCTGGCCATCCCCACGCTGAGTGTGTCTACCGTATTTCCCTGAAAATAAGACCTAGCTAGACCTGAGTCTTATAGTAAAATAAGACTGGGGTCCGGCTAGGTCTTATTTTCAGGGAATAGAAGACCGGGTCTTATATTAATTTTTGCTCCTAAAGACGCATTAGAGCTGATGGTCTGGCTAGGTCTTCTTTTCAGGGAAACACGGTATAACTCCGACTTGTGCTTTTATCTCAGCAGCCACAACTTCATTCACTTTTGTGATTCACTTGTCCTGGGTGCTTTGACTATTTGGGGGCCCCAGTGAGGCTCTGCACTGGTTGCAGGCGCATAAATGTCACCCATGTCCCTATGGCTCAGATTGGCCACGTTACTTGGTTCTGGGGCCCTGACTTACATAGGGATAGAGGTGGCCTTCACCTGTCTTCTCTGCAAAGCCGGGAAACCAGGTGTTTGGTATCAGCACAGCCTGTTCCCTTCTCTCCCAAGGGCCTGCTGAGTTGGGTTTTCCGGGGCTGGGCACAGGAGTCGTGCCTCCTGCCCTGTGTGCTCGTGCCTCTCTATTTGGAGGACTGGGGCTGCAGGAGCCCCTCGGCACGTGGCCCTGTGTAGAGGCCAGCCCCTGCCCTCTGCTGGATGGGCTCTAGGACCATGTCTAGCCCTGCTAGTGAAAGAGCGACCCCTGCCCAGAGAGGAAGAGAGGGTCCTTTGTCCAGCAGATGTGCTGGCCGCGAACTCCCAGCCAGGAGCAGCCCAACCTTCATGGCCAGGCTTTCATGCCCTGACCACCCCAGCTCCCCCAGGTTGGGGTTGGGGGTGAGGGGTACTCCTTGAGATTTTGCTGCTGCTCGCATTCCTGCAGCTCTGTTCCAGCTCCAGCTCTCTGCTCTGCTTGTTGGGCAGCTGGCTGACAGGTGGCTGTTCTGGTCACCTGGGTCCCTCGGTCAGCTTTTCCTTCCTGTCATCATGCCTAATTCATTTTTATCTGCTCTTCTAGCATCAAGATTTGTGTTGCTTGCTCCTCCCTTGCCTCCACCCCCTGCCCCTGCCCCAGCCCCAGCCCCCTCCTGGGCAGCGGTAGGAGGCCTTCTTTCCGGCTTGCTGCCTTCCTTTCCCAGTTGCCCTTTACGTCCGGCCTCCGCCCACAGAGTGTTCCCGCCCTCACAGCGCTGACTGGATTCACGCGCCTTGTCCAGAACTGGCACGTGTGCAGGTGGGGACAAAGCGCTCTGGTCCTGGCCCTGCTCCTTACGCACTCGCCTTCTGCACCCTCCCTCCTGCCCTCTCTTCTGCCAGACGGAGTTGGCTGCTGTCCCAGCTGTGCCTGTCTGATGCCACCAGTGCCCCTCAGGGTTTAGGAGAAGATTCTTAGTCTAAGGAGCGGTGCCTATGCCCCATGTCTCCTCTCCAGCCCAGTACTGTCCCCGAGCCAGATGTTCCCTGGAGCTGACCACACCCTTCGGAACAGGGAGAGCTGGCCTTGGCGCCATCCTGCCTGCACGCTTTTTCCTTTCAGCTTTCCAAACTGTGGGTGGGAACGAGGCACAGCACGGCCACCCACCCACGTGAGCACCAGCATCTCGTGTGTGTGTGGGGGGGGCATCATGGCCCCCTGCTGTGCACTCACAGTAGCAGCATCGTCGGTCAGGACATGCAGGGCTGGGTGGGTGGCTGCTGCCCTGCTTCACCTTCACCTCTTCCCTGGGTTGGGCAGAGCCGCACCTGACACCCTGGGATGCACATGCAGGGGCAGTGGAGAGCTGCTGCCCCCGGGTGCTGCCCCCCTCATGGTGTGGCCTTGGTGCGCTGAGATGAGAAGAGGCATCAGGGGCCCCCACCCTACCCACCTGTCACTGTGTGTAGAGGACCTGCTGAATCCTAGCAGCACTTTGGGCCCGGACCAGGCTGCACTGACAGCCCGAGATCCCGGGACCTGCTTGTCACGGATGAGGGTTCCAGGAGGGACCCTCGGCTTTGTAAGGATGCGGCCCAAACTGGGCCCAGCATGGAGTTCTAGAGCCACTCATTGATTTGATAGCTCAGTGAATCTTCATCGAGCGCTTACGTGTTATAGACACAGTGCTGGCACCGGGAGTTTCAAGGTCAGGCCCGCATGTCCCCGAGGTTCCTGCCCATGCAGCCACCACCCAGTGTGCCCAGGGAGGCTGCTATGGGACCTGCTGTGGGGTATGGGACCTGGGTGTCCTTTCCCTGGCGTGGCTCTCCGCCAAGCCCTTGATGGCTGGCCCCTACACAAGTGCATGTATGTGCACATGCACACACACGTGTGTGTACACACACGCAACATACATGCGTATACCTAGCTCATGCACGCTTACAGGATTCCCAGAGCAAAGTGGTCGTCCAGGAAGGCTCTTTGGAAGTTCCCAGTGGGCAGTGAGGATGTGACACACTCAGGGCAAAGCGGGCTCACCAGGCAGGCCTGGCGCTACGGCTCTGTCCCCTGACGCCTGGCCCTGGGCACTTCCTGCTGGGCCGGCCATCTGCCACGAAGTGCCTCCCTTGCACCAGGCAAGGAAAGTAGAAAGGGACATCAGGGTTGGGGGCACAGAGGAGCTACACTGCTGGTCCTGATTCCAAACTCTGCGGTGACACCATGGGACCTGAGCTGGCCTCCCTCAGTTAGGTTTTTCCTCGAAACCAGCATTTCTCACCTGGGGCAATTTGGACCTCAGCGGAAGTGAGGCAATGTCTGCAGCCATTAGCGGCTGTTACATCCTGGGGTGGGAAGGGGTTGCTACTGTCATGTGGTGAATAGAGGCCAGAAATGCTGCTCAGCACCATACAAGGCACAGGACAGCCCCCCATCCCCACAGAGAGTCCTTCAGCCCCAGAGGTTGGGTGCTGAGTCCCAGGAGCCAACCCCCAATCAGGAGTCTCCCTGAGAGGTGTGAGGAAGCAAGTGCCTGAAGAAGCAGTACTGCAGTTCCGCACCCAGGGGCTGCCACGGAGGGGTTGTCTCACGTTCCCCTGTGGGCTGGGAAACCTGGTGGTGGAATGGGCAGGCGAGTACGTCACCTTCGACAAATGGAGGGCCACTCCCTACCTGCCTTCCTGGAACTGCAGTGGGGCCCGGCCAACCTCTGACACCAAGCTTTGCCTGCCTAGGGTCAGGGGGCAAGCACGGGAGTGCCAGGCGGGCACACAGCAGTTTCCAGTGCCTTTAGCAGCAGCCTCTCTGTGAGTTCCCTGAGGTGGCCATCACGGTACCACAGCCGGGGGCCTTAAACAACAGAGATTTCTTTCTCATGGTTCTGCAGGCTGGAGGTCGAAGATCAAGGTGCTGGCGCGGTTGGTTTCTCCTGAGGCGTCTCTCCCTGGCTTAGACATGGCTTTCTTCTCCCTGTGTCTTCCTCCTGTGTGTGTCTGTATCCTACTCTCTTCAGGTATCATCTCCCGGGTCTGACTTTTGTGTGTTTCTTCTACAGAGTGAGCTGGACTTGGAAAAGGGCTTGGAGATGAGAAAATGGGTCCTGTCTGGAATCTTGGCCAGCGAGGAGACTTACCTGAGCCACCTAGAGGCGCTGCTGCTGGTGAGGAGGGTGCAGGGGGCTGAGCAGGTGGGGGTCACCTGGCCCAGGTCCCAGGTCAGCTGTCAGAGCCTGGCGGCATCCCCCCTCCTTGGATTCATTGAGACCTGTGGAAGGGTCATAACGTCTCACCTGTGCAGAAGTTAGACCTGCCCAAGGGATGGTGGATGCCAGTGTAAGCCAGGCGCCAACCCAAGCTGGCTTTACATTTTCATTTTTCATGGAATTTATAAATAAATTCCCATAATTCACATAACCATAATCTTCTGTGGTGACACCATACGCCTGACAAATGGCAAGCCCTTTCATCTATGCCACCTCACCTGTCACCTGTGTCACCTCACCTGTGCCCTCTTCCAGCCCATGAAGCCTTTGAAGGCCGCTGCCACCACCTCTCAGCCGGTGCTGACGAGCCAGCAGATCGAGACCATCTTCTTCAAAGTGCCTGAGCTCTACGAGATCCACAAGGAATTCTACGATGGGCTGTTCCCCCGCGTGCAGCAGTGGAGTCACCAGCAGCGCGTGGGCGACCTCTTCCAGAAGCTGGTGAGTGACGTGCGCAGGTGCGCGGCAGCTCCCGAGCTGTGGGGGCGGCTGGGGGTGGGGGGGGGCAGCCCTCTCCTGAGACCTGAAGGCGTGTGCTGCAAAGGGCTCTTGGGACACTGAGGTGACAGTGGCAAGTAAGTGTGTGGGGTGTACCTGACGACTTCAGATGCCAAAGTTCAGGTTGCAAGGAGGGGTCTCTGCCACAGCACCCACGCTGGTCCCAGCACATGACTGCCCCTGGGTTCGTCATGGGGTCCTTCCCAGCTCTGCTCCTTTTTACGCAAGGTTCCTAGTCTCCGGGCTGGTGCAGCTGCCCCCAGAGGGCCTCTTTGGACCAAAGAGATGCTGCTGTCCAGAAAAGCAGGACGCGGATGCAGGGCAGAGTCGGGGGTGGGCAGAGCCTGGAGGGGCACTCACAGGTAGGAACAGCAGGGGTAATTACTCTCCATTTCGTTTTGTAGTTACCTGAATGCAAGGCTCTTGGAGAGGTGTTTTGTTTTTTTTTGTTTTTTTTTAAGTGCTGTAGGGAGGGGAGAATTGGTCAATAAAAATCAAAGTAGTGGGAAATGTGCCCTTGGTCCCAGAGGAGGACCCTGGCAGAGAAAAGTGGTAAAAACAGGACATTGGAGTGGCTCAGCCCCCGCTGCTGGCTCCTTTCAGATCCCGGAGGCATATTTCATGCTGGAGACTTTGGAAGCGATCCCCCGTGACCTGCAGGAATCAGGACCAGGCCTTGGGGACAGGCTAGAGATATGCAGGAGGGGTTGGTTTATAAACTGGGGAGTGTGGACCGACGGACACGGGCAGCCTCGTGCTGTGAGGCGATCTGGTTCCTGAGTAGTGGGCTGGGCCCTGATCAGAGTCGCAAGGGGGCCTGCGGGTGCCCCAGTGCACCTGAGATGAGGCAGCCCTAGAAGGCCAGTCACCACAGTGGTCTTCACCACCTTGCAGGTGTAGAGACTGAGGAATGGAAGGTTCTCTTGCCTGGACTGTATCCCTGGTTGGTCTCCAAGAAGACTGTTTATACCCCTGCCTTTAGGTGCCATAAAACTGAAGGGCAGGTGGTGGTGGGTGACAGAATAAGGATTTCTGAAAGGCCCAATGAGCCAAACTGGCCAGGAATCTGTTTCGCAGAGGCGGCTGTGGGTCTGGGTTCAGGTCCCAGACGCGGGAGCCCCCTTACAGGACCGCCTTTGCTGACCCCAGGGCCAGAGGGGAGCCAAGGATGCCGCTTTTTAACGGTCAGTGGAATCAGTAAAGTCTGCAGTCATATGAAAGGGTTGGTAGGCCTGTTGACATTGGCCAGGCCACACGCAGAACAGGGATTGCATTCAGGGTATACACTTACCCGCGACGTGGATAAGATGGAGTTTGTCCAAAAGGAAGAAATGGCTATGGGACCTGGGGACGAAGGAGGAAACTCTCAGACAGGAGCTGCCAGATCGACATTTGTTTTCAACATGTGAAGTTCCAACATGTGAGGTTCATGTGTGGAAAGGAGTTCCTCACCTCTTTTTTGGGGCTCAGAGGGGGACCAATCAGTCTCTTCAGGTGGAGGCTGGGTGGGTGGGGTGCGATCTGGATATAAGAGCCCGGCAGCTGCCCAGTAGAGGCTGCCTTCTGTACCAGGAGCCCCTGTCCTGGGAGAGGGTCTGGAAGGTGCTTGCTGGGCAAGCCCATGTGGCAGGGATTCCACATCCGAGGACTCCTAATCCTGATTCCAGGGTTACCCGGGCCTCCTGTGCACATGTGCTTTCCCTGGAGTGTTTTCTCCCCCAAGGGATACCAGTCCTCCAGGGCTAGGGGTGGCCCATGGTCACCGGGTCCCCTCTAAATGCACAGAGCATGGCGGTTGCTGAAAAGCTGGGGCCGCAGCCCTCCTGAGCGCCCAGACATCCAACTGGCCCCACCCTGGCCTCACCTTGGCTCATGCTTGGGCTCCAGCATTCTTCTCTAAGGCGTGGCTTTCCTGTTGGCGCCGCCCCCACCGCTGCCCCACCTCCAGCGCCCTGGTCTTCAACACACTGGAGCAAAGATGCAAGGAACATACGAAGCGCCTGTTTTATTGAGATTCTCACTGCCTGGACCCCCTCCCCCATGGCCAGAGAGCTGGAGACTGTGTTTTAATGAAGGTGCCCCCCATCTTTGAAGCACCCCCGTTTCTCTGTGTGTGATGTGTCAGCAGGTTTGAACCCCTTAGATGTGACTCAGCCTGTGGCCCTCCTGAGACACAGAGAATTGTGTTGGAAAGAAACCCACAACCAGCAGTCTTCCCCAAACAGCATTCCGAAAGTACTCGGAAACTTTTAAAAAAATTTTAATAGTCTGATGAATGCCAGAATTTGGAAAGTTTTTTCTGGTTTCCCTGGTGTCCTTGGGCTACCTTTGTGCTTTGGATGTTGCAGCAGGAAGACAGGGAAGAGAAGTGGGGCTGCTGGGGGAAGTCGTGCCCCAGTACCTGCGGGCTGAGTGCTCACGTGTGTGCCCCTGGGGCTGGCTGGCACTGGTGCCTCCCCAAGGACAGACACACATAATCCCTGCCCCATGCCTTTCAGGCCGTCAAGGCGAGGTCGGCCACGTTTCGCTCTGTCAGGCTGTCCAGCTGGGAGAGTCTGAGGACCAAAGGGCCTGTGCCTTGACTCCGTTTCTTGTGGGAATGCACTGGTTAACTGCCACCAGTTAGGGTTTTGTTTCTGCCTGAAATGTTATCAGCTCAGTCAGCTTTTTGTTTTTCGACTCCTTTCAAACTTCCAGAAAACTTGCCAGAATAGTAGCAGAACTCCTGTGCCAGATACACCGGTTGTAGCATTTTACCCCATTTGCTTTATCTTTCTCTTTCTCTCTCTATTATTCATTCATGCACATGCACACGCACTGAATAGTCTGAGAATAAATTGCAGATACCTGCCCTTTCACCCCTAAATGCCTCGTTGTATATTTGCTGAGAACAGGGACGTGCTCTTCTGTAACCCACAGTATAGTCTTCAAGTGGAGAAATTCCACACTGATACGATATTGTTACTTAATGTGCGTTCCATGTGCAGATTTCTCCCAAGTTAGCCATCGTGTTCTTTATAGCCGTTTTCATTCTCTGATTCAGGATCCAATCCAGGGTCACACGATGTATCCTTGATTGTCATGTCGCTTTAGTTTCCATCTGTCTGTACCAGTTCCTTGGCCTTTGCTTGTCTTCTATGACCTGGAGATTTTTTTTTCAAGGGTACAGGCCAGGTTGGATGTGTCTGATGTTTCCTCAGGAATAGATTCAGGTTCTGCGTTAATGGCAGGAAAACAAAAACCCACAGCAGTGATGCTGTGTCCTTCTCGGTGTGTCATATCTGGAGGCACTTGCTCTCCATTTGTCTCATTATTGATGTCGCTTGGTTTTTGATTAGCAAAAAAAATGTGTGAATGAATTGCCTGGAACTTCTCACAAGCCACGGGAAGAAGTGAGCCCCTTGGGAAAGGAGTTCTCTTCCCATAGACCCTGTATTAGTTGGCCTGCGCTGCCACAATCTGGGTGGCTCAAACGACAGAAATCTATTTTCTCACAGTTGCAGAGGCTGGAGGTTCAAGATCAAGGTGTCGACAGGGCTGGTTTCTTCTGAGGCTTCTGTGCTTGGCTCATAGATGACCGTGGTCTCCCCATGTCCTCACATGTGCTGCCTGTGTCCTAATCTCCTCTTCTAAGGACATCAGTCCTATTGGATTAGGACCCACACGAACGGCCTCATTTAACCTAATCGCATCCTTAGGCCCTCTCTCCGAACATAGTCACTTTCTGAGGTGCTGGGGGGGGGCAAGGCTTCAGCACATGAATTTTGAGGGGATGAAATTCAGTAGTAACATTTCCTTAGGATTTGGCTGAACCCGTCACCTTTTCAGAGAAGCCGCTCTGACTACATTATCTAAAGTGGCCCCATCACCCTCAACCCCACCCTGCTCTCCGCCATCTGCCGTATTACGCGTTTGCTCACTTATTTATTTATCTCCTGCTACCCGGCCGCACTGTGTCGGAGTGATCCCAGGCTGGCAGCCGTGCCTAACGCAGGGCCTTGGTCTCTGTGGGAGGTGCTCGCTGACTAGCGAATGAGGGAGAGAAGGAAGGGCTGTGGCCTGACCGTGGTACCAGTGGAGAAGCACCTGGTGTTGGGGATGGGGTGTCAGCATGGTGGGGCCTGGGCAGGGCCTCCTCTAGCTGATGCTGTTCCTTGTGGTCCCCAGGCCTCGTGCACCCCCAGGCCCCCCCGTGCAGCCGCCACAGGCAGTGGGGCCAGAGGACCACACAGCGCCAAGGGCTCCTCGCTTACCCAGCATCTGGGATTGTTATCTGAAGAAACATAAAATTCAATATAAATGCAACTGTGTATGGAAGTAAAATCTAGGTTCTACACAGAACAAACGCCAGGATCCATAAAAGCCTTAGGCTTCCAGCTCCTGGTTGGCTGCAGGGGGAGGCCTGGCCAGCAGTTCATGGGGTCTGCCCTGACCTTCCCCAGGCCTGGGTTTGCTGGTGCACGATGAGGGCTGGATTCCCCCAGCTGCCTCCACAGGTGACTTGGGGCCCAGGGATGTTGGTAGCTGCACACATACTCCTCCCCGTGGACGTTGTTGGTCAACTGAGTGTCTGAGCAGGAGGCTATGTGAGCAGACCCTCTGTTAATTAATGCCTTTGGTTGCACGAAGGACAAACAAAATGCCCATTGCCTTACAGCTGGCAGCAGCAGGTCTCCCACCTGCCAGGTGTGCAGGTTGACACCTGCGCCCCCTTGCCGGTCTGGGTGGGGCTCACGTCAGGGCAGCAGGAGCCCTTGTTCTCCAAGGCAGCTAGAGTGCGTGTTCCTTATGTATCTGACAGAATCAGCTGTGGGGAGAGCTCCGTAGCCACCAGAGGCTGGGGGGAGAGGGGGGCAGGTACTGATCCCTTGTCCCGCCTTGGGGTCCCACAGCCAGAATGAGAAGGTGCTGCTCCATCCTGTGTAGAGATGGCTGTCTGCATTCACTGACAACCTTGAACTTTAGCTGCTGCCAGTGACACCATTTTAATGAGGGGGTGGGAGGAATAAACCACTGTGGAAGGGAACTGTTACCTTCCTGGGGCCGTGAGTCACTTCTCAACCTGTCGCTGTGGGCTCAGTGGGTGGGCTGGGGAGGCAGGTGGGAGGCACAGCACAGAACTGAGGTGTCTGCAGCTGTGCACTGTCTGCTGCACCAGGGCTTTCTCCTGAGCTTTGCACGGAAGCCCGTTTCTCAGAAAGATGGGAAGCAGGGGCATCTGCCCCGCACCTGCCTCATACCTGCCCCGCACCTGCCTCACACCTGCCCCGCACCTGCCTCACACCACTCTCTTCCCTTCTCCCTGCAGGCCAGCCAGCTGGGTGTGTATCGGGCCTTTGTGGACAACTACGGAGTTGCCATGGAAACGGCTGAGAAGTGCTGTCAGGCCAATGCTCAGTTTGCAGAAATCTCTGAGGTAGGCACCGTGCTGTAGGAAAGCTGCACCTTCCATCTCCTGTGGGCGGGCGTGGGCTGGTCGTTAGTACCCCATGGCCCCGGAGAATAAGGTGCACCGAGCCACGATGAGGGCATAAGCCGCAGCCCTGTTTCCAGGTGCCTCGGGGTTGGCACCGTAGCCCTGTGCAGGGATGCTGCTGCGAACAGACGAGGAGCAGCACTGGAGCCCGGCCTCCCCGGCGCTGGGGCCTGGTCCCCCCATACACACTCTCCCATACTGTCGTGTGTGCAACGAGGGGTGTCCACTGTTCTGTTCAGTTAACAGAGGTCTGAACGTGAGAGTCCTGAGGCCGACTTGGTGCCTTGTCACCGGAGGGCAGGTGGGAAGGCGTCCTGCTGTGTTCCTCCTCTGGCCTGCCAGCGACTGAGAGCTGAGGAAGCTGGCGTGCTAGCACAGAGGACGGGGCTCGTGTTGCTCTGCTCCATAGACCCGCGTGGGAGGAAAGCGACAGGCCCTGGAGGGCCACAACCTCACACTCTGCAGTGTTCTAGCTCAGGGGCCTAGAAAGAGCCCCTCAAATACAGAGGGGACAAGTGGCCATCGGGGCTGGTGGCCACTCCAAGACCAGAGCCCACAGCATCTCTCCCCACCCTTCCCCATTCTGTTTCTGCCCCCATGACAACTGGGTGACATTTTCCTCTTTCTGGGCCTGTAATCTCTGACTTCTCAGAGCTCTGACTTGCCTTCCTCCACCAAACAAGGATTCTGGGTGGAAAAACCTCTGTGTGAGAAAAGCAGCCTTAAAAAGAGAAATGGAACTTAGAACTAGGGAGTCAGGACTCTTGCTGGGAGATAGTCACACCCCAACTATCATACCTGGCTTTTTTCCAGGGGCTTTGTGCCATTTTATAGTTTATCATGGGAGGTGAGGTGTCGTGGGTCCTGGCACTTCCCATCTCCTGTGGTGATGACACATGCTACATGTTCCTCCAGAGCCGTGGGGTGCCCCACTCCCCACCGGTGCTGCTGCTAACGGGCTGCGTGTAACCAGCGCTCCAGACTGGCTCCAGACTTGCCTCCCCAGCTGCCTTGCTTCACCTGGCACATTCAATCCATTTCTTTCCTTAACTCATTCAATTAGCAACCCTCAAATCCCTAACAGCTGGAATGTTGGCACAGAATCCTGACTGACCTTGACAAATTAGAGAATTCTCTAAGGGCAGGCTGTGGTTAAATGGGGTCAAGTTCAAATCCACCTGGACAGGTTTCTACAGACGAGGAAGGAAGCAGTGGTGCGATGCCCTCCCCCCCAGGGGTCATGTGGTCCCACTGACTACGCACAAGTGGGAATCTAAGCCGTGGCAGGGGTGTAGGCAGTGGGATGGCATCTCAGCGCCAGCCAACCGCCAGCTCTCTGTGAAGCTTTTACCACTGGGCAGCGTCCACTTTGGTTCTCTACCTATGTTTCAAAAAAGACCCAGAGAAATTGGAGCCACCCAGAGAGTGAAATGAAGCCAAAGTAAGTGGAAGCAGCCGGCCGAGGAGAGCTCTTGGGAGGGGGCAATGGGGAGGGGGCTGTCAGGGCGTGGGGACTGGGTAATTGCCTCTGAGGACTGGAATGGGTGGAGCAGTGTCCTTTATCTTCTCTCGGGACCAGACCCGTGAAACGGGTGTGTGGCAGCGTCCAGTTAGATCAGAGTTGCCTGAGCTGGGTTCAGTGGAGCGCTAGCTCCCCAGACGATAGGTAATAGGAGTGATGAGAAAAGGTCTTCTGGAATCAAGTAAGTTTGGGAAATGCGGGGTTAAACCACATTCTTAAGGACGTCCCAGTACTCACGTGCATTGCGTTGTCCAGGGGCACGTGGCACGTTGCCTGCTTCCCAGGCTCACGTGAGCACAGCACCTGATTTCTGCCATCTCAGGTTTTGCTCTCATGCCTCCTCACACCCTTTGGCAGCTGCTGAGGCAGACGTATGGAAGAATAATCACTGTGAGGAGCATGGAAGTCTCAGGAAAGGCACCAAACTGCATTGTGGAGTTTGGCCCCAGTGAGCTTAAAAACACCATCCTTTTTAGTCTTGAGAGGTTTCTGGCCAAGAGGTTTGGAAAGCAATCTCTGAGCCTCTTCCTGTCCCCGCGCTGTTGTTTTGTTCAGAAACCTAGTACTGGGAGTAACCACAGCTGCTTTCCAGAGACGATTTTAGGCACACAGGGATCTTTTATCCTCATGTCCCTGGGTACCTTGGACCAAGTCAGTGATGCTTTTGACGCAGTTGTGTCAAATATGACCTACCCGCTAAAAAAGCACTGCTCTCCTCCCAGGAATTTTGGCACCTCATTTGTTAGCAAGTACGTTTGCTAAGTTGGGAAAGGGTGAGGTGGACATAGAGATGGAATCTAGTGTGGGTCTCAGGGGAGCCCCTGCCATCTCCAAAGGTGAATGTGCTCCTTGGACCCAGCAGGCCCTGCACGCTATTCAATTGCTCCAAGAGGAAGGGCACTGCGGTTTGCCTCAGTTGACAGGATTCTCTATGTCAGAGATTCTCACCAGGGGTGATTTTCCCCAGGAGACACTTAGCAATGCCTGCAGACATTTTTGATTGTCACAACAGGAGGAAGGGGTGCTACTGCACCCATAGGTAGAGGTCAGGGATGCTGCTCAACACCCCACAGTGCACAGGACAGCCCCCCAAAATAAGAGAATTTCCAGCCCGAAATCTCATTGGTGCCAAGATTGAGAAACTGTCCCAGGTGAACCACAGCTCGTCCTGTTTTTCATGCTATAGCCCAGGACTCACCCCCAAGGCTTGTCATCTGGGGGTTCTTTACATGAGAATCGGGTGAGATTTCTGCTGAAGGTTGCTGACCGTGGAACTTTTTGCCGCATCAAAGCTCCTTTAGTTGTCCCGTGTGAAAATGTGCTTTTTTCTTTGCAGAACCTGAGAGCCAGAAGCAACAAGGATGCGAAGGACCAGACTACCAAGAACTCTTTGGAAAGTAAGTTCTCTGTGCTGAGGCCTCTTCATGCCCCCGTGAGAGTGGCTCTGCAAGCAGATGACGCACATGCTGGAAAAGCAAACACACACCCCGCAGGGTCGCCCTCTGGCATCTTTGCTGCTCCAGACTTCCAATAATGATAGCAGGGGCAAGGAAAGAGCAGTGCTGGGTGTGGCAGGGTGGGAAGGGTGCCGTCAGGACCAGTTTGCCACCAATAGTCACAACCAGGAAGCATGGGAGATGTTAGGGAACTCACACAAACCAGCCACTGTGGGGCATTAAAAATGTGTCCCTAACAGCCCTGTAAGGAGGATTTTATTTTCCCTTCTTTCAGATGACAAAACAGGTTTAGGGCGAATGTAAGCCATGTAGAATGCAGGTCCCTAAGTGGCCTGGCATGGGGTGAAACAGAGCTCCTAGGCCTGTGTGCTCAGATTCCTCCTCTCTGGGTGGAAAATGGGATCAGGAACAAGAGGTCACTACTCACTTCCAGTTGTTAGGATAGTGGTAAAGTTACACTCACAGAGATTAGCGGACGTTTCTGTGGTGCCCAGAGTGTTCACCCCACGCTGAGCCTGTTTCCCCATCTGTGAAAGGGAGATAGCAACAATGCGTGTCCTACACTAGTTTTGGGAGTCACATGAGGAAATGCACCTGACATTGTGTGTCAGAACACATCTAAGCATCTGTGCCCGTGATGGGCCAGGCTCACCAAGGAAGTGGGGACCATCAAGGTTGGCTGAGGCTCCTGTGCTGCTGGAGTCCAAGTATCCAAAAACACCTGTAAAGCAAAGAGCTATGTTAACACCTGAGTCGGTTTCTGCTCTTCTCATAATCAGGCCTCCAAACTGTGTAGGAGCAGCTGAGGGTCTGCTCCTGGGGAACCCTCTGAGCTGGAGAGCGGGTCTCCCTCCCATCCTCACCAGGGTGCTGGCAGGCTCCCCAACTCCAGGGGTGGGCATCACTGAGACAGCCGTGTAGACTTGGGTTCTGCCCAGCAGCCCTAGATTGGGCATTTAATGTCACAGACTAAGAGCTCAAAGCATGTACTCTGGCTTTCAGGTGGTCAAGGTTTGCCCTTGTCATTGGGGAGGTAGGGCTGTTTCATCTAGACCAATCCCTTATAACGAAGATGGATTGGTGGGTGGTCTGAGTCTGCTGTCTCCACGTGTGGCCATCTCATGCTGCCTGTCTCTTTGCAGCCCTGCTCTACAAGCCTGTGGACCGGGTGACGCGCAGCACGCTGGTCCTACATGTGAGTCACTACCCCCTGGGACTTCTCACCCTGGGGCTCTTGGCATCTGCTGTCCTAGGGCTGACACTAGGTCAGTTTTGCCCACCTCCCTCCCTTTTTCTGCTACGTGCCTTTATCGAAGATGCAGAAATGACGTACCCTTGCGTCCAGGGGCTCACAGAGGGATGGAGCGGGGCACGGAGCAGGCGCTCCAGGTGTCCTGGGTGCTCTTGTAGGAGTGCGGTCAGGGAGGGAGTGTCCCATCCCACATGGAAAGGGCTTTGTGGTCACATCGAGTGACCTGGGCCTCCAAGGTGGTTGGAGTAGGAGTGTGGACAGTGGGTGCATTCCAGGGCCTTAGGGATGACCGCTGCCTCCCAGCCTGGGGACAGGGTGCATGGGGGAAGTCCTGCCTCTGTAGGGCTGCTCCTGATGGCAGTGGGGCGTCACTTGAAAGGGTTCTTAATACTGAGAAACAAAACCAGAGAAAAATGGCCCCTAGCCCTACTGCCCAGGTGACTCTGTTTTCATGTCTTTAGAGTAAGTTGTACATGTGTTGTTTTGTTTTTTAAATTACAACCAAGTCTCAAAAGTGTGTGAAGTTTCCATTTCCTTTCCCACTTCCTCCCCACAAAGAAGCCACCACCACAAAAAGCTGTCGGCACTTTCTGCATGTGCCGACTCGTGTGAACATCTGTTTTAATTACACAGAGATGCTGTACATATTATTTCACACTTTGCTCTTTTTCCCCTTAGTATTATGTCGTGGGGATTGTCCCACTTTGGCGCAAACAGCTCTGCCTTAATTCTTTTTTAAGCCCTGTAACATTCCATCAAATGGATATTTCATCATTTCTTACCATCCTCTGATTACGGGTTATTGGACAGAGGGAGATGAAATGAGGTTTGGAAGGTTCTAGCAGGTGGCCGGTCGGAGTCTCAGAGACCCTGTATTCTGTCCCCTCACTGTGCTTAGCCCAGACCTGCACAGCTAAGCACCTTGATAGGGAGAAGCCAGCGCTGCCTGGGAGTGGAGTGGGGCTGGCCTGGGACCACCTGCACACAAGCCTTCCTCCGTGCTGTGTCCAGTTATCCAGATTCTCTTTGCACGTAGGATTTGGAAGCTAGGAGGATTTTGTTTCTCTGAACCAGGGAGCTGTTGACCTTGAGTACAAATCGTGTGCGCTCCTAGTGGAGAAATAGTTAGTACTCCCATCTGAATTCTTAGGTTCTTATCTAAAAGAGGAGGAGCTGGGGAGGCTGACGGTTTTCTCTGACCTTGCACTGACCAGTGGTCCTGGACCAAGACCGATTCTGCCCCCTAGGGGACATGCTGCAATGTCTGGAGACTGCAGATGAGGAGGTGCTACTGGCATCTAGTGGATAGAGGCCAGGGGTGCTGCTAACATCCTACAGTGCACAGGCTAGCCCCCCAACAAAGAATCCTGTGGCCCAAAATGCCACCAGTGCCAAGGTGGAGACAGGGCTCCCTCTTGGCAGCCCCTCTTGGCAGTGTGCAAGCAGCCTGGGTTGTTTAGGCCCTGCTTCCAGAATGGTGCTCCCACAAGTGCTGTCCATGCAGCCCGGGCCCTTTGTGAGAGGTGGCAGCGATGCCTGGGGAACCGGTGGCCCTGGGTTACACCCAGTGTGTGTCTGGGGTTTGTGCACAGTGGTGGGTGCCAGGGCCTCGCTCTCTAACTTGAGTCTTCTCGCCGTGCCGCAGGACTTGCTGAAGCACACGCCCGCCAGCCACCCTGACTACCCTCTGCTGCAGGACGCCCTCCGCATCTCGCAGAACTTCCTGTCCAGCATCAACGAGGAGATCACGCCCCGCCGGCAGTCCATGACCGTGAAGAAGGGCGAGGTGAGCATGGCTGGGGGTGGTTGGGCTTGGCCCAGCGTGAGCTGGAGGACGAGGGGCCCTTCTGTGGTCCTCAGCAGACTGTCCCTGGTCAGTTCAGCCTAACCCAGGAAACGCATTGCCTTTTGGGGTCCAGGACCTGGCGGGGTAAACCCAGTCCTTTGTGCAGGGCGCAGGAGTGGAGTTTCAGGGGTACGTGCCTCACTCAGCTGCCTCTTTCTTTTCTCGTTATGGTGGGTCATGTCCAGGACACCCCTTCTTTTCTCTACACCTTGCCAGTTCAGGGTCCCCAGTGAGGAGACAGGTGAGAAGGAGGATGGCACTTCGTCTGCCTGGAACCACCTAGTTCCTCCTAAGTGTTCTTTATTAAAGAACAGTTATCACTGGACTTAAGGAATTAAAAAGGGATGCATGTGCGGTTTGTATTTGTGATTTGAGAATGACTAGGAAAGTGGACTTGCCATCTTCAGCCAGGAAGGTTCTCCTTCCCCTCCTCCCTCCCTCCCTGGCAGCCACACCTGGTCTTCGTGTCCCTGCACGTCATCGATAAGAAGGTAAAGAACGGAGGGGCTCAGAACACACTGACCTGACCTGCCTGGTCACCTCCGCCCGTGTTGCCTCCACCCCTTCCTGGGAGGAGCCCAGCATGGTACCAGGCAGGTGCTGTCCAGGGCAAATAACATGTAGTGAGACGGCAGAGGTGTGCCAGTGGGGCGCCAGCATCCATCGCGAGCATCCTTTGTCAGAAGCAATACTAAGGCAAGGGGAGCTGACTTGTGGCCTCTGGGGTCTCATGCAGGGACAGGAGCCACCTAGCCCAGTCATGGCAAGGGCTGGCAGTGAACTTGACTAGCTGCTGCTGAGAGACACTTCCTCCTCTTTCTTGTGGTTTGTATGCCAGGTGTTTGATGCCAGGGGCTGACCTGCCCAACACCCAGGTTTTTTTTTCCTCCCCCCACCCCGGGCTGCTGGGCAGGGTGCTCTCGGCCCCATCTTCCCCACACCTCTTTGGGAAGTGGTTCTCTGTGTGCTTAGTGGGAAGCTCCCGTGTGCCCAGAGTCCCATCAGGCTTGACTGCGAGTGGTGGCTTGGTCAGCCTGTCTCCTGGTCAGCCTGGCCCAGGAAGGGCTGTGGGGGGAGAGCTGTTCTCTCCACTCCACTCTCTGGTCCCAAGAGCCGGGCCAACATGGGGATCTGATCCCAGCATTGCTGCAGACTCACCCATTGGGTGGCCTGGAACGTGTGCTCCCCCTCCCTGGCCTTTCCAATGGGAGAGAGGAACGGTGCTTCTGAGTTCTCATGATGACTCTGTGAGGTCAGAAGTGTTCTCCCATCTTACAGGGGAGGAAACTGCGGCTCAGGTTGAATGACTTGCCCACGGTCACACAGCCACTAAGTAGCTAAGGCGGGATGTGAGGTCCGATGTCCCTTGGCACCTGTGTGCATCACACACCTCGGGAGGTGTTACCATTTATGATAGTCCCCTTCCCCTGCCTCTGAACCCATAGGACTGTCCACCCCTCCTCTGATTCCTGCATAGAGAGCTCCCTGGCAGGGGGTGGCCTCAAGGAGGAGGATGTGCCCCTTTTGGCTCAGCACTACCCCAGTCTTAGGCGCTGAGTGGGGCCCCATTCCTTGCTTCTCCTGCTGGGAGCATGTTGGCAGGGGTGGGGGGGCTCCATTCCTAGTTCCTCTGGTAGTTTTCTAGGGAGAGGGAAGGTGCCTCCATCAGCCTAGACATTTGGAGGTGTCCTGTAGTCACTGCTGGCCTCCTGGAAGGTGGCTTATCTCCCCCTGCTCAGCTTACCGTATTTTCCCGAAAATAAGACCTAGCCGGACAATCAGCTCTAATGCGACTTTTGGAGCAAAAATTAATATAAGACCTGGTATTATATTATATTATATATTGTATTATATTATACCTTGTCTTATATTACATTATGTAAGACCGGGTCTTATTGTAAAATAAGACCGGGTCTTATATTAATTTTTGCTCCAAAAACCGCATTAGAGCTGATTGTCCGGCTAGGTCTTACTTTCAGGAAAACATGGTAGGTAAGTCAGGTCTCTGGAGAGGCCCAGCTGAGCTCCAAGCAAGGCCAACTGCCCCAGCCCCACCCCCTACACACACGCACACACACACGCACACACACTGTGTCTCCTGTAATCTCTTCATCCTTTTTTGCCGACACCAGTAGCGCCGGGGCTCTGCTGTTCGAGGCAGCATTACACGTGGCTGCCTAACATTGAACTGTAGCCGACGGATGCGCTCACCCTACTCAGATGCCCTCCTCAGCCTCCTGGGAACCTGTCAGGACTGAGGGATCCTGCTGGCACATGTTTCTCCCAGGCCCACGTCCTGTGGGCTATGGGTGGGTGCTCATGCATTTAGCCGAATTCATTAGCCACACTCAGCCAGCTCTCCTGGGGTGCAGTCCTTGCTCCAGAGCACAGAAGGGGCCGGGCCACTGGCCTCCTCCAGAGCCAGAATGTGCCAAACCCAGCCCATGCTTGGAGCAAAGCCAGGCCCACCCTCATCTGGCAGCCGATGCCTCCACCATGGTCCTCACCTCAGCCCTCTTCCTTCTTCTCCTCTCCACACCCACCTGGGCCTTTCTTGGAGACTCTTCCCGATCCCACCTGGCAGGCCCTGCTGATTTGTTTCTCATCAAACTCATTTCTGTACCTGAGGAACTTTCCTGCCCCTCCCCCACACTTCCGGAACTGTGGTCCCGGCTTCCCTGTGTGTGTACCTTGGTCTGCTCAGGCTGCCCTAACAAAATGCCGTCGACATGGGAACATAAGCAACAGGCCTTCATTTCTCACAGTTCTGGAGCCTGCAAGCCCAAGATGAGCGTGCCAGCGTGCTCAGGGTCCGGTGAGGGCCTGACTCTTGGTTTGCAGACGGCCACCTTTTCACTGTTCACGTGGTCTGTTCTCACCGCATGTACATGGAGAAAGATCTCTTTCCTCCTTTTCTTATGAGGGTATTAATCCCATTATGGGGTCCCACCCTCACAACCTCATGTAAGCCTAATCGCCCCCCAAAGGCCCCGTTTCCAGATGCCATCATACTGGGGATTAGGGCTTTAACATATCACTTAGCATAGGGACACAAACCTTCAGCCCCTAATAGGGCGTCACGGGGCTGTGACCCAGGTGTGGCCCGAGCCCTACCCCTGCCTGTGTCCCCTAGAGGAACTGACAGATGGGCTGGACAGGAATTTGGTGCAGGTTCTGAGGACCCGGGAACAGGGCTGGTGAGCATGTCTGAGCGGGATGTCCCCTGGTCAGACACAGGCCTCCGGCTCTACATTGGTCCCGTAGGGGCTGGCAGGGTGTCTCACAGGAGCCCAGATTCCAAAGAGGAGGCCCAAGAGAAGGCCAGAGGGTCCAGCAGCCTCTCCGGACACCTCACTCAGAGGGCAGAGCAGACCCTTTTAAGGCCTCGCACAGACTTGCTGTTGGACCCCTGTTCACTGCCTCTTCTCTGAGCCGCAGACTGGGTCAGGGTGGGACCACCAGCCTGGAGCGTCTGCCCAGGCCTGGGAAGTCCTCGTCCCGCTGGACTGCCCCCGGGCTGGGAGGCTGGGGGGCTGGGAGGCTGGGGGGCGGGGAGGCGGGGAGGCGGGGAGGCGGGGGATGTGGGCTAGAAACAGTGTGCTGCCTAGCCCCTCTGCCAGGGTCTGGACTCCCTTCGTGGGTTTGCCACTGTTTCATTTGGGGCCCTGTTTTCCTGGGGCGAGGAGGCCCAGGGTGGGCTGGGGTTTAGCAGCAAGGCTTGGCTCCTCCTCGGGAGGGAGTGCAGCTGTGACATGACCGGGGACGCTGTGACGTGTACTTGCTCATGGGCTCCTCCCACAGCCCTCAGAGACAGAACGAGGCTCAGACCAGGGCACCACGGACAGTGGGGCTGACTGCGAGGGTCAGGCACTCATGGCTTTGAGGCTTCTTAGAAATATGAGGGTTCGCACGGGCAGGGATGCGTGGGGAGGGGCCAGGTGACTGAGGACCCCCTCAGAGGCCAGAGGGGCCTGTGTGCTCCTCAGTCAGCCTGTATCCTCTCAACACAGCATGGCAGGTGTGCAGGCTGCTGCAAGTGCCAGGGTAACACTTGGTGGCCTCCTCGGTGGCACCTGCATGGGACTTCATTCACATGAACTTGTGCAGGGCAGGACCTCGCAGGGAGAGTGGGGGGGCCATCTGGGAGGTGGGGGTGGTCAGTGCCAGGACTGCCTGAACTTTTCTGACCTGCCAGCTGAGGGGACCCTGTGGAATCCACTTCTGAGCTGGTCTTAGGATGCCCTCTGCTGGTGGTGGCCAGAAGCTCAGCTCCTTCTTATGGAGAAAGGACTGCCATCTCCTCCATGTCACCATTCCTCACAGTAGGTCCCTTGGTGCCTGCCTCCTGGGCTGAAAGATCCTCTGTCGTGTCCCTGCCGAGCACCTCAGTGTCCCAGGACTCTCCCAGCCTGCCCCTGACATAGCCAGCAGCCCTGTCAGTCTGGCATCTCCAATGCTACATGGACGTTTCTCTAGGTGCCCACACTTTCTGGCTTCCCATGGGTGCACTGCCAGGCATGCCGTCTACCCACAGCAGGCGGGGTGAGGGTGAGTGACAATGAGTCATGGCCTTGGCATGCTGGCAGCCTTCCTTCCCTTCCACTCATGGTCTCGAAGGCACCAGCAGCTCGCATTTAAGTCATCAGCTTTCCTGAGGCAGGGACTGGCTGGCCACTGTGAGCTGAGCTGTGTGAGACAGACAGTGATGAGTGGCTTCTGTGCCCGGGCGTGTGAAGGGTCCTGGCCCAGGCACATGGACCTGCTGAGGACCCTGTGGGGATGGGGACAAGTGCCTCCTGCTGGGGAGATGCCATGGATCTTCACGTACTCTCATGAGTGTGCAGACCTGCTGGACCCTTTTTCCAGCCGTCACAACAAAGGGTGGGAGTTGCCTTCTCTGGGGTTTCTCCCCTGACGGCAGGTGCGCCTGGTGCCCAGTAAGCACCTGATCTCTCTCCCCTGGGCTCATGGGCTCCCAAGGGCAGAGGCTGCTACATGTTGCCACTCGCTCACTGTGCTGCCTGGGTGGGTGATGGAGCTTTCTGAGGCTCAGGTTTCTCATCTGTAAAATGGGCATGAGGTCCTACCCACAGGGTGTGGTGGTGGGGATCACATCTGATGATCAGGCCACGTGTTTGCACAGCACACCGGAACGTGCATAGGGAGGGCCAGCCATGTTGGCCTCTCCTGCTGGCCCTGTGTCCTCAGCCTGGCACAGCACTAAGCCGGAGGAGGGGCTTAGTGTGATGAGTGAATTACCAACTTGCCTTCATGTGCCCCTTCAGCAACCCCTGGAGCTGTGTGAGCCAGTGGGATTGTCCCTTGTCTTTCAGATGAAGTACCGAGCTGCAGAGGCACAGGGCTTGCTGGAGGCTTGTGCCTCTAGTTCTGCTGCTTGTTCAATGTCTGGGAAGGCTTCCTTGGGGGCAGCTGGTCGGCCCGAGCTGCCCGCCTCAGGCTCTAGGTGTCCAGGCAGGCATCAGAGATGTAACTCCTATGTAGGCACTGATTCTGGAGGACTAGGATGTGGGTCCCAGCTGTGGGTCCCTCGCCCAGCTTCCTGCTGCCCTCAGAACCAGACCTGGCCCTTAGGGTGACCACTGGGCTGCCCCCTCTCAGAGCACACTGAGCCCACTTCCTCCCCACTCACCAGGCTGCCCCATCCACTCCCAAGTGCCACGCTCTTCCTACCACAGGCCTGCACCATGATGGTCCCTTTGTGGGAGTGCCCCCTCCTTCACACAGCTGGCCTTTTGCCCCTTCTAGGTGTCCACTTGCTATCCCCGAGAGGCACAGGTCGCCCTGCGTAGAGGGGTCTGCCACCGTCAGTTCACAGCAGAGTTGGCTATAACACGCTCTCCCCGGCCTCTAGGCCAATGGCCTTTCCCTCGGCCACTCGCCCTCTTTCACTGGCTGAGCACCCAGGAGGGGCTCAGAAACTTGCGCAGAGAGGAAGTTGCATGCATGTGTGTTCACAGGCCAGTGCGATGGAGGGAACCCACTGGAAAGTGGGTCTGAGGGTTGGAGGTGGAGGCAATGAAGGCCCCCCGGGCTAGCCTGCTGCTAACCCGAGCCGCTGCCCTGCCCCACAGCACCGGCAGCTGCTGAAAGACAGCTTCATGGTGGAGCTGGTGGAGGGGGCCCGCAAGCTGCGCCACGTCTTCCTGTTCACGGACCTGCTCCTCTGCACCAAGCTCAAGAAGCAGAGCGGAGGGTGAGTGACACGCAGGCCCCCCCACGCCCGGAGGGGAGGGCTTCTGGGGGGCACAGGATTGGTTTTGTATACAGAGGAAACCCAGTTGTTGTTAGTTTGTTTTTGTTTTGTTTTTTTCTTTCAATGTGAGCCTGGAGAGGTCAGTCACTGTGTGACCAGGCGTTCTCTTTAAGGTACATTCTGTTTCCAACTGGACGTGAGGCCAGGCTCAGGGTCAAAGGTCATTATCAACACTCTGGAGACGTTCTGGGTTAGGGTCAACCAGACTATGACTTTGGGTATTAGGTTGGTGCAAAAGTAATTGCGGTTTTTGCAATTATTTTTAACCTCTTAAACCGCAATTACTTTTGCACCACCCTAATACTATTGGGGGACTGTCATGTTGTGACCCAGAAAGAGTGAGTGACAAGTCAGGGGGCTACAGGCCGTGGTGCAGGCTGGCAGATGGTGGTGGTGTGGCTACCCCTCCCGTGCCCTTGGCAGGCATTGCTAAATGATTGCTGCATTTTGTCTCCCCACACCTGGTGATAGCTTCTGCATTGTTTTCAGCGTAGGCTGCAGACCTCCCCCCAACCTCCCGGGGATCAGACCATCCAGATTGCACAGCCTGGAATGGAAGAAGGAAGGTCACACTGGGAAAGACCAGAACTGGCCAATTGCTGTGCTAAGTGGATTTAATCAGTCAACGCAGAAGAAAGCCTCAGTTTCCCCATCTGTCAAGGCAGGGGATTACACTGAGTAGTTCTGCAGTCCCTCAAACGCGACAGCTCTGGGGTGTCTGCAGTCCTGCCCTGACTCATTGGGTGGCCTTAACGTGCCCCCACGTAACGGAGCCTGTGAGCTACCACCGTCTGCGAGGCTAAGGTAGATCAGGGCTTGTCAGACCCCCTGGGGTCTGGGTCATGCGTGTGGAGTGCCCATTCCCAGGAGTCTCCGAGGCTGGTGGTCTTATGCCCGCCTGTTGCACAGACCACAAGCTGGGTTTTCAGGTTGGTAAACTGTGCATGGCCACAAAGTCAGGGCGCTCCAGCTTTTGCAAGCAGTGATATTAGCAAAGGAAGATGGTCAGTGTGTTAACATGCTCCTCCCACCCCCCCAGCAAAACCCAGCAGTACGACTGCAAATGGTACATCCCGCTCACGGATCTCAGCTTCCAGACAGTGGATGAGTCGGAGGCCGCACCCAACATCCCCCTGGTGCTGGATGAGGAGCTGGATGCCATGAAGATGAAGATCTCCCAGATCAAGAGTGACATCCAGAGAGAAAAGGTCGGGGAGAGGGGAGGCGGCTTCTGGAGCGGGAGTGGGCAGCAGCCCCGCGCACACAGGCCAGGGGGTGTGCTCTGCTGGCGTCTGACCCCACTTCTGGTCTCTGGGACCTGCTGGTCATCCTTGTCAGGCTGGGAGCTGTCTAGGACGTGGGGTGGGAGAGGTACCCAGCTGCCATGATAGGGAGAGAGTGCCCGGTCAGGGGTGTGGCCCCTCCAGGTGTCTTGGACTGTCCCAGGCAGGCCCCTGGTTGTTTCTGGAGAGGTTTAGAAGACTTTAGGAACAGTATTCTAGAATGAGCCCCACGTGTGTAGATTCAGCCCAGGCCAGAGCAGGGGCCATGCAGTGGCTATAGGCAAGGTGAGTCCCAAGAAAGTTGGGCCTTGGTCTAGGGACACTGGCTGAGGTGGGCTCAACAGGACAGGGGTCCTCCTCACTCCTCAGCCACCTGCCGGCCTGCTGCACCAGCAGATTGAGGAAAGCAGGGGGAGACCAGCATGAACACTGCGGAGTTTATTCGTCCAGATGGGCCTGTGGCCTCCGGGACGGTGTCCTGAGGCAGAGGGGAGGCCAGGGCTGCGCCTTAGGGGCTGTCAAGCCCTGCACACTGCCACTGCCACTGCTGCACTCGTGTATATTGTGCCTTTGTCTAGCAGCAGGTGGCACGGCCTCCTCCCCGGGATGGAGGGGCTTCAGGAGGGAGGCACACAGCACAGGGCAGCCAGGGTTTTCCTGACCAGGTCCTGGGGATGCATCTGGCCCTCCATCGGGGTCCTCACAAACACTCCCAGAAGCCCTGAGGCGGAAATGTGGGCGGATCTGGGAGGGGGAAGGGCCCTTGGGGTCACAATGGCCCCCTGAACATTGTCCAAGTTTGGAGAAATTGAAAGAAGGGAGGTGTGTAGAGGTCTCATTTTCTCTGCCCTCATGAGAGCAAGGACTTAATTCCTTCACGAAAGGCTGAAAAGCATATCCGGGGGTGTCTGCATTCCTTTCCTGACTGTCATTGGGTGGCCTTAACGTGCTCCCACGTAACGGAGCCTGTGAGCAACTGACTGAGACCCTGTGCCATGTTGCGCTGCCAGGTGGGGTTCCCGTCTTCTGTGGACCAAGCGTCGGGGGCAGTAGTGATGGGCCAAGTGGGAACAGGTAGCACTAGCCCCCGGGACGGAAATCTGACCGTGCAGCTCTCCCCACAGAGAGCAAACAAGGGCAGCAAGGCCATCGAGAGGCTGAAGAAGAAGCTCTCGGAGCAGGAGTCCCTGCTCCTGCTCATGTCCCCCAGCATGGCCTTCAGGGTGCATAACCGCAATGGCAAGGTCAGTGCCCCCGCAGTCGTGTTCTGTGCTGTCCCCAGGCAAACCCGCCTGCCCAGCCATGTGGCAGCTGTGGTCTCCGGCTCCAGTGTGGCCTTTTCCTCTGGAGAACATTCTAACCCCAAGAGAGGCTTGTCCCTGGTGGTCTGCACAGGCTCACAGGTCCCTCTGACTAGTGCTTTGGGCCGTAGCCCCCAAGTTGACTGGCAGCTGACTCAGCCCCCATAGCTGGGAAGGGGTTCTCCAGGGAGTCTAAAGAGGGTGGGGGGCTTGCACACTTGTGCAGACCTGGCCCTCGGTGGGGGGGGGGGGGGGCGCTGTCCAGAGACCTTTGGGCCAGAGAGGCACCTTCTCTCCTGATCCTGGCTCCTGGCACCATCTGTAGCCTGGGCCTCTCCCATGTACACATGGTGGGCAACACACCTGTCAGCCGCTGGGCTCTTTGGGAGCCTTGTCTCTGCGTCACAGCTCAGGGCTGTGGGTTGGACACAGGTGGTTGCGGCAGCATTAGCCCTCACCTCTGCAGATTCACACCTGGTAACCCTCCATGGCCCTGAGCTGTGACTTGTCACGCCCTGACCCAGGCAGTCCTGGAAGGAGGCTGGTGCCAAAGGCAGGCCTGCACGGGCCACAGGAGTGGGCCCCAAACCCGGCTGGCAGGAAGGGCCTAGAGTGCTGAAAGGGACGAGCCATGCTGTGAGCGTACCTGGCCCCCAGGCACCGGACAGCCAGAGGCACAGATGTGCCCCTGCCTTGGAGGGGTGTGCTTCAGGACTCCCCGGGGCGGTGATGGGGGACAGTGCCTTAGCTGGGACACGGATAAATGGGCTGAGTTCTCTTTCTCGCCTCCCAGAGTTACACATTCCTGATATCATCCGACTACGAGCGCGCTGAGTGGAGGGAGACCGTCCGGGAGCAGCAGAAGAAATGTAAGTGGCCTCTGCACCAAGCGCGTGTGCTTGGGAACGTCAGGGCTGGACGTCATCTCGTCCTGTGGTTTCAAACCTTTTGTTTCCTGGGCAATGGAACTCTTTAACCAAGTGAGATATCAGGTGGAGCTCTAACTTAGAAAGTGTATTGGAAAGAAGCTGTCCTGACGGCCCCCTGCCCTCCTTCCCGAGCCTCCCCCAATCCCCCGTGTACGTGCCCCCAGCTATCCTCCCACCTTTCCCCCGCCCCTAGGCCTTCCCTGAAGTCTCCTCCTGCCTTCTGGACCCCCCTACCCTGATCCCTGCCCACCCCCTGGGGCTCCCTGCTGCCTTCCCCTGGGCCTGCCACACACATAGTGTCCACCTCGTCTGCCCCCGCAAGGCCTTCCCCACACCCAAACACCACCTCATCTCCTTGGCCTCACCCAGTCCCCTCATCCCAGCCTTGGCCCCAAGGCCTTCCCCACACCCCCAGCAGCTGATGCCAAAGGGGCCACACACTGCACTGGCCCCACTCCCTTTTCCAAGCGGCCAGCACTTGACCATTCTCAGGACAAGACACTCACTCCCCTCTAGGATGGCCCCTTCTCTGGATACTTCCCTCCCATTAGCAGTTCTTTCTTCTCAGCTCTGATCTGCCCTTAGTCCTGCCTGGCAGTCTTCAGGGTGGGAAGGCAGACCCCACTCTGAGTCCTGGGGCCGCAGCTGCAGGGGGTTTCCCTCCTCCACCCCCAAGTTGTATGGTGGGATTCCTAAGCCCTCCTTGCTAAGAGATTCTCTGGTGTGCCCTGTGTGCCATTGTCCCTTGGGGGCCAGAATGAGCCACATCCCAGGTGGCCTGGTCCTCCCACAACCGTGCGCCATCTTGGTTCACGCTGCGCAGACATCGGGCTGGGCGCCTCGCACACCTGCCTGTCCTGAGCTCCCAGCCTGAGCTCCCGTCCCCCTAAGCTTGTCATTTGTGCCTGTGCTCAGCCAGATTCTCATAGTGCCCTTGCATCCGGGGATGGGGCGCCTGCAGCCCTGCCATCCATGCCCGCACCCCAGGGTTTCCTATAATAACCAGGGATCCAAACCATTTGCAGCATGGCGGCGTCTGTTTCCTATTCAGCGTTGTACCAGAAATAATCCCCTTTTCCTCATCTGATGGGGAGATAGGGGCCTGCGTTAGCAGAATAGGAGACAGAGTTGTCAGCTGTCTGTCTGGAGAGACCCCACAGGAAGATACTCCAGGCCCCTCTCTCAGAAATGCCTTGTGGCTGTGCTGAGGTAGCAGGCCAACTTCTCTGTAAGGGTTGTGCTAAGATTCCTCCTGCCCTCTGGGCCCTCCAGGGCCATGCCCCCCTCTGCCTCTTATCAGCTACTCCCCTGGGAGCAGATCACCCTGTCTTGTAGTGCCCCCTCACCAGGGTGTGCTGAGGGTTCAGTGGGGGGACATCAGAGAGTGCCCCTGGGTGTCCTGGAAGGTCTGAGGACCTGTGCAGACTGTGTTCTACCCTGCAGGTTTCAAAAGCTTCTCCCTGACGTCCGTGGAGCTACAGATGCTGACCAACTCATGTGTCAAACTTCAGACTGTCCACAGCATTCCGCTGACCATCAACAAAGAAGGTAAGCTGTCTTCCTGAGGGCTGCCAGCCCTTTCTGCTGTCAGTCTGTCCTTGGGACCATGGATTTCCATTCCGAAGGAATGTGTGTGCTGCTTAGAGCCTGCTGGCCTCTCCCAGAAGTGGAGGAGCAGTCTCTCCCCAGGAGGCCACCACCAATAGTTGAAGAAAGCGAGACTGATAATCTCCATCCTTCGTCCTGAGACACTCCTCAGACACCCTGTGCGCTAGGGCTGGTCCCACTCCCCTAGGTCTGGTCCCACTCCCCCTAGGGCTGGTCTCACTCCCCTGTCCTGCCAGCGACTTACATTTGGTTGTGCTGTGTCTTGCATTCACTATCACATACACTCATGTACACTCAGTCACACACAGAGATATGTGCTTGTATACACACACACACACACACACACACACATACCACATACACACAATCCATGTCACATGCTACCCTGCCCCCTTTTCTGTCCGTGTTACATTTAATCTCCCCCGGCCCCCCCCCATCTCCCATCTCCCCCCCAACTCCGGTTCAAGCCGTTGTTTCTCAGTCTAGTTGTGTAGGTCACAGCTCCCTGGCCCATGCTGGTGTTATGAGCCTTGTGCTCCCCCGGCTGAGGCTGTCGGTCACCAGTCATCAGTCAGACGCTCACAGCAGCTCTCGCCGGCTTCTGGCCGCTCACGCTGGCTGCTGGCTGCTCATGCTGCCTGCCGGGCACCCATGGCAGCACTCAGCAGCCCATGGCAGCTCACGCCAACTTCTGGCAGCTCACGGCAGCCCAGCTCCAGGGAGAGCCGTTGTTCACAATCTTAGCTGTAGAGGGCGCAGCTCACTGGCCCATGTGGGACTCGAACCGGTGACCTTGGCGTTAGGAGCATGCTCCAACCGCCTGAGCCACCGGGCTGACCCTGCATTTCATCTTGATCACTGGTCTGCCTGTGTTGTGACTACAACTAGATTCTAAGGCCCCAAAACAGAGGCCACCGTGGATATGTCTTTGGCCCATGACATCGCCTTGCCCCGTGCTGGGCAAATGGCAGCCACAGGGTGCCCCCTTGAGGGTTGATTGTGAAGCAGAGCCTGTCACCTGCTCCCTCTTTCAGGAGGACAGACACTCACCTCTCTGGTCTCTTGCACAGATGATGAATCTCCCGGGCTCTATGGGTTCCTGAATGTCATTGTCCACTCCGCCACCGGCTTTAAGCAGAGTTCAAGTAAGTGGCTGATCTGGAAAGGTAGGCGGCAGGGCACTGAGCCAGAAGGTGTGGGGAATCCGGGAAGTATGACCCAGCCGCTCAGCTGCTGGTGGTGGTTGATTCCCACAGACTCCCATGGGGTGTGGAGTTGTTTTCCTGGACTGTTGTTTCCCTGCCCTTTCCCAGGCCTCTCAGGTCCTGCTGGTGAGCTGACCCCTGGAGGCGGGTCTTGTCATTGCAGGGGCCTGAGTTTGCTGCAGACAGAAAATGCAGCTGAGGTTCGAAGCCAGGACCATGGGCAGCCCTACCTTGGTCCTGATCAGCGGAGTGGGTTTGGCTGCTCTGACAAGCCGAATGGAGACCCCTTTTCCTCCTTCCCCTCCAAGGGGGTGGGGTTCTCTCCCGCCTCCTGGAGCTGTGAGAGCAGTGAAGTCTGGTCACATTTTAATCAAGGTGCAGCACACATTGCACCTTTCAGCGTGGCATCGCCACACAAGGTCTCAGGGTCCCTTGTGGGAGGACAGAGAGCAGGCACTGTTCTGCTGAACTTTCCCACTGTTGCTACAAAACAAGAAATCCACAACAAGCCACAAAATAGAAAACATTTAAAGTCATGTATATGAGATAAGGGACTTGTATCCAGATTATATAGAGAACTCTTACAACTCAATACTAAAGAGACAACCCAATTAAAAAAAAAATGAGCAAAAGATTTGGGTAGACACTTCACCAAAGAAATCCAAATAGCCAATAAGCACGTGAAAAGATGCTCATTGTCTTAAGGAAATGTAAATGAAAACCGCAGTGAGCTACCACTTTATTCCCACTGGCAGGGGGATAATCAAAAAGATAAACAGTGTTGGCAGGGATGTGGAGAAATTGGAACCCTCAGACACTGCTGGTGGGGAGTAAAATGGTTCAGCCACCCTGGAAAACAGTTTCACGGTTTCTTAAAAAGTTCAACATGTCCCAGCAACCCCATTCTTTAGTGTTTCCTCTAGAAAAATGAAAACACGTCCACAGAAAGACGTGGGCATGAATGATAAAGCATGGTGATAAAGCATCCACACCATGGAACACTGCTCAGCAATAAAAAGGAAAGAACTGACACAGGCAGCAGCATCCGGAAACCTGAAAAAAAAATTATGCGAAACCAAAGAGACCAGATGCAAACGGCTGCGTGTTGTATTGCTGCCTGTGTATGAAGTTTTTGGAAAAGGGAAAATGTGAGACAGAAAGTCTGTCAGTGGTTGTCGGGGACTTGGGGTGCGAGGGAGGACTGACTGCACGTGAACCCAGGGGACTTTTGTCCTGAAATGATGGAGGTGCTGTTGGTACAGGTGCTTAAAGTTACTAAAAATCCTCAAACTGTACGAGGTCAGACAATTAAGTTCATGAACCCATCCTGGATAAAGTGCTCTATACCTCATTGCTGAATATCACTGTGGTCACCATCGAAAGTACTCCCCCCTCGGGAAGCTATGCACCGACGCCAGTGCCTAGTCCACCCTTCAAAGCAATTTTGGAATCTTTTTCTGCAATGGCCATCAGAGCTGTCATAGTATTATCCTTGATGTCCTGAATGTCATCCAAATATCTTCCTTTCACTATTTCCTTTATCTTTGGGTAAAGAAAGAAGTCATTGGGGGCCAGATCAGGTGAGTAGGGAGGGTGTTCCAATACAGTTATTTGTTTACTGGCTGAAAACTCCCTCACAGACAGGGCCGTGTGAGCTGGTGCACTGTCGTGATGCAAGAGCCATGAGTTGTTGGCCAAAAGTTCAGGTCGTCTAACATTTTCATGCAGCCTTTTCAGCACGTCCAAATAGTAAATTTGGTTAACTGTCCAGTTGGTACACATTCATAATGAATAATCCCTCTGATACCAAAAAGGTTAGTAACAGCATTGCAACAAGTTCAGGAACTTGTCAGACCTCGTACACTTACAGTGGATGGATTGTATGGTATGCAAATTACACATCTGTGAAGTCTTAGCACACTTAATTGTTCCCCTGAGAAGCTGGCCTGCCTCTCTCTCTCTCTCTCTCTCTCTCTCTCTCTCTCTCTCTCTCTCTCTCTGTCTCCTGCTGTCCCCTAAATGCTGGTGTTTTCCGGGGTTCCACTGAGCCTTACTCCCTCACTGCACATACTCCATTCTCCCCACCCCTGAGGGCCCTTCCATCAATGCAGAGGATGCCTGGCACTGCCTTCCCATTCCCACTTTTTCTGTTCTCCCTCTGTCACCTTTCCATCGGTCTCCTCAGTGTCCCATGCTCTAAACTCTGCGTCCCCAAACTGAACCGGTGACTTGTGGCCCCCAAACTTGCTTTTATTGGATGTGCTGCCCCAGTGAGAGGTGCCACCTCCACTGGGTAGCCAGGCCAGAAACCACCATCCTGGTCAGGGGTCGTATCAGTAAGGTGTCCTTCGCCCTCAGTGCAGTTTCTTTATCATCTCTGGCTACCTGCCACGCCCTTTGTCCAGCCCCCAGCAGGGGCCTCCTCCCTGCTCTGCACCGCCAGGCCTCGCACCACACCTCCCCCTGCACCCCACGACTCTCCCCACACTGCGCTGTTTTCAATGCCCAGCACTGGCCTGCAGCGCCCTTGGCCCCAGTTTACCTGCTAAAACCCATAGCAGGGTCTGCACATGTCATAGGCATTCCCCCAGCCTCAAGTCCGCCTGGTAAGGGTGGCACACTCCCTTCGGCCCAGCCCACCGGCTGTGCGGCCCTGTTCACCGTAGGGGCTTTGGTCAGGGTTTGCTGAGTGACCAAATGAGCAAAGGTTCTGAGCGGTGCCGGTTCCCAGATGCACCCGCAGGGCAGGGTCATGTAATGAGGGCTGCTCTGGTTCAGTATTTGTATTTAAAAAAAAAATTCAAGACCGTTTTTTTCTGATTTCAAAAATACAGCCTACTTTTATAGACAGGGCAGTTGGTATGGAACGGCGCGGTCACCCTCTCCTGTCGCTCTCCCACAGATCTGTACTGCACCCTGGAGGTGGACTCCTTTGGGTATTTTGTGAATAAAGCCAAGACACGAGTCTACAGGGACACGGCTGAGCCCAACTGGAATGAGGTGAGGTGCTGCTTCCTGCAAGTCTTGAATGCGGATATTGTCCTTGGAGAGCGTCTAAACCCCCAAGGGCTCCCAGCGGCTTCCCCAGCTAGCTGACAAAGCAGCCAGCTTTCCGGGAATCTCTTTCGGGGAGGGGTGACTCATCCAAGAGTTGTTATCTCTGTGTTCCTGAGAATTTTACCCTCCCTCCCCCGTCACAAAGAAATGACCTATTTTGCTGGAGAAGTGTTTGGAACTTACAAGGGCCTTTTGTGCTGCCTTTGTAATCCCTTAGTGTTTACTTGGTAGGTTTCCATAGTGTTTTTTCCTCCGAAGTTGGAATGAGCTGTCTGTGACCCTCTTGGTTTCCGGAAGCCTGGGGCTCTGCTGTGGGGGGCTGTGATGGGAACCTGGAAGGAATGTTCCTTTTTGCTCGTCCCGGGCACTGGATGTGTGGGTTGCTGCTCTGTTTTCCTACACCTTGGAGAGCTGTTGTGTAGCCTGCTTACCCTGCTGGCTTACCTTGAGCCTTTGTGAGTGGAGGATGATGGCAGAGCCGCCAGTCTTGATGAAATCTCCAGATCCATGAGAGATGCCATCTCTGGGCTTCTGGAGCAGCTGCCGCCCTCAGCGCCTCATGCCTGAGCATGTGGTGGAGGCCACCGGGTTACAGAGAACTGCCACCCACCCACCTGCTCCCCTGCAGAGCAGGAAGCTAAGAACCACCAGGCTACCTGGTCCCCGATGCGGCATCATAGTCGGGTGGTGGGGCTGGAACCCTGATCTCATTTCTCAGCGTCCAGTACTCTGACCATTAGACTTGCTGCCTCATTAGGACTGGGGCACAAGGAGTGGATAGATTTACCTGGTCATTATAGCTCTGGGCGTTCCTGCAGAGAGGTCTGTGTGTCTGCTGTGATGAGGTGGGGATCAGAGCCAGATGGATCCATCACAGAAAGCTTTGCAGACAGCCAGAGGGCCGTGACCCAGTAGGCAACAAGGTAGGGTGTTCTAGACGTCATGCAGAGGGTTCAGGTGCAAGCCAGCAGTGGGGGCTCGAGGGACCGAGGCACAAGGGTTCCACAGCAGCAGGTCACCTGGCGGCCGCCCTGGCTGTCCCCTCAGCTTCTCCAGGGGCCGTACATGTTCCTGGAACACAAACCCTCCCCACCCCCATTTAGGCTCAGAAGCATCTACTTTGGGTTTTTCCCCTTCACCTTTCTCCACTTCCCCATCAAGAACTCACCCACAAAAGCATTGGTGTGAAATGCAGAATTTCCTGAAGGTATGTGGGTTGATGGAGGAGAAAGTTAAACCACGCTACCCCAAACAGACAACTTGAAAGCCCACAGGAGCAGTTCTTTTTCCTCTTAGTCCCTCTCTCTCCTATATCACCTCCTGGATTCATTTTTATTCCCTTTCAGATAGACTACTTTTTAGAGCATCTTAATTCCACAGCAACGCTGAGCAGAAAGGACCGAGACTTCCCATTACACCCCCTGCCAACCCGCACAGCCTCCCCACTTTGTGTGATCAGTGAACCTACATTGACACTCGTTATCACCCCAAGTCCATAGAATGTCTGCATTTGTAACCAGCTCCCCTGAGCTGAGGCAGATAGCATGGGGACCGCCCGCCCCTTGAGATGCCGGCGTAAGGAGTTTGGATTAGGTCTGAGAGTCACTCAGAGCTTCTATCTAGAAGCATCGAGACTGGGTCACAACGTGACTCTCACAGGGATGGAGCTTCAGAGGGTCTGCGTCCCAGGACTGCAGTAAGGATGGTCTCAAGCCCCGCGTCCGTTGGGGCAGTGAGGAAGCTGTGAGGAGCCGCAGTCCTAGGGCCCCTTCGGCCCGTAGCACTGACTGCCACACGCTTGGACCTGTCTGTTACAGCGGGACTTTCCTTCTTTCTTGGGGCTGCAGGAGTTTGAGATTGAGCTAGAAGGCTCCCAGACCTTGAGGATTCTGTGCTACGAAAAGTGTTACAACAAAACGAAGATCAGCAAGGAGGACGGCGAGAACACAGACAGGATCATGGGGAAGGGCCAGGTCCAGGTAAGGCCGCCGTCTGTCTGTCTGTCTGAGTGTCTGCTGCGCCCCATCTTGGTCCCCAGAGGAAATCCAGTTCAACTGGTTTTTCCAGCTGGGGCGTCAGTTCCTCAAGGCAAACAGTTAGCTGTGCCCTGGGCTGCAGTGGGCAGTTACGAGGCCAGCTCTTCTGGGAAAAGCACAAGAGTCTCAGTCTACCCACTGGACACCCCCTCGCTGGCTTCTACACCCAGGTTTCAGAGGGTGCAGTGCAGGCACAGTTTCCCCCAAGAGTTGGTATAAAGCCCCCTGGTTGGCCAGGACTAAGTGTCCATATCCGACCAGCGAGGGGTCCCGAGTCCTCAGGGAAAACCATCCGACCCTCAGTCCTTCAGAAGTCTGCCAGCCCCTGGAAGCACACCACCAGCTTTCCCACGTCTCGGCAGCCAGGAGCTGTGCCACCTGCTTTGTTTCTTGTGGCCTCACCTGCACAGTTCTGCTTCCCATGGGAGAAAGCCCTGGTTTCAGCTTTTCTTATAGGGCGTCTCATCAGAGCCGGCTAAGCAGTTCCTCCCACCTGGCCCTGGAGGGCAGACTGCTCCTTGCTCCCCCTGTTCCCCACAGGGGGAAGTGGCGTGGGCATTCCAGGTGTTAGTGGGGCTGACCAGGCTCTCAAGAAGCCCCACCTCCCTTCCCTTCCCTAAGGGCAGGAAGTAACAATCCTTTTGTGGTAAAATGCTGAGCAGAGAGAGGGTGACTTGTCCCTGAGTAATTTGTCGTCTGGTGTGGGCCCACATAGTCATTATTCAGACTAGCGAGTCCTCATTTTGTGGTGGTTCTGGTTCCCCCAAGTTCTTGGGAGATGAACCTTAGAAGCTAATTAGGGGACTCTGGCTCAGGGCCTCCGGGAACCCCTTATACCTTGACACCAGATCTAAAAGAAGAGATGCTCCTCTGTCCACCCTGTTCTTGCCCCCACCACCCAGCCACGAGCTCCTAGGAGAGCAGGCCCTTGACCTCGGCTGACCCACAGACAGGACCTGGGTCTAGGCTCTCCTAAGGTGGGAGGCGCCCAGGATGGCTGGGAAGACCAGTCTGCGGTGATGCTCCAGTGAATTTCCTAAGGTTTGCGTGTTGAACAGTGCAGCAGCCTTGGGAAGGTGGGATTGTTGGCTCCTCTCTCAGGTGGGGATGGTCTGGCTGCGGGCCCACAGCTGCTCAGTGGGTGTCCTGGCCCTAAGACCTGCCTGTGGCATAGATCTTGGGTGAGAAGGGGATGGTTCCTCCTTGTTCCCTGTCAGCCCCATGTTTCATCAGGACATTTGTAGGATCTTGGCAGAGAAGGGCCTCCAAGTTGAAGAAGCATAAATGCAAGGCAGTGTTTATCAGTCATCCTCCTTCTGGCGTCCTGCTCAGGGATCTGTGACCAGCCAGGTCCCTCCCTCCACCAGGGCTCCCCTTCCCATGTGAGCTTGGTGTGGGGCCCACCTTGACAGACGGATCATTGTGTGGGGATGCTGATGCTTCCTGCTTTACAACTCGTGCGCTGAGACCCAGCCCTATATTTCCACGTAGATCTCGTTCACCCTCTTGGCTTTATGGGGTGTCCCGTGGAGTGAGTCAGCCACATGCACGGGCTGGTGTGCCCTTGAAGACACTGAGACAGTTTCCAGATGTTGCTATTCCATGATCATTCTGGTGCTGGGCTCCTTAGAGAACCTGTGTGTTTTGGCACAGTCAGAGCTTGTCCCTTTCAGTCTACAACCTCTACCCTGCTGCTCAACGACAGCTGCACTCCCTTTGCTCCCCTCCCTCCTCCCTCTCCATGTTCATCTCTGCCCCCAGCTCAGGTACCCCTTCCACACCCAGGCCCAGCCCTAAGTCTTGCAGAGCCCCGTGGCGAGCCAAGGAAGCCAACAGGCTGGGTGCCTGGCTCCTTTTTTCAGCTCAGAATCCACTGACCTTTTGACTCAAATCGTCCGAATTCTCCACCACTAGAGTCCTGGGGATGGTGGGATTTGAACCAGAGCCTCCAAGCACTGTCGCTGCGTCACCAGGGTCTCAGTGGAAAGGAGAAAAGAGCCCATACTCTTCTTCCTCTTGCATTGAATCAAGATCTCTTTGGAAACCCTTTGCCACGACCTACTGGGTATACACAAAATATTTCTTTATGCACAACCTGCGCTCTCCTCTCCGACAGTCTGAGCAAGCCAAGTGCGTGCCTCACGCTGTCCTGGGGAAGAAGAGCAGTGAGGTTGTGGCCGGACAGCGAGGGGCATCTCTCCAGGTCCCTGGTTGTCCTTTGCTCCTTTCTCTCCGATCCCAGCCTGTTTCTCGATCTGTTGTGCTCTGAGGGGTGTTCCTTGGCGAGAGCCCTCCAACAGTTCCTTCTAGAAAGACCAAGACGTGAGATGGGAGGGAGGTAGAGAACATGGGCTCTGCTAAAAAACAAAGAAGGAAAAATTATGACACATGTTGACACAGCAAGGCAGACTTTTTTCTAAATATAGACTTTATTTATCACCAACAATCCAATTTTAGAATATTCTCATCACCCCAAATGATTTCCTCATTCCCACTGACAGTCACTTCCTGTTCCCACCCCCCAGACCCAGAGACTGTCGAGATATGTGTAGGGAGCATGCAATAGGAGAAATACGGGGTTCAACTTGGAATACTACAAGGAAAAGTGGGGATTTCTAACCAAGGAGCAGGGTGAGGCGCTGTGAATGGAAACCTCGGGTAAGGGTGGGGTGGTTCTGGCTGAACAGACCTAATGGGATTCTTTCTGAAGGCAGGCCGGGGCGATCAGACATCCCCTGGCTGCAGTCGGGATGAGGAATTTGGTCAGTTGTCAAGGGTAATTCTGGATGGGGGATTCTGGCTAAACTGACTTAGCAGAATTCTTGCTAAGAATTCTGGAAATCTGGCTCCCAGACATGCCCAAGGATGAGGCTTAGAGGAGCTCAGAGGAGCCTGGCTAGAGTTTGGTCTAGGAGAGACTTTGTCAGCTCCCTCGCCCACCACGCTTCCTGTGACCTAGGGAAAGTCATTGTTCACTTGTGTCCTCCCTCACCTGTAAACTGGGGTGGGGGCCTTCCGTGCCCAGTGCGGCTGCTCTTATTATTTGTAGTCATTGTTAGTGGAGAAGGCGAGCTTCGGTGGGAGGGATGAGTGGGAAGTCTGGCCCCGGAGCCACCATTAGCTGGGAAGGAACCCCAGCGCAGTGTGGGGGTGTTTGTGACTCACGTCATAGGTGGCTGGCTGGGCCCCTGGAGAGTCAGGCAGCGGCTTGTTAATGAACCGGGATCCCCCGGAGGAAGAAGGAAGGAAGTCAGAGGAGGAGCGGTGATAATGCTCTGCCACCCAGCCAGGCCGCTTTCTCTCTCCCCCAAACCTGCAGACCCTGGGGGTGTCTGGGGGAGGGCAACCGTGACTCCCGGGGCCCAGCCTTCCTGAGACCAGGTTTTTCCCAGTAAACTCAGATGCCTTCCAAGAGAGTCCATGTGGGAGGAGCCAGTAACCCTGCTTGATGTCCTGCTGCTGGGGGTGGGGTGGGAATGGCGTGGCCTATGTCCCCCCAGGTGTCCGTTACCCTCCATATGCACCTTGACTCATAAGTTGAATGAAGAGCGTCTCCTGTGAGATGTAGAAGGCACAGCATCCTGGGAGTGTGCACGGGGTGCCAGGGAGAAGTCCACATCTGGCCATGGGGACAGAGGCACAGCAGGCCCTGAGGGGCCCCTTCAGAGGGCCATGGGATAGAATCACGTCTCCAGCAAAGCTGCTTGTCTGGGCAGGAGGTGTCAGAATTACCTGGGGAGCTGGGTCCCCAGCTCCCAGGGCCGGACTCCAGGATCAGTCTGCTTTTACTCCCCTACGAGGTGCTGCTGAGCCTGAGGTTCAGGAACCACCAGCCTGAGTCTCAGGTTTTGGTGTTTGCTCTTCAAATGATTGTTCTGGGTGAGTTGCCAGGCCCCCACTTCCTCTCCTGAAAGATGCAGGCTCCATGAGCGGGAGGTGGAGGGCTCCACCTCCTGAACCTGGGCTAGGTGAGCTGGTTTGTTCAGAGCATCAGGCCCTGGGCCAGAAAAGCAAGAGGACACAGTGTACATCAGGGACACAGCCCTGGGTTGCCAACTATCCAGGTGCGCCAGTCCGAGCCATGACCTGCGGGCAGGTGCAGAGTCCCGGTGAGGGTCCTCTGCGAGCCAGTGCTGAGTTTCAGCGAGCCGTCTGAGCAAGCAAGACCGCCCCAGTCTATCCTCAGACACCATGAGTGCCCCCCCACTGATTGAGGGTCTCCTGCATGCTAGGCCCCAGGAATCCTGAGAATGAAAAGACATCTGCCCTGAGCCTTCACAGTCCTGAAAGCAGAGGCTTGGGAAGGAAGGCTACTGCAGACGTGCTGCAAGCCTGAGCAGGCCCTGCCCGGGACAGCCGGGCGGCTTGGGTGGTGCAGTTATTTGGGGAGAGTCGGGACAGAGAAGCCTTGGGATCACTGAGTCTGGGCTTCAGAGGAAAGATTTTCCTAGATGGAGATGTCAGCATCCTAAGCTCCAAGACCAACAGGAGCACAGATTCATGGGAACGCACGGGTCTCGGTGTAGCTGGAGGGCCGGCCGGCTGAAGGAGTCCCGTCAGTATCCTGACTGGGTGCTGCCGAGGCAGGACTGGAGCCTGAAGGCACCGCCCCAGTGCCAGAGCTGGGACCAGCATCCAGGAGGAGTCCCCAGGGTCGGCAAAGCCCAGGACAGTTGGAGCTCTACAGCATTGGGAACTTCTTCCTTCAGTCTTTTACTTCTCTCTTCTGTGTGAATTTTCTATGTTGCTGAGTCTCCTCAGCCCAGTTTCTTCTACTTAGAGGGTAACTTTATATCAGGTCCTAGAATTTTGTGTTTTGTTTCTCCTGATCTTTTGCATGTCTAGCTGGGCTCACCACTCGCATTCTTGTGAGGGCATCAGAGTTGGCTGGGTTTTTGGTTTTGTTGTTTGTTTGATGTGAGTCTCAGATGAGCCTGGGGCCTGGGGTCTCTGGTTTGACACTTGCTTTATTCGAAGCTGGGGCCCAGTCTGTATGTAGTTTCCCAAACTTCTCTGCCAGCCTGTTACTCGCCTTGTGACAGCTACACACCAGCCCTCACCAATCTGTGAGGTCTGTCCACTTTCAGGCATCTCCCCATTTGACTGCCAGTTCTGTGGCACTTGTACCCCAAGAGCCCCCCACAGTGCCTGGCAACAGCAGTGGGAATGTGGAGATGCCACCAAGACATAAACACATGTTCACAACAGCGCTGCCCATGACCCCAAACTAGGCCCCCAGGTGTCCATCAGCTGGTGAGTAGATACACAAAGTGTGGCACATCCACACCGTGGAATATTATGCAGCCATAAAAAGGAAGGAAATCCTGACTGGTGCTATAACGTGGATAAACCTTAGGGACATTATGCCAAGTGCAAAAAGCCAGACACAAAAGGGGAAGTTCTATGTGATTCCACTTATATTACGGTCCTAGAATAGGCAAATTCCTAGAAACAGAAAATAGAGTAGAGGTTATCTGGGGCTGGAGGAGGGTGGGGATAGGACGTTACTGCTTGGTGGGGACAGAGTTTCTGTTTGGGACGATGAAAAAGTTCTGGAGCTGGATGGTGGTGATGGTTGCACAACACTGTGGATATACTTAATGCCATTGAATTATGCACTTAAAAATGGCTAAACTGGTAATTTGTATGTTATGTCTATTTTACCACCTTTTTTTTTTTAAAGTTCACATGCCCACAGGGTCCCAGGATCGACATGGGAGCTCAGATGGGGCAAATCATACCGTCATGACAGCCCCGACCACCAGAGGGCGCTGGTGACCCCTGCTGGGTGCCTCCCTCAGCCATTCCTCGCAGCCGCCCCTGTAAGAGGGCAGGCACCTGATTCTCAGCAGCCCTCGTGCATGTAGCGAATGCTCACTGTGCCAATATATTGTACTGTATATACATCCAATATATTTCCGTTATATATAACGTACGTACATGTCTGGGCACAGAAATACCACAATGAGTAAGACAAAAGCCTTGTCCTCAGGGAGCTTACATTCTAGCTGGGAAGGCAAACATCAAGTAAAACAAAGACTAGAGCCATGGAGACAATGTCAGGCAGGAAGGAGATGGGCTGAGGGGGAGACATGGCTTTTAGTTGGGGGGTCAGGGATGGCGGTCACTGTTATAAAGGCACAGAGAGTCCTGCCTTCTGTCACAGGATGATGGCAGGGCCACACACGTTCTGTCCACATGGCCATTCACCACGCTGGGGCATCCGGTGTGCTTCGCGGGGGGTGGGGGGATGCCTTTCTGGGTGCTTTGTGCAGCGCTCATATGGGTGAGATGTGGCCCGTGTCACAGGGACGTGAGCAAGAGAGAAACTCTTAAACGCCGACTTGGAGGGTGCTGGCCCAAGGGGTCTCTAGTACGAGGAACATAAAATGGGTAATGTTTGTTTTTAAAAAACATTTAAGGGAGATTTTAGGCAGTAAAAGTTGTGAACATGTAACCACGTGAACAAATCCTTCCTGTACAGAGTCCCCACTATTTGTCCTGATGAAACGTACTGCTGCCACTGTGGAGAGAATGTGGCAGTGGTGACCTGGACCCTCCTGTTCTATTGAGGTCCATTTTGGGGTCCTCTGTCTTTTTCCTTTAACTGGCATACCAGACAATGCATCTATTTTAAGTGTCTAATTCAATGATTTTTAGTAATTTACAGAGTTGTACAACTGTCACCAGTAATTCAGTTTTAGAATATTTCCATCACCCCAAAATGATTTCCTCATTCCCACTGACAGTCACTTCCTGTTCCCACCCCAGGCCCTGGCGGCTCTTGTTTTTTTATCTGTAGATTCTGCAGATTCTTATGAATGGAATCATACTGTGTTATGTAGTCTTTAGTGATTGGCTTCTTCCACTTAGCATAATGTTTTTGAGAGTTGTCCACAGCAAGTGTCGGCACTTCATTCTTTTTTATGGCTGAGCCGTCTGTCATATCTGTGCGTCTATCCTGTTTTGTTCATCCATTCCCTAGTTGATGGACACTTGGGTTGTTTCCAGCTCAGGGCTATTACGGTTAGTACTGCAGTGAACCTACGCACACAGGTCTTTGTGTGGACATATGTTTTCTTTCTTCTAGTATAGATACTTAGGAGTGGAATTGCTGGGTTGGTCATCCAAGTCTAACTGTGAGGAGCTGCCCTACTTTTCCAGAGCGGCTATAGCCTTTTACATCCCCAGTGGCAGCGTGGAAGGGTGCCCGTTTCTCCACACTCTCGCCAACACTTGTTATGGTCTGTCTTTTTGATGATAGCCATCCTAGGGGAGGTTGCTTTATCTTTTTAAGTGGTACTAGAGCTTAGTTGGGATTAGAGAAGGGCAGTGAAGTTAAAAATACGGGTGATGGAGCTCAAGAGAGCAGATTGTGGTAATAAGAGGAGAACCGACCAGATTTCTGTCCCAGAGAGGTTCTCTGGTCATCTCTTAGAAGACCCACCCCAGGAAGTAGGTTATGGTCAAACGTGGAGCTCAGTCAGGAGCGATGGGAAAGGAAGCCCTGCCGGTCCATCCTGGGCGGTGATGGTGGCACGGAGGAGAGTGCAGTCTGCGAGGAGGCGACTGAGGAGGGAATGGCATTTCCTCCTGTGGACAGTGCAGCCCTGCCCCACCCTCCTCGGCCTAGGGAGGGTGAGAGGATGCCCTGTGCTCGTCTACCAGTGACCCACCTGGCCGTGCTTCCTACCAAGCAAGCAGGGCAGCCCTGTAGTCCGCAGCCAGGCTGCTTCAGGGCAGCACTCAAAGCCTGCCCCGCCTGGACTAGGCCCTTTCCACCCACTGCCTCCCTAGAATGGACTTGAAGTGTAATTTTCTAAGCAGACCTTGGGGCAACTGTCCACCAGGCTTGCCATCCACACTTGTTCCTCTGAGACCCTCACCTTGCCCAGCCCTGAAGGGACAAGCAGGACCCAGACCGTCCAGACCACCCTCCTGAGAACACTAGGTGTGAGCAGACACCCCCCTTTCCCATGCAGTCCCCAGCCCCGAGCAGCATGCGCGGTTGTTGCTGCGATCTTGAGACCCCGAGGGGGCGTGCAGAACGTGCTCACATTTTCCCCAAGACACCATTTCCTGGATTTTTCCAAATCCCCACTTGTTTACTTCTCTGGTGCTTTATATAGCCACTCAAAAGAGCATACCAGCCTTGAATGTTGTTTGGGCTGGACTGAGCGACCCACGGCCTCGTTGTCGTGTTTTTCTTCATGCTGCTTCCGCTCTGCTTAGCACGCTCTGTTCTTTGGAGCTCAGCCAGCCTGGAGTTGGCCTTTCCCATTAGAGCCTCCATCCAGAGCCACTGTGAGGGCTGGGGGCCCAGTGACGAGACACCTGCAGCGTTGTGGCCGAGGCCTCACTCTGGAGGCCGGCTTGTGCCGCATGCAGCCTCTGGGGCCAGATGGCTGTGGGTCTGGACCTCAGTGCTGGGGGTGGGTGATGGCACCGAACCCCCTCATCAGTGGACCAGCTATTCGGGAGTGGGTGCGGGTGTCCTGTGCCCCAAGTCCATCTAAGGCAGTGCATTGCCATTATTGGGGTTACTGGAGGGTCCCCAGAGCATGTCCTGCCATGAGGTGGACTGGCCAGGCAGACGTATTACTCAGCGTCTCCAAACATGCCGACAGGAAACCAGCCACTGGAAAAGGAAGCTTGGCTTTTCTGGGCCTTAGAGAAAACTGTGACACGATGGAGTTCCCGTAACCAATAGGCTGTTGGTGGGGATGTTTTTCCCACATGGAGACCAAAAAACATAGAAAGGATAGGAAGCTTTGACCTTGGCAGGCTGGCTGCAGGGGCGGGGCTTCCTGCAAAGCCTGGTCAAAAGGGCGAGGAGGCCGGGGGCTCCCCGTGCTCCTGTCCAGCAGTGCTGTCCTCTCAGAGTGGTAGGACCAAGGATGCGAGAGTCGCTGTCAGCCCTCGCCACCATGCCGGGCCTCCTGCGGTACTTCCACTCCAGCCGCGCCGGCCAGAGCCAGGCGGAAAAGCACCTGTGTTGTGCTCGCAGCAGCGCCCTGTGGACCTACATCCGAAACCTCGTGTGCAAGGGCAAGGTGGGCCAGCGGGTGGGCCGTGGTCTTCCCGGGGGCACGTTGGGGCAGGGTCCCTGCTGCCGGGATGTCAGCTGCACTTGCCAATTCTCAGTTCTTAAAGAGAGAGGGGCCCAGTGATTACTGTTCTCTGGAGAGAAAGGGAAGGGCGTCTCCTGCCGAACCTGCTTGTTTTCCCTTTTTTAAAACTCCCAGTGGTGGTGTTGAATGAACTCTCCTTGGGAGCAGGAGGAGCGGCGCCTGCCCCCTTCCTTCCTGGGCCGCCAGAACACAGTTAGGGGTCACGGAGCAGCAGTCCACTCCCCTCACCTCCTGCCACATTTCATCTGGTCGAGAGCTGAGAGCTCTGCTGGCCTCAGAGTGTGGGAGGGGCGTGATGTCACCCCCTCCTGCCTCCCCTGGGGGAGCTGTTATCTGGGATTCACTCTACTGGGGAAGCACCACTGGGGAGGTCTCCTTTCCTGAGTGGCTTGTGACTGCTGGTCCCTGTTTATAGTCCCTGCCACTCAGGGTGGGGTCCCTGTAGCCCGGGAGTGTCACCCCTAAGGGCCACCTGGGACAGATGCCGAATGAGAACCTGTGACCACACAGTACCAGAGGGAGATGCTTGGGCACTTGTGGTTTTTCTGGGTCATTCTGTCTCTCTATTTCAGATCCTTGGGAATATTGAGTAGTAGGGCCCAGAAGGGGAGGTGAGGAGGCTTACCCCCCAGGAGTACCTGGGATAAGCCCTGTGTGGAGCAGGTGCACAGGACGGGCCCAGGTGCACACACCTGTGAGGCCGAGGCAGCCGGGCCTTGTTTTCCAGCCACCTCCCCAGTACAAGGCCCAGGTAGATGGCTGTGGCCTCTGAGGTCCCTGGCAGGATAAATGTGTGACGCTTGTCCTGATTCCCCTTCAGACCTGGCACTAGGCTTAGTAGCGTCGTGTGTTTGTGTGCTTATGTGTGAGCAGAAATCACGAGCGTAGTCCCTGCTATTAACGTTCCTAACAGTAGAAATGACCCATCGTCCAGAGCAAGGGATGTCATCACGAGGCCCAGTGTGAGGAGTGGCCGGTTATATGGTGTCAGACGTTGGGTCCCTGACCTGGCTTCACACCAGAATCGCCTGGGGAGGTTTCTAGTCATTGGAACCTCAGATCCCACCCTGACCTGCTAGTCCAACTTCATGGGTGGCACCCGGGAAGTATTTTCTTAATATCTCCCCAGAACAAGGGAGATGGAGCCTTCATGGATGGGAGCGCATGGCCCGACCACAGAAGGTGGGGAGTCTTATATGGCAGCACAGACCATTAGGTGACATTGACAGCATGCTCCTGCAGACCAGCGCTTGGGCAGTGGTCTGCAGGGGTGGAAGTTTAGAGGTGCTTCCTGTAGCCCCCTCACTACCTTTGTGTTGTAGAGCTGGGCTCTGGCTCCTCTGGGCCAGACTGGCCCGGGTTGGAGGCCTCTCCTGCATGAGCTCCTGCAGCCAGACCACAGTGTGCACTATGGGAGGAACAGTGTCTCAAACTCTTAGATGATATTGCCCCCAGGAGGTTGCTACTGAAATGGGGCTTCCCGAAATGTCACTTCAACTGACTGTTCAGCCCTGCCTGAGCTACACGTAGCACCTGTGATGATTGGTGAGGGGGAACAGGGTGGCCTTCCCGCTCCTGGACTCCCAGCATGAACTTGACCTCCCATCTGGACAGGATGGAGGGAGAAGCAGGGTACAGGCCCCGTGGTGTCACCAACTCACACCCAGGGTGAGCCTGGACCCCAGACAGCAAAGATCTGGGAGCAGCAGGGCTCTAAGTTTCCAGGGTTTCCAGCAGGTCCTCTCCTCTCTATGGACCCCACTTGGCCTCTGGGTAGAGGTGCCTGTCGAGGTCCAGCTCCGGTTCTGACTTAGGTGTAGAGAAGTAACAGGCTTGGGCTGCTGCCTGGCAGGGCGTCTGATAATTGTGGTGCCTTGCTTTCAGCTGGACCCCCAGACCCTGCAGGACAGAGACTGGCAGCGGACTGTCATCGCCATGAACGGGGTACGTACCCACAGGGCTGTTACCCCAGAAGGTGCCCACTTACCCCAGAAAGTCAGGGTGGCCCTGGTTCCTTCTGGAACAGTTGGAAGGAGGCTGAGCCTGGGCTAGTGTGAGAGAGGGAGTATGGCTGGAGGAAGGAGAGGTCCTGCAGGACAGAATTGCTGCCCAGGAAGGAATCCATGTGGTGGCAGGAGTGCAGTCACTGGCCAGACACTGAGCATCCCTCCCGACCACGGATCCAGGGGCACGGCTGGGACAGGCAGGGCCTCTACCCTGGAGTCGGCCCATAGAAACGGAGGCCCCTGATTAGTCCTCAGTGCCCTTAAAAATACTAATCCCACAGCAAGAAAGGGCTGGGCATATGTGACAAAATGTTAACATTTGACAGGTAACTCATGGCTTTTTATTATTCTCTGTACTTTTTCTCTAGTTATCGTTTTATGATTAAGAAAGAAAGATACAGAGAACAGATTGGTGGTTACTGTTTTCAGGAAGGCATTCCCGAAAGGAGAAGAGTAGGGGGCGGGCGAAATGGGTGAAGGGGATCAAAAGGTACAAACTTCCAGTTATAAGATAAACAAGTCCTGTGGAGGTGATGGACAGCACGGTGATTATAGTTAATAATACTGTATTGCATATTTAAAAGTTGCTATTATTGAGTAAATCTTTTTCTCATCACAAGTAAAAAAAATTGTAGCTATGTGAGGTACTGCATGTTAATTAGATTTAACTGTAGTGATCATTTCACAGTATATACAAATATCTGATCACTGTATCTGGAACTAATAAAATGTTATGTCAATTATAGCTCAATTTTTGAAAAAAGAAGCAACGGGGATTGTGGGTCCTTAAACCACCCTAACCGTCCTGACTCTTGCTGATTCAGGGGGGCTGGGGGCTTCCTCTCGGGTGGCCCTGCCTCGCCCTGGGATTTTGGCCAGCTTGTCCTGGGGGTGGAAAACTTTGCCCCAGGAAGCCAGGTATAAGGACCAGAAGAGTGAGAGGGCTGTTTCTCTTGTCCCCCTGCAGATTGAAGTGAAACTCTCAGTCAAGTTCACCAGCAGGGAGTTCAGCTTGAAGAGAATGCCTTCCCGAAAACAGACAGGGGTCTTCGGAGTCAAGATTGCTGTGGTCACCAAGTAAGTGTCGAGGGGCTTGGGCTCTCATGCCTCTTGTCCCCCAGCCCCCAAGGTATTTCTGGAGGCAAAAGTGGGTATGGGTCTCTCCTCTCTGTGCTGCCAGGACACCTCCCAGGCCCGTGGGACACTGTGTGCTTAGCTGCCTCCCTTGTTTACTGTAAAACTTGTCCCCATCAGCTCAAGAGCATCCTTGTCCCCTTCCTGTGCAGGTGGGCTGGCCCCCACACGACTCCCAGAGCTGTGTGAGGACAGGGTTTTCTTCCCGTGCTTGAAATTTGTCATGATTAGGGTTCCTGTTGAGTGATGACAACTTCTGCCCCTTTAGCCCGGGTCAGTCGCCAGGAGAAGTCTGTATGTTGGCTTGAGGGCAGTTCTCAGGGACACAAGCCACTTCCTCCCCGAATCCATTCTATTCCCCAGATGGAGTCTGGCCAGGCCCTGACCTTGCTGGTCATAAGGCCAGGGCCTGTGTTAGGTATTCCGCAGACACCTAATTGTGTCTAAACACCACTCCTCGCCCCCAGCTGTACCTCAGCTATCCCCACAGCAGCTCCAGAAGGCTCTGGGCATAAGCAGAGAGGACTCTGTCGGAAACTATCCCAAATGAGCACTGCTAATGAGGGTTGCTGGGAAAAGAGCTTTGCTGGGCTCCTGAATCCCGGTGCTACACTAAAGCTAACCCTCCAAACAACACTGTCTCCTATTTTTGAAATATTCTTACTCCAGAGTCCTATGTGTAGGTGCTAGAATTGCCAGTTGTTGGGCCTTGGAAGAGAAAAGCGTTTAGCATGACAGGATTCAAGCACTGATGTTAGGCCGCCCTGTGGAGTCGTTCATGTAGCAGACAGTCGAGTGCTGTGTGCAGAGCTCACCTCTCACTGAGCTCTGGAGGGGTTGGGGATTCACCTCTTGCACAGCAAGTGGGTGCAGGGATGGAGCTGAGACTGGGTCCCATCTTCCTACTCAGAGACCATCCTGCTGTCTGGGACGCTGTGTGGCTGTTAACCCAAGTGGGATCTTTTAACTGGACTTCCTGTGGCCTAGTCCACTAGAAAGGCCTCTGACCTTACCCCCCAAGATCGTCTCTATCTCCCAGGGCACCTGGCTACCTGGAGCTCTTGGGAAGACCCTGATAAGATATAAACAATGATAGTCATGAGCTCTCAGAGTGAACGAGGCTGTGTATGCAGCCCAGGCCCGGACCTTCATCACCGCTTTCCCCAGGTGTCCAGGTGTGCAGATGGGTGATGGTTGCGCTCCACTGTGGTTCATGCCAGGGCTGCCGGACACTAAAGCTGCTTCCTCTCCCCCGCAGGAGGGAGAGGTCCAAGGTGCCCTACATCGTGCGCCAGTGCGTGGAGGAGATCGAGCGCCGGGGCATGGAGGAAGTGGGCATCTACCGCGTGTCCGGAGTGGCCACGGACATCCAGGCCCTGAAGGCGGCCTTTGACGTCAGTGAGTGTCGGCCCTGGCTGGCATGGGATGGAGACGTGGGCGTGGTGCCCATGCTGACTCTCAGGGTGCCCACCGTGGCCCACGCCTGGTAGCTCACCCTCTGCACTTTCTCTTCACTTACTGTTTTATTATTTTTTAAATGAGAAGAAGAGGGAGTTGTGGGAGGATGTTCTGCAGAAGCCAGTTCTTAACCCCTTTAACCGTGCACGGCTCTTACTGAGTTGGACCCGGGGCTTCGCCGTGGGCAGCCCTGCCTTTTTGCTGGGGCTCGGCCTGCTCACCCTGGGCTGGCAAAGAGGTGCCGACCGAAGCCCCAGGGGTCAGTGCAGTCTGACTCGCGGTGAAGCAGTGCGAAGGGCTCTGAGTGGCGGTGTCGCCATCTCCCTCCCCCTCCCCCACCAAGAAGTCTGTAGAACAGCCCCAGTTGCCCGACAAAGGCACCAAGACCCCAGAAGGCCCTGAAAGTGGAAGGTGGCAGAGCCAGGACGTCATGCCTGCATACTCCACGGTCCTTCTGGGTGACGAGAGTGGACCGGGCCTGTGGCACAGAGGGCCTGTGACTGGCTACCTGAGCTCAAAGGGAAGACACCAGTTTAAACACTAAAACAGAGCAAATAATTCAGTGTCCTTCTGTTATCAGAAGACACGGGCAGCTGGGCAGTTGCTGCTGGGCAAGGCCACCTGACCCCTCCCAGGCGCTGTGTCTGTCCTCCTCCATGTCGGCCCCTTCCCCAGCAGCGGCCATGTGGAGAGGACATACGGGGAGGATGCTTGGAAGGAGACAGATGAGCTGTTAAAAGGGGAGGGGGGGGCCCACAAAGTCATCGGTCTGGGGCAGGATGTGCTCAGCTGAGGCAGGGAGAGCAGAACCTAATTCAGGATCTGGGGTAGCTGAGTTCCACTTCTGTGCTCTGTCCAGATAACAAGGACGTATCCGTGATGATGAGCGAGATGGATGTCAACGCCATCGCAGGGACCCTCAAGCTCTACTTCCGCGAGCTGCCTGAGCCCCTCTTCACTGACGAGTTCTATCCCAACTTCGCTGAGGGCATTGGTGAGTGTAGTAGGCGTCTCCCATTTGCCTCCTGTCCACTGTGCCCCCTCTACCGTGGTCTGCATTTCCGCCAAACTGTGTGTGTGGTGGGGGGACAGAATCAAGCCAGTCCTGTAAGGGCTCTGCCCATCCTCCAGGGGCCTGTCCTGCTCCCCTCACCCCAGGTGCTGCCCTGTCAGCGCACCCACCTTCAAACCCAGGCTGACTGACTCTAAGTCAGCCCGGAGGGTGGTGTCCTGAATGGGGGGCATTGGTGTACGGGGCACTGCATCCTCCGTACCCGCCTCTGGGGCCTTTCAGCAGGGACCTGGTCCCCCACGTGCGCAGGGTGATAAGGGAGCCCCTGGGGCCTAGCAACCCTCCCGCCCCTCACTCTTTCTGCTTCATTCCTGCCGGCTTCCGTGCCTTGGGTTCCTCCAACTCAGAGGCAGGAGCAACCGAGTTGGCCAGGAGGGCAGCTGTGCCTGGTTCCTGTGGTGCCTCTGAGCCCTTTCAGACAGAGAGAAGGTGTTGAGGGGCTCACCCCCTCACAGGCCTCTGTCACGGGGTCCTCCCTGGAGCTAGTGCTCTATGAGCCAGGACAAGGATGGGCCTGGACGGTCCTCAGCCCTCTGACGCAGGCCATGGCAGAGGCTTCCAGCCCATGGCTGTGACCCCAAGAAGTAACAACCCCCCCCCCCCCGACCTGTAGCTCTTTCAGACCCTGTTGCAAAGGAGAGCTGCATGCTTAACTTGCTGCTGTCGCTCCCGGAGGCCAACCTGCTGACCTTCCTGTTCCTTCTGGACCACCTGAAAAGGTAACCCCAGCTCATCCTTGGGGGGCCTGGGGCTCCAGGACCCCTAGGCAGCAAGGGAAGTCTCCTTCTGTGCCCTGCGGCTCCCATCAGACTCCCTGGCATCTGGGGCCTTCTCTCCCCACCCCTGTCTGGGGTTACAGGCCTCTGGGCACTAGAGCCATTGCTGCCCTCCGCCCTCCTCACCACCCTCGCCCTCTGCACCGGGGCCTTAAGGGAAGGGTGAGGTGCTTTGGCCACGGCCGGCCATGTGCTTGGACCCTCCCCTTCCCAGGTCATGGCCCAGAGCTGGCTCAGCCACCTGCTGGCCTCAAGTATTCCTCGTCCTGAAACCCTGAAAAACCGAGGTGGGGTCTGCTTTTCAGCACAACCCGGGGTGGGTTAGCTGTGCTATGGAGCCTGCAGAAAGGGGTGGTGCCCGCCACCACATTCCCTAAGGACTCCAGGGTGGCCTGGCCCCTCCGCCTTGCCTTCGTCCTGAAGGCGGTGCCCCAACAGCACGCTCTGCTTTGCCCTCCTCAGGGTGGCAGAAAAGGAGACGGTGAACAAGATGTCCCTGCACAACCTCGCCACAGTCTTCGGCCCCACGCTGCTCCGGCCCTCAGAGAAAGAGAGCAAGCTCCCTGCCAACCCCAGCCAGCCCATCTCCATGACTGACAGCTGGTCCCTGGAGGTTATGTCCCAGGTACGAGGAGACAGGCCCCACCCAGCCCACAGTGCCCAGCTTCACGGAGGTGGCCTCTGCCTACCTCACCCTGGTTCCTGCCAGTTGTTCCCACTCAAATTATACAGGGGCCAAGCTTCAGAGAGAGGGACTTTCTAGGGCCATTTGGCTGGGAAGAACGGGGGGGCTCTTTCCTCTGCAGCTTGCAGGGCTACTCAGGGCTCCCCTCACGTGGCAGTTCTTCAGGGGCACCCAGATCTCTTGCTGTGAGGGGTTTGTGTCACCAGCAGGGAGCCTTCAGCGGCCTGAGCTGGTCTTGTGGCCTTAGTCACCAGGCCCTGGGCTCTGGCCAGGAAGACCTCCCACCTGCAGCTGTGAGCACCCCTCTGAGCCGCTTTCCTCCTCCTGCTCTGCCCCAACAGGTCCAGGTGCTGCTGTACTTCCTGCAGCTGGAGGCCATCCCTGCCCCTGACAGCAAGAGACAGAGCATCCTCTTCTCTACCGAAGTCTAAAGGCCCAACTCCATCTCCAAGAGGCCGGTAGAGTGGCCTGGAAATCTCCTGGTGAAACGGGCCATCCACAGAGTGGGAACCAAACCTTCTTGAGGAGTAATTGGGCCGCCCCCAAGGGCCAGGCCATCTGCCAAGAGACAGCTAGCTACCCAAGGCAAAAGGCCAAGTGGCCTGGGCAGTTCTGGGCCCCCAGCCTGTGGTCCTATGAGCTCTCAGCTGGCCTCAGGCTGTGGTTTTCCATATCGCCACCAGAGGGCGCCCCAAGCCAGCACGGCTCAGAGTGCAGGCCTGGCTAGGGACCAGGCAAAAGGAGTGGTTTTTATGAACTTAATTTACCAGAGTTGAAAAGATTTTTGCTGGATCACTCATCAAGATACACCGTCTCCGGAAAGAAGGGAAAGCGACCAGATTCCCTCACTATCGTGTCTTGAATAAACACTGCTGCTGCTTCATACCGTGGGGGCCACAGCCCCGTCCCTCTGTGGGTGGGGGCACTTAGATTTCCTTGACTTAGAAATTCTATTCCTGTATGTAACAGGGTTTGAAAAGCTAAGTCAACACTGTAGCGTTTGACCCCCTTCACCTCCTTTTTTCTTTCTTTCTAGAAGGATCTCTGCAGAAATGGGTCTTCCTGTTCTGTCCTGTTGCATTGTTTTTGCTGTTCTTGTGCCCCTTGGAAGGCAGCTCCCCATGTAATGTCCAGGACTGGACACCAGGGGGCGGGAGGCCCAGGCTGCGCACTTTATGGCTTGTTCTCCAGGGAGAGTGACCCCATCCCCACTGTCCCACCCACCCTGCCCGGCACACACTCTCCTCTTCAGCTTAAAAAGGCCTTGATCTCTAGCTAACCCAGCCTGTCCCCCCTCTGCCCTCACTCTCCCTTCCCCTAATCAACCCCCATACAGATCGCTTCCGTTCCTTGCTCTCTGCTGAACAGACTCAGTAAACTTTTGTAAAAGTTTCCTCTTGGCGGCATCTTGCTGACAGCTTGTTTTAAACTTTGATCCGAATAGCCTTTTGATACTTGAATATTTTTAAGTTTTATACATAGTTTCTAATTTTTTTCCTAACAGATTCAGATACCTAATAAGATATTAGAATGTACTCCGTGGACAATCTGTCCCAGCGGTATTTTGTCTTCCTCCACGCGCCAGCTCGGTTTTCATCCGGAGCCATTTCTGAAGTCTCCTGAGCACCAGAAATGTGGGAGGGTAGGAACAGGGGCTGTTCCACAGGCCAGGCTGAGGGTGGGGACTCCCATCCCAGAGCAGGTGAAGGACAGACCTGCCCAGCCTCCCAGCTCTCCATGGACCTGACATTCCTGGTAACCCTCCTGACCATCTGACTTAGAGGAAAGAGAACTGGGGAAGCCACTAAGTATTTTGAAGATACAAGTTGTATCATTTCTTTAAAAAAGACGGGTTGGGGCAAGGAGAAAAGAAACGGAACTGTAAGAGGCCACGTTTCCATGGTGGTCTTGCAGGAAAAGAGGGCATAGCTAACCAGAGGAGGGAGCCATGGCATGACTCAGGAAAAGGTGTTTGGTTGTCATGTGATTACACCGGTAACCAGTGGCACTGTCCCGTGGTCCTTCCCATGTCCCTGGGCAGGGGGGCGGGGGGGAGGGCTCACCCCGTGTGTCGATAGGCAGCTCCTGCCCAAGACCACAGCAGTGGGCAGCCACGTGCCCCTCACTCTCCTCTGCCTATAGATCTGCCGAGCCAGGGGGCAGAAAACGACAGTCACTTGAAGGTCTTACGTCTGCATATTGTATTTATTTAGTTGTACTTTTTTCTTGCAAGGAGAGCAGACCCAGCTTTTTAAAGCAGTGCTGCTCTCCTGGGGGCCAAGGGCAGGGCGCAGGGGCCTCTGCCCTCCACACATTTCTGGACTCAGTGGGTTTCCCAGGACTCCTCTGGCCTGGCTTCCCACCCCGTCCATCTCAGCAAACCTCCAGCCCTACAAGAGGAACACACTGCTTAGAAAAAGCTAAACCCAGCCCTTGTTTCTATTTCTCCTGATGTCTCATGATTTGCATCTGTCGCATTGAAACTGGAAAGCAATATATCAATGTCTGTGCCAATTTCCGTTCCCTCCCCCACCCCCTTCCCCTTTTTATTTTTATTTATATAGAATGTGTGCCGTTTAATGGTGAAATGACCACTCTTCCTTCTGTAGCTGGAAAAGTGTTCCTTCACTGGGTCACAGTGGTGGCGGTCACTTGGGATCCCCAGCCATCCCTGTTGTCCCATCTAACATGCAGGCCTCTGGATTGGCCAAGCCAGCATGGGATGGGGGAGCGGGGGAAGCCTGGAGCCCACATGAAACCTTCCAGGAAGCTCGGCTGCCGACTGCAACAAGAACTGATGCTGCCCTGCCCAGGGCCCTGGGTCTACAGCCGAGAACTTGGCTCCCTCAGAAGGCAGCCGGCCTTCCTTGCGTGGCTGGTCTCTCAGCAGCTGCCTTTCTGCTTTTAAGCTCAGCCATCTATATACCACTGTGGGGGGAAGGACTGCTGACACTTTCATTAAAGTTACCTGAGACTACTTGGCATTAGTGGTGATTGCTGCATGAAAAAAGAAAAGCCATGGTCAGTGCCTCTGGAGTGGGCGTTAGGAGTGGGCAGCAGAACTGGGAGCAGCAGGTGGAGGGAAGGGCCTGGGTACAGGGTAGTGAGCACACTGCTGTGGAGCCCAGCCCAGTGGCGCCACTGGTAGCATTAGGACACAGGACAGCAGCAGTCGCTCCAAGGAGCGTGAGCTTCTGGCCATCTGGTTTGGGGGAGAGGACAGAGGGGGCAGCAGCCGTGCCAAGTCCAGGGGCAGGGAAGTCTCCAGCCACACCCAGCCTGGCCCTGCAGAGCCCCTCAATCACAGTGGTTTCTGCTGGGACCGAGATTTGGTGGTGCTGCCAGGTCTGGCCTTTCTGTTGTCTGCAAGCATGGTCACTTGTAGCCACCGCCGGCCTTGCACGGAGTATTTGGCCCCTGAAAGGCTGTAGTTAATCTCTCTATCCCTACCTTCCTGGTCCTGCTTGAAGAAAAAAAAAAATCCTATTGCATCTCTTTTTACTAGGAGTTGATATTTCAGGCAAGAGCTGTCTCCAAGAGTGGAGCCCAAACCAGTTTCGTGGCCCCAGAAGCAGGGCCATTCATTGCTGCTCGCAATCTTAGATTGTTACGCCTCAAAGAGCCCCTACAGACCTCCTAGTCCAATCCCTTTACTTGCTAGATGGGTAAGCCGAGGCACACACCTCTACCCAGCATCCCAGAGCTGGTCAATGAGCAGAAGCTGGGATTTTGGTGTCTTGATGGTCCCCTCAAGCTCACTCCCTTTCTGCTGGACTAGACGCAGCCAGACCACTGCACTGGTCTGGACGTGGCTGTGTTCATGTGAGCACACGACAGGCCTGGCATCACCCACGTGCACACTCGGGACAAATCAGGAAGGGCAGGATGTATGGAAATCTCAGAAGGATTTTTATATCTGCCCCCAAAAGAATGCCCCAACTGTCTTAAAAAGAACTGTTTCCACGAACTAATGGTGGGCTGTCACAAAGCTCTGGAAAGATAAACAGAAAAAGTGAGGGTGACAGACACATCCAGCTCTTGAAGAGCCTCTGCCATGGGTCAGCGGGCAGGATCAGAGCTGAGGACCATCCCCAGGAGAGGGGGACTGTCCCACGCTGGAGGGTGTGCAGGATAGTGCTCAGTGCGACCCGGGGAAAGCAGGGGGTCAGCTGCCAGGCAGAGCCCTGCGTCACCCCAGTTCTCCCAGTACAGAAAGGCCAATTATGACCTGACAAACAGGCACCCACATAAATGTTCTAGAAAATGGCCCTGTCGTATCTATCAGATGTGTCCAGATTGGAAAGGAAACCAGCTGCTTCAGGAGGCTGCTCGGCTAAGAGCTTCCAAAAGAGCTGAGCCAAGTGCCCTGAGCCACGTAACTGGCTGGGCATCACAGCTGCAGCCATGTGTCCCGAGAAAGGGCTCAGGGCTTCTCTAGCCAGTTCAGCTAAAGCAATAAGGGCTCAGTCCACGTACCAACTACTGTTCTATTCCCTGCCTGTGGGTGGAACTGAGTAGCCCTGACCATGAACTCTCCTTAGGGTTTTCACTCTGTGGAAACAAGCCTGGCAGCTGGGGATGTGCAGGTTCAAATGGCCCAAGAGGAGGCCTGAGGAGTGAGGCCTAAACACACTGAGGTCCCGAGTAACTGCCAGCGGAGCCGCCACCAGAAGAGGAGGCACCAGAATGGTGGCCACCCCAGACCTGGGGACTCCCCAGGGGCTCCAGGGCTTGAATGACCACAGACAGACAGACCTTTTGACCCCATGGCATGGCCCCAGGGGCCAGCATGGGAAATCCAGACCCATCCAGAGGGAAGCAGATGATGGAGCTGCTCATTTAAATATACCTACAATTTAAATTACATGATAAGTGTTGCCTTGCTGGGGTGGTTGGATGGTCCCCCTCTCTGGGTTTGCTGTCTTCACTCCCATCTGTGGCTGCCTAGTGCCCCAGTGAACCCAACGTCCTCTGCCCTGCCGCTGGGCTCCAGGGGGAGATGGGGCCAGAGGAGAGAAGAACAATGGGGAGAGCGGAAGGGCTGTTTCTTTTGTTTTCCGAAAATAATATTTACAATGTCAAGGGGGTGGTGATCAGAAGTTATTTGGAACAAGCTAGGGCATTTATGATCTTTGTGTTCTCCGCTAGACAAACACTCCTCTCCTGGGCTGCATTTCCCAAGTAGTCGCTCTCATCTGGTAACAGCCAGGGGAAGACACCTGGGGCTTCCAGTCAGTGTGTGGCAGCTACGGGAGCCCTGTCCTCCCGGCAGGGTGGCCTCTGGCCTCTGTTTGAGCCTCAGCCCACCTCGTGCTAAACCTGTCTCCTGGTGATGCCACCTGACTGCCAGAGTACAGCAAACCCCTCTCCTGCCCAGCTGGCATTACCCTTCCTGGCTGCCCTGGAGGTTTCTGGACTCCACCACTCCATGGCTTTTATGAACTGAATTGTGTCCCTCCACCAAATTCATATGTTGAAGCGCTAACCCCAATGTGACCATGTTCAGAGATAGAGCCTTTAGGGAGGTAAAGTTAAATGGAGGTCCTAATCTGATAGGACCGGTGTCCTTATAAGAGGAGGAAGAAACACCAGGGCTATCGCCTCCCTCCCTCCTCCCTCCCTCCCTCCCTCCCTCCCTCCCTCCCTCCCTCCCTCCCTCCTCTCCCTTCCCCCTGTCTCTCTGCATGCACACAGAGGAAAGGCCACATGAGGACACAGTGAGAAGGTGGCCGTCTGCAAGCCAGGAAGAGAGGCCTCAGGAGGAACCAACCCTGATGGCCCTCGACCTTAGATGTCTGGCCTCTAGAGCTGTGAGAAAATAAATGTCTGTGGTGTTTGTTATGGCAACCTGAGTTGCCTAATACAATGGCCTTTGGCTTTCCAACCCCTGGATGTAGCACCGAGCTTGGAACCCAAGTCCTCCCCTTGCTTCTCCATGCTCATGGCCCTCTTACAAGGATCCCAGGGTGTTGACTGACTACACAGAGGGCAGGGGATTGTCGCCTCTGTTATCCAGGCCACACCAGTGAGTTTCTCAGGCAAACACATTCCATGTAGCCTCCTCCTCTGTTAACTTGCATCTCTTCCAATTCACGGTCCTCTTGAAGGTCCTCCAGGTGACCTAACCATAGACACCGCCCAGGCATGTCACATGCAAGGTCATCTCATGTTGCAGCCCACAAACTTGCTTATTTCACTGTAGAGGTCCCCCAGGCAATGTCATTCTTTGGGGTCCCAAAGCTCCATGAGCAGCCTCTCCCACCCCCTCAGTCACTCAGTCTGAAGGTCTCTCCCTCATTATTCTGAGATCCCAACTCAGGGTCTTGGCCTGTGCTTCCCAGGCCAAGCAGATGAGGAACAATACTGCCTGAGAGGTTGGGCAGGACTGACCCCAAAACAAGGTAGGGGTGGCAAGACCTCAGGGCACTGAGGATTTCTTTATCCACAATGGAACAATTTCAAACTGGGAAAGAAAGCTGGCTGCTGGAAGGATCGGTGGGCCGGCCAGGAGGTGTGTGCTGCAGCCACTGGCCCTGCTGGTGTGTGGCCACCGCTCTCCAGATGTTCAGAACAGAAACCACAAGCCTGTCCCAGCTGGACCATATGATCCCTAAAGGTGGCTCATGGCCATCGTTCCCTCTGATTCTCCTTGTGAGAGCGTCCCCATGTTCAGACAATCTGAGGCCTTTCAAAGGGGAAGTGGCTCTTCCATGATCCCTGTCATGGGTAAGTGGTGCCCTCCCCCCAAAGACATGTCCACTTGGAGCCTTACAATGTGACATTGTTTGGCAAAGGGTCTTTGCAGAAATCATTAAGGTAAGGATCTCAAGAGGAAATCATCCTGGATTGGTGCGTGTCCTTACAAGTTACAGAAAAGACACAGAGACGCATGAGAGAAGGCCATAAGAAGATAAAGGCTAAGATTGGGGTGATGGGTCTGTCAGCCAAGGGTCGCCACGGGTTGCTCGCAGCCTCCAGAAGCCAGGAGAGCAACATGGAGCAGATTCTCCCTCAGAACCTCCAGAAGGAACCAACCCTGCTGACAGCTGGATTTTGGACTTCAGCCCCCAGAAGTGTGAGAGAACCCATTTCTGTTGTTTTACGCTACCCAGTTTGTGCTTATTTGTTATGGCAGCCTTAGGAACTAACACAGTCCACCCAGCTAGTGAGACAAGACACTATGGCCAGATCCTGGCTCTCCGACTCCCACTGCTGTCCTCCCACTGGCAAGTGCATTCCTGCCCAGAGCATGGATCGGTCCCTCTTGTGTCTGGGGCCAGAGACTGAAGGGCTGGGGTGGGCAGCAGGGAGACAGACACAGGGATCACCCCACACACCACACCTAACCCAGCCTGGGGGCCTCGGCTGCTGTCCTCCAGCTCGTCTCCCACCAACAACCTTACCCACAAAAGGCTGAAAGCACAGAGCATTTTCCCCACCTGTCCCCTCAACACCTTGGCCTCGGCCTTTGTCCCTCCTCTGCTCAGAATCCCATCACCTCTGCCCATAAACACATTCAGTTCACTTCTAGCTCCCAAAGCAGGAGAGAAGGAAGAAACAACCCTTTGGGGACCCCTCCCGGCTCCCTAGCTATAGCCCTTCTTTCTTCCCCGTAGAGCTCCTGGGAAGGGCCGCCTGCCCTTGCAGTCCCGCTCTCACCGCCCATTTCCTTTATGTCCAGGTCAGCCAGGCTCTGACAGGAAGCCCAGGGCCCTGTGTGACCAAGCCAATAGCCGCTCCCAGCCCTACCTGCCTCCGACACAGCTACCTGTCCCTCCAGCTGGTCTTCTCTCCTCCCCTGGCTGCTATCAGGCATGGCCTGCTGACCAGTTTTAAATTAGTTCCCCAGGGTGGTTTTATGTTTTCTCAATAGGTTTGTCTTCAGATCTTTCTAGAACCTCTAAACTGCCTTCAGGTTTTCCTGCAAAAGCAGTGTTATTTATTAGAGCTGAGCTTTGAGTTCACAACAGGATGTCGATGCACTGTTATCCCCTCTCTTTTCACCCATTTGCTTAAAATATCCCCAGAGTGAAATCTACCCTCAAAGGGGGAATTTTTCCAAAAGGGCTGCAAGTCCTGAAAATGATTCTCAAAGAGGAGATGCAGGCATGTTCAGAGCCTTGGGACGTGTGCAGAATTCCCAGGAGGCTCCTTTGCAACACCAGCTGGGGCCATATACCTAGGATATAGAGGGCACGTCTTAGAAGACTAGGTAAGTTAGCTCTCTGAGCCTCACTTTCCTTACTTGTAAAACAAGGACTCCATTAGACACTTGATGCTGGGAGGTGCCGGCCACAGGCCGCTGACTATTACTTACGCCTCAGGCACGTTGCATTGGAATGCCTTTATCTGACCAGTCCCTGCCCTCCGGCGTCCCCATCACGGTGGTCCCCAGTGCTGGGTGGAGTCAGATCAGGTAGCTAGACAAGGGTTATTGCTTTCAGGGGATGGGGACCCGGACACTGGGAGATGATGAGAGGAGCCATGTCCTGAGCCCTTAGCATGTGCCAGGCCCTGCCCTCAGGATGCTTACAGTCTCCAGGTCACTAAATGACACTAAGTGCATCATTACTGTTTATTAGCCATGCGATTGCCATGTGCCAAGGGCTTTGAAGAGACGTGTGATGTGCAGAGGGCACTGAATAGAGTGGGGACCTGTTATTTAGTCCCCCAACACCCTGACTGGTGCGGGAACACTGCCATTGTGCACAGGAGAACTGGAGGCACAGAGAGGTTGAGGAAATATGCTCGAGGTCACACAGCTAGTGGCTGTCTGAGCCAGGGTTTGAGCTCAAGTCTGAGGACACACAGAGCAGGCACAGAGCAGCACTGGCTCACCCCTCCCTTCTCACTGGCCTCAGTTTCCCTCGATGTGACATAAGAGGGTCTGATGATGTCTGATCTCTGTGGCCAAGAGGCAGGGTGGATGCCTTGTTCAGAGTCATCCTGTTCCTGTATCTTTTCTGGGCCGCCGGCGGGACATCTAGACATCCCAACGTACTTCTGGGGCTTCGGCTGTGGTCACGGGGCACATGGGTTCCCCTTAACGTGAGCAGCATGGCTGTGGAGACAAACAGCCCATCTCTGCTTGCAGACACATTGTCACTCGGCTGACAGTTGCACATTTCCTGGGACCCAGTGCTCCCCTGTCTCCAAGGAAGGCATGTCAAGAATCCCAGCTCGATGTCCTGGTACACAGAGCTGATGGCTTGCTAACTCTTGGGAACAGTTGTTTTCTGATTAAAACTTGGCCTGCAGCCCCTGCCTGTTTGGCTCCTCCAGCTGTGGTGCAGAGCAGCTGGGCCCGAGTGGGGCAGTTAGTGATGGGGGTGGATGTCAGGATGCGCTGAGAGCATCATCAGGAAACCAGAGGCACTGAGTGGAAGGGGGTTCCGGGCTGCGGACCTCAGTCCATCTCAGTGGCGATGAGACCCTAGCATGGCAGGGCCAGTACGAATGGAGGTCATCGTAGCGTCCCAAACCCTGCCATTTGGTAGCCGTGGCCAGGTGGAGTCTGGGCCCTGGGAGAGCTCACACACTGGTAGACGGCCTCCCGCACAGGCAGTGGGTCCCCGGCTTCCCCAGATCCCCTCCATCGCCAGGCCAGTCGTGCTCCAATTCCCTGTTCCTTCTGCCTCTTCAGTTCTTGGGAGCCACGGAGGAAGATCAAGCTCAGGGGACAAGGTCTGGGTGAGGCTGATGGGACCGCAGGTGCCCGCACTGCGGCCTAGGAACAGACTGGCATGAAGTCCAGATGATTCTGTGTGCCCCGCCCTCAGACCTGCCTCCTCCCCTTTGACCCCATCAGCATCCCAGACCTCCAGCCTCCCCTGTCCCCAGAACCATGAACAGGTCCCCTGACTGCTAGGGCCGCCCTCCCCATCCTGTGCAAGCCAAGCCAGTCTTCTTAATGATGATTTCACAGCATGTCACTTCCCTGTCCTAAGGCTGCAGTGGCTGGCCCCTGTCCCCACTATAGAACCCTAGTTCCCAGGCCTGGTGGGGAAGCTGTCTCTGCTGTACCCCCACCCTCTCCTCTGCATGCAGTCATGCTCCCTGCTCTGCCCTGCACCTTCAGTCTTTGCTCCCTGAGGATTCCCTGTTCGCCTTCACTTCCCTGCTCTTTCTTCTGCTGTCCACTGTTCCGGATGTGCCCTCTCCTTATGGAAACCCTACTCACATGCCACCTCCTCTGAGAATCTGCTGATTCCTCCAGAGCACCTTAGCAGCTTCTCCCTGCCACCTCAGACAGAGAAGGCTTTTAGAGGCTAGAGACCCGGTTGAAGCCATCTCTGCCCCCTCCCCAGCGCAGGGCATGGGGTTGGGTTCCACAGGCCTGGGTGCAGCTCAGGGAACTGCAGCAGCCTCCTGCTTGGTGGGAAATGGCTCTTATGCTTTGGAATTTCAATGGCAGAACATCTATTTTTGTGGTTTGGCTCATTAACAGTACTTTGGGGCGGCCGGATGGCTCAGTTGGTTAGAGCACCAGCTCTGAACAACAGGGTTGCCGGTTCGATTCCCACATGGGCCAGTGAGCTGCGTCTTCCACAACTAGATTGGAGGACAACAAATTGGAGCTGATGGGCCCTGGAGAAGTACACTGTTCCCCAATATTCCCCAATTAAAAAAAAAAAGTACTTTGCTGTGTACAAGAATATTCATAGGAACTTTATGCCTACTATTAAAAAAGTAACTAAAAAAAAGTAAAATCGTGACTGTTATACAAGTATAAAATAAACATGTATCAAGAAGTTCCCTTAACTCCTCAATTAAATGAAGGGACCAGTAAAATGTTACCATCAGTTCAAAGGAGAATTCAAAAGCCAGACACATTTATAGATCAAAAAAATTGAAATAAACTTGCAAATGGAGGCAAAACTGGCTTTTCCACTGTGGGGGAGGGTTGTCCTCAGATAAGAATTATTTGCAAGTCTCTAGAAAAGAACCATTTGCATTGACACTAGTTTTCCACAACGTACAGAATTGTAAAAGAGTTCAAAGACAAGAATAGGCCCAGAGCCCCCACAGAATCAGAATGATAACCTACAAGGGTGTGTTCCAAGAATACACAGCTTTCCGTTGGAGATACCAGGACTCTATTTTGCTTCATCCAATTTTCTTTCCACTAGTAGTTTATAACTGGAGACAACCCAAATGTCCATCAATAGTAGAATGGATAAACCATGGTATGGCAAATTCATACAATGGAATCCCACACAACCACCAAAATTTTATTCATTTTGCGTGCCACAGACACATGCAAAAAGATGGATGACTCTCACAACCTAATGTTGAGTGAAAGAAGGCAGACCCTCCAAAATAAATACTTATAGTAGGCTGAATAATGGCTTCCAAAGATATCAAGTCCTAACCTCTGGAACCTGTAAATGCTGCCTTATTTGGGAAAGGGGTCTTTGCAGATGTGATAAATTCTGGATCCGGCAATGGGGGATCATCTGGATTATCCAGACAGGCCCTAAATGCCATCACAACTGTCCTTATGAGAAAGAATCAGAGGGAGATTTCACACACCCACCCATAGAGGAGAAGCCATAGATGGAGGCAGAGATTGGAGTGATGCAGCCACGGGAGAAGGAACACCAAGGAACGCAGGCAGCTGGCAGAAGGCGGGAGAGGCAAGGAATGCATTCTCTTCCAGAGCCTTCAGAGGAAGCTCAGAGTTGCCAGCAACAGCTCGATGTCCGACTTCCAGCCTCCACACCTGTACAGCAATACATTTCTGTTGTTTTAAGCCACCAAGGTCGTGGTAATTTGTTACAGCAGCCCTGGGAAACCAATACAATATGATTTCTTTGATTTAAAGTTCAAAATCAGTCCATATTAATCCTGAGTTAGATGTCAGAATGGTGGTTATCTTTGAGAAGGATGTATTGTTGGGGGGGGGGGAGTTAATGGAGAAACTGCTAAAGTTCTTTTTTTTGAACTTCACTTTTTATATTTCATTGAGTTGTACATTTACTTTGTGCCCTTTAATGTAAAAAAGTATCTTTTAATGGTGTCTGTTGCTTGTCAGTAGCAAATGGGTGATGGCAGGTGCCTGGGACCAGGCAGTTCTGTTCTGTTTCTGCCACTTGCTACCTGGGTGGTCTTAGACAAGTGAAATAACCTCTTTGAGCCTCAAATTTATCTTCTGTTCAATTCTTACAGGGTTGGCGTGAGGATCTGAGTGATGTTGAGTTCTCTTCGAACTGTCAATGCCTAGACAGATGTAACATTAATGGCCTTCACATTTTCCAGGCATTTTTGCCGGGTGTCAGACATCATGCTAAGCCCTCCCTCTTCGTGCATTATTCCATTTAATCCCCACAACAACCCATGACAGCACCCATTTAGTGGATGAAAAAACTGAAACATAAAGATAAGCAGCTAGTAGGTGAGAGAGCCAGGATTCAAACCCAGGCTGTCTGACCTTAGTCATGACCTCAGTCCTACACTAGGGTTGAATAATTGATTATTTCTAGAGTATTAAAGCATCATGGCTATTCTGGTTTTAAAAAGAAAGGTACAGACGGGTGGCTCTGTTGATTATAGCGCGAGCTCTGGGCAATGGGGCTGCCGGCTCAAATCCCACATGGGCCAGCGAGCTGTGCCCTCTGCAACTACAATAAAATCAATGAGCTGCCACTCAGCTCTTGGGTGGCCAGATGGCTCAGTTGGTTTAAGTGCGGGCTTTCAACCACAAGGTTGCCGGTTCGACGCCAGCAAGGGATGGTGGGCTGTGCTCCCTGCAACTAACAATGGCAACTAGACCTGGAGCTGAGCTGCGCCCTTCACAACTAAGACTGAAAGGACAACTTGACTTGGAAAAATCCCGGAAGTACACACTCTTCCCCAATAAAGTCCTGTTCCCCTTCCCCAATAAAATCTTAAAAAATAAAAAAATGAAAAATTAATTTATATATATAAAGGTACAGATCAGAATTTATGATTGACTACCACTTCTGTAAAAAAAAGCAGAACATATCTGTTTATATTAGATATTTGTTTATATTCATAAAGTATCTCTAGAAGGGTATGAAGAAACTGAATACAGTTAGTTGCATCTGGGAGGAGGAACTACAGGAATGGATGCTTTCTGAATTTTGAAATATGTAAATGTGTTAGAAATGTATTCAGAAAGAAATAAAAAATAAAATTAACACAAAAACCATAAGGGAATTACATTAACAACTTTATGCCGATGATGATTTTGAAAATGTCAACAAAACAGACACTTTCTTGCAAAAATGTTACTTAGTAAAAATTACGCAGGAAAAAACAGAAATTCCGTCTAGACTTAGAACCATTCAAGAAATGGAATGCTTAAATTCTGCATCGCATGCCCTCAAATATCTCGCAACAAACAAAGCCAATGAAAATCACCAGGCCTGGATAATTTTATAGGTAAATTCAGTAAGCATTAAAATGAAGAGAAAATTCTGACCTTACATATAATCTTCCAGAAATAGAAAACGTAAATCTCAACGCACTGTCAATTTATTATAAACTTAATCCCAAAGCAGACATGGACAGATGAAAGCAAAAGTATAGCACAATATCACTTATGGACATACATGCAAAAATGCAAAATAGAATATTAGCAAATGAGCCAGCAATGTATTAAAAAAAATCAAGATGAAGTTGTTTTTTTCCTGGGAAAGTAAGATGATGTAGTAAAAATCTAACGTATGTCAAACTATCACAGAAAAAACCTGTATGATAATTGCAACCTAACAGAACTTCCTTAACTTTATCAAGCATATTTAGCCTCATTTTTTTTTTTTTTTTGGTTGCTTAGTTGTTTATTGTCTGCGTTCCCTGCTGCACGGGGAGCGCCAGGAAAGCAGGGCTTGTGGGTTTTTTTCACCAAACTAGCTCATGTCTAGCACCATCCTTGGCACAATGTAAATAAATACTGCTTGAATACTGCACCTTTGAGCGAGGTTAAGCTTTTGGGACGAGGAAGCTCTACACTCATCACCCACCCGCGCCCGGGGGATTTGCCAGCGGGTGCTTCAGGGTGAGGCCTGAAGCGCGCAGAGGTTACCGGAGCCTTCTTTGTGCCCGGCCAGGTAGTAGAGCGCCTGCGCTACTCGGAGCCAGAAGGAACACCGATGGAGTGGGCGGGGTTCCAGGCGCCTGCGCGACAGAAGGATGTGGGCGGGGACTTAGGGCGCCTGCGCAGTTGGTGGCGGCCCTGTGGGACGGGTAAGAGGCGGGCCGGGGGCGGGGACTACAAGAGAGGAAGGGCGGGCCGGGCGAACGGCGCCGTGGGGTTGGCTGCTACCCTGAGGCTGGACTCAACGGATTCGGGCCGCGCCACCGGGCGAGCTCGCCGCCCGGCCCGAACCCGGAGCCAGCGAGCGAGCGAGGCGGCGCCGCGCGGTAAGAGCCAAGGCCCGGTCCCCTCAGTGTGGCCCGGAAGGCCAGTCCATCTCCCCAGCGCCGCCCGCGCGGCCAGGCCCAGGCGACCCCGCAGACCCCCGGCGGGCCCGCGCCTGCGCCCTCCCCCTCCCGGGCCCCCCAGCCCGTCCCGCGCCTGCGCGGTACCCCTCCCGGGCTGCCCCGCCGACCCGCAGTTGTGCCGCGGGACTCGGTAGCCGCCCCTACCGGGTGGTGTGGCCTGGTTCTAGGCTCTCAGCCCGCTGGTTCTCGCCGAGCCGAGGCACCGGGCGCAACCCTCACATTTTGCTTTCCTCGAGCCCTAGGAGAGGCCGGGGCCGCCGCCTTACCTTCCTGGTCCTCTGGTCCCATGCCCCGGGAGGGGACAGTACTGCTCCGGGACCTCGAGTACACGGAGCGGGGAGCAGAGCCGTAGGCAGCGGACCCCGGGCCTCCTGCGGGCTCACCTTCCGCCGAGGCCCGCACCCGCTGCCTCGCCACGCTCCGCTGGGAGGTTAGCCCAAAGCAGACGGAATGTCTTTTTTTTTTTTTTCTTGAGACCTGGTTAATTGCATCAAGTTGGATGTGAATAATCGGTGTTTTTGCTGAGGATTTTTGCATTTCCCTCAACCTGGTAATTGTATGGCTTAAGTGGTTACGTGTAAGACCAGATAGTTCATTCTTGGGCAGTTCCCCAGAAATACCTGGAAGAGAAATCAGTTTCCAAGTAGTTCCAGCCTATGTACAAGACTAAGAATGCCTGTGACCATTCAAATGCAGAGAAACTTGATTTGTTGATGCTTTTGATAATTTGCGAGCAAGTACGGACGGCGGGGCCCAGGAAAAATTACCATAAATTCGCTGCCCTAGTTTGATTACAGGGACAAATGTGTTGTAAAAAGAGCATCTCAAGCCACTGACAGTGTTTCCTGAGTTTACAACAGATTCAAGAAACTGAAAAATGTTGCAGAGCCCAGCAGCGTTTGCTGTCACCCAAGATGCATCTTGAGATGCAATCAGAACTGTTCTCTTCTTAGGCATCAGTGAATATCAGCATAATACATATAGGTTGTAAAGTAGCCACACAATATAGAAGAGTATATATGATGTAAGTAGAAGTAGAGTTTTGATCTGTATAAAATTGTTCTGTAAAGAAATGGCTGATGCAGTATTTTTTTTCCTCTATAAAATTGTCTCTTCCCCCCTGATTTAGTTAGTATGCACCAAGCAGTCTTTAAGACTGAGCCACTTTTGGTAGCTTGAGAATGCTTCTTAATTGCCCATGTATAGTCCAGTTATGTAGGGATTTTCTTGACTTTTCAGTAGGAAAGTGAATATTGTGCCATAGGAAACCTCTATCATTATGTGCCTTGGTAATATTCCAAATAATCTGAGTGTCATAGTGCAGGGTAATTATAGCAGTTGTGGTTAAGGTGCAGTTTGTATCAAAATTTCCACTTTAAGCTTGAACTTTTAGGATATGTATCTACAGTGCAATGTATCGTCCTGAGAAGGGGTTTTTCTGAAACTGAGGTTCTCCTTATAACTGACGTGACAGTGTACATCTTATATTTCAGATGACTCAGATGATAGTATTGCTTCGGTTCAAAATTACTATCAGGGTGGGGTTTTTATAATACATGATTTGCCATATAACTATATGCATCTTTAAATCACATGGCTGACTTGTACATGGTGTTACACAAACTGTCCAGCTCAGTAGAGGAACAGTGACGGAGTGTCAGTAGGCTAGAGAAATTCTCTTAGCTTAATGGCCTTGGGCAACTTGTTTTCCTTTCTGGACCTTTATTTCCCCATCTGTAGTGTGTGTGTGTGTGTGTGTGTGTTGGGGGGTGGAGGAGGAGATGGAAAGGAGCTTGAGTTGCTAATTTAACATTTAATGGATTCTTGCTGAGTCTTTCCAATTAAGGGGAGTCCTCTTCAACTAGAGAGAGAACTAGGTCTTCTTATCAGTTCCATGACGTAGTTTGTGGTCCTTCCTCAAAGATGGGAGAGGGGGCATCATAAGTTGGTGAGAACAAATTTTGGAGACTCTTGGTCAGGCCCCTGAAATGAAGTGTTGAGTGGGTCTTAGTGTATTGAGAAAAACAAGGAAAATATGGGGAGTTTTTCATAAAACTAAATTTGTTCAATTAAAGAACTGCCCTTTCTAAAAAGACGTAATTTTCTGGTGTTAAAATTAAGCATCTTTTATGAAATGATGGTAAATGGTGTTATATGGTGATTGTAAATGGCAAATACAAAGTTGGTTGTCTCATGAGAATAAGATATTTTTAGAAATAAAGCCTAGAATCTATTGTTTTGTTGTTGGATTGTTTAGGAAAAAGTTCCTGGGGTTTTTGCTGCTAAGATTAAAATATAGATTATTTTTTAAAAATAAATATGAATTCACTTTGTGGTCGTTAGTCATAGGCAACCGAGAAAGCTCTCTTAAATTTGCTTCAGTAAAGATGTTCCTATTCTGATCATCCTTTCCTACTGGATACAGACTGTTAGGATATTTGTGTGTGTGTGTGTGTGTGTGTGTGTGTGTGTGTGTGTGTGTGTACTTGTGCCAACAAAATAAACCCAGGCAGGGAAATTCCTCCTGGTGGTTGGAATTGTTAGTGTTGAATAGACTAACTGCAGAGCTAAAGAACCCCCATGGGGGTACTATGTCAGCTCAGAAATCTTTATTGTGGCCTCAGTTTTTTGTAAGGAAATAACACGATCATCAAGAAATTAGGCTTACAGATTACATTTCAGATATGCTGAGGGGGAGAAGTGGCTATGGTCTGTTCCAAGCGAATGTAACAGATGATTTTTGTGTCTGTGAAGTATTTAAAATTCCTCCTAGTCTGCTGTTAATAGCAGATAAGATTTAGAGTTATACATTTTTTTTTGTACTCGCAAAACTACAGTGTATCAAAATGTGTCAAACATACATTTTAAAAGTGTCTTGAATTAAAATGAATAATGCAATCTCTAATTCTTAATAATATTCATTTCTACATTCAGAGGACTGACTGCTTTCAGCTACCTCTGAGTGTTCCATTTTCAAAGGATAATTTGATAACCCCACAAAAGAAATTTGTCCATGAGTACAGATGTTAACACTGTTTTTTGTTTTTGTTTTTGTTTTTTACCTTTTCCCACATCTTTATTGTAATTCCTTTATTTTTGGGTTAAATCCAGAGGTTTGTTCCTGCCTAGGTCTTTCCAAAATAGCAATCTGTTTGTAGTCACCATCTCACCCCCACCCCTGCAATTTAAAGTCCTTCAATGGCTCCCACTGTCTTTATAATCAAATCTACCAATCCTTGGCTTGGTATCCAGGACACTTCATCACTGGGCTCTGGCCTCCGTTTACATTTTTCCCCACCCTTTTTTCACGTGCTTCATTGAGCTCTGCTGAACAACTCTTGGTCCCTTGAACTCTCTCCAGTTGTCTCCCTCTGCTGGAATGTTCTCTCACTTCATCTGATTATCACCTTCAAAACTCAGCTCAGATACTACCTTGCCTGGAAGACATCCCATATCGTGTCTCTTGCAGACTTGTCCAGCACCCTGTCCAGTTAGGAATTGGCGCCCTGTGTTTTGTCTGCTCCCTCCACTAGCTGGTGACACCGCAGTGGATAGCAGAGTTTGTGGCTTGATGTAAAGTTTCATCTTCTGGGTGCGGTATGTGCCGGGTATGAAGTGGGCCACTTAGCCCCGCCCTTAAGGAGCTTTTCACTCCAGGTGCACTTGACCTCAGCAGCCTTGGGACACCTCCCAGTCACGCACACCAGCTTGCAAAGGCCATTGAATTGTACCTGAGTGTCTAATTCAGATCCTATTTCTTGAAGGAGACTCGGTCTCTAATGTCTGTTTTATCATCCAGAAATCAGGTGGGCAGCGTCCTTGTTCCCGGCTCTGGAAGCGTTATGCATTTTGCTGCCTTTTCCCTAACCTTGTGTACCTTCTACCTTGAACTTTTTTTTTTTTTTAATTTGATGTGTTTAAACAGTCAATGTTTAAGAGATTAAGAGAATAGATTTCAAGTTTGTCTCTTGTGTGCATAACCTAGGGAAAACAGAAATTAAAGGGGAAAGAATACTTTGTCTCTTTTTAAAAAGCCCCATATTACACTTCTTTTCAAAAGAACTGAGCTTACATTAAAAAAGAAAAAAGAAAAGAAAAAGACCCTGGTTAAGCTTAAGAAAGAGGCATGCAAAGAAACTGGCAGCAGTGTTTTGTCAAAAAATACCTGTTACAAATTAAAGTCCCTTTTTCCTCTCTCCCTTCTCATGTTTTTGGGAAGAAATCACAACTTAGCCATTTTCCAGTGGCACCTCGTCCAGCAGGAATTCTCAAGGCAGTCTGTTGGGGCTGCTTTTTTCCAGAACGGTGACAGGTGGACACTTTCTTCCAAAAGATGCCAATTTCTCCCACCTAGGAGAGTCCTGAGTCCCACTCCCTTCTTGTCCTGGAAGCTTCTCTCCTTGTCATGTTTTGGCTCTCCCTCACCAGACCCAAGAGTTCTTGAGCAGGAGCTATTGAGTTTTCTTCTTGCATGCTTTTTTTTTTTTTTTTTTAAACCTTTGGTGGATTTGGTCCTGTCTTAAATCTTCTGTCCCATGTTCTTGTTCTTCTCCCTTTCTGGCAGCCTGCATTTTCTTGCAAACTCCATTGAATCATTACAGTTGCTCAGGTTTGCTTTCTGTGCTCTGTTAAATTACCTGCTGGATTTTTCTACCCTAGTTCTCTCATTTTTATTCTTCATGCTCACTTCATTGCACACTTATTTAGTGTCGCCCAGTCCCCCTACTCAAGGCTTCTAGCCTTGGATTTGCTTATGTGTGTTTGGTCTGTTTTTGATTTTTGTTATCTCCTTGCCTCAACACTTGTCTCCCTCGCCCCCCCCCCCCATCCTCCATGACCAGGATCATCAACATTTCACACTGTTCTCCATCATTCATGAATTTATTGGAATACCTGAGTGCATGAGTGCACGTACATGAATACATCATTCATAGATTCATGGATTCGTGTATTCATTAATGTATGCATTTGCAAATGCGTATGTTTTAACTTTACTGAGATGTAATTCATATACCATAAAGTTCACCTGCAGAAAGTTCACCTGTTTTTATTATATTCAGAGTTGTGCATTAATCATCACTCTTTAATTCCAGAACATTTTTTATCACCTCAGAAAGAAACCTTGTACCCATTAATAGTTACTCCACTTCCCCCAGCCTGTGTTAATCACTAATCTACTTTCGGTCTCTATGGATTTGCCTATTTGCCTATTCTGCATATTTCTTTCTTTCTTTTTTTTTTTTAAACAGGACTTCATTGGGGAACAGTGTGTACTTCCAGGACTTTTTCCAAGTCAAGTTGTTGTCCTTTCAATCCTAGTTTTGGAGGGCGCAGCTCAGCTCCAGGTCCAGTTGCCGTTGTTAGTTGCAAGGGGCACAGCCCACCATCCCTTGCGGGAGTCGAGGAGTTGAACCAGCAACCTTGTGGTTGAGAGCCCACTGGCCCATGTGGGAATCGAACCGGCAGCCTTCAGCGTTAGGAGCACGGAGCTCCAACCGCCTGAGCCACCGGGCCGGCCCTGGATATTTCATATAAGTGGAATCATACAATTTGTGGCCTTTCCATTTAGCATGTTTTCAAGGTTTATCTATGGTGTAGCATGTAAGTACATCATTCCTTTTATGGCCAAATAATAGTCCATACTTTTGAAAAAATCTATTTATCAATTGGTGGACATTTGGGTTTTTTCCACTTTTGGCTATTACGAACGATGCTGCTGTGAACTTTCCTGTACAAGTTTCGGTGTGGACATGTGTTTTCAGTTCTCTTAGTTATATACCTTGGAGTGGAATCATTGGGTCATGTGGTAGCTACTGTGTTTCCCCGAAAATAAGACTGGGTCTTATATTAATTTTAGCTCCAAAAGATGCATTAGGGATTTTCAGGGGATATCATCCTGAAAAATCATGCTAGGGCTTATTTTCCGATTAGGTCTTATTTTCGGGGAAACACATTAAGTTAAACTTTTTGAAGAGCCCACCAAACTGTTTTCCCAAGCTGCATCATTTTACGTTCCTACCAGCAGTGTATGAGGGTTCTGAGTTCTCCACTTCCTCTCTACTGTGTGGGCTTTTGGGGTATACTTTTCAAAAAAATAAGGTCATATTTTTGACATTTCCATTTCTTGTTTTCTTAATACTTCTGGAAATTCCATTAACAGCTGTTATCACGCTAACTCATTGTGATTAATACTTCATAGTACTGTTCCATAGTATAAATGTACCATTCGTTTCTTCAGTTCAGCAGATGTTTATTAAGTGGCTGTTATGTGTCAGGGACTGTTCTAGACTCTGGGGCAACAGCATTGAGCAAAACAAACAAAATCCCCTGCACTCTTAGAGTTTACTTTCTTGTGGGGGAGGGGTGGGAAGTCAGGAAACAAACAAGTACTATAGCATAGGGTTTTACCTGTATAGTTTGAGTTTGTGGCAGCTTTGAGTAGTGTATATGAAGTACCTACCGAAAGAAGTTACTGTAGCAGTGTTAGTATTAACCGCCTTGCAGGCAAAAGTGGAAACATTTTCATAAAGGAAAAAAACAACTGTTTAATGTGGATGTGGAATGTTTCTGTGAGATAAACTGATGAGCCTGAAAGATAAGTGTATCTGTCCTTGGTAACAAAGTTTGCGCATTTGTAAGTTGGATCCACATCCTCTTACTTTGGTGATAAGGAATAGACACCCTTCACCAAAAGCCAGGTGAGGTATGTATGTTGGAAATGTCTGATGGATGCAGCTGAGAGTACTTTTGGGGGACATGGCAAAATTTCCAGGCCCGTTCAAGAGTCTTGTTTTCTTCCTGAACTTTTATGTATTTATTATATTGCCCTATGAATTATTGAGGTTGTACCCTGCAGTAAAACCTTCTTTAAATTATTCATGTTGATGTTTAGGGAAAATAATCTGGCTTGCGTAGAGTGGTTAGGCCTGGAGGAAAAAACCATGCCCTCCCCTCGAAGGTCAGATTATATTGATATGCAGCCTAGTTGGGCCTGCGCTAACTTATCCCTCTCTGTTGGCCTTCGAAGTAAAATAAGCAGTTAAAATAAATATTTCTGTTCTAATTTTTTTTAAAAAAATACTGACTTTGAAATGAAGTTAGAAATGCACACTTTAGACACCAATTTACTCATTTTCCTGTTAACCACCCAGTGGCTTGCTCAGCCGGACCCTCCACTCTGGGTCAAAGGTCGATCGTGATGGAATGCAGATCATTTATTAATCAGAATTTCACTGTAATGAATAAAATGTTATTTTGCAAAATAGTTTTTTTGACATTTTAGTTACTAACAGGCCTTGTTTCTAAATAAAAAAATGTAACCTGCAAGTTTATGTTAAAGTAGTGTTTCTGAAGGCTTAGTGTAGAATATAAATGTCAACCAGGATACCATCTAGCTGCGCTGGGATTCTTTCTTACCTCCTCCTGCCTTTGCTTCTGACTCCCTGCCCCGCCACATGCTTTTAGGTGGGTTGGGTTCCAAAACTTTATTTATAAAACTAATTTAATTCACAAGGTTTATGAAGTTTCTGTTAATAGTCCTGTGGAGTCTAATGAGCACCTATGGCAGCATAGTCGAAGAAGCCTACGTTTCCTTTCATTAAATGTGGTCCTCTCACAACTCATCTTGAGGTAGTTCACACAACTATTATTTTCCTTAATTTTGTAAGTGAGGAAACAAGGTTAAGACGACAGAGCTAACCAACGGCCAAGCTTGGATCTGAGCCCGGGTTTCAGACTAAAAGTCCTGTGTTCTTTTCACTATAACATGCTGCTTTTCCGCTAAAATGCATTTGTCCTATGATTAAAGGAACTACAGTGCTACTTAGTATAGAAAATGTAGGTACAACATTGTTTCCTTTGTAATTGAAGTGTTTGAAGAGCTTTTACATGGGAAGGGATGGATCTATTTTGTGTTGCTTTGGGAGATACCCAGGTAAATGGTAGTTACGTTAAACTGCCATTTGTTTCCATACGTGAAAAACTGCCCAAGAATTGAAGGGGCAGCCCTTTCAAGTTACCAGCTAGTAGTAACAAAGGCTGTGGGGGTGTGTCCTAGGGTGAAGGGGGGATTAAACTTGATGCCTGCTCTTCTTATGGAAGTCCACTCCCCCCCTTTTTTTACTCTCTTCTTTGCCTCCTCCCTCTACCTCCTGTCTTGACTGAGAGGTTGGATGGGCCTCTCTCTTTCCTAATTTCGTGCCTCTTGTCCCTTAAGCCACTCAGAAGCAAATTTTTAATATGGGGCGGTCTTGATAATATTTAATGATAATTTTTTTGACATTCAATACTATTTTATATTAGTAATGAAAATTTTGTTTTGTGGGTTAATTTTTTTCACATTTGGAATGTGGGCTTATTCCTTTCATATTATTTTAAATAAAGTGACAATAAAGTACAAATTTGGAATTCATAATTTTTTCCAATACTATTTCAATGGAGATATTTTTGAAAAAACAAAATAAAAATTGAAGAGTGTGTACTGTGATGGTAGGCTAAAGCGAGGATTTGCTAAAGAAGTAAGAGTCTCTGCTGGAAGGCTAGCGCAGTATTTACTGTCTCGCCCAAGGCTTATTATCCTCTGAGATAACCATCCAAGGTTATTATCCTATTTTTTTGTAGTTTCATGTGATTGTGCAAAAATATAGAAAACTACATCGGTGTTGCATTTTGCCTGGCCAGAGGAGCTGTATATTGCAAATGCGGGGAGACGGTGGTCAGCAGTGGCAAGTTTTGCATTGATACCAGAGACTGCCTTCTGAAAAAGAACGTTTTGAGAAAAATTGTCAGAGTCCAGAGTTGAGATGTTTGTTCAGTGATCAGGTCTGTGCTATGCTGTGTCAGAAGTGAGGTTGGAGATTTGGGATGAGGGGGGAGCTGAACTGAACAAGAGATAAGAGAAACAGACAAGTGAAAAAGTAAGCTAGAATTCTCCCCACATAAGTGCAATATGATGCTTTTTAAAATGATTGAAGTTATACCACTCTTGTTTGGAGCCACCATTAAAGATGAAAATTGTATCTGAGTATCTATCTAGCTAACTAAAGTCAGTGCAAGAACTTCACATTTCAGCTTTAGTCTGAACAGCTTATGATGCAGCTGCCCTCCCAGCCCCACTAGAATCTGGTGAGTGAGGTGAAGGACATAACCATTAGGTAGCTCATTGAATGTAGGGGCCCCTCTGATTATTAGCTGCCTTGGAGTCTGTCTGTTGATAACTTTCATTCACTAGTCCTATATCTGTCTCCTGGATCTTCTTAAGTTTGACACAGCTACTTTTACTTGCTGAGTTTGAAAGTCTCTCTTTGAGTTGCTTCTAGAGCCCTTTGGACTAGAGATAGGCTAGTTATTAGATTCCTTCCTTCTGGTGTTGTTCTAGAACTGCACACAGTACCCCACAGGCCCTCTGAGGAGTACAGATTCCTGTTTTCCTGGATCCGGTGTAAATCAAATGAGGATGGTGTTGATACCCTGGTAGTAAGCTTACAGTCAGCCGGAACTCCCGCACTGCTTCCCAGAAGGAAATCTTCCAGAGGCTTTCTTTCAGTTTTCCTTTTACTGGGAACACGTGGAAAATAAGATCAAATCCTGACCTTTGGCAGTACCTGTACTCTTGCAAAATCTGGTTCCTTTTAGTTGCCGCTTTAAATTGGAGATGATTCTTATCAAAAAATAAATAAGGAGGCAAGGTGATGGGTATGTAAATTAAGTAGATGGTGGGAATTTTTTACAGTGTATATGTATATCAGTCACCACGATGTACACTTTAAAGATCATAGAACTTTGTCAGTTATACCTCAGTACAGGTGAAAGAAAAATCAGAGATGAAAACATCTGCATAAGATCAGGGTTTCCTATCTGGGACTTGAGTTGCAGAGATACAGTCCAGATTTCTTATTTCTTATTTGTTTCCAAAGGGCATGCAAAGATGGTAGTGATCCCTGGGTTTTAGGACCAGCACGTTTGTCACCTTATTTAGTGTGCCAACTCAGGGAAGTCAGGACACCCGTTGACCTGAGGTGTTCCAGCTTGAACTCTGCTGTGTCTCCTTTGTAGGCCTCTCTCCCATCGAAGGGGACTGCCCCCTTGCCAGTGTCTCCATTAACCATGCTTTGTGAGAGCCTCTAAATTGTCGGAGTGAAAGATATTCTTCTCATTTCCTTCTGCCCCTCTTCAGCTGTTTCTTCCTAATTTCTTTTTGGAATTATGCTGTCTTGAGTTGGTATCTGGAGAGGCATTCTTCTAACTTGCATTTGTACTGGTTACATATGTCAATGGTGACATTGCTGCAGGGGTACTGACATGTACATTGCTTGCTTCTGCAATCTTCATGCCCTACATCATGTGCTCTCTCCATCCCGGCTGCCAGCCTGCCAGCCTGCTTTGAAAGATTGGAAGTGAGTAGGTGGTGATCAGCCACCCTTGTCCACACAGGGACAGCGTCTCTAAGGCTCAGCCTCTATCGTAACGTTCAGCTTACCGGCTTCCACATAAGCTGCTGATAATGGTTAGGATTTGGAAAGGGGGGAAAGGGGAATTGGGTTTTTAGGAGTTGGTGAGACTTGAACAAAGGAGAGGCAGTAGTGAGCATTCCTGAGGTGAAGGATTTAGTCTCTTGAGGGAGGGGAAGGCAGGCATATCATTGAGTAGCGGTTGACAGAGTTTTTCTGTAAAGGGACAGATAGTAGATATTTTAGACTTTGCAGGTGGTGTGATCTCTGTTGCAACTACTCGCGTCTGTCATTGTAGCACAGAAGTAGCCACAGAAATATGTAAATAAATGAGCGTAACTGTTTCAATTAAAGTTTCTTTGTGGACTTTGAAATTTGAATTTTGTATGTACGTTTTTGATGTTATGAAATATACTTTTGATTTTTTTCCCCCAACCATTTAAAAATGCAAAAACTATTCTTAGTTTGTGGACTGTACAAAAACAAGTGATGGGCCACGTTTGGCTTGTGGACTGTCGTTTGCTGACCCCTGGCTTAGAGAAACAGGAAGCCGAGAGGACTGGTTAGAGGACTGGGAAACCAGGCCAGGGCTCAGACTTAAGGTGGTGTCAAGAAGGAAACCATTTTTGTGATATAGTTACATTTTAAAGGAAGGATATTTTGTGTTTGTGTATGCGTGAAAGCATATCAGTCTCTCTTAAAAAACAAAAAAACTTCCTCACTATGGAAAATTTCAAACATACAAAATAGAGAAAATAATACAATGGGACACAGTGGTGATGTAGTCATCATCCAACTTCAACTATTGTTACTAATTCTAGGCCCTTTGCATTTCTATATGAATTGTAGAGTCAACTTGTCACTTTCTACAAAAACCTGCTGGAATTTTGATTTGAATTGTGTTAAATCTATATATAAATTTGGGGGTAGTGACTTCCTAACAATACTGAGTCTTCCAACTCATGAACATGTTATATCTCTCAATTTATTTAGATCTTTAGTTTATCTCAGCATTATTTTGTAGTTTTCAGTATACAGATCTTTCACCTTTTTTGGGTCACATTTACCCATGAGAATTTCATATATTTTGATATAGTAAATACTACTTTAAAAAATTTCCAATTGTTCATTGCTAATATGTAGAAATATATTATTTTAGTTGGTTTTTTGTATACTGATCTTATATTTTGAGATCTTGCTATACTTTAGTAGTTCTAATAGTTTTTTGTTTTTTAGATTCCATTTGACATTTCATCAGTGTGTCTGCAAATAAGGAGTTATTTCTTCCTTCCCAATCTGAATGCCTATTGTTCCTTTGTCTTGCCTTATTGCGCTAAGAACCTCTAGTACAATAATGAATAGAAGTGGTGAGGGCGAATTTCCTTGTCTTATTCCTGATCTTAGGGGGAAAGCATTAAGCCTCATGACATGAAGTGTGATATTAACTGCAGGTGTTTTATAGGTACCTTTTATCACATTGAGGAGGTTCCCTTCTACTCCTGTTTTAATTGGAGGTTGTGTTTTTAAAATCGGGAATGAATGTCAGCTTTTGTCTCGTGCTTTTTCTGTATCTGTTGAGATGATTGTGTTCATGTGGTGAGTAACATTTTTTTTTGTTGTTTTTTTTTTTTTTAATTTAACCAACCTTGCATTTGTGAGATAAACCCTACTTGGTCATGATGTGTTATTTATTTATTTTTCAGATTGTTGTATTCAGTTTGCTAAAAGTTTGCTTAGAATTTTTACATTATTTTCATGAGACATATTGGTCTGTATTTTTTTTTTTTTGGTAGTGCTTTCCATTGTTTTCATCTTTTTCCCTCTTACATCCTCATCTCACCACTACTAAGTGAGTAGAAGTTCTCCACTCAGTTATAGGATATCTTATAAAAGGCTGCGAATGGTTTAACAGGTGTTGTCTAGAAAGAATTTACTAGGATTTACTTCTGACATTCATGTCCTTTCCAGCGGTGATTTGGGCTAGTCGCATTACAGCTTTGATTTCGTCCGTTTTTCTAGTTTGGTTTCATTCTCCATCTAATTATTGGAGGGTGTCTTTAAGGCACGGGCCCTGTCTTGCTTCATACATGTACACGGCATTTGCATCCTAAGTGCGGCCTGTGGGAGAAGTGCACACGCTGCCCTGTGAGGGGGCATTGCTACGGGCTAGAAGAGTCACAGTCTTAAGTGCGGGGGCCTCATGAGTGGGGGAGATGCCCTGTGAATGTGGGTATTGGGAGCTGTGGCTCCTCTGAGCTGGACTTCCAGGGGACTTGAGCTGTACTTGTCCTTTGAGATTGGCTTTGAAGGAGGAGGGAGTTTTCAATGAATGGACATTGTAGTTGGGAGAATAATATGCCAGTCGGAAGGGGCATATTATTATATTATATAAGACCGGGTCTCATATGAATTTCTGCTCCGAAAGACGCATTAGAGCTGATAGTCCGGCTGGGCCTTATTTTCGGGGAAACACGGCAGTTGTCCAGCTGCACTTCTTCCTGACACAGAAAGAGGCCAAGCGGGGCTGGCAGAGGAGGTGGGGACAGAGGAGAGAAGGCTGTAAGCTGAAGCCAGCCCTTCCTTCAGTTGCCAAGACACATCTCCATCATTTTTTAAATGTCTCTGAAGACAGTACCCTAAAAGCTCTCTGTAGTCTCACTGTACAGGCCGCCCCTTGAGATAAAAAAAAAAAAAAAGACAACCCAGAGAGTTACTGAGCTGTGGTGCGGCGTGGGATTTGGAGTTGGACCTCTGCAGACCCCTGCTCTCGCCTTTGCCTGCCAGCTGTGGAAGGCTTTGGGTCTCCTTTTTACTGTGGGCCTGATGCGCATACGCCCCTCCTCAGGTGGCAGATTGAATGGAATGATGGGTGTGAAACCCCAGCACAGCGTTTGGCAGATAGCAGGCCCTCAGCTTTTCGTTTCCTTCTTTCTCTATTGCCGTGAGGTTTCAGAGGGACTGGAGAATGGTGGGTTTTGACCATCTTTTGGGGTTGTTAATGTGTGCCAGGCAGCTAGGGGACTGCAGAAGGGCTCAGGTAAGTAGTGAGCCCCCTGTGGCTTCTTACATTTCATTCTGGAAGATCAGAGAGCCCTTCTTTGAGCTAGCTGTCTTTCTTGGGAAATGTGGATGGAAATCTAAGGGAGTAACAGACTCTGCAGTATAGACTCTGCCTTCTCTTTCAGGCAATTCTGTTGAATGAGTTGGTTTTCTGAACTCAACAGAATGTTCGTGCAGTTGAGGCCTAATTTATGCTATGGTACAAAAGATGAACACTGCTACTTCTTCCCCCCAGGCTTAAACCAACCCCCTTTGTACCCAAGTTTCTGTCTTGGCACTGTTGATGTTTTGGGTTGTATAGTCTTTGTTGTGGGGGGCTGTCTTGAGTATTCTAGGATGTTTAGCAGCATCCCTGGCCTCTACCCACCAGATGACAGTAGCACCACCCCCACCATCCCCCCAGTTGGGACGACCAAAAATGTCTACAGACAGTGCCAAATGTCCCCTAGGGGGCAGAATTGCCCACTGTTAAGACCATTACTTTACTCTCAGTAGACACAAGGAGAAAGTACTCCTTAGTATTTTGAAATTTTCTTTTCACCTAACCAGTGAAATGTTGAAAAACATTTCGTTTTTATTAAACTGAATTCAAATTCTTACCTATTTTAATTTGTTTGGGTTAGAAAGACTTCCTTTGTGCCATTGGCAAAACAATTCTCAAATCTTAAACTTTAAGCTTATTTTTAAAAGATTTTAAAAATTATTACACTTCAATGATTATTGACACACTAAAGAACATATTTCATTTGTATTTCGGATCAGTTTATTAGAAGTGTGCAAATATATCAAATTGATGTTTTAAATTAAAAATATAGCCGACAGTTAATTTTATGAATACAGTATTGTGCAAGTTTATAACTGCCTGCCAAAAATCTGAGCATAAAGCTATGGTTTGAAAGGATCCTGAATAAACGTTTCTTTTTAAAAAATATTCAGAAACCTTGACTGAGGAGGTTGTGGCCAAAGGAGACTCAAAATTTCTTGCATTCTGGGATTTTGAACTTTGGGAACCAATTTGTTTTGAACTAAATCTGGAAAAATCATTTGTGTACTGTAGCCAGAAATTCTTTTAGGCTGTCTTTTTCCAGCCTTGTCACTTGTCTGGAATGTTAAGTATTGTCAATAGTTTAATTGCCTTTCAGCAGCTGTATTACAAAGAGACATCTCCAGAAATGGATCTGAAGAGATCTTGGTATAAGATTAGATTTTTTGTTTTATTCTTTGGAAAGCAGTAAGAAGGAGAAGATTTATGGTTCTAAGTTTGAAAAATCCAGGGAACTTCTAGTTGTTTGTAAATATGTCATTGTGTTAAATCTTGTTGAGTAATAGATGAAAACTGTAAATTAGTACGAGTGGGCTTTTCTGTGGCCAAAACAAGTGGGAATGGAGTTGTGCTTCTGAATTTTTGTTGCTGGTAATTCTTCCTTCTAGCATCCTGCGTGTCAGTAGTTGTGGTTTAGTAGACAGAGCGCAGGTTGGGGCGGGCTGCTGAGCTCTCTAACTTCAGTTTCTTCCTGCTTCCCGGCTACGTGGGGCGATTATGAGAACTGAATGTGGTAATGCTGGGGCCTTGTCCCCCTGGCCAGCTGGCCACCTCCAACTGCTCGCTTTGGTATTTAAACAGCGGTAGCAACATCAGCAAAATGTCTCAATCTCCTCGTTACTCCCTGACTCCTTCACAAAACCAAATTTTTGAAAAGTTCTTTATCCTTCATCTCCTGCTCAGCCTTCCATCCTGTTCCAGTGCAGCCTGACTTCACCCCTGTGCCCCCATTTGGAACAGTGTTGGCCCCGCCCACCATCGCCCCCTTAGTTGCTCACATTAGCAGGTGGGCTCGGGTGAACAGCCAGCCTTTCTCCCGTTGTTTCACTTCCAGACCCCCTTCACAGAATGTGGCTAAGCAGGAAGGAGGTGGCTTGGAGGGGAAAGGGGTGGAAATCATAGAGGAACTGCCTTTTCCTCCTTCTGTGACCATGAAGGTGTTTAAGGGGAGTGCACACACAGCGTAAAGAGAGGACACGGGTGAAGTGCCTTCCTTCCAGGGGCTGGAGGTAGAAGTGGAGGACAGGGACATCTAAATGCCATCTTTCCTCATTAAGTCATAGTTTGCATTATTGATTTTTGGAAACTATCATATTAAATGTGTATTCGTTGATAGTTCCACTCTAATTTTTCATGTCTGTTTTTATGCATGAAATAAATCTCTTAAAAATGAGAAAATTTTGTGTTATGATAAAAACTAAGCATTTAAAATTGTCAGTAAGCACCTTAGTAAGAATTGAAGTACCGTGTTTCCCCAAAAATAAGACCTAACTGGAAAGTAAGCCCTGGCATGATTTTTCAGGATGACATCCCCTGAACATAAGCCCTAATGTGTCTTTTGGAGCAAAAATTAATATAAGACCCGGTCTTATTTTCAGGGAAACATGGTATGTTGAGCAGTAATGGATTTTTGTATGTGGGTTCAGACTAGCTGAGAAGCACACACCTTAAGGCATCTCACCTCGGCTTCTCCTTCCTGTCTCTGTTTTGTGTACCTTGAATACACACCCACTTGCATATATGCAGTTTCTTTGAAATGACAAGGCTCAGGCTTTTCCTCTGAGTAAGCCTGGACTTTTTCAAAGGAATCCCACTCCAAGTCTGTCTTTAAAATGTATACTTTTCTGATTGTGTGTTATAATTCACAATAAGAAAGATTAAAAACATGTATATGTTGGGGCGGCCGGATGGCTCAGTTGGTTAGAGCGTGAGCTCTGAACAACAGGGTTGCTGGTTCGATTCCCACATGGGCCAGTGAGCTGCGCCCTCCACAACTAGACTGAAGGACAACGACTTGGAGCTGATGGGCCCTGGAGAAACACACTGTTCCCCAATATTCCCCAATTAAAAAAAAACAAACGCAAAAATCATGTATATGTTGAGGAATTCAGTATAGGGTCAGGCTATTGCATTATGATTTATTTAATTAAAGCATTTCTTATTCAATCTTTTCAACATTTTCTTTGGTTTTTGTAGTACACATGCTTTTATCAGATCATTTAGCAACATTTACGTCCTGACTCCAGTGCAGCTAATTTGCTAACTTTCAATTTCCCCCTGACTGTGTGATTCCTTCTGGGTGTTTTAAATCTATTCTTAGTTTACAATTTTAACATGATCCCAACATTTTAAATATGGAGTTAGTGAAATAAGAGAGAAAAACGTATTTAGATTGCTTAGTTCAAAACACTTTTGGGATTTTTAGTGAGATACTGATAAACATAAAATCGTAACTAATAAGCACTTTCCTTGTTTCAAAAAGTTTTTATTCCTCGTTCTAAGGATACAAATTGTAAAATAGAATTTTTGAATTTCTGAAAGAAAGATCCTAGTCCATTCTCCTCGCCTTATAAACAAGGCTCAGAGTTAGCGTGACTTGTTCAAGGTCATGCGGCTGTGTCAGGCCTGTGGCCACAATCCAGGTCTCTTGGTTATTGCTCTCGTGGACTCCCTACCATGTGTCAGTATTTCCTGATATATAATTTTCAGTGGGAAAATACCAGAAGCAAATGGTGTTTGTTGACATCTGTCACCATAATGTGTAATTTAATGTAAGTAGTAAGTAAAAACAATCTTTAGTCATTTCTTATAAAGGGTTTCTCTTACAAAGTGTCTTTTGAGTTGGTGCTTTTATTTTAATAATACATTAGTCATACTTGGGGCATGCAGTGTGTTCTATAAATTATGATACTTTAATTTATCCTGTCTTTGCTGTGGGCTGCCACCCTGCTAAGTACGTCAGGTTCATTATTTTATTTAATCCTCTCCACATTCTTTTCAGGTAGGTAGTATTATTATCAGCCCATTTTACACACGAGGAAGGTGAGATTTCAGAAAGGTTAAATAGCTTGCCTGGGGATACCGATTTGATCAGGCTTGGTGGGGCAATCTCCCAGAGTCTGGTTTTTAAAAATAAGCACAATGGATTTTAAAATATCAATTACATAACAATTATATTTAAATAGTTTTAAGTAGCAATACATTTTATATAATGGAAAAAAATGGTTCTCATTGGAGGTGAATAAGAGTTTCAAAGGAAAAAGTAGGGACGGCAACCAAGATCTTCATGTGACTACAGGAGGAAGGGACTGGGGACCGCTCCTGTCGTGCCACCAAGGGTTCCTGCTTCACACTGCAGGGATGAAGGTGCTTCTCCGAGAGGACGGGCTTCAGAGCTCTCGTGGTTTCCAGCACACTCTGTGTTCTCCACTCAGGGTGGATCCTTGATGCAATATGACAGTTAAGATAAATTCCTAAGGTCCTTTTGGCATTATTTCTGAAACTCAATTGGTATGGTTTTCATGGGTATGGTTAAGGAGGGTGGAGTTTCTGAATCACTGAAATAAATTGCCATCCCTAATTTTGGATTGTTGTACCATTTTTCTGACCTTTGAGCCCTGTTGAAAAACTTCTGGAACGAGTACGTATGTCAGGATTTTTGTTCTTTTTGTTTGTCTAACTGTTGTTTTGTACAAGAATTCCATAAGATAGGTTTTATCAGCTTCTCTTTGTAGGAGAGGAAACAGTTGCAAAGATATGAGCTGATGGAGTGATTTGAGTGATTTTGCCCAGGGTCACACAGCTTGTATGGCAAAGCTGGAGCTTGAACCCAGGTCTCCTGACTTTAAGTACAGTGATCCGCTGCTGGGTCTGAGAGCAGAGGGAGGTTCTGGTGGTACAAAGCCACAAAGCCTCATTGCTTTGTCGCATATACGCGGTCTCGCCATCAGTTACATAAATTACATTAAATTAGAAGGCTTTGCAAGAAGAAGGTACTTTCAAGATTCCTCAGGATCCAACCTCCTTTATTGTAGATGAGGGTCCTGAATGGACAAGGGACTTAGATAGAAGACAGTGCTTGTTAGAGGGGTAACTAATGGGTTTCAAGTCAAAATCAGAATTTATAACTATCCCAAAGGCTGGGGCCTGGAGCTGAATTTGACCAAATGAAAATTTTAACATGTAGGTGTAATTTTTTCCAGAATATAAATAACGTAACTATGAAAAGGAAAAAAGTGGGGTTGTTTACTGTATAATTTCTTCAACATTTCTAGGCATTTGAAAATTTTCATAATAAAATGTTAGGGGAAAAAAGAAAAGCAATTTAGCAGCAGTTTGTGTGAAAAAGACTTGCAAGTATTAGGTAACTGTAGACTCAGTGTGAGCCTCTGGTAGCGCCTAGAAAAGCAAGGTTCTTGCTGAGATGATGTTAAGAGAAGCTGAGCGTCTGGACGGAGAGAGGGTGGTGGTGCTGAAGTCCGCGCTTGCCGGCCCACATCTGTCTACTCTCTGCGCTCAGTTCTGAGGGGCCCGCACCCCATGATGCTGACGGGCACACATGGTGTGGAATCCAGAGGGGTGGCTGGGGATTTGTGGGACCCACATGGGAGAAGAGCAGGCTAGGGAAGCGCCGTAGTGGTATTCAGCGCTCGGAGAGCTGTGGGGTGAAGAGTGGTACTTTTCCTTTGAATGTAGAACTTCGATTCAGGTCAGAGGAAAGGAGTTCCAGAGAAGGAGATGCCATTTTGGTTCCCTCAGACCTGAACCCCCTGTTCTGTGCCCCTTTAGTGCATCCTCAGCAGCACCATGTTCATCTTGAGGAACTATGGATCTGACGATTTAGGGCTGCACTGGCTTTAATTTGGTTTGCTGTCCTGTGTCACAGGGGCCAGAGCATGACCATCCCGCCAATACCCTTCCCCACGAGTCGTCATTTTGACATTTCTGTGTTCTAACCAGACCTGTCCACAGAGTTCCGCAGGTGAGCCCATGCTTTCCTACACCTCTGTGACGGGTGCCTCCCACTCGGTGTCCCAGACGCAGAACTGGGGACTAGAGCTTTCTGCTCCCGTTGGCACCTCTACACATACACAGTTGACCCTTGCACAACATGGGTTTGAACTATGCAGCTCCACTTATACGTGGACTTTTCCCGTTATTATTTAAATTAATAATGCTCAGTGCAAGGCCATGTTGTTCAGGGTGAGCTGTGTTTTCAGTCTGCGGTTGGGAATCTGTAATTCAGATTTTCTGTTTCGCCAGGTCTTGGCACCCCAACCCTTGTGTTGTTCAGTGGTCAACCATACTTATCTTGCTCTTTCAGTAGCATTTATAAGGGAGGGCGACCTACTCACTATTCATGTATGTAGCTTATTTCTTCCACTAGAATGTGAGCTCCTTGAAAATAGATATTTTTTTCTTAATCATCTTCGTATGTCCGTGTGTTTGTTTATGCCGTGTCTGACTAGCTTCCCAGAGAATTGCCATTTGGTTTGCCATGGCACAAAACAGTGTTCGGTGAATGTTGAGTAAATAATGATTTGCTTCATAACCTTATAGTAATCATTATCCTCCAACAGAGGATGCTTGTAACTAGATTTTTTTGTCGTTGTTGTTGCATGTGGGATTTCCTATAAATGGCCTCCATGATATTTTCCATTTTTAGATGTCTGTGGTTTGATTTTTAAATAGTATTTTATTTACCATATGTGGGAGGTAAGAGATGGCCCTTTGTTTTCCTCAGTAGGCTTTAATTATAAGATTATTTCGTAGATGTAAAGGCAACTCCGCTTCCTGTGTAGCTGTGGATGTGTAATTAACTATAGGCAGGGCTCCTGGACATGGAGGTAAATGCTGTCCTGAGGGTCCCAAGTACTGGAACACCCTGGTAAGAGTTCTGGCCACCAGACTGCAGCCTTCTAAAAGCAGGGCTATTCCTGTAAATGAGAGCAGTGCTGTCTCTTTGCTCATGCCTAACGAATAATTATTTAAAATAAAAAAGTAGCTAGTATCTATAAATTAATATGATTGTAGCTAAGAATTTTACTTTTACAGGTGTAACTGAGTAGACTGATTTAGACCTGGTGATAAATTTTCTGCTCTAAAAAAGATTTTGTATTAAGTATCATGGTAATTAGTACTTTCAAAATGAAAAAATTTTGGTCAAGAATACCAGCACTGACCTATATAGGACAAGTAGATAAGTCTAGACGGGGCAAATTGAGCAGTACAGTTTCAGTATTGATACATTTTGTTCACATCTCATGAAATCCTCATTGAGATCTCAGTCGCTCCTTCCGGAGAAAGCTCTGTGTCCCTACGGCTGCGCTGGGGGCCGGATGAAGTGGTGGGCAGGGCGTGGAGTTGGGATTCACACTCCCGTCATGGCAGAGTGGTTGACGCAGGGAGAGGTACCACTGCTCCGAGCCTCAGTCCCTTCATCTGTCAGTGCCCACATGGGCTCTTGTGGGGATTCAGAGAACGTGCTGGGGCGTGGTGCCAGCCCCATGGGACAGGCTCCAGTTCCTCAGCGCCTTTCCCTAGTTTGGGAGCAGTGCATCTATTTTGATGTTTTTAAGAAATATTAATTGAGAAATACATGTGACGTACTTCATTAATGGATTATGATAGTTTGAGATTATCCTTAGCGTATGTAGAGAGATAGGATTGCACTGTTTTTGTGAGGAGAGCTACTTTTATTTCTCCTAAACCTTGACTTCTTTGGGCCAGAGGTGGCGGTGGGTGCTGACATAGCACCCGCTAGCAGGGTTGGGAAAGGGGTAGTAGTAACTTCCGGCACACGCCTTTTTTCAGCTTTTGGACACTCGAGGTGCTGTGAACTGTGCTTGTCCTTTCCTTCCACTCTGTAATCTCTCCCATGCCCAGGGGACTCTAGCGGGGGTCTGGACCAGTGAAATCTCCTTGGTAACCAGGTCTGGGGGGGCAGGATCTACTGGGGAATTGTATCTGTTTTTGAGGATCCTTGCCCTTAATAGGGGTCATTTTAGAAAACTGTGAAAGCTTTTTTGGTTGTCTCAATGGTTGGTGGGTACTATCGGTATTTAATAGGGCGGGCCCATGGAATTCTAGACTCAATGAAGTGACAGTTCTGCAAAGCGAAAACTTTTCCTGTGGTCTGTACAGCTGTGGAATATCTTGCTGAATAATTTATGTGGATAGAAAAAAACTATTTGTGACTGAGCCTAAAATCTAATTCCATTTTACACAAAGAAAGCATTTTTCAAAACATATTTTTTGGTGTATATGGACTTTTCCAGGAATGCAATTACTGTGCACATTGAGGAGAAATTGGAATTTTGTTCTCAGTTTTACCAAGTGTATTTGTCAAGGCTCTCCAGAGAGAAATAGAACGAATTACACACACATACACGTACAGAGAGAGAGAGAGAGAGAGAGAGAGACCTTAGAGGTACTGGGTTCAGGTCCAGACAACCACAATAAAGCGAGTATCACAATAAAGTGAGTGGTGATCTGTTTGCTGGTGGAGGCCTTGCTTTCAATTTGTGAAAAACGCAACATCTGTGAAGTCCAATAAAGCCAAGCACGTTAAAACAAGGTATGTCTGTACACACGCATGTGTGTGCACATGGTACACACACACACACACACACACACACACACACACATATTTAAAGAGATTTATTATAAGGACTTGACCCACATGAGTTTGGAGGCTGAGAAGTCCCAGATCTGTAGTTGGCAAGTGGAGACCCAGGAGAGCCGTTGCTGTACGTTCCAGTCCAAGTCTGAAGGCCTGAGAAGCAGACGAGCTGATGATTAAGTTCCAGCCTGAAAGTTGGCAACTCAGGACCCAAGAAGAGCTGATTTTTCCCTTGGAGTCCAAAGACAGGAGAAGACCAATGTCCCAACTCACGTAGCCAGTTGGGGAATTCATTTTACTCAGCCTATTCTGTTCTGCTCAGGTCTTCAATTAATTTGTGGAGGCCCATCTACTTTAGGGAGAGCAATCTGCTTTACTCAGTCAATAAATTCAAATGTTAATCTTATTCAGAAATACCATCACACCCAAAATAATGTTTGACCAAATGTCTGGGCACCGTGTGGCTCAGTCAAGTTGATATATAAAATTAACCATCATACCAAGAGTGGTTCACCTACTTAGAAAATCATCTTATTGATAGCGTGTATGGTAGATAGCGTGGTATGAGTTGCCAGTACCGTGTGCCAGGTCAGATTCAGTTACTTAGCTTAGAGGTGTGGATTTTTTACTGTTTTATTCCTAGTATTGCCTTGCTTGAACATTTACGTATTAATTCATATGTATTTTATAAATTACTTTTTTTATATTATAGTTGCAACATTATATAGATATTTTTAGAAATAATTTGTATAATAAGTAGGTTATCCTTTTTCATGAAGATGGTGTGGAAAGCAAATAAGGAAGCCCCTGGGGTGGCCAGATGGCTCAGTTGGTTAGAATGCGAGCTCTGAACAATAGGGTTGCTGGTTCAATTCCCGCATGGGATGGTGGGTTGCGCCCCCTGCAACTAAAGATTGAAAACAGCAACTGGACTTGGAGCTGAGCTGCGCCCTCCACAACTAGATTGAAGGACAACGACTTGGAGCTGATGGGCCCTGGAGAAACTGTTCCCCAATATTCCCCAATAAAATTAACAAAAAAACACCTCAAGCTGCCAGTCTCCTGGACCAATCTGCATCCCAGCATCTTTAAAATTTTTGGCTTATCTCCTCTCAGATCTCTGCCAAACCATAGTCCTTCTTTTTGTCTGTCTGATTGGGTATTGTACAGTGTTGGATCTATAGGGTATTGTACAGTGTTGGACTTTTCAGAAGTCCTTTTTTGGTAGTGGTCATCAAGTTTATTTTTAACAGTTTTATTGGGATATAATTCATATGTCATACACTGCACCCAAAGAGTAAAATTTAATGGTTTTTCATATATTCACAGGGTTATACAACCATCATCCCAATCTAATTTTAGAATGTTTCATCTCAAAAAGAAACTCGTATCCATTCACAGTCTGTATCCATGTCCTTTCCTCTAGCCATTGGCAACTTCTAATCTACAATTATTTATTTATTTTAATTTTTCAACTATAGTTGACATTCAATATTTGTTTCAGATATACAGCATAATAGACATTTATATGACTTAATGACGTGATTCCAACTCTAGTCCCCACCTGATACCATATATATTTATTACAATATTGTTGACTATATTGCCTATGCTGTACTTTACACCCCTGTCTAATCTGCTTTCTATCTTTATGATTTGCCTGTCCTGGACAATTATAAATGGAATCATACAATATGTGGTCCTTTGTGTCTGTTTTTTTAATATCTGATAAATGTTTTCAAGGTTCTTATATGTTGTACCAGGTATTGGTACTTCATTCCTTTTTTTTTTTAATGCCAAAATAATATTCTGTTAGATGGATGTACCACCTTTTGCTTATCCATTCATCAATTGATGGACATTTGGAATTGAAACAAAAAATTGTTTTTTATGCAGAAAGCATGAGAACTGTATGATTATATGTATGCACAAAGTAATAAAAATGTGCTCATAAGTAAATAATAAATGCTAACAAAGAAATCTGTTATAGTTTAATTGGGAGAATATTTTGAGGTTGTTTGGGTTTCCATTTTTTGGCTATTATGAATAATGCTTCTATGGACATAGGTTTTTTGTGTACAAATGTTTTCATTTCTCTTGCATTTACATATAGGAGTGGAATTGCTGGATGATACGGTAACTCCTTATTTCTCCATTTGAGGAACTGCCCGATCATTTTTTCTAAAGTGTCCGCACTGTTTTACATTCCTACCAGCGGCGTGTGAGGGTTCCTATTACTCCATATCCTTTCCAACATTGTGTCTGTGGTTTTTATTATAGTCATCCGAGCGGATGGGAAGTGGTCCTTCATTAGGTTTTAACTCTGGGACAGAGACAGCAGCAGAAAAAGGACAATCTGTTACATTGTCCAGTATGTAGAGACCATGTAACTTTACATAGATTAAAATTCAAGTGTAACATTCAGTTCCCCAGTCACACTAGCACATTGGAAGTGCTCAGTAGCTACAAGGCTAGTGGCAACTGTATTGGCCAGAGCAGATTTATAGAGAACTTTTTCTTTATTGCAATAAGTTCTGTCAGTGCTGGTGTAGAAAAAGTTTGACAGCAGCTGGAGGAGTTAGGCAGAGAATGGTAGAGGTCTGAGTGGTGTGAAAACGAGCGCAGGTGTGGGAAATGAGAAGAGGAGAAAAACTTTGGGGGAGCCGTGTACGAGATACGAAACTCAGAAAAGGAAATAAGTAAAAAGGGAAAGCGATGGAGAGGGTCTTAGGAATTAGATTTTTTTACACAGTACCTTGAGTTAGTGGTAGATTCAGACTAATTCCTTCATTTTGTAGGTGACAAAATCATGGAATTTCTGATTGGCAGGGAGCAGTACATTGTACCTGTCGTGGGAATCTACCTTGGCCATTTTCAGTGCCTTCTGGGAAAGTGGAGGGAATAGACGGTAGAGCTGAACTAGAGGGAGCGCTGACAGTGGGATAGGAAGGTAGAAGGCGAAAGGGTTAAGAGTGGATAGGTAATTTGATGGTTACCGTGTACAGCATTTTCTATATGGAATACTCTCGAAGTTGGGGGTGGCTAGAGAAGAGTGTCTGGAGTTGTGCTATGTTTCATTTGATGTTAATACCAGTGTTCTTTTGCTCCAGGGCCTTACGCTCTGAGGCTGGAGCAGAGCCCCCTTTGCTTGGTTTCACCGTTCCTGCCACCAAACCAGTTGGGACAGTTTTTATTATGTTAAGGCAAGATAAATCTGGAGTGTTTGAGCAAAGTCTAGGTAAATTATTCATTAAGGGTATTGGAATGAGCCTCTTCTTTTCAAAAAGAAGTTTATTTTTATTAGTGTATGTAGGAATCTTCATAAAAATAGACCAAACCACTTTTTGGTTTCCGTATAGTTTCTCAGAGTTATCATACCTAAACCTCCTTGCATCCAAGATAGGCTTTTATTTTGTTAGTTGCATTTCTCTACCCAAAACAGTCCATGGTGTCTTTCCAAACATGATATTACTGTAGAGACTGCTTGTCTAGCTCAGTCAATAAAGGTGTATTCAAGGGGTCATCTGGCTGTAGCTTTGTGTACTGCCAGTGTTATTCCAAGTCCTCGTAACTGTGAAGTCAAGTACAGTAAGTCTTCACTTAACAGAGTTAATAGGTTCTTGGAACCGTGGAGAAAGGATGTATAACAAAACCAGTTTTACCGTACGCTAATTGATATAAACAAGAGTTAAGTTTCTATTAATGTTATAGTGTAATGATATTTGAGGACCTGCTGTACTATGTACCATTTAGGTGTAAGATTGGTCATATTCCTTACAGGTGTATAGAATTCCTCTATTTTCTGAACCAAAAATTTAGGCTAATGGTCTGATAAAGATTTTTGATGCTACCTCTTGAAAAAAAAGATACGCTGGATCCCGAATGTTGGAGTTTTGGGGGATATTCTGCTGGCTTCTGTGGGGATATTACCACAAATATTTGTCATTAGGACTATGCTGGATAATTTGGAAAGTATAATCATCCCTAGATACCTACAAAATGGCTAATTCTCAAGTGCAAGCTTCATTAAATGCTAAAGATAATGTACCCTGTTACATTTAGCCAGTTCTGTTAGTGACTTAAGATACTCTTTTTACTGACTAAACTAGAATGAATAAAATAATTTCAGATTAATAACATTCAAGAAGGAAGCCTTGAAAATACGGTGCATTAACAAGTCTGAGCATTTTTTCATCTTTTAGTTTCTGTAGTGACATCTAGCTTTCAAACATTTTTATTTATCCCATGGTGCAATTATTCAAAAACAAATTTCTAAAGAGCCTTCTTCCAGTTTTGTTCTCAGTGTAGTACCATTTCTCCCCACAGATTTGCTTGTAAATGCATCACGAAGCGGCGGCCCAGAATGAAGAAAGCAAGCAGGAGTGTCGGCTCAGCGCCTAAAGTGTCTGGGGTAAGCAAACCGCCGATTGTGGAAAAAACGAAACCCGACGCCACTTCTTCAGCAGCTGCAGGAGGCAAACTTGTAAAACCTGGAACAGCAGCATCTTTGTCAAAGGTATTCATGTGGCAATATTTGAATATGCAATAGATTTTTAGGAGGCGGGAATCTTAATATGATGTGTGATTTATTAAATAAGCATTATTTAGGGTTCGCCCTCCTCTGGTGCTGGGAACACACAGCCTTTGAAGAGAGTTCACAGTCTGATGGACTCACTCTTTATGAATGAAACCAAATAGTAGGCTTATTTGTGGAACAAATCATTGAGCACCTGCCTCATTCAAGGCTTGGTGGTGGTGTGAGCTGGAGGTGGATCCTTCAAGGAGTTTGTGGAGTAATGGATGGAGGTGCATCACACAAACGAGTAACTGGAATAACTGTAAGTAGAATAACTAAAACACGTGTGAAAAAGTTAGATGCCCTGGGAGAGCAGGAAAGCAGTATAAGCAGTTTCGAGGTTTATGTTAGGTCTTAAAGGAGGCCCGGCAATAACATTCCTGAAACCACAGGTAGGGGTTTTTATTCCCACCCTACCCCCTAACACACCATAAACTTTTTCTGACAACCGATCCAGTATTAATTCAAGTTAAAATTAGATGGTACTAATTTAATACAAGTGTAACTAGTTTTATTTACACTCCTTTATGGGCTGGCTTTGTTCTTGTTAGTACAGTGACTCATTAGATCATGGGCTTTGGGAACAAACAGACCAGGGCTCATGGGGCTGTGGTCAGGATGAAATGAGGGGCCTGGCACACAGCAAGTGCTTAGTAAATGACAGGTAGGAGCATTTTTATTGGTTAGCTCTAGAAACTTCTCCAGCCCAGGACTCGCTCCTGCAAGTAACAGTCTGTGTCTGTGTTGGTTTGTACCATCCAAGGGACCATATCGCTCCAGCCTATTTTTGTGCTGGTCAAGTTTTAGGTGTCATTGCACGGATTCACACAGCCTGAGTCCAGAATTCATTTATTTGTGCTTTGCTGTTTGTTTTAGAGATGTGGTGTTTTGAGTAGAAACTTGGACTCTAGGAGAAAAACCTAGAGATTGTTTCTGCTAAGTCTAAGAGGGAAAAAGCAAGCACTCTATGAAACATGATCCATTCAAAAGCCTTTTTGTCCAAGCAGGGCTTTGATAGATCCCTTGGCTTAATTATTTTAAGAAGCACCTCACAGGAACAGCTGGTGATGGACTTCCTGATTTGTGTTGAAAGATCTAGCAGGAAATGCTGGTTTTTCTATTCCAGAGTTGTTGAAACTGAACTCGGACTTACCCCAGGGGCTTGGAGATACCCCCAGATTTTCTCCGTGCTATCACCCTGATGAGCTGCAGGTGTCATCCTGATGCCTGAGGGATGGTACCAGGAGTAGATCTTCGCCCTAGTTTCATGAGTCTGAATCAACACCATGAATTATTTCCTTGGTGGCAGTGCTGCCACTCTTTTGTGTAAGATAGCTAGCATTTTCTGACCTAACTGGTTACTCAGTTTCTGGGGCTGTCTTTGGCGTGGAGTGCCGTGTGACCTGTTATTTATGTGACTGGAAGAACAGGTTGAAACATTGGCCTTGGGTTTGCACTACTGCCTTCCTTCTGTTGCTCCTTATCAGTGGCAGGCAGTGTCTTTGAAGGTTTACAGTGCACTGAGCAGGCATGTCAGATCTTCTGAGGCTTGGATTCGGAGTTGCTAGTAGTTTGGTCTTGAACAGTGAGTACTTTTTCATTGTAAAGCAGATCTGTGTGCCACCATATGCCAGCTGTGTGTAGCTGTGACTCTGCTGCGTTGGCTGGTTTATGTAAGGGGGGTGTGTGTGTGTGTGTGTGTGTGTGTTTGTGTGTAGTGGGTAGGGCCGTAGAAGAGGTGAAGCTATTTGGGAACACTTTACCTGGACTGGATCAATTGCTTTTACTTAAGAGAGGAGAAAAAAGTCTTGAGTAGAAATTGAAGTAAGAAGACACAGAAGGAAAGAAGAAAACAGTGAAAATGAACAGAAGAATTGAAAAAATTAAAAAGTCTTAGAGACCCCACAAACTTAAGTGTTATTTTATTTTTCTAAGTTTTCCTATTTCACTGTGCTTCTGTAGCATATAGACACCTCCCCACAGTTTGAACTGCTCTATCTGTGAAGAAGCATTGGTGATTAACCAGAGGGATGAAGTGTTTGACTTTTAATGATTTAGGTACCACGCACACATACTCACCCTCTCACATATGTACCTGTCATTGCACAGTGTTCTCATGGCATTTTTCTTAGAGGGACAGGGTACTGGGATGTCCCTTACTTTCTCTCTCTCATTTCAGTACTTTTGAGGCCAGATCTAGTTGAGAGGTATGGGAAAGGCCCCTTGATCCAGAGCACATCACTGCTGGTTGGAGCTTTTGCAAATATAAAATGAAGCACTACTGCTGTTCACAGTGAGTTTGGGGAAATTGTTCCCACTCCTGTCAGTAACTGTGACATCTGGCTTGGGGCCTTTGTATGCTTCCTTCCGCTTTGTCACAGACAGGAGAAAAGATGATTTTCCATGCAGAGATGGTTTCCTACGTGCCTACAATTTTCAGGTTTCACGCACTGCTCGTGTTCATCCTGGTACAAGTAATACACTTTTTCATTATACTGAAAATAGTTCTAAAAATTGATAGATAGGAATTAATAAGCTTCATTTATTTCAGTTACAGTCTATCTCTTGACGATTATTTGTGATCATACTTTTTAGTGTAAAAGTGAGTGAGCAGTATGATTGAGTAATCCATCTCTGAAACTTGAAAGGTGAAATCTTAAAACTAATCTTAAATTTTGAGATGAAGATGCAGACAATGAAACTTGGACTTTGCCTTGAGAAGCATGTGTACTTGCATTGTAGTATTTCCTTGTTTGTATCTGCGATGTTTTTATCAAATGATTTGCGTTTTGCATCTATTATTAAAAAGTGGCTAAAAGTCTTCATCAATTTTATTGTTTTGAACTGTTGCTGATGGAGAATGTTTCCGTGTGGAGATGCATAGGTATTTACAAAGCGGTGTAACAAAAATTAAAAGAAATAGGGAAAAATGGAAGAGAGCCTGCAAGTAGCTTCATGTAAAAGGCAAGTCAGGAGGTACAGAGTTGTTTTCGTTTTGGTTTTATTTTTTTGTTCAAGTGTAACGTGCATCCAGAAGAGTTCACAAAGCGTGTGTGCTAAACTTAGGGAATCGCCATGAGTGAACATACCCTGCGGCCACCACCCAGTAAGAATCAGAACAGACCTGCACCCCAGTGGTCTCTGCATGTCCCCCTCAATCACTCCCCTTCCTGTCCGTCCTCTCCAGAAGTAACTCATCCTAACTTCCAGCACCAGAGATAAATTTTGCCAGTTTTTCATCTTTGTATGGATGTAATCATATTCTACGTTCTTTGTACGTGTGTCTGATTTCCTTAACTCAGCTTGGTGGCTATGGTACTCATCCATAGTGTTGCCTGTCGCAGCGGTGTCTTTTCATCATCGTTGCTGATTCCTAATCCATGAGAAGACTATGCTACAGGTTACTTATATGTCCCACTGATGGCCATGTAGAGTTTCAATTTTATGTCTACTGAGAATGATGTTTTGAACATTCTTATGCACGTCTGTTAGTGCACGTGTGCACGCATTTCTGTTGGCTCTGTAACTAGAAGTGAAATTACTGAGTCATAGGGTGCATAGTGTTTAGCTTTAGTAGTTGCAGGACCAAGTCGTTTTTCAAATTGGTTACCAGGTTACAGTCCTGCTTGTTCCACATTCTCACCTGCACGTACGTTACTCTTCATTTTAACCCTTCAGGTGTGTGTAGAGGGATTCTGAAGTGCTTTAATTTGCATTTGTCTTATTAATGAGATTAAGCACCTTTGCACATCTTATTTTTATGTGGTTAGTAGACATTTCAATATCTTTTGTGAAGTGCCTGTTCAAATCAGTCGCTCATTTTTCTACTATGATGTCGTTCTTTTTCTGTGGTAAAATATACATAACATTTACCATCTTAACCATTTTTAAGTGTGTATTTCAGTGGCCTTCAGCACATTCACATTGCTGAGCAACCATCACACCATCCATCTCCAGAACTTTTTTTATCTTCCCAAACTGGAACTCTGTCCTCATTAAACATTCCTCTTCAGTCCTCCCTACCCCCTGTCCCTGGCAACCACCATTCTACTTTCTGTCTCTATGTTCATACTGGTATTTCCAATTGATATTTAGGATTATAGAGTTTTACTTAACTTTTTTTTTTTCTACATCTGGAAATATATATACTTTTTTTTTTTAAAGGAGGGCACAGCTCATAGTGGCAACCACCCCTTTACTTTCTGTCTCTATGAATCTGACTACTCTGAGTACCTCACATGAGCGGAATCATACAGTATTTGTCTTCTTGTGACTGGCTTATTTCACCTAGCATAATAATGTCCTCAAAGTGTATGCATATTGTAGTATATGTAGAATTTCCTTAGTTTTTAAGACTGAATAATAGTTCATTATGTGTATATGAAGTCGGACAATTAAGTTCGTGAACTCATCCTAGAAAAAGTGCTACATACCTCATTGCTGAATATCACTATGGCCACCGCTTGGGAAGTTATGCACCGATGCCAGCACCTAGTCCACCCTTCAAAGCAATTTTGGAATTTTTTCTGGAATGGCTATCAGAGCTCTCATCGTATTACCCTTGATGTCCTGAATGTCACCAAAATGTCTTCCTTTCAATATTTCCTTCATCTTCAGGTAAAGAAAGACGTCATTGGGGGCCAGATCAGGAGTTCCAATACAGTTATTTGTTTACTGGCTAAAAACTCCCTCACAGACAGTGCCGTGTGAGCTGGTACATTGTCGTGATGCAAGAGCCATGAATTGTTGGTGAAAAGTTCAGGTCATCTTTTTCATGCAGTCTTTACAGTACTTCAAAATAGAAAACTTGGTTAACTGTTTGTCCAGTTGGTATAAATTTATAACAAATAATCCCTCTGAGATCAGAAAAAGTTAGCAACATCCTGGCAACAATTCGTGAACTTAATTGTCAGACATCGTATACCACATTTTGTTTATCCGTTCTTCCATCAGTTGATATTTGGGTTCCTTTCACCTTTTGGCTATTGTGAATAATAGGCGTGAACATGAGTGTGCAAATATCTCTTTGAGACCCTGCTTTCAATTCTCTTTTTCTGGGTATATACCCAGAAATGGAATTGGTGGGTCATATGGTAATTGTATTTTTCATATTTTGAGGAACCACCATACTGCTTTCCACAACAGCTGCACCATTTTACAGTCCCACCAACAGTGTACAAGGGTTCCAGTTTTTTTTACATCTTCGCCAGCACTTTTTTCTTTTTTTTTTTAAATAGTAGCCATCCTAATGGTTACAAGGAGGCGCAGTGTCTTTTTTGGTACTGATTTAGTTCTTTACCTATTCTATGTGTGACCCCTTTGTCATTTATGCGTGTTGCACATATATTCTCCCACTTTGTGCTTTCTCTTTCTACTCCGTTAATGGTGTCTTTTGATGAATAGATGTTCTTAATTTTAATGTAGTCCAGGTTGTTAATTTTTTCTTTATGGTTTGTGTGTTTTCTTTATGAAATCTTTACTCATCCCAAGGCCAAGATAGTCTCCTATACTATTTTCTAGAAGCATTATTATTTTAACATTTTATATTTAGATCCTCAGTCTATCTGGAATTATTATTATTTTTTTTTTTTATTGGGGAAGGGGAACAGGACTTTATGGGGAACAATGGTCAAATTGTTGTCCTTTCAATCTTAGTTGTGGAGGGTTCTGTTCAGCTTCAAGTTGTTGTTCTTTCAGTCTTAGTTGTGGAGGGCGCAGCTCAGCTCCAGGTCCAGTTGCCGTTGCTAGTTGCAGGGGGCACAGCCCACCATCCCTTGCGGGAGTCGAACCGGCAACCTTGTGGTTGAGAGGACAAGCTCCAACCAACTGAGCCATCCAGGAGCTCAGCGGCAGCTCAGCTCAAGGTGCCGTGTTCAATTTTAGTTACAGGGGGCGCTGCCCACCATCCCTTGCGGGACTCAAGGAATTGAACTGGCAACCTTGTGGTTGAGAGCCCGCGCTCCAACCAACAGCTGAGCCATCCGGGAGGCAGCTCAGCTCAAGGTGCCGTGTTCAATCTTAGTTGCAGGGGGCAGAGCCCACCATCCCTTGCGGGACTCGAATTGAACTGGCAACCTTGTGATTGAGAGCCCACTGGCCCATGTGGGAATCGAACCGGCAGCCTTCGGAGTTAGGAGCATGGAGCTCTAACCACCTGAGCCACCGGGCCGGCCCCTGGAATTATTTTTTTAAAGCTTTTTATTTTGAAATAATTTTAAACTTAGAAGGTGAAGGACTTGTACAAAGAATTCCAGTATGCCCTTTACTAAGATTCCCTACATGTTAACCTTTTATCATGGTTAGTTTTCCCTATGTAGGTATGAACATACATACATATGTGAATTTTTTTCTTAAACTGTTTAAGTGTAAATTGTAGACATAATGCTCCTTTACTGCTGAATATTTCAGTATGGATTTGCTGAAAAACAAGGACATTCTCTGTTATAACCGTAGTACAGCTACAAAATCTGGAAATTAACATTGATAAAATGCTACCGTGTTTCCCCGAAAATAAGACCTAGCTGAACTATCAGCTTTAATGCGTCTTATATTAAAATAAGACAGGGTCTTATATTAATTTTTGCATTAGAGCCGATGGTCCGGCTAGGTCTTATTTTCGGGGAAACACGGTGGTATCTAATCTATAGACTTTAATTAAATTTCACCAATTGTGCTAATGTCCATTTTAGCAAAAAAAGAAAATTTTATTCTGGTCCAGGATAGAGTCTGGGATCATGAACTGCGGTTAGTTGTTATACTCTTCATTCCCCTTAAATTAGAAATAGTTCCTCTGTCTTTGCCTTTTATAACCTTGACATTACTTAAGAGTGTAGGTCAGTTTATCTGATAGACTGTCCTCCAAATTTGGGTTTGGCAGTGTTTCCTCCTGATGAAGTTGGGGTTATGCAATTTTGGCAGGAGTCCCACAGAAGCCATATGTCTTTGGCGCAGCATTTCTGCAGGGACATGGTACATTCTTGTCCATTCCTGGTGATGTTAACTTAATTTGGTTAAGTGGTATCTGCTGGTTTCCTCCATCATCAGGTTACTATGTTTCCTTTTGTAATTAATAAGTATCTTGTTAGAGGTACTTTTAAACTTTGTAAATATCTTCTTTCTCAACAAACTTGTACCCTAGTTTTTAGCAATTTGTTGATAATTCCTTCTAGAATCAATTTTTACTGTGATTTTTGCCAAATTTTCTAATTTTCTAATTTCATCATCTCTTCTACATTTATTTGTTGGCATTCTATAAGGAATAGTTTTTACTTTTTCCAAGTTTATGTATTTATTTATTATATTAGTGTGGATTCATGGATTCTTCATGCTATAAATTGTTAGCATTAATGTATTTGATGTTCAGATTGTCCCCAATTTGGCCAGTGGGAACATCTTCAAGCTCCTGGGTCCTTTTGACATATTTTTATTATTCTTTGATCAGTTTCTTAATTTCTGGCACATTAAATGTTCTGCTTTTCCAGCCCCAGCCCTAGAATCATCCTTTTCTTCAAGGAGGCCTTGTTCCTTTTAGAGGATGAAACTTAAACCATCTGGAAGCTAGGTATGCTCATTGGTTTTGAGTGTATCGTTGTTTTTAAGCCTTCACAGTGGACAGAAGTGGGAAATACAGTACACACACACACACACACACACACACACACATACTATGCACATCTATAGCAATTTCTGTATCTGTTTCTTTCCATATATGTTAAAATCTATAAGTTCACATTGATGCTTCCAATTGTACCCTTTCCACTTTCTATAATTGTAATCCCTTTTTCTGACAGCAAGAAACCTGGCTTTCATTATTTATAATATATTTACTTATTTTCTCAATCCTAGAGTATATAGAAAATAGTTAGAGAATTGTTCACCCACACCACTGCAAAAATCTGTACCAGCTATAGTTCAGTATTTATACTTTTTTTGTCTTTAGTTTGAGAGTTTGAGGATTTATGATCAGTATACGGTGATCCAGAAGACATTTGGATCCCCCAGCCCCGTACGATTATGTTAGTCATTGGAAATACAGTTGGGTCCATTTGTTCCTATTGTGTTCCATTTTAGGGTTTGCCCCACCTTTGTTTATATACTTTATTAATTTATTTCGAGCATGTGAAACACTACCTTGGTTCTACACGTGCAAACTATATGAGAAGATGTGTTCAGAGAAGTGCCTTTCCACTTCCCCATTCCTTCTCTACCCACCCCTTAAAGGTAGTCTGATTGGGTTTTTGTTTATTCTTCCTGTGTTTCTTTTTGCATAAAGGAACAGATACATGTATATTTTTTATTTCCCCTTTCTTACATAAAAGTTGACATAAGTAGATAGACATTTGCACTTGCTGTATTTACTTAATGTATTCTAGAAGTCTCTCCATATGAATTTATAGCAGTCTTTTTCATTTTGTGTATTGCTGCTTAATATTTCATTGTATGGATAGACTATAGTTTATGCTACTTTCATATGCATAGGCATTTACGGTGTTTCCAGTATTTTGTAATTAAAAACAATATTACAATGAATAATCTTATGCGTATGTATTTTTGTATTATTGGAGGTGTGTCTTCAGGTTAAATTCCTAGATGTGGGATTGCTGGGCAAAAGGTAAATGCATATGTAACTTTGTTAGCTATTGCCAGAATCCCTTCATAAGGCTGATTTATATCATGTATTCTTGCCAGCAATTTGTGAGTACCTATTTCCCCACATTCTTCTCAAAGGAATATGTTACAGTTTTTCATTTTTGCCAATCTAATAGGTGAGAAGTGGTATCTTAACGTTGTGTTTCCCCTATTGTTTGTTAGACTGGTCATCTTTTTTGTAAGTGTGTGTGAATTGATTGTAGATGATTGTTCATTTTGCTCTCTTTTCTGTGTAGTTTTTGGTCTTTTTCCCCTTGATTTTTTAGGAGTTCTTTGTGTATTACGGATATTAGGCCTTTATCTGTGAGATATTGCAGCCATACTCTCCCAGTTTCTCTCTCTCTCTCTTTTTTAACTTTGCTTATGATTTTGGCCATGCAAAAAGTTAAAAAAATATTTTTTGAGATTTTTATGTAGTCAAATTCATCTATTTTTTTTATGACTGAGGATTTTGAATCATAGTTAGAAAACCTTGGAATTTTTGATACAGGGTGAAATAGGGCTCATTCATTTTTTTTTCCTTTGTGAATATACAGTTGACTTAGCACCATTTAGTGAAGAATATTTTTTTCTGTACTGTTTCTTTGGTCATAAGTCAAGTGTCTACATATGCAGTTTCTTTCTGGATTCTATTCTATTCCACTGGTTTATTCCTGTGCCAATACTTTACTGTGGTAGTTATTGTAATTGCCAGAGGTTTTGACTTGGTGCTCTGATGTATATTTGACTTTGCCATTATCCAAAGACAGATTGTAACCAGACAGGTGTGACTATTAAGCCACTCTTCACATGACTGTGTAGGCTGGTTTTCAGATGTAGTTATTTTAAAAGGAAAGAGTATTTAACTTTGGAGGAAGAAAAATTAGTTCAAAGATAATCTTAACATTTATTAACAGAGTATAAAAGATGGTTTGAAAATATAAGAGTATGGTGAGTTTATTTACTAACAGATGAGGGACAAATTGACAGGATGGTGTAACTTGATTTACAGTTTTTTGGCATTTAGTTGATGACCAATGTCATTAACAGAAACTAGCCTTCAGGAATATGAACAATTCTTAATGATTAATGCAATTAATTATATAACCTAGATTTTTTTTTTTTTAATTGGGGAAGGGGAACAGGACTTTATTGGGGAACAGTGTGTACTTCCAGAACTTTTTTCCAAGTCAAGTTGTTGCCCTTTCAATCTTAGTTGTGGAGGGTTTTGTTCAGCTTCAAGTTGTCGTTTCAGTCTTAGTTGTGGAGGGCGCAGCTCAGCTCCAGGTCCAGTTGCCATTGCTAGTTGCAGGGGGTGCAGCCCACCATCCCTTGCGGGGGTCGAACCGGCAACCTTGTGGTTGAGAGGACAGGCTCCAACCAACTGAGCCATCCGGGAGCTCAGCGGCAGCTCAGCTCAAGGTGCCGTGTTCAATCTTAGTTGCAGGGGGCGCTGCCCACCATCCCTTGCAGGAGTCGAGGAATTGAACTAGCAACCTTGTGGTTGAGAGCCCGCACTCCAACCAACAACTGAGCCATCCGGGAGGCAGCTCAGCTCAAGGTGCTGTGTTCAATCTTAGTTGCAGGGGGCAGAGCCCACCATCCCTTGCGGGACTTGAGGAATTGAACTGGCAACCTTGTGGTTGAGAGCCCACTGGCCCATGTGGGAATTGAACCGGCAGCTTTCGGAGTTAGGAGCACGGAGCTCTAACCGCCTGAGCCACCGGGCTGGCCCTAACCTAGATTTTTCATAATGTGACAACCCTAAATTACCAAACCTTATTTCTGTTTAATTCATGTAAAACATTAATTTTTTTCTGCCTTTTTAAAAAAAATTTTTATTGGGGAATATTGGGGGACAGTGTGGTTCTCCAGGACCCATCAGCTCCAAGTCGTTGTCCTTAAATCTAGTTGTGGAGGGCGCAGCTCAGCTCCAAGTCCAGTCGCCATTTTCAATCTTTAGTGGCGGGAATTGAACCAACCACCTTGTTGTTGAGAGCTTGCGCTCTAACCAACTGAGCCATCCGGCCGCCCCTCTGCCTTTTTTTAGTAAGACAGATTGACCTACTTAATGGTACTACTATGTAATAATTTTTATAATTGAATGATGAGAACAGAATCTGTTCCATATGGAGTCACTGGCATTAGAACCGGAAGAGACTTTAGAAATTAGTTATTTATGAACCATTTTAATTTGTAGAAATGAATTCATTATGATTATCCAAGGGTGAGCACGACTCCAGGTAGAAAACAATATAAATAAACTGATTAACTTGTGCCATCACCTTAATGGTACAAAACTTTTTTGTTCTTTTGTTAAACAGTAGTTTTTCTTTTCTTTCCCCAACAGATCTTTAACTCTTCTGTGTTCTCTCTCATTTCTAGTAGGAGAAGTAAAAACAGACTTCTTCAGAGTGCTTGTTTTCGTTTTTAAAAGCTCATATTTTTTCAGTCCTCTTTATGAAATACAAATGAATGCTACAAATGGTCTTTGTCATTTAGGTTGACTAACCCTCGATCTAACCATAAAATATCTAGTTTTAATTTATATATTACCTAGGCATTAAAAAAAATTCCTTTCAGTTTTGGCTTAAATTAGAAGACTGAAAAATTAGATAAGGTAAAAAAATTTCAGAATAATTTCTTTTAGATATTGGCTCCATAATTGAATCATTTTAGAGCAGTGCAGATTACTTCTGCTTCTTAATGATACTTCTCTCTAGAAATTGCAAGGTGGCATTTCCTGTGGCATAATAGAAAAATGACCCCTGTTTATAAGTCATGTCATAGATGTAAGAGTAACAAGGAGGATATCTTCATTTTTTCCCACCCCTCAATGTGTTTGGCACACATCGGGCTTCCATAAAATTTTTGATTACATATATGATTTCTGTATTTCAGAAAAGAAGTGTGTGATTGTTCAGAAACCAATTAAGAAGTTGTGTTTCTGTAGCACAGTATGATGCATCCCTTGGTAACTGTCAGAAAGTTTTTGTAGAACTCTTGAACTCAATATAAAAGTCAAGAGCGTTGTTTAATCTTGAAGTATTATTTAATCTTGCTTCATTTAGTCAATTTATTTTGATTTTCTGTTGCTTCTAGACCAAAAGCAGTGATGACCTTTTAGCTGGAATGGCTGGAGGGGTGACAGTGACTAATGGTGTTAAAGGAAAGAAAAGCACCTGCCCTCCCGCAGCATCTTCAGCGTCTGCCCCTGCCATGAGCAGCGTGGAGAGCAAGTCCAAGATCAGCACAGGTACGGCTGCGTTGAGAGTTACACTGCCTTTTTGTTAGAATAGGGAGAGTGCAGTAGCATTTAAGGGATTCCACCTAATTATAGAAAATTTCAAACATGTACAAAAGTAGACTGGTTGGTATTTCAACCCATGTGCTCATCACCGTGGCCAGTCTTAACTCCTTGACACCCACCTTATTATTTTGAAGTAAATTCTAGACATCATGTAATTTCATCCACAAATATTTCATTATCTCTGAAAGATAGGATTTAAAAAATATGTAATACGATACCATTATCAGTCCTTAAAATAACTAATCATTCCTTAAATCATAAATTGTCCAATAAGTATTTAAGTTTTCAGCTGTCTAATAAATATTATGTATATATATTTTTACTGTCTTTGAATCAGGATTCACTTAGGATCCATGTATAATAATTGGTGATGTGTTTCTTAAGTCTCTTTTTTTTTTTTAATGTGTAGGTTTGCCCCCCTTTCTCCCAATTTAAGTTTTGTAGAAACTAGTCATTTGACTTCAGGTGTTTTCCATGATCTAGATTTTGTCACATCCCCATGATGTCCTTGACCGTGTTCCTTTGTTCTCTCTGTCTCCTGTAAATGTCATTGAATCTAGAGCTTTAATGGGTTGGATTTCAGGTTCCTTTTTTTCCCAAGACTCCTTGAGGAAGTTGTCCATCCACAGGAGGCATATCATTTCTGGTTGTCTCTCTTTTTATGATGTTAGCAGCTTTTAAAGATCTTTCATTCCGGTTTGACTGTTCTTTCTTCATTCGTTCGTTAGCAGCAGTTTTTAGATTTGATGGAGTCTATAAATTAACTCATCTTATAGTCCAAGGAATAGTGCTGTCACATTTTACTTTTATACTTATAGAAAAAAACTTTAAAATTTCTAATAAACATAAGATTATGTGTTTGTAATAAAGCTTATGAAAGCAAATTGGCAAAAATTATATCCGGCCTTTTTTTATCATCATTATTTAGGCTGTTAGCACCTCTTGTGTTATTAGACTTTTTTTTAGCCCAGATTTCCCCCCTACTGTCCTTTTTCCTGCTTTAATCTTCTGCAGTATCCAGATACTGCCCCACTGTTACTTATAATAGCAGTGTGGTATGATTACCAAAGGAAACATGTAAGTCTTTACTTTGTGCTCTCCAGGGATTATTCCATTTTATCCTCACGATACCCCCATGAGGTAGATAGAGCCTGTTATTATCCTTATTTTAGAAATGAGGAAGTTTTGCTTAGAAAGTTCAAATATCTTGTCCAAGGCAGTGCATTAATTTGCTCAGTAAATATTGGGTGCCCATTTTGTACCAGGCCAGAAAGCTGGTGGTGGAGCAAGAATTGAACCTTAGATGTTTTACTCTCCAGCCTGGGTAAGAAGGAAATTTAACACTTCAGCTTGTGTGGTAAAAAGGAAATGAAATGCTCTATTGTGTGCTTAGAAGGAAATTAAATACTCTAATACCATCTATACCTCTTCCTATTTCCAGCCTTTAGAATTTGCTAGGAGCGATCCCATGTGTTTGCACATGGTTCCCTGTTGACCAACACCACCTGCGCTCACAAGGCTGAATTCAGTCATCATATCCCTGGATCAGCATTGGTTTGCTAGGGCTACCATAGCAAAATACCACACACTGGGTGGCTTAAATAACTGAAATGTAGTTTCTCACTTTTCTGAAGGCTGGAAGTCTGAGATCCTTGTGTCAGCAGGTTTGATTTCTCCTGAGGCCTCTCTCCTTGCAGATGGCTGCCTTCTTGTGTCCTCACATGGTCATCTGTCTATCCGTGTCTGTGTCTTAATCTATTCTTAAAGGGACACCAGTCTTGTTGGATTAGGACCCACCCCAGCAGCCCTATGTTAACTTAATTACCTCTTTAAGTTATTTACTATCTCCAAATACAGTCACATTCTGAGGTACTGAGGGTTATGACTTTAACATGAATTTGGGAGACACAGTTCAGCTCATCACAACATCCTTATTTCTTCAGTTCACCTGTTCTGCCTTTACTTATTCCTGATGACTTTTCTAAGACTAGTTCACTTGTCTGTACCACATATTCCTCTATCTCCTCACTTGTCACAATAATCCCAGAGGGGAGCTTTTCTTCTTCTTCTTCTGTCTCTTCCTTCTTGTTTCTTTACTTCTCCTTTCCTTTTGGGGCATTAGCAGTCCCTTCCCTCATTACTGTCTTCTTCCTTTCTGTCTCATGCAGGCACAGATCGTTTCTTCCTTAGCACGGTTTTTGGTTTAGGTAAGAAGGATGATGATACAAGTTACAGAAATGGAAAGGGAGTTAATATTGGGGGAAACGTTACACCATCCTTTTCCTCTTTGGCCTCCATTTGCAGTTGTTTCTCCCAGTCCTGTTACTGCTGCCTTTGAAATGTTACAGATTTATTGTCCCTTCTCTGTTCTTACAGAGACCTTGATCTTAACTATCTGAATGTAGGACTTCTTTATTTTCACTGCGCTGCCTGCCCTTATTCCTCCTTCACTTATCCTTCTTCCTCATATTTTCCACTTAGCATCCTCTAGATTAATGTCCATAAAAATGCTCTTTCCTTGTGTTTCTTCCCTGCTCAAGAACATTTGTTGACCTCTCTGAATTCTCCCTGATGTTCAGGGCTCTATAGAAACCTTCCCCTGCTGCTTCTCTTTACTGTGTGGCCTTACTTGTCCTTTCCATGTGCCATGCTCACTCTGCCTCCTCATCCTCGTCTGTCTTGTGGCTAGCCAGGATTCCCACCCCTCCGTTACATCTGAGACCTGGGAAATTAGTGACTGTCTTCCTACATCATGTAGACCTTTTGCTCCCCGTTACCTCTACAACCTGGTACCTGCCACATAAAGAACAGGTGGTTCTTTAAAAATACTTCATTAGGTCTAGATCTTGTTTTCCAAAGTAAAAAATATTCTAATTATTTCTTAAGTGTTTGTGGGGGGTCTTTAAACATACTCCTGTTCTTTTTATATTAAACAATGGCCGATGTCAACTGTTTTCACAGGTTTAAAATGTTAGCAATTAAGTAATAGTGTGATTTGTACAGCATATTTGATTAACATGTTGTCATTTTTTAGCATTAATGCATATTCGTTTTCTAACATTTAGAGAGACAGTATAGCATACTGGTTAAGTTGCAGATTCTGGAACCAGATTGCCTGGGTTTGAATGTTGGCTCATCTATTTATTATCTGTGGATATTGGTAAATAATTCACATCTGTGTGAGTTTCTGCACCTGTAAAACAAGATAATAGCACCTATCTTAGAGTTTTGATGAATAAATTTAATGTATGTGAAGTGTTAATATGTGCATCCCAGGTGTATACATGTAGTAAGTGCTAAGTACACGTTAGCTATTATTATTATTGTTACTATTTATGTGGCAGTCTGTGGTGTGAAAATGTTTTGCATTTATTTTGATCATATTTTTTGTATTTATTGTAAGTAGCTTAGATTCTCATTTGTCCGGAGGCTGCATTTCCCTTTCTGCTCACATGTGATCTTCCCTTCCCATCTGTTTCTACAGTTTGTTTGCCACCTGATTGGCTAATCCTAGAGTCACCTTCATCTTCCTTGGTCCCAAATATTGTGCTCCTGGCCACCTGTTTAAAGCCATGGTTTAGGATTTAAGTTAATGTGTATAACTTTTTTTTTAATGTAGCAGCTTTATTGAGATATAATTCACATTCCATAAAATTCACCCTTTAAAGTATACAGTTCAGTCTATCACTTCTTTTTCATTGACAGTTAAAAGATGAATGGTATTCTGGTTTTGAGGAAACTGAATTTTACAGTAACCAGACTCTGAGGCAAGATTAATGTAGGTCAAAATCAATGTGTAGATCTCTAGATGTCATCTCATTAGACTGGGGGTATAAACTATGTGCCTTTTTATTACTAATATTTTTGCCTTAAATTTTTTATTTTAAACATGTAGGCACAAGTTCTTCAACTAAGCGGAACACTTCCACAGGTAATAAAGAATCCAGTTCTACTAGAGAAAGATTACGTGAGCGTACCCGACTAAACCAGAGCAAAAAACTACCTTCTGCAGGTCAGGGAGCTAATGACGTGGCACTGGCTAAACGTTCCCGTAGTCGCACTGCCACGGAATGTGACGTTCGCATGAGCAAGTCTAAATCGGACAATCAGATCAGTGACAAAGCTGCTTTGGAAGCCAAAGTGAAAGATCTTCTCACACTGGCAAAAACCAAAGACGTAGAAATTTTGCATTTGAGAAATGAACTCCGAGACATGCGTGCTCAGCTGGGCATTAATGAGGATCATTGTGAGGGGGATGAAAAATCTGACGAGAAGGAAGCTATCATTGCGCACCAGCCGACTGATGTTGAGTCCACTTTATTGCAGTTACAGGAACAGAACACTGCCATCCGTGAAGAACTCAACCAGCTGAAAAATGAAAACAGAATGTTAAAGGACAGGTTGAATGCATTGGGCTTTTCCTTAGAGCAGAGGTTAGACAATTCTGAAAAACTGTTTGGCTATCCATCCCTGAGCCCAGAAATCATTCCTGGTAACCAGAGCGATGGAGGAGGGACTCTGACTTCCTCCGTGGAAGGCTCTGCTCCCGGATCAGTGGAGGATCTCTTGAGTCAGGATGAAAACACCCTCATGGACCATCAGCACAGCAACTCGATGGACAATCTGGATAGCGAGTGCAGTGAGGTGTACCAGCCCCTCACGTCGAGTGATGACGCCCTGGATGCCCCCTCGTCCTCAGAGTCAGAAGGCATTCCGAGCATAGAGCGCTCTCGGAAGGGGAGCAGCGGCAATGCCAGTGAAGTGTCTGTTGCATGCTTGACAGAACGGATACACCAGATGGAAGAGAACCAACACAGTACGAGTGAGGAACTTCAGGCAACTCTGCAGGAGCTAGCTGATTTACAGCAGATCACCCAAGAACTGAACAGTGAAAATGAAAGGCTCGGAGAGGAGAAGGTCATTCTTATGGAATCTTTATGTCAGCAAAGTGATAAGTTGGAACACTTTAGCCGTCAGATCGAATATTTCCGCTCCCTTCTAGATGAACATCACATTTCTTATGTCATAGATGAAGATGTAAAAAGTGGACGCTATATGGAGTTGGAACAACGTTACATGGATCTAGCTGAGAATGCCCGTTTTGAGCGAGAGCAGCTTCTTGGTGTCCAGCAGCATTTAAGTAATACTTTGAAGATGGCAGAACAAGATAATAAGGAAGCTCAAGAAATGATAGGGGCGCTCAAAGAACGTAATCACCATATGGAGCGAATTATTGAGTCTGAGCAGAAAGGAAAAGCAGCCTTGGCCGCCACATTAGAGGAATACAAAGCCACAGTGGCTAGTGACCAGATAGAGATGAACCGCCTGAAGGCCCAGCTGGAGAATGAAAAGCAGAAAGTGGCAGAGCTGTATTCCATCCATAACTCTGGAGACAAATCTGATATTCAGGATCTTCTGGAGAGTGTCAGGCTGGACAAAGAAAAAGCGGAGACTTTGGCTAGTAGCCTGCAGGAAGATCTGGCTCATACCCGAAATGATGCCAATCGATTGCAGGACACCATTGCGAAGGTACCGTTTAAGTAGATACAATGTCTGGATCCGTGTCACAGCTGCGGTGTGCCGCGTGCTGACTGAGACAGCAGCACTTGTGTGGCGTGTCATTAGCTTTTTATTAAGCTGTTATTTTTGAAGCTTGAGGATGATTTTCTTTTATTAGGACAGAGTGAAAAGTATTGTTATAATAGTGGCACTTTCACTCACTTGCATTTTGTTACTGTTTTCCTGTGGGGCTGGAGTTAGGACTAACAACAGAATGTGTCCCTAGTTCTGGGTACATGCGATTTTATATCTCCATCTCTGATGTATTTTGGCATAAAAAGCAGGGACAGCCAGTATTCTAGTCTGTGAGATCAGCAGTGTCTGCCACTTACCCTGCGGTGGTTGAAGTTTTCCAAATAAAGTTCTGTTGTGAGTTAAACATATTTGTGGAGGAGGGAGACTCCTATTTTCTTAGAGGTCTGTGGTTGGTTGCTGGTGGTGACCGTAGAGATCATTGGTTCAGTCCCCTTGTTTTACACACAGCATAATAGTGAGGACGCAGTCAGAACTGTACCCCGGGGTTGCCGGCACTCTGGCCAGGGCTCTGTGCCCAACATAATTGCTGAGGTAGTGTTGATTTGCATGAGTTATCTGATTAATAAATCTCACATTTTATTTCATGTTTTAGTGCAGTGATTTTTAAAGTAAGAAACAGTGTATCTTTGGCCAAAATTTGGATATTTTAGACTCAATTTTTTTAGTGATGACTTTTAGAGATACAATTTAGGACATGGATTATTTGTTGAAGCATATATGTTGGGAGCACTATGAACTAATACTTCTGCATTGACAGTATTTGAGAATTCTTTGTTTTCATTGTTAATTTGATACTGAAACTGTCACACCTCAGACATCGTTTTTGTGGGAGAGCATGTTAATCATTAATCAGATGCATGCCCTCAGTCGAAACTTCAGAGGAGGGAAAATTTCCAAAATTTCCTCCTAAATAATCTAGTTAAATTCAATGATTTGTCAATATAATTTCAGTCAGTGATGTAGTAACAAATTATGCTTAAGCATATTACATAAAGTTCCATTGTACAGTGCTTTTTCATACTTTTAAACAGTTATTACACAGGTTGTTTTAGTTCTTGCAGGGCAACTCACACTTAGCTTCCATTTGAAAGTGTGTATACCTGAGTTCTATAATTTATCTTAGAACAACTCTAATTTTTCTAATCTGTACCATCAATTTCATTTAGGTAGAAGATGAATACCGGGGCTTCCAAGAAGAAGCTAAGAAACAAATAGAAGATTTGAACATGACATTAGAAAAATTAAGATCAGAATTGGACGAAAAAGAGACAGAAAGGAGTGACATGAAAGAAACCATCTTTGAACTTGAAGACGAAGTAGAACAACATCGAGCTGTGAAACTTCATGACAACCTCATTATTTCTGATTTAGAGAGTAAGTGATGGGAGAATATTTCATTCCTTTCTGTCTTGCCTATTTAAACATATGGGAATAGTTTACATTTGTTAGCAAAATAAAAATCAGTAATTCTGACTGGTGCTGTAGTTCAAAGGCTAGTAGCAAGGTGGCTGGAAGAAATATGCATGTGGTAAAGTGTAATCCATACATTACTTGACAGTCTTCGGACTGCTGTGTTTTGTTCCTGAAGAACTGGTAAGTGGAAGCATTTACTTTAAAACTGTGCTTAATTATGGAAAATCATTTAAGTGAAAAGCTAATGGGCTAATTAATGTCTAGATTTTAGGAAAAGCTATTCTACTTCTAGTGATTGCAAGTCTACTGAGACAAAAAAGTATATTGATCCTCCATAATCTTATGTCTAAGGCACAGGTTTTTATTTACTTGTGTAATTTTCTCCCTCCCTACTATGGAGATTTTATGACCTGGTAGAATTAAAACTCAGAGTTTAAGTTTTTTTGTTTGCATTTTAAAGTAAAAGTTTTTTTAAAACTATTTTGCAATTATTTAAGACTTTTTAAAAAGCTGCAAAAATAGTACAAAGTATTTTTGTGTAGAAAATTTGATGAGGAACAGAAATTTGCGTTATCTTAAAATGTCTTCCCACAGACTTTATTATGTTGCAAATGAAGACAGAGAAACAAATCACACAGTGGAAAAACTGGGCAACACTCTGACAGGGTGATCATGTAAATGACGCGGGCACACAGATATTGGACACGGCATTGGCTGGGCTGGATGCTGGCTGACGCATACCTTCAGTTACTCATAGAGAAGCATTAAACAGACAAAAACAGGCATGTTTTACTAAAAACACAGGAGTGGGTGCTGCTATATTCCTAAAAAAAGCCAGCATCATAAAAGACAAAGGCTGTGGAAAAGTTCCAGATTAAAGGAGGTTAAGGAGACATGACAATTACATGGCAATACCTGCGCCTAGACTGGGTCCAGTACTGTAGAGGGAAAATGCTCGTTCTAAGATAAGTGGATGTTATGACAGAATTGGAACGTGGGTGGTAAATTAGATAAACATGTATCGGTATAAATTGATGAAGTTGGTAACTATACTGTGTTTATGTAAGAGAACATCCCTGTTGTTAGGAACCAGACACTGAATATTTAGGGGTAAAGGACCATGATGTTTATCCTTAAAGGGTTCAGGAAAAAATCAGGTATAGATAGAGGCAGGCAGACAGACAGCGATAGAAGATAGCAAATGATAAAACAAATGGGTGAACTATTAACAATAGACAAATCTGAGTAAAAGAGTATATGAGTGTTCCTTGTACTGTTTTTTGCATGTCTTTGTCAGTTTGAAATAATTTCCAAATAATACATTTAAAAAATTCTTTTGTATTCTTCATCCAGATTCCTAAAATGTTAACAAATTTTAAGTTGTAATACACTTTAATGATGTCCAGGTGGGGATAAGGAGAATGGGAGTAACCTTTTGGGGGATGCATTGGTTAGAACTTTTTAAGGTTTTGGTTCATGATACTGCTCCTTTGAGCTCTCCCTGCTTACCATTCCTTGACAGAGGGTTGGTAGGCAAATAATAGCCTTGAGCTAGATCTCATGTGCTGTGGTTGCAAAGGTGGGAGATTTGAATTATTTCCAGGAGAGAGTGGGTCATTTGCAGAAGCCCTAAATATGTGTGTGGCAGTTCTGAGCTCTGGCTAGTCGACTTGGCATCTGTAGATTGTCCCCAGGGTTATTCAGGACATTCTGAAGCATCTGGACACTAAAGCAGCTGACTGTGGGACTGAATTTCTTAGAGGTGGTGATAGTCATAGAGATGAACTTTCTCATCTAAAGTTTGAAAAAACTTTTGGTTTAATGTGTCTAGTTTTTATTTCATTGTCTCTGAACTGAGAGGATTTATTTAGTTTTACTTCCTAAATGTAAGAGGTTCTAAAATTTTTCAGATTAACTTGGAAAATGAGTGCATTTTTTGTTTAGTACTGATAATAATAGCCTTTCCCCTTGCAAGACTTTTGATTTGAATGTGGAAAGAGCGACACCTTCTGGTAATTGGGATAGTAGCTAGGAAAAAAAAAAAGGATTCCTGGAGTGAAATTTTATAAATCGTTGCCAAAATAAAAATTACATTGTGTGGATTTTAATTATAAAATGGCTGAAATTTTTTAATAAATTTTTTTTAGCCCTTAGCTTCTCTACCCAATTTTTTGAAATACTGTAAGAATAGTATAGTTAGCACCCACTGCTTAGATTTGACAGTTAACATTTTGCAGTGTTCAGTGTGTATGTGTGTTTTACTGAATGAGTTGACAGTAAGTTTTAGACCCCATGACGCTTAACTCCTAAATAATTCAATGTGTACCTCCTAGTTTCCTTGTAACCATAATACTGTTACCACATCTAGTAAAATTAGTCATAATTCCTTAGTGTTATCTAATAACCCGTATTCAAATTAAAAAATTTTTTTTATAGGAACCAGGAATCAACAAGTTTCATGGATTACATTTAGTTGTTATATCTCCATAGTCTGATGGGAGTTAATTTTTCTTTTTCTAGAGAATTCTAGCATTTGGGATTGATGCTAAGTCACCACTTGATATAGGGGACTTAATGACATGGAATACTGTTAATTGAGAAATTGAGATCTTCTGTGGAATGTTTTAGCAGCCAGCGCCATGGTCAATTTTAGAACTTTTTCATCACCCCAGAAAGAAACCCTGTACCCATTAGTAGTCACTCCTTATTTACTCCAGAAAGAGCCTGACTTTGGAATTACTGGATAGGATTTTAAAATAGCTATTGTTAACTGTACTCAGGATGTAGAAGAAAATACACTTGTAATGACTGAACAAATAGCAAATCTCAGCAGAGAAATAAAAACTGTAAAAAAGAACCTAGTAGGTATTCTAGAATTGAAAACTTGAATAGCTAATATGAAAAGTGATACTGACTCATTTAAATGGCAAATTAGAGATATAGAAGAGCCAGTAGGCTTGAAGATCAGTCAGTAGACAATATCCAGTCTGAAAGGCAGAAAGAAAAAACATTGGGAAAAAAAGAGTAGAGCGTCAGTGATTGTGGAACAGTATCACGAGGTGGCCTCCCAGATGACATCAGGGTTATACTTGTTAGTAGTGCTTGGATTTGGCATCTAAGCTAGAAAGCGCTGATGTAAAAACTTAGTAAATACTGTTGAGACTTGTAATTCAACATGATGACCTGAGGTTACACATATATTTCCCCTCCCTCCCAAAGGCCTAGTGACGTGGTAGGAGAAAAATAAAAGTTACAGTGAACCTAAAGCCAAGACAGGAGACAGGAAGGTTCCCATCAGTAGATCAACAATTTTGAGTAATTTCTGGAATATAAAAGCAGATGAAATCGGGGATGTGGAGAAATCAAACAATAGAGAAACCTAGAATCCAGGAGATTGCTGAGTAAATATGTTACCAGCAAAACTTGGGGACGGGGATGCTAAAACCTCCTAAAAAGAAGTGGGGATCATAGGCCCTGGACCCGCAGCACTGGGGTAAAGGGCCGTGGTGTGAAGGATTCCTGGGAGCCTTGTACCCCCCTCTCCTCAAGGGTGCTGGCTCTGCTCTTGGCCCCCAGGCTGCTGCTGGGCTCCACCTCTTTGCTAAATAAGGTGGGGAATACGGTGCCAGGGCTTTAGTATCAGAAAGAGAAGTGAAGGCATGCGTGCCGGAAATAACCGCAGGCTGCTGTGTTGTCTTGAAGAGAAGATCACACAAAGAGAAAGGCAGTTTGGCCCAGCAGTGAAACATGTGCGTCCCCACGCCAGGTCTCGCTTTGGTTGAAGCCATACATCCAGGCCCCTCTAGTATGTCTGAAGAGGAGCTCTCCCTGTAGGCATGTGTAGCGCCTTTAGCCAGCCATCTTACTGAGGGGAGAGGTCTGCTGATAAGAGCAGTGCCTTCCACGGTTGTTGAGAGACATGCAGAAGTCAGTAGTGGTAGTCTTGTCCTTTATAAGTAAGACAGACCAACCAGGACTTATTAGACATTTTAATATCTTAAGAGAGCTTACAAGGGAAACAGAAGAAAGAAATAGCTCACTGAGCCCAAAGAAATAAAGTTAATGACTTCACTGCCAACCCAGCAAACCAGACAGAGCTGATCGGTGTCGAGAACAGTGGCACCGAGATCTCAGGTCTGGTTCAGGCGATGCAGCCGTTGCAAAGTCAGTTACAGTGACTTTATCAACTACTTAATATTTGCATGGTAATGCTCTGCGCATGCTTGCATTTCAAGACAACACCTTTCCTGCCCTCTGGTTCCTGAGATTGGGATGTTACACATGCCTTGTTGTTGCACTTTTACATGGAACACTAATGACAGTGTGAGTGAAGGTGACTTGAGATTAGAGAAATAGCAAAAGGAAATAGAGTTATGTAATTCTGTGGTGGAAAAAGCCTTACAGGATAGAATACTGGGAAACCACAAAGGAAAAAAAGTCTCATATTTGACTATATATAATTTCAATTCAGCAAAACTATAAATAAATGACATGGGGAGAAGAATTTGTAACACATATGAAATATATAGAGATTCATTTATATCAATAAGACTAGGATAATCCATGAAATAAAATGTATGAATAGATATGTCAGACAGAGACTCAAAAAATGTCTGACTTCACTAAAAAAGCAAAGAAATTCAAAACAAGATGCCAGTTTTTACTTAGCAGATGTGAAAAATTAAAAAGATTGATAGAAGTCCTCTTGTATACTGTTGGAAGGAGTATAGATTGCTGCAGGCTTTTTGGCATATTGATCAAAATTTCAAAAGTACGGCCAGCCCGGTGGCTCAGGCGGTTGGAGCTCCATGCTCCTAACTCCGAAGGCTGCCGGTTCGATTCCCACATGGGCCAGTGGGCTCTTAACCACAAGGTTGCTGGTTCAGTTCCTCGAGTCCCACAAGGGATGGTGGGCTCTGCCCGCTGCAACTAAGATTGAACACGGCACCTTGAGCTGAGCTGCCGCTGAGCTCCGGGGTGGCTCAGTTGGTTGGAGCGCATCCTCTCAACCACAAGGTTGCCAGTTCGACTTCCCCAGGGGATGGTGGGCTGTGCCCCCTGCGGCTAGCGGCAGCAACTGGACCTGGAGCTGGGCTGCGCCCTCCACAACTGAGACTGAAAGGACAATAACTTGAGGCTGAATGGCACCTTCCACAACTAAGATTGAAAGGACAACAACTTGACTTGGAAAAAAAAAAAAGAGTCCTGGAAGTACACACTTAAAAAAAAAAAATTTCAAAAGTACGACAGTGATTTAGCAATCCACTTCTGGAAATCTGCTCTTCAGAAATATTCTTACAACTTTGCAAATGTATGCATAGACATGGATGCTTGTTACAGAATTGCTGGTTACCACAACAACTTAGAAACTATGCATAGGAGATCTAGGTAATAACCCATGTGCAAGGTGCATGCCTACTGTGGCTGCCACTTCACCAGTGAAGGTAAATAAGTAAGTGTACAGGCACAGAGAAATGCCAGAGATGGGTAAAGGCAAGTCACAGGACAGTAGAATATGAGCTGTGTGTTACTTGTGTAATTAAAAACCATAAAAGTTTTGAATGCAGCATTACATTGAAATGGTAGCCAGGCACAGTGGTGTTTCTTAAAACTGGTTTCACTGTGTTCTATACCATAAATTGGTGACTTTTAACTTGGTGACTTCTATAACTTGGTGACTTCTCAAAAAAAGTATACATTCTTGAGCTAGAATCTTAAATGGATTGACTTGGATCCTGTGGATAGTTGCAAATGGTCCTGCATCACTTCTTCCCCTTCTAGAAATGTATCTTCGAGTAATACCTGAACAGTTCTGTAAAGGTACTTACGGTGTTTGTAACAAAAATTGGAATCATTCTAACTTCAATAGTAGAAGGTTGCTAAAACAAATTATGATATATCCAACTGATGGAATATTAATGGGGCCATCAAATTTGTGCTACAGATTTGTATTTATTGATAAACATGTTCATTATCTACTGGTAAGTAGAAGGCTTATGAAGCAGTGTAATAGTATAATCCTATTTTTGTTTTTAAAAAATATACACACATCTGAAGTCTGGAAGGATATATGCTAAATGCAAATTATAGATGGGTTTGTTTTTGTTACCCTTTTCTGCTTTCCAGACTTTTTTTTTCTCTCATAATCAAGATTTTATTGGTTGTTTTGAGGATAAGTACACAGACATTTCAGTTTGTACACAATTCTTAACATACATACCAAAAACCTTAAAAGTCATATAGTTGTGATTCTTATCTAAATAGTTGTTCCAGTGACTTTCCAGCTTAAATTTGGAGGCTAATTTTCCTTAGTAGAATATCAAGTACCAACATCTTCAGTATTGATGCGCTGTTACATTCCAAGTCCCTCTGATTCACAGTTTAATTTCATGTATACTCCATACTCAAATTTTTAATCTTGCACAGCACCTTAACAAAATACTAGGAAAGCTGGACTACCACGCCCAAAGATGTGGCAGAGGATATAAAATCCTTACAGGGAGAACCAAGATCAGCCAGTGGTTTTGTTTAGGGAGCAGTTCTACCAAAAACATGGGACTAGAAATAATTTAAAATGTTCAAGGCATATTGAATGTACGACTGACTCCAAATCGCCATTTGGTATTGGCAGTTTGTATTACAGGATATAAAAACTACCCCCATCAATGGAATGTTAAGCTGACACACATCACAATCTAAGCCACCCAAATTCCATATCCCACTATTTTCTGGTTGTACCAAAAAATAAACAACCAGCAAATGATTTTACCTCTTTATAAAAAATCATTTACACTGAAAAAATGGGATGAGGTGGAATTCCCTCCTTCGTAAAAATGTTTCCAGAGGTACAAAACCTTGCGTTTTACAAAATAGTTGATAAAAATATTCCTCTGGATTGTACAAGAAGGAGACAGGGACTGCTGTTAGGAAGACATGGTATATGATACTAATCAGACTTGGCTTCTTTCTCCCCTGCTTCATCTGAGGCTGGACTCGCCTCGTTTGTAGTTTCTTGATCAGCCACTTCGGCCTATTTTCCCTTTGTTTGCGCATTTTTGTCTGCAGATTTATCCTTTCCTGCCGCCTTTTTTGGCTTTGTTTCCACTTTTGCAGGAGGAAGTTTAGCAGACAAATTCCTTGACCTCCTCTTGGGTTCCTCCTTCACTGCCCCCTCAGAGGAGCTGACCTTCCCCTTGGACATCGTGTTTGTGGGGCGGGTATGTGCCAGGGGCGTGTGGGCCAGGGCGCGCAGCTGACCATCTTCGTGAAGCTGGGCTGCTTGGCAGCTGGCGCTCCTCCCGCCACTGAGCTGTTGGGACCTGCTACGGGGGTGGTGGGAGAACCGGATCTGCGTTCCAGACTTTTTATTGAGAGTATGCGTTACTTTTAGAATGAAGGGGGGAAATTACATTCACTTTTGTTTTGGGGGGAGGATAAGAAGGAGTAAAATTAAAAAATAAAGAAAAATATAAGTAGTAAATGGTTCATTTGAAACTCATCTGTGTCCTCTTCCCACAGCAGGCATTCTGGTTTGGGGATAAAGCTATGGCCTGGTGGCTGGCCGTACCTCCTGCCCCTCTCCCCTGCCCCCAAGGCATGGTATTTTAACCGATGGGCTACTCTTGTCCTTTCTCTTCCTTTAATAATTGCACCTGGTGTCCTTTGGAGGCACTTGACCAGATGTAAGAGTCTGACTGAGCACTGGCTCTCAGTACCCTGAGGCTTTTCTCAGATTCGGAGGGCAGGACAGGCTGCTCGTGAACATTCACCATTTTACCTCCCCCAGGGGTCCTAGGTGAATTCTGGGCCCAGGGTCGCTGCCGAATGACATCTACGTGAGTGATGCGCGTTTCACTGGCGCTACTAGTGTCAAGGCCCGGTTGGTTGTTCTGGGTTTGTCAGGGATGGCAGGTCTCGGTGGTGAAAGGATTATGAGCCCCACTATTGAATGGGCAGGGACGTGCCCAGAATTGTTCAGAGTAAAGTTGATCTAATAACAAGAATAGCAATTTACCTAATTTCTAGAATAAAAATAATATTGTAAAATTGAGTTATAATTTGTAATTTTAAAATAAGATCATCATAGTAGTTCTTTTGTTCTTTGATAGAATTTAATGTTGCTTTTGAATTGAAGACAGTAGATGGCAGTGTCCCTCACACGAGAAAAACTTTGATGAAGAAGGAAACTGCATTTAGAGACTCCAGAGTTGAAGACGTGCTGCCCTTTTGTGTCACCATTAGTTGGGCTAAGCTAGTCTTCAAAACAAAAACTTAAGCACAGACTCCTTTGTTTCCAAGGAGGAAAAGCCTGTTGTCATTTCTAATACTTTACGTTACAAAGTGAAATACAATTATGATTTATAAAGTTTAAATTACATTCCCTAGAGACACTTTTAGTGCACTTTTTTTTCCTGCCAAAATATGTCCACTGGCTGCCAACTTCCCTTCTATTTAAAAGGAGTAATAAGACATGACAATAATAAATATGTAGCATTTGGGTATAGATGAATGTCTTTTTTTTTTTAATTTTATTGGGGAACAGTGTGTTTCTCCAGGGCCCATCAGCTCCAAGTTGTTGTCCTTCAATCTAGTCGTGGAGGGCGCAGCTCACCATCCCATGGATGGTTGAACTGGCAATCTTGTTGTTGAGAGCTCGCGCTCTAACCAGCTGAGCCATCCGGCCACCCCTCCACAACTAAGTTCAGCGGCAGCTCGTTGTCTTCAGTCTAGTTGTGGAGGGTACAGCTCACTGGCCCATGTGGGAATCGAACCAGCAACCCTGTTCAGAGCTTGCGCTCTAACCAACTGAACCATCCGGCCGCCCAAGAATGTCCTTTTAAGAATAGTAATTATATGAATTCTGTGGCCATGAATGTAGTGGTTGGTAAAGAGAAAAGGATAAGAACAAATGAAATGAGTGAAATTTGGGATTTTACGATCAGTCTAAGATTGCCAAGATAGCCACGTGGCTTAAAATGTCACCTGGAAGTCAAGACACCAGATGTTAAAAGTAAGCTGTAGTAGGATTGGCTGTCATTTATCTTCTGTGAATTATCTAAAGGTAGGTATATGTGCCCTTTGAGATTAAAAGAAAAGGAAAACTATTTTCAGCAGAGGAGGAGAAATTACATATTTTCGTTTTCTTGCCTGTTTCCATTGTAAATTATTTCTTGCATATAAGTGGATACGGTGTAAATGAAAGGTGTAAACCCTTGTGTTTTCAATGCTAGACATAGTTCAGCTTCTGTTCTTACTCCTTAATCTATGCCTGATAATATCACCAAGACCCTGAATTTGCCCACATGTAGGTCATACAGAGCCAAGTTTCCATGTTGCGTTCCAGAGGAGTCCTTGCCTCTGGAGATACTGGTACTGGGATTGGATTCATCCACTCACCTTGGTGTCCAATTTGCCCTTAACCAACTTGGATGACCTGTCTGACCCTTAGTTTATTGGGTCTGACTGAAGTAGCTTGTATATAGACAAACTTTTAAATGAATGAAATGTGCATATGAAAACATCTGTCTTTGCTAGCTGGACATACGATTGGCCTTTCTGTCTCTTAAGAGGATGGGGACTAAATCTCTTTTTTCCTTTCCCTAATATCTTAAAGCACCTAGAAAAAAGACTGGTACAATGTACCAGCTTCCCTGGTACAAAGCAGATACTTAAGAGACTTGTTGAATTAATGATTAAATTTTGAACCCCTTTTCTTTCATAGGCCCTAACTTTGTTGAACAATTTTTGGGGGGCTGAATGGGAGGAAGTTACTTACTAGCTGCCAAAATTGACCAGGTTTCCCCCCGTATTTTATCTCATTTATTGTTTATCCAGTTTTTAAAAAAGTATTACATATTTATAATACTGATTACACATATAATTGTTATATATATTCTGGGCTTCATTTTGTTACTGAAGTGAATTCATGCCATTTAAAAATATCAGAACACAAATGTACCAGCATTGAATGAAAGGTATGAAGTCACAAAGGTTTTAGCAGAGCAGGTTCCTGCTGCAATTGGGAGGAGGAAAACAGTGTAAGAAAAGATCAGCATACTCACATATTAGGGTCTTGATAAAAAGCTAATAATTTGTCACCTTAAGGAAGACTTTTGGTTACATGTGTCATTGCGTGCAGGTGTGCGCTATGCTTGGGTTCCTGCTACCACATGTAAGGAATGGGAAGGACTGTTACTCAGAAACACCATGTCTATAGTTATGATGTCCCTGACAATACATAGTTAAGTTCTGTCAACGGAATATTTAAAAAAATAATCCCAGGGAATGATTTTAGTATTGCTTTCTCTTGCATATTTATACGTTTATTCCATTTACAGTCCTACCACGTGCCAGGCTCTGGGGAAGTGAAGTCACCACACGGCTCCTGCCTTTGAAGTGTTTTCAGTCTAGTGGTAGAAACAGACATCTAAAGACGTGTAATAGTGTTGGCAGCACCAGTTACAAGGCTATATAAGGCTGAGTTGGAACAGAAAGGACAGGGATCTATTGGGGTGGGTACGGTTGGTAAAGTCAGAATATTTGTCAGCAGATGTGCCTTTTCTGGAACTTAACCAAAGAGAAAGTTATCAGTTCTTGAGCTGTTGAAGTAGCCAGCTGTGACAGATTTAGTACGCGGCAGTCACCAGCATGGCACCCTCCTAAGGCATTTCCCCTTAAGCATGGATTTTAGAGTAGAACCTCTAAATAGAAAGTGATTGCTCCATGCATTTCTTGTTCCAAGGCGACTGACCTTGGCTGTGCCTTTATCTTTGCATCCCCACTCTATCTGGTACGGTGCTTTGTCTGTTAGTGGTACTCGTTAAATGTTTACAGTGAACGAAATTGAAGAAAATTCATATTGTGAAATAATTCGAGGAGTATTGATTTACTATATAAATATATTTTTTATTTTGTGGAAAGACTTCCCCTAGAATAAATAAATAGTAGCTCCCCAGGGTGTTATATAATTGTTTGTAAAAATTTTATTGATTCACCACATTCTTGTAATTTATTCCAGTGTGTAAATTAGGCTTACATAAATACTTTAGATTAATAACCCTTGTGATTAAAAGTTCACATTTTAATAGCAATCAGTGTTGTTTTGATTGGTCGTGAGCCAAGAGTATGTGTCTTTCTGACAATTGATTTTGCTTAACTTTTTGTTTCAGAGTTAAGACACTGAGGAAGGAAGTAATCCTGAAATTGTTATTTAAACTTGATATTTTCCTTAGAAAGTAATATTGGTTAATAGTTGGAGTAAGCAATCCTTTTTTAAAGTTTTACTTAAAAAATAAAAAGTTTGGGCAGGATGACTTTTTTCGAATGTCATTTAAGTACCTCCTCCCTTTATACTATTCCTTCTGAATACAGCTCGAAGAATAAATACTTAAACTTTTGTGATCTTTTCAGATACGGTTAAAAAACTCCAGGACCAAAAACATGACATGGAAAGAGAAATCAAGACCCTGCACAGGAGACTTCGGGTAGGATAAATCTTCATGTATGATCTCATTCATTAGAAAACAGTTTTCTGAAAGTTGACTGTGTTATCCTTCATGTGAAGCTCCACATACAGTTATAATATTGACCCTACTGGGCTTTGGGCAGAAAGCAAATGTCATCATTTCACATTGGGACTGGTGCTAGATTCTAGAGAGAAGAATGTACTGGTAATTTGGAGGTAAGTTCAGAAAGATGGGTGTAAGAAGCAAGAGTTATACTTTGGAAAGAAAGTTTTATTAGCTCTGGATTGTAAGGTACCCCAAACCTAAGCTGTTTTCATAGGAGTTTTCTGTCTTTGGTGGATTTGATCAGCTTGCAAACAGCCGTGCCACTCTGAGGCAGAGGGTGGGGACCCTAATCTCATGGTCTGGATCATGCCTCAGTTGCTCAGGCTGCCTTCATGGTGTCGAAACATTATTTTGGAGTCACGGGCACTGGGGTTGGGTGTGGGCAGCTGTGGCTGTGGAGGAGGTGATGCCCTGAGGAGGCTTCCCCCGCATCCTCTGTGGCTCTGGGAAGAGCTAGACCGTACAGTTCCTTAGCTCCTCTTTGTCTCTTCATGATTTTGTCTGCATAGATTAAGTTGAGTGTTTTTCTTCTGGCTTCCTCTTCCTTTTCCTTTACTTTTGATTTTTTTTTCCTTGTTTTTGATGTCAGGATATTTATAGTGTTTCACTATAAGATCTTTCATTATGGTTTGCATACCATTTATCTATAATACCTTCTTGAACTTTTCAGAGGTAAAGTGCTGTAAATTTTGGATGTGTTTATTTTCATAAGGCTTACTTTGAAACTTGCAAGAGGAAGGGAGGCTTGACATTGCCATCATTAGTATTTATAGCACTCTGATGCCTCAGTAGACAGATACATAGCTAGAAAATCTTTTCCTCATTGAGAACAAGTTCAATAATAATAATTGCATTACCTCTTAGCTACAGGTAATAGCAATTCTCGGGTTTAAAAGAAATTTATTATCATTTGGAACAGTGCTTGGCAGCAACCTACTCATAAACACATTTTATTGCTTTTAAATAAATCTTTATTGCTCTCTTTTGGAAATAAAAATTTAGTTTTTTCATATAGGAAGAATCTGCGGAATGGCGGCAGTTTCAAGCTGATCTCCAGACTGCAGTAGTCATTGCAAATGACATTAAATCTGAAGCCCAAGAGGAGATTGGTGATCTGAAGCGCCGGTTACATGAGGCTCAAGAAAAAAATGAGAAACTCACAAAAGAATTGGAGGAAATAAAGTCACGCAAGTATGTTTTGAGAATCCAGTTGTGCATGGCATGTATGTTTCAATAGAGAACACTTAAATCCCAGTTTCGTCATGTGCTGTTATGGAAAGAATGGTATGTGACACTGGTATGAGTGAGTTTGGGTCTAGTGGAAGTTACTCAGCTTGGCCTCATTTTATGACACTTGTGAAATAGCGCAGTCTATTTGGATCTTTCAGAGTTGTTGGCAGTGTCCACAATCAACATCTCCGGAGGGGTCCATTATGGAGGGATCCCTGGCACAGGGTACATTATGGTTCTCTCTTTTCCTCTATCCTCACATTCCTGCCCTGTGGCTTTTCTTTAATTATAGCCTCATGATTAAGGATGTGGACTCTGGAGGCAGACAGACGTGGCTCCCGTCCAGCTCTGCCTCTTACCAGCTGTGTGATCTTGGTCAGGGCCCTCAGTTTGTTCATCTTTAAAGTAGAGACAATGCTACTTGCTTTACAGGGTTGTTGTAAGGCTTAGATGAGGTACACGTCCACAGCACTCAGGGCCTGCTGAGTATACTTCGGCGAGTATTATTAGAGACCCAGGTGAAGAATACCAAGTGAATTTCTTCATTTCATCCATTTGAGGAGTTTTCACTTGGTTCATGCTCATAAGCACATAATCTCCACAGTAGTATTTTTTCCCATCTCACGTAGAGATCACTGTGAACCCATAGAAAGTATTAGGTGTGATGACATTTGTGATGTACTCAGAGTTCCTCAGTGAGTGGGGGAGAGTAGTTTTTATGTTTGAGGTTATTATTAAGAATTTGATTATTCATTACTTCGAGTAATTCTTAAGTAGACAGGAAGGAATTTTAGAAAAATATTTAACAGTGTATTTTTGAAAAGCTATCACATTTTATTGTCGCCTAGTTCTAGTGTACAGCCCTGTGGGTGGTATTGCTCAACCATTTTTCTTTGACCTCCTTAAGACAGATCATGGAATGAGCCAGAAGATTATTGTTTCTCCATTGGTATAAAACTTGTATTATATCCTTTTTTTTCTGGATACGATTAAATGAATAGTATGTTCTATTCTAAAGTTTACCTGAATGACTGAAAGTCGACTCTTAAAGAATCATTCCATTGAATCCTGAAAGCTTGTCAGTATTTGAGAAACACATTTGAAGGAAGTACGTCCTGAAAGAAGTATCTTGTAGAGCAGCAGTTCTCAGAGTGAGGTCTGTGAGTTCTAACTATTTTCGTAATAGTACTGACATGTTGTTTGCCCTTTCGCTGTGTTGACTTCTGCATTGATAGTGAAAAAGCAAGTGTAAACTGTTGATGAATCGAGGCCTTGGCACCAAATTATACTTGTAGTCATTATATTCTTGACCACCACACACTCGCATTTTAAACAAATGCAGGTTTCACTTAAAGATATCTATGATGAAGCCATAAATTATTAGTATTACTAAGTTTTGGTCCTCGAGTATATTCTTTTTAATGTTCTGTGTGATGAAATGGAAAGTACACATAAAGCACTTCTGCATATACCCAAGGGTAAGGCTGTTGGGAGGAAAGCATGGTATGATTGTTTTAGTTTGAGCTGTTTTCTTTTTTCATTTTTACTTGAGATTGACTGACAGATTAACTGGATAGTCAGACTTTGGCATTTGGTGGATATTTCTTGAAAATGATGAAGAGAGCTGACACCTTAAGGAAAACAACTGACTATATGGTGCCAGTGGTAAAGTGTGGGCTTTCAAGTGAATGGTAGGATTTTGGAAAACTTGTATCTGTCATTTTGAGCATGGCAGTTTTACACATTTAAAGAGTTTCCTGATGAGATCATTGGTGATATTAGCAAATGTGACTTTTAAAAAATAAATTGAATAATGACAGGTGTCAACATTCGGGAAATCCGTGTAACTCAGTGAACCAGTATTTTCCGTATGACCAATGCATGATGTTACACAATCATTCATGGGCAAAAGAGCCATTCATTCAAAGTACAAGATGGACCAGGGGATTTTATGGACAGAGTAGAAAAGTTCATTTATATGGTTTCAGATTCCAAATTGCAAGTAACATTTTTTTTTTTTTTTTTTTGTAACTAACTTAAGTAACTACCACTTGTTGCGTTTTGGTGTAGTATTAAGGAAGAATAATCGTAGTTATCTAAAAAGCCACAGTTATCTAGTTTAATATTATTAAAATTGTCTTCCCTTTTCCAGCTATATATCTGTGTAAGGCCTGCTTTTTTTCATATTGCAACAGATTGAATACAGAAAAAAATAAGAACTTAGCAATGTTCTATGAAACCAGATATTAAAAAGATGAGCAAAAATGTAAAAACACTGCTATTCTTATCAGTATTTTATGGTTTTTGAAGTCATTTTTCATAAAGTCCTGGATTTATTTTTATTTTTAGGTGAATTAAATATTCTAAATATTTCTTAGTTTTACTATCTAATATGGTAAATGTCAGTAGAGATAAAGAAAAGCTTTTTGGGGTCCTCAGTAATTTTTAAGAGTGGAAAGGGGCTCTAAAGACCAAAAAGTTTTATAATGACTTATGCATATTCTTTATCAAAACTTCTGAGCATGAGACTCTCTGGTATATCTTGAGGCAAAAACGTGTCAGACAAGCTAAATGGCTACCAAAGACAAATTTTCCTAAGGACTGGCTTCATTTTTGTCCACCTATAAACTTACTTAACAGTTATACAACATGTACAAACTGCAACTAAAAGTTCCTCCCAGATGAAAACTTTTGTGTTAGCTCAGTGAATTAGAGCTGGCAAGAAATAAATTTGAATTGATTTTTTAGATGACTCATGATCCATCACACTCAGCATCTAGGAGACTCATGTTACTAATATGGGCTCAGTCTTTTCTTTCCCCCTTTGTAGAAATTCTGTTTGGAGACTACAGAAGTTTTCTGTTTTTGTTTTTCTTAATTTAAAAGTATGGATTTTGATTTCATTTCTTTGTATTTTCATGTCTACGCATGGCATATTAGATAGAGCCAGTATAGATTATCCATAAGTATTGGTGAATTCCCAGACTCTCCTGAGAGGAGCCAGGCCTTCTCAGCAGCCCACAACCTCGGGAGCCCCAGTTCTCAGTCAGGATCTCGGCAGGTCCACCTCCCATGTTACTGCTAATTGATTACCGATGTCCTCACCTTACACTTGCTCAGATGAAAATGGAAACTCATGGTTACTTAACGTACTTAAGGATAACCTGATATAAAAATTTTAATATCATTTCCTGGAATTTACCAAGCAAATGAGAATATTAGACCAGGTAATTTATTCAGCTCAACTGATACTATTTTTTATTTTAAACTGATACTTTTTAATGCTTTTCAGTCGGGAGGGGAAAATGTGTGTTATCTGGTACATATGTAAAAAATGCCCTGATTTCAATATCGTTTTCAGGCAAGAAGAGGAGCGAGGCCGGGTGTATAACTACATGAATGCTGTTGAGAGAGATTTGGCAGCCTTAAGGCAAGGGATGGGACTGAGTAGAAGGTCCTCAACTTCCTCCGAACCAACCCCTACAGTAAAAACCCTCATCAAGTCCTTCGACAGTGCATCTCAAGGTAATTTCCTTAAACATCGTGGTAGGGGCAGGCAGTCATAGGCACTTACCCTGTGTTCTCTGGGCTAGTTTGATGTTCTTTACTTACTCTCTGAGGCTCATTACATTTCATATATTATTAATGAGTTAGGCTTACTATACAGTGAATTTTAATAGGAGATTTGACATCTGTTCAGCTTCAGAGATCTTGATCTCAAACTTGTGCCTTACCCCATGGAGAGATGTATTTTCACATATGCCTGTGACTTTTTTTTTTTTTTTAATTTTATTGGGGAATGGGGAACAGTATGTTTCTCCAGGGCCCATCAGCTCCAAGTCATTGTCCTTCAATCTAGTGGAGGATGCAGGTCAGCTCCAAGTTCAGCCGCTGTTTTCAATCTTTAGTTGCAGGGGGCGCAAGCCCACCATCCCATGCGGGGAATTGAACCGGCAACTTTGTTGTTGAGAGCTCGTGCTCTAACCAACTGAGCCATCCGGCCGCCCCAATATGCCTGTGACTTTGAGTACCTTGTCTGTGCCTAAGAACTTTCAGATTTTGACTTCATCCGTTTCCTTTCCTCTGAACTTTTTCAGGCCTGTATATTCAAATGCCTACTTGACATTGACACTCAGGTGTCTCCTAGACATTTTATTATGTCCAAAACCAAATCTGTAAATGGTAGCACTATTCCACCCAGTTATTTACGTGTGAGCCAGAAATCTAGTAATCTTCTTTCTTCCTTAAGTCCTTCTTCCTCACCTCCATATCTAATCCATTAGCAAGACCTCCAGCCAGCCTCCAACATGCATACCTTTTCTCTGTCTACTTCTCTCCATCTCTAGTGGTACAATCAAATACTAGTTCAGCCACCATCAACTATTAATTTCAGTAACCTCCTCATTAGTCGCTTCATTTCATTTCATGATAGAAAGGTCTTTTCTTGCTTAAAATCATTTAATTGCCTTATTAAATTCAGATCCCCAGATGCTTATATGGTCTGACCCTGCTTTCCTCTTACCCACTCTTCCTCTACCCTGTACACTCCAGCTATACTGCACTTCTGGTCCTGAAACAAACCAGGCCTGCCAGGAGAGCCTGGAAGCATGTCCTCCCCACCTTCAAATGACTGGCTGCTTTTCATCTCTCTAATCTCAGCTCTGGGAACAGGAAAGGATGTCCTTTTTTAAAAAAAAAAACAATTAATTGTAATATGTCCTTAAGCTTAAATTTTCATCTAGAAATTCTTTAAACTATACAATAGGCTTTATTCTAATTCACTCTGATAAGAGTAGAATTTCTAGAATCTATATTCTGTGATTATACACAAATCAGTTTTCTTTGACTGAAAATCCAAGCAAAAGTCACTTGTATACTCACACACACACTGTCAGCGTAGCATTTTGGAGTATAGCTAGGCAGTATCTTCCAATTTAAAATGACATATTTACAGACCCCGAAGCTCTTATACATGATATTGGCACAAGTGTGTAAAGATAGATACATATATAAAGTTTTCAGTGTAGTGTTTAATAAAATGGAAAACCTGGAAATTGCTTAAATGCCCATTAAAAGGGTTAAGCTAGTTATGACCCATTAATGCAGTAAAAAACTATGCATCTTTAACAATGCACACTAGTATTACACAGTGTGATCTCATTTTGTTTTTTAAAGTACATAGATATTTTCATTGAAAGTGCAAAAAAGAGGCACTCAGAACAACTGTTAGGGGCTACCTCTGTATAATATGATGGGGTAAGATGAAAGAGGACTTTAAAAATGTATGTACTTCTAAAATAAAATGATAATAGAATGTCTGCACTAGACTAAAATCATGCAGTTAGTTATTCGAAGTATTAATAAAAAGGGCTTAAATGCAAAAAGATAATCTGCTTCTATACTGATCTTTTTAAAAAAATATTTTGTAGTAAAATACATCTAAGTGACCCAGAAATTCCATTCCTAGTTATGTATGCAAAAGAAGTGAACATAAATATTCAAATACTTGTATACGAATGTTCCTAGCAGCAGTACTCACAATAGCCAGACATGGAAACAACTGAAATACAGTTAGTGCACATGTTCTACGTACCAGGCTTCTCCCCTGATGTAGTTACAGACATACTCCTCCTGGTCTTTCTTATACTTGGATTTCATTGATTTATGGAGCACTTTAACCTTAAATTAACTAATTAACAAAAATGAAATGACTGGAATAAGCAGGGTTGGAAATAAACACACCAGGGAACAAACACTCCACCTGGTGGCAGGAGAAGCACAGGCTCCTGGGCAGGCATGGCTGTGTGTTCAGGGGTGTCAGTCAGGATAGTTCCCAGGGGAGCTGAGTGTATTGGGTAAGCCAGTGAACTCTTCATCGGAAACCAGTTATGAAAGCTCCCACTGTACCATGATGCATCATTAAGTACTGGTGTGCTTGTTGTTTTTCTAGTACCAAACCCTACGGCAGCTGCAATTCCTCGCACACCTCTGAGTCCAAGCCCTATGAAAACGCCCCCTGCGGCAGCTGTCTCCCCCATGCAGGTAAGTGCCTGTGGCCTTGGAGTCTCAGCATGTGAAAGGTTGTCCTCTTCAGTCAGTCCCACTTATTTCTGGGGGCAAGTGACTACTACATGAGGGATCTAGTTGGGATTTTTTTCCTAAAGTACTGTGAATATCCTTAGTTGAGATAAGTTATGTGAATGTCGGTTGTGTTATTCTTCTGAAAATCTCTCATGTGATAGCTAACAATTATTGAGCACTTACTATGTGTTCCACACTGTTGCAAATGCTTCATAATGGTAACTCATTTAATCCTCACAACAACTCTGTTGGGTATTAGGTACTGTTCTTATCCCTCCTTTTCCCGTGTGGAAACAGGCCCAGAAGGGTAAACAGCTCGCTGAGGGGCACACAATTAAGAAGTGGTAGAGCTGGGATTTGAACCTGGATAGTGTGGCTATAGAGACCATGCTTTTAACCAGCATACTAAGATACCTCTCTAGGTAGAATATGTAGTTAGCGTTCCTCAGCCTATGCTGCATAACACATCACTTCAAAATTTAGTGGCTTAAAACAGCAATTTATTATTTTTCACATTTATCTGGGTTGACTAAGCAGTTCTTTGCTGGCTTTGTATGGGCTCGTTCCAGCACCAGAACTTAGCCAGAGGGAGGGCTGGGGCCTGGGCTCAGTGGGGATAGCAGGGCCGCCCTCTCCATGTGGTCTTTCCTCTCAGGCTCCTTCGCTCCCCAGAGTCAAAGTGGAACTTAGCAAAGTCCGTGAAGACCTAGGCTTGGAGTTTGGACTGTCACTTCTGTCCCATTCTTTTGGTCTAAGGAAGTCATAAGGCCAGCCCAGATTCAGAGTGGTAGGGTCTGCGCAAGGCATGAATTCAGAGAGGAGTGATTCATTGTGGACCATTTTGTAGCAATCTAGCGCAAGGTATTGCTGGTCCATTCCAAACAAGTTTCAGAAGGTGCTCTGCCTTGCCACTCTGGAAATGCAGACCAGAAGCAGAGCAAGTGATTGTTACTCTGTAGTGCACAAGAGGCTCTCTTATTGCTTGTAAGCCACTTTTGGAAAGTGGGCTGAGGTGGAGGTTTTCCACATAGGTGAGAGTAGCCAAAGGAAAAATGGCCTAAAAGCTATTACCCTGTGATATAGGGTAGCGTTGGCTGAAGCCTTTCTCTACAAAAACAAGGTTTGGGAGCATTTTCTTTCAGTGGAGGCTTTTGTACTTGTGTAACTACTGACCATGTATTTTGTAAGTGAACTTTTTAACTTCTTTTTTGTCAAGTTTAAGGTTAAAATGTGCTCCCTCTACATTTGTAATGTCGCAGGTTAGTGCCTTCATTTACATTTATGTAGAAGATGTTATACTCTTAAAAGGAAGGCAAGAGGAATTCCATATTTCATCTATAATGAGTTTTTTATATGCTCTATTAATCAAACTTATCCCAAAGACCTGAAGCGATAAATAAAAGCAATGGTGCAAAATAAAATAAACTGAGTATTAGTTGAAGTTTAATGTACGAGGTATCACTTTGTAAATCTTTGTAAAGAGGAGAAAAAGCTCATTTCTCTAGCTTGATAAAAAACTAATTACAAGTCGTATTCAGTAGCTTTTTAGTACTCGATTAGTTAGCACAGTGCTTCTGAAACCTAATTGTGCATAAAAGTCATGTGGAGAGGTTTTAAACATGTAGATTTCCAGGCCTCATCCCAGTGAATGAGAATCTCTGGGGAGTAGGGCCCAAGATTGGGATTGTTAGTTTTTCAAAACTCCCTGGGTGAAAATTCTGCTTTTGGTTATAAGGGCTGGTTATAATGGGCTGGCTTATTCTGCCACCAAAGACAACTAGAAAGCTGGACAAAATATAGGAAGCAATTATATTCAGACTGTACAACAGGCAGCACAAGACTGATCCATAACTAAAAGTTTAGAAATAAATTAACTCGTACTATGGCCCACACTTTTCCCGTTGGCAGTTTCCAGATGGTGGTGCAGGGAGGACGCGCCCAGATGGAGCAGGGAAGGGGAAACTGGTCGGATCTGAGGAGACGCTGATCAGCGTCCAGGGAGAATGAGAGTGCTAGAATTTGTGGGCAGAGTACCTGGCAGGGAGGGAGCTCTGCAGAAAAGGGGGTCTAGAGCTATGCAGAGGTATCCCTTTGAGTCTCTCCCTGAATGCCGGCCTGCACGTGTGTAGGGTGAACCCCTACAAGGCTGGGCAAGAACTGTTCCTTCCCAGGAAAGAACAATTAGCAGGGAGCTGCCAGACAAACGCTTCCCATAGTTCACATAGGGCAAGTAATCATTTGAATTCCCACCACCCACTGTAGAAAAGCCTCTTTGACTATTTGGAGATTCATTAGAGTCCCCCCACGGGCCATTCCATAAAGTGGAATCAAATAGCCCTGGTATAAACACTATTCTAGACCTGCCCTATATGACCTTAAAAGTAAACCCAAAAGGACCAAGGCGATTCATAAGGAACTAGGTGAGCGGCCTCTGAAATGCTTCCTTGTTACTTGTGCCTCCTGGTACCGTGTTTCCCCAAAAATAAGACCTAGCTGGGCAATCAGCTCTAATGCATCTTTTGGAGTAAAAATTAATGTAAAATAAGACCGGGTCTTATTTTACTACAATATAAGGCTGGGTATAACATAACATATAATGTAGTATAATACCGGGTCTTACATTAATTTTTGCTCCAAAAGACACATTAGATCTGATTGTCTCAGGCTCCTTCACTCCCAGAAGGTGAAAGTGGAACTTAACAAAGCTTGTGAAGACCTAGACTTGGAATTTGGACTGTCACTTCTGTCCCATTCTTTTGGTAGTCATGCTTTATGTAGTCTGCTCCTCCAGAGGGTTGGCTGGACTTCATGACTTACTTTTGATGAATAGAATATGGCAGAAGGAATGAGATGTCACTTACAAGATAAGGTTATGAGGAGGTTAGCTTCTGTCTTGAATACGCCTCTTGCCATCTCTTAGATCTAGACACTCCAGTGAACAATTGAAAATTGAAATACTTAGCAATAAATTTAATAAAATATTGTGTAAGACCTATACAGTGAAAACTATAAAATACTGCTGAGAGAAATTAAAGAGGTAATAAATGGAAAGATATTATACATCATACTCATGGACTAGGAGACTCAATACTGTCACTGTTTTGCAGTTTTCCCTCGCATTGATCTGTAAATTCAACACAACCCCAGTTGTAATCCCAGTTTATAGAAATTGATAATATAATTCAAAGGACCCTGACTATCCAAAGCATCTGGGGGGAAAAAAGAAACTTATTTGGAGGACTCACTCTGCCTGATTTTAGCGTTTAGAGTAATCAAGGCAGTATGGTACTGACATAAATTTAAACGTAGACGTTAGATCAGTAGACTAGATAGAAATTCAGACATAGGTCAGGTGATTTTCAGCAAAGCTGCCAAGGTTAATTCGATGGAAGAGGCAGGCCTTTTCAACAAAGGTAGCCTTTTCAACAAAGGATTCTGGAACAACTAGCTATCCATATGGAAAAAATTCCCCAAAACCAAAACCCTTACCTCATGGCATTTATAAAAATCGAAATTGTATCTACATGTAAGAGCTAAAATTATAAAACTTCTAGATGAAAACATTAGAGAAAATCTTCATGACCTTCATGAAGGAGGCAAAGATTTCTTATTTAGGACACAGAAAAGAATGAACCATCAAAATTTAAAACTTACCTGAAAGACATTAAGAAAATGAAAAGACAAGGTGCAGACTGAAGAGAATATATTCACAATACTGTACATTTATCTGTCAAAAGACTTGTATTCAAAGAAGACTCTTTTGTCTTAGTTGAAGATAACCTAGTAAGTAATAGACAAAATTTGAAAAGTCCCTTCCTGGTAGAAGATACCCAGCTGGCCAAGAAACACATGAAAAGATGCTCAGCATCATTAGTCATTGGGGAAATGAAAATTAAATGCACAGTGAGATCCCACTACACACCCTCTAGGAGGCTAAAGTTGAAAGACAACACCAAGAGTTGGTAAGGGTGTGGAGAAGCTGAACGTCCCGCACATTTCTGCTGGGAATATGAAATGTGTAGTTAGAAATTACTAGATTAAAAAGGGCTAGAGGAAAGCTAAGGAAATACCCTGAGGGAAAGCACAGAGGTGGTAAACAGCATGGTCTATGTGGAAATAAGCCATTTGGAGGTGTTTGAGCATGATGTAGAGGAGGCAGGAGATGCAGATACAGAGCTGCGAGGTTTTAGGTATTGGGTGCACGCTTCTGGCTGCGTGCACAGGGAGGTGTGTATAAGACTGGATTGAGGAGGCTGCTGACAAAGCCTTTGCAAGTAGTGCTGAGTTAAGATGACGGTGTACGGGGCAGCAGTAGTAGAATTAGGGAGTAGGGGACAGAACTGAGATCTATTTGGAACCCGGGCATGAATTGAATGGCCAATAAAAGTACAGTAGGAGCATTCGCTAATTGGGGTATTTAAGAATTGTCTTTAAGCAAATAATGAGATTATACTCAGAATACCAGTGGTTGCCAGGGGTCAGTGATGTGGGGCCAGGGAGGGGGAGGGACGGTGTAATTGTCTAAAGGCCACAGGAGGGATCCTTGTGATTGAAGCAGCCTGTATCGTGACGATGTTAATGTCTGTATCCTGGTTGTGATACTACACTGTGGAGTGACAAGATGTTATCTTTGGGGAAAACGGAGTAAAGAGCACATCGGCCCTTTCTGTATTAATTTTTAAAATGTGACATATAAAATTGGTCACATTATATGTGTGTGGGGGGGGATTTTCAGCCTTACTACGCGTATAATAGTATGGAAGGAATTAGGGAAGTTCATAACTAAATATTTACTCTCTGCAACTTTCTCTGTAAGGCCCAGCTGGCTCCAGATTTAACCTAACGTAGACACTGTTTATCTTATGATTTCAGAGACATTCTATAAGCGGACCAATCTCTACATCCAAACCGCTGACAGCCCTGTCAGATAAGAGACCAAACTATGGGGAAATTCCTGTTCAAGGTACATCTCATAGGTTGCAGTATTTCACTTTTGTTAATTTTTTTATTCTGACTTGTTTGGTTAACAAAATTGTTATTTTCTTTGTTCTTGACGTTATTATAACCAGTCTGGTATACATCTTTATCAAAAGTTTACTACTCGTATGTATTAATTACAAATGGGGAGATTAGTTGTTAACAAATGCATGTTGGAAGACAGCTGTCTCATGACAACATCAGGATGGGTAATAGAGAGCACACACCATTGCTAGGCACTGTGTTGCACAGTTCTTCGTGGGGTACAGATTGTAACCCCACTTTATAGATACTAAAAATTTGGCTTCAGAAAGTTAATCCTAACACAGGTTAGCATAGTTAATGAATAGTAGGCCTGGGCAGCCTGACTCCAAAGCCCATTGAAACTCTCTGTGCTCTGTATTGTTGTTCCTAAGGAGAAATTGAGACTCCAGAAGATGAAGCCCAGCAGTGCTTCTCCGCACTGGGAAGGGCCTTGCCCATTCTCCCATAGATCGCTCTTTGTGGTGGAGCCGGCACCCAAGCCCGTCCCCTCTGCCGGGATCAGGGCTCCTTCCTTCTCTTACCCACACTGCCTTTTCCATGTGGTGCCACAGTGCGTTAGGAGAATGGTTGTGGCCCTGGCGGGGGGCTGTGACAGGCAGCGCTGCGTTGGGATACGTGTGCAGGTGCTAGGCAGGTGTGCACGTCACTCAGGAGCCTGGGGCTCCTCGTAACTGATACAGGCCAGTTACCTCCACGCTTTCCTCTGTGCGTTCTCTCGGTTGTAGAAAGTAGGTGTTAGGCTCTGTCGGTAAGACTACAAGGTTTCAGCAGGTGTGGGGAAGAAATCAGGAGACTTATTTCCCTTATTCCATGAAAGCACCTGGAGGAAGAGTTCAGTTAGGCAGTGAAACTGGCCCCATACCTGCCAGTCTGGAGTGTTAGGTAAGCTGCTTGTGCAGCATTTAGGGACGGTGGAAGATGGCACTGCTGCTGCTTTCCCGGCACCAAGACTTGCGTTCCACCCCTGCTCCTTGGCTTGTAGCTCATTTGTCAATTATGACCCGAGGTCTTTTCTCCCCTTAGAAGGTCCTCTTGCTATGGGAACAAATAGTAGGTTTAAAGTCTCTCTTTACATCTTAACCTTGTTCCCACCCTCACCCCCCAGATGGATTGTTCAGGATTATGTATGTGTATGGTGCTTAGATAGTCGGCTTCATGTGTGCTGGTGTTGACCTTTGTGATGCTGTTTTCTTGTCTGTACATTGGGAATAATCGTGAATACCTAGCTCATGGGATTCTTAAACCCTTCTCTTCCCAGGCTCTCCTAAGCCCCGCACACACGCTTTCACCTCTCCTGGTCCCTCGAGCAGCTTTCATCGAGGTTGCCAATGAGGTGTTGCCAACACAGTCAGCTCTCAGTCCTCATCTGCTGCGAACTGGCGGCAGCTTTTGGCCCTGTGGAGCGCTCCCTCTTCCACGATGTTCTTTTTGGTTTCCATGATGCCCCACTCTTGCATCTTTTCCTCCCTCCGTGGCTGCTGCTCTGTCTCCTGTGCTCATTCCTCCTCCCTGACCAGTAAGTGGTGGTGTCCCCCAGAGCTCAGCCCTTAGGCCTGTCTTCTCTCTGTCTGTACTCTGTTATTGTGTCTCGTGGCTTTAACTCCTGCTTTTATTCTGAGGACCGCCAAACTTCTATCTCCAGCCTGTTCCTCTCCTGTGGACTCGAGAGTTATATATCCAATTGCCTATTTGACCTCACCATTTGCATGTTGAATGCGCCCCTACTGAGGTCGTCCCGGACAAGATTCCCACATTTCCCAAACTCGTTCAGCCTGACTTTTCTACCTCAGTTAATGGCAGTTTCCTCCTCCAGAAATTTTGGAATCATCCTTAACTCCCTTTTTCATCTTAAGCCCCCATGTCTGAGCCCTGTTCAGTTCTTTAGGAAACCCATTGGCTCTACCTTTGAAATACACCCGGAATATTGCTCTTCCCCCACTACCACCATCACCTCTCACCTGGGTTCTGGCAAAAGGTTCCTAATCCCCCGCCCAGTCTATTGTTAACCCCACAGTCAGTGTAGTCTTGAAAACTATAAATTGGAACATGTCACTGTTCTCAGAACCCTCCACTGGCTCCTATTTCATTCAGAAGAGAAGCTCAAGTTCTCTTAGTGGCCGCCAGGCCCTCCCAGCCTGGCCTCAGTTGCCTGTCTGGCCTTGTCACCTTTGTCTCTGTCACTCTGTCTAGCCTCATGGGCTTCCTTGTGTCCTGGGGACTCAGGCACACTCCTGACTTAGCAGCCTGACATTGGCCCTTCCTCTTCTGGAACACTTGTCCAGGAGAAGGGATCTCTCCTCCACGGCTTCACTCCAGTTTTACCTCAGGGAGGGCCTCCTCCCCTTTTGACTGCTACCCTCCAGACTCACCTTGCTTGGCTCACAGCAGGGCACGGTTTACAGGGAAAGCCAGCACCAGCAGTGTTCCTTGAACTTACCTGTTGATAAGACTTCACTTGAGTCACTTGATAAAATACAGGATCTGGGCCTCACTGACCTCTAATCTACGGACTTTTGGGAACTTCATTTTCACAAGCAACCCAAGTGATTCTTAGTAAAGGATAATTAGACAAAGATTATTGTTTCATTTTTCCTATTGCCATGGCTTTTGTGGGTGGGGAATGGGGCGTGAACGGTCTATGGGCCAAGGTTATTGAAAACACAGACTAAATGTGTTAACGTGTCTCCAGGGCTCTGTTGAATCAGACCTTTTCCTGGCTCTGCTCTTTTTATTATCTGGTAATGTATCAAATGATAATGCCATTGGGCATGGGGTGTACGTGGTCAGTCTGTGTTAATGCCAGTCTAATTCTCCACTTTAGTCTGTTATAATGCCTTAATGGGGCTTAGTGCAAATACAGGAGACAGAGGGAAACACACTTAGGTGAATTTTTATCTGAGAATTTGTTGATAGTGTGATCTTATCTTACACAATCACTAGAGAAAGAAACCACTTACAAAACTAACAACAACCAAATGATTCTTGGTCATAAAAAGCCACCGTGGTTATCCAAACTGTGATAAGAAAGTAGTATTTTTGAGCTGTCTTGAACTGCTTTACTTCTTTGATTGTCTCTTTTATCTTGGCCTAAATTTAAAAAAATGCAGTCTATAATTTTCATTTTGAAAGTTTTAGTGGCTTCATTACTGAAATTTAAAAGGGTGTTGCCTCTTGTTGTACTACACTTAAATTAGAAAATTTGTTGTTTTTTTGCAGTTAAGTATTTTATAACAGGTGTGGGGTTTTTGTTTGTTGTATTTTAGCATCATGCTTGTATGTCAGTTGTAGGAGAATGTTTTAGACCAGAGAAATCTTATAAATGAACTAATCAAATGCTCTTTTGTTAGTATTGTCAGCAGTTGAGTTAAATGGTTGGGGTCATGACTGGCGCCGCCTCAGTGAGTCTTTGTAGACAGCATGTGAATTAGTGTTTGTGGCCTAAGCAGGAAAGGATATATCAGCTACCAGATACATGGATATAGGTAGTTGGGAATGTCTTTACTGTCCCCATTTGCACAGTGATCTTCGAAAGGTCCAGAGTGTTAAGCAAAGACCTCAACTGATGGTTGGAGAGCCTGGGGTTGTCCAGTGTCAGTGTGACCTCGTGAGTGTCCTATCTGTGTTACCAGCTCGGATGTGTAGGTATCTGAAAAAGTTGATTAGTCCACGTTTAGTCATGTTCTGTAAAGAAATTCATACTGTTGTCTATGTAAATAGTATTACTTGAGGCTTAGAGATGTAAAATTTTTTCAAAGCTCAGTATTTTGAAAAAACATTGATTTATGGTAAGGGTATACATAATAAATAGGACACAAAGTTTGGAGATTTTTCTAGAAATAGAAAGCTAAGCCTTTGTCAAAAGTTATTATCTCTTTACTTTGAAGTCAAAATAAAGAAGAAAACTTTCTGTTAAAAAAGTTTCATAGCAATTTTTGTTCTCAAAGAGTAGATCTAAATCAGATTCTGGCCCAACCCTAGATCCAGCCTTAGTGGGGAAATTCCCAGGAGAAATTCAGACAGAAATCCTGCCTCTCTGTATTTATAGCCTAATGGATATCTATTCAATTCTAAGCCACCCCCATCCCCATTTTCCTTTTCTTCTCTATGGTTGTTGGTATTTGTCTTGATAAACCAAGTATCTAGCTTCTGTTTTTCCCCAAAGTATTATGAAAATTTTCAAAAGTTGAAAGAAATAGTGTAGTGAATATCCACATCTCATTACCAAGATTCTACAGCATTTTCCTGTATTCTCTTTATCACATGCTTATCCACCACTCTATCCTTCCTTCAGTCTATCTTTTTAAAAATGCTTTTCAAGATAAGTTGCAATCAGTCCATTTGAACATGTGTTGCAATATTTGCATAAGGTGTTCTGTCTGTCTTTAAAATCAAGATTTTGAGATAAGTGTAGACTTACAGAAGAGTTGCACGAATATTAGAGCTCTCTACTACCCTTTGCCCAGGTTCCCTTATGTGAACATCCTACATCAGCATAGAATAATTATCAAGAGTAAGAAATCAATATCGTTGAAATGTTATTAACCTAAACTACAGACTTTATTGGATTACCGGTTTTTTCCACTGATGTTCATTTTCCATCCCAAGATCAAGTCCAGGACCCCCTTTGCATTTACTTGTCTTATTTTCTTAAGTCTCCACCAGTCTGCAACCGTTTATCAGTCTTTCCCTGTCTTTCTTGACCTTGACACTTTTGAAGAATACTAGCCAGTTATTTTTTTTAGAATATCTCTTTGTATGGGTTTGTCTGATATTTTCTCCTGATTAAGTTGAGGTTATGTTTTATTGGGAAGGGTGTCACAGGGGTGATGTGCCCCTCTAAAGTGTCACGGGGCAAGGGACACATGATGTCGCTATGTCTTATTATTGGTGATGTTGACCTTGATCCTTGGTTAAGGTTGTTGTCTGCTAGTAATGGATAAATATTCTGTTGCTGCTTAAACTTTCTCTCCCTGACTTTAGCATCTGTTTGTACATTTTTCCTGCAGCAGTGATTGCTGTGGTGTTCTAGTGGTGACACTCTTTTTGTAAGGGATTATTTCCATTATGTTGTTATACTTATTGTTATATTTATAGCATTTGTATTAGTATAGACTCTCGGATATTTATTCTTTGGGTTATAATTTATTATTGTTGTTATTTTGTTGCTCAAGTTATTCCAACTTTGGCCACTGGGAGCTCTTTCATATTGACTCCTTGCCCTTTTCATGCACCCGACTCCTCAAAAGGATTTTCTTACTTTGGGCACCACAAGATGATCCAGGCTTGTTTGTTTCCTGCACGAGCTCTGGAATCAACCAGTTCTCCAAGGAACCAGAGTTACTTTTATTAGAGAATAGTATTTAGAAAAGAAGATCTGGGTGCTAGATGGACTTACTGCTGCTGAGATTTGACTGCCTCCAGTTCCTCTCTGGATAGAGCTAAGAAAATTTTATGTATGTATAACCAACCCATGCATACAAACATGGAACTATTATTTCTATGTCCATCTATCTATCAAAAACCATGAGTTTATACTAATGCCTCTGACTCCAAGCCTGCACCAAAGAGTGCGTTCTAGCCTTTTCTATTTCCTTATTTGTAACATCTTTCTCTTGACAATGAGAAGCCTGGCTCGCATTATCTACAATATATTTACTTACTTGTTCAACCCTAGTATATAGTAGTTTCAAAATTGTTAAACCATACCCCTATGAGAAGCAAATTTACCAGAGTATGGTGTTTGTGTGCAGTTCTTTTTGTGTTCAGCCTTAGAGCATCAGTCAAAACACCTGTTTTTACACCTGTTAGGTCAGCTCCTTTTTTTACCACTATCTCATTGTGGTTATTTGTAATACAGTTAGATGAATTTTGTCACAGTCTGCATTCCATCCCCTTTACCCCAGTTCTGGTTGATTAAAAAAAAATTCTATACAGTAAAATCTACTCTCTGTGCATATTTAGCAATATCCCTGGCTTCTACTCACTAGACATGAAGCACCCTCTAAGATGCCAGTAGCACCCCACCTCCCCAGTTGTGGCAGCCAAATATGTCCCAAGCAACACATTGGCAGAATTGCCTCCAGTTGAGAACCAGAGACATAGTTCTCATATTATTTGTCTAATTTCAGCAGACATATGGAAACTGTAAGTGAAAATCAATTAGGAAATCCCAGCTGATCTTGCATGTCGCCTACTATTTCCATCGGAGGCTTTAACATATTAATCATGGTTATTTTAAATACCCTGTCAGATGGTTCCAACATCTATGCCATATGTGATTGTGGTTTTATTGATGATTTTGTGTCTTGACATAGTGAGCTCAATATATTTTTGTCCTTGTTCTTTGTATATTTTATAATCATTTCTTGAAAGCTGGACATCTTGTGTAGGATAGTAAATTGGCTTTATGCCTTTTCATGGGCAACTCTTTCCTTCTGCTAGGTATTTAGTGTGGGCATTTGAGTTAATCTACTCAGGAGCTGGGTTGGGTTTTGAGTTTCGTTGTTGCTGTGATGTCCTCACTGCACAACAGGTTTCCAGTTGCTCTAGTAATAAATACTTCGTGTTTAGTGGGAGAACTGACGTCCCAGAGGATTTTTCTCAATGTCGGCTCCATTTTTAGCTTTAGGCTGTCCTTTGCGTTGCGTCTCAGGGAGAGCCTGTCTCATATTCTTGCAACTCTTTCATCTGAGATTTCCTATTTGTTCATTTGTTGAGAACATACGTACTTTCCTTTGTGACATTGAGCATATTTGTAATAACTGCTTTAAAATTCTTTTCTGCTAATTCCAACATACAAATAATCTTCAGGTAGGTTTCCATTTCTTTTGAGTATGCGTCACTTTTTCCTTTTTTTTTTGTATGTCTGGGATTGTAATTTGGGATTGTATCTTGGGCAGCATAACTCACGTGTTGTAGAGATTCTGGATTCTGGTTTGTTCCTTTGCAGATAATTGATTTTTGTTAGCAAGCAGTTAACTTGACTCACCTCAAATTCCAGCCTCTTTTCTTAAGTTGAAGTACCTGGTCAGTTATTTTGTCCTTAATTCAACTCTTTGAAATCTGAGTGTTTGTGGATTTCAGACGTCAGTGAAAGATGTAGGCAGAGTTTATATACTGTGTTTCCCCGAAAATAAGGCCAAGCCAGACAATTAGCTCTAATGCGTCTTTTGGAGCAAAAATTAATATAAGACCCGGTCTTACTTTACTATAATATGATACCCGGTCTTATGATATGATACGATATGATATGATATGATATGATATGATATGATGATTTATAATATAATAACAGGTCTTATGTTAATTCTTGCTCCAAAAGATGCATTAAAGCTGATTGTCCGGCTAGGTCTTATTTTCGGGGAAACATGGTACAGAATTTGTGACTCTTTCCTTTCTGGTCTTTCCCCTACCCCCTCTCTTTCCAGCAGTTTTGGTTGTTCTGAGATATATCCTGTGTTTCTTCAAGGCAGTAAGGCTATGGGTTTTCTACCAAATTTGTGCTGCCTTACATGGCCTCAGCTGGGGCCTATATCCCTGCCGACAAGCCATAAAACTGGGAAACTCACCCAGTGCTATTTCCTTCTTCCAAGTGTAGACTCCTTTCATTTTTCCACCTGCTTTGGTTTCTCTTTAGTGGCTTTAAGTAGTTGATTTTAATATTTTTTCTAAATTTTAGAGTTGTTTTTGGCAGGAGCATTGGTCCATTTGGAACTCCTCCTCTGTGAACAGAAGTTGGATAGTTAGAATTCTATTTTTAAACCCACTATTTTGCCTATAAATTTGATTAGGGAAACAATAAAGGGACAACGCCTGTACCTATTAATTTCTATGATTTCTAAAATAAGAGAGAATTAAGTAGCAGACCTAGTGTGCTTATGTTACTGCTGCCTGTCTGTCGGAAGGGAACAGAGTATCTCTGTATAGATTTATCCCTCTATCTGAGCCCTGGATCTCATCCCCCTGGACTTTCATAGATGCCGTTAGCCTCATGCTATTATCCCCTTCTCCTGTATCTTCAACTTCACCCTCTCTGTTGGCTCTCTTCCCTCGTCATCTTAAAATGCCCTCCTATGTTAAGAAAGACAACCCTCCCCATCTCCCCACCTCCTCCAGCTACTAGGCTTTCTCATCCTCGTACAGCTTGTCTCCTTCCTGTCTCCCACTCCTCAACACATTCTTTCCTTACTTTTGTCCCCACCAGTGTATGAAACTTCTTTGACCAAGGTTCCCATAACTTCCTTGGCACCAAGTTCATTCTCATCCCATCAACTATATGCTAAAAATTTCCAAACTTACATATTCACTCTGACTTTTCTTCTGCACTCCTTCTCTGGCTGCCTAGTCCACATCTTCCCCGGGTATCTCATAGGGCTCTCAAATTCAATGTGTTCTCATCTCTTTTCCTCCCGTAATACTCTTCCCCTGTCATATCTCTGTATGTGGAACCTCCTTCCTTCTCACCTCCATGTCCACTAGGTCAGCAAGTCTGTTGATTCCACCCAGTCGCAGAGCCCTTGAATCTGTTTACTTCTCTCCGTCTCTCCTGGTACCACCCAAGTCCAAGCCGTCCTTATCTCTCCTCATACAGTCTGTTACCCCTCCAATCTACTAGAGCCGAAAGATGCTCAGCTACTAAAACCTTCATTGGCTCCCCATTGCCAGCAGGGTGAAGTTCAAACTCTGTGACTTCGCCTGCATTGCCCGCGTGGTTTCCCCTTGCCTGATCTGGCCCTCCCACCTGCTTGCGGCCTTCCTGCTGCCCTCTGAACATTGCCTTCCTGGATTTCTTTTGGTGTATGCTAAGCATTCATCCAGAACACTCTCTCCCCTCCAAGGTCTGCTTTGCCCTGTGTAAAAGCTATTAATTATCCTTCTAGCCTTAACTGAGATGTCATTTCCTGTGGAGGCCTTTCCAGACATCCTCTCGAGAGCAGGTCACATCCCCTGCTGTGTTCCCAGAGCCCCCTTGTACTTATTCTTTCCTAGCATCCTTCACTTATAATGATTTTTAAATGTCTGGCTTCCTCTCTAGACTCTGAGTTCCATGAGGGCAAGTTTCCTGCCTCCTATCTTCCTTTCTCTGACCTTTGCACCAAGCCTGGCAAGTAGTGGCCACCCAAATGATTTTTGGTGAATGAATGGATTAGAGACAAGAGTAGCTCCATATGGCAATAGACTCTATTATTATAAAATATACTCTCTCCTGCCTGCCACTCTCAACTATAATACACTAATCTTATTTCCTGAAGTGAGATGAACGGACAGTTTGACATGAAGATGGAATCCAGCCTGCTTACTTGTAGTAGTCGATGGGCACGTGTTCTTGCTGTGACGTGTGCTTCTCAGCACAAGTGTGATCTCACAATGAAAGTACTTCACGAGATGGCAGCAGACTGTGTTGTGCCAGTTGAAAGTTATCACAAATAATTTTGAAAAGAATAATCTACTGTGGCTATTTAAATAAGGGCTATGAAATATGTGCCATTTTGCCCATTTTCAGAAAATAGATGTTGCCTTATGGTAGGGTCTACCAAATTGAGACAGACTTGGATCTTTAGACGTGCGGTAAGAAGAGGTGTTGGGCAAATGAATCAGCAGTAAATTTCATGAGCTTTGTTTCAATTGTGTGTGCAGTGTAAAAGAGAAAGAAATAAGGCAACCTAGAAACACTTTCCATGTAGGGCATTATTATAGGGCTGACACACTAGTTTCGATTCATTTGTCTTTATAACTTTTGTTTTAACTTTCTTCATTTGCTATGTTCTTTGGGAGATGAAGATTGTAGGGAAATGACCAGTTTCATAATTGTAAAATGGAGAATTTGATTAAATTAAAACGTTGGTTTCCGTTTTCTCCTATTTCCATGTGCTGCTAACTTTGTATTGTCTGTCAGCCTTTGTGCATAATGTGCTCTTCCTGAGGAGGAAGGCCAACTGCCAACAGCGTTCAGCATCCTGATTGATGCTGATAGGCTCTTTCACAGAGGTGATGTTTGCTCAAGAAAAGAAAGATGTAATGACTCGAGGCTGTATAAGTCCTATCTTCATTAAGAAAGTAACTTCATCCTTCCCACTCCCTTCTCCTCCAAGTCGTATGTAATTACAGCCAGATGTTCATCATATGCTTAGAAAATAGATTTTGCGGTAAATGATGTGCTATCCTTGAAAGATAATGTCATGTACCATTACTTTTGACATCATATTATAAGAGGGAGTATTTTTTAAATTACTGGTTCTTAAAAAGCGGTGTTGAATGACCTGTTTGACTAGTGTGCGGTGAGTCTTGCCTTCCCCTTTTTCGAAAAATGTTTGCTGTAGGGACATTCTTGGGCAATGAGACTCAGAGTCTTCATTAAGTATAAGAGGTGGTGCTTTCCCTCATCCTAATCACACATCCCTAATGCACACTGACTAGGCAGAACTCATCTAGTCTGTCCTGTGCTCGTCGGCCTGGCCTGACAGCGGCCTTGTAGCCCTAGGTAAGAAGTGTGCTGGTCTGTGTTTGGGGGCTCGCACTGCGGCGGAGCAGGTCCCGAGGAGGCGATGTGGAAGCTAGACTTGCAGGATGGTAAAGGTAGCCGGTCCAAGGAGGGAACGGAGGCGGAGCATAGAAGGTGTGGGAACAGCGTGTGCCCGTGTTCAGGGAACTCAAGAAACTCCCCAGGCAGCTTGTGTTTAGAAAGCAGGGGAGGGGTAGAATAAGGGCAGGCTGCTAACGCGGAAGGTCGAGGCCGTATCTGACTGTGTTCTTCCCTGAATGGTCAGAAATGTCTGCCTCTCCCTTGTTGCCCTTAGACTGAAGTCCACGTACCAGGTAATGAAGGCTCTGGCCGGTTAGCCTCCTCCTCCCTTTAAAACCTCTTTTCTCACTGCCATCTCTGTTTTCCATGTGCCCATGTTTTAGCCATGCTGGGATTTTATCATTCTCTAACTTGAATGTCCTTATACCTTGGCTCTGGTTATTATCTGGCCGAAATACTGTTCCCCAGCCCTCTTCTCTATACTAAAGCCCAGCTTAATGTCACTACAGTGTGTTGTTGAAGTCTTCCCTGCTGCCTGAAATCAAAGCGAATGGCTTCTCCCTCTGTGGTTTGATAGCACTTTATCAATTCAATTATTGTAATGATCCTATGCTGACTTGTTTGTGGTTGTGTATATGTATGGCTTCCCCATGACCTGTGTAGGCACAAGGCCAAAGCTTTTCATTAGTTTGTACTTTTTAGACTTAGATATAGTAGGGGATCTTTGAATTTTGGTTGAATTGCAGCAAAGAGATAAGTAGCATTTGGTGATTTAGAAGCATTTTCATCTGTGTCAACTGTCTCATCCCTAGAAATAAAGTGTTGAATGAAATGTTTTCCCATGTTCTTGTCTATGGAAGTTGTTTTGTATAAATAGACTGTATGGGGAATTGTTGAAGCCTCCTGGGTTGGGAAAGAAGGATGAGCCTCAAGGGAGAGAGAAGTAAAACTCACCTTCTTGCTACCTGTTATATCAAAGTTCAGTGTCAGATTTCTTTATTGTGACCCTTTCCACTTTGTGTAGAGCATCTATTAAGAACATCTTCAACCAGCCGACCTGCTTCTTTGCCGAGAGTACCTGCCATGGAAAGTGCCAAGACCATCTCAGGTAATGACTTTTATCTGAAATTGCCTTTAAAAAGACTTCATCTAGAAGTTGTAGTAATAGTACTGAATACTTTTCTCTTTAGACTTAGTTAACTTACTTGTCTCTTTAAAATCTCTTGTTGATTTTTTTCACTCTGGTTTTCCCCTATTGTATTTTTCAGATCCTATAGAAGTCATATTTCATGGTCTCAATTTCAAAAAACAAAAACTAGGTAGTTCCATTCATTTAAAAAGGATTTATTTAAATGCTCAGAGTGGGTTAGATGATGTGCCGAAAACACAGCTTCATACAAAGTTGGTATAATTGTGAAAGATTAGAATATTTATCCCAAGGTGTGTCATGACTGTTTTTGAAGAGTTATTTCAGAGCACATTCAAAATTCTTTGGAAGCCAGATTTCTCCAGTGTGATAAAGCCGTCCTATAATGATGAATTTAACGAACTTGCTTTGTTTGTCTCCTAGAGCTAGTCTTTAGTTTATCAGTTGTTCACATTATTTTCCCTTTGTGGCCTTTTCTTACTCTTAATAGCTCAACTGAAAATTGGACCAGGAAAGGAGAAATTCCTGTAACTCTACCTCATACAGTTGACGACCCACTTATATGTGTATTTAAATTAGTACAGTTTTATACATCATAGCTGAGTCTTTAAATCAGTAAGGAGTCGAGTCAAAATCATTATCCCAAAGCCCAGATCCCAAACCCTTTTCCTGTAACAGTGTTCTTCCTCTTCTTTCTCAGTCTGTTTCCTCTGTTTTATATAAAATTATGAACGGTGTTCTCATTCAATTTCCTAGCACACCACTTAAAAGATATTGCTGATTTAAGGCGTACAGAGATTTGACATTGAAAGAGAAAACAAGAATAATTATAAAATTATGTCAGAATATGTAAGTGCCTCATTCTAATAAGATCCTGTAATAGGGGAAAGCATCTGTTTCTTCTGGATCTTTAAAGACATCACTTTTCTAATGCAGTGTTATGTTTCCGCTTGTGGTTATCCTAAAATCATCAAGAACATTTTAACCAGTAAAAGGTGGGCATTTTACTAATAATCAGGGGGGAAAGTTACTGACGTGTCACATTGATTGGCATTACAATCAGCCCAGGGGTGAGACAGTTAATGGCTCCTGCACATCCAGCATCTTCTGAGGTGAGAGAATTCTGTCTGAGGTCAGAAACTTTGTCTCATGTCACTTATCACTGTGCTCAGCCCAGCGTTGTGGGCACCTGCTCTTACTCAGCATCCTTGCTGGAAAGCCGGTTTTATTTTGGTTCTGTTAACGGCAGAAGTGGCTACGTCCACTTAACAGTTCTCAGAACTTTCTGTAATTCTACCAAGGTGCAATGTCTTACCACACAAGACTGTCAAAGTAGGATTTCTCTGATGGTTTTTATTTCTCAGTAGCTGACATAACACCTTTTGGTTTTCTGTCCTGTTGATTTATGTTTTTTAAAATATGGCCTGACCCAGAATTAAATGTGTCTCTTTCTTTTCTTTCCTTTTAATAGTATTTTTGGCTAAGTTCTGAAGGGTCATTTTGATTTCAGTTGAGAGTGGGTAGTTATCAGGTACTGCTTTAATTAGCCTTTGGTTTTTAGTTGTATTTGTGATTAAATGAATGTTTACAGAGTACTATTTACTATGTGCTAGGTAGATACTTTGAGTGTTATAGGGATGGGTAAGACACACTTCTTACCATCAGGTAAGGTGGGGTTTAGTGACAGTTCTTTCTTTAAATGAAAAAAATAAATTCTTACAAGTTATCAGTAAGATAAAGAAAATGTTGGTTTTTCCTCCTGTTTTGTAATTTTTGCTCTTTTTGGAACCTGCTGAAGAAAATGTGCTAAGAACTCTCAATTTAAAATGTTTCTGCTATAAAATGCATAATGACTATTTCTCACAATCAGTATCTCGACGAAGTAGTGAAGAGATGAAACGAGACATCTCTGCACCTGAGGGGGCATCGCCGGCCTCTCTGATGGCTATGGGAACCACGTCACCACAGCTCTCCCTCTCCTCCTCTCCTACGGCATCTGTGACCCCCACTACCCGAAGCCGGATAAGGTAGAGAACCGTTAATACTGGTGCATTTCATGTGTACCTTGCCTGGCCTTTTGAGAGGAAATGATCAAGTTGTAAAATAATGCGTTCAAGCACTGATTTCTTTTTTCTTTCTTTGTGTGTTATTAAGTCTTTGCTGATCTCCTCTTCTATGCCCAGAATTGAATAAGGTGGTATAGAAGTAAAAAAGTAAAAGAAAGTTAAAAAGATAGTTCCTTTCCTAAAGCACAGCTGGTGGTTTTGGGTTTGGTTTTTTAAGTTGGAGAATGGTCAACTACAAAAGCAAGCATTGTGAAATTCAAATCCTAGGGGTGTGGGTAGAGTGTTAGGGAAGGCTGGAAGAGTGGAGCTGGAGTGGGGCCTTGGGGGTGGGTGGGCATTGTTGGCGAGGTCAGTGACTTGAGCGAATGCACAAAAAGGATGAAGAAGCAAGAAGTTGGGGGAGCTAGCTACTGAGGAGGTAGCGCTGCACACACAGAGAGGCTGGGTACGGAAAACCAGGAGGTGTAGACCTACCATCTCTGGGGGCAGCGGAAAAAAGATTGACTAGGAAGGATGTGGCTCGGCCGTGGAACCTCTTTAAAGCCAAGTTGAGTCACTTTGATGTGGTAGCAGCTCTAAAGTGGGGTAAATAAATCAGTGTGAGAAGATGATCCAAGAATTGTTCTATTCTGGACAAAAGGCGGGGAAAGCAGCTAAAGCCTATTGTAACGTTTCTGGGACAAAGTTATCAGGTCTGGACCAGGGTGAAAGCAGTGGAAGTGATGACGGGAGGGTTGGACTCAGGAGCTTTTTCAAAGGGAACGATGGTTAATTTCAGCAACGGATCTTTAGAAAAGGACTGAAAAAATGAGAACTAACGATGGCTCTAATTGTTTAGACTGGGAGCTGAGACTATGATGCTATGTTAATAATTGAGGAACAATACATAAAAATGTAATGTTATATTTTATTTGTGTTTCTCAGTGTCAGAAGCCATTTGGGACTAAGAAGTATTTATAATTTAGAAGAGAATAATAGATGTCAAAAATTTAGCATACATTGTTTATAGGAATAAGGAAATACTCATGAAGAAGTATTAAGAAGAATTAAGCATTAAAAGGAATTGAGAACAATTAAGTATTTAAGATGTATTAAGAATTGAAGGAGAGACAGGAATAGGTTTCAGAAATGTAGCCATGTATTGATTTATAGGTTTGAGGATAAAATGGGATATTTGGCCTCTCAAACTCAAATTATATACTTAGTTTTAAAGCCGTGCCTCCAGGGAACCAACCTCTTAGAACAGTGGCCCCATAAGCAGTGCACTGTTGTAGTAAGTAGGGGAGCGGTGATGAGGGGAGCTCATGAGGGGAGCTTGTGCTCTGCCCTGGCTGATACGGGGGAGAGCACTGTCCGTGCTTGTCTTTGTATTTTTGGGAAGAGCACCCACTCTTCCTGGCTCCTACATTTAGAAGCTATGATCTTCAGCAAGACATCTCCTCGCCTGCGTTTGCTCATCTTACAATGAAGTTAGGAGAGATGACCCTCCAAGCTCTAGGAGTCTCTTTTCTGCAGCTCCTTAGCGTTGATTCTTTTTTGATGCTCTTTATGCTGTTTCTCTAACAAAACAGACCTGCTGTGAGCCAGAGTGAACCTTTCACATTGATTGTAGTAGTTACTTTTATTTGGGGCATGATGAAGATTTTTTTTTTGGCTTGCCTTTTTGCATTTATTCACTTATCTTAAATTTATCTTCATTCTCTTTTCCTATGGTGTTATAACAAACTTCTTTGAACCCCTTAAACCAAAGTAGGAACCTGTTGGACTAGCACGTGAACGTAAAAGTATATTTCTTCAAGGCAACAATCTTAACTGAATGTTGAAATATTTTTGTATTTTACTGTTGGTTCTAAGATAAGTTGGTGCTATTTCAGTACAACTCTCAACTAGAAAAGCTTCAGTTCTAAATGTATACTCTTTGATTTCCTAACATACTCTGGAGGGTAAGTACAGACAGAATCAATATGCTGAAGAATACTAAGCCACTTGTAACATAATTACCTCTAGGATACTTACTGAGCTAAGTTTATGGGGTAGGAGACTAGAGTCTCTGCTTTACTTTTAAACACTGAAAAACAGCCCAAGCTTTTAAGAGTATGCTACTTGTCAGGAAGCAGGTTATTTTGCAAAGCACTCTCTCTCTCTCTCCAGGAATTCCTTAATGTTGTATTCGACTTCTAAAGTAGCTACTGGAAAGAAGGGATTTCGTGCTGGATGAGTTGGGTTGTATGCCTCCCCTGCTCTGTCACCCAGGTGATCACAAAATCTTGTTTGAGGCAGTGTGTGGTCTGGGGCAGAATATTTATTCTACCTTCAAGGCAACTAACAGTGCCCTAAAGTACCCTACATGTATTTTTACAAAATGAATTATATATAGCCATTAATTTTTTCCCCCCAAGCTTCTATACTATGTCCATCCTATAGTAAACTTTGAAGTTCCTTGAGAAAGCAGGGCCCCTGTGTTGTTCACCATCCCTTGCCCGGCAGTCCCACATTGCCTGGCACAGCCTGTGGTGCTCCATGCATGGTAGGAGTGTTGAATGAATGATGAGTTTGCAGAAGAATTCCATTTTCTATGCAAGATAAAATTCTAACTACCTACAGTCAATAAAGAGTGTACAGCTTAGCAGTAAACATGTCTGAGATATTTTATGGATATTTTACTATTTATTGTCATCTTTTGTCTCATCTGCTTCCCCCAATTACAAAATACCTTGAAGGCAGGAACTATGCCTTGTAATCCTTCACCTTGTATAACCTTGTCCTTTGTATTTACAGTAAGTGATTTTTTAAAAAATACGAAATAATTGAGGACATAAAAGATTGGAAACAAAAAAGAGTAAACAAAAATAAAACCAAAGTATAAAGATTATGGAAGGATAGGTTACTGAATGGAAGGAAGCCACGATGACTTTCAGACGCTGCCAGTATCAGGTGGTTTTTCTTCCTTCTGAGCATCCCGGAATGCATTCCATTAATTGTGAATGGACTCGATACTGAATCTTCCAGTTTCCGTGTGGGTAATGAATAGAGTCCTTCACTTCATATAGCAGAAATCCCTGACAGTGGTGGGTCTATAAGGACACTGTAAAAATTGATAGGTAAAACCAAATGAATGAAGTGATACATCTTGCCATTGGATGCCTTGGTGTGTGCATTTATCATGTTCAAGAATGCAAACCAACACTGGTCTCTTCTGTTTGTAGGATTTCTGGCTTATAATGATGCTCAAATAAAAAATTTTTCAACTTTTGATTTATTTTCAATTATCAGGGAAGAAAGGAAGGACCCCCTCTCAGCACTGGCAAGAGAATATGGAGGATCAAAGAGAAATGCCTTGCTGAAGTGGTGTCAGAAGAAAACAGAGGGCTATCAGGTAACCCATATGGTACTTTTTTATCAACATGAGCAATTGCCAAACCAGGTGCTGGAATGTCATAGCTTGCTACGTATCTCACATTAGAAATGATAGTCCTACAAAAAAGAAAAGAAATAATGAGTCCTATACTGAATTACTGGAATACATTTAGCACATTGAAAGTCTGCCACAAATATGGCAGAGTGTCACTTAGTCAGTTGCTTACCTTTCCAGAATACCCTTTACAATACATCTTTACAATACCTTTATTCAGCTATTATAGCATTTTCTTATTTAAGTCTTGGTTTTAAATGCTTTTGTTGAGGTCTCATCTGGACTAAATGAAAATATGTTTATTTTACTTTAAGCATTTAAAGTTTGTTTTGTTTTGTTTTTTTGGCTAAGTTGTTTTTCATAGCATTTCCCCCTTCCCACTGTACTATCTTTGTACTGTAATCATTTCACATCTGGACTATTTTAATATCCTACCCTTTCCTCCCTTTGTCTGTCTCTCTTTTTTGTTTCAATATTTTGTTTTAAGTGAAGTTAAATACGATGTTTGGAGAGGCAGTCCTAATTTTACACAAAATGGAAACCTCTAAAATATATCCATTAGACTGCTAAAAAGTATAGTTTAGAGTCTTAGTGTTCTCACATATGATTTAGTTACAGAGACACTTCCCAGCCTGCAGCCAGTGTTTTCAATTGCCATTTCATATTTTGTTGCATCCGTACAGAAGTACAATATGAGAAGGGAATTAAAGTTCTGTATTCTTTTTTTTTTTTTTTTTAAGGTTTTATTGGGGAAGGGGAACAGGACTTTATTGGGGAACAGTGTGTACTTCCAGGACTTTTTTTTCCAAGTCAACTTATTGTCCTTTCAATCCTAGTTGTGGAGGGTGCCATTCAGCTTCAAGTTGTTGTCCTTTCAGTCTTAGTTGTGGAGGGCGCAACTCAGCTCCAGGTTCAGTTGCCGTTGCTAGTTGCAGGGGGCACAGCCCACCATCCTTTGCGGGAGTCGAACTGGCAACCTTGTGGTTGAGAGGATGCTCTCCAACCAACTGAGCCATCCAGGAGCTCAGCGGTGGCTCAGTTCAAGGTGCCATGTTCAATCTTAGTTGCAGGGGGCAGAGCCCACCATCCCTTGCGGGACTTGAGGAACTGAACCGGCAACCTTGTGGTTGAGAGCCCACTGGCCCATGTGGAAATCGAACCGGCAGCCTTCGGAGTTAGGAGCACGGAGCTCCAACTGCCTGAGCCACCGGGTTGGCCCCAAAAGTTCTGTATTCTTGATGTCATTACATCAGCCTTCATCTCACCAAGATGACATAAAGGAATTAGCTGTAACATTCCCTAACAATTTTTGTATCAAAGAGGTAATGGAGTAGTGGAGGAACAGATTAAGATATGCCATAAATAAGTCCCTTTTAGACAGATTTCTACATGACTTCAGGCAGTGATCTTCATTTCATTTAGGATTAAAGAGCCAAGTATATTCCAAGGGACTTTCAATTCTCAGAAAGTCATAATAGTCGATGAGGATTTACTAAGTGTCTACATGTCTCCATCTTCTATTACATACAAAGGAGACTTGTAGTGCTGGCAAGGATGTGGAGAAATTGAAACCCTTATGTACTGTTGATGGGAATGCAAAATGGTACGGCTGCTGCAGAAAGAAATATGGCGGTTACTCAAAAAATTAAAACATAGAATTACTGTATGAGCCAGCAGTTTCACTTCTCATGTGTATATACCTACCCAAAATAATTGAAAACATGGATTGGATAAGGTATTTGTACACTCATGTTTATAGCAACACTATTCACAATGGCCAAAAGGTGGAAGGTACCCAAGTGTCCATCAGTGGATGGATAAACAAAATGTGATATACACTTACAGTGAAATATTATTCAGCCTTAAAAAGGAAAGAACTAACACATGCTACAAACATGGATGAACCTTAAAGACATTGCACTAAATGAAATAAGCCATACACAAAAGGACAGATATTTTATGAATCCACTTATTATATGAGTAGTCAGATTCATAAAGACAGAAAGTAGAATGGTAGTTGCCATGGGCTGGGGGCAGGGGCTAATGGGGGGTCATTGTCTAAAGAGCACCCAGGTTCAGTTATGCAAAAAGAAAATATCTGGAGATGGATGGTAGTGATGGTTGCATAACACTGTAAGTGTACTTAATGCCACTGAACTGTACACTTAAATATGGTTAGGATGATGAATTCTATGTTATGTAGATTTTGCCACAATAAAAAAAATTAGCAAAAAAAGAAAAAACACGTAAATGATTGGGGTACAACTAGCTAGAAAATCAACAAGGACATACAAGACTTGAACTATATTCTATGTATATGAACTATATACTAACTAGATCTATAAGACACCTGTGGAACACTCACCTCAACAACAGCAGAGAACACATTCTTCTCAGGTGCACAAAGAATAGTCCAGGATACGTTGTATGCTGAGTCATAAAACTAGTCTCAATACATTTTAAAAGACTGAAATTATGTAAAGTATTTTCTCTGGTTACAGTGGAATGAAATTAGAAATTAATTTCACAACATACCAAATTGAAGGAAAATTTGCAACATACCAAAACTTAGGGGAGGCGTCAAGTAGCTCTTAGAGGGACATTTATAGCTATAAACACCTACCTTGAAAAGCAGAAAAATCTCAATAATCTAACCTTCCATTGTAAGAAAATAGGAAAAGAAGAGCAAATTAAACTCACAGCATGCAGACGGAAGGAAATAATAGAGATTGGAGCAGAAGTTAAGGAAATAGAAAAACAGTACAGAAGATAAAATGAAACCAAAAGTCGATTTTTTGAAAAGACAACAAATTGACAAACGTTTGGCTGGACTGACAAAGGGAAAAACGTGAAGACTAAAGTTACTGAAACCAGGAATAAAAGAGGAGGCATTACTAATGATTTTACAGGGAAACAAAGGATTGAAAGGGAATACTGTGAACAATTGTATGCTCACAAATTAGATAACCTAGATGAAATGGACAAATTTCTGGAAATACACATACTTACCAAATTTGACTCAAGAAGAAAGAAAATCTGAATAGACCTATAACAACTAAAGAGATTAAGTTAGTAATTTAAAAACTTCCAACAAAAAAGATCCCAGGACCACATGGTTTCACTGGTGAATTCTACCAAATGTTTAAAAGAATCAACATCAGTCTTTCTCAGTTTCTTCCAAAAATAGAAGGGAGAACGTGTTCTGACTCATTCTGTGAGGCCAGTATTACCCTGACAACAACGTAAGAAAAAGATAATCACAAGTAAACTATAGACCAGTATTCCTTATGCAAAAATCCTCAGCAAAATATTGACAAATAGAATCCAGCAGTAAATAAAAAGAATTATACAACATGACCAAATGGGATTTATCCCAAGAATGCAAAGTTGGTTTGGCATATGAAACTTAATCATTGTAATACATCATGTCAATAGAATAAAGGGGAAAAAACATAAAATCTCAGTAGCTGCAGAAAAGGTATTTGACAAATTTCAAGACCCATTCATGATTGAAAAAACACACACTTAAAATGGGAATAGAAAGGAACTTTTCCAAGAGCATCTATGAAAAACCCACAACTTACATACTTGTGAAAGACTGGATGTTTTCCCCCTAAGATAAGGAACAAGAAACGATGTCCACCCTCACCACTTTTATATGACATTTTCCTGAAAGTTCTAGCTAGCGCAGTTAGGCAAAAGAAAGAAATAAAAGACATTAAAAAGGAAGAAGTAAAACTATTTCTATTTGCAGATGACATGATTGATATCTAGAAAACCTTAAAGAATTCATGTAAAAACTATTGGAGCCAATAAATAAATTCAGTGAAGTTGCAGGATACAAGGTCAATGTAAAAATAAAAATCACTTGCATTTCTGTATACTAGCCATCAAAACTCTGACAATGAAATTAAGACAACACTTTCATTTTAAGAAGCATCAAAAAGAATAAAATACTTAGAAATAAATTTAACCTAGGGAGCACAAGGCTTGTATACTGAAAACTACGAAAAGTTGCTGAAAGAAATTCAAAGAAAATCTAAATAAATGGAAAGACATCCCTCACTTGTTCATGGATTGGAAGTTTTGACACGTGCTACATACAACACGGATGAACCTTGAAAAAATGCTAAGTGAAAGAAGCCAGTCATAAAACTCTAGCCTAAAAGACTTTGATACTCTAGACCGGAAAGCAGGCATACAACTGGTACTCTCAGCTTTGCTTAGTGGCAAGAACATTAATGCTGGTGGCTTCAGGTTTGGTCCAGGGCTGAAATCTCAAGCATAAATCAGTATTGCACAACTACTGAATTTTTTTTCCATTACAGCATTTTTTATTGAAATACACTTCACATAAGAGTTAATTCACCCATTTACAATGTACATTTTATTGGTTTTTAATATATCCACAGAGTTGTGCAACCATCACCACAATCAATTTTAGAATATTTTCATCAATCCAAAAAGAAATCTCTTACCATTAGCAGTCACTCCCCAGTTGCTGTAAACAACCACTAATTTATTTCCTATCTCTGTAGATTGGCCTATTGTGGACACTTCATCTAAATGAAATCACAATCATGTGGTTCTTTGTGACTGACTTTTTTCATGTAGCATAATGTTTTCAAGGTTCATTCGTGTTATAGCATGTTATCAATACCTCACTCCTTTTTATGGCCAAATAATATTCCATTGTGTGGATATACCATGTTATTCATTCATCTGTTGATGGACATTTGGTTTTCTTGGGCTATTATATATAATGCTGCAATAAACGTTTTTTGCAAGTTTTTTGCATGGATGTAAGTCATTTTCTTATTCTATCCATCTTCTAATCTGCTACCAAATTAGTTTGAAATTGTGATCTGCTTCTCTTTAAGCTGCTTCCTCTTGGTCATTTGGTTAAAGTCTTGGCATGGAGAACAAGACCCCTTATGATTGGTCTAGCCCCTGCCTAGGCTTATTTATTCCTCATTCTTGTGAAATCCCCAGTCTCACCTTGGCCCTGAATGCCCCCCATCCTCTCCCTACATGCCTTCCATCTGGAGAGTGGCTGCTCCATCAGGTTAGACGTTAGCATCTGTACAAAATCATTTTTGCCCTGCTCCTTCCTGCAACGGTTCATCTCTCACACATGCCCTTCCCCCTACTCACTCTTCACAGAGCCGCTGGAGCCAAGTTCTTCCTTGACTTGAACTTGATCCAGGACAGTGTTTTCTGTATTTCAGGGTATATTCTATTGAGGTCTTTGCATCTGTGACTCATTATCTCTGTGTTCCTAAATCCCAGGGGGTATATAACAAGGGTATTAAAAGTTGTCAGTTTGCAGTATGTCTTCTTTTCTAGACTGTGAGCTTTTGTCTATTCTCACCAGTGGACAAGAAGGGCCTGTCTCGGCCTCCTTTGAGCTTTTAACATAAGGCTTAGCACATGGCAGAACTGAGTAACTGTCTGAGCCTGTATATTGAATGTAATGGGATACATTGGGGATTCATTTTTGGAATGGGAGTTCTCAAACTTGTATGTAGAAACCTGTGAAGATTGTGGAAAAGTACCGATTCCTGAGACCCACCCTATAGATGTGTAATTCGGGAGGTATACAGTGAGCCCTGAATCTGCATTTTTACAAGCACTGTAGGTGATCCATAGACCGAACAGTGCAAATCACACAGAGTAGTGATTAAGACCTTGGACTTTGGTATCAGATAAGCTTTGAATGTCAGCTGTGCCTCTTACGTGACCTTACACAAACCACTTAGCCTCTTTGAGTCTCAGTTTTCTCTGTAAGATGGGGTCATGCACATTTCCCATCATATACTACATGTGTAATAGATTTTTAAATTATTGTTTTCTTCTATGTTATTGGGTATTCTAATATAAGCTTTAAATTTTCCTAGCCTACTACTTAAATTGAGTTATTTTAGATAATTGAACATATCTCCCCCTTGATTATGGAACTTTGCCAAGCGTCAAATTGATTAAATAATTAAATAATCAAGTTGAGATAATTCAAGCATTAAATTAATGAGTTAATGTCTCTTGGTTCCTTCCCACTTAAATTCTCTGATTTTATGATTTTAAGGTAAATTGTGTGTGGTTAAAAAATACACACACTTAAGAACTTCAGTTAACTTAAGTTTTTTTCATTTACTGGATAATTATCAATGCAGGAGGAAATATAATGTCAAACACAATAGTTAACATACATAAAGAAAAACCTTTTCATACACTAGGCAGACTTATGCTACAAACCCAATTCCCCCCTTCTTTGCTTCCCATGCACACTTCCGTAATGACATATATGTGTGGCTTTTTTGTTTGTCTGGCTTTTGTTTCCTGTGAGACAGATATCTGTTCTTGGTCTTTAAAAGTAGATAGGATGCTGGTTCTTTTATTTCAAGGTCTGTGAGTTAAAATGGGATGTTCTAAATGCATAATCTTTTAAAACTGAAAGATACATCAGATAGAGCTCTTAATTTATCAAGAGCCACGTAAGGGGTGCCAGAGCCCTTTCCTTATCTGGCTGTAAATATGAATGAGCATACGCATCCTTTGCAGCTAGCAGTTTGGCACCAGTCTTTTGGTCTCTGACTACTCAGAGTCTGCAGGAAAGGGCAGGTTATGACACTTAACTAGCTCACTAGAGCAGGAACTGTTACGTGACAGTTAGCACGTACTGCTCTCTCAGGCCCCAAATGCATCATTAATGCTTGGACCATGCATGCTTTATATCGTAGGAGCTGTCTAATCAACGGAGATAGATTCTCTAATACCCATATCATCTTCCTTTAACTCTCTTAAGAGTCATCCTAGAATAATTGTACTAATCACTGTAATTTCATTAACTATCCATTATAAAACAAGCCCTTGTGAGTTGGCCTTTTATCTAACAAATACATTTTTTTCTCTTAAATTGTGCCCTGCCGCTTATTGTTCACTGATGTTTTAGGATACCAGGATATTACTGTTGAAAGGGCCTTGACGTTCTGATTTACTGTCACGTTTACAAATGTGGGACTGAAATCCCACACAAGGATAAATGACTTCCTCAAGGCTATATCGTAAGTCCATGGCACTACATAAACAACCTTCAGAATTATTGTTTTAAGGATTAAGTCTTCCCTTTATTTTAAAATCAGTACCTCAGTTTGCACACAATTATGTTTTAAAATTAAAATTTAAGTATGCAATTAACTCTTAAGTGCTTATAGAGAATTGATAATCCACTGCCCTATTCCATCACCTCTAATTTCTGCTTCCCAGGGGCAACTACTTTCAGTTGTACTTTTAGCTGTTTCTTTAGGGATTGACAAGACATTGATAATATAAGAGTAACCAGGTCATAGAAGAAAATAATTTATACTTTCAGTAAACTTTTTTTTTTGGGTTCTGAATTTCTTAACAACTTCTCTAGTACTGTTTTCTTGTTCTGTAAAAACCTAACTGAATATACTCAAGTAGCCTGTAACGGTTAATTTAAGAGAGCTTTACTTTTGGATGAAAACTCTCATTGTTTTATGATAAAAATGCCAAACCTAGAAATGGATTGGTTAATCTAAAGGATAATGAAATCACTTAATCTAGTACAAAATAGTTTTAATAAATGAACGAAAGCTTTTAGTACCGCCTGAGGTAATTTAATCTCAAATAGGCAATAAGAATGTACAGTTTTATTGAGAGATTTGTTCATTAATGCTTGGGCTGAGGAAGAAAAGATTGCGTATTTCTTAGTGGAGATTAGTGGAATCAGAAGAATTGATGGGCTTGAATGGTTTAGAAGTGATGTTTTTATGTGCTTTACTTGCCTTCTAGAAATTTTTCCCAACATAAAAATTAACTTATCAAATACATAGCAAACTCTATGCCAGATAGTGTGCTGGATGTTTTAACAGAAATCAGGATATAAAAAGGAAGTTCCCTATTCTCAGGAAGCTTGTGGACTAGTCAGTAAAAGGCACACCAATAATTAAAGCTCAATATGGACTTCTGTTAACAGTGTGTTAGACTCTCAGACCAAATCTGCTGATAACTACCATAAAAGTTGTTTAAAATATGAAACAAAAAAATTAACTTGGAAGGCATTAGGGATTAACTAGGGCAGGTGGGGCAGATTTGGCAAGAGCCAAAATTTCAGAGAAAGAAAACATATTGTGTTGAGCCCCGTATTTTACCTCTGCTTTTCTAAACCCTTGGAGCATTCACCAACTCCGGGCACAGGAAAGAGGCTAAACAGAAAGCAGTGGTCCAGAGCTTGTTTTAGGACGACTGAGTAGAAATACCGAAATTTGAATTCAGAGCTGTGAAGGCAGCCAGGATTTGCGGGTCCAGAATCCCAGGGAAAAGATAATCTCAGAGTAGTGAACTCAATATTTGATTTAGTTTTTGCCCTCAAGGAATTTGTCACATCCTAAGATGTGTGGAGGTCGGCTTAGAGAAATTCAGCAGAAAGTTTCTGCCAAGAGGATAAAAACTTAAGCACAGCTTTTGTTCTCAGAGTACTAGGAAGACAAAAATTAGAGTTCAAGGTCAGCCAGAGGAATGACCCTGTTAAACACTCCAGGATTTCAGTAGAAACCTCAAAAAAAACAACAACAAAAACTATACCTTACAGATAAGTTGGCTAGCAGAGATGAACTTGAAATTTAGCTTCAAAACTTTCCCTGACTAGATCAAAGTGAACAGCCCTTATTCTAGTTACCTGCCAAAAGAAACTTAAAACCTCTTTGGAGGGAGATGACATCACCTATTTCTCATATTGTCATACACAGTGTCAAGAATTCCATAAAAAATGCCAGGCCTGGGGCGCCAGTTAGCTCAGTTGGTTAGAGCGCTGGTGCTCTTAACAGGGTTGCCGGTTCGATCCCCACATGGGCCACTGAGATGCACCCTCCACAACTAGATTGAAACAACTACTTGACTTGGAGCTGATGAGTATTGGAAAAACACACTTAAAATAAATAAAAATTAAAAAAAAAAATACCAGGCCTTCCAAAAAAAATTTTTAAATGACTGAAAATGAAGAGAAATAATGAGTAATAGAAAAGAATTTCAGGTGATCCAGATGTTGGAACTCTTAGATAGGCCTTAAAAAGATTGATTAATGTGTTCAAGAAAATAGGTGAAGAGATAGCGAATTTTACCGGAGAATTGATATCTGTAAAATAGAAATTTTAGAACTAAAAAATACAATAGCAGAAATTATTAACTCTAATAGATGCATTTAACAGCACTCTCAACCTAGTAAAAGATTGTGAATCAGAGGATTGATCAGTTAAAAATATCCACAGTGAAGCACTGAGCACTGAGAGATGAAAAGATGTGTAAAATACTCGAGTGTAGTAGACATATGGAACATAATAGAAGGTTTAACACATGTATAATTGGAGTCCCAGGAGGACAGGGAAGGATAGGAGTGTCATAGTAAAGCTGCTAAAATCAAAGTTAATGAGAAACATCATAAATTGGAGAAAAAAGATACTAACTTAAGAGGAATAATGATAAGATTGGCAACTAACAAAAGATCAACAAAAACAGAATTTGTCACCAGCAGGCCCTGAAAGGAGTAAGTCACGGATAAATATACATGGATATTGACTGCGGTATAATAAATATGTCTTGTTTAAAGATATATTTAGGTTTAAAATATAAAACAACATGGCTCAAAAAGTTGGTAGAGCAGTAAATATAGTTAATAAGGTCTTTGAATTGTCCAGAAAGTTATAAAATTCTTAATTTATGGTAGATTCTAATAAGTTAAGGTTCACATGCTAGAAATCTGCACTGATAACAGTGGTCATGGGCCACATATGCTTTACTGAGCACTTAAAATGTGGCTAGTCTGAATTGAAATGTATTGTGATCATAAATACATACCAGATTTTGAAGACTTAGTATGGAAAAAAAGAATGTAAAATATCCCATTTAAAAATATTAATGCCTGTTGAAATGATCGTATTTTAATATGTTAGGTTAATGAAGATATATTAATATTATATATCTTTTTACTTTTTTAATGTGGCTGCTAGAAAATTTTTAATTATATATTGGTAACAACTAAAACAGTAATAAAAATGGAAAATTAAGAAGCTAATGGTGGGGGGAATGGAATAATAATAAATATTCGATTCACCCAAAAGAAGGCAGGAAAGGAGAGAAAGAGAACAAAGCACTAAGGGTACAATAGTAAATTCAAACCAAAAATATTGCAGTTGCAATATATGTAAATGGACTGAATATTCCAGTTAAAAGACAAAGATTTTCAGATTATAAGCAACAAATCCAATCATGTTTTGCATACAAGAGACCCACTTTACATGAAAAGACTGAAGATAAAAGAATGGATAAAGGTATACTATGCAAATATTAACTAAAAGCTGGGAGAGCTATCCTAATTTCAGACAAAGTACATGTCACAGTAAGAAATATTACTAAAGATAAAGGGAGCATTTCATTATGGTGAAAGGATCAAAACAAGTAAGGGCAGTCTCGGGAAGCAAAGTTGGAAGACTTACGCTGCCCAATAAGAAAACTTCACAGGTACTTATAGTACATCCTAAATTCATGTGCATCTAGTAACATAGCTCCAAAGAACATAAAGCAAAAACTGACAGAACTGAAAGGAGAAATAGACCGACCCTCTGTTGTATTTGGAGATTTTAATACACCTGTCTCAGTAACTAATACTCGTAGAAGAAGCAAACAAATTTAGTGCAGCTATAGAAGATTTGAGTAACACTATTTACCGGTTTGTTCTGACAGCTGTAAATTGATGCACTAGAAAACTGCAGATTGCACATTCCTTCAGTTGGTCACAGAATGTTTATCAAAATTGGCCATATGCCAAGTTTCAGAAAATTTCAAAGAAGTAAAATCCTTCAGAGTAAGTTCTCAGTATGAACGGATAAATATGATCTAATCTCAGGAGATGCAGAAAAATTATTTGATAACATTTAACAACTGTTTATTTTAAAGGAACGAATTGCTCAACAGAAGGAGCTTTCCTTACTCTAATAAAGGGTACCTAGAAAAAAATCTATAGTAGATATCAAGCTTACTGGTGACTTTGAAAGCTTTCTTCCAGAGAGGAGGAAAGCAACAAGACTGTCAGTTCTCACCACTTCTCTTCAATATTGTATTGAAAGTCCTAACCAGGGCAGTAAGGAAAAAAGAAGTAAAAACTGTAATGACTGGAAAAACAGAAATAAAATTCTTTATTCATAGATATAATTATGTAGAAAATCCTAACAAAGCTGCAGATAAACTATTAGAATTAATAACAAATGAGAAAAAAATAAATATCTAATTTTCATTAGCATTTGAAAGTCAAGTAAGAAATTAAAGAAGACCTAACTAAATGGCATAATGTGCCAAGTTCATGGATTGGAAGAACAGATAATCTATAAAGTAAATCTAATCTAACTCAGAATAGCAGCAGGGTTTTCTTTTTTTTTTTCCCAATAGAAATTGACAAGCTGATTAAAACACTTATGTGGAAATCCACATGGCCCAGGCAGTGTTGGAAAACAAAGTTAGAGGACTTATATTACCCAATAAGAAGACTTCTTGGGCACGTCATAAAAGAAGGATGTGCGGTGAATAGTAAACAGCTGAGAAAGTGCTCAACATCATTAATCACCAGGGAAATAAAACCACAATGAGATAACACTACAGCAGATGAGATGCAGAATGCCTAATTTAAAAAGCTGATAATATCTAATATCGGGAAGGAAGTAGGACAAGAATACTTAAGACATTGCTGATGGAATTGTGAAATGTTCCAGCCCTTTGAAAAACTGTTTGGAAGTATCTGCTGAAGTTGAACATTCATGTATCATAGAGCAGGCAGTTTCACTCCTGAGTATATACCCAACAGAAACGCATACTTGTGTTGACCTAAAGACAGTTATGAAGTTGTTCACAGTCTTGATAAGAGTCAAAAACTAGGAACAACCCAAATACTCATCAAGAGGTGAATGGATATGTAAATTGTGGTATAGAGTACTATATGGAAACAAAAAAGAAAACACACTATTGCAGCATAGATGAATCTCACACATAATACTGAGGAGAAGCAGCCAGATATTTAAAAAGTTCAAACTGTGATTTAATTTAATTGAAGTCCCCAAAGTGGTAAGATCAATCTATTATGATATGTCAGAATAATGGTTACTTTTAATGGGGGTCAAGGAAGGCTTCCTGGGTTATAAGGACTAGATACCTAGTACTTATGAAAAAATGGGGGGAAAATGAATTCCGTCACATTTTCTTCATAGATAATTTTGCCATTTGCCAATCTAGATACCTTTTATTCCTTTTCCTTGCCTTATTGTACTAGCTAGAAACTCCAGTACAGTGTTGAGTAGAAGTGATGGGAGCAGATATCCTTCTCTTGTTACTGATCTTGGGTCCGGGGTCAGCAACTTTTTTCCTTAAGATATCAAACAGTAAATATTTTAGACTTTCTGAGTCATAGGTCTCTGTTGCAACTGTTCAACTCTGCCATGTACCTCAAAATGTGCCCTAGACAATACATAAGTGAATAGGCATGGCTGTGTTTCAATCAAAATAGTCAGGAGGGCCACAGTTTGCTGACCCCTGTCTTAAAGGGAAAGCCTTCAGTCTTTTACTGTCACTAAGCATAATGGTAGCTCTAGGTTTTGTTGGTGCCTTTAATCAGGTTGAGAAAGTTGCCTGCTGTTCCTAAATTACTGAGCGTTTTTATAAGGAAAAGATGCGGGATTTTTTCAAATGCTTTTCCTGCGTCTGCTGAGATGATCAGATTGTTTTGTTTTGTTTTTGTTAATATAGAGAATTACATTCATTTATTTTTTTTAAAATCCTCTTATTGTGGTAAAATACATATAAAATTTATCATCTTAACCATTTTTAAGTGTACAGACAGTGGTAGCTCATAGTTTTGATTTACATTTCCTTAAGGATTCGTGATATGGAGCATGTTTTCATGTGCTAGTGCTTTTTGTATATCTTCATTGGAGAAATGTCAACTCAAGTCCTTTGCCCATTTTTCAATCAGGTTGTTTGTTTTTTGTTGTTGAGTTGTAGGAGTGCTCTGTGTAGTCTGGATATTAATTCCTTAGCAGATACATGATTTGCAATAATTTTCTCCCATTCTGTGGATTGCCTTTTTACTCTGTTGATAGTACCTTTTGATACACAAAGTTTTTAATTTTTGTAGAGTCCATTTTGTCTCTGTTTTCTGTTGTTGCTTGTGCCTTTGGTGACCTATCCAAGAAATCATTGCCAAATCCATTGTCATGCAACTGTTGTTCTGTTTTCTTTTAAGAGTGTTATAGTTTTAGGTCTTATATTTAGGCCCTTGTTCCATGAGTTAAGTTTTATATATAGTTTAAGGTAAGGGTTCAACTTCATTCTTTTGCATGTGCATATCTAGTTTTCCCAGCACCATTGTGTTGAAAAGATAGTCCTTTCCCCATGGAGTAGTCTTGACCTTATTATCAAAAGCTATATACATACATACATACGTACATACATACATACATACGTTTGTGTATAACCTCATGGTTTATTTCTGGTCTTATTCTATCCCATTGGTATATATGCCTGTCTTTATACCAGTATCACATTGTTTTGATTACTGTAGCTATGTGGTAAGTTTTGAAATCAGGAAGTATGAGTCCTCCATCCTTGTTCTTTTTCAAGATTGATGTAGCTGTTTGGGGTCCCTTGAGATTCCATATGAATTTTAGGATGGGTTTTTTTATTTCTATAAAAAATGTCATTGGGCTTTTGATAAGGATTGCATTGAATCTGTAGATTGCTTTGAGTAGTGTTAACATCTTAATAATACTAAATCTTCCAGTCCATGAACATGGCATGTCTGTCCATTTATTTGTCTTCTTTAATTTCTTTTAGCAATGTTTTTATTGTACAAGATTTCGCCTTCTGAATTAAGGTGACTCCTAAGTATTTTATTTTGTTTGATGCTATTGTAAATGGAATTGTTTTTCTAATTTCCTTTTCAGATTACTCATTGTATCTTGCTACTTTGCTGAATTTATTTGTTAACTCCAACAGTTCTTTTATGTAGAATGTTCAGGGTTTTCTACATATAAGATATCATCGGCAGAGATAATTTTGCTTCTTCCTTTCCAGTTTGGGTGCCTTTTATTTCTCTTTCTTGCCTAATTACTCTGGCTGAAACTTCCAGTTAAATAGAAGTGACGAAAGCATACATCCTTGGCTTGTTCCTGATCTTAGAAAAAATCTTCCAGTCTTTCACCATTCAGTATGATGTTTGCTGTGGGGTTTTTACCGTGTGTGTGTGTGTGTGTGTGTGTGTGTGTGTGTGTGATGAGGTAGTTTTCTTCTATTCCAAGTTTGTTGGAATGTTTTTATTGTGAAAAGGAGTTGAATTTTGTCAAATGCTTTTTCTGCATCAACTGAGACAATCATGTTTTTTTCCCCTTCATTCTGTTCATATGGTGTATTACATTCATTAATTTTCGTATGTTGAACCATCCTTACATTCCAGAAATAACTCCCACTTGGTTGTGCTATATGATCCTTTTAATATGCTGCTCAATTTGGTTTGCTAGTTATTTTGATGAAGATTTTTGCATCAATGTTTGTGAAGGATATTGGTCTGTAGTTTTGTTTTCTTGTAATGTCTTTGTCTGGCTTTGGTATCAGGATAATGTTGTCCTCATAGAATGAGTAAGAAAGTGTTTCCCCCTCTTCAACTTTTGGAAAAAATTTGAAAAAGATTGGTATTATTTCTTTTTTACATGTTTAGTAGAATTCACCAGTGAAGCCATCAGGTCCAGAGCTTTTTTCTTTGTTGGGAGGGTTTTGGTACCAATTCAGTCTTCTTACTAGTTAAAGGTCTATTCAGATTTTCTATTTTTTTCATAATTCAGTCTTAGTAGGTTTTGTGTTTCTAGGAATGTGTTCATTTCATCTAGGTTATCCAATTTGTTGGTGAAGAATTGTTCATAGTACTCAAAATCCTTTTCATTTCTGTAAAATCAATAGTGATGTCCCCACTTTCAGTTCTGATTTTAGTAATTTGAGTTCTCTTTTTCTTTATCTAGTTTAAAGTTTGTCAATTTTGTTGATCTTTTCAAAGAACTAAGTTTTGATTTCATTGGCTTTTCTCTATTGTTTTTATATTTTCTATTTTGTTTATTTCTGCTCTAATCTTTATTGTTTTCATCTTCTCATACTTTGGATTTAATCTGTTCTTTTCCTAGCTCCTTAAGATAAAAACTTAGTTTGTTGATTTGAGACCTTTATTTCTTAATGTGTAAGAGTTTATAGCCATAAATTTCCTCTTAACATTTATTTTGCTGTGTTCCACAAGTTTTGGCATGTGTTTTAATTTTCATTTATCTGTAATTATTTTATAATTTTCCTTGTGATTTCTACTTTGATCTTTTGGTTTTTTAAGATGATATATTTTTAAAATATTAAACCAACCTTCAACCTTGCATTCCTGAGACAGACTCCACTTGGTTATGATGCATTATCCTTTTTCTATATTGTTGGATTTGATCTGCTAAAATTTTGTACGTTACGTGAGTTGAATTTATTGGCATAAAGTTGTTCATTATTTAACAATATTCCCTTATTACTTTTTAGATATTTGTAGAATCTGAAATATTGTCTCTTCCCTCATTCCTAATATTGCAATTTGTGTATTCTCTCCTTTTTCCTGATTAATCTGGCTAAAGGTTTATGAAATATATCTATTAATGAGCCAGTGTTTTGTTTTCTTTATTGTTTTTGTTTTTCTATTTAATTAACTGGTACCCTCTGGTCTTTATTGTTTTCTTTCTTCTGCTTACTTTGGGTCTTATTTACTCTTCTTCTTTAGTTTCTTGAGGTAGAAGTTGTCATCTTGGTTTGAAGCTTCTTTTCTACTATGGATGCTTACTTATTGCTAGAAATTTTCCCTAAGTACTGCTTTACTGGCATCCCACAAATTTTGATATTTTCATTTAGTTCAAAATACTAATTTAATTTCCCCTTTGATTCCTTCTTTGACCCATGGATTATTTAGAAATATGTTAGTTTCCAAATACTTGAGGATTTTCCAGAAATCTTTATTGATTTTTAATTTAATTCAATTGTGGTCAGAGAACATATGGTATATAGTCCAGAATATGGTACATAGTTTTTTAAAATGCTATTCTGCTATTATTGGAGAAATGTGTAAATGTCAGTTAGATTCCATTGGTTGAGAGTGTTGTTCACATCTTCAGTATCTTTAACTATTTTCTGTCTATTTGGTCAGTTGTTGAGTGAGGGATATTGGAATCTCTTGACTATCGTGTGGATTTCTGTATTTCTCCTTGTAGTTATAATAGTTCTTGCTTTGTGTATTTTGAAACTGTTATTAGGTTTATAAATGTTAAGGATTTTGTCCTCGTGAGCAATTTACCTCTGTCATGATGAAATGAACTTCTTTATCCTTGATAATATTTTTTGCTCTGAATTCTACTTTGTCTGATACTAATACACCTACTCTAGCTATCTTTTGATTACGGTTAACATGATATATATTTTCCTAGTGCAAATCTTGTAGGTGGCATATAGTTGAGTATTACCATATTACTATCTTTTTTAAAACATATTACTATCTTTTAAAATTGTTTTCCTAATGATTATTCTAGGGATTACAATATATATCTTATCACAGTTTACATGAGGTTTTTCTGACTTAATTTGGTAAAATATAGCAACCTTGCTCCAGTGTAGGTCCATTTCCTCCCCCTTCCCTTGTGTTATTATTATCTACCGTGTTTCCCCGAAAATAAGACCTACCCCCAAAATAAGCCCCAGTTAAGATCTTAGCCAGACGGACACATTTAGTACATTACGACGATGTTCCAGAAGAAGATGACATGACTGTAATTGAATGAATGTAGATTGTTGTACGTGAAAAAATGTCATCCCCTGAAAATAAGCCCTAATGGAGCAAAAATTAATATAAGACCTGGTCTTATTTTGGGGGAAACACGGTATACTAGATTTATTTGTGTTGTAAATCCAGTAGTATAGTGTTATAATTATTGCTTCATGCAATGTTATGTTTTTTAAGAAATTAAAAGAAGAAATGTGATGAGAGTAGCGTCAGCAAGAAACTTCTTACCTGAAGTTTTAGTCCCTTTTTATGAATAATGCTTCTCAATTTATTTGCCTCTGATTGATTTCCAGAGCACTGAAACGATTTTTTGGGGAAAATTTTGTCCAGTTTTATATTTGTTTTTCAGGTAGAGGATTTATCGACCTCTGCTTCACCACAGTTAGAAGTTTCCTAGCGTGCTTTTATTTTGGGGTGGAGGGATGTCTTTTTTTATTTTTCTGACCCTCTTCTAAGCAACAACAAAGGAGCACTTATCCTTTATTCTCTCAGTGTGTCCTGGTGGATTGAAGAGTGTCAGTAGAGTAAGAACTAATGGACAGATAAAAATAGCCCAGTACTTCACAGCTCCTTTGAAATATTAGGCTGTCTATAGATAAATAGGAGAAACGGAAGTTCTTTTAATAAATTGTGTGAAGTGTTCATACGATACTTGCTAGTGTCTACTTGGATGGCCCAGGCTGTTGGTGTCAGACACGCTCCCTGGGCCACTGCTCATTCCCAGCATTTCAGATCTTGTGGGATGAGTGAATTCTCTGGATAAAGGGAGCTTTCCTCACATGAGGAGTTTGGCCCCAAAAGCTCAGTTTTCTTGTGATTCTTTTTGGTCACTGCCTGCTGGGAGGGGGCAGGGAATAGAGAAGCATCCTTTGCATATGTGACCCCTCTTCTACTTGTCTGTCCAATGTTGAGGGTGAAATATTATTTCTATTGATACCTCTCCTTTCCTCTTTTAAAGAGGCCTCAGTCTCTCTCGGGAAAACATGGAGTGCCACTTTCCGCCGATCCTTCCTTCTCTTTCTCTCCTTTCCGAGGATCCTCTCTTCATGATTCAAGTTAGGACTGGGGTAAGAAGGCTGGAATGGGAAAGGTTAGGAAAGCTGGGAGTATTACAGTAGACAGAGTACAGTTAAAATGCATTCAGAGTTTCTGGTAGTCAAGCAAAGCTTAGTTGGTTTAATTTCCTCTTCTATAACTGGAATCTTAGGTCACAGGAATGGCTTCCCAGAGTTAAAATTTTTTAAAGGTGCAAACAGTAGATAAGAGTTTTGATCTGAATCAAATCTAGGTTGAAAGTCTAATTTTTTTCTTTATATTGTCACTTTGAATGGAAGCTAAGTCCCATACAGAAAGATCTTATTGTTTGTAAATATCACTGTGTTCCAGGGGTTAAATATACTTGAACAAAGGGAAAAAGAATGGCCAGATTTGTAGCCCCACCCATTCTTTATGTGGACTTACATATACTCACAAATTCTCTGCAATGAAGCGATCAAAACTGCTACGGTCTAATCATTCTCTGTCCTCATGACATGATATCTTCATCCAGAAAGCTCAGAGCATCCAGGCAAGAAGTTCATGTGTCCACAAGGAGCCACCGGGGAATAGAAGGAGCTAACATAATGGGCTCTTCCCGGCCTGTGTCCTCTCTGGTGCACAGTGGAGGTTAGATAATCGCCTCACAGTCACAGTGGAGAGAAAGAACTGTTTCCTGTTTTCAGGGGATTCCTTTTAATGCCAAACATAGCAGCTGGGAAACAAAGTTTTCCCAGAATCACAATGTACTTCTTACATTCTATTTAAACATGATTTGACAGCAACTATTAACATCTATTTCCAGAAATGTCAGGGCTATAATTTTTTTTTATTACAGTTAACCCTAACAATGCGAGTCTGGACTGAGCAGGTCCACTTATGTGTGGATTTTTTTCAGTTGACCCACGTAGTTCAAACCAGCATTGTTCAAGGATCAGCTGGTGGTTGGGAATCCAAGTACGTGGAAGGCTGACTTAGGTTATATGTGGATTTTTGACTGAGCAGGCGGTTGGTGCCAACCCCCATGTTGTTCAAGAGTCAACTGTAATTGTTTAGTACCATTACCATTAATTAATTTGATCAGTGTTTTTAGTGTGCAGTCTTTGTTATCACGTTTCCCCCCAGCTGACACCAATTAGGTTTTCCTATGACAGTTGAAAGAGTGAGGAATTATATAATAGCAGTTCTTAAATACTGGTTTTCACGTTTCTCATGGTGAGCATCTTTCAGAGCTATATTATGGACCCCAAATTTTGGAAAGATATTCAGAAATGGTGACCTTCTAGCTGCCTGGCAGAGGCTTGGACTGAACACAGCAATAGCCATCTCTCAGATGTACCTGCTGTGACTTCAACAGAATGGGCTTGTGGAAGTGCTAGAGGTGGGAGGGACCTGAGGACTTTAACAGAGCCAGAGGGGCTTGTCATTTCTCTTAACTCAGGATTCTTTTCCACTTTCCTTCATTCTTTCCCCATTTAACTCCCACTTACCACATAGGGAAAACCTGCTGAATGTTGTAAAATGGTTTGATTGCCAGTGCTCTTGGTTCACTTTAAGGTAATTGTCTCAGGAGTTTGTTTGCTTAGATAAAATTTAAAGTACCGTGTTTCCCTGAAAATAAGACCAGGTCTCATACTGTATTTCCCCAAAAATAAGACCGGGTCTTATATTAATTTTTGCTCCAAAAGACGCATTAGGGTGTATTTTCAGGGGATGTCTTATTTTTTCATGTACAACAAGCTACATTTATTCAAACAGTCATGTCATCTTCTTCTGGAACATCATCATAACGTACTAAATGTGTCCGTCTAGCTGACAATCTTAATTGGGCTTATTTTTAGGGTAGGTCTTATTTTCGGAGAAACACGATACTTCCCCTGAATCAGCACCCAGGAATTGGAAAAAGTCAGGCTTGAGACGGTCCCTAGAAACCATGCAAAACTGGGGCTTCCATTTCACAGGTGAGGAAACTGTAAGGCAGAAAGGTGGCATGCTTGCCTGAGATCACACAATTGGGTCTTCAAACGCCCAGCCCCAGGCTCCTTTTACTAAGCTACCCTGCATCCCCAGCAGTGTTGCAGACTTCTCAGGAAGTTTTCAGTAGGTAGGCATTTTTATTATGAATAATGCTGATAAATAGAAGTCAGATAAGTAACATTTTAAAGAGCTGCTTAATTGTTTTGCTAAAAGGATAATCATTAAATTGTCTGGATCAAATAATCTTAATATGTATATTATTTCAAATAGCATACACAGGCCTTTACTTCCTTACATCGTGAGAAATCTTTTTTTCCCTTGGCTTTATCCACTTTGGATGGGATACCAACATAACAATGTGAAGTCTACAGAGGAGTTGTAATTTGACAGGCTAATTTCATTATATACATGATGCTCTGGCTTTTCACAAATGAATTTAGCCTGAAGTCATTCAGGAAATTTAGGGTGACCTCTCTGTTGTAGAGGTAGGTTATTTGTAAAGATGCTCTATTGCTGTCTAATGATATATAATTATGGAAAGGGTAATTAACCATTAGATAATGTAGGGAGGAGGAAGGAGAAACTCCAGTTAACCCTTGAACAACACAGGATTGAACTGTGTGGGTCCACTTCTACACACATGTTTTCAGTAAATGCTTGTACTCTTCAATCTGTAGTTTGGAGTCCATGGATGCAGAGCGCCAACTGTGTGCATTGATACGCACCATTTTATATAGGAGACTTGAGCATCCGCGCATTCTGGTGTCAGCATGGTTGGGGTGGCAGGGGGTGGTTCCTGGAACCAATCCTCCACACATACTGGAGGTAGTTAAGTTTTGGGGGAGTCAAAAGTTATATGCAGATTTTTGACTGCTGGAAGTCCCCGCCCCCCCCCAACATTGTTCAAGGCTCACCTATAGTTTCCTTTCCAAATGGGCTCTTTAGATCTAAGAGAAAGGAAGCTGGTCTGGTTATCTACTGCTACCATGTTTCACCGAAAATAAGACCTAACCGCACAATCAGCTCTAATGTGTCTTTTGGAACAAAAATTAATATAAGACCCAGTATTATATTATATTATGTTATGTTATATTATATTTTATTATTATATTGTATTGTAACATAAGACTAGGTCTTATATTAATTTTTGCTAACCCCAAAAGTTAATGGCTTAAATTAATGATATTCATTTAGCTCATAAATCTATGGTTTGGGTGGGGTCTTGGTGGTGACAGCTCATCTCTGCTCCTCTCAGTTCAGCTGAGGCACTGGAGGGCTAGAACCATTTTGGGCTCCCACCCTCACGTGTCTGGTGGTTGAAAGTGGCTGTTGGCTGAGACTTTCACTGGGCTGTGTCCGGAAACCCACATGCAGCCTCTCCATGTGGCCTGGACTTCCTCACAGCATGCTGGCTGTATTCCAGGGCCAACGACCCAAGAGAAAGAAGGCAAGCCCCCTTGCCTTCAATGATCTAGTCTTAGAAGTCATACAGCATCTCTTCTGCCACATTTTGTTTGTCAAGGCAGTCACAAAGGCCCGCTCAGTCACAAGGGCAAGGGAAGTAGATGCCACCTCTTGATGGGCGCAGCCAGGTTCTGAAGAGGCTATAGCTCCAGAGATACTGCCGTGGCCGTTTTTGAAAAATCCAGTCTGCCACAGAGACTATTGTCTCTTATTTAAGTAAGTAGAGAAGTTAATAATGTGACGTTAAAACAGCAGAACCTTATAATGATTTTAAAAGCATTGCCTCACAGATGAGAGGGCACCTGAGTAGATTAGTGACCATCTGGTGAAGAGTTCGACCTTATGTAAGCTGGATGCGTTTGTGTCTCCAGGCCTGTTGTAGCACATCACCTGGGTTTAGCTGTGTCCTTAAATACTCAAGGACTTTCAGCGCCCACCCAGGGGTCTTCCATCAGGCAGCACCTTTCTATCAGAGTCCTTTGGCTATATCTGCCTGCCTCTGGTTCTGCCATGGTTTAACCCTGTACTACATTGAGGTACAAACTTGGAAACACTGGGATTAAGTAAACTTAAAAGCTAAGGGAGCCTGTGTGGCACATAAACATGATCAGGGCCATGGGATTTCTTTCTTTCTTTTCTTTTTCTTTTTAAACAGATGTATTAAAGTAGACTTGACATAATAAACCACTTATTTCAAGTTTACAGGCTTTTAACATACATACGCCTGTGAAACTATTCCTACTGTGATGAATACACCCTCTCCATGGAAGTTTCCTCAGGCCCTTTGTACTCCCTTAGTCCTGCCTCCCTCCCACCCACCACCATCCCCAGGCAATCACTGATCTCCTGGCACTGTATTAGTATTTGCATTTTTTTATAGTTTCGTATAAATGCAGTCATAGCATGTACATTTCGGAGGGGGGATTCTGGCTTTTTCCACTTAGCAAAATTATTTTGAGATTTGTCATATTGTTGCATGTATCAATAGTTCATTTCCCTTTTTTCTCTGAAGAGTACTTCGTTTTCGGGATATACCACAATTTGTTTATCCATTCGGCTATTGATAGACATTTGGGTTGTTTTCAGTAGCTGGTTATTAGAAGTAAAGCTCCTGTGAACATTCCATGTGCAGGTGTTTGTGTAGACATCTGAAAAGTGGATTGGCTGGATCGTGTGACAGGTACAGGTTTAACATTTTGAGAAGCTGCCAAACTGTCTTCCCAAGTGACTGTATCATTTTATATTCCCACCAGTGGTGTGCAAGTGTTCCAGTTCATTTATCTTTTCACCAAAACTTTCTGTGGTCGGCCTCTAGTCATTCTAATAGGTGAATAATGGTATCTCACTATGATTTTAATTTTGTAGTTGCCTGAGAATTAAGTTTTGAGCATCTTTCCATGTGCTTATTTGCCATCTTTATATGTTCTTTGGTGAAGTGTCTATCTGGATCTTTTGCCCATTTTCTTATCGTATTGTTTGTTGAGTTTTGAGATTCCTTTTAAACACTCTGGACACAAATTCTTTATAAAACATATGATCTGCAAATATTTTCTCCCAGTCTGTGGCTTCACTTTTCATTCTTTTAAAAGTGTCTTTCAAAGCACAGAAGTTCTTAATTTGATGACATCTAATTCACACACACACACACACACAAAAAAAAAAAAAAAAAACATATACAAGTGGACACTTTGGTCAACGTTGCTCAAGCAGTAGTTCACCGTAATCAGAAGTGTCTGGACGCTGATGGGAACCACTTTGAGCACCTCTTGTAATTGCGGAAGTCAAACCTTGTATTCATCTTTTGTTATTGGAATATGTTGAGTGTTACAATTTTAATATAGTTTTCCTTTCTTAAAATATGTGTACTTTTTTTGGCACTGTGTGTGTGTGTCTGTGTGTATGTATTTTTTTTTATGGAGCATGCGTGCTTTCACTGTTGTATGTAAGAAACTTTTGTCTAATTAAAGGTCCCAAAGATTTTTCTCCTATCTTTTTCTAGAAATTTTATAGTTTTAGGTTTTACATTTAGATCTGTGATCATTTTGAGTTAATTTTTGTGAAGTGTGTGAGGTATGGAGTAAGGTTAATTTCCTAGCATGTAGACTCTTATTTAAGTTGGGAAGGATGGCATGTGGTGGAAAGAGTGAAGCAAGTATTAATAATACTAGAGGTGAAAGGAAGAGGATACATCTGTTCTCCAAGGGAGGGATGTTTCAAAGGAGAGGAAAGAACAAGTTTCATTTAAAGAGACATTTCTGGAAGATTGTAGATGAATAGACTTTTGGATCCCTGTTGATAAAATGCGGCATACTTTTCATCTCAGTATTCTGAAGAGAAAATTAATTGTGAAGGTAACAAAGGATGAGACCTTGTTGGGCTAAGTATCAGACCTTAAGTTGCCAAGTGGGGCAGGGTTCTGATCTTAGCCATGGTGACAGAGTGACACAATGATTCCTGAGGTTTGTGCCTTCTGTGGGGGGAAGCTTCTTGGTGGATGCTTCCTTGTAATGCAAACTCTCTCTTCAGGCATCTAAACTGATGAACATTTTCTTTCTTCTTTTTTTTTTTTTCTCTCTAAATCCGTCATGAAATCTGCATAACACTGCACAGAGCGATCACTGAATACAAGGAAGGATATAATGAAGTCTAGAGCATGACCTTTAATCTCGAGAAACTTTCAAAATTATTTCTGAAACATAATATTCTAGGCCTTTTTAAAATTACGCCTTTTTTCTGGGAATAATTTAACTTTTTAAAAATTCAGATTTGGGGCGGCCGGTTGTTCAGTGGTTAGAGTGCAGAACTCATAACACCAAGGTCTCCAGTTCGATTCCCACATGGGCCAGTGAGCTACGCCCTCCACAAGTAGGTTGAAAACAGCGACTTGACATGGAGCTGATGGGTCCTGGAAAAACACACTGTTCCCCAGTATTTCCCAATTAAAAAAAAAAAAACAAAACCCTCAGATTTGTAAGTATAAGCATTCATTGCAGTGCTATGTAGAATCCAGTTTTGAGGGGCCTTTATATTTCTTTCAGCTGCCATCATATCCCTCTGTTTAGCTCTGAACCCCCTCTCTCTGGCTGCATTCTAATGTGTTTTATGCCAAGAAACCAACAAAAAAGAGCTATAACCAACATGTATGTAAAATAAAACCAGAAAAAGTAAACATGGGGTCAGGAGTAAAGCACACACGCAGCGACGCAGCAAGGGCCCCAGTGAAACACAGGCTCCTGTCTGGGGCCCTGTGACAGCACTGTCATGTTCTCCTCTGGTGGTACCTGGTTATATTCAGGCCTAAGAAAAGTGTTTTACCATTTCCCTATTTATTGCACTACAGAAAAGGTAAGTTAACCATTGAGCTTCGGGCTCTGGAGAGAAGTACAGGAAGGTGGTACCACAGATGTGTTACCTTTTTTAGATGTTTTGCCATTTTCCCTCTGCCAAAATGGTACCTTGTAGGTGTCAAAACTAATACACTGACAGATTTAAAAGAACATTTCAGTTCCTGCTGTAAGCAATAAAATAAGTTCATCTTAAGGTGAGCACACTATATTGAGCATGTCTTTCCTGAGATCATTTCCTTCCCAAGCAACTGCACGACCGTGGGCCACTTCACATCCAAGCTGCCTTGTACTTTGTTATCCTGGGTCAGACCAAATACATTACCTGTGATTTCAGAAATGGGAAGTGCCGTGCCGGGGAAGACCAGTTGTCCTTCCAGGCTTGTGTTCTGTCACCTCATAAGGTGTTCTGAGGGGGTGGGTGGGGATGGACGGGCAGGCGATCTGTCTTTCTCTGAAATGTGAGTACCAAGAGAATAATGATGTGTCCAAAAGGGCATCTTCTCTGCGCGGAGCTCACTGCCGATGCTGTGGTCTTAATCTTTTCTACATCACATTAATAGTACACTGTCATCTCTGTGTGGTAGTGTCCTTTTTTGCATAAATTATATTTTTCAAATTTAAGGTATTTGAACAAGTCCAGAGATATGTGTCTACCCTTTATGCTTTATAAAATGTTATCTTCTGGCAGCCCTCATTTTTAGAAACTGGAACATTTTTTTCTCTTTGTTTAAGCCCATCTCTATACTGAAGCTATCAAATTCTCTTGACCTTTTTTCCTGGATTTTCTCTACTTTCCCTCAAGAGTTTTCTAAAACCAGCACACTATTCAGCAAACCTTTGCTGAGTGCCCGAAGAGTGTGCCAGAGTTGGTGAAGAACCAGCCTGAGAGAGAAACAAAGGCATATAAGTGCTGTTCATTGCAATAGAAACGTCAGCGACTCGTGACAGAAGTCTCTGTGACTGCTCACACAGCCATCAAACCTTCATCTCTGGCCCAAATGGCAGGTGTCCTGAAGTTCTGGGTATTGACTGGGGGAGAGGGACTCGGAATCAGCATGGCTGTCATCTGGTCCTCCGAGCTCCCCTGGGCAGGGAGAGAGCAGTCTCGTGTTTCACACTGTTTGTGTTTTCTAAGGTGGAATCAGTACTGCCTCAGGGGATGCAGGAGAAGGAGACAGGACCTGCCAAATGCCAACGCAGATGCTGTTCCGTGTACCTTAGTCATTGCCTTACTAAGTCCTCGTAGTTGGGAGTTTTATTTCCATTTTGCCTGTGAGAAAGTTGAGACTCCTCCAAGTTAAACTGTCTGCCTACAGTCCTGTAGCTAGTAGCTAGTAAGAAGTAGCCCCAGCATTCAAAGCCTAGGTCCATGGGACTCTAAAACCCATGATTCCTCTGCCATTCCCCTCTGCTTTTCAAACAGAGATGTAGCTTTCAAATCGGTGTAAAGAATTTCCTAAACTTAAAGTGAAGGAACAGTCAGCCTTGTGAGGTAAAGAGCTTCCTTCCTGTCACCAGAAGGTTGTAGCGTAGACTAAAGAGTCTTTTCTTAGAGAAAGCATTTGAGCAGGGTTTCCGTGTGAGCTGTGGCTGCTTAGACGGCCTTCAAGACCCACACCACCCACATTGCACTACATCCGTCTGTTTCAGAGCCTGAGTAAGGATTGGTGACCTTTGTCCTAAGGATAAACTAAGAGGTCATCCCAAAGATATTTGGAATACTTAATTTTCTTCCCCTCAAACATACCCATTCTCAGGGAAGCCTTTGGGGGTTAGGACGAAGAGACACAACTTCCCTCTTCCTTTGCCCAAGCCCTTTCCCAGAGCACACGCAGGGTAAACGTTGCTTAAGGATTACTGTATCTTCTTTAGCCAAAATTGCATTTTAGTGAGTAAATAACCCCTGCCAAAGCTAAACTAAATCTAGAAAAGGCAGAACTAATTCCTAAGCTGCTAATAAAACTGCTCACCACATGCCTAAGGTGCATAAATCAGCTGTGACCTAGCCAGTGGATCTCACCTACCATCTCTTTCTGGTGGCAGTTTCCTGAGTTTTCCAAAAGCAGACATCATGGTTCCTATGTGCTCCTCCACAAAAAGCCGCATTTTGGAGGGATTTATGGGAAACGTGGGGACATTCATCCTATCACTTAGGGTGAAATTTGCTGGCTTATTCTGAACTGTCCCCTCAAAATAGATTCATTTGACTTAAAAAAAAAGTTTTAGCACATTAAAGCCCAGTGTATTATGACACCTTAGATTTTGTTTTAGTGAAGCTTCAATATAGTTGGAGCTATATCCTAAAAATGTGCTCCCTACTCCGAGCACATTGGGCAATATCATTGTGGTTAAATGTGACCACTTCTCTCCCAGAATCACAGGCAGGTTCCCTCTCTTGACTTGGGAATAGCTGATCTCAGATGATAGACCAAGTTCCTTTTGAGTTAACAGATTTGCTCAGTTTGTCCTAATCGTGAAGGAAGCAGATTGATCATACTTTAGTTTCTTTTTTGTTTTTAAGACATTTAAAAAGAAATTAAAGCAGAGCCTTAATGAATTTCCATAAAACCCACTCATGAATCATTGCATTTAAGCATGTAACGTTTCAGTAAAGATTCTAGGATAAGTTAAGTTGCACATGAGATCTACCTAGTGTATAGAGTTATTGAGCATAACCGTGTTCCCCGTCCCCCAGCCCCGACAACTAGTGATCTGTTCTGTCTGAATTTCACTAATAACCTGTAGCCTATGTAAATAGTTTTCACTTAACACAATGTTTGAAGATTCATCTATGCTGTGGCATGTATCAGTACTTCATTCCTTTCTTTGACTGAATAATATTATATTGTGGGGATATACCCCATTTCGTTTTTCCATTTCTCCATTGGTAGACATTTGGACTGTTTCCTTTGGCTATTGCAACTATGAACATTTCCGTGCAGGTATTTATTTCAGTACTCGTTTCCAGTTCTTTTAGGTGTATACCTCAGGGTGGAATTGCTGGATCATATGGTAATTCTGTGTTTAACTTAATTGAGGAACTGCCAAACTTTTCCAGAGTGGCTGCATCATTTTACGTTTCCACCAGCAATGCATATGAGGTTTCTAATTTCTCCACCTCCTCACCAGCACTTGCTATTTCCATTTTTAAAAATAAAATGCATCCTAATAGGTGTAAAGTGGTAATTCACTATAGTTTTGATTTGCATTTCCCTATTGACTAATAGAGTTGAGCATCTTCTCATGTGCTGTTGGCCGTTTATCTGTTTTCTTTGGTGAAATGTCTATTCAGGTCCTTTGCCCATTTTTATATTTGGGCAATTGGGTTATTTGTCTTTCTGAGGTTGAGTTGTAGGTTTATTTGTTTTTCATGGAAATTTTCAGATATACACTAAAGTAGTGCGAAGAGTAAAACACCATCCTGTACACATTGCCCAGCCACAAATCATCAGCCATGGTCCTCTCTCTCATCCCCACTTGGCTGATTCCAAAGCAAATAAATCCCAACCATTTAATGGCGTTACATTCTCAGATGAAGTTCAAACTTCCAGATTGAATCACAGTTAGTTTTACAGTTGATTTGCTTGAGTTAAGATCCAAGTAAGGGTTAAACATTGCACTTGGATAATATGCCTCTTTTAAGTCTATTTTAATCTTAAAAGTCCCTTCCCTCTTCCCCCCACCCCCTTTCAGTTTGTCTTTTTGAAGGAACTGGATCGCGTGTCCTATCTGTAGCGCTCCTGCATTTTAGGTTTTGCTGACTGCTACCCTTTGGTGCTGCCCCTGGTATAAACTGTAGATGGAGCAAGGGGTTAGATGTGATTCCAGTTCAAGTTTTCAGCAGAAGTACCTGAACTATGGAGTTACAGCTCTGTGTTCAGGGAGAGTAGAGTAGGATAGGCTCTTTGTTTCTGTGATGTCACTACCACTGGAACCGTTATTGCCAAATGGTGCCATTCTAATTCTGTCAGTCACTCCTCCTTCATTCATTAGAATTCCTCTTTACAGAGCCTCTCCTTCATCTGCTGTTTGATTGCCTTACTGTCTAGTTTGGTCAGGAGAGTTCATCTGGTACATGATTCTGTCCATTGATTTGCCAGCACTCTGAATCCTGAGTGGTTTCTAGGCTGGGCTGGTGCGCTTCTGTGAGCGTCATCATGAACTCAGGGATTTAACCTTTTAGATGTTCCTGTCCGGTGCACTTCCACCCACCTTCAGTTTCTAGATCAGTGGTCCTGCCGCTTAGCTACTCAATCAGGTCATCTGGGGACCTGTAAAGAAAATGATGCTCGTAACAGTTGGATCAGCCTCCCTAGGGTAGAGTCAAGTATGTGTTACCTTGCAAAGGCTTTGCACGGGATTCTGATGCATAGTGAGGATTGAGGGTCCTTAGTGGAACCTTCCCCCACCCCCAGGGGTACAAGATGCAGGACTCTATCGTCAGGGTTGCTGGCTTACCCTGGGCTGCCTGCCCTGGCTTCCTTCCTTCCTCCCTGTTTACCACATAACACCTGGACCTCATGATGAGCGAGCCTAGACTCTCCCTGGACACATGCCACCTCCCCTCTTCTTCCCTGACCTGACGCAGAGCTTGGCTAGACTTCAAAAAGGAGACAGTGCTAAAGTCCCTGGAGAGACACCCTTAGATCTACTGCCAGAGTGGGTCTGCTGGTTTACACCACGGCAACCCTGGGCCCCAAGCAGGCTTCTGTTTATTGACTTCCAGGGCCTTCTGGGTCCTTCCGTGTTTAACAGTCACTACTGGGATTGGTACAAACCGTCTCTTGGTGGTTTTTCCCCTCTCTTTTAGATATTACATCCACCACTACCACCGTACCACACAGAAGAAGGCATACTCACCTGCCTCGCTCTGACTCCCAAATGCCCTCCAAAGGCTGCCTCATGGCCTGGGGCTGAGAAAGCTGAGGCACTGTGGGCAGGGGTTCTGCTTGTAATTCTCTCCTACCTCCTGAAGACTGGGCTGCCACCCCCTGAATGATATACTGTCACTGCCAGGACATATATCAGTCACGGGGAGGCCCCTATCCCTGCTGTGTTTGGACTTGTGGACAGGCATAAGGAAATTGGTACTTGCGTGTGTTAGCGGAGAGATGAATCATGGTTTTTGGCTTCTTGCCCTGTGCCCATAAAAGTGGAATTTCCTTAAATAGATCAGAACCTTAATAGCTATTTAAAGAACATGTGGTATTTGGGGGTGCATTTTATGGCCCTTAACTAAACTTCAGACAAATTAAAACATTTTAAGGTGTTTTATGACATATTTTATCTTTTTGTGGTGGAGATTTGTGTAATTTCTTGGCTCTCATACCCCACTCCTCCACTCTGAATGCATCTAAAGGCCCGGCCCCAGACAGGACAGCAGCATATATAAAGTCACAGGTGCAGGAGAAGGCTCTGGTCCCAGCTCAGGAAGCAGTGAGTAGAAAACGCCCCTCCAGTTTCACGCAGGGTGTGAGGACGTCGGGCAGTTTTATGAGTCTGAGTTGTTATGAGAGTGAAAAGGACAGCAGGTGGCCCTGTGAAATAGGCCACGTCCTTCTGCCCGGTCAGATCACTTAGTTGTCATTTCCTGGACGGAGAAAATGGGGCAAAGCGCCTCATTTGAGTCTATTCAAGGCTTTTATGAACTCTTGTTCTAGTGCATATCATAACCCTCTTGTTTTTGTCTGTCCTGATCCAAACATACTCTTATCTTTACAGCAGAAAAGCCCTGAAGTGACCTGAAAACTAAATGCAAAATCTGAATTCATTAATTAGGAACTTTCATTATACCTAATTACTGTGTGTCTCTCTTTTTTTTTTTTTTTTAAGATTTTATTGGGGAAGGGGAACAGGACTTTATTGGGGAACAGTGTGCACTTCCAGGACTTTTCTCCAAGTCAAGTTGTTGTCCTTTCAATCTTAGTTGTGGAGGGTTCTGTTCAGCTTCCAGTTGTTGTTCTTTCAGTCTTAGTTGTGGAGGGCGCAGCTCAGCTCCAGGTCCAGTTGCCATTGCTAGTTGCAGGGGGCACAGCCCACCATTCCTTGCGGGAGTCGAACCGGCAACCTTGTGGTTGAGAGAACACGCTCCAACCAACTGAGCCATCCGGGAGCTCAGTGGCAGCTCAGCTCAAGGTGCCATGTTCAATTTTAGTTGCAGGGGGCAGAGCCCACCATCCCTTGCGGGAGTTGAGGAATTGAACTGGCAACCTTGTGGTTGAGAGCCCGCGCGCTCCAACCAACAACTGAGCCATCCGGGAGGCAGCTCAGCTCAAGGTGCCGTGTTCAATCTTAGTTGCAGGGGGCAGAGCCCACCATCCCTTGCGGGACTCGAGGGATTGAACTGGCAACCTTTTGGTTGAGAGCCCACTGGCCCATGTGGGAATCGAACAGGCAGTCTTCGGAGTTAGGAGCACGGAGCTCTAACCGCCTGAGCCACCGGGCCGGCCCTGTGTGTCTCTTTTAAAAAGAAAATTGTTTCCTTACAGAACTTGGCATTGTTGCCAGTAAACAGTGAACAGTAGTCCTTCCCTTAGTTCCCCTCAAGACAGCAGGTTTTTGGCTTTGAGAATAGTTTGTTTTAAAGGCACCAGCGGGCCTGCCTGCTTCAGAAGCTGTCGTAGAGAGCAGGACACACACACGGTGGAAGGCCCAGACCCTGCAGCCCCTTGGTTAATATGTAGAGCATAAACAGACCCTTCTTCCTGAGAGAAATGCCCCGGAAGAAATATTTCACAGTCAAGGCCTTTCCTCATGCCCTGAAAAGTACTACTTTTGAAAATAGACAACCTTTGTGAAATAAACATGTTGTAAAAAATGTCTACCTGTGGAAATTGTAAAACTATGACAGATCATTTAACTTGGTGATGTGATAGCTTTTTAAAAATTTAAGTGCTCTTCCCATAATTGCCATTGCTCACCATGATTAATGGCAACCCAGATGTTACTAAATTTAGGAGATTTTTGAAGTCTTCTCAGCCTTTCAGCAGCACTAATGATATTGACCACTCTCTACCCTTTTAACTCTCTCTCTCTCTCTGGCTTCTGGCTTTTCTCCCACCTGTCTGGCCGTCCCCCGTGTCCTGCTGAAGGCTCGTTCTCCTCTGCACAGCCCTTACCATGTGCGAGGTCCAAGGGGCTCGGTCTGTGGCTTCCTCCTCACGGTGTGTCCCAGGTGTCCCTGGGAGGTCTCGCCAAGACGCTGCTTCAGCCATTGTCCTTGAAAGTTATATCCCCATACACTGCCCCTCCCAAGTTCTAGACCTTTCTATCAGTACCCCTAGGCACCTCCCTGTGGATGTCTCAAAGGCACCACAGATGTAACTCGTCAGAAGTGCATCTGCACCCCCACTGAGCTCTGCGTCCGTCCTGGTCCCCACTGGTGTCCATTTCAGCGAGCAGAAACCACAGCTGTGTTTGGTGCTGCACACGCTCTCCCTCCTCGTATCCAGTGTGTCACCAAGTCCCGTTTGCTTTAGATCTCAAGTGTATCTCTATAGCCTTCGCCTTCTTTCCCTACCCACCGCCCAAGACCTTTCCTGCCACCTCTCTTAGGGGCCTCTGCTGTCACCACCCAGTGGCTCCTAACATCCCCTGTCCACAATTCGACCACACTTACCTTGAAGTCTGCCCCGAGCCCAGGTCCACGCGCTCCGCGGTCAGGCTCTGTCCTATAAGACGGCCCCTCTAAGATAGCTGAGGCCTGATCTGGGGTCTGGTTCCAGGTGAGGACTCATTAAATGGCCGAGCGAACCTTCCACCGAGCAGTACATTCCCAGTTCTTCCACTGCAGGCTCAGCTGCACATTGAGGGTGTTACTTACCCTGGGGGCTTCAGCGCCTGCTCCTTCTCTCCAGGGGAAAGTCTCTTTTACCACCAGTGGAGGAACACAGCTGTAGGCATGTCACACTGTTTTCTTTGTAGGCCTCTGGAAGATGGAGCCACACTGCAAGGCCCCGCCACTCATAGCAGAAAGGCACACTGTGCCTTGTGACATTCGAATGGCATCGAAACAAATGATTATAGAGCGAGTTTCCTACCGGTGTGTTTTGAATGAATACTTGGGAGTTGGGATTTTGAGGTGGCTTATTTGAGTTTCTCATCCAGACCTTACTCAGAGAGAAGGATGCATGCCACACACCAAATACCGTGTGGATTGCTCCATGTTTTTATGTGAAGGCCTTGTTGGGTGGCGAAGGTTTACCAGTTACCTGCGTATGGCAGGAGTCAGCAGAATTATAACTGGCCAGGAGCAGGAGCTCTTATAACTGGGAAGAGCAGCCTACATTCTCCATGAGTCTGTTGCCTCTCAGTATCTTGGATGGGATTGATGCCACCTGCTACAAAATATCTATCTGCTCTACTACAAATAAACAAAACCACCTCATAGTTTCAAAGTGTGTTAAAGACTCATCTTACGTGGTTTATATGTCCACTTTATAGGAGAAGCTGCTCACAGGGGAACCGGGCACTGGCGTCCAGTAAGTGTCAGGCCTGGCTCGGACCCCACCCTAAGGCTTCACACTGGTGTTTAGTTGTTTTTATCCAAGACAAAAGCTTCAATTTTTTTACTTAATTGCCAAGAAAAGTAAGGGTCAGCACTGCTAACCTGGCCCTCATAGGCAGATAAAGTGATCACAAGTTACAGAGACCAGGAAGCGACAGGCAGATTGAACTACCTGTGCCTGTTCCCGCCCTCCTCAGAAGGCAGCGAGGGAAAGAGTAGCCCCAGACCTTACTCAGGCCCTTCTGGAATCCAGGCAGAGAGCAGAGGAGTGAAGACGGGAGATGGTGAGAGGCCAGTTCTAGTGACAGCCTATGAACACGTCCGCCACTCTGGTTTCCATCACCAAGGAAACCCCGTGAGGTCCCTGGGATCTTCCACCCATCATCTTGCTGCCCCGGAGCCCAGTGTGGTCCTGGTTTGCTTGCGGCTGGTAGGAGGCAGCTCCATGTGTTCAGGGCGGTGCCTGGAGGACAGGAGTGCGAGCAGGGGTCTCGCTGGGCACTGGTCACAGCTTGGGGATGAGTGGTCTTCACTGAGTGGGGACAGAGCCGGCTCCCGGGAGAACAGCCGTCTCTCTGGTGATTTAATACAATTTTATACCTTTCGTATATTTATTCCTATTAATCCTGTCATTATATTAATGGGCTGTGAAAGCTATGAAATTAAGAGCTCTAGAGAGGAAGCCAGGGGAACTTTGCCACCCTCACCGTGCTTTTCAGCCTTAGAGAACCAGCACTGTTGTTAGTACAGTTTTCTATGTTCAGTCTGCGTAATTTCACAGTAGTTTGATTTTTCAGCCCTAAACATTAAAAACAAATAGTGAGATGAAGAGCAGAGGGTGCAGGCCTGCTCTCTTAGATTGAAGGCTTTTCCTCACTTCTTTTCAAGAACCCCAATTTCAAGGCCTGGCTCATCCTCCACGGTCTCTCTAGACTAGTTTAGGGGCAGAGGGGCGAGGGGGCCGCTCAGATGTCTCGCTTGGGTTTGATGCTTGTTGGCCTCGCTGTGCTCTGCCAAGTGGGATGCCCCGTCTGGCTTCCGTCCAGCTCCCTGTGGTCCCCCTGACCGGCCAGCCTGCCTGGGTGTGAGCTTGCGTTGTTTGGATTTGGAAGTTTGGTTGTCAGGTCCTTAAAAGTTAACTCCCCCACCCTGGAGCCAGGAGCCATGGTTTCCTCATTGTGTAAATCACTTTGGCTTATTTTGTAAATGAAGTTTCTGCTCCGACTAGAGATTCCAGGTTTGGGGTTGGGTTTGTCATGAGGAAGCTGGGGAAGGCCGGGGTTCCCACAGCTGTGGGGCTGGGGCGCAGCGGTTTCCTCTCGTGCAGGAGCCTTCGCGGCGAGACGTAGTGAGGTCAGGCACGTAGGCGACTCTGCCAGACACGCCTGCCTTTCAGGGAGCTGGAGAAGGGGCCGCAGGAAGTGGAGATTTGTTTTCCTCCAGAAGTGAATGTGACCTCTGGGGCAAGGGCTGGGCGTCCTCGGCAGCGTGTACTGCCATTGGCCTTACACAGAGATGGGCCACACCATTAAGAAGCTTCTTGCCCTACAATCTCCTTGGCTCTTTCATTAGGGCCCTTAGTCACGAGGACTAGGAGAGCGTGACGGGCTTGGGACTTAGACCTGAGTTTGAACAGTCACCCAGCCTGGGTATGTGACCAGGGCCTTTCTTAGTCCCGACCTCCTTGTTTAAAAATGCTTCTGGGTGATTCTGAGAGTCAAGTAACTACCACCTACAGGATCTTGGGACAAGGGTCCCCATCCTCGTCCTCCTTGCTGCAAGCCCAGCACCTTGGACAGGTCACTTCCGTTCCCTGGCCCTGGTCCCCTCCCAGATGGAGCTGACGCCCTGGCTGGCTACTTCCTGAGATTCAGAAGAGATCAAAGAGGCAAGTTTGCTGCTGCAGTTATCACTAGTAACTGTCAAGGCCTATTGTTGCACCTTCGTAGGAAGCAGTGAGTGTTATTGTCAGCCAGGGCAGAGGCCCCTTAGAGGACAGCCCGGGCCTGTGGGGAATGTACCAAGGCTGTGTCTTTATGGCCAGGAAGTGTGAGCACTGCAGCACTGAGGCAGCGGGGATCTGCCTGGGCCCCATCGTGTGGTGTCACTGGACGGCTGGCAGGTGCACTGTTAGGCGGCACCCTCACCACACACTTACTGCCACCTTTCCCTGGGGCTCTTGAGAGGTTTGCATTCCTTCGTGCTGTAAGCTGGTAGCTTTCCACACAGCAATTATGAGCAATGCCTCCGGGCCAGATCTGCGAGCTGGCAGCAGCAGATAATCAGGTTACTGAGGGGAAATGACCTCTGGAATAATTGCCCATAGAGCTGCTACCCTTCAGAAGGCTTGCATTTGAGTCAAAGACCCCAAAGGGCAGCATTCTGGGTGACTGCAGTCAGGGGCCAATCATTTTGATGACAAAACTTATGAAAACTCTCCATCGAAGGGCCTATCGCCCATCCTCCCCTCCTGCCCCTCGCCCATGAGCCGCAGGCCCCCTACTTGGTGTCAGGACCTAACTGTCTGTAAAGGGGGTCAGGGATGGCAAACTTTGTAAAACTGTACAAATACAAATGGCATTAGTATGCTGTGATCCTGCGAGGAATAAGAACTGGTACCCAGGAGCTGGTGCTTTGCCATCTAGTAAAATGTGGGCTTTCTCAGTCACCTCGGAAACTAACTCTTGATACAGTTGAAGACAGGATGAAATCAATAGTGAAACATAAAACGAGGTGTTTGGGAAGTGCTCGCTTTTTCAGTTTGTAGCATTTACATAAAATGTGTGAATTTCCAAAATTTAATTGTGGAGTTTTATCTTCAAAAGAATTCTTGCAAATAAGGGTAAAGTCTACCTCCCAGCTGAATTGCATTATCATATAACAAAATATTGTGAATGATTGTTACTTTTGTAGTTGCAAATAATTTGAATATGGAGTAAAGTGACTCTTAAAAGTTGAGGCGTTTCTTGGAGAAGCACACGTAGCCCCAGCATTAATCCGCTCCTAACGTCTCCTAATGCAGGATGGCAGCTGTTGGTGTCTTCAGAATACACAGATAATCTTTGTAAATCTTTGCTTAGAGCTCCTACTAAGGGAGGTCAGGCTGAATCCTAACTCCTCCCCAGTGTCCCAAGAGGCTGCCAAGTGTGGGACCTGCTCCTTGTGCCCGCGGTTCTTCCAGGAGAGGGTAGGGTGGCTCCAGTTTTTGCCACTGGTGGTGGCGGCGACCTGCAGATGGTGGGTGGGATGAGCACGGGAATGGGTGAAAGGGCCAGTCACTGACACCAGCTGGGTCTTGGGCCGTGGCCCCCATACACTGTGCGTGCTGCTGTCCTGAGGCTTGCCCTGCCCAGGATTTGGAGGCCCTGGCATCTCAGGTCTCCTGCACCCTCCTCAGCATTCTCCTGAGAAGATCACAGTGTGTGTTGCTTATGTGTTTTTCTTCTTTTCCTTCAGAATATTGACATTACAAACTTTAGCAGCAGCTGGAACGATGGGCTGGCCTTCTGTGCTCTCCTGCATACCTACCTTCCAGCACACATTCCGTATCAGGAACTGAACAGCCAAGATACGGTAAGGCGGGCTGCGAAACGGCCTGGCTCCTGGCCGCTCACAGAGGGCAGGCGGGCGTGAGATGTAGAGGCAGAGCCGTCCATGGACGGGGCTGAGCTATTGGCACTTCACACACCACATTGCTGGCTCACGTTGGCCCTGTTCTGGCTTGGTCTTATTTTGGATGTGAGTTATTGGTGCTGGGCCAGCCTACCAAGTCCCTGGCCCACCTTGTGTAGAATGTTTGCCCAGTCCAGAATTCCCCAAGTAATGGCATGCCCAGTGAGAGCCGTGACAACATTTAAGATCTAGGACGTCACCAAGAATTGGCCAAGGAGAGCTGCCCAAGGCATGAGCGGTCCGACTGGCAGCGCCAACCACACCAGGCCAGCTTCCTGCCCCCTCTGGGCCCAGGACAGGCTGAGCCAGCTGTGCAGTCCAGGCCATGGTCCCGTTCAGGGAGCTGCTTGGGCACAGGGCCCCTGCCTGGGGCATTCGGAGGGGACCTAGGCCCAAGCCCTCCTTTGGTCCCCTCTGCACCCCCACGTCAGCCGCCTCCCACCCCTCAGACGCTTGAAGGTCCCAACAGGGGAGAAACTCACTTGACGGGTGTTTCTTATTAGCTTTTGGTGTCTGTGTTCAGATGCTTCAGGGCTAATATATCAGAAGTGACCCTTTTCTGTAGTGAAGAAGGAACAAGTGTTTAGGGATCGTTCCACAGCTGGTTACATGCAGAGCGGGCAAGGCCCTGCATGGGGGCGGCGGGCACGAGGCCAGGCCCTTGCAGTCGGGCGGGAGCTCAGAGGGCTCATGTGGCTTACTTTAGTACCAAGCAGAGGTGGGCATCGTCTTTCCCCAGCAGCTTGTGTAGTCCAGGTCGCCTTTCTCCTGGCCTTACTTGTCCACTCCAGTCACACCGTTTCTTTTACAGCGAAGGAACTTCACCCTGGCCTTCCAGGCGGCTGAGAGTGTCGGCATCAAATCCACACTGGTAAGTCCCACCTCTCCCCTGAGGAGTCATTGGCAAGCCCTACTTTTTGTTAGGAAGCGCTGGCTTCTTATTAAGGGAGGTCCTCGGGTGGTGTGGTGGCCTGATAGCAAGGAGACACTGTGGGCCCTGCGCCAGCCGAGCAAGCGCCCTGTTAGGTGAGAGTGCAGATAGGTTTTCACCCCTGCCCCATGGGTGCTTTATGCCTCACGGAAGCATCCCAGGGAAGTGCACCAAGTTGGGTGGGGTGGTCTTGACCACAGCTGTATGTCTGAATTTGTCAGACTAGAGGGAGAGTGTAAGACGAGTCTCGGAGGGTGGCTTTAGAGGTTGAACAGGTGGCTTCTGCACTTCACAAGGGTTATGGGAAACTGCTGTTCATGGTGCGAGAAACGAGTTTTAGAAAACCCGCGTGTTTCAGGGTCTTGTTTAAGCCTCTGCTCAGCGCCTGCAGCAGCTCATGACAGACATGCTTCTGTCAGGCTTTTGCCTTGTCACCAGTTCAAACTTGGTGGGAGAAAATACTGCATCCAAATGCAAAGCTAGCCCTTTCACACCGGGGGCACTGTCATTAAATAAACTATGTACTGAGGTATTTATAGGATCATCAGTGCACAGCTCGGTCATTTCCACAGAGTAAAGTACTCATGGGGCCAGGTCAGGGGCCCCAGGATCTCCCTTCGGGCCCCCCAGTACCGCCTCCCCACCTCAAGGGTCCCCATCACCCTGACTTGTAACAACTGAATAGTTTTGAAGAAGTATTTACATTCGTATTTATACTACAAGAGTGTTCATGTAGAGATCCATAAATATATCTTCTGAATTCATAGAAATACATTTTTTAGGGTGGCTTCTATTCAGTTGTATATAGGAAAAGAAAAGTTAGAGTTATTGAAATACTTTCCATTATCTGGATATTTTAGGTCACATGTAAAGTTCCAATATATAAAAAGTGGACAGTTTCCCCACCCTACAAAACTTTTAGTAGAGATTCTTATTGAACAAACAGTATCTTTTTTCTGTATCAAGTGGGCGGCCCTCTCCATCCTGCTGGCTCTGGGGGCACATTCTGTGTCCCTCGCCCAGGAAACCTCAGAGCAGTGCTCTTCAGACAGCTCCTCGGGAAGTCACAGATGTTCAGCAGCAGCAGGTCTCTGGGAGGTTGCGTGACAGCATCCGGGTCTCTTACGTTTGTTCTCCTCCATCAGTGAACACCTCAGAGATCACTGATATTTTGCAGAATGCAGTTAGAGAACAGTACCTTTGATTTCAGATGATCACCATGATGAAAGGCGTTAGAATGTTGAATTCTGAGAGCTCTGACACACAGGCTCTCCCAAGAGAGTGACTAGGGTGAGAAGGGCTCTCAGAAGTGACCATGGGGAGGGTTTAAGAAGAGAGGCAGGCAGGGGAAGAGGTCCCAGGAGAAGATGAAACCATCCGAGCCTTAGGGAGCCAGGGAGCGACCCTGGTGTGGGACTTGAGCAGGGCGGGCAGCTCGGGGACAGTGCTGACACCCAGGGAGGAGGCGCGGGGCCCTCGGTGGAGATGGAGCGGACGTCTTGGTCAGGCTTAGAACAAAAGTCTTTCGACGCCCCACCCAGCCCCGTGTTGCTGGCCAGGAGGTGATGGAGAATTCTAAGCAGGCCTCTTCCTTCTCTGGCAGGACATTAATGAAATGGTGCGAACTGAACGGCCCGATTGGCAAAACGTTATGCTGTACGTGACGGCAATCTACAAGTACTTCGAAACCTGAGCACATCTGGAGGACCCTCCACAGTTACCAAGCGACACCAACGCCATTAGCTACGCGCCCCGTAAAGCTTTCAGCAACTCCCTAGGCTGCCCCTAAGCGTGTGAGCCTTCAGCCCAGGGCCTCCAAGTCACGAGAACTGGGACCTGTGTGGCCCTGGCTCAGACCAGGCTCCTCCCACATGACCTGTCCACTCAGAGGTCAGCATGAGTGCAATACACATCGCACATGCTGATTTGCTGCTGGATTTTTCCTTCTGACGATAACACTGAACTGTTAGTGTTGTGGGGTATTAAAAAAAGGCTCATGCACACACAGCTAAACTTGGGAAGGGGGATTAAATGATGTGGGCAGCTCGCAGGGGTTAGTGAAAGCTTTACCCACAGCACTGTTCACTCCTCGCCAGTGCAGGTACCGTCACCATGTGAAACACGTGGGGAACTTGGTGCCTGACAGGTTCCTGCTTCGCAGCACCAGGCCAGTGGGCCTCGACCCTTTACATGGGCTTGGTTTCAAGGAGTGTGTCACTACAGCAGTGGGACAGCCACGCTCTCCATGTGACAAGGCTGTCATAGCCAACACAATGTAGGTGTTTGCAGCTTGAGTTAACAGGTGATGAAGACTCGGGTCCCCGTTCTGCCATTGAACAATTCACGCAGCTGGGCCTCTGTCGTCAGGGCCTCGGTAATTGGGACCCTCTTGCTGCTGCTCTGCCAACCTGTCCAGCCTTGAAGGGGCTTGGAAATCCAGCTCAGATTTTAGGTTTGTTTGTTTGTTTAATTGTTTTTCTCATGAACAAGATTGGAAAATAGCTTCTGTTTTGTTAGTACCAAAGTTAAATTGTTTTAGTAAGCATAGAGCTAGAACACAAAATCTGGGCGTTAGCGTGGTGCAAGCCAGGAATGGAGTTGGAAGGAGCTGGAGAAGAAGCTAAGCAACTTGAGGGAGCCCAGACAGGAGAACTTGGAGTTACTCTGAGTCACTTGGATGTAATCCTCCTCGGCAAGAATTTAAGGAAGTGCCTTAATGCTCCTTGCAAGGACAGCCACCGTATAGAGGCTCTCGGAGGCCACCACAGCCCAGTGACGGAGTTGGTTGGTCCCCTGCCGTGCTGCTCTCTCGACGTTCCAAGCAACAACAGCCACACTACAACCCCTCTGCACAATTTGAACCAAAGCCTTATTACGAGGTGTTCTGTCAAGGTGACTGTCAGACTGGGACTCGGCCCTTCTTGGGAACAGGGAGCCCATGACTCATGTGCGCCTGACACAGGGGCTCTTGGTTTGAACAGTGTCAAGACCTGTTGCTTCCAGAATACAACTACGTTTGTCACCTGCAAAGTAGCATGAGGAAGAGCTGCTACTAGTGGAGGCAGGATCGCTGCCCCAGCCACGGGATGCAAGGAGGGGACTCGAAGAAGGCCGCTGGCTCTCGTGTGGGCTGAGGGTTCTGCATTCAAGCGTGATGTTCTAGACTAGGAGTTGACTTGTCTATAGCCTAGAAAAGAATGTGGTGATTCTGAACGGGCTGTGCATGTGTGTGCAGCCTGCTGGCCCAAGGTCACCAAGTGGCCAATAAATGCCCATGTACCCTGCCCAGATGTCCCAACCTGGCAGTTCCACCTGCTGCCTGGACTGGAGGCTTTTTGTGAAATGCCCGATTGCAGCTAAGGAAGGAGAGGCTGGCGAGCAGAGCCCAGCCCCCAAGCACACAGGAAGACCCTGGTAGACGCCTGTCCCGTCCTCACTGCCTGGGTTCTGTTCTTATTTCTGTTGCTCTGTTGACAGGTGCCCTATGCTGTCAGCTGGCGGACTGTTAATCTGAGAGTCACTGTCTTTAATGTCTCTCCACTTGGTTCTTTGAGCCCCCATTTTGCTCCCGTTTGCCCTCACAGAGGCCTGTGCACCTGTCTGGACCCAGTGTGTCTGATCTGCAGCCATGTTTTTGTTTATTTATTATGTTGGGGGGGCTGTTTTGTCCTTTGAAGGAGAAGACTTTCTTGGGTCTACAGTTCACACTTTAGTTCCTTTCTAGCCAAGTGAGCTGGCCCTAGCGGCTCGTGCTGTGGGGGGGCTGGTGTCTTGGAGGAAGGCAACCACTGTTGGTGGCTGTGTCCCATGACTGGCATTACCCAGCATCGTGCCCTGGTGTCGGTGACAGGCCAGAGGGTGGCTGCGGGGCTTGGCCAAGGCCCAGCCTGTCTGGGGCCCCTCCTCTGCCTCCCTGACAACAGGCCATGAAGGGGTGCCTAGCCAGGCTGCCCATGTCTTCACATGGGTCCACAGGTGAGATTTCAAAAGCGTGACTTTTTGCCTTTTTCTAATAGGATCCTTATAACACTTGGCTTTATGGGATGATTGTAGTTGGTCACATATACCTAAAAGTGATACTCTGAGGTGCTTTTAGTCCAGTGGCAATTGATGTGAAGCCTCTAGGAAGTCATTTTGCCTTGTTTCCCTTCAGGCACAAGCTTTAGCGCAAGAGGGCCAGTTACATTTCTATTTCTCTCGCCCACGGGCTTCTGCTGACAGTACTTTTTTATTCTATTAAATATTCTTGAATGTATTAAAATTGCTGAAACATACCAGGCTTGGACTTCACTAGTTCGCGACTCCCTGCTGCCCTTCTGACCTCGTGTGCACAGGACCCTGGTCACCTCCCCGGACTGACTATAGCAAGGAGGGCACCTGAAACCAGCCTCCCTCTCCTCACTCCTGGGGAAGGACCTGACGGGGGCTTGGGAGAGGCCCAACCCTGGGCTGAAGCCACAGCTACACCCTTGACCGATGCCTGGGCCTGAAATAGGGGGAGGCCCAGGTGAGCCCAGAGGTTCTGTGACAGGTGCTGTGACCTTCAAAGTACTGTCCGAGCTGCCCTATGAGGTTGGAAGGCCCGGCATTCCCTGAGTGTAGCCCCGACACATGCTCTTCTGGGGAGGGGGTAGTGCCTTGAGGTTTTTTGTTTTTTTAAGAAATTTATCTTCTTGGAGATAATTTTCAGAGTATATAAAATTACAGAGAAACCAAAAAAAAAAAAAAAAACCACAAAAAACACAACCCGATAATTATACCACTCAGAGGCAACCAACCAGTCAAGCAGTCAAGCCTTTTTCTCCTATGCATCTGTGTGGAACGATTATGAATCCACGAGCACAGCCCAGAACAGCTCTGCATCTTGTCACGTTGCACATGTCACATGCAGAGGAGCCCATGGGGCCACCTCATACTTTGCATTGGATGACCTGGGGCACCCTTCCCAGGCCTGCAACCCCCTCCCCGAGGTCCGGGGTCCATCCAGGAATGGACTCGCTCCCAGAACGCCTGGAGCCCACCATCTGAGGCGAGGTGTGTCCTGTGAGTGCTCTCCAGCCCCCACAATGGTGCTGACAGCTGTGGGCGTCCATTGTAGCCTGGCTTCCAGAGCACAGTGTTCCAATCCTTGGGTTGCAGGAGCGGGCTTGAGAAGGACTGAGTGAGGACCCTGTGTGGCTCCTGCTCCTCCCTAATCCCCAGCATGGGGCCTGGGGCTGTCACTCAGACATTGAGCTCATGTCATTTGCTGTAGTATATGGAGGTCGTTCTGCTGTGCTCAGCGAGAGGCCGCTGAGACGGGCATGTCCCTGTGTGCAGTGGACACAGATCGAAGCAGCAGAAGGGGTGACCCCTGGGCAGCGGGGGCAGCCCTGGCTGTCTTAGCTGCTGCTCCTCAATTGTGTGGGTGCCTTTCTCCTGCCTGGTGAGCCAGCTGTCTCAGGAGCACACCGTGAGGGGGTCCTTTTGTAGTGTGACTTCCTGAGCCCAGAACCTGAGGGGCCCGTTAGAGGAATTCCTCTGCCCAGCTGGGCCTCGGGCGACAGGACACCTGGCTCCCAGAGGTGCCAGCCCAAGGGCTTTGCTTCCTTCAACTGGCACTTGCTTTTCCTGTCCCAGGGCAGCACCTGTGGGAAGGGAATTGTGTCCACTTTGACTTAGGGAAGATTCTAGGGCCTTTTGGGGGCTGCAGTTTTGATGAATGGAAGCAGGAAAACAGGTTCCTCAGGGAGGGGAGAATCCAGAAAGGATCCCACATCCCTTCAGCCATGGCCTCTCGTGGCTGTGGTCCTGGGCGTATGTTGGTGCACACAGTGGCCAGCTCTCTGCTGCCATCTTCTCAAGGCCTCACTTCCATAGCCTTGGGTTGGCCTGGGTTCTGTTTGACCTTGTCTCTCCAGTGGAGAACAGGGACAGACAGGGGTCTTGTGCTTGAAGCACCACGTTCTGAGTCAGGTGGGTGAAGGGTGGATTCCAGTTGGCCCCAGGTTGCTGGGAAAGCTCTGGCCCGAACTCCGATCCCAGCGGGTCAGGACTTTGCTGGGGCCCAGCTGTGCAGGAGGCAGGGTGGGGTTCGGGAGGACAGGCCTCCACGCTTCCTGGGCAGAGCCCTGCCTGCTGAGCACCTGGGGGAGCAGGCCCGGAGCTGGATGTCACCGTAAGAATGGGTCAGGGGTGGAGAGTGATGGGGCACAGCCTGTTATCCGTGCCACCCAACCCATGCCAGGCCCTGAGCAGAAAAGAGTCCAGGAGCTCCTGGAGGATGTCTCCAGTATCGAGGGTGAGCCTGAGTTCTGTGGAGGGGTCTGCAGTCCTAGATGGCAGAACCGGAAGGGCTGGGGAAGAGCACGGGATGGGCATATCACCAGCACCCATCGAGTAGGAAGCAGGTGGCTCCAAGCAGGGGTCAGGACACCCCGGGCCGTCACACCCACCCTCCTCCAGGTCTGCCACCAGCACTTGTTTCAGGTTGGGGCTGTTCTCACCGCTGCAATATGGTGACTCCAAGAGGGACCCCCTGCTGGACCCTGCTACCAGACACCCGCTCTTTGTAAAGTGGGTAGAGTGGGGCTTGGGTGGAGGTAGTGCAGGGAGACTGGGGAAAGGTGGGCCATTTGATGTTCTGGGCTGTCGGCTTAGGGCCATTCTGAGGATAGTAAATGTCAAGCCCTAACATGCACAGGGCTGTCCCTGCCCACCGTATAGGCCAGGACGAGGCCCCACGCCCGTCTGGGCCTCAGTTTCCACATCTCCACAGATGCACCCAGATCAGTTCAGAAGCACAGGTTTGCTAGTGGGGTTGCTGTTTGATCCACAGAGGCAAACATGGGCTGAAGCATCTTCCAGGGGGGCTGGGATAGAGGATGGGGTTGCTCCTGAGGCTGAGTGGCTGGGGAGCTTCCTCAGGCATGATTTTGCCTTCTCAGGGCTGCCTTAGTTTGAGCATAAACTGGAGCCCTGTGAGGTTCCCCCACTTCCTCAATTCCAGAGCCCCAGGAAGTGTACAGTGCCCCTCCCCTTTGGAGGAGAAGTAGGTGAGTACCTTAGGGTGGCCTGATTGGTTCCCAAGGATGTGGCCCCACTGGTGCTTTGTCCTGGGTCTGGCACTTCTTTCTCCCTGATGTGGCCCAGCTGGGCCCACAGCAAACAATCAGGCCAGAGGCCACCCAGGTGCATCCTGGACAGGAACAAAGAGCCAGTGGGGTGGGAAGGGGGTGGGGAGTCTGAGAACGGAATTCTGGAGCAGGAGAGCCCAGCTGGCCCCACTGCCTGGCCTGAGGAGCCTGGGCCTGGACGGAAGGAAGGGCGGGTGTCCACAGCCTTCAAAGCCTGGCCTGGGGCTGGGCAGGGAAACCAAGGCCCAGAGGTAGAAGATGGGACCTGCCAAGGGCATCCCTGTGCCCACCAAGGTGCCAGCAGACCTGTGCCCCCACCCTCAGAGCTCCCTCGGGCCCAGTTGCAGGCCCTTGCACAGGGGTCTCCAACCTCTCAAGGCTCAGGAGGGCACAGGGCTGGTGAAAGCACAGCAAGGCCAAAACCAGGAAGTGGTTTTGAAGGAAGGTGGGCTCCTTCAGTCCCCCACTTAAGGCTCCTGGTGCCAGGGCACAGGCCTCCTGGCAGATGTGTGGCAGCAGAGTGTCCCCTAGGAGGTCCTGGAGGAGATGACGTGGGCCAACCATGAGCATGGCCACGCCACAGAGGAGGTAGTTTGTGAGCAGCCCTCCCATATGCCTGCTTCCTGTCATCACTGAACTGGAGGGTCCCCAGCATATGATGTCTCTGGGCAATGGCTACACTGGAGACCTGGACAAAGGCACATGACAGATGACACAGGACCATTGGAGCAGCTCCCTTCACTAACAGAATCTGCTGTAGGGGAAGGCTGGGGACCTGCCTTTACCTCCTGGTCTGGGGAACTGGCTCTGGGGCTGAAGCTGAGCCAGGCCCTGCCTGACCACCCCTGGCTTGAGGACACAGCTACCCCAGGCCTGAGGTACCCACACTGAGGTGTGGGGGGATGCCCACTGCGCTCTAGGGCTGACCTCTGAGGGCTTTGGCACTTTGGCCCTGAGGGTCAGCTGTAGAAATGGAGCCTTCGGTCCCTGGGCATGGGGCATGGCTGGTGTGGAACAGATGTGGCCTGGCCACACGTGGGGAGGTCTGGTCAGGAAGGGCGCTGGACCCCAGAATGGAAATGTCAGGGAAGAGAATCATTGGGGCCCACACTGGGGACTAGGGGACAAACGAGTGACCCCTGCAATTGGCTGAATGTTCGTCTCTGCCCCGTGAATTCCTGTAGTCCAGTCCCTTCTGCGCCTCACGTGACTCTCAAGATAAGCTGTGTCTTGCATATTGAGTAAGGACTTGAATGAATATGGATCCAACTGGTGTGGGCAGGAGGGTTTTGTACCCTCCTGTAGGAGTTTACCCTGTGCAATGGGACTGTGGGGAGGGTCCACTGGCTAGGTGGTGCCCCCAGCTGGGAATTCATGGTGTGACTCTGGCTCAGCACAGGATGTGGCAGGGCAGAAACAAGATGGTCCCATTTTCCAGGTGAGGCAAGGACCATGGGAAAGCCACAGCAACCAGGGCAGCTCCAGCCAGCAGTTCAAGGGTAGTGTCCCCACCTGGTGGGGGAGCTCCTTGCTCCCTGGTGAGGGCAAGCAAGTGCCTGGGAGGATGGGGGTGGGCTCCTTCAGTCTCCTGTTCCCCCTGAATGGAGTGGTGTGGGGAGGATGACATAGGCGGCTGGAACTCCACAACGGCCTGGACTGGGGAGGAGTGGGGGCAAGGTTGGCACAGGGCCAGGTTGGCGGTTGGAAAGCCATCTCAGACAGGGCTATGTTCCCAATTTGAATGTTGTCAAGCATGCCTAACCCCAGGAGGTCTTGAGTTTCCCTCCAGTTGTGTCAGAGTCCCAACCCCTCCTTGCTTGCCCTCCTCTGCAACCCTTGGCCTTGGGGGGCCCCACTGGATATTGGGGGGGGCAGGGGAGCCAAGCTGGCAGAATGGAGACAGGAGCCCAGGCGTTGGCCCTGGGAATGTCCCCGGGAGGCTGCTGGGCGATCAAGGCTGACTCAGGGCAAGTGATGGGCACAGTGGAGGGCTCTGACTCCTCGGACGTGCTGGCCAAGTACCTGTGCTCCCACTTCCTCCTTGCCTGCTCCTCCAGGCCTGGCAGTGCGATAGACGTCGTGCTCCTGCCCTGGCCTCAACCCTGGGTCCCGCCTGGCCCTACGCAAGCCCCTCTGCCCTGGGCCTCTCACCGAAACCCTGCTGGCCCCAGGAGGTTCAAGTATGCAAGGGTTCCCAAGGCTGTTTGCTGAGGCTCATCCTGTGCACAGAACTAAGATGCTTATTCCGAGTCTGCCCAGATGTGAGGGTGGGAGGCGGGTCCCCTTGTGTGGCTGGGCTGGGGCCGGATGTGAGGTCATTCCCAATTTGAAGACTCCAGGACACGGGCCTGGTGTGTAGGGGGAAGATGATTCCTGGCCCAAGGGCCTGAGTTTCCAGGTTAGTCTATGGTGCTGCAAGTGACTCCCCCACCTTTCACTCAGAGAAGTGGGGGAGGGGGACAGGGCCTGATCTGGTAGGAGAGGCTGTAAGAACAGGAGGGGCCCTTGCCCAGAGTCTGGGCTGGAAAGGGCAGAGAGGTCATTAGAAATTGGGGCCAGCTTCTCAGAAATATCCTTTGAGCTGAGAGGCCACCCCATCACCACCACCCGAAAGCAAGATTCAGGGAGTGAGGGCAAGGCTGGGGACCAGACAGGGTGAGTGCCTGAGGACCCTGAGTTGTGATAAAGAAGCGGAGGAGTCATAGAAGGATTTTCAGAGGAGTGGGCACTGGGCACTTCCTGAGCCACAGCTGGACATTGGGAGGGGATGATACAGGGACAATCAACCGAGCCCAGCTCCTACGATAAGGGACAGCAGAACTTCAGGAGGATCAAAGCGGCAGGGGCATCCTTGCGGGGGGGGCGGGCTTTCCTGGAGATGAGGGAGTGAAGGCCCAGGCCCTCGTGGACTTGACCGGGCGGGAAACGCCCCTCTCAGGGCCCTCCAGGCCGGAGAATCGTCGAAGGGGCTGGAGGAGGTGGCGGAACCAACGAAACCTGGGAGAGCAAGCTGGTGCCCAGGTCCTACTGGGGGTATCTCCGGACTTTCAGGCCGGCTCCGCCAGTCCCCCGCGGCCTCCCCGGGCGCACTCAGGGCCTCGTTTTCCCCGCGCTGCGGGGCGGGGCGGGGACAGAGTGAGTCTCGGAGCAGCCTGCAGGGGGCGCCCATGAGCAGCGCGGCTGGAGCCGGAGCCGGAGCCCGAGCAGCAGCCGAGACAGCGGGAGCCGGCGCGCGAGCGGCAGGTCAGCGGGGGTCCCGGGTACGCGGTCCAAGGGTCGTGGGCGGGCGGCGTGGAGCCGTCGGGGCTGCGGGACCAGGGACGAAGGGGCGGGCCGCCCGGGTCCCCTTCCGCTCAGGGTACCCGTCGCTCCGACCCTCTTTGCCCGCCGCCTGAGAGCGAGTTCACAGGGCCGGGGTCCGAGCTTTGCCTGAAGGCGGCGACTGGAATGGCGAGTGCGGGGCGGCTCAGGCGCGGTCGCACATCCCAAGCGCAGTCTGGGCCCGCGTGCGGACCCTCGAGGCCGCCCCAAACTAGCCCGGAAGGTGCGCAAGGGTCGGCGGGGAGGGGAAGGGGCGCGAGAGCGCGGCGGCCCCGCGGCGGGGGTTGGGAGGCAGGAGTCCGGACCCGCAGGTGACGGGCGGGGACCGTCTGTCAGCCCGTCTGGGTGCCACGGGCCTGCCCCTTGGCCCTCGGGGAACCTTCCGGGCGCTCCCGGCTGGGGCTGGGCTGGGGGCGCAGAGGCGCGGCCTGAGGGCGGGTAGGTTCCGGGACCCGGAGACTAGAAGGGGCTTCGGTAGGTGGCGCAGCCCGGGGTGGGGCCGGTATGAAGGAAGCACGGTGACCACACGCTCAGCATCCCGCACGCCCGGGGAGCGGCGAGAAAGGGGAGTTGGGGACAGACGGCCGAGCGCGGGCGCGTCTCACGGACAGTGGTGGCGGGAACCGGACTTAGGGGACCCAGGAGAGGACGGGCGCGGGTGGGTGCGCGCCCCGGACTGGTCCTGGCCGGCTTCCGCGCTGCCCCGAGCGGAGGTAGGAATGGCGGGAATGGTGGCAGCCCTCGAGGGATTTGGCTCAGGACCGCCCAGGGATCAAGGAGGGGGCTGTCCGCCGCGGAGCAAACATCGCTGCGTACCTGCACGGCCACACCGCTTTAGACTTTAATTCCCCTGATTGTACAATAGGAGTTTGGGGCTCTACGGAGGCTGGGGGTAGGTGGAGAAGCAAGCCTGAGGGCGGGTCTCCCCATCCCTCTTTCCCCAGGACTGGAGTCAGTGGCTGGTTCTTGGGGGAGGGTTAGGCTGCCTACCCCCAGTAGCCAGCTCTCCCTCCCCATCACAGGCAGCATCCAGGCCTGTTTCCACCCACAGGGCTTTGTGCTCCCCTCAGGCCCGGAGTTCAGGGCTGCCCTCCGCTTGGCCTCTGCTTTCCAGCAGCTCTGCGCCCTCCGAAAGATTCTCCATGTCACCTCCATGCCCAGCCAGAGCTGCCCCTCATTGTCCCGGCCCTGGGGACCATGATAGGGATCTCTGGGGAGCACAGTGGGCCAGGGAGTATGTGGTGGGTTCAGGAGCTCCTCACTGAGGCTTGTCCACTGGCAGTGGTGTCAACACCTTGCTCTGCCCTTGCCCTCTGTGGTCTCCCTGGCTTTCCCGGGTCTTAATATCCCTTGGGCCACTTCCCCTCCGTCCCCATCGCCTCATGCAGATCACTTTCTGGGCTAAGCCGGCTTCCCTGTCCACAGCTTCAGGGAGGCTGAGGGCAGCCTCAGTCGCTGGCAGGAGACAGGCTTTGGGCCAGGCTGATCCTGGGAGACTCCAGGGACTTGCACGTTGCCTCCCTCGTGTTGGCCTGTGCAGTGCGGGTCGCAGACCATCCCCTGGTCCTGCGCCCTAGGAGCCCACAGGCTAAGAGCTCAATGGCTGGCTTCAAGGACAACCCGATGGAATGGAGATTCCAAACCTGGCTTCTGGTCTTGACTCCCTCTCTGGGTGGCCTTGGGCAAGTCACTGTCCCTGGAATCCATCTTCTCATCTGCAACACAACCATGATTCAAACAACGCTTATAGTACAGAGTTGTGGTGGAGAGTAAATGAGAGATGGGCATTGGCTGTGGGCAGTGGAGGGGGCTGTTAGCCTTGTGGGGCCTGGGGACACCACAAGGACCACTGTCAGCAGAGGGACATGTGGACTGCAGTGGGATTGGGAGCAAGCACTTGGCTTCAGGACATTACACCCTGAAAATTCAGGGCCTTTGGGTGGCCCTGGGCAGTGCATGCCTGTGTAGGACCACAGCCCCCGGTGGCTCTCTGCAGTGATCTGAAATCCCACAGTAGCTGTTGGTACCATCTAACCTGCTTAATTCCTGAGCCCCTTTACCCTGGATGAACTGGAAGTGCCATCCCAACCATCTTATGGCGTCTGTTTTGTCCGCCGCAACTCAGACTGGGTGCTGGATGATATACACACGTGAGAGCCTTGAGAAGGATGGCCAGACAGACAGCAAAGGCGGACGGCAAAGGCGTGAAGGATGGGCAAGGAAGGGGTTTTGGTGGGTGTGTGTCAGGAGATGCTGAGGAGACCCCAGGAATCAGGCGCTGAGTTGGCAAAAGGGATGAGTCCCAACCCCCAGGGAAGGGATCTGGGTCCAGGGAAGCACGGCCACAGAAGGGAGGGGTTGCCCGTGGTCTGGAGGTTGGAGGGAGCAGTGGGGTGTGGTGCCTGGGGGTGGGACCCTGGAGGTCTGAGCTGGGCCCAGATGAGGGAAGGGAAGTGGGGAGTGGGCAGCAGCTCAGAGCTGGGGTGTAGAGAGGATCCCTCCAGGGGGGCCTGGGAGCTCTGGGTGGGGGAGGGGGCAGTTTAGTGGCAGAGGCCCCCAGCCCAGCCCACAGAATCATGAAAGGGGCCCCTGTGGCGTAGAAGCCATGAGATTGTTCCTGGGACAGGAGGGTCTGGATGGAGGGGAAGAACAGTTGCCCCTCACTCCAACCCAGGGCCGGGGGTCACCCAGGAAAAGCAGGATGCTCCAGCTTTGTAGGACCCCCCACAGGCCTTCTGGGACATGCTTTTGAGCCTCGACCAGGCTGCAATCTTTGCTTAGAATCTCTCCCTCTCCCCCTCACTTCCCTGTCCTCTAAGTCCAGCCCAAATGGCCCCTCCTCTGAGAAGCCTTCCAGATTCCTCTGGGCCCACACCCCGTTCTGTAGGACGGTCCTGTTTCAGAAGTTGCTGGGCAGTGACTGGCACCATCTTTCTGGGGCCCCCACCTTTGCCGCTGCTGCTGCTCCAGTCAGCTCAGCTGTCACCTGGGGGAAAGGCGGCCACAGTGCGCCATGGAGAGGTGGGCTGCACCCCTCTGGTGCCTCCTTTGATGTCTGGGCTGGTGGTCTCTGCCCAGAGGCCCCGAGGGCTGGTATCTGTCTGCCCATCTGTCATAGGGGCATTCGCCTCTGGCCCCTCAGTGGCCCCTACAAAGTGTGAGACGGTGCAAGGAGCCACTGAGTGGGCCGAGGAGCAGTGGGGGAGCCACACAGCACCGGCCCAGCCCATAGGCACTGCTCCAGTTGGTCTGGCTAACCTCCCGCTCTCTGCCTTCAGCCCACAGGGCCACATCATTGCACCTTCGTCCCAGGGCCCCCAGGAGTGGTCCGCCTCCCTCCTGTCCTCGGTGCACCTGCCCTCTGGGGAGCCCCTATGGGTAGCCTCTGCCCGCATCCCACCCCAGGCCCACTAGAGTCTGTTCTCAAGGCCATTTAGTAGCACCACCACCCCCGCCAGGTCCTCTCTTCAGGCATCACAGTGTGTCATCCTACCATTAATTAGAGGGTTCATTTGAGGGAGGTGTGGGTGCAGAGCACTCCCCGCAGTCTGCTAGACACATGTGAGGAACCTCCGCACAGAGGGTCTCAGGGAGTGGGGGATGGACCAGGCTCCTTCCTCCACAGCGTGGGCACCTAGCACCTTCCAAGGTGTTGAGTGGCACCTGGGAGGGGGTGTTAGGTAAGGTGGCCAGTGAAGGGTTGAGTGGCCACCTCAGGCTAGGATGGGGAGGTCCTGCAGCCTCTCTGGCATCTGGCCTGGACACGCGGGGATAGGAGGAGATTCTGGGCCCCCAGCAGGGAGAAGGGAGCTGGTGGGCCCTGCAGCCCAGGGGGCTTGTGAAGTGAGGCTGCTCTGGGGGCTGGGCTCCGTGAAAGGAGCTGGCTCTCCACCCTGTTCCTGCCCACATCCTGCCCCCAGGGACTGAGAGCAGCAGCCACACCCCCGAGGGGCAGTGGGGGAGGGGCACCACTGGGTGCCTGCCTGGGCACTGTGGGCCCAGCTTGCACCAAGTTCCTGAAGTTGGAGGCAGGTGCTGGCAGCCCTGCAGGGAGGGGAGGGAGGGAGGGAGGTTACCAGGTTACGAGGTGGCAGTGGTGGTGGTTGCTCACCTCTAGGCAGCACCAGAAGACAAGAGGGGCTTGGTGGGTCCTGGGGTTCTGGGAGGCTCGTGCCCAGACCTGGGCCACACGAAGGTCAGTCATGGCAGAGCCAGCAGAAGGCTGTGGTTGGGAGCAGGAGCTGAGCTGCCTGTCTGGCTATTTCTTCTTGCTTATTGCCCTGTCCCCTCCGACTGAGTTAGTGCTTCTCAATCTCTCAGCTATCTCCTCATAGACTTTGGCTCTCTGTGCAGTTTCTGGGAGAATTCCTCAGTGCGGTCTTCAGAGCCCTAGTTGAAAGCCCAAAGCTCTCATGTCAATTGTGTTTTCTATGTCAATCCCTCTATTTTTCATTTCCGGGGTTTTGTATTATTTTTGTTCATACTTGTTCTTGTTTCGTTTCTGCCTTTCAGTTCGTAAGTTCTCATTCTTGTTTATGGGTGCTGTTCCTTTCTTTATCTCTTTGAAGAGCCTAAATGTCTTTGAAAACCACTGTTGGATGATTCTGCTACCTTCTTGTCTTCTGGAATGAATGAATCTCCACATTTTGGGTGCTGTGGCTTATCTTTCTAAGCCTGAATTTTACTCCTGCACTTTGAAATTGTGGTTTGCAGGCTCATCTTAAGTGAGCGCTGAGGTCCTGGAGGTGGGGAGTGACCTTTACACTCGGGTAACAGCTGGCTCTCAGGACCGTCTCGAGGGGACACATCCCTCTTCAGGGTCCCCTGCAATCGGCTCACGGCCCAGCTGGGGTCAGGCTCAGCGGCAGGTAGCCCAGTGGTCCAGCAGCTGGGGTGCTGCCTGGCGTGGAGTAGGCATTTGGGAAGCATTTGCTGTGAGAAAGTAGTGGAGGATTCTCTGGCCAGGATTCTGGAGCCCAGGAATGGGCCTAGTGTGGCTGGGACAGGTCTGAGTCCCTATCCGGGGCGCAGTACGTTGCCCTTAGCCCCACCCAAGAGCAGGTGTGCAGAGTCCTGCCTGGAAGCTGGCGGGGACCTCCATCCAGCAGGCTCTGGGGCATCCAGGCGCCATGTGGGCATGTGTGCAGAAAGTCCCGCTAGCCTGACATACAAAGAGCCAGAAGTGGGCCAGGAAATATGTGGGTTGTGATTAAATGGAGTTTTAATTAAAGCGGCCAGTCCAGTGGGGGTGAGGAAGAAGGAGGGAAGAAGCGGCATTTGGAGTCTGACTGTTGGGAGTCCTACGTGGTTGTCCTTTCAAGGCGAATGCACGTTTCCCAGCATGTGTCTCTAGTTTGTATGGGACAGCTTCTGACCTCTGCCCTGTCCCCAGCAAGGGACAATCACAAGGAAATATTACATGATTACTATTTAATTTCCCCTCCTGGCTAGCAACAGAAGACTGGAAGATTAATTAGATGGACAGCCAACACAGAAGATTAGGAAATTGCCAGATCCTGGCCCCACCCCCAACCCCCTCCCCATGGGCCTGCGGACCTTCCTGTCGCTCTTGGAGGCCTCTGAAGGGAGGAAAGCAGAGAGGGACCAGGAGGCCCCAGGAAATCTTCCCGCTGCTGTTTTCCATGGGCATTTCCCCCAGCTGAATTCTATCCTTTTATGCTCACGGTGAGGCTGGAAGAGGTCATTTTATGCTCACGGTAAGACTGGAAGAGGGCCTTAGCTTCCTCGTCTGTAAAGTGGGGTTCATAGGGGCAGTGAGAACACAGATGACCCCCAACGCCCCCATCGGGCTGCATAAGCAATTTACGAGGGTCTGGAGTACAGTCCTTGTGTCCAGGCAGGTAGCCCCTGGGACAGCGCAAGGTTTGGTGGCCCGGTGGTGGCTGGAGACCGGAGGCCTAAGCTCTTAGAGCTGACTGTGCATTGATTCCCAGTTCCTGTGAGTGACACATTAGTACCATTGAAACTGGCCATAATGGGAGCATTTACACCACACAAGTCTGGCAAGGGCCTTAAGTCATAGAACCCCCCCCACCCCCACCCCCAAGGCCAACGTGACGCCCTAAGGCTGGGAAGCTCCTAACCTTCCGGCAGGTTCCCAGCCTCCTCCCTGCCCGTCCCGTCCTGCAGTGCCTCAGGCTCACTGAGGTGCTTCCTCTGCGCTGGGCGATTCTGGTCCTGTGGGGCCAGGCCGCCCTCACCCCAGGATGTGTTGGCAGAGCTGGAAGAGCCCACCGGAATGCTGTAGGGAGGGCTGAGGGAGAGCAGGACATGCGAAGAGCAGCCTTTTAGAACCCGGCTGGCAGAGCCGTCAGGTGTGACTTTAGTTCCTTGCAGGGTTGACTTGGGCCGCAGGATGTTGCATCCAGTGAGACTTGGGGGTGAGGAGGGGGCATCCCAGGCCTGGTGGGCAGCAGTAAGGCAGTTACACATCAGTCGGGAAGGGTGTTGGTACCAGGTACTGGTCAACATGGGAGCTGGGCAGAAGGTGGTGGGCAGCCCTGAGGCCTGGGAGTATGCAGGCAGGTACTGGGGCTGCTGAGCGCCTCCCCGTGCAGAGGGCGGGGTGAGGCCCGTCAAAGGCCCTTCCGCACAAGGCGTCCCGGCTCATGTGCTGATGGCGTGACCCTATCAGCAGGGTTCTGGGCAGTGTGGCTGGGCAGCCTGGCCTCAGCTCCACAGAAATGTGGGGCGTATTGGGATCGTTAATGGTCCACCTCGTCTGCCCCTTAGCAGGGCCCTCTGACTCTGCACAATGGCCCGGGGCTTATTGGCTGGGCTAGAGGAATTGGTGGAGGTTGTTATACTTCTCAACACAGATTCCCCTGGAGGTTGAAGCTGGGGTCAGAAGGACTGCAGGCGGCTATGAGGCGTTAGGAGGGTGGTGGGAGCCTCCCTGGGGCTGGCTGGGCTGGCTGGTCTGATGAGACATTGGCCTGCTGCAGCTACTACTGGGCCCGGGAGGCCCCAGGTGGGAGGCAGGCCTGGGCCTGTCACTTCCCTCCCGCGGAACGAGGATGACAGGCTAGATCCACAGCCTCGGCAGTTGGGGGAACCCTGGTGAATGCTGCTCTGGGCTGTAGGTTGGGAGCACCAGGGGACACTGTGTAGCCAGGGATGGCACCAGCAAACTTGGTCTGGCCCACCTCTGCCAGTGATTCGCTTTGGGAGCAGCTGCTGGCAAGTGTCCGGTGTATAGCGGGAGCTCGGTGGGACCTGCTCATCCCCTTGATTGCGGGCCCCTGACAGTCCTGGAGAAGCCCCAAGCTGTGGGAAGCCCTTGGTTTCTCAGGGGCTTAGCCTTCTCTCCTGCTTCCTGGTGTTGGGTGCTGCACTCCGAGCCTCCTCGTGGGAGTGGCTGCACATGGGAGTTAGAAGGACACTTGGGGCTCATCTATTGCAGCCATCCATCACCTCCAGGACAGGGCAGGCGGAGGTCGGCAGCCCCACTCCATCCCTCGTTTCCTAGAGGAGAGAGGGAGGATGCAACCCCCAGATCCCACATGCTAAAAGGCAGCTTTGGGCTTGTCCCTGGGCAGGTGGCAGCCGCTGCACATGCACACCGGGGGCCCCCATGAGGGCTCAGGGCTGGAGGAGGGGGTGAATTTGACATGGGGGGACACGATGAGCACATGTGAGTGCGATAGGTGGGGGCAGAGGCAGTGAGGAGAGGCCCCGGAATTGGCAAGGGCATGGAGACCATCTCACAAGCTTAAGGGGGGAACAGGGATTTGGGCTGGGGAGGTCATGACCCCAGCTTCTGTTTCTGAGGGAGTTCTATAATTTCTTACATTTCTGCGGCGTTTTGACTTTGTGGAAGCACTTCCAAATCTGTGTATTAACTTCTCATAGAATCACGGCTGAGAGCTGAAATGGCCTCCAGAGGCTATGTGGGGTCCAACCTCCTCACTGTAGCAGTGGGGAAACTGAGGCCCAGAAAGGAAAAACCTTCTTGTCCACAGCCCCAGCAAGTCCTGGCTGAGCGCCCCGCTTTCTGCCTGACACCAAACTGAACTAAGTCTGTCCTAGCGTCAGGCAGGCAGAGCAGCAGGTTGGGGAGCAGGTGTGGGAGGCAGGAGGTTTCTGCTCCACCCAGATGTGCCGTCAGCTGGCAGGGGCTGCGTAAGGGCAGAGGCCCTTTGTGCCCGCTCTGCTGCCCTGTGCAGCACCACCGGTGAGGCAAGAGGGCTTCCCTGCTGGCAGTGGGAGACAGGACCCAACGGCCCCCCAGATCTTCCCCATGGGCGCTCTCAGGGTCGTTGAGCCTGCTCCTGACCTTTAGGGAGGTGCTGGTAGTTCCCAGAGAAAGCTCTCAAGGGATGGAGCTGACTGAGGCTCACTGAAAGAGAAGGTGGGTGGGCCCGGGACAGCCTGAGGGTGAGGGGGCCTTCTCGGGAGGGCTGTGGGGGTGGCAGTGAGCTCAGGGACCAGGAGACTGGCAGAGCTGCCACAGACAGCTTGAGAAGCTGAGCATGGAGGACTAACATGCGCGACTTAGCTTTGAAAGATTCCCGGCTGCCCTAGAAAGAAACAGGCTGAGGGCTGTTCCCGGGAATCTTCAGCTGTGCCAGCTCCATAGTGGTCCAGCTCCTCACGAGGCTTCTCCTTTGGCAGGTGCCCCGGGAACTTGAAGCTGAGCTGAGCCAAGATGCCGCCAGAGCCCCTGGAGGGGGCTTGCTTCCTGGAGACTCCGAGGCAGCTGTGAAAAAGCCCTGGGGGAGTCCCCCTCCACCAGCTGGGACGCTCTTGGCTCCTGTGAGGAAGGGGCTCAGGGGCCTGGGCAGGGCCGGCTGCGCTGCAGCTATGGACCGTGAGCTGGCCCGGCCCGCGTCCTCGCCGACTCCGTCTGTCTGCGGTCATGCCCAGCATGGGCTCCTCCGTGTACATCGTGGTGGAGCTGGCCATCGCCGTGCTGGCCGTCCTGGGCAACGTGCTGGTGTGCTGGGCTGTGTGGCTGAACAGCAACCTGCAGAACGTCACCAACTACTTTGTGGTGTCGCTGGCAGCTGCCGACATCGCGGTGGGGGTCCTCGCCATCCCCTTCGCCATCACCATCAGCATAGGGTTCTGTGCCGCCTGCCACAGCTGCCTCTTCTTCGCCTGCTTCGTCCTGGTCCTCACGCAGAGCTCCATCTTCAGCCTCCTGGCTATCGCCATTGACCGCTACATCGCCATCCGCATCCCGCTCCGGTGAGCTGCGCGCCGGGCCGGCCGGGCGGTGGGCTGCCCCGCCTTCCCTTCCCTGGCACACCTCGTGCTGGGTTCTCATCTGTGCAAAGGCTGCCTGTGCCAGTGTCTGGTCTGTGCCCGTGATCAGGGTAACCTGGGGTCAGGGTGAACCCAGGGTCAGGGTTTGGTCTGTGGTGTCTGTGTTGAGGTGACAGGACCATGGAGCCCAATCTGGGGCTGCCCAGGGCGTGGCCGGCAATCCTACCAGCCTAGCCGATCCCCGTGGGCACAGGCTCCCTGGCCCTTCCCAGACTCCCCCAGGCTACATGGTGGAGGCTGGCATACGCTGACAGATGCGTGTGGCCCAGGCCTGGGCAGTGTATCTGGGTCATTCTTCACACAGCGCGATGCTGGGGAGGGGCGGGGCCCATGGGAAACCACAGGACCTCAGAGCGAGAAGTCCGCCCTCCCTCCTCCTCTGCGCAGGCCTCGTAGTTTGCACATTAGGAAAATGTCCCAGAGAGGGCAAGTGACTTGGCCAAATGCCACAGTGAGTCATTTGAACCTATATGCAAATTGTGTGCTCCTTAGGTCACTGAGCGCTCATGGTCTTGGAGACGCCCTGTGCACTGGGGGCGAGGAGGGCGGGCTGGTAGAGGGGGTTTTCATGGTGAATCTTTTGTGAAATGACTTCAGCCACTTATTGTGTAAGTGAAGACTTTCTCTGAGGCTGAGTTTATTTAGTGTGGCCTCCACCTACTTGGCCATAGATGAGGCTTGGAAGTGTCCCTCCCACGGGGGACCCTGGGGCCTCCTGCCCCACCTCCTGGCCCCTCCATCCCAGAGCTGGGTTCCACAGCTTGGGTGGCTGCAGGCTCTGAGGGAGGTCTCAAAGGACCCTGTACCCCATCCCTTGTGGGAAACTCTCCCAAACAGGTGGAGCGCCTACCTACAGAGCAGGCCCCAGCAGCCCCACGCAGGGCTGAGGGTGCCCCAGCCCGGAGGAGGAGAGGCTAATGAGTAAATGGAAATTTAGAGTGTCAAACCCAAGGGGGCCCTTAGAGGTCACTTCCTCTCATCTTCTGAATGGAAAAATGAGGCCCAGAGAAGGGAGACAGCCCTCAGGGCCACACAGCGAGTTGGTAGCACAGCTGGGGTGTGGCCTGCCACCCACAGACTTCAGTCTTTGTGGAGAGCTGAGTCACAGGGTGGCCCTTGTGTCCCAGAATCTGCACCAGGTCACCATTCCTGTCACCAGTGCTCCAAGAGGGAAGCAGGCACCCTTGTCATGCCCCCCAAATGAAGACAGGCCCCCGGGCCCCATGTGGCCCTATAGGACACTCTGTGTCTCAGGAGAGCCCAGGGCCCTTGTCCAGATAGAAGACCAGCCTAAGTGGGCAGAGCAGAGCCCAGCGTCCAGGCTCGTCAAGGGACGGCTCAGTATACGGAAGCCTGTCTGTGGGCTCCCAGGTGGACTGGACAGCAAGGGATGGGCGTCCGATTCAGGGGCTGGGCCAGCCCTGGTCTGAACGTTCAGTGGGGAAGCAGAGGCCTCACTTTCACTTTCTTCCCTGATGCAAAGGACACCAGCGTTCTAGGGAGAGATCAAGGTTGCTGGTCTCAATCGAAAGGGGCTCGGCTTCTTTTTCTCGTTTCTGTTTCCTGAGAGTCAAAAGAATGACTCCCTGATGTTGGAGGATGGGACATGCTATGTGACCCTGGAAAGTGAACTGTCCTTCTCTGGGCCCATTTCCTCATCTATCAGAGGGGACAGGCCTCTCTGAGCTCAGAAAGGTGTTGTGAGGGTCCAATGAGTGGACGGCAGTGACAAGGCCCTGAGAAGGGTGGGGGGTGGGGTGGGATGGGAGGTAAGGGGGTGGGGGTTGGGATGTGGGGGAGGGGATACAGCTCTTTCCAGAGCTGCTGGAGAGTCAGAGCTGGGCCCCTGTGTGGAGCCATCGACCTCCCCCCGTCCCCCGACTCCCATGGTCTCTTGGAACAGCACCCACATAGTTCCACCCAGACCTTGGCCGTTTGAGCTCTGCTTGATAATCAGGCTTTGGAAAACTCAGCCTGGGTTTCTCGGATCCGAGCTGATGGGGAGTGGGGTGCTGTGCAGCGTCCGCCTCGGGCAGAAAGCGTCACAGTTGCCAGAGGAAGTTAGCGCAATAGCATCTCCTTTGATCCTCACGCAGGCATTGTGGCTGGCGGATGTTGTGACCCTCCTGTTACTCACTGGAAGGCCAGAGCCGGAGAAGGAAAAGTGCCTCCCGACACGGGGGACACCAGGGCCCTTCACGCTGTTCCAGGCTCCCTTGGGTCCCTCCACCTTCCTATTCCTCCAGGGCCCTGGGCGGGCAGGAGCTCGGGAGGGGGAGTGCATGAAGGTGTCCTTGTGGGGGCTACTGAGGGCGAGCTGGGCATGAGGGGGAGCTAGATGGAGGCACAGGAAAACTCAGAGCTCTGGGCAGCTCTGGAGCCACTGCCTGGCCGGGCTGCCGCCCCTGCCAGCTGGGAACATGGCCGCCTCTGGTTCCGGTTCCCACTCCATGCAGTAGATCCATTTGGCGGCTCTGAGATCTAGCCTCTGACCCCTGCCCTGGACGCCTAGCCCCAGGACTGCACCACTCACCTTTTTTTTTTTTTTTTTTTAAATAATTCAGTTTCAGAAAAATCTATATGTTCCTTCTCAAGTGTAGGGACCCTGGTGGGCTAGAGCAGGGCCTACTCAGGAAGTTGGTGAGAAAGAAGCCTGGCCAGAGGCAGAGATGGGAGCCCAGAGGACTGAACGGCCGGGGCGAGACACAAAGGTTTACTTCGCCCCAACGGGAACTTTCGCACCCGTTGTCTCCTGTCTCTCACATGCGCCCCTGGTGAGCCTTCTCTCTCCATGGGAAACAGGCCGTGCCACAGCAGTTGGTGCAAAGGTCTGAAGTTGTAGATGGTGAATCATCCCATGGGGATAAGACCTAAGTGCCCTGGCTTCTAAGGAGAGAGGGTTCCCTGGAGTAGGTGTCACTGATGGGTCTTGCAGGATGGGTGTGGGGAGAGGCAGGTGCAGGAAGGGGGCCAACCCTGGGCAAAGGCCCCAGGAAGGGATGAGCGTGTGGGCTCTGGGCCAGGGAGAGGGAATGGAGACAGAAGAACAGGCAGTCAAGTGCAAGGCCAGCTCAGACCTGCCAGTGCCTAGGATGGAGTTTGAGCTTCACCCGGGGATCAGTGGCTCGTTTGGACAATAGGGAAGCCCCCCTTCTCCTCAGTGTAGGGCAAATGCACGTGAAGCTCCATCTGGAATTGTAGGGGTTTTCTTGGATCATGGGGTAAGCCCGAAATGTGGGAGCCCCCAGGCAGTGGGCAGCCTGTGAGCTGGAGGACGCAGGGAGGCAGAACCCTCCAAGTGTGGGCAGTAGCTCTGCCACCGGCTTCCTATCGTGTTTCCCCGAAAATAAGACCTAACTGGAAAATAAGCCCTAGCATGGTTTTTCCGGATGACCACCCCTGAACATCAGCCCTCATGCGTCTTTTGGAGGAAAAATTAATATAAGACTCGGTCTTATTTTCAGGGAAACACGGTGTGACACCTTTGGGCTCCCCGAAACATGCTGGATGGCCATGTCACCCCTTCCACAAGACGGTCTACATCTGGGGCCCAGGAGGCCAAGATGTGACTGCTTAAGTCACAGAGGCAGCCCAGGGGATGGTGACGGGCCAGGCTGTGGCTCAGCCGTTGTTCCATTTGGGCCCTAATGCTGTTCCAGCTTCCTGGCAGCCTGGGTCCAGGCCTTAAGCCTAAGGGCTTTCTTTTGAATAACAAGATTAATCTGTTTGGGTTTTTTTAGAAATAAATAATACTCACACATACTAAAATTTCAAAAGGGTATATGGTGAAAAATATTCCCTCTTGCGCCCTGCCCCACCTACATTTCCCTTCCTAGAAGGCAGTGCTGGGAATCCTTCCAGAGACGGGCTTTGCACACATAGGCAAGTGCTATTAATGTATGTTTGTTTCTGTCCCCACAAGGGGCTTTCTTTTCACAATGCAGTGACAGGCTACATCTTGAGAGCGGGACACACAAGGGATGTTCAGACCATGTCCCCAGAAGCCAGGCCCTGGATCCCCACCACTTGCTCATTCAGTGAATATTAAGCCCTTCTCTCCCCCGGCAGCTCCACTTCTGTCATTGGCTAGGAATGTGGGCGAGAAGGTTGCTGCTGGAGAACACTTTGAAAATCCCCAAAGCAGGTGGCCTCCAGGGTCCTCTACACCATCCCTGAAACTGTTTACTTCTGCTTGATTGCCTCAAATGACAGGAAGTTCATTCCATTTCTCCTGTGACCAGCTCAGCCGAGAAGCTCTTACTTACTCTGAGCCACAATCTGCCTCCCTGCCTGTAATTTCCACCCACTGATTCTACATTCTGCCCCATGGACCAGTGCTCACAGGCCCCGGCTTCTTAGTCCCGTTTTACAAATGAGAAAACTGAGGCTTAGAGAAGCAGAGGGACAGGAACGTACTCGTGCTAGAACCCAGGGAGGGATATGCTTTTCTCAGGAAAATATTAACATCAATACAGCCTCTAGTCAATGAGAGGACAATAAATTAGTATTTGCAGAATACTAAAAACAGTGCCTGACACAGCAAGAGCTATATAAGTATTAAATGCCAGAAAAATCAAAATAAAAATAAGGCGGTGGCTGCGCATTTGAGGCTGCAGAGTAGGAGACCAGGGCAGTGCCAGCTCTTGGTAGAATGGGCAGGTCCGTCTGCAGCCCTGTTGCTGCCCAGACCTATTGCAGGCACCAAGCCCCCACCGAGCGAGGCCGTGGAGCTCCTGGGAATGGCCCTGCCTGGCATTCAGAATTGACATCGTTTCAGAACTGACAAACTTACCTTGGCCTGAGTTGCCTCTGGGCTCCTGGAACTCCCACGGCAAGTCCATTCCTGCCCTTGGGCCTCAGTTTCCCCATCTATAAAATGAGGGGTTTAGGCTAGATAAGAGGCCACCAGGTTTCTGTTGCTGTTGGTTTTTTTCTTAATTTGAATCAGTTGAGAAAATTTAAACCATGGGAGATTTTACCCAGAAATTCAGCTCCCTACCCCCTCCTGAGACCTGGCAGCACGGGGCACACATTTGGCATGGCAGCGAGGGGCCGAGCGCTGTCAGCTGCCTCCTGCACACAGAGCAGGTGCCCCACCAGCCTGCCTCACACGTTTGTTACCTGTAGGCCCCTGTGTTTGCCACCCAGGAACTAGATCGTTTCTGTGGATGCTTCCATTCCAATTCTGGAATTAGGTAAAGCACCTTTTCCTTGGCACCTATTGTGTCCCTGTCTCCATGCTGACGATGCAGAGATGGATGCAGGAAAGCCCTGCCCCCTAGGCCCCAGCCTCGAGGACCCAGATGGGCTAGGGATTCGTGGCACTCTTCAAGGAGCTATCTAGCCTGAACTTGAAGGATGGGGAGGGTTTCCCAGGTTGAGGGGAGGGCAGTCTGCTGTCGCCAGAATCAGAACCATTAAACAGAAGGTCATCCCTCAGAGATAACTGAGGTCGCCTTCCTCAATCAGGGAGAGGATTTTTTTGGTTCTTTTAATAAAATATGCCACCTTTTCTTTGGGCCTGGGGTCAGCTTCCTGGCCGGCAGATCAGGCCACTTCCCGAGTCTGGGGCTGAGTCTGGCTCTCTGGAGTGCTGAGGGCTTTCAGGCAGATGACGTTTCCTCTCTGGATCCCACTACCTCATGCAGCTCTTTCCTCCTGAATGTTCAGACTTCTACAGAAATGTGAAAACATGCTGATCTCATCTCTCTCCAGAGGGCTGTGGGCGAATTTAGAGGAAAGAGAGGCTATCCCATCGGGCCTGGGACCTCCACCCCTCCTTTACCCCGCTGTGGCACCTCTCCGTGGGGGCTTCTTTAGCCTCTAAGTCAAGTGGGGAAGGAAGATCACAGAGTATAAGAGAATCGCCAACAGGTCTGATCTGGTTCTGCCCTCAGCCAATGAATCCCCCCTCCCGACCTGTTCCCACTCTACAGGGGACGCTGTTCCAGCATCAACTGAAATCAACATGGAGGTGATAACTTGTCCCAGCCCCCAAAATCACTTATTAATTCCCTCAAGCCAAACTAATTAAGCCCCAGGACTACTTGTAATACTAGTCAGTAATGATCTGAACGTCTGAGCAGTGATTTCCCTTTCCAGGGTGCCTGCTCTCCAAGGCAAGGCTTGTCCCTCCACCGAACAGAAGAGGAGACGACCGAGCTTAGGAGGCAGGAAGGAGTGGCTGGGTCGCTGGCCCTTGGCCCTGCCCAGCCCTGGTTTCTCAGGCCTCTGACGCTGCTCTTCTCCCCCCAGGTACAATGGCTTGGTGACGGGCGCGAGGGCCAAGGGCATCATCGCCGTCTGCTGGGTGCTGTCCTTTGCCATCGGCCTGACGCCCATGCTGGGCTGGAACAACTGTGGTCAGCCGAAGGAGGCCAGAAACCACTCGCAGGCCTGCGGGGAGGGCCAGGTGGCCTGTCTCTTTGAGGATGTGGTCCCCATGAATTACATGGTGTACTACAACTTCTTTGCTTGCGTCCTGGTGCCCCTCCTGCTCATGCTGGCCGTCTACCTGCGCATCTTCCTGGCGGCCCGGCGGCAGCTGAAGCAGATGGAGAGCCATCCTGTGCCCGGGGAGCGGGCTCGATCCACGTTGCAGAAGGAGGTGCACGCGGCCAAGTCGCTGGCCATCATCGTGGGGCTCTTCGCCCTCTGCTGGCTGCCCCTGCACATCATCAACTGCTTCACTTTCTTCTGTCCCGACTGCACCCACGCCCCCCTCTGGCTCATGTACCTGGCCATCGTCCTCTCGCACTCCAACTCTGTGGTGAACCCCTTCATCTATGCCTATCGCATCCGCGAGTTCCGCCAGACCTTCCGCAAGATCATTCACAGCCACATCCTGAGGCAGCGGGAGCCCTTCAAGGCAGGTGGCACCAGTGCCCGGGCCTTGGCAGCTCACAGCAGCGACGGGGAGCAGATCAGCCTCCGCCTGAACGGCCACCCTCCTGGGACGTGGTCCAATGGCAGCGCCCCCCATCCCAAGCGGCGGCCCAATGGCTATGCCCTGGGCCTGGTGAGCGGAGGGCCTGCCTGCGAGTCCCATGGGGACACAGGCCTCCAGGACGTGGAGCTCCTCAGCCATGAGCTCAGGGGAGCGTGCTCAGAGTCCCCTGGCCTTGAGGGCCCTCTGGCCCAGGATGGAGCAGGGGTGTCCTGAGGAGCTACTGAGTCTGCCCCTTCCTAAGGGAAGGAAATCTTTCTCTCTGGTTGGCGGAACCAGTCAGGTTGGGAGAAGAGAGTGTGCTGGGAGACCCTTCTCATGGCTGGTTCCCGCTTTGGACTAAGCCCTGGCTGGCACAGCATGAGGCCCAGCAGGAAGGGTTTGGAGTCCGAGGAAGCGGACGTTTCATGCTGGGAGGCCACCAGGCCGGGGCCACCGCACCAGGGCATCTGGCTGCACAGGGCCCAGTCCTCCTCCGGGACCATCTAGAAGTGCCACCTTGTCCCCACAGGGCAGCTGTGGCAGAGCAGGCTGCTGGCCCTGAGGCTAAGGGGTAGCTCCCACAGGCTGCCCACCACACACATACCACCCTCCCCAGACTTGCCGAGGGGTTGGGAGCTGCTATGCCCGGAGGTGGCATTTAACTATATTTTCCAGGAGAAAATGTAAGTGTGAGGATATGCTTCTTATTTTATTATTGCCCCTCCCTGGCGGCAGGGTCTGTTGTCAGTCCTCTGCTCAGCTGGCACCAGGAGTCGGCCCAGGGAGTTGCAGGCAGCCCTCTCCCACTGCTGTGAGCTGCCATGTACTTCTTACCCCTTCAGTCCCAGGGCCATCTCGGGCGACAAAGCTGGGCTTGAGGACGCAGAGTTAGCACAGAACAGTGCCAGAGGGTGGGCTCAGGGGAGGAGGTTGGGCTGGCCGGCCATGAGGTAAGTCTGGGTAGCTCAGAGCTGCCCAGGTGGAGGCCCTGTCTAACTGCCTTTCCTTCTGAAGGGAATGTTTTTTTCTGAGATAAAATAAAAATGAGCCATGTTGTGTTTTAAGCTTGTCCAATGAGAATGGTGTCTGAGTTCCTTTCCCTCCTCAGCCAGGCCTGGCACACATATGTATAGGTGTGTGTTGCATGTGTGAGAGAGTGTGAGCGTATGTGCAGACAGACAGACACCCCGCCTGCCCAGGAGGGCTTCCCCAGGCTCCCGTCCTCCGAGGGGACAGGCTGCCTGGTTGCACCAGAATCCAAATACCCACGCACAGCCCCCGAGACCTGTGTCCATGTGAAATTAGACACAGGGGCTGTGGGAGGAGGGGGCTCTCCCCTCGGAGGCCGCTGACCCCTCCAGCCCTAGGCGTTCCCTCAGTGTGGGGTCCAGGCTCCTCCCTCCGTTACCTTCCTACTGTCCTTTAAGGGGGATCTATTTGCCGGGTACCTTCTCAGAGCTGTGCTGTGCCCCACCCTCCCCACTGCCCTGTGGCACCCCTCCGCTGAGAGGCCGCAGAGGGATCTGGAAAGAGATGGGGCTGGGACTAAACTGCCTTCCCCTGGAGTCACCCCTCCTCCTCCTCCCAACAAAGAAACAGGTGTTTCCTCCTTTCACCGTGTCTCAGGGGCACCTTGCCTAAGGAGGTGGTGCCATTCTTCTGTGAAGAAGTTTGAGGCCTGGGGGAAAGTTAGCAACCCTCCCAGCCTGAGGGCCAGGAACACCCAGGCGGGGACGGGAAGCAGTGTGAGACCTTCCCGGGTAATCCTCATGCAGCCCTGAGAGCCCCATTTTATTTATTTATTTATTTAAAGTTTATTGGGGTGACAATTGTTAGTAAAGTTACATAGATTTCAGGTGTACAATTCTGTATTACATCATCTATAAATCATATTGTGTGTTCACCACCCAGAGTCAGTTCTCCTTCCATCACCATATATTTGATCCCCTTTACCCTCATCTAGAGCCCCATTTTACAGGTGACTAAACAGACTAAACAGCCTCTCTTGAACAGAGAGGTTAAGTACTTGCCCCAGGTCATACAGCTATTAAGTGGCAGAAATGAACTTAAAACCCAGGTCTGTCTGACTGCAAAATCCATGCTTCCCCCCTCCCATTAACTTATTTCAACCAAATTGAAAAGTATAAAATAATACCATGTCCCCACCACTCTGCCTAAGAAATGAAACATTACGACGATAGTGGAAGCATCTGACCCCTCCCCATATTGTTTCCCTGGTTCCTACACCTGGAAACAACCACTTGCCTGGATTTCATTTCATTCCAAGTGCACATCTTTATACTTTTACTGCACAGATGCTTATGTAAGTATCCCCAGACCGACACAGCTTGGTTTCAGTTACGCTTGACCAGGGGTCCTGCAGACTGGCTGCACAGAAGAGACACTGAGGACGCTTGAAAAAGCACCAGAGCCAGAGCGCTTGCTGCAGAGAGGCTGGGGGCAACCGGGCAGCAGTAATTTCCCCGGGACGTCTCAGGGCTCTGAGGCACTGAGATAAATGCACAAGCCCACCCCTGTCACGCGGGCTTCCTCCTACACACTGGTCTGTGCTGGCTGTGGGCCGAGGGCCGAGCAGTGCCCTGCGTTGTGCCTGAGGGGGCCCAGAGCACGAATGCTGTGGGTCCTCGTGACCAGGTGATGGGGAGAGGCCAGAAAGAGAACCACACAGGTAGAGACAGAAGAAACAGTCTCTCCAGCCTTTTCCGAGGTTTCTTGGGAACTGAGCTTGGGGGTGGGCTACCACGGTGCAGGCTTTGGGTTTTTGCAGGCTTTGGGTTTTGGGGCGGGACCGGGCTAGGGGCTCAGGAAAGGCTTCCGAATACAATTGAGCCCAGGCCCTCTCGGGGCCAGCCTGGGGCGAACCACTGCCGGGCAGGGATGAGGGGCAGCCCGGGGAATAAGAGGAAATGACATGCTGATGACACCCCCTGGATCTACTGGGCATGCCAGAGCTCAGATGCTGCCCTTTTCAACTGTGGTGGGAAACAGGAATCCACGGGCTTCAGGGGTGGGAACAGTTCAGTGCAGCCTACTCCCACCCCTGGGGCCGAAGGGAAGGCATGTCACGATGGCGCTGTGAGCCCCGTTACCTCCTCCTACCCTGTCATGCCACACAGTCCCCTGGCATGGCAGCTCCTGTCCCCCTGAGCTCCTGTGCTGGGCCCAACTACGGCCTGAGCACTGATGACATCCCTCTTGCTCATGCAAGAGCTCATGGTGGTAAAAAGGACCTGAAAAGGTCTGCTGTGAGGCAGGGCACTCCCTCTGGGGTCCTTAACTACTCGGAAAAGTGGAAAGTATCAAATTAGCCCTTCCTCCTCCCCACACCGACCCCTCCCCTGTCCAGAGGCACACCTCACAGCAGCTGTCACTCGTCATTAGCAGTAACTCACTGTTGGGACAGCCCCTGTCATGCTGTAGAGCCACCAGGGGTTGGCAAAACGTCAGGTGATTCACACAGCCTCAAAGGAGAGGGACAACACCGAACACAGAGTCCAGGTGCGGGAGACACCTTTCTAGATGCTCTGGTTTGACCCTTTCTTTTGCCAGAGGAGAAGGAGCAGCTCTGGAGAGGAGTGGGCACAGGGAGAGACCAGGCCAGGGCGTCATCGGCAGGAGGCTGGGTTGGTGATGGGTGGGACTGACCCAGTGGCCTGTGAGGGAAGGACTTTTTCCCATGTTAGAAAGTGAGAAAGGCTTTCATGGAACACACTTGTTTGCCTGGCCCAGGGACGGGTTTGTGTGTATATGTGTGATTTTGCAGAATTAGCCATGTGGGCTGGCACCTAATGGCCAGAAAGCTCTCAGAGAGGTTAGGACAAAGCCGGCTAGAACCTGAGCCCCATCTCCTGACTCTGTTCCTCTCTCAAATGCTTAATAAGTACCTGCTGGTGCATCCTGAGCTGGGGGGCAGGTAAGGGATAGTGCACAGGGAGCCATCAACAAACTAAGGAAAATAAGCCAGATGCAGCCTGTCCGGGCAGCAGAGGTGAGGGCCAAAGGCGGGACACCGGCTCTGGGAGTTCAGGGGGAGAAACATCTGAAGGATGAGGCAGGTTGAGAACTCTGGGGCCTGTCTCTTCAAAGGGTTTGTCAGGAGATAGAAAGAGAGAGAGCTGAGTAAATGTGTGCCTGATTTACATCTGCCTACTCAGAATTATGCCATCCATTTACAGGCAATTTTCAAGTTAAAATGTTGTCAGAGGGTTGTCACAGTTTTGATCTTTCTTTTCTGTTCTTTCCCAATCCACCCACATTTTCTAGTTGAGTTGGAAAGGGGAATAAGAGGGATAGAGCCTGGTTTCAATTCAGAGATTTTGGGAATTGTTAAAGTTAGATGGGATTTTTAAAAAATGATCTAGTTTTTTCTTAGGAAAATTCAGGCCCGGAACCCAATGTCACAACTGTTCTGTCGGTCACAGAACTTTTAGAGGCCGTGCCAGGCGTTCTGAAGTTTTCCCCAAGGCAATCTCTGGGGGTTTCAGCTGGACTCTCTTGTGCCTGCTCCAGAGATGAGCAATAATCTCTCCGGTTGCTTCTTCCAACCACCACCCTGCTTCCCAGAGCTCTGAATGAGAACACCAGGTTCAAACCACGGCCTTGCCGCTGACTTCATTTCCACTTGTGGGCAAGTCACTCTCTGAGTGATTTAAACCAGGCACCTGGAAGCCTCTGGTGTCTGTGGGAGCCGGGAGGTGTGTGTGGGAACCAGCAGGCGACTTAGGCAGGGGCACTGGCTATGCGGATCATTTGCCGTCTTCCGCTCCACCCTGTCTCATATATTTATGTAAGTCTCGCATCGAGAGGAGTTGGAGCTTATTAAAGAGATGAACAGAGAAGGATATAGTAAATGTCTGGGCTAACTGGATGAAGATTCAAAATGACCTCACAGGGCTGGACAGAGAAAACTGTGCAAAGACCAGTGTAAAGTCCTGTATAGAGTTTGAAAAAGTAAAATGTGCAGGGAGAAGACATCACTTTACATCATCAAGTTCAAAACAACATGGACATTTGTGGGGACAGAGCCCCAGAGAGCAGTTTCCAGGCTCTCGGCCTCACGTGGAAAGGTGCTGGCTCGGGTAGTAGATGGCCATCGGCTGTGACTAGTTGGCCATCATCTGTAACCGGTTAGCCATTAGCCGCTGATATAACTGCAGTGGCTACTTTGGTGGGTTGGTTGGTTGGTAGAGTAGCAGACGGCAGATTGCAGATAGTGTGGCTCCTGCTTCCTGTGTCTCCAACCCAGCCGCCAACGAGCCTATAATGGTATGACTCCCCTATCTATGGCTCCATGGGTGTTCCATTTTGGCCTCACCATGTCCTGTGTTCTTATGCGGGGAGCGGGATTGGAGACCCCACATGACAACATTTTAGTGGCTAAGTTCAGCAGCGACTAACTCTGTGGGAAATGCCAGAGAAAGAAGTGACGCCAGCCTCAAGCTGCATCACATCACAGTTAATAGGAGCCTCAGGCTGGAGGAGCTCACGGGTCCCTGCTCAAGGCAGCAGACTCCTGCTCAGTTCTCAACACCACAGCTGGTCACCAACAAACTGAAATACCCTATGTGCCCGTGGCTGCCATGAGGTGCTAGTCTCTCAATTATACCTGGCAGAGTTGACAAGTGGCCGAAGGAAGTCAATTGAGACAAGGAGGGTCTGGAAACTGGAAACTGAAAGTGGTTGTAGGAGGTGAGGTGGGCAGTGGCTTAGGGAGCGCTGTGTCAGCAGGTGAGCGGACCAGAGAGGGAACCAGCTCACCCTATGCTGTTCTGAAGGGCACAACTAGGCTTGGTAGGACAACCTCCAGGAGCTCCGGGGCTCACAGAAGCTCTGGTGAAATAACTAGTTCATGTTTGAGACCACCAGGCCACAACAATTTAATGGCTGGATCTTCCGTGCACTCCAAGCGCACTCAGGTAGGTGCTCACTGGCGTGGAAGGGGCCTGGGCTCCCTTGTGCAGCCTCGAGGAGCCTCCCCTGAACTGTAAAGGTACAAAGCCAGATAAGGATGGCTCGTCTTTCCTGGCCAGAGTGGTCAGTCTTCGGATCCTGGAAGCCCAAAGCCGGCATTTGGGTAATTAGGAGGAGGGAATGACAAAGCATAAAAGTCATCTCCTGAATCAAGTTTATGGGTGTAGGTGGGAAGCGGTTACCTGGTATGGGCTGAAAGGAATCAAAAAGGCCTGGAGTTCCTCCCACCAGAGCCACTTGTGGTGACAGCAGTGTCACCCCAGCTGAAGTGCGCTGCTGTGTGGGGGTGGAGGGTGGCGTGTGATTTATCGGGTCAGCCTGTGGACATACGGTAGAGCAGCCAAAGGGGCTGGGACATAGGGTAGGGAAGGTTTCACTCAGCACATAAAGCAAACTGCCAGCTTTACAAAATGCTCTGCCCAGTGAGTGACTGAGGGCAAAGTAGGCAGGGTCCTCACGCACCTTCCGGTTTCTACCCCGTACTTCCCACTGCCATTCCTAACTTCCCTAATCCTGCTGATGGGGACTCCTTTCCTTATCTTCCAAAATCCAATCTAGTGAATCCTGCTAATTCTTTTTTCCAAACGTCTTCTGAATCTGTTCCATCCATTCTACCCGCAGGAACCCCCCCAAAAGTCACAGTGTTAGCTGAGGCCTCATTAATTCTCACCCACCTGAATAAGCTCCAAACTGACCTCTCTGCATTTGTCTCTTTTTACCACAATCCATTCAGCCCATGCAGTCAAATTAAGCTTCACAAAGCACACCTCCACTCATGTCCCTCCCTGGCTCCAGAACATTCCATGGGCCCTAAATGAGTATCCGATGAAGCCTCACTTGTGGGGTATGGCGTTCAGAGCACAGCTTTGCTCTCCAGCCTTCTCCTCACCCCACTTCCCCCCACCTCGCCCCACCCCCTGATTGAGCCAAACTGGGGGCTAGCATCTTTTCAACCCACTCCCTGCTTTTCCCTTTTCGGGAGGCCTCTGCCTGGAATGCAGTTCCTCTGAATCTCCACTACTTGAAACACTTCCCACTCTTCAGCTCCCCGCCGAAGAACCATCTCCTAAACCCTCCATTGAAAGCCTCTTCTCCCTCTTCCGAGTTCCTTTAGCACTCAATGCCTGTCTTATGCACCAGAAATGTGTTACCGACTTCTGGTAACATTTCTTCTGCTGCTGCTAAGGTATGACTTAACTCCTGGGTAATGTGCTGGTTTTCACCAGTGTGTGTTTTAGCTCCCTACCTAGACCATACGTTCTAATCTCAACCACAGAGTTGCAGAGAGTGGAGTGGAGATAGTATCTCCTCCCATTCCAGGGCGAAGCGTACTGAGCACTAGATAAGGCTGACCACATGTGGTAAGAAAGCGCATGGCCATGAAGTTGAGAGACCTGGGTTTTATTTATTTTTTAATTTTTTTTGTTGGTGGGGGAAAGGGGAACAGGACTTTATTGGGGAACAGTGTGTACTTCTGGGACTTTTCCAAGTCAAGTTGTTGTCCTTTCAATCTTAGTTGTGGAGGGCGCAGCTCAGCTCCAGGTCCAGTTGCCATTGTTAGTGGCAGGGGCTGCAGCCCACCATCCCTTGCGGGAGTTGAGGAGTCGAACCAGCAACCTTGTGGTTGAGAGCCCACTGGCCCATGTGGGAATCGAACTGGCAGCCTTCAGCATTAGGAGCACAGAGCTCCAACCGCCTGAGCCACCAGGATGGCCCGAGAGACCTGGGTTTTAGTTCTTTGCTGGTATGAATGGGTCATGCGACTGGGTACAGCAGGTATTTCCTTCCCTGCAAAATGATGAAGCATAAGGACAGATACAAATGTCCCTTCCAGCTTAGGTATTCTCTGAGTCTATATGACTGGGGACTGACCCAGCCCTAGGCCTGACTAGGGAAGGAGCAAGGAAGGCTATGGACCAGCCCTTGGAGGGAGAGAGGAAGAGGGAGATGGGGAACTAATAGCTCTGGAGGAAGGAAGGACATGCTGGGCTAATGGGATAATTGGATAATCCTCAGAGCTAGGGGCTGCCAGGCTGGGGCCAGCTGTTAGAAGCAGACACAAATAGCACAAGCAAAACAAGTGCGCTGGTGCAGGAAGCAGCTTTCTGAGAGATATGGGGGAGGGATGGCGATGGCCAGCGGGTGGGGAAGGGGGATGAAAGGGCAACTGGAGTCCCGCACCCTGTTACATGGGGATGTTGAGGACAGGTCCTTAAGAACCTTGTGCTCTGATCCTGTAACAAAGATTCCACTTAGGGGCCTTAGATCCATTTCTGTATTAGGGGACATTCTTAGAGACCCGGGATTTATTCTGGTTTTGAGGGTGTCCCTTTACCAAGATGACCTTTAGGGACCATGAAGCCCTAATCCCTGCCCATTGGGTCCATCTGTTTGACATGTCTGTGAAAATATTGCCAGACACATAAAATAATAATTTGGGCATGCAGATCCTAGGGTTCCCTTCATTTCAGGCTAATAAGTGGATCTGTCACTAGGGTTGGGCATAGAACAAAAACAATTGGGGAGGGGGCTCTGGTTTAGAAGTCAGAAGCCTGGCTTCTAGTCCCAGCTCTGCTGGGTCACATAAGTCATGATGTTTTCTCTCTGTACCTGAGATTAGCTCATCTGTAAATGGAGGGCGACCCTCCTGGTAGGACTGTTGTGGAAATAAAATGAGATCATGAGTGGGAAAGTGATTTGAAATTTACAAGTGCTCTGCAAACTACTTTAGCCCCAACTCTGTTTCTAGTGGTATGTGATTTTAGAAAGTCCATTTCCTTTCTCTGAATTCCAGTTTTTTCCACTAAAAGGTGATGAGACCAAACTGGATGGTCTTCATTTTCCCTTCTAATTTTAATGATTCTAATCTTTATAAAAACATTTGTATGAACTATAAGGAAAGTATGAGAAAGGAAAATTTGAGGCAAATATTATTTATGACTATAGATATAAAATAGTCAATGTTAGCAAACTGTATTCAGCAATATATAAAAATGACATAAATCGTGACTCATTAGGGTTCATCCCAGGAATGCTGGGATAGTTTAACAGTAAATAACCAATCAATCTTATTCATATTACTAAATTAGAGAACATTATAGGAGCATCTCAATGGATGCAGAAAATGATTTTGATTGAAAAATATCAATACCTAGTCATAGTAAAAACTCTTTTAAAAAGATTTTTATTAAAAATATAGCTAATATACAATATTATATTAGTTTCAGGGGTACACCATAGTTACTCAACGTTTGCATACTTAAAGAAGTGATCACCATTAGTCCAGCAACCATCTGACACTACTGTGCTATCACAATATTACTGACTATATTCCCTATGCTGCACATTTCATCCCCATGATTTATTTGTTTTACACCTGGAAATTTGGACCTTGTATTCTCCTTCACCTCCTCGTGCCTTTTAAAATTTACCAATTACAGTTGACATTCAATATTATTTTATATTAATTTTAGGTATACAGCAGAGTGGTTAGACATTTATGTAATTTAAGAAGTGATCCCTCTGACTAGTCTAGTACCCACCTAGCATTATACATAGTTACAAGTATTACCATATTATTGACTATTCCCTATGCTTTACTTTACATCCCCATGATTATTTTGTAACTACCAATTTGTACTTCTTAATTCCTTCCCCTTCTTTCACTCACACCCCCAACTGCCTTCCCATCTGGCAACCATCAAAATGTTTTCTGTATCTATGAGTTTGTTTCTGTTTTGTTTGTTAATTTTGTTCTTAGATTCCACATATAAGTGAAACCACATTGCATCTGTCTTGCTCTGTCTTACATACTCCATTAAGCACAATACCCTCCAGGTCCATCCATGCCAACACAGATGGCAAGAACCCATTCCCTTCCATGTCCAAGCAACATTCCATTGTATATATGTACCACCTCCTCTTTATCCATTCTTCTATCAATGGATGACCAGGCTGCCTCCACATCTTGGCCATTGTAAACAATGCTGCAATGAACATGTGGATACACATGTCCCCTCAAAATAGTGTTTCGGGTTTCTTTGGATACTCTGAAGTGGGATTATTGGGTCCTTCATTGTCTCTTATTATAGCCTTTGTTTTAAAGTCTATTTTGTCTGGTGTAAGTATGGATACTCCAGCTTTTTTTCTTTTTCCGTTTCCATTTTCATGAAATATCTTTTTTCATCCCTTTCTGTCTGTGTGTGTCTTTCAATCTGAAGTGATTCTCTTGTAGGCAGAATATGTAAGGGTTTTGTTTTCTTATCCATTCAACCCTCCTATGTCTTTTGATTAAAGCATTTAATCTGTTTACGTTGAAAGTAATTGTTGGTAAATATGTGGCTATTGCCATTTTATTATTCAAAATTTTGATTTTTTTTTTCCTTCTTAAAGAAGTCCCTCTAACATTCCTTGTGATACTGGTACTGCGTTGATGAACTCGTTTAGCTTTTTCTTGTCTGGGAAGCTCTTTATTTGTCCTTTGATTTTAAATGATAGCCTTGCTTGGTAGAGTAGTCTTTAGTTATAGGTCCTTGCTTTTCATCACGTTGAATATTTTGTGCCAATCCCTTCTGGTCTGCAAAGTTTCTGCTGAGAAATCAGCTGATAGTCTTATGGGAGCTCCATTGTAAGTTACAAGTTGCCTTTCTCTTGCTGCTTTTAGGAGTCTCTCTTTGTGTTTAAACTTTGCCATTTGAATTATAATGTGGGCCTATTTGGGTTCATCTTGTTTGGGACTCTCTGCACTTCCTTCACCAGATTAGGAAAGTTTTCAGTAATTATTTCTTCAAATAGGTTTTTAATTCCTTGCTCTCTTCTCCTTATGATGTGAATATTTTCACGCTTGATGTTGTCCCAGAAGTCTCTTAAACTATCCTCATTTTTTTTGGGGGGGGATACTTTTTTCTTTTTGCTATTCCTACTGGGTGTTTTCTTTATCTTCCAAATCACTGATTTGATCCTCTGTTTCATCTAGTCTGCTGGTGATTCCTTCTAGTGCAGTCTTCATTTCAGTTACTGTATTCTTCACTTCTGACTGGTTCTTTTTTATGGCTTCTATGTTCTCTTTTATGCTTGTAATCTCTTTGTTGAAATTCTCATTGAGTTCCTTGACCAGTCTTATAAACAGTGTTTTGAACTCTGTCTCTGGTAGGTTGCTTGCTTCAATTTTCTTTAGTTCTTTTTCTGAATTTTTCTCCTGTACTTTCATTTGGGATGCATTTCTTTGTTTCCTCACTTTGGCTGCCTCTCTGTGTTTGCTTCCATGTATTAGGTAGATCTGCTATATCTCCCAGTCTTGGCTGGGTTGCCTTATGTAGTAGGTGTTTTATGGGGCCCAGTGGCAAGGTCTCCCTGGTCACCTGAGCTGGGTGCTCCAGTAGTGTCCCTTGTGTGGGTTGTATGTGCTCTCCTGTTATTGGTACGCCTTGATTGCTATTGTCACATCAGTGGGTGGGATTGATCCTCAGGCTGACTGGCTATGGGGTTTGGCCATGTCCACAGTTTACAGGCTGCTGTGCAGGAGGCTTACCCCACTTAGTGGATTTGCCCCAGTGGGCTTGGTGCCTGTTGAGACCACCCTTTGTATGTGCTACTTTTGAGGTTAATTGGGCAGTGCTCTGTTATGGTCTGAAGCCAACCTCCAAGTATGTTAGTTCGGGGTCCTCTTGGGAGGGTCACTGGTGCAGGCCCGAGTCGGCCACTGCCTGTGACTGGCCCGTGGCTACCTGGTAGGACCTACAAAGTGATCTGCAGTTGTTCACTGCCTGTGCTAAACCTAGAGGTGCATGGGAGAGGCTACGTTGTGAACCGAGAATGGCTGCCACCAGTACCAGGCCTGGGGTAACTCTGCAAAAAGCCCAGACACCTAGAGGCCTGCTGTCACCTGCTGACTCCCTTAAGGTTCAGCCAATGATAAAGCCTCAGGCGGTATGCGATTTGGTGAGGCAGAATCTCAGGGAGTCACTAGAATAGAAGTCACCAGGGTAATATAGACTCTGGTTTGGTCTAGTGATGAATCTGGAGCAACTTAGCAAAAGTTTCAGAGCACACTGAGGACAGTCACCACCTGCCTGGAGCCCATGGACTCCAATAGTTTTCCAAGAAAGAGTGCAATGAGGGAGGGGCTGGCTGCTTGTGGAGAAAGTGCTTCTGGCGGTGTGTGCGTTGGGTGGAATGGGGTACCAGCTGAATCAGCAGGGTGGAGCAGCGGAGCTTACCAGGCCAATCAGATTCAAATTTGGCCTGTGGGGGCGGGCTTACCACAGGAAAGATGGCGCCTGCCTGTCAGCTGCACAGGAGAAGGACCCCTTTCCAGGACTGGAAAATGCCAACTGATCTCCAGTCCTCCCCTATTGTCTCCAAGGCCCCCCCCCTCCCGAGTCACTGTCTCTCCACTGGAGCCCAATGTGAGTGCCTGCAAGCGAGTGAGTCTGTGCACGGGCTGTTTAAGAGGACATCTGGGTTTCCTGCAGCCTTCTGTCCCACCCGAACAGTCAGAATCCCCACTGTTTTTCACAGCCAGAAGTTGTGGGGGCTTCTCCTCCCAGCACTAATATTCCAGGCTGGGGAGCCTTGTCTGTGTGTGTGGGGGGGAGCTGGGGTCCCTTGCTCCTCCAGAGGGGAACCTCTGTGGCAGAGATATTCCTCCTGATTCTCAACCACCACATGGAGATTTGGGGCCTGTTCTGCATTTCTGCCCCTCCTACCAGTCTGGATGTGGCTTCTTCTTTATACTTTTTAGTTATAGGACTTCTGTTCAACTAGACTTCAGATGGTTCTCCAGGTTGGTTCTATAATTTAGTTGTAATTTTAATGTGTTCATGGAAGGGCACAGACACAGTGTTTATCTACTCCACTATCTTGGATCTCTCCACCAGTCATAGTTAAAACTCTTATCAAACTAGAAATATAGAGGTATTTTCTTAACTCAAAGGGTATTTTTTTTAAAAGCCTGCAGAAAACATTATACTTAATGGTGAAATATTAAAAGTTTCTTTCTAGTAAACACGAAACCCACTATTCTATTCAATATTGTAGTAAAGTTCCTAGAGATCACAATAAAATATGAAATATGAAATATATATGCATACAAGACTGGGAAAGGACTAAAGTGGCATTACTTGCAGTTGAATTGACTGTCCAAAAAAAAGAAAAATCCAAAAAATTATTTGGAGTATTATTGAAACTAATGAAAGTTCATCAAGGCTTTTGGATATAAGATCAATATAAAAAAAAAATCAATAACATTCCTATATACCAGCAAAAACCATTATAAGAAGTAATTTTTTTTAAATATCATTTACAATAGCAACAAAAACTAGAAGGTACCTAGGAATAAATCTAACAAATATGTACAAAAAAGGAGACTCAGATTGATAAAGAGATGTGCCGTGTTCATGGATGGAAAGAGTCAACATTCTAAAACTAGAAATTATCTCCAAATCAATTTGGAGATCAAGTGCAATTCCCTTAAAATTCCCAATAGGGTTTTTCATGAAATTTTACAATTTGGATCCAAAAAAATCATGTAAAAAGAAGAACAAGGGTTAATAGAGCCACAATAATTTTCTTCTTTTTGAAAAAGGTGAAAATTTGCCCTAACAGAAATCTTAAGTGTAAAGCTCAAATCAGTATAGTAATATAATGCAGGAACAGGCAAGTTGACAGGGTAAATGGGATATAAAGGTTAAAAGCAAATTTATCTGTATGGGAGCATATTATATGGTAGAGGACACATTAAAAACCACAGAGAAATGACAGAGTGTTCATTAAATGGTTGTGAGACAATGGAATTTCTATATAGAAAAGTAAAATTGAAACAAAACTAAGGTGGAAAAAAATAACCCTTAACAATTTTAAAGCAAATACAAAAAATATCTGTATGATCTCCGGGCAAAGATAGATTCCTTAAAACACAGAAGCAAAAGTTATCAAAGAAAAGGCTATTATATCCACTAAAAATTTTTTAAACTGTTTTTTTCAACAAAAAACAACATAAAGTACAAAGAAAAACCACAGACAGGGAGAGAGTATATACAATACATAAAATCAATAAAGAATGTGTCCATAATATGCAACTCCTATAAAAATAAACAACCTGTTAGATAAATGGGGGAAGTTATGATCAGACAATTTAGAAGAAGAAATCTAAATGATCAATAAACAAGTGAAAATAAGTTCAATCCCCGAATATATTGTTGGTGGTAGTGTAAAAATGAATAGTGGGAAATTAATGTGAAAGTTTCTCTGAAAATTGAAAATAGATCTACCACACGATCTAGCTCTTCACTTTTGGGTATATACCCAAAGGAAATGAAAGCAGAATTTCAACAAGATATATGTACTCCCATGATTATCGCAGTATTATTCACACTAGCCAAACATGGAAACAACCTGCATGTTCATCAATGGATGAATGGATAAAAAAGGTGTGGTACATATACACAATGGAATATTATTCAGCTATGAGAAAGGGGATATCCTTCCATTTGTGACATGGATGACATTGAGCACATTATGCGAAGTGAGATAAGTCAGACAGAGAAAGACAAGTACTGTCTGATATCACTTATATGTGGAATCTAAAAGTGTCAAACCTAAATTAAAAAAAAACAGTAAGTAAAATGGTTGTTACCAGGGAATTGGGTGGGAGGGTAAGATTGATGGTATTTAAGGGTACAAACTTGCAATGAGTAGTAAATAGCCACAGAGATGTAATGCACAGTATAATAAATATAGACAAGAATGTCGTACTATAATTATATAGTATTATAAATATCGCTACACTGGTAATTATACTATAATATATAAATGTATCAAAGTAATATGCTGTATACCTTAAAGTTACGCAATGTTACAGTCAAATCTATTCGATAAAAAATGTTTTTAAAAAATGAAAAAAAGTTCAAGCTCACTATTAATTAGGAAAAGGCAAATTAAAATATAATTTGCAACCATTCATAGCTAGCCAATTGGCAACAAAGTAAAAAGTGCAGACAGGGCCCAATCATGGGATTAGAGGGTTGGGGCTTTATATAAACAGTGGTCTGTTCCTTCAAGCGACTCTCACACAGAAGACGAAATGAATGAACTCAATGGAGCAACACTTGTTCTGTACTCTAAGCTACATTTCTCTAGCTATTTCTAGACTATGCCTTGAATCTCTACCTTTTGTGTCGGTTCTCATGGCTGTTGTCCTTCACCTCACTTTTAGCTCAACAAATCTTAATGACATAATTTAAATTCAGCTTCCCCTTAAAACATCCTGGGTCCTTTCAATTCTGACATTCAGACGAGAAAACAAAGACTCAAAAAGGTTGAGTGCTAAGGCAGATGAGTGACAGAACTAAAAGTGGTATCTCGTTCTTAAGTCCTTATAACCATCTAAATCCACAGATAATCTCAGAGAATGGTAACTACAGAATTTATCTCAACTCCCACCTCAAACACCCCTGGAGAGCTCCACTCTCAGCCGTACAACCCCTTCTAGCTGGTGAAATGTTTAGATCTGGCGTCACCACTAAATCGCGGTGTGACTCAGTAAATCAAGCTCTCTGTGCCTCCGTTTCCTCACCTGTTAGATGCCAATAATTGCTGCCTGGCTGTCGAAGGAGCTCATTGATAGAATCAAGTGAAATAAAGGACAAAAAACTGTAAGTGTGTAAAATAAATGAGAAACTATTAACTTTTTATTATTCTCAGGATACAGAAATGCCTGCTGTTTTGCTAAAAGGCCCATCAAAGAAATTTGATGTGGAGAGTGTCGCCATTGAAGCTAGATGAAGCTTGGTGGTGGAGTGGGAGGTGCTGGCCTTAGAGCAGAAGCAGGACTCTGGAAGCTCCGCTCCCTTCTCCTGCCTCCTCCTGCTTGTAGCCTGTGTGCCACTGAATTCTCTGGCCCACGAGGAGTAGCAGGTAGTCTGAGGTCCTCGGGGGCAGGGCCGGCTGTCTCTGACAAAACATTGAAGTCAGCCAGGTTGGTCTTCAAAATCTCTCCTCCTGGTCTAGTCTTCATTTTCCTGGCTTACTGAGGGAGGGGTTCTGTACAACCGCCCCCTCCCCCACCAACCACTGTTAGGTTTCCCACTATTCAGGGCTTACAGGGACCCTAAGTTTGGGAACTGTGCCTGGTGCCCTCTTGGCAGAGAATTCGTGCTCAACCAACGCTGAACTGAGCCAAAGGGATGCAGACGCGTCTTCCTCCTTAACCGCAAGCTGCGTGCTGGGTTGGGCCTCCTGCTCACAAAGAAAATGTCTGACGGGTCACTTCCCACGGACTGTTGGGGACCACTGCCTTTGCCGTCCGCTCCCAGGCTCTGTGCATTTTCCAACAGACCCAAGGAGAGTGATAGTAAACCTGGGGGAGTGAAGGGAGAGGTGTATGCACCTGGAGACTCCACTGCTACAGCCCAGAGATTTCCTGCCTCACGTTCCCTGCCAGGGGCTGAAAGGTGGCCTGGGGGCCTCACAGACAGGACTAGCGCTGAGAAAGGCTTTGAAGTTGAGCGGGTTGTACTACCTCTCTTTTCTCATTTTTAAAAATGGAGACCTATTTCCCATTCTCCTGCTTCACCGTGCAGTAAGAATTAAATGTGAATTAATTAATGAAGAATTAAAGATTAAATGTGAAAATGAGTAAGAAGAGAAGCGAGACAGACCAGGCATCTCCAAAGCCAGCCTGCTGTGCCAGTTCTCCCACGATCCCTGGGCCGCTGCCAGCTTGGATCTGGGTGTGGCTGCCTGGGGGGCCACCTCTGGTGGCTCTCCTCTTCCCTGGAATAGGGACGTAAGGACTAACATGGGAGGCCCCGCCCTCCTGAGTGACCTTTTATCTACACAGGATTGTTTCCTCTGCCAAATAGACCAAAAGGAAGGAAGGCCAGCAAGACATTGGTTCTTTTCTTAGCTCCTAAATGGCTGATATTTCAGGAAACCAAAATTCTGAATGGGACCAGAGGGGATTTCAATTCATTCTGCCTGTCTGCAGGCTCAGCCTTACGTGAAGACTGTTACACAGGGTGTGCTTTTACAGGTTCAGGCAAAGCCCTTGTCCAAAACTCTCTTCCAAACTTATTTGCTCATGCTTGGAAATCCATCACTAGAGCTTTATTATTTCTTTGGCACCAGCCAAATGTGGGGTTTTGTCTTCTGTACCATCGTACAACCTGCACATATAAAATCGTTATCAGTCATCTCAGTGTGAATAGAATAAATCGGGCTTTTCCTCAGAGCAGGCTCTGATGGAGAGGAGACTAGAACATTGCAAGTGGCAGCCCCTAGGGCTGGAAGAAGAAAGACGGGAAGCATGCAGAAGAGAAAGGCTGTAGAGGGAGGGAGAGTTGATCAAGTCTTTACACCTGATCAGGTTTGGCCTCCAAAGTACCCACAAAAACTACGTGGTAAAAAAAAAAAATCAGACAAAAATAATAGATCACACTTTATGATTCCATTTCTATCTAGCAAATGCAAATTAATCTATAGTGACAGAAAACAGACTCGTGGTTGCCTGAGTAGGGCTGGGATGAGGCTGGAGGGAGGAATGGCAAGGGGCATGGGGGAACTTTGGGGGGTGAGCAATATCTTGATTATGATGATAGTTTCAGGAGTGTATATATGGGTCAAAACTTATGAAACCATACACTTTAAATATGTGCAGTTTACTTATTGTGTGTCAGTTATATCTCAATAACACTTTTTGAAAAAGAATGGGGGGAAAAAAGCTAGTAAAAAAAAGTGAGTAGAGTGTGACTGCTGAATAATCCATCTCACACACCTCTGGTGAGTTCTGACAGAAACAAGTGTTTTCCAATAGGACACGCCACCTCTCAGAAATCAGGTAGTCTCTCTGAAAGGTGACAGGGATGACCTAGATGATTCTAAGGTCTGATTCAGATATCACAGTGTAGGTTGTGAAGGTCATATGTGTTAACTGATAGGAAACCGTTATGAAAGCTCAAAAGATTTGCTGCAACTGTAAGGTAAGAATTATTAAATAACCAAAGTATATAGAGATACTGGGTAAAAATAGTGGGTTAAATACATGCATCTAATTTCACTATATCTAAAACTCCACTAAGAGGGAGTTTTTCTTTTTTAAGGGCAAAGTCTCCAATGGGAGCTCTTGGAAAGGAAAAACATGACATCAGAAATGAAAAACTTGAAGGATTAGAAAACAGATCGAGGAAATTTCCCAGAAAACAGAGTAAAAAGACAGAAACTAGGAAAGAACAGATGAAAAATTCATCCCAATAGCTGAATCACAAGAGTTTTAGAAACACAACAAAGGACATAAAATAATTCAAGAAAACACTCCAGAATGAAAGGAAAAAGATTTCAGATTAAAAGGGCCACTGAGAGGCCAGCACAATAGGTATGTCACTGTGAAACTTCTTAACACTGGGGACAAAGAAATTCTCCACGGTCACAAGCAAGGAAGGCTTTGGCCTCAACAGCAGTCCTAGAAGCTAGAAAACAATGAAGCCATGCTATCAAAGTTCTGAGGCAAAATGACTTATCAAGAGTTCCACACAATCAATCAAGAGTTGGACATTTTCAGACATGCAAGGTTTCAAAAAATTTCCCTGTCAGGCACTTTCAGGAAGTTCTAAAAAAAAACCATGAGGAAGAAAGCAAGAAACGAGAAGATATGGGATCCAGAAACAGGTGATCCCACACAGGAAAGAGGCAAGGGAATTTCCAGGAAGAGGAAAGGGGGTTCCAGGATGGCCTCCATGCAACAGTGCCCCCACAGCACGAGCGAAAGCTCCAAGAGACTTTCCCAGGAACATATTGAGAGGAGAGCTGGAGAGTTGGCAGCGTTTAGGGTTAATTAGTGATAAGATCTTAGAAACCTAAGGGTATGAAAACACAAGACAATCAAAACAAAAAGAGATATTGGAACAGAAAAGCAATCATAGTTGACTATATGGCTTAGCCATAAGTGGTATTTCCATAGTCATAATAACACGCACACTAGTTATAGATCTACTGAAAATTACACTATAACTACATTGGGAAGAAGGGAGGTTGGGAAGTGTGTGTATGTGTAGAGGGGGGAATAAAGAAAAGAGAGCTGAACCCTCATCTCCCCTGGTGGGAAGTCAACAGATAATGCCTGGACTGAAAAATCCGGAAGTAGCAATACAAACATGTTATTTATAGATAGGTAAAAGAATTAGTTAACCAAGTTGGAAGTGATCCCTCTAGGGAAGGGGAAATGGGGGTGGGGTGAGTGGAGGGCAGCTGAGGACCACTCTTTGTCTTAATAAGCCTTGTAGAAATACGGGAGTTGACTTTTAAAATTATGTGCCTGTATTACTTTGATAACATTTAAAATAATAATTTAAATAATGAGTATGGTGAAGGGTTGGTGAAATTAACCAACAGTACAAACCTGGCTTTCCACGTATGGGTACCAATCTGCTGGTGCCAGGTTTTATGAGCACGCAAAATACATGTAGGAAGGTGCTTCCACTGGGGGGGTAACATAGGACCAAACCCACACCAGTGCTTGCTGCCTCCTCCATGAGTTACTTAGCCAAAACCTCAGTGTCTCACCTCCAGAAACCGGATAAAGGGAGTGCTGAAGGTTTGGCGAGCAAACATCTATAGAATACCGAGGAGGCAGAGCCTAGATCTACAGCCAGCTGCTTCAGGTCCTAATATGGAGAAGAGCTAGGGGTAGCAATGCAGGGAGTGGGACAGAAGAACGTGGGATCTGCTAGTGACAAACAGACACTGGACCCGGCAGCGTGAGAAGAACGAGGAGGTCCTGCTTGCAGGTTGGCTTGTACCGTGTGTGTCAAACTGATTCTTAAACACTTGACTCTTGAATTTCAGTGGAAACTGGAGAGTTTCTGCTTCAGGATATTGAAATGGTGACTGCAGGAGGGTGGTTTCTGAGCGGGACTGCTGTTGTCAGCTACGTCCAGCAGTAGCGGTACTGTAAGGGACAAGATCGCGGGCATCAACGCCCGTCGGAGAGGCCAGTCGCCTGAGCAAGCTGGGACAAAGCATGTTTCAGGAGCTCCCAATACAAGGCATAGTGTGGAAGACAAACACCCTGACCTAGGAATGAAAAGACCCAGCTTCCCAGATGCCCTCTCTGCCACTTCTTGCTTTGTGACCCTGGTGTCACTCAGCTTGGTAGCTCACTTTTCTCTTCTGTAAAAGGACTTGACTAGATATTTTCAAGGGTCCGTTCCTGGCATGTAAGAAAATAAACTCCCTGAGGTAGGGACTGTGTCTTTCGTGTTTATTGTGGATTGTATATTGCACTCTGTAAACCTGCTGTGGCCTCAAAGTGTGCACATTTACATGATGGGGAGGAAGGAGAACCCCTTGTGGGAGCTTTTGTTTTTCTTATTTTTCATTCAGTTGGGCTTTTCTCTTCTGTTGTTGTTGTTTTCTGTTGGCAGGATACATCCAAAGATCCACCTTTGGATTAAAAAGAAATGAAAAAAAAAAAATACCTAGCACAGTGCCTGGCATAGGTATTCAATAACTATTTGTCGAATCAATGAAATGGAAGATAAAGACAAATCATTTATTAGACTCTGAAAACTGAAAAATGAGCCTAGTCAATGAAATTAATCACAGATGAAGAAACAGAAGCCGAGTGAGGAGGGAAAAATATGTTTGTGGTCACTCCAGCTAAGAAGGAATGGAGCTGAGACGCAAGTCCCGATACTGTGGGAACTCAACAGAGGGTAGGTCAGGACAGACCAGACGGAGAAGAGAAGCAGCCACATCTTTGCATATTTAGAGGAAAACGTCAGTGCGAAAAAATACTGTTCTGAACTAACGAGTAAACTATGGCAGTGGAACAAGATAGAGTGACAAGAGCACGTAGTATTTGGCTCAAGTCCCACCTGCGCCCCTTATCCGTGTGACTTTGGGCCAGCTACCTAATCACTGCATCTGTTCCTTTTTTTATAAAAAGCAGGGATAATAGTAGCATCTCTGTTACTGAAATTTTGTTAGAATGATAGTCAGTTAGATGAGGTTTGGGAAGAAAATATTTTGCACGCTATAAAATACCCTAGGTTGTTTATCTGTTCGGCCAGCAGCTCTTCTGAGTAAGCTCTCCCTCACTAACAAATCACCATGGATTATTCATGATAGTTTTTATTTCCAGCCAGCTAGTTATCACCTGGAAAGTGAGATGGAAGGAGCTTGAAGGGTGGGTAAGTTCTGATGCGGTAGGGCAGGGGGAAGAGGGGGCCGTTACAGTGGAGGTGAGCGTGCTGCAGGGGTCGGCCCCAAGTGGTCAAGAGCAGACACCACCATAGAGGGCTGGTCCCGGAGCTGGAAACCACGTTCTGGACTTTGTGATTGGGACAACCTGTGAACCCTCCTGGTTGGTTTCCCCATCTGTAGAGGAGTAATAACAACACCACCTCTGCTAATGTGGAGCCTGTCGTACCGTCATGTGAGATGGGAGCTAGGAGGAAGTTTAAGAATTATCGAGCCCCATCTCTGCAAGTGAGAGATCATCATTCCTGTAGAAGAGCAGGGTTGAGGGAATAGGACGCATATGTATAATAAACCCTGCCCACTGTTATGGACTGAATGGTGTGCCTCCAAAAATTCTGTGATGAAGCACCAACCCGCATTAGGACTGTATTTGGAGATTGGGCCTTTAAAGAGGAGATTGAGTTTAAATGAGGTCATAAGGATGGAGAGCTAATCCAGTAGGACTGGTGATCTTATAAGACGAGGAAGAGACACCAGGGACATGAACCTGCAGAGACCAGGACGACACAATGAGAAGGTAGCCGTCTGCAAACCAAGGAGAGAGGCCTCAGGAGAAATGAATCCTGCTGACACTTTCATCTGGGACTTTCAGCCTCCAGAACTGTGAGAAATCAGTTTCTGTTGTTTAAGCTCCCATCTGTAGTATTTTATTACAGCAGCTCTAGCAAACTAATATACCAGCTTAACGGTTTTCCTTCCATTACTCCCTTCCCCAAAACAGATTCTCCCTTCAAACCAAAGGATAATGCACAAAAATGGTGTCATGCGGGGTGCCAGGCGGGGTATCAGCTCCCGCTCCCCACATAAGAACGCAGGACACGGTGAGGCCAAAAAGGAACACCCACGGAGCCACAGGCAGGGGAGTCACACCACTATATTCTCGCTGGCGGCTGGGTTGGAGAAACAGGAAGCAGGAGCTACACTGTTTGCAACCCTCACTGCACCGTTTGCAGGTTCAGCCACCATCTTCTTGCTAGCCCCCATTTTCTGCTAGCGTAGCCACAGCAGTTATATTAGTGGCCAACGGCTCACTGGTTACATCTGACAGCCAACTAGCCACAGCTGATGGCCATCCAATCACAGTTGATGGCCATTTACTACCTGAGCCAGCAGCTTTCTATGTGAGGCCGAGAGCCTGGAAACTGCTTTCTGGGGCTCTGTCCTCACAAATGGTTCCTAGAGGCATTCCGGCCAGCCAGCAAAGCGGGGAGACAGTGTGGCTAGTGGTCAGGACCAGGTTAGTTCACGTCAGGACCAGGTGTTAGGAGCTTGCCCAGGCTAGTTGTGAGTTACGCTTCTGAACTACAGAGTGAGTAGAAACCAGCTTTGCTCTTAGATACCAAGTTTGTATTCTTTTGCTTGTATACCAAGATTCTGAAGGTCAACAGAATGATAAAGTGTGTAAAAGAGCCTTTAGTCCAAGGGAAGAATCTGGGCCCATGACTGAAGTTCAACTTTCTTTGTTATGGGCTGGGTAATCAGAATAATGATATCTTAGAAACAGGCGGCATCGTTTAAATCTTGGTTGGGAGATCTAAAAGTAATTATGTGGTCTTCTTTTGGGGTTGAAGTCTGTCAGAATTAAAAAGACAAATCTGGCAGCTCTGCATTACTTCTTACACCTTAACCTCATAGGTTTATTCAATCAACAAATTTTCTTGAGCACCTACTATGAGACAACTTCTACTATAAATCATAGAGCTCGTATAATAAGAATAAAATAGACACAGTTCCTATACTTGGAGAGCTTACAGTTGAGTAGGGGAATATTGACAACAGCCTGAGCATAAAAATTAAACTCCTTTGAAAATCCAGTTCAATCTGGGCCCCGTCAACCTCTTCAGCTACCTTCCACACTCCTACTCAAATGCCTGTTCCAACCAAATCATTCCAGCCAAACCTTTCTAACCTCTACACTTTCACTCTTGTTATTCCCTATTTGCGATGCTTTCTATACCTTATTTAAATCCTAACCAGCAGGGTGTGGTAGGTAGCCTCTAAGATGGCCCCCAATGATCTTGGCCTTTTGGTTCTCACACCCTTGTATGAGCGCTGAACCTAGTACGTTGCTTCTAATGAAAAGAATCAGCAAAAGGGATGGGATATCATGTCTAAGATTGGGTTACAAAAGGACTATGGCTTCCATCTTGGTCACTCATGCTCTCTCTTAAATCTCTCCCCCTGGGGGAAGCCAGCACTGAGTCTTGAAGTAGTGCTGTAGAGAGGCCCGTGTTACACAGACTGAAGCCTGCCAATGACCACTCAGTGAGCCTGAATTTACATTCCCCTCTATTCCCCATTGAACCTTTAGGCTGGGAACTTGACTGCAGCCTCATGACAGACCTTGAGCCAGAAGTGCCCAGCTAAGCTGCAACTGGATTCTTCCCAGAAACTGTAAGACAATAAATGTTTATTGTTTTAAGTCACTAAGTGTTGAGGAAACGTGTTACACAGCTATAGACAACTAATACACAAAGTGGGGTAATTTGTTACACAGCAGTATATAACTAATACACAAGACCTGGTTCAAATTGCTGCCCTGAATTTTCTTTGACCTAACCTGGCCCAGAGCAACTCCTGCCTCCTTTGAATTGTAGATCTGTTCTTCTCATTGGTCATTTGACGCTTTTGCAACATTAGTTACCTTCTATCTTCTGTGTTTCTGGTCCTTTCCAAGTAACCCAAGATCAGTAGCTGCTTAAATTTCTTGTGCATCCCTGTTCAGAGCAAGTATTTGGCAAGGCAGAGAAAGAGGTTTGGAGAAGTCAACTTTTGTGTCAGAAAGGGGCTTTTGTGTCAGAAAGGGGCTTAGTTCATGTTTGGTGGCTGACTGATAAATGACTTATAGATGGGAAAGTGAAGTGTAAGTTAGAACAGGGACCACGGCATGGGAAGAGCTTATTTTTGGTCTCCATCAAAGTGAGGCTTCAACAGCCAATACTCACAGCCAGGCCTCCTTGTAAATTCTTTCTGGCTATTTCCTTCTTATTGTGTGAGGAGCTTAGCCTTGTGTTGGCAGATCTGAGGCAACAGAGAGAGGCTGGCTCTGGGGCACTGGGGGTCACTTCAGAGGAGGGAAGACAATTGTTTTCTCGGGGCCCCTCTCACGTTTATTCCTCTCAGGGCCTCTGCAGCAGGACTGTGCTGAAGCCCATTTCCTACATGTCGCACCATTTATTTAAAACGCACACCACATATACACATGGAAAAAACAAATGCAAAGGAAAAAGGGGGGAAAGGGCTGCTGAAGACCAGAGTCACTAAAAGTTCAGGCTAAGAATAGACAAGGAACTCTGAGAGCTGCTTGGCTATGTGACCTCCTGCAGGGGCTTGGAAACAAGCCCAATCCAGCTTTGTTTTCTTCTACGCCTTTACAAAGAAAGAGCACTCGCTCGGGAGTCAGGAGATGTAGGTTCTAGGCCTGGCTCTGCCAATGCCTTCTTTCGTGACCTTGGGTGAGTCCTCCCCCCTCTCGGCCTCTACTTCCCATTTGTGAAACGAAAGGGTTGGATGAGACTCCAAGATTTTCCAACTCCAACACTGAGAGAACACAAAGGAAAACAGAAAGAATGCTGGCGAGCCTGAGATCCAGGAGACCTGACTTCTTGTCTCAGCCTTGTCACTAAGAAGCCAAACCTCTTTGGGTCTCTGCTTCCTCATCTATAAAATGAAGTGATATATTCATTCATCCATTGCTTCAACAAGTATTTCTTGAATACCTACTATGTACCAGGCTTGGCGCTGGAGATATGATGGTGAATCTACAGACGTGGGCTCTGTCCTCATGGGATTTCCAGGCTATTGGGGGTGGAGGGGCGGAGGAGAAAGTGAATTCTAATCGATCACATAGATGAGGGTGTCAGTTGTGCCAGGATAATCATGACAAAGAAGGGATCATACTACATGGTTCCAGTGACAGAGGGATAGTCACAACCTCCATCCATTTCAATGCTTTGTGAGCCATTAGCCATCTCTGCTGGGAGGCACAGAGACACCCTTTGAAGAACTCACCTCTCATACCACAGTCATTTCTTCAGCTCCATTAACCCAATCTATGGGTTGATTGGGTACCATCTATTGGTACCTACTACAGGAAATCAACCAGCCAATTCCTGTCTTCCTGGAGCTTACACTAGTGGGCAGAATGGACTCATAAACTGACAGAACTATAAAACGTCTCACTCTATTCTCTGACCGCTAATTATGTGCTTTAAATAATAATGTTTATGAGAGTTAAGGCTCAAGTGGGGATTTGGATGTGCTAGGGCAATCAGAGACATTTTCTTCGAAGTAGAAATTGAAACAGGCACTGGAGGTTTGCTGCACAGTTTCAGACAAACAGAAACAATGCTATGGATGCAATGGTCCCATTCTCTATTACTGGACAGTGCAGGTACACAGAGATCTAAAGTGGGAGACTCCTAAATCCCCTTTTGGGAAGGAGGGATTCTAGACCCACTTTTGTCAAAGAGCAACAGACCCCTTCTGTGACCAGCTCTGACGACTGTCCCTTGGATTGCAGGGCCTGCTTCTGATGGACTTCCTGACTTGGGGTGGTCACCTCACCTCTGTGAGTAAGCCACTTGTACAATGAAGGCCTTAGGTGATAGCTAGCATCCCTTACAGCTTCCAGAAAGTTGGTGAAGCTCTGAAACTTGGGAAGAATTTTTATTATTTTGTAATATAAGTCATGGTTGCTGCCATGCGTGTGAGTTGTGGAATCTCAGACTAGTTACTTAGTTTTCTAAACCGGATTTACTTCCTTTTATTAGGTTGGTGTGAAAGTAATTGCAGGTTTTGCATTTTTTAGCCTTTTAAACAGCAATTACTTTTGCACCAACATAACAGTTTTTAGAATAGCAAAGTAATACATGCACATGATTTTAAGAAATCGGAAAATCGGATATTACAAAAGACTATACTATAATGGTTAGGAAGTTCCTGTTTGGGGGATAAAGAGATTTGGAAATAGGTCGTGGTGATGGTTGCACAACACTGAATGCCACTGAACTGTGTGCTTGAAAATGGTTAAAATGGCCAATCGTATGTTATATATATTTCACCACAATTTTTAAAAACCGTGTGATATAGCACAAAACTGAATGGTACACTTTAAATGAGTGAATTATATGTTATATGAATCATATCTCAATAAAATCGCTGGGGGAAAAAAACTTTAAAAAAAGAGGATACCCTGAGTATATTCTCTATTCCAACCCAGAACCTCACCCCTCCTTCCCAGAAATAATTCTTTCTTTCTTATCTTCCTTGTGAAAACAGACCAGGCATGAACAAGTATACCAGGGGTGCCAAAAGTATGTATGCACGTGGCCACTTTGGTCAACGTTGCTCGAGCAGTAATTCTCTGTAATCAGAAGTCTCTGGATGCTGATGGGAACCACTTTGAGCACCTCTTGTAATTGCAGAAGTCTAACGTGACTTGTATTCATTTTTTGTTGTCAGTATATATTATTACAATTTTAATAGTTTTTTCCGGTCTTAACATGTGTATACCTTTTTTGTCACCCTCTGTATTTTAAAAGCCATCATATATTTTTCTTGTGTTACAAACGGCGGAAGTGATATTCTGTTCTGGATGCTTTATTTCACTTAATAATATATCTCAGGTTGCACATCAGCATATCCAGACCCAATTCACTGTTTTCTGGTCCCACTTAGGATTCCAGGGGAACTACCACAATTTATTTAATAAGTTCCCTTATTGATAAACATTCCTATTGTTTCTAGTGTTTTTCTCTTTTTTTTTTTTAATTTTTATTGTGGAATATTGGGAAACAGTGTGTTTTTCTAGGACCCATCAGCTCCATGTCAAGTTATTGTTTTCAAGCTAGTTTCAATCTATGGGAGATGTAGCTCAGCTTCAAGTCAAGTCGTTGTTGTTTTTCAATCTAGTTGTGGAGGGCGCAGCTCACTGGCCTATGTGGGAATCGAACTGGCGACCTTGGTGTTATGAGCACTGCGCTCTAACCACTGGGAAAACCGGCCGCCCCTCTAGTCTTTTTCTATAGCAAACAGTGTAGCAGGAAACCCTTGCTTTTCGGGCTTTAGCACAGACACATATCATCTACAGCATAAACTGTTAGTTCTGGTGTTGCAGGATCAAAAGGTTCATGCATATTAAATACTAATATTGCTAAATTGACTTCTCTAGAGTCTATACCAATTTATATTACTATCAAGAATTCAGTCATTCATTTTTTTTCATTCAACCAATATTTGAGTGCCTGCCATGTGCCAGGCACTATTCTAGGCCCTGAGAACTCAGCCAACGAACAACAGTAAACAACAAAAAGATAAAATCCATTCCCTCATGCAGCTTACAGTCCTGTAGGGGGAGAGGGCAAACAAAAAAGTGAAAGATGTAATATTTCAGGTGGTAATAAATGCTATGGCTAAAATTAAAGCAGAGAAAGGAGTGTTGGCCAGGGCTGAGGGTTGGCGATTTAAATAGGATGGATATGGTATAAGAATTCTAGGCTGACCCAGCAATCCCTCTCCTGGGTATCCACCCAAAAAATCGGAAAACATTTATACATAAAGGCAAGTGTACTCCAATGTTCATTGCAGCTTTATTTACAGTGGCCAAGACATGGAAACAACCAAAATGTCCTGAGATAGATGAACGGATAAAGAAGTTGTGGTATATATACACAATGGAATACTATTCGGCGGAAAGAAAAGATGAAATAGTACCATTTGTGACAACATGGATGGATCTTGAGATTATTATGCTAAGCGAAATAAGTCAGACAGAAAAAGTAGAGAACCATATGACTTCACTGATGTGTGGTATATAAAACTGAAAACAACAAAAGAACAAGACAAATAAGTGAAGAAACAAAACTCATTGACACAGACAATAGTTTAGTGGTTACCAGAGGGTAAGGGGGGTGGGGGGTGGGAGATGAGGGTAAAGGGGATCAAATATATGGTGATGGAAAGAAAACTGACTCTGGGTGAACACACAATGGGATTTATAGATGATGTAATACAGAATTGTACACCTGAAATCTATGTAACTTTATTAACAGTTGTCACCCCAATAAACTTTAATTAAAAGAAAAGAATTCTAGGCCTCAGTTTCCTTATTTATAAAATGGAATAATAACAGTATGTATGTCATAGGACCATTGAAAGAATTCAGTGAGATTATGTCTGGTACCTACTCGCGAACATTTCATAAGTGACAGTTATTGTTATTCTCAACAAACTTACAGCTGAGAAAGCTGTTGCCTAGAGAGGAAGAATCTGCCGGAGGTCCCAAGGAAGATTCGTGCTTGAGTACGAACCAGAAGCCAGGCCTCCTGACCCTCCGTGCAGAGGACTTGCAAGCATAGCGAAGGCCCAAAAGCACTGAGAAGCTATCCCCCCAGGGCTGTTCATGGGCAACCTAGTTTTAGGTTGAAGAGCTCCCTGAGAATGTGATTTTCAACATTAGCAAGAGGGGAGGGAAGACGTGAGAGAGAGAACATGAGGTTCTTCAAGGAGAAGCAGGCCAAGTTCACTCGGGCCCAAGGCTGAGCCTGCTGGGGTTTACTGACAAGAAGTTCAGACCCAGGGTGCTGCTTTCAGCCAAAGGCAACAAGCTTTCTGACGGCTGCTGGCCCATCTGCTCTGATGAGACTCTCCCAAACCCTGATCTCCCATTGGTTTCATTCCAAGGAATCTCCTGGAGGAAAGATAAGCCGCAGTGAAGTCACAGCTGTAGAAATAATAAAGGGCACTTGACTCTGTTTGGCTGGATGAGTCGTTTGAGCAGGCCATGTTTGTGGTGGTGGTCGCTCAACTCTCTCTGTGCCTTTTCCTCACCCTGTGGCACGTCTTCTCTCTGCTCACAACCGGGTACCCACTGCTTCCGTGGACCTTCTGCCTACACAGAGCCCTCTCCTGCCTGGGTTCTAACCTGCCTTCAGCACTATCCTTTCTTCACTGGGAGGCTCATTCCCTCCACTCATCCTAACCCCTCCTTTAAAAGAAGACGTGTACTAGTTCAACAGAGTCAGTAACAGAGCAGGATTCAAAGAAGCCAGTTCTGGGCTGGACCTCTGCTAACGAGTGCTTGCTCAAACTTGGGCAAGGCAATTACCGTTTTGGGCCTCAAAGTCTTTATCTACAGAAATGTTGTATATCCTATGGCAGTTCAAGTACCATGGAGTATATTATGCTGCAAAGGTCAGGATTACGCAGCAAATCGACCCCAATGATCTACCTAACAACAAAAAAGTACCCAGAGAAATACCAAGGCCAAGGGCAGAAATTTTCAGAGCAGAGGTGCCAGGACCACTAAAACGCTGTTAGAAGGTGTGTTATGACCAATGTCTGGCGAATGGCATCCAGTATCTAGTCCTAGGTCAGCTGTAAGGGACAAGAGGCCTAGGTTTCAAAGCCTATTCTTGTGTGTTACCTGAATTTTATCACATAACAGACTTTAACGCAGCAGAAAATTCAGACCAGCTTTGGACCACACCACGACTACTCTTGAAAGGGGAAACAGGGAGTCAAACAAGTTGTGGCCCAAATTACCAACTATTAGTTGGACATCACGGTGCAGGGCTAGCTGCACATTTCTTCTGAAAGGCTAAAAAGAGGAAGAGCGAGGAACATTTCATCAATAAAAAAGATCTTGAACTCAAATGTGGGAGAGTGACATAGGAAGATTTCAAAAGATGTTAGAACTATAAGCAAATGTGTGGCTGTTTCCACTTTTTTAAGAACTGTGGCCGGTGATATTAACAGATGCAGCTTCTGCTGGGGTAATTTGAGAAAACTTAGAAGTCTCAGTGACGGTCACCAGTGTGTGCTCTCTCTCAAGGTGGTGGCCATAATCTTTCCTTCACCCACAGAGAAACGCATGGAAGATGGAGACTTGAGATTCTGAATTTAGAAATAAGCTGTGACAGTCACTACAACATTGTTCCTGCCTGAAGAAACAATCCGGACCCCCAATTTTTTTCTTTGGTGCCCCACAGTTGGGTTGACAACAAACTCTCACAGGCTTGTGTCTTGCAGCGTCCTTAGTACAGCAGAAGCACTTGCAGACACTTACTTCTTGGGTTGTAAATCCATCAAACTCGCTTCGATCCTCTCCCTGCCAGGACACGGATATGGTCAGACCTCAGCGTGTCCTAGCAGAGGAACACTGAAGGAGGGGTGGTACTGTGTTCACAGAGTCTTCAGTGACTTTCCACTGAGCTGTGGGAAAATTTGACAGTCGACTGTGGCTGAATCATAACCCAGAGGTCCTGACCACTCAGATCTTTGAAGATTCTTTTCATTCTTTTCTCAAAAGGGGAACCTGGCAAACTCCAATTGGTTAATTCCATTCACCTCTGTTCATCGCAAATTACACGTAGATGCAGAGTTGTGTGCTCTCGGTGGCAAAGTGCATCAGAATTAACAGCGTCTACAATCTATAATTACAATAGCTTATATCTATCGAGAACTTACTGTTGTCAGGTACTTTTTATAAAATTTTTTTTTCATTGACTCTTCATAACCACCTAGTGGGATATTTACTATTAGTATCCCTAGTTTACAGATGAGGAAACTGAGGCCCAGAGAGGCTAACAACTTGCCGGCAGTCACACAGCGTGGGCGTAAGGTGCTGAGATTTAATGTAAGCATTCTGACTACAGAGTCTGTGCTCCTATGTTATATTGTAGCCAAACAGCAGCACAGATATTCAGAGCTCAAAGGCACTTTAGATATCACAGACCAACCCCCAGATTTTGCAGCTGAGAAAACAGACCTAGTGAGATGCTGGGAACTGCCTAGTGACAGAGCCAGGATTTGAGACAGTGCTGTTCACGCCAGGGTTCATTGCTCTCTGCCGTATTGGAAGGCTGTGAGTTCTTTGCATCAGCTTAAGAATCTGGAGTACTTTGATACTTTATCCCTTATTCTTTAGGGAATGAAAGTTGAATCTATATAAACATAAAAACACCTTCATATAGTTTTTCTACAATGTACTTACCCCACCATTCCTCCTACCCCTTTTTAGGAGCAAAAAACCCAAGCAACAACAACAACAAAAAACTTGGCTTCTTTATGACTTCTTCTTTTTTTAAATTCCAAGGAAGTGAAAGCAGTTTCAGATAAGGTTTAAAACAATATTGAAAATCTTCTAAGCAGTTTTCCCGTCTTTCACCAAAGCATTTTAAAGACTGCTGTTCAGCTAAGATTTCTAATTGTCAGTCATCCAGTTAGTGTTTTTCATCTCCTCACACTACCCTCCTTTGCCCCTCCCTCTTAGGAGATGACCAACTAAGGCTCAGCATGTCCCCTCAGCTCCCATGTATCCATCTTCAGGCCTTACTCTGCATGGGTTGTTCCTCACATCGTGCCTCCTGTCATGGCGGGAGTGTCCCGACCGCTCCCCAGGTAGTCTCTACATAGGGATTTTGGCCCCATTCCTTCCCAACCCCTTTCTATATCTAAATCAACAAATTAAAAAGAGGTCGGAAGGAGCATGAAAACAGTAACATGTGACAGGAAGAGTTTGGTCTCAGTAATCAAACAGATTTTCACCCGTCTGCTCAAGTTAGTTAACCACGCGGAATCAAACCGAGAGAAGAGCTCACGTCAAGGGGATGATGAGAATGCAACGGAAGAATGTGTTAGAATGAGAGGGTTAGATCACCTCTCCCACAATAGACACTGCCTTCTCTCTTCTGTCTCCTTCCCCCTTTTCCACAAAAATGTTCAAAAGAGCATCATTTAAAAAAACAAAACAAAAAAAACCGACCTCACCTTATCCTCAAATCGTGAACTATTATTCTTTCTCCTTCCTGATTCCAGGCTTATTCAAACTTTACTGGCACTGTTGGCCCTTCCGTCTCCCTATTCAATGCATTTCGGCCGCTATGTATTGCGCTCCCCTAGTAGCCCGTGTCAGTACGCTCCTGAACTTGGCACTCAGCACACACCTGTGAACTGACCCTTCTGTAGCATGAACTCCTGCCCGGCACTCTGACCCTGGTGGCCTGCTCATTTCTGCACCGCCTCCATTTTCTCTGAACATTTCTGTCTCAGTCACTTTCTACCCTCCCCATATTTCTGCATCCTGTCTCTGGGCGCTCTGGGCGCTCTCTTTCACTCTCATGGACTCAACCACCACTGTTTGCTAAACTTCCAGATTCTTGCTCTCTCTAGCCCAAATTCCAATCCTTAGCCCCCAGACCCGAGTTTCCATCTGTTCACAAGGATCTCTCTTTGGAGGTTCCATGGGCATCTAAATCTCCAAATTTGCTATTTTTTTCCTTCTCCTGGCTCCTAATTCCTACACGGCGTCACCATTAAACCAATGCTCGAGCGAGAATCCTGAATCGTCTTGCATGTCCCTATAGTCTGTACTCCATATTCTGGCTGTGAGTGGTCACAAATCCCTTAGATTCTTATGTCCGCAGTATCTCCTGAGTTTACCCTCTCTATTTCCAGTGCCCTAGTTCAGGCCTTCGTCATGTCCCAGCTAACGTTGCAGCCTGGAAGCCCTTACGGAATGCCATTCATTCACCCTGCCTCCTCTGCTCACATCCATGATTTATCTAATCAATAGATCTGAGCATATTCACCATCCGCTCTAAAATCTTCCACAGTAATGACCAAATGAAATCCTAAATATTTATATCCCTAGCTCCCTATTAGAATGGAGTCACCTCTTATTAGTGATTGTATCCCATGGCCTACTAGAATACATCGAATATGCATCAAGAAAGCTTAAAATGAATGAATATGGGTATACCTCAGAGATAGCGTGGATTCCATTCCAGACCACAGCAGCACAGCAAATATTATAATAAAGTGCCTCGTAATCTTTTTGCTGGTGGAGGGTCTTACCTTTAATTTGTAAAAAAAAAAAAAAAATGCAGCATCTGTGAAGCATAATAAAGCAAAGCATGACAAAACGAGGTATGCCTATACAAGCCCAGGAGAATAGGGAAGAAACAAAATATGGTCTCTGTCCTCTAGGAGCTTATACTCTTTTTGGAGAGACAAAATAAACACAAGAAACTATCAAGTCCCTAAACTGAGATACAAACTCCAAATGCCACAGAAGCTCAGAAAAGAGAGAGGTGAATGTGAGGTAGAACTGCTGGTGAAGACCTCACTGAGGAGAAGAGACTTCCTGCGGATCTCGAAGGATGGGCGGGGGTGTGAGGGCTCAGGGAAAGGTGCAGGATACTCCAGAGGGAGTCAGAACAGTGAAATGTACAGAGCATTTGTGGGACTAAAAGGAGCCTGATCTTTTATGTTGGGGAACAATGAGACTAGCTTTGGAGATACGGGAAGCCAGAAAAGAGAGGCCCCCAAAAGTCAGGAAAAAGGAGTTTGCCTAGAATAAGAAAGCAGTCACTTTTTTGAGTGCTCTAATAATACAAAAGCTGTCGTATACAAAAGCTATAATAATACAAAAGGTACCTGTTCATCTACACACATACACACTCTTTTAATGCCAGAATCCTTTGAGATAGATGCTATTATCCCCCATTTTACCAATGAGGAAACTGAGGCACAGCCACATTAAATAACTTGCTGGGGGCCACACCGCTGTGTGCAAGACCCTGTACTAAGCACTACCAGCACAGATAAATAAGAGAGTCACTGCTTTCAAAGATCTCAAAATCCAACCAGAGACAGGTACATACATGATTACCTCATAAACAATTATAAATCAAGTGTTAGGTCTTGTAATAAAAATACACACAAGATGGAAGTGTTATTTTAGGAAAATTAACCGAAAAGTATTCATCTAAAAAAGGCTCTACTGGAAGTCAAAACCACTGAAATCAGAGCAATTAGCTTCCTAGATAAAACAGTGGTCCAGGCAAGATCCAGCGAGGAAGGTGACGATGATGGCTGCAGGAAGGCTGGAAAAGGGGCAGAACGCAAGAGGTTTCTAAAGCAGAAATGATGATAACAGGTTTAATGTAAGAAAAAGAATCAGGTTTTAAGTCTGGGAAACTGAAAGAAGGATGTTAGTAACAGGAAGATAAATTCATTTGCGGTGAAGACAAAGTAGGAATCGCTGTGTTCTGGGAGAATGTAATAGGCCTTAATATAGTTAAGATTTAGAAATGAGACTTTAAAAATTGTTAGCATCCAGGCTTGAGTTGTATATAAAGAAATAATTTTTGAATATTTTAATTAATATTTAATGAATCTGTGCTAGCAGGATGGCCTCTACGTATTTTCTATGGTTTTATCTTCTCCTCACGTTCTGCTAGTCTCTATTAACAATTCTGTTTTGCATCAGCCTTTCTACAGGAATGAGGTGTGATTATAACATAACAAAGCTGAAGTGTAAACATAGAAGAACGTATCTACCCAAAATTGATCCCAAAATGCTGCTTCTGCTCAATGCTTTTCTGGAACTTCTCTGTTGGAGTTGCTTTCAAGCTCTACTGACAATCTAAACTTGATGTCACACTTTGTTAACATCTCTAACCTGATTGCCCATGAACTTCGCTCTGAGTTAACTTCGCTTTTTCAAAAATAAAATCTACCCTCAAAAAATACTAGGTGTCTTGAGTACCAACACTAAGATAATCCCAGAGGTTGTGCCGACTTAGAGAGAGGCTTTCCAAATATTCTGAGGACAAGATCAGTGTGGGGAAGAGGTCCCCTACCCAGAGTGGCGCATTGCACTGCTGATGAATTCACAGTCCTGCTTTTCATTCAGTCCTTGAAACAGCCGTACAAGCAAGGACTGTACTCTCCTCTTATGCTAAAGAGTAAAAGTAGGTCCAGAAAAGTTAAGTAACTTGCTCAGGGTTATAAAACTAATACGTAGCAAGCTGAGACTTTAAAAACCTATGATCTTATTACTGTACCATGTTGCTTCTGATAAAATAAGAACACTGCTTCCCACTGAGTGGGAAAGTTATTAGTTAAATGGTATCATTACTATATAATCCTATTGCATATGGCCATAACTTTAATACTCTTTTCATTTCCCCCACACAAACACTTTCTGTATCAATTGATTCAGAAAAATATTGAGGAAAATATGAACAACCAGCCCTGACAACCGACTTGTCACAGATATTGAATTAAGTTTACCGTATAGAAATATAGAACGTTAGAAATGGAAATGTCTTTAAATCATCAGGCCTGACTCCCTCTGCTTATAATATTATTGTATAGTTTAAATATGTTCTACTCCAGGTCAACAAGCAAATGGTATTTCTTTCTCCTTATATAACGGGTTGAACTGAAGGCTATCGTGTGTACCATTCAGGGGCTTTATCATGCACTCTCGGTTGAATATAGACAGTAAGTTTCACTTATTCCTCCTTTAAATTCTACTCATTCACCACTGGCGCATCATACACATTTATATATAGCAGACATTTATACTATCTTAAACTGGGTTGGAAGGCTGCAGGCTTGAATTATTTAAGAGAAAAACATTTCCACTTGTCCTGCCAAACGCGTTGATCAATGCTCATTTAAGTGATGTAATCATCTCCTCTCATTTTGTAAGGTCTACTCTCTTTTCAGATGACTAAGCAGTTTGCATTCTTCCTTCCTTTAATTGGATAATTTTCAGGCTTGTCTTATCCTTCCGGTTTTCACAACTTCATGCAATCATTTTCTCCTGTGAATATGGCAAAGAGTTTCATGGCTAGCGTCTTTCTTTAGCACATATGTCTCTAGAATGCTCTAGATATCTTCCAATATACTTTTGCAGTGCAACCCTTTACCTGCTCTGGTGTTCCAGACACACTGGCTACGCTGCAATGGCCACCTTTTTCTGCTTACAGTCTTGCCTTTCTTTCTTCTTGGATTGACCTTCCTGTGTCCTCCACACATCCTTCTAGCTCAGATGTTTGTTCTCCCACCTCTGGGCCTGCATGACACTTTGGGTAATGTTATCACCTAATATTGTAAACACAGCTATTGTTTATTAAGCACGAACCCTGTGCTGTACCTGCACCCTTATGTATGTAATACAAACTACCCAGCCTTTCCTCCTAGCCCTTCACAAGTCATCTCCTGTTCCCTATAAATCCTGTTACTTGTAGGCCTAGCACAGTGCCTGACCCATAGCAGGTGCTCAAAAAATAGGCACCTTTATTATTATGACTATGAGAACAAGCACCATATGAATTATTCATGTTTGACCCCAGTGCCTGGTACAGTATCTGGTACATTCAACGCACCTTTATAAAACTAACCGATGAAGAGAACAAATATTAAACGGCTATAAGATCCTTGTAAGGCAAGTCGTGCGGCCTGCCATGGGCTGCTGAAACTCACTCTTCAGAGTCTACACAGGAAAAGTGCCCAGATCACAGATCTGGGGCTGGTGAGCACAGGGCCTGGAAATCCAGCAGGACACGTGGTAGCAGGTGCAGGAAGGTTTTGTTGGCTAGCGGCTGCAGAGGCTGAGTACGGGAGGCGGCTTTCTGGAGATTGCTCTGGGCAACCCCCTTGATCAGGGAGAACTTGGGACTGTAAGAAAGGCCCCTGATGACGAAGGGGGCCTGATTCTTAGAGAACTGGAGCCTATACCTGTGGCACCCACAGAGACCCAAAGGTAAGGCTCTGGAGCCTGGGCTTTAGCAGTGGCAGTCCAGGAAGTAGTCTGTGTTCGAGTCTGGCAAGAGCTAGCAGAGCCCAGCAACCAGAGTGAGACTTGAAATCCAGATTCAAGTCTTTGGCAGCGCTGAGTTTAAAAGAGGACAGTGCATTGGGATGCCAGAGAGAGACTTGGGTTTAAGGAAACAAAACATGACCTCAATTACTGAACTGGCGTGCAAAAAAGCTTAATGCCCCAAATGTGCAGACTAGTTGTTTGATTTGGGGCATTAATTCAGGCAGGACTAGCAACAAGGTTGAGATATGATTTAGCAAAGGCTCAGATCTGGGACTAAGGACAGGACTTACCAGTGGTAAGGTTGCTCGTGGGGCAGAGAATCTGGTACGTTATTACAATACTGCAAGCCCTCCACGATGGATACTTAGCACAATACAGCCTCTCAGGACACAAAATCTACTGTTTCAGTGTTAAGGATTTCAAGATGCCAGTTATCTAGAGATGGTAACGTACAGAGCACAAGTCTGTTTGGCCCGGCTTAAAAAATATCTAATTCTTTCTCTACACTTGTTTCCCCCTTAGGCTGTGTACAGCTGTGTACCTGTGTGATCCCTTAATTCCCAAGCCGTTATTCTTGCCCTGGCTGAGCCCCAGATACAACCACTTCCAAGTTGAAAATTACTCTTTACAACCATAAGAGAATTGTTTCATCTTCTGGTTCTGGGACCAGAACTCCTGTCACCCTTAGGTCCCAGAATTGAGGTCCACACACATTAGCAATAAATGTGGTTCTTTTCCTTTAAAACCATCCAATCCAAACAAATACATTACTATTATTACTACTAATATTAATAATAAAATCTTCCTATCACCTGGTTCTTCAGTAAGATCACGTTTTTTGACTTTCATTTCTTTCTTTTTTTTAAGATTTTATTGGGGAAGGGGAACAGGATTTCATTAGGGAACAGTGTGTACTTCCAGGCCTTTTTTTTTTTTTTTCCAAGTCAAGTTGTTGTCCTTTCAATCTTAGTTGTGGAGGGTGCCATTCAGCTTCAAGTTGTCCTTTCAGTCTTAGTTGTGGAGGGCGCAGCTCAGCTCCAGGTCCAGTTGCTGTTGCTAGTTGCAGGGGGCACAGCCCACCATCCCTTGCGGGACTCGAGGAGCTGAAACTGCAACCTTGTGGTTGAGAGCCCACTGGCCCATGTGGGAATCGAACCGGCAGCCTTTGGAGTTAGGAGCATGGAGCTCTAACCGCCTGAGCCACCAGGTCGGCCCCCTGACTTTCATTTCTTTATATACCAAACCGTCTGTCTTATATTGTTCCATAGTCTGTTTATGGTTCTTTGGATTTGGTAACCCTCAATTTTGGAGGGTTCATGTTAAAGCAATATACACAAACCATGGACTGTCTGGTTCAACTACCCATCTGATGACTGACTTTGTTCTACAACACTCCCACCAAGTGGTCATTTGGACAGTACTTGAACACCCAGAATGACTGAGAGCTCATCGCCTGCGGAAGCAGCCTATTTCATCTGCGGGTCACCTGTTGGAAATAACTGTTTGGGGCTGAAATATGCCTCCCTGAGTTTCTATCCACTGACTCCAGTTCCTTTCCTTAGGGTCATATGGAAGCAATATATACCTCTTATTCATGGTCCCTTCACATATCTGAATAAATTGACAATATCCTTCCTGAGTTTGTATGCTTCGTTTTGTTGGATAAATATTCTCGAGGTCTTCAACTATTTGTGTTATTGTTAAATATTCTCACCAACATCATCTTTTTTTTTTTCCTGGATGTATTCAAGATGATCTGTATGCTTCGTAACCATCCCAGAGCTAGATAAATGTTAGGTGTTCTCCGGTCAACACAGAACCGAGTGGGGTACTCACCTCCTCACTGTGCTCTGGACACTATGGCTGTCATAATGCTGGCTATCTCGGATTTTTTTATATTTTTGATTATTTATTGATATTTTGACAACTCACATTGAGCTTATAGACAACGGAACACCCCTAAATGCCACATGTATTGCTGCTAAGCCCAGTGCATATTTATGCAATTGTTTTAGGGGGGGAAGGAGGGAGAGAGGAAGGTTTATTTACCACATTGATACTTCATTAAATTTGGGTCCCAAAAATTCAAACTGGGATTTTGCATTCTTAATGCTATTTAACAAATACCTAATTATTTCTATACACTGTTTTCCCCTTAGGTTGTGCACGCGTACAGCTACGTACCTTCTTTATCTCTTAATCCCCACACAGTTAGTTTTCAGTTTGCTAGCCCAAATGATTAGACAAGTCAGTGACGGGTCATGGACTAGCTCTCAGCTTAGACTAGTCAGCTTTGCTTTATTTCATGGCCTCAGACTGCAGCCTTCTTCAAAATTACTCATCTTTTAAAGATATGCTATTTATCACCAGAAGAACTGGTGGAAAGAATACAAATGATTCAATGCGAAGCAATATTACCTCAAAGATAAGTATCCAGTACATTAAGGATGGTATATTTATGATTTCCCATTGCAAAATTATCTCCAAACAACTTTTCCTCATTTAGAAATAGTATCTTTTAGAGATTACACTGTATAGATTTTCGAAGATATTTTAACTTAGCTCATTTGATTCTTTTAAATCAAAGAAAGTGCAATGGATATTATGGTCCTTATTTATAGATGAATAAACTGCAACTCAGAAAGGTCATGACTTGTCTATGGTTAAATGGCTAAAAAGGGGTGGGACCAGGGCTGAACCCCATGTCCTGGATTTCTAGTCCAGTGCAGTTCCCATGGACCCTGCAGCACTCCGGGACAGGTGTGGCCCAGTCCTGGCCTTAAGGTACTCATACCCAAGGACGACTCCTCTAGGTGTTAGGCAATATGTGTCTACTTGCCCTTGCCATCCAGATTTTTTAAAAAGGGTCTCCATGAAAATATTTGTCACAACACTTAAGAGATGTCAAACTCTAGCAATCATAAAATCATAGACTTTGTGAGAATTAGTCCAATACCTTTAACTTTAGAGATTAGGAAGAGGTATCAAGTAATTCATCTAAAGCTGAAATTTAGTGATTTATCTAAAGCTATTTATCTACAGCTGAAATTTAGTGATTTATCTGAAGCTATTAGGTATAATAGCAACACTAGGATTAGAACCTATTTATATACCTGATTCAATGTTCTTTCTGTTACACTGTACGGTTTCTCAAAATACAAGTAGGCAGCTGTCTGTTACCCATAGCTGGGGCATTTCTGAAAATGGGATCTGACGTGTATTATGTATAACTTAAGAATGTCATGGCCAAGGACCCCACCAAATTCCTAATTCAAGGGACTATGGGCCAGGAGGCTAATCAGAGAGAGACGAACGATGACATACTTATCTGGCAACTTCCCAGTGAACAGAGCTGTGCTAAATGAAGCAGCCCCTGAGGGTGGACTCCTTTCACCAATATCTACTATTGTTGGAGTCACTCAGTGACTGGGACCACCTGTGTCTTAGATGACGAGGGTGCAAAGACAGATGAGAGTCTTATGGATGGGAGACGGTTATGAATCTGCCATAGCCAAGGGTGGTCTTTTTAAAAAGCAGGCTAGGTAAGCAGCTACTGAGATAACATATATAAAAAGGAGATGGTAAGTGACTACGCAAACTCTTATAAATACGGATACGGTGTTCAATTTGGTTCAACAATCATTTATTGAGTGCCAGTTATATGCCAAGCACTGTGGATTCAAAGACATGTCATACTTGTATCGTCAAGAAACTCAACAAATTCAATATTAAGGCAACACAGAAGTGGGAACTTAGGCAAGCCTGAAAGAGCCAGCAAGGGCTTTACTGAAGAGGAGACACTTGAATTGAATGTTAAGGTTTGGGTAGGAATTATCTAGGTGAAGAAGGAGCTAAATAAAGACAGAGGCATTAAATAGTGTGGAGTTCGTGCAACTGGAAGCAGTCTGACAATGCTGGGCCCCAAAGCATAAGGCAGGGAAGAATTACAGCATGAAATGAGGCCAAATCACAGGGCCTTATGCCGTGCCAGTCTTGGAGTGCCACGGAAGAAGAGATCACCCTGGGAACCAAGGCGAGGGGGAATTTGAAGTTGGGAGGCAGGATGACTGATTATAAGTTGGTTGCAGTAATCTAGATCATGAGAGCCTTTACCAAAGCATGCATAAGTAGCAATAGGAATGTGTAAGATGCATCAGATAGATGATATTCCAGAAAATGATGGGGCTATTGAATGATGTTACCTGAGGGGTGGGGGTCTCCTGATCTAAGTATTTCTGTCAGGGCCTCTCCTCACACTTGATTTTCTCACCTTCAGAAGTTCCTTCTGTAGGATCTTAAGAGTCTCCTACTAAAATGGAGTTGATCAGTGCATTTTAGTGTTGGTCAGTTAACATTAAGATGGATTATGAAAAAAAAAAAAGATGGATTATGAAATTTTACTGGGAGTAAAGGCCTTGCAGGGATGAGCAGGGTTAGTCATGAAGGGAGAGGCAAGAGACCCAAAGCAAAAACACGGGACGAAAATTCAAGCTTCTAAAAGGAGTCAAAAAACTTCATATGCCACCATTTTGGCTGGGCTGGCCCTGCTCTGCTACAAAGTCCATTTTCAGTCAGCTTGGGTGCATTATTCCAAAACTCTTCCATGTGGACACTTAAATTTACATAAGGATGATAATAATAATAATAATAATAATAATAATAATAATAATAAAAACCCTAGCAAAGCAAGAAGAACTGTGACTTATGAGCTAAGGAACACCATGCAGAAACAAGTTAACCCAGAAACTGAGCCTTAGAAAGTTACTTAGAAATCGGGTCACCTCAGATCTTTCCCCCCTTGACTATATCGGCTCCTGTATTTTCATTTCCAGTAAGTGTCATGTTTAACTTGGAACTCTAACAACAACCAAGCAAGAACCCTTACCCCATAGTTCAAAATATTATTGGGAGGATCACATAGGACAAAAAGAGGCAAAAGCTTTCGTGTGCTGTAAAATGCTAAATGAAGGCTTAAGCAGCCCCTCTGGCTCACAGGAAGGAGACAAGAGGACAGGCCACATCTCCAAGTTACAGCCCTGGCAAGCATCGCTCACCAATGTGATTATAAAATTTTACTCTTTCAGATGTTGATGAGCAGGGCCCACAGTACCTTAAATACCTTCCCTAAGGATGAAAATGAACACGCATTGTGAATTTAAAAGTAACACCTAAAAACAGACACCAATACATTTTTAACAAATGAGCTCTTTCTATAAAATCAGCCTCTATAATGAAATTCTTTTGTCACAAACACATAACAAGAGGAACTTATATATGACTAGATTATTAGAATCATATTTTATTAGGATTATTAGAATTAGGGAAGGCTTAGATCATCTCTAGAGACTGTCTTCCCAGCTTCCTCCCCTCCTCCGCCTTTCTACAACAGGAAAACTGAAGTAATTGTAGAATCCGGACTACACTACAGATTTCCTGACTCCTGATCTAAGGCTCTTTTTAAAAATGAAACATAAACATAAAGAAAAGCATAATAACAAACACCCAGATAGATTTTTTAAATATTAATATCATATGCTTTGAATCTTTTAAAAAGAGAAAACATTATGTATCAGATGATTCCCGTTCCTCTATCCCATTCCCCTCTCTCCTTCTCCAGAGGTAACCACCATAGTGAGATTGTGGGGTATCCCAGCCTTCCTGTTTGTATACACTTACCAAATAATTGTGCCTCCATAAACCATACCATGTTGCCACAGAAAGAGTTGGTCTTCACAAAAAGGAAGACTCCCTCTCTCTAGTATGCTTATATGCAGTTAAAACCTTTGGGGTTTGGCTGGATATTTCAAAAAGAAATTAGGGAAGAGCTTAAAGTGTTTTTTAATGATTGTCACAGAAAGATCGAGTGAAGTGCCTTATTATTGAAAGTGAGAAATAAGTTGGGCAAATATGATAATTTTCATATAACTTTTTAAATCCCATTCAAGTTAGTGTTTCATATTTGTGAAACCCTGGTTTATAATGGCCTAGTGTGAATGGCCTGTCAGCTAACAGTAGGGAAAGATGGATTAAGCAATTTAACTAGTAATAATAGTTTCTACTTCCGCTTCAAGGTCCAGCTCAAATGTCACATTAATGAATCTGTCCTTGATCCCATCAGAATTAATTTCTTCAACAGTCATTTACTGAATGCCAAAGCCCTGCAGATACAAAAGCAGATCAGACCCAGTTCCTGCTCTGAGCTCAGAAATAATTACAAAATAGTGTTTGATAAATGCTCTAACAGAGGCATAATGGGTTAGTGGAGTCCAACTCTTCCTGCAGCATTTGGAGAAGACTTTCCAGAGGAGGTAATATTTGAGCTGCGTCTTGGAGGATGTGTAGGAGTTCACAAAACAGAAGATGAAAAGTCATTCCAGGTAGGGAGACATTGAATGAGAGGGTATAAAGGATGGTGAGATATTAGTTTTAGAAAGACAACTAAGCATAGACGTCAGAGGTAAGTTAGAAGATTGGTAACAATTCAAGCAAAAGATGACATGATTGCAGGCATGAGGTGGGAGGGGGAAGGATTTTAACAAAATTCAGGAGATAAATTTAGCAGAATTTGATGCTTGATTGTATGGGGGAAAGAGAACATAGAGGAGTTGGAGATGACTTCCAAGGCTTGGCAAATGAGTGGGCAGTGAGGCCATTAACTAAAATAGAAAACACCATACAGAAGATAAGAGCAGACCTGAGGAGGGGGTTCAACGTTCCCTTTATGGCATTTTGAGTCAACGATGACTCTTCCATGAGGCCTTAAATGATTTCCTTTTCTAGGCCGGAAATCACCCTTTCCTCTCCATAGCCTATCATATACTTTTTTCATATCAAATTATTTAAATCCGCTGTATTTACAACTACGTCCCTACCTTAAATCATGGAGAAAGGTACTAGGTCTTGTACGTCCCTGCATTGCCCTTATCTCAGAGACTAATACACAAAAGCCTTCAGTCAAAGTTTGCATTCTTGAAAAGGCAGCTCCATTGGAATACTGGGAACTGTCAGGTAACATTAATCAAAACAATGACCAAAAGTTGAGTTAGTGACCCACATAAAATATCTCAAGTGTTTTGCCCTACAACACCTACTTTTAGCTCCCTTTGTGCTTATCTTACTTTTAAACAACTCTGCAAGATAACTGTATTCCTGTTTTCCAGGTAAAGCCACAGAAGCCCAGAGTGTCTGAATAACTTCCCTGGGGTGGCAAGGTTTGTAAAGGGCTAAACCAGGACTTGGGGCTTCTTGTTCCACCATGCTGCCGACAGTTGGGCTGATCTTGCTGTCCTAATTCTCAGCGGGCGGAAAAGAGGACCTTCTTTGGCTCCTGAGTGGGTAGCACCCTCCGGGTGGAAGGGAACTGCAAGAGGGGGCTCATCCCTATCATCTCAGCCACAGTCTCAAGCGCGCCCCTTCCAGGAAAGTGCCCATGCGGGCACACCCACTTCCGATGGCAGAGCTGAAAGAGGGCCCCAGGGTCCAAAGGGTGAGCCGCTGTGGGGACTCAGAATTCTGCAGTATTCACGAAAGCGCATTAGATCACTTGACCTTTCGTCCGCGCGGCCAGGGCTCCAACGCTGAAGCCTGGGGTGGGGGCGCGGCGAGGCAGCGGCCAGGACTCCGAGCCTGGCCCCTCGGGAGTAATGACCGCTCAGAAGTAATGGGCACTGGCAGACGGAGGGGCAGCCTCCTGCCCTCGGGACCCTGAAGCTCGTCCCGTACCTTCCTCCGCAGAACCGTGCGGCGGGCCCGCCGGCTGGCTGCCCCCCCCCCTGCGGACCCTGACCGAAGCCGCGGCGGAAGAGGCCCTGCCCACGGTTTGTGGCGGGAACTGCTCCGCCGGGGTGCGAGACGGCGGAAGCGGCGCGCGGCGGGCCAGCCCTGACCTCAGGCCCGCCCTGCCGCAGCCTCCCTCTCCGCCTCGGCAGGTTGTCTGTTCCGCCCCGACACTTCGGGGCAGGTGAGAAGTGGAACCTGAAAGCGAGCGAGAACGAGGAGGCCAGAGAACGGGCCTGGGAACTCGCACTTAGACGACAGGAGGGCACAGCCCCGACCCGCCGCGAGCGGCTGAGGCTGCAGGGCTCGGAGCTGCCCCGCGGCGGAGGAGGCGTGTCCCGGCGGAGGAGGCGTGTCCCGGCGCGTGCGGGGGGCGGGGCGGGGCGGGGCGGGGCGGGACCACCCGCGAAGCCCTGGAGCGCGATTATCCGCGCGCTGCGGGCGCGCGAGGAGGGGGCGTGTCCTCGTGGGCGCCCACCGAGGGCAGGAGGCTGGGCGAGGAGAGGGGCGGGCGGGCGCGTGCGCGGGCCCGGCTCTCTCCTCTTCCTTCTCCTCCTTCTGGAGGGTAAAGGGCGCGTTGTTTGGGTCTGGACAGTGACGCTTGCGGACTCCAACCAACAATGGCGGGAGCTGAATGGGAGTCGCTGGAGCAGTGTTTGGAGAAGCACCTGCCGCCCTCAGACTTGCGGGAGGTGAAACGCATTCTCTATGGCAAGGAGACCAGGTCTGCCGCCCAGAGCCTGGGGATAGGGGTACCTGGGGGCCAGTGAGTATGGGTCCGAGGGTCCAGGGACAGTGCTTCAGGAGCTGAAGGACGTGAGGGGCCATGATGAAGTCTTGAAGTAGCTGAGTAGAGACCTAAGAAGTGTGGTTCTGAGGCGCTCAGGGGTCGCCCAACTTTTACAAGCCACTTCTCCCCCAGTGGCCTGGAACCGGAGGAGAAAGGACGGGTATTTTACTCCCTGAGGCTTTCTTCGTGGCCACCTAATTCTTCTTGCCCGCTTCCAGCGACCAGCACCCTCCCCCGATCCAGGCCTGTACTCTGGGTGTCTTGTCTAGGTCAGTGCCTCCAGCCAGAGCTCCCTCCAGCCCCCAGGTCAACGGGTTGTCCAGCCCCAGCCCCTGTTTCCTGTAGTGACCCGGCCTCTGGCGGACCGTTGGAGGTAGAGGCCTGCAGAAGCTGATTGGCCAAGGAACCTTTCCCACTTGGCAAAACATAGAAGTTCGTTACCACACTCAGTGCAAATGTTTTCCCACTCCCAGCCAGTCCTGTGCATCACTAGGCTTTCTGAGGGCAGTGCTCTGCTGGACACTGGGTGTACAAAGCTGGAAGGCACTCCCCTTTCCACTCTGGTTTCTCTTCAGTCCACTTTTCTCAAAGCAACCCGAAGACATAAATCATATCCTGTTGCTCCTTTGCTTAAAGGTCTGTAAGGAATTTCTATGGCTCTTTGAATGAAATCAAAACTCTGACCCCATGCAGCTCCTGACTAAATATTCTTCCGTTTCCTTGCCAATTGGCGGGCTCTCTGACCTTGGCAGTGATCTTGAGGCAAGGACCTGGTCAGCTCACCTGGAAACTTAAGGGTGTTGATTGGATCAGTGGTTTCCAGCCTCCAGCTGCTGTGTAGTTAGTTACTGCAGGAAGGTCCTCAAATCCAAAGGTGTTTTCACAGCTAGTGGATGATAAAGGTAGAACAACTGCCTTTGGGGGTGGGAGTGTTACAGAACTTGGTGAGAAAGGGTTCTTCATGCCTGAAAGGGTTCTTCATGCCCGAAGAGGAATATTGGGACAGGATGACCTTCAAGGCCCCTCCAGTGTGCTTTCGCTGGAATACCACTTTCCACTGAACCTGTCAAGGCTCATCATAGAGGAAGCCCCTCAGAGTTGAGGCTCCCAAAAAAGGTGTCAAGAAGGTGTCTGAAAGCAAGGAGTGTCTCAGGCTACAGTTCTAGAGATGAGAATAGGTTTAAGGGTGAGATGGGCATGTTCTCCTGGGAAAAAGACGGAGAGAACTCATGGGTGTCAGGGAGTGCAAAGCAGGAAAAGAGAAATGTTTCCTACATAGTAGGTGATTGGCTGGGGCGCATTCTAGAAATCAGGGTAAGAAATGCCTTACAAGGGCTTTCCATGAGCATTTGGATTGTTCCAGAGTGGCGAGGGATTATAATGGGTGGTAAAATGGGAGCCACAGTCCGTTGACCAATGACTGCCAGGCGTCATCCTGGGGCTTGGCTCTCAATAACTAAGTAAGTGGCTCTCCTTTTCCTCTCTTTTTCCTATTTCTGTTTCTTGGTCTGTTGCATTCAGCACTGAACCCATCCAAGCTTTACCTCTAGGGCATCCACCTTTGTACTTGCTCAGTTTTTGCAATTGGGTGGGATTTGGCTACGAACAGGATTGCAAACTAAAGCAGGAAATTAATCATTTAAAAACTCTTCTCCCACGTAAACTCCTGTTCACTCCTCACAGCCTGACTCGGACATGGCCTCCTCTGTGAAGGCCTGGAGGAGCCTGAATCCTCAGCCCCTTCTCTGGACTTCCTCTGTGCTCCACATAAGACCACCTTCTCTCCCAGTGACATGCTGCCCAATGCAAAGATGATGCTTAGTAAATGTTTGCTAAGTGATGAGCCAAATGGGCCTTTGCCTGTGCCAGACAGATGAAATCCCCAAAGAACGTCGACTCTCAATTTTAAGACAGCCAGAACCAAGAAGCATTTATCCATTCAACACACATTTATTGAGCATTTATTTTTGTCTTAGGCACTAGGGATACAAGGATGAGTAAGCCATGGTTCCAGCCTCAAGGGGCTTTCTTTTAATGGTTGTCCTACATTGTGAGAGAAGGCTGCAGAGAGAGCTGGAGAGTCTACATGTATAGAGTTAGGGCAGGTCTTAACGGCTTCCCAGAGGTGCCATGCTTGAGAAGCATCCTGAAGGAGATGGAGGAGTTGGTTTGGAGACAGAAAGGGATCAGGTACTCCAGCCAAGGCCCAGACCCAGGGGACATGTCCATTCGGGGATTGTGGTGTAGAGTGCTAGAGAGGAGGTAGCAGTAGCCGGGGTGGGGCCTGGGGCTCTATATGTCATGCTGAGGCAGTGGGACTTGTCCTGATGGTGGTGGAAGCCTTCTAAGAATTTGAAAAGGGCAGGTGAAAGATGAGGAGGCCTAAGGCAAACAGTGCCTGGGTGGAGAGGAGGAATGGTGCCAGAGGTCTCAGGGAGGTCACTGAGTGTGGATAGCAGGTCTGGGGGAGGAGGCAAGGATACGTCTGCTTGGACCCTCAGGTGGCTGATGGATTCATCTGATGAGGAGCAGCTTGGGAAAAGGCTGGTGAATTGAGTTGTTTAGCTTCCTAGGACTGCTGTAACAAATTATCACAAACTGGTGGCTTAAACCAAAAGAAACTTGTTCTCACAGTTCTGAAGACCAAAAGTACAAAATCAAGGTGCCACAGAACCACACTCCTCCAGAGGCTCTGAGGGAGAATCCTTCCCTGCCTTTTCTAGCTTCTGGTGGCTTCTGGCATTCCTTGGCCTGTGGCAGCATCACTCCAATCTCTGCCTCTCTTCACATCCTCTGGGCATCTCTTTTAAGAACACTTGTCACTGGATTTAGGGCTCAGCCAGATAATCCAGGAGAGTCTTATCTTGAGATCCTTAATTACAATGCAAAGATCCTTTGTCCAAATAAGGTCCCCTTCACAGGTTTTCAATATTAGGATGTGGACATGCCTTTTGGGGTGTGCCACAGTTCAACCAAGCACCGAGACCATGAGGAGATGGCCTCAGAGAGGAGGTGGGTTTGGGGTTGTCCTAGAGAGGGTCATTCCAGGTGGAGGAGGAGAGGGATTCTGGAGAACCCGATGTTAAAGGAGTCAGAGGAAGCAGAGACTTTTGGCGCCTCTAGAGGTGACGATGCGGTGATGGGAGACCCTAGGATGGTGATCAAGGACCCTGAGCCGGACAAGGACAGTGTCGGGGGACATCAGCAGGTCTAGCAGGATGCAGACAGCAGGGAGTCTGCTGGCTGTAGCAACCAGAAGGCTGGTAGCCCAAGGTGGGAAGTGGTGGCCGGGAACAGGGGGTGTGGCAGGTAAGGATTGTGGGAAAGCTTCCTCTGGAGGGGTGGGGGAGGGGGAGAGAGCATGTGAGGTAATAAGGGGAACCTACGTAGAGCGTACTCTGCACCCCCCTTTTTTTCCCTATTTTTTAATGGGAGAGACACAATCACCTGTCGTGGTGAGTATGGTAGGCCTGTAGGAGACAGACAGGGATGTCCAAGCCATGTGTATTGTTAAGTGAAAAAGGCAAGTGGGAAAGCAGACTATACAGACTGATGCTATTGTATTTGTAACACACGTATAGACAAATATTGGAAAGATACGTAAAACATTGTTAAGAGGGGTCCTCTCTGAATTTCAAGGCTGAGGCTAAGGGGTGGGATGGAAAGGTGAACTCACTACCTTTTTCCACTGTTTGATTTCCCCCCCCATGAATATGTGTTTCTTTTGTTACAAAGCTCTAGTTTAATTATTTAAAACGCTGATGGTAAAGAGCCATTAGAGGGGGAAAGATGACTTTCTAGAAGTGAGAGGTTGCCGAGGAGGCAGGAGCTGGTTTCCCTTAGGCGAGTCCTGCCTTGACCCTGTGTGGAGAGGTGGGGGCCCAGGGGAAGGGCCGGGAGGGTGTGTTGGGGCCAGTACAGGAAGTGATGGGCTTTCCTCCTTGAAGTTAGAGGTGAGGCCATGAGGCCTTAGTCGGAGGAGAGGGACCAAGGGAGGGTCATGGCCAGCACGGATCTGCCACCTGCTATGTGAGGTTGTGGCTCATTTGCTGGTCTCTGCCCCTCCTGGGCCACGGCTGATCTGTACCCCACACATCCCCAAGCCAAGCCTTTGGTGGGCACAGCACATGTTTATGGAATGGGGCTCAAGGGTTAATTGGGTCCTCCAGGACTTGGCGATGGATCCCCTGGATAACAGCAGGATGGGGAAACCTTACAGTTGGGGATGCTGAAGAGAGGTAGAGCCCTGCAAGTGGACAGGCCTGGCCTGTATCACCTCGAGTCTAGGAGAAAGAGTGTCTGTGGGGAGCTGGGTAGAGGGATGGAGGCAGCACTCAGAAAAGATGACGAGGAGGCAGGAAGGTTGTGCATCGTGGGATAATGAGGCTGATGGTGGTGGCAAGATGGGGAGAGTAGACAGCAGTCGGCAGTGGGTGGGGAGAGATGACCAGAGGCTGAGGGACATCATCCAGGTGGTGGGTATAGCTGAGCTTGCAAATTTAAGACAAGACCTCATCCACCTGTTATCTTCCTGGGGTGAGACCACAGGCCAAGGATGGGGCTGCCAGGATCTCTCCCAAAGGGTGGTCCAGTTCCCCAGCCCATGGGCCTAAGGGGAAACAGACACACCCTTCTTCTTCTCCTGTCCACCACTTGTCCTGGGGCTGAGGTCTGCCAGGATGGGGGGCCCTCCACGTGGGGGCAGGAGGACTGTCTCTGAAGCAGTCACGGCAAAGGGAGGCGTGGTGTGGGCACTGCTGTTATTTCTAACCTGCTGAAGCAAACGGAACACTGATGAGTTGAAAAGCAGGCTGATTGTCAGGGGTGGAACCCAACTCAGAGCTGTCAAGGCCATCACATGGAAACTGCCTGGCAGGGGGCGGTGACAGGGGGCTTGGGCTGACAGGGCTGTGATTTTGAAAGAAACATCTTTAAGAAAGTGACTTAAAGTGGGAGGGAAATATTATTATTAGATAATGGTTGTCAGGTTATTTTTTGATGTGTTCTCTAGGTATTTCATAACCATCTCATCCCTAGATGCTAAGGCCTTCTTGGCCAGGGGCCAAGCCTCGTGCCCTATGGGTTTCACCTCAGCACCGGGCATGCAGCGGGCATCAGAAGGTGTTTGCCATTTGGCCAATGGTCACTTCAGTGGGAGGTTTTATAAGTAATCCACTTGCCTTTGTTAATAAACTACAAACCAGGATGAGAGCTTGGACTTTGGTCTGGACACTTGTATGTCCACCCAGCACGGGGCAAGGAACTGCCGCCACCCCCCACCCCCACCCCTCTCCCCTGACAGGAGCAGCAGCAGGTCCCCACCAGAGACTTGTAATCCTCGGTGGTGAAGGGCCACAGGGCGCTCGGTAATATTACGGTCCTGGCCTCTCCAGCCAGTGGTCTCTTGAGCCTGGTTCTCAATGTCCGACCGTCTTATCCCAGCCTGCTCTACTCCCCCAGGCTCAGCAGAGCCCTCTGATTCTAGTCCACAGACATTTTGGGGAATCCATTCCCTCACTTCTGTGTTGACTGCTGAGACTTTAATCCCCTCTCTGACTTTAGCATCTCTAAAACATCAACTCTTTACGGGTGGCCCTGCCGCCCACACCCCGCCCTGCTCCCTCCGTTGGCCAGGCCTGACCACTGCCGCTGTCCTGCTGAAGTCTTCCCGGTAGCCATCAGGTGACGTCCACACTCGGTGTGGGGTATGGTGTCCGTCCCGGCCAGCCAGGCCCTCCCTCTCCGCCAGGCCCTGCTCCACCTCTCCACGCGTGTGCTCTGGCACTGGACTGCTCTGTCTGCCTTCTGCCAGGACGCACCACCTCTTCTCTGCTGGATGCATGACTGTGGGGTTGGGGGAATTTTAAATGCAGCACACCTCATACAAATCATCTCCCCTCTTCTTTCCTGCCCATTTAGGAAGCTCGACCTGCCCAGCAGGGCTTTTGAATCCGCCTCCGAAGGGGACTTTGAGCTGCAGGGATATGCCTTCGAGGCCGCAGAGGAGCAGCTGAGGCGCCCTCGGATCGTGCGTGTTGGGCTTGTTCAGAACAGAACCCCCCTTCCTGTGGATGCCCCTGTGGCGAAACAGGTGTGGCCTCTTTATGTATTAATAATACATCATCATAATAACGTGTATTATTATATACATAATAATATTTATGTATTAGACCATAAATACATACTCGGCAGTGGGCCGTGGCCTGCTCTGTGTTTTGAACACATCCACAGTGAGCTGGCCACTCTCTCTGGGTCGGCAGGCACACTGAGTGGTCAAATGGGCGCCCAAACACTTCTGCGCTGGCCGCCCCCTTCCCTCCAGCCCGTGTCCGCTCTGGCTCTTTCTCTTCTGACTCGCCCCCTTTGCCTGCCTTCCTCTCACTCCTCACTGTTCTTTCCACCTACCCCTCTGCTTCTTCTCCTGCGATTGGTCCATTGTTCCTTTTGCAATTGGGATGGTGCCCTTTTGGCTGGCTCGGCTCTCTCCATGGAACTCTGCCTCTCAGTCTCCTGCCAAAAGGCCACCTGTCAGCACACACCAGGCAGGACCCGTCCGTTTGTCCATGTGTTTCTTTGCCTTGTTCCTACGGGCGGGACTCACTGTACCCAGATGTCTGTCAGCTGATGGGGCCTGCAGGGTTGCGGGAATAGGATAGGCATTCACTTATGACCTTACAGCTAATATCAACGTGACAGCATCTTGTATTTCCCTAAAGAAACATGTTGTCACAGACACTGGCAGTTTGTTATATACACTTCTTCACAGCTTTCCTCCAGCTGCTCAAACTTTCTAAGCTTTCTCTACAGAGGTGTCCTCCTGATACAGTGTGCTTGAGAATTCTTAGGGATTCTCGAGAAACCTAAGGTCAGTTGGATTCCAGGTCGGATTCTGCATTGTTTTTCACATTGGTCCTTCCTCTGCTTTTGTTGGATTAAAAGATTTCTGGTTCTCAGTTCACTTTTTGTCTCTGGATTAGTTAATTGTGAAATGTCTCCTCAACCATCCCAGATTGTCAGGTCATCAAGGGCAGGGGTGCTGTTCTCACCCCCACAGCTCCTAGAAGCATGCTTTGCATGCTGTCACCCCCAGCAAACCTCCGTGGAGCCCTCGTGTGCGCAGTCTTGCAGGGGAGAGACAGAGCATTGAAAAGAGCGTGCTTTCCGGGTTTTCAACCTGGTCTCTCTGATCTTTCTTTGAACAAACACTTCTGAATTTCTCCTGGGAGCCAGCTGTTGTCCTGAGGACACAGAGAAGATGAGGACACGTTCCCCTTGCCCCCAAGGAGCTCAGGGGGTCATGGGAGTGACAGTGGAGAAACGTGACAGCACAATGAGAACAGCACCACTGTAGGGGCACACTTAGGCTGGGGAGCACAGAGGTACCTCAATACTCCTGGGAGAGTCTCCCCTCTGTGGGTGACACATGACGTGGATAATACTTCCAGGAAGGACAGAGTGGGGGAAGGAGTCACGTTCCTGGCCAAGGGCATAGCTGGGAAAGGTAAGTCATTCCACACTAAGATACACATAGGAAAACAGAAGTGGCAGGACAAGGCATCCCCAAAGCCTTGAATGCAGCATGGTGGAAAGGGGACTGTCCTGGGGCGAGGGGACAGCTCACCCAGGGGATGGTCCTGGTGTTCATGGGCCCACTGGGTGTGGGCCTCTCTGGCAGTAAGCAGCTCACATCCTATGACTCCTCTTAGCAATCCCATGAGGTAGGCAGTGTTCTCCCATTCTCCGGGCAAGGAAACTGAGGCTCAGAAAGGTAGTGTTGTGTGTGGGGACCCCAGAGCCTCTGCAGTAACCCCTTATGTTGCAGATTTTGGACCTGATGACAGTATGAAATATCAGAACCTCCCCACCCAGCTCATCTTCTAGCAGCTGGCGGGGTGAGGGGTTGTTCCACATGTTTGGGATGCGTTCTAAAACTGGTCTCAACCAATAGAACTAATGGGTTCTAATCCTCGACTTTTAAATTGCCAGGTCTCTGCCCTTCACAGACGCATAGAGGCCATCGTAGAGGTGGCGGCAATGTGTGGAGTCAACATCATCTGTTTCCAGGAAGCGTGGAGTAAGTCTCTCTTGGGGTGCTTTCTCTGCCACCCTTAAACAAGAGTGTGTTATTGTCACGTTGCCAAGAGTGTCTACTACCCAATTAAAAAAAAAATCTCTTTTCTCATCCATACAAAGCTTCTTTGTCAACAACAGCAGAAACCGAGGAACCCCAGGCTCCCTCCCGCACACACGCGCCGCCCAGCCTGCCGTCTGGTCCTATCAGTTCCTCCCCCCCACATCATTCTGAATCCTTTCACTCCTTCCTCCCCACCTCCTTACCTGTCCCAGGCACCATCATCTCTCACCCTGACTTCTGTAACCATCTCTAGCTGGTCTCCTGGGGCCCTCTCCTCTGGCCCCTTCTAACTGGCTCTCCACACCTTCTAGGAAAGATCTTTTCAAAACATAACTCTACGCTGCTTAGTCTTTTCCTTCCTCCACCTCTGGAGCCTCCTCTCTGCTTGGCTCTGCCCTGACCTCCCAGATCGGTCACTCCCAGATCTCCCTCCTCCCAGGCCATTGCATCAGCGGTTCCCTCCTCTTGCCTAGTGAACCCTGCTCAACCTTCAGCTCTCAGCTCAGAGCCCACCTCCTTATCTAAAGCTGTGTCCCTGTTATGTACCTCTGCGGCCACGTAGCTTTTCTTTATTTCATCTTTATTTTTATCAAAGTCATACATGTTCATCATTTAGAGTCAAATGGGTCTACAAAGTCTGTTATCAAAAAAAAAAAGAATGACTATCCTTTTCCTCAGAGGTAGCTCCTTTCAACTCTTAGCTGGTCCCTTTGGACTGTACCTTTGTGTTGCTGCTTCCTAATTTTTCAATTTTGAATCATCTATTGATTTCTTACTATGGAAGAAGACCGTGTTAGTCTTTTCCCTCTTTCTGCCCCCTTGACACACATGGATCCTTCCTAGTTTATCCCTTGTCCATCCTCTGCCAAACCGTTTTGTAAACTTTGATTTCTTTCCATGAACAGCTTTCTGTTTTCCCTGGAGTTTGTTTTGTATTCAGCATACTTACTACAAATGCTACTCCCAAATTTCTGCCAGTTTCCTAAATCCCCTTAAAAGGTTTAGGCACATGAAGCAGTCTGTTGGTTTCACATCCTTGAAGGAATGTGTTCCACAGCCTTCTGACTGCTTTTTATCTGAATTGGTTGCCCCCTCTGCTGGCTGCACAGCTGTCATCTTGGGATTTCCCATCACTGTCATCCTGGGGAGCCCCTTTATCTTGTTCTTGTGGTCTCCCATCCCACATCTTCCTCTTTTTCGGTTTACTCCCTCATTTTGGTTGAGTACAGTTAACCCTTGAATAACATGGGTTTGAACTGTACAGGTTCACTTACACATGGACTTTTTCTTTCATCTTATAAACAGACAATGTAAACTTATAGTTTCAATAAATATAGTACAGTACTGTAAATATATTTTTTCATCCGTCTGATTTTCTTTTTTTTTTTTTAAAGATTTTATTTATTGGGGAAGGGGAACAGGACTTTATTGGGGAACAATGGTCAAATTGTTGTCCTTTCAATCTTAGTTGTGGGGGGTTCTGTTCAGCTTCAAGTTGTTGTTCTTTCAGTCTTAGTTGTGGAGGGCGCAGCTCAGCTCCAGGTCCAGTTGCCGTTGCTAGTTGCAGGGGGCACAGCCCACCATCCCTTGCGGGAGTCGAACCGGCAACCATGTGGTTGAGAGAACAGGCTCCAACCAACTGAGCCATCCGGGAGCTCAGCGGCAGCTCAGCTCAAGGTGCCGTGTTCAATTTTAGTTGCAGGGGGCGCTGCCCACCATCCCTTGCGGGAGTCGAGGAATTGAACTGGCAACCTTGTGGTTGAGAGCCCGCGCTCCAACCAACTGAGCCATCCGGGAGGCAGCTCAGCTCAAGGTGCCGTGTTCAATCTTAGTTGCAGGGGGCAGAGCCCACCATCCCTTGCGGGACTCGAGGAATTGAACTGGCAACCTTGTGGTTGAGAGCCCACTGGCCCATGTGGGAATCGAACCGGCAGCCTTCGGAGTTAGGAGCACGGAGCTCTAACCGCCTGAGCCACCGGGCCGGCCCCGTCTGATTTTCTTAATAGCAGTTTCTTTTCTCTAGCTTACTTTATTGTAAGAATACAGTAGATAATGCATATAACCTACAAAATATGTGTTACCAGTCAAGAATAGGCTATTAATAGTTAAATCTTGGGGGAGTCAAAAGTTATAAAGAGGGCTGCTGGTTAGCTCAGTTGGTTAGAGTGTGTGCTCTTGACAACAAGGTTGCTAGTTCGATTCCCACATGCACTAGTGAGCTGCGCCCTCCACAGCTAGATTGAAGACAACGACTTCAGCTGAGCTGCCACTGAGCTGCTGATGGGCAGCCAGATGGCTCAGTTAGAGTGCGTGCTCATAACAACAAGATTGCCGGTTCAATTCCCACATGGGGTGGTGGGCTGTGCCCCTTGCAACTAAGATTGAAAACAGCGACTGGGCTTGGAGTTCAGCTGCAGCCTCCACAACTAGATTGAAGGACAACAGCTTGACTTGGATGGGTCCTGGAAAAAACACACTGTTACCCAATAAAATTTTTTTAAAAAATCCTTCTTAAAAAAAAAAAAAGAAAAGTTATACACAGATTTTCACCTGCACAAGGGGTTGGTGCTCCTAACCCCTATGTTGCTCAAGGATCAACTGTAGTTCCCTGAGAAAGAACACATAGGAAGTAAACTTTTGGGGATCTTGCATATCTGAAAATATACTCCTCCTACAACTTACTTGATAGTTTGGTTGGGTATAGAATTCTAGATAAGAAATAATTTTCCTTCAGAAGTTTAAACACCTTGCTCCATTGTCTTCTGGCTTCGGATGTTGTTGACTAGTCTAAAGCCATTTTGATTTATGACCCCATTGTTTATGACCTGTTTATTTTTCTCTGGAAGTTTGTAGGACCTTTTCTTTTTCTCTAATACTTTGAAATTTCATAATGATGTGAGATACTGTGTATCTATTTTATTCCATTATTCTAAGCACTCAGTGGGTTCTTTTAGTCTAGAAACTTGGGTCCTTCAGACCTAGGAAATTTTCTTATTTGTTTCGGTAGTGATTTTCTCCCCTCTTTTTTTTTTTCCTCCTCTTCCTTATATCCTACTATTAGGATATTGGAACCCTGGGCTAGGTCCCTACTTTTTTTTAATGTAGTTCCCCCTATTTTTCAACTCTGCCTTTTAATTTTTTCACTTTTCTGGTAGATTTTACCTACTTTGTCACTCATCCTTCTATTCTGTCTTTCGTTTCTGCTCTCATATTTTGAATTTATTAGAGTTATTTTTGTCTGAAAGTTCCTGTTTTATCACATCCTGTTTTAATTTTATAGTTGCAGTATCTTCTCTTGTCTCTGAAAATAGTAAGTAGTAATTTATTTTTCTCCCTGCATGGTCCCTACTTACTCCAATTAGTCAGTCTCTCTCTCTCTCTCTCTCTCTCTCTCTCTGTCTCTCTGTCTCTCTCTCTCTGTCTCTCTCTCTCTCTCTCTCTCTCTCTCTCTCTTTAAGAATTGGGGATGGATTAAAAAGCTGTTGCAATATCTGAGTTTTGGGGAGGGGTTCCTCCACTGAGCTTCATGATAGGATGACTTGATTTAGTTATTTGTCCCATAATCCCCCATGAAACTGTCTTTGGGTCATTCTTTTCAGAATGGTCAGATTTGCCAAAGAAGATTCTTCTGATCTCTTGCCAAGAAGAGAAAGAGAACAGGGGTCCAGTATGCTAATGTTTACTTAATCCATCTGTTTTGGACCTTTATCTGTCCTTGTTTCCCCAAGGCCAGAGACCTTCTGTTTAACTGTCTGGAGAATGAGCCTCTAGCTTCTAATGGGGTGGGAGGGTCTGTCCCAGCCTCTTACAGTGGAGGAGAGTTCTGGGCTTCTCACTGTGTCTTAAACAGACTTTTGACCAATGCTTCTTGTTTGTCACACCTTCCTGCTTCTCCATCTTCAGATCTACGTGATGCCTCTGGCTCCTGAATTCTTGAGGTGTCTTTGGTGGAAAGTGGGGTGCTTCCTGGCCTCCTCTACTGCTGGGGGGACTCAGTTTTCTCAATCCTCTGAGATATCTATATGCATCCCTCGGCTCTCCAGCCTCCTATGTGTTGCTGCTGTTGTCCCTCTCTCAGTGCCCCATCCTTGTGGGTGTTTACCTTTGCATAAAAATCCCTTTACTGTCATGTTACTGGGGTTTCAGGAAAGAGAAAAGGTGTGAGGCCAATCTGCCATCTGCTCCCAGAAGTTCATCTCATTTTTCACATTTCTTGTTACATGTGTACTTCTACTCTTGTTTGTATGACATTTGATTTTTCTGTCTTTTCCATTAGGCCGTAAGCTCCCCGAAGCCAGTGACTGGGTGTTTGTTTATTATTCCCATCCTAATACCCACCCCTATTTTTTAACATTAAAAATAAATTTAATTTATAAAATATACATAACATAGTATTTATCACTTTAACCATTGACAAATGTACAATTCAGTGACATTAAAGTTGTGTAACTATCACCACTATCAATTCCCAAAACTTTTTCATCATCTTCAACAAAAATTCTGTTCTCATTTAATAATAATTCCCCTTCCTCCCCCACCCCTGATAACCTCTATTCTACTAAGAATTTGACTACTCTAAGTACCTCCTATAAGTGGAATCATACAGTATTTGTCCTTTTGTGTCTGACTTATTTCACTTACCATCATGTTTTCAAGGTCCGTCCATGTGGTTGCATGTGTCAGAATTTCATTCCTTTTTATGGTTGCGTAATATTTTATTGTATGGCTATATCACATGTTCTTTATTCATTCCCCAATCCCCATTTTATTTTTAGTGACTTGAACAATTTCTGGTACATGATAGACACTAAAAAAATATTTGTTGGATGGCTTCACCCACTTCTTCCCTTTTTTGGTCTGGAACACTCCCACTCAACCATCAAGACCTAGCACAAACACCTCCTCCTGTGAGGGCCCTGGGGATTCCCCTACACAAAACTGAGCACTCTATGATGTCATGCAGCCACACCAGGTTATAATTCAGCTCCTCATCTAAGCTGGCAGCTCCTGAGGGCAAAGCTAAGTCTAGGTTTATGCGGAGTAAACCTAGGGAGTGTTGGTTCAATGAATGGGAAACTCCCGTCCTCCCTAATTTGAAACTAGTTGGGACTTTGCAGCCAACCTCCCCCAACCTCCATCCCTCATCCTTTTTTTGAAAGTTTGTTTACATTACAGTGGTTGTATGGGGGGGGGGGAGCCATTAAAATGGAAATAGAGAAATTTGGAGAGCTTAGCAACCTGAAATGAAATCAGAAAGGGAGGTTTTATTCTCTTGGGGCATTTGAGTCTCTCCTAATGCTCTGAAAGCTGAGAATAAATGGTCATTAAGGATTGCTTTTGTTATCAACAGCTTTTTTTTGTGGCTTCCTTAAAACAGTTCATCCCTCTTCACTGAAGAGGAGCCTGGGGAGTCTTGAGCCTGGTGCCAAGGCCCCTGGGGCTATTGTTGGCAGAGCCTGGTGCTCACTTAGGTGCCTCCTTGGGCCACCACCCCTGCAGCCAAGATGGTGGTGGTGCCACTGGTGCCATCTTAGTTCTAGACTTCTTGGGACTGGAAGGAATTGGGAAGTTAATACTTCTATTTCTACTCTGTGAAGTGAGGAGAGGCAGGGATATCAGGTATTATCATACCAGGCGCTGTGCTGGGTATATGGCCTGTGTTTGGGAAAAGTTGGCTACAATGATTACCCCCAAACAAGGTCGTAACTAGTTAAAGCACTCGCGAGTCACATCACACAGCTTCTCATACCACCTCCGCCCCCACCGACAGCTTATTCAGTTCAGGGTGACCAGAACAACAGCAAGCATCTGGAAACTTCCGTTAGGCTAATCCTCCTGAAAGAAATGGACTTGGAATACTATTCTGCCATAAGAAAAGATGAAATAGTACCATTTGAGACAACATGGATGGATCTTGAGATTATAATGCTAAGCGAAATAAGTCAGACAGAAAAAGTAGAGAACCATATGACTTCACTGATATGTAGTATGTAAAACTGAAAAGAACAAAAGAACAAGACAAACAAATGAAGGAACAAACTCATAGGCATAGACAATAGTTTTGTGGTTACCACAGGTTAACGGGGGAAGGGGGTGGTAGATGAGGGTAAAGGGGATCAAATATACTGTGATGGAAAGAGAACTGACTCTGGGTGGTGAACACACAATGTGATATATAGATGATATACTACATAATTGTACACATGAAATTATGTAACTTTATTAACAATTGTCACCCCAATAAACTTTAATTTAAAAAAAAAGGAAAGAAAGAAATGGACTTGGGTGATTAGGAAGAGGAAAATCTAAAGAGCATACAGAATCGGTCCAAAGAATTCAATATTCCAAAAAGAAAAATACAAACAGTTCAGTAGGAAATGGGCAAAGGGTACTAAAAAGATGGCCTAGAGGACGAACCCAGAAGGCCAGTGACCACCTGGCAAGGAGTTCCTCCTCACTAGTGATAAGGGAAATGGACATTTAATTGTGGTGAGATTCCAGTTCATGCCATCAGACTGGCAGATATTAAAAAGTGTGGCTGAGGCTGTGGAGTGATGGAATATACACAACCAGAGGCCCCTGGCGCCCACCTCCATCACAGTCCCTTCCCTCTCCTGCACAGGAAACTGCCATTTTGAACCTAGTATACATGGTGTTCTTTGAAATATATATATATATATCCAGTTTGGGAAAAAAGCAAACAAAAATTAATGAGTTTAATGAAATTTCCTATTGAATTAGCCCCTTGGTGTCATCTAGTCAGAGATCATAGGACAGGAATACAATCATGCACCACATAATGACGTTTCTGTCAATGGCAGACCATTTATACAACAGTGGTCCCATAAGACAATGGAGCTGAAAAATTCCTATGGTCTAGTGACACGACAGCCATCGTAACATTGTAGCGCAACACATTAGTCACATGTTTGTGGTGATGCTGCTGTCGTATAAAAGTATAACAATACAATTATGTACAGTACATACTCATAATACTTGATAATAAATGACTCTGTGACTAGGTTATGTATTTACTATACTTTTTACTGTTAATTTTAGCGTATACTCTTTCTACTTATTGAGAAACAGTTTGCTGTAAACAGTATGCAGTGTTAGGTCAGCAATAGCCTCATACATCTGTTTACTGTATCTCTTTACTGCATCATTTTCTGTCTTTTTTTTTTAATTAAAGTTTATTGGGGTGACAATTGTTAGTAAAATTCCATAGATTCCAGGTGTACAATTCTGTATTACATCATCTATATAGCACATTGTGTGTTCACCACCCAGAGTCAGTTCTCCTTCCATCTCCATATATTTGATCCCTTTTAGCCTCATCTCCCACCCCTCCCCACTCCCTCTTGTAACCACTAAATGCATCATTTTCTCTTGTGCTGGATTTGATCTCATGTTGTTTTGTACAGTACCAAGCTGTACAGCTTTGTAGCCTAGGGGCAGTAGGCTGTGCCATGCAGCCTAGGTGTGTAGTAGCCATCTAGGTTTGTGTAAGTGCACTCTGTGATGCTTGCATAACGGCCCAAGCCATGATGACGCGTTTCTCAGTGTGTATCCTCATCATGAAGCTGCGTGTTACTGTAATGCATTTATCCTGGGGGCTGCTCAACCCATCAAGTGGTCCCCAAACTTCCTATGGGGTCATTAAGTGAGTGGGTTTTCTTGTTCCTGAAGAAGCCTCCGTCCCTGGAGGAGGTGACACTCCTCAGGTCCCAGCGCCATCCTCAGTGGCCCTCAGATACTTCCCCTGAGGAGTCTTTTTTTTTTTTTTTACCTGAGGAGTCTTGACTCTGCTCTTACCAACCTGCAGATTGGCAGCAGCTTGGGATCTGCTGGTTGGGAACAGTTTGGGGCTGTACCTTTCGCAAAAGTTAAAAAAAAAAAGTATATATATTATATTATATTATATTATATTATATTATATTATATTATATTATATTATATTATATTATATTATGGGGAAAAACACACATAACACTATTTTAGCTATTTTTAAGCGTATAGTTCTGTGGCATTATGTTCACATTGTTGTGCAACCATCACCACCATCCATCTCCAGAACTGTTTCATCGTTCCCCGCTGAAGCTCTGTCCCCATTAAACAACTCTCCATTCTCCCCTCCCCCTAGTCTCTGGCAACCAGTATTCTCCTTTCTGTCTCTGTGAATTTGCCTATTCTAGGTACCTCATATAAGTGGAATCATACAGCACTTGTCCTTTTATGGCTGTTTTATTTCACTTAGCATAATGTCTTCAAGGGTCACCCATATTGTAGCATGTGTCAGAATGTCCTGCCTTTTTTAAGGTTGAATAATATTCCACTGTATGCATGCACCCCATTTTGTTTATCCCTGCTGCATCCATCAGTGGACACTTGGGTTACTTTCATCTTTCAGCTCTTGTAAATAATGCTGCTGTGAACATGGGTACGCCAATATCTGTTCAAGTCTGTGCGGTCGTTGTTTTTTAAGCCTGGAGGAAAGACATTTGGCCTAGCCCCTTGTTTTGCTATGAAGCCTGAAAGGGTAAGGTCTTCTCAGTGTCCACAGCCAGGGATGGGACTTGAAAGCCAGCCCGAGGCCCTTGGGGTCGTGTGCTCTTGTGGGGACCCTCCGTCACCAGGTCGTGAGCGTTGCACATAATTCTGACCTTTCTTCTCTTCACAGCGATGCCCTTTGCTTTCTGTACAAGAGAGAAGCTTCCTTGGACGGAATTTGCCGAGTCAGCAGAAGATGGCCCTACCACCAGATTCTGTCAGAAGGTAGGACATTAACTGCTCCTCTGGCAGCAGCTGCCATGACATGCTCAGGTCACAGAGCGAGGCCACAGCTGCTGGGTGTGGCTCTTCACCATGGAAAATGCACCCGCTTGGTGCTTGTTTTGCCAGATAAGATTAGATAAGACTATTTGCTGCCCTTTTTTTAGTGTACTTTCACTTAAAATCAGAGAGTTTCAGAGCCAGAAGGGCCCTTAATGGCTTTTTCAGGGAGGGAGCTGCAGCCAGGGAAGGGTGGCCTGGGGGTGACTCCATAATAGATTTTGCAGTGGCAAGTGGTAGAGCTGGCACTCGGGAACCAGAGACAATGCCAATTCCTTGTCCAGAGCTCTGCTCCTCCACTTGCTGTTTACTTGAGTTATGTAAGCTTCTCTACATGGCCTATCTTATCAGCATAGAAATTGGTCTTCGTTTGTCTTTATTAAAACCTCATAATACATGTTGTATGAGCTCATTTATATGAATTGTCCAGAATAGGCAAATGCGTCAAGGCAAAAAGCAGATTAGTGGTTGCTGGGGCCTGGACAGGGAAACGGGGGGGGGGGGGGGGACTGCTAATGGGTGTGGGGTTTCCATTTGGGGAGGTGGAAATGTCCTGAAATTAGATTGTGGTGATGGTTGCGTACCTCTGTGAAAGTACTGAAGACCACTTTAAAAGTGCGATTTTTATACTATGTGGATTATAGCTGTTATCAAAAAAAAGAAAAGAAAACCCTAACTTATAAAGAGGTTATAAATTGTAACTTATCCTTATTCTCACCTCAAACAAAAGAACTTTCATTTCTCCATATCCCATTTCAGACTTTATACACATACATTTAGGGGTTTTCTGAGCAGAACTGTAATCATAGTGATTCTGTCAATACTGAGCTGTGATTTCAAACATCAGTATTCTCAGCCTATAGGGAACAAAAAAAAAAAGTCTCTCATTCACCAGGTTCGTGATTCTGTGCTATGGAAGAAAAGAGGAAGGGGACTGGTTAGGAGGCGATTGCAGATGACACTCCTGACCCAGAGCCAGAGGAAGAGAAAAGAAAGAGTGGGAATGAGAGCTGGTGCCAGGAGACACCTGGGTGCATTGAGTCGCCCAGGGATGCCTGGCTGCCTTACATAACTCACAGCATCCCCTTCCACCCCTCTGCTTTCCCCTGTCTCTGTCATTAAGGCCAGAGGTAATGACAGGCTAGTTAGAGTTGAGGACAAATGACTGGCTGGGCCTGCTCATCCTGATGGTCACCAGGTCCCAATGCTCTTATTTGAGACAAAAGGAATTCAGTGTCAGAGAGCTTTTTTTTTTTTTTATACTCGTAGATGACAAGTATGATTCTTCTTTTTTTAATTGTCTTAAAACACACACACACACACATAACATAAAATTTACCATCTTAACCATGGCTAAGTACAGAGTTCAGTAGTATTAAGTACATTCACCATGTTGTAAAACAAATCTCTAGAACTTTTCTTGTAAATTTGAAACTCTATACCTATGAAACAACTCCCCTTCACCTGGTAACCAAGGTTTTACTTTCTGTTTCTACGAATTTGACTACTTTAGATACTTCACATAAATTGGACTCATACAGTATTTGTCCTTTTGTGACTCTTTTCACTTAGCATAATGCCCTCAAGGTTCATCTGTGTCAAGGATGACATCCATGGAATTTCTTCCTCCTTTAAGACTGAATAATATTCCCATCTTTGGATACACCATATTAGTTTATCCAGTCACCCACTGATGGACACTTGGGTTGCTTCCCCCTTTTGAGTATTATGAATACTGCTGCTATGAACATTGGTGTACAAATATCTCTTCTAGACCCTACTTTCACCTCTTTTGTACATATGCCCAGAACTGGAATTGCTGGATCATATGGTAATTCTATTTTTAATTTTTTGAGGAACCAGCATACTGCGTCTCCGCAGGGCTGTACCATTTTATATTCCCACCAGTAGCACAGAGGACAATTCTTATTTCACTCAGTTGGGCATCAGGACAACACTGGAATTTAGTCTTCCGAACAACCAGCGATGGCTCTGAACCGACGCGAGTCATTTAGAAGAACCATTGAATTCTTCAATAAAAAATCTATGGCCGTTGATTTGAAAGTAGGACCCTGCTATAGTTATCACTTTTTTCAGCTGGCGAAGAAGCATGATATGGTGGTGGTCTCCCCCATCCTGGAACGAGACGCAGAGCACGGAGACATTTTGTGGAACACAGCTGTGGTGATTTCCAACTCCGGAGCAGTCCTTGGCAAGACCAGGAAAAATCACATCCCCAGAGTGGGCGATTTCAACGAGGTGAGCTGTCTGTCATGTGACCCACCTGGCTTGCTCATTTTTCTGTGCATAGATCTCACTGAGCCTTTCCGTTAGGGAAGTTCTGTGTTGGGTCATGTCCCACCATGCGACACTGGAACACAGTGTGTCTGCAGTGCCTGGGGGCCCCCCCACATTGCCCCACATCACACAGGCAGATGGGATTCGGGGGGACTCCCGGGAGAGTCCCAAACACCTTTAGCACAGAGGGGTATGTTTTTTTTTAATGTTACCTAATTTGGCTTCCTGAAATTTTTCTTTTAAGTAAGTAGTATATACTTACTGACATGAATCACGCACAAACGTGAAATAATTTCTGCAGCCCCTTTCAGGCTCTGAGCTCCTCGCCTGTCACAGTCTGGTCCTTGTCCATGGCTCATGTGGGAACTGACTCAGCCATGTCCGTGTGTTGGGTAACAGTGGGTGACAGCGGCACATGACAGTGTGCACGTGTGTGTCAGGTGGGGCTTCGTGCTTGTGATCAGGGTATAAATCAGGGTTGCTGTTTTGATTGGTTAATGCCAATTTGTGGGTGGGTAGGATGGAGGGAGGGGACATTTGAAGGAGGGAAATGAACTCCACCTAATACCTACGTTATGAACGGTGAACTTGATCAGTAATAAACAGTTGTTCAGGAAATGACGTCCCCAGTCCTTCGTTGCCTTCTCTGATTGTGGGGGTCCCAGCCACTCTCGGGATGGTCATGTGGACTAGAAGGGATCTGCAGAGCTAACCCAAGGTCCCTGGGGAGAAAGAAGAACCCAGCGTTTCTCAGCAACAGCTGGATGTGGAGACAGGAAGGCGTGCCCTCACCTGTTTACCCTGGGGTTAATCTTTAGCTCCCTGTAGATAGTGAAGGGCTTGTCTCGATGCACCAGGATCTGCTCTGGTGTCCACCACATGTGCACATCCTGGTTGCTGCCCGACTCGGGCAAATTTTGAAATCAAGGGGAGGAGGTGAAATGCTCCGGGAGGGGATCTGTTTGGGACCCAACCTTCCCTCTGCCCATCCCCAGTATCATCCATGAAAATGTCCCAGGCCCAGCACCCCGAGCGGGTAGATGGAGAGGGAGGGATGGCAGGACTGTATCCCACCTGTTTGCCCTGCAGGGACAGCCTTAGCCCGGGGTAGGATGCCCAGGGACTTTGTGGAGAAGAGCGCTCTCAGCGTGTGAGTTCTAGTCTCAGATTGGCATGAGCTGGGCAAGTCACATGCCCACTCACACGCCAGTGTTCTTCCCCTAGCAGGCAAAGGTTGCTCTGAATGAGCTTGTGGTCCCTTCAGTTCTGACATTCTTTATAGGAACATGTGATTGGTGAGGACATTGACCAGCTCAGGTTAACACTGACCTACCCTCAGCCTTCAGTTGTACCATGACTGAAACCTCACCAAAGTTTGTCCTTGGAAACACTGTGGGAAGTTGCTTTGGTTTTGATTTTTGTTTTCGGTTTCCTTTTTTTTTTGACGTGTCACAAAAGAAATTGTGGGTAAATGGTTAAGCCATGGTGATTTCCCCTTGCATTGGTTTGTAGTTATTGTGTCTGGGTTTTTGGGGGGTTTTCACCCCTGTGTTTTTTTCGTTTGTTTGTTTTTCGTTTTTGAGTATATTGAAAATTTGAGGGTGGGAGCTGAAGGTAAGGGGGATCAAATATATGGTGATGGAAGGAGAACTGACTCTGGGTGACGAACACACAATGGGATTTATAGAGGATGTAATACAGAATTGTACACCTGAAATCTATGTAATTTTACTAACAATTGTCACCCCAATAAATTTAATAAAATAAAAAAAAAAGAAAATTTGAAACTTAGAGTCACACCCAAGAGTGTCACTTTTGGAATACTGGTGATATTTCACTTTTTCTGCCAAGTCTAAGGGAAGGGAAGTCTTACAGCTCAGAGCCTTCAATATCCAGCCCTTTGTTTTCCAGTCCACGTACTACATGGAGGGAAACCTGGGCCATCCCGTGTTCCAGACGCAGTTTGGGAGGATCGCAGTGAACATTTGCTACGGGCGGCACCACCCCCTCAACTGGCTCATGTACAGCATCAACGGGGCCGAGATCATCTTCAACCCCTCGGCCACCATCGGAGCGCTCAGGTCCCTCAGTAGGCGGATGTGGGCGGGTTCTTGGAGATGGCTTTCGGAACAGTCAGGCGCGACCAGCAGCGCGTCTGACAACTCTGAGCCCTGGGACTGTGTGTTGTATATTTAACCAACTTTCCCGTGAAAAAAAGTACCTAAAATATCAATTACAATTTCCCCTCATGAGCTTTCCTGCTGTGAAATACTATCCTTTGCTATGATTCTAAACCCTGAAATGGTAATAACCCTCCCTACTCACCCTCATAATTGTCAGGATTCAAAAAGGCTCCTCTTCTAAAGTGCCCAGAGTAGCTGGTGACTGGCCAGCATTAGCTCCTCTCCCCATCACAGCTGCTGAGCTCCTGAAGGGATGGGGGACTGTGGATTTCTAGACCTCATGTCTGCAGCATCCAGTGCGTGGAGGGTCGATACTGGACAAGGAGCAAATGAGGGAGAAAAAGCTGAGAAGGTCCTTAACAAACCAGTCAAGTGGCTCTGAAACTTGTTTTTAACCAGCAAAGTGTTTTCTTCTTACAACACCTAACACGTGTTCAAGTGTCACCCTGTCCCGAAACAGATTAAATTACTCTGATCAAGTCAGTGGGGCTGGCCCTGACAGCCCTGGAGAGTCTAGGCAAGACCCCTGGGGCCCCTCATTTAATAATGACACCCGAGCTAAGATGACCCAGGATGACTGCCCTTCTGCTGCTTCTCTTTCCCCAATGGCTGAGCATTTGGGTGGTTTCTAGTTTTGCATCATTAACAAGTACCAGAGCTCTAGGAATTTGGGTGCAAATATCTTTCTTCCCCACTTACTTCCTCCAAAGCGGATGCCTGGATTGGGAGATGCTGGCTTGTACTCTCTGTTGTCCTGGTTGGCATTTCCCCCACCGGGTGGGGGCTGGAGGGGCATCCCTGGTCCTTTGTGGGGGGCAGCCCTGGTGGTCAGCTTCGAGTTCCCTGGTGGCCACCACTGTCACGCTTGTCCTCATTCTTGACAAAATTTCAGTCTAATTTCTTCTAAATATCAGAATGTGAAATTTACTTTACCTTTTCTTTTAAGCATCGTGCCCCCTTCTCATGAGTAACATCCCCTCAAGTGTTCTGATTTGCACAGCAGGTCCCAAGTCCACTGTCAGGTCTGTATACCTGAAGGTCCTTTCTGTGTCCACGAGGGGTGCTGTTGGTTAGAAAGGGAAATCACACCTTGGCTCTCCCCTCAGAGAATTTCCCCGGGGCCTCATAGCAACTCGGTCACTGTGACAGCACCCATTGGCCGTCATGAGGTAGGGTGGATACGGGTCCTCCAGCCACAGGGCCGGGGCAGAACGCTGGGGCATTCCCTAGAGCAGCCCGCTTCTTCCAGCCATGTGTAAGGCATTTAGCAAGCTCCATCTCCCCACAGGGCCCTAAAGGAACCTGAAGCCAACACCCTTGGCATCTGGGCTGGCGCTTGGGCCAGGACAGGCAAAGCTGCCTCAGACTCAGATGGCTGCCTCCCTGACCCTGCTCCCTTTTATTAGCCCCAATTAAGCAAGCAGAAGCACCCAGCATAATATGCACACAACTGCTTATGTTCTCAGCAGCTTATTTGGCTTATTAACAATTATTGATTTTCCTTCCTCAGCCAACAGTCATCCAACTAATGCCTTTCAAGGGTGTGGTGAGGCTGATAGTTAAAATACTAACAGGTCTTTTGGAAAGCAGTGTGTTTCATGAGCTACTAAAATGTTCACACACTTTGACCAGATAACTATACTCCTAGAGCTTTACTTGAGGAAGTATCTAAAGGAGGCGAAGAAAGGTTGTATGCGTGAAGATGGTTCTGGCAGCCCTGTCTATCATAAGAAAAAGCTGGAAGGGAGAGAAATGTCAGGGTTAGGTAAGTGTCAGCCCATTTCTTCCATGGATTCTTATCATACAGCCACTGAAAAGAGTCCTTATGAAGATAATGCAGCATCGTGACAAAAAACCCGTGAGCAAAAATGATGTATACAGGCCATGACCAGAGCTCTGTAAACTTTTTTTTTGCCAAAGTTGGTCAAGGAGTATGGAAAAATTACAACAGATCATTTATTAAGATGGTGGGATTCTGGGTGATTTTCTTAAAATGATAATTATTTGTGGAACTGATAACAGGCATTTTTAAGCACAATACTGGGCAAATCCCCACCAGCGGCATGCAAGCATCGGCTCCCAGCTTCCGGAACCATCCATCCCCATCTCTTGCATCTCCCCCCACCACTACTGGTTGTGGTTTGGCAGGGTGCCCTCACTCATTTTGGGGTCTCACAGTCCTAAGCACACAGTAGAGTTGACGTGCTTTTTGATGAACAGTCTTGCTGCACTCCCATGCAGCCTGTCTAGTTGGAGATTTTGGCCACATATGTGCCTTAACCAGAAAGCTGCTGTCCCATCCCCTCACGGCATTTCGTCTTTCCACTCTGATCATTTTCAGGGGCTCAAGTAGCTGCACTGGGAATATGGTAGATGACCCCATACCCCCATTGTGCTCTCCATGCTTCCCGCACGTACTGGGTTCTCATGAACCTCCGGCTTCTTTTCCCTCGCTTGTTTTGAGAGCCTACGTTTTATTGCCAGCTGTGGGTTTGAGTCCTACGCAGCGCACCCTCCCTGGAGAATTGCAAGGAAGACGTTTTATGGCACTCTCCCTGCAACTGTCTATTTAATTCTTGTAAATGTCATTTACGGGTGTGTTTCTGTAAAAATCCTTTCTTAAAAGTTTTGTCAGCTTGGCTTAGCAGCTGGGGGAAAAAGGCAGCAAAATGAGGCCCCTCAATCAAGCCTGTGATTTTTTTTTTTTTCCAGACTCGTGAATCCTCCTGAGAATTAGACTTGTGACAAGCATCCACCCCCTCCACCTACACCCTGGTTTAAACCAGGTGCATGCTGACAGGAAGGAAGATTTCAGGGCATTTCGTTCCCAGTCACTCAGTGTTTCTAAGTGGGCATTATGCCTGTCGATCCAGAATCTTAATGATGTTGTTCCTCAGACAAGAGATAATTAGTGACCAGAAGGGCCTCTGAATTCCACGGCACATTTTAGTTGGTAGGCTGGAGAAATACAGTCTCTGGTTGGGGCCAGGTCTCCCACTACATCCTCCCCTGTGCGGGTGCTGGACTGAGGAAAGCCCACAGCTCAGCTGTGTCTGGGGGCTGCCTCCTTCCTGGGCCACTAAGAGAACCAGAGCCCCTGCTTAGAGACTCGGGGTTCAGAAGAAGAAACCGGGAAGGCACTGGGAAATGGGGACCAGCTCAAGAGAGGCTCTTGCTACAGAATCTGTCTTCCCCCCACCCCATACACATATATACCATTACCTACATTTCTTCAGGTTTACTCTGTTCACTTAGCCTGAAATCTCCCCCTACGGAGACTGCTTTGCAACACTACACATCAGGGTAGGGTTGGGACAGGCAATTAGAGCCTTCACAGGGCCATGCACAAGCCTCCAGGCCCCCAACTCCCTCCTGATGTTTTCCAGGTAAGGCTCTGCCCGGCCTGGAAGGCAGGTTCTTCAGCGACCCAGGAGGAGGGAAGGCACGAGAAGTAGCAGTGATGGAGCTCCTACCATGCAGGCCCCTCTAGAAGCTTCACCTTCCTGGTCATAATCTCCTGTAATCAGTCTAATCTCCCTTTGAGGGAGTTTCAGAAAAGGAAACTGAGGCTCAGGGCAAAGATTTGAGCCAGGGCTCCTCCTGCCTGCAGCAGGCCCTTTCCAAAGGCTCCTTGGGCTTGAGCATGGGACAAGTTGAGAACAGGCTGGCCTGCTTGCAGGAGAAAGGACACCCACAGGCACGAGTCTCCTTGGCCATCCCCACAAAAGGCCTGGAAGGCTGGCAGCCCGGCTGCCGCTTGGGGCCAAGCACCCATAGAGTCTGGCTGGGAAGTCGGTAACCTGCTTCCTCTCGTTCTTCTCTCACAGTGAGTCCCTGTGGCCAATCGAGGCCAGGAATGCAGCCATTGCCAATCACTGCTTCACCTGTGCCATCAATCGCGTGGGTGAGGTAAGTCCCTGAAGTCGGGCCAGGCTCCTCTGCTCGGTCAACCAGGTGTACTGAGGAGGGAACAGAGTGATAAGCTGCTGTGAAACCTGCCTGCCAGAGGGGTCCCAGCCTCTTCAGTCCAGTGAAGGCCACAGGCAAAGGAGCTGCTGTCTGCTTGCCCTGGGAGGGGGTACCTGTCACACCTCTCCCTGTTCCTTCTCTTCGTGCATGCCACAAATCCTAGGGCCCCCGAAGGGAGGAAACTGGCTCTGTCTGTTACTTTTAAAGATATCACTATGTCCCTCCTCTATTTTTGTCTGTTTTTGTTTTTAGCTGAAACTGTTTTGAAAGGCTCTCAGCCTATCACCACCAAGCATCTGGTTTCGTATTTTTCTCCATTGGCCCTGTGCACTAAACAATTCTGACTACCAAACACAATGCATTCGATATGTAATAATCATCCCCATTCTGATCAGATATCAGACTCTAATCAGAGCATCTGATCAGTCTGACCTAACCAAGGTGTCTACACTCAATTGGTCTAATTTCTGGCAACATAAAGAAACTTGGTGTTTTAATTAGCTGTGTAACCCCATCACAGCTTGATGGGCCGTTTCCATTAGGCTTTGGGGAAAATATGGAAAACAGTGTGTGGACATCCCCTTCCTGCCTTCACAGACTCCAAGCTGGGGCTTTGTTACTCAACAGGCAAACCCCAGCCGCAGTCACAGCCCTGCAAACCTCTCTGCAATGCCTTTCTTGTCTCCCAGCAGATTGTGATCTCCCCAAAGGCAAAATCCAGATCTTTACCTTGCTTGTCAAATGCCCCGCTGGCTGCCTGGCCTGCATTTTTCACCCAGTGCTGGGGACTCAGTAGGGACGTTTAATAAGTACTTGTTGATTGCCCAGTGAGGACAGGCCATTCCATCTCAGTTTAACTGTTTCTTACCTAACTCTGCCTCAGCCTGACTTCTGATGAACGCAGAGGCAGTGCCACCTATGGGTGTATCTCACCTGGTTTTATTTCACAGGAATACTTTCCAAATGAGTTTACCTCTGGAGATGGGAAGAAAGGTATGTTCCATGAATTTTCTTGGTGGGCCTCACTGTCCCCTTCTCCATCTGCCTCCGGGCAGCGTCTGCCCCACAGACCTTGTCGCACACCTGGCATGGCGGAGGGTGGGTTCCTCTTGACTCTTCCCCACTCGTGGGAGCCTGACTTTGCCCAGGACATGGATCTGCAGTCCTGGCCTTGTGACCACCTCGTTCCGCAAATAGGTATCAAAGGGGATTGGGTTGGACTCCATCCCTCCCTCAGCACTGGTGTGAAGATGGATGGAGAAAATGTGGGGGAGCCCTTTGTGAGCTCCCTGAAGAAGGGGGTGCTTCCTCCACCCTACAGACCTCACTTCCTCCATCCTTTTCCTTCTCCGTCACCCCCCTCAGCTGTACAAATGCCCCAGAACACCGGCATTGATGGCTTTGGGATCCTAAAAGCCACAGATTATTTTGATCTGAGGATAGGTACCCCTTCACCTCTGTTAGGAAGCCCTCCTGGTCCCACCTCTCTGGCAAGGAATGCGGGAGGGAGGGGCTGCCTCCCTCACCCAGACAGGGTCTGAACTAGCTCAGGGTGTCCCTTGGGTCTGTTTCCCAGAAAAGCACATCCTGAAAGGGTCCCAGATACCCCCCCACACTCACATACACACACACTTTAGGCCCAGGACTTCTAGAATCTCTAATCCCAGTTAGCTCCCTACACAGAGGTGGGGGAGAGGCAGGGAAATGAGGTCCACTGGTTGCCTGCTATGTCTGAGCCTCTGCTGGGCCCTGCCCTGTGCCAACCTGCTCCTTACATGCCTGTGGGGCGGCCACTTTACTGGTGAGGGAGCCAAGCTGTAGAGTGAGGGTACAGGTGACACAGCTGGCAAACAAGTGAGGGCATAGGCTCCAGCTCAGCGTGTGGGGCCACCACAGGAAGTGGGTCACACAGGAAGCCCTGCAGAGCCATATGGCTCCCTTGGGCTGTGGGGACAGAAGCTAGGACCTCTACAAGGGTGACCTTTAGAAATGTTCCCAGAGGCAGAGGGGAGGGTGTGAGGGTGACTTTTACAGCGATTGTCTGGGCCATCAGGCCTGAGGAGGGAAGTGTGTCCTTGGGGCTGCAGCATTTGGCAGACGCTGGGCGCAGGGTGTGAACCCTTTGCCCTGGGTGTCCCGCCATGTGCCTGCCTCTCCGCAGAGCCCACCATGTGCCTACAAAGCTCATGGTGTTTCCCTTTGTTCTTTCAAAGCTCACCAGAACTTTGGCTACTTTTATGGCTCGAGCTACGTGGCAGCCCCTGACAGTAGCCGCACACCTGGGCTCTCCCGAAACCGGGACGGGCTGCTGGTTGCCGAGCTCAACCTCAACCTCTGCCGGCAGATGAATGACACCTGGAACTTCAAGGTGAGCTCCTGAGCCCCCTGCTGTTTGTTGCCCTGCTCCTCTGCTGGGGCCCCCACCCTGCTCTCAGGGCTGGGAACCCCGGCTGGTGGGTTTGCCCTCCTGGACCGTCCAGGTGAGACTCCGAGCTGAGCAGAACGCTGGGTCTCTGCCTCCTTGCAGGCTCCAGCCAGTGGTGGTGCCCACGGGTGGAACCATTGGGTGAAATGATGCCCGGGCAGCAGGCCTCAATAAATTCTCCTCTCATCTGATTTAGATTCTGGGCGCCTTCAAACAAATTAATCTCAATTTCATTTGTCTGGAGAATAGAGTGGATTGGCTTCTCTAATCCTTTTTTCCTTTCCAGGCATTTGCACTTATCACAAGATTAATGTGTGTGTCTGGCTCTGCCTGTGGCCGGGCCCCACGGTCTAGGTCTGGACAATAGAGGGAAATGGGTCACGCAGAGAAATGGAACCTAGGCCTGGCTCTGCCACCTCCTTGTTTGGTCACCTTAAGCAAGGCTTTTCTGCACCTGGGCCTTAGTGCTCCCGTTTGTAAAACGAGAGGCTCAACTCAAATGTTCCAAGCAGCTTTTGAGACCTAACACCTGTGACACCAGGAATCATGAGAGGGGTGTAGGTGCCTGCCCTCCTAGAATGGGGCAGTGGCAGCCATGGCCTTGGACGCCATAGAATATAGCATTTCATCATGGACGCAAACCAAGTTTGTTGTATTAGTGTCGGGCAGTATTTCCACCAACTCAGCACCCACTTATAAGCAAATCATACATACAAATGAACGTCACATTACCACAACTGAATGACTTTGCCCAGCATGTCTGGAAGGAGCCAGGACTTCAGATCCAGCCAGACAAGGGCTCTAGGCCCGGCTCCCCATGTAATTGAGCGTGGGTCCTTGGGGCACTTTCCCTGGATCTCACATCCTCATCAGACAAACAGGGCATTGCCCACAGGAAAGTCTGGCCTTTCTCTCCTCTTCTGGGAAGTTCAGATTAATGCAGGAATCCATGCAAATTACAAGTTGGAATAACTTGTTCTAATAAATAGAATGTTTTCTCATTAGTAACTTGTTGAAAACAGAGGACTTCCCAAGCTGTGGTGATGGGCATGAGCTCCTGTGAAGGCTTTGGGAAGGAGGGAGCGAGGGAATACTGGGGTGTAAGCACCCTGGGTGGGCTTTCCAGTACTTCCCCCCACCCTCTCCCAGCCTCTGTGTCCACCATGAAGTGCCATGTGGAGTCGTAGGGCCTCCAGAACCAGAGCCAGGAGACCACGGTGCAAATCGCTACCACTCCACTCCTGGCTAGTGACCTGGAGCTGGTCACTGCCCTCGGGGCTGTCGGCTGTTCTTCAGGGTTCTGCTGGAGCCCAGGACAGCCCTCGGTCCTGCCTCAGGGCAGGCCACACCTTCCGGATGAACAAATCACAGAAGGCTCCAGCAGGAGGGGCCGGGTTGTGTGAGTCATCTCAGCATCCCCGATCTTCACCACAGCCCTGGAATCAGCGCCAAGAAGTCCCGAGGGGTTGTTCCTCAGTATTACCATCTGAAATCGGCCTGTGGACCAGCCTCCCTGACTCATTTCTGTCCTGTGGCTGCCCCCTAGTGGCAAAGGATGGCGGCGAGTAAAGGAGGGGCGTTTAGAAACGGGAATCTCTCAAGTGCACCTGTTTTGCTTGCAGATGACAGGCAGATACGAGATGTACGCACGGGAGCTCGCCGAAGCTGTCACGCCGGACTACAGCCCCAATATTGTGAAGGAGTAGCTGGCCTTCAGCTCCTGCCCGCCACGGAAGGCACCTCTGCCCCCAGCACATCAGCAGGTGTGACAGGCTTTACACGACCACGTTCTCCTTGATGATTCCCTGATAACATTGCTGCCCAGATTGGTTTCTAAATGTCAAGACATCAAGACGGTGAGGGTGGGATGAGGCGTGACTGCATAATAGGTACGAGGGTTCCTTCTGGGGAGATGGAAATGTTTTGGGACCAGATAGAGGTCATGGGTACACACGTGGTGAATGTATTAAATGCCACTGAATTGTATACTTTAAAATGGTTCATTTTAGGTTATGTGAATTTTACCTCCATTTTTAAGAATCGCAGGCATTGATTATGCAGGTTAAAGTTAAACTGTCAGCAGCTTGAGGGTAAGCGTGGAAGAGTGTGCACTGGTGGGAAAGGGTAACTGGATGGCTACGGCGGGGTGGGGGGCAGTCACAGACGTGTCAGCTGGGCTAGGCTGCAGTCTCAGTTATCCCGTCAGACACTAATCTGGGTGTTGCAGTGAAGGTATTTTGTAGGTGTGATTAAAGTCCATAGCCAGTTAACTAAGCAAGTGAGATTATCCTAGATAAGCCCCCTCCCCCGCGTCCCCACAGGCCTGATTCAGTGACTCAAAGGGCCCTGTGAGCAGAGCTGACTCTTTAGCAACAACGAGGAAATTCTGCTTGGTGCACAGCAGCCTCTGTCCGTGCTGACAGGTCCAGTTTGCCTTTCTGGCAGCCTGCCCTGCAGAGTTCAGATTTATCTCTCTAGCCCCCGTAATCATAAATCAATTCCTGGCAATAAATCTCGTAATATATATCCTACCTTCTGCTTCTCTGATTAGCCCCTGAATGATACAGATTCTGCTAGCAGAAGTGGTTCGGGAGGAACAGAATCTTGAGGATGAGCTTTCTGCATTGGTTTTAGGTTTTCTGGAATTCTTCTCTAATTTGATTGGATTTAAAGGCACGAATGACTATTCCCAGTAGTAAAGAGGGCAGCAGTCGTCCATGGCATGAGGTGGCATTAGAGATGTACATATAGGATAGGCCATCAGCCTGTGCCCGAGAGTCCCAGCCTGGCCTTCCTTCCTGGTGGCCTACCCTATCTGTGGATTTGGGGCTTTATCCCCTACTGATTCTGCTTCTCTGGTTGAGCCCTGACTGCCTGACTGACTGACATAGCAGGTGACTCACCTCGCTGCACCTTGGTTTTCACATCTGTAAAGTGGGACCCTATCCCCTTTCCTGCTTTATGTCCCAGGAGAGTAGTGAGACAGACTAGATGGGTCAGGGAATCCCTTGGCAGTTGTCAGTGAGGCGCCTGTGGGGGCTCTGTCCCCTGCACCACACAGCAGAAATCCAATCTGTGAAGGCTCAAAGCTCTACAGCTGAGCCCAGCCGAGTGTTCTCTCGGAGATCAGAGGTTGGGGGGCAGGGGGGGCGGGGAGGGGAAGAGGCGGGGTCCTCGGTTCCACCTTTACTGTTCCTAGTCAGAGAAGGCAGTGTCATGTGTCATGTCTTCCCTGTCCCAGCAGCTGGATTGCATGAACAACCCCATGTCAGGGCTGGGTGCCCCTAGACAGCCACCTGGGGTGAGAAAGCTGATGGAGCTGCCTGGCCATAGCTCTGCGTTAACTCCCTTAACCTCTCTGAGCTTCAGGTTTTCACCTCATCTAACGGCCCTCTTTGCACCTTCTTTTTCTCAGATTCCAGCCCTGCAGACAGCGTGAGCTTTTCTGTGTGGCCTTCAGTCTCTAAAACCTTTGTGCCTGTGGTTTCTAGATGAGCATGTAGTCAGCCTAAAATAGAGGCCAGTTTAGGAGACAAGTTGGTGCATTTATGAAATAGGAACTAATGCACCAGAAGCTATTTGATTATCCACACCTCTCACTGCCTGAAAACAAAACGGCCAGGTTCATCTTAGAGTAGATAGGCCCTGCAGAGAGGGAGTCATTTGAAGGTTTAACTCTTGCCTAGACTTTATAGATGCTCAGTAAACATTTATTGAATGAACCTGGGGTGGAAGTTTTTGTTTCTGTGTGATCATTGCTGATGCCACAGGAGAGAAGTGATGGTTCATTGTATGGGGCCTGTGGCCCATGGTCCCGGTGCTCTTGGGTGAAGCCTCTGACCCCTCTGAGCCTCAGTTTTCTCACATCTAAGATGAGATGTGGCTGGGTTTGTAGCTTTCCAGGGGTTCGTTCTCTAGTTCTGCAGGCAGCATTCCTGCCAACCCATGACTTATTGCTAAAATCGGGGGTCGGGGAGGAATGTGGCCAAACTACAATGTGCCCAACAGGAAAAAAGGGCAAAGGCGTTCTCCAGGATACACCATAAGAATATGTTAGGCCACAAAACAAGTCTTAATAAATTTGAAAAGATTGAAATCATACAAAGTATCTTTTTTAATCACAATTGGAATGAAACTAGAAATCAGTAGCAGAAGGAAAAACCCACAGCTAATAGCATACATACCCCATGGTCAAAGACGCAAGCGCACTTTTTCTACTTCTATTCAACGTGGTACTGGACGTTCTAACCAGAGCAATTAGGCAATAAAAATAAAAAGTACCCAAATTTAAAAGGAAGAAGTAAAATTATGTTTGTGAATGACATAATCTTACATGTAGAAAACCCTAAAGATTCCGTACACGAAAATTATTAGAACCAATGAATTCTGCAAAGCAGCAAGATAAAAAGTCAACACACAAAAATCAGTTGCATTTCTATAAATAATCCAAAAAGGAAAGTAAGAAAAGAATTCCACGTAAAATAGCATCAAAAAGAATAAAATAAGTTTGGAATTAGCCCAGGAGGTAAAAGAAAGGTCTTTGTAGAATGCAAACGATAAAACATTGCTGAAAGAAATTAAAGTAAGATATAAATAAATGGAAAGAAACCTGTGTTTATGGATTGGAAGACTTACTATTGTTAAGATGTTAATACTATCCTAAGCAACTTACAGATTCAGTGCAATCCCTATCAAAATCCCAATGACGTTTTTTGCAGAGATGGAAAAATCCATTCTAAAACTCATATGGAATCTCAAGGGACCCTGAAGAGCCAAGACAATCTTGAAAAAACAGAAGTTGGGGGACTCATACTTCCTGATTTCAAAACTTAATACAAAGCTATGGTAATAAAAACAGTATGGTACTTGCATAAAGACAGACACATATACCAATGGAATGGAATAGAGAGCCCAGGAATAAGCCCTCACGTGTATTGTCAAATGGTTTTCAACAGAGGTGTCAAGACCATCCAATAGGGGAAAGGACAAACTTTACAACAATGGTCACATTGGGAATACTGGATATCCACGTGCAAAAGAATGAAGTTGGACCCTTCCTTACCTTACATCATACTACTATTAGCTCAAAATAGATCAAAGACCTTATTGTAAGCGCCAAAAATACAAAATTCTTAGAAGAAAACATATGAGAAAATCTTCGTGACGCTGGATTTGGCAGTGATTTCTTGGCTAGAACACCACAAGCACCAGCAACAAAAGGAAAACTAGATAAGTTGGACTTCATCAAAATTAAAAACTTTTGTGCATCGAAGGAGACTATCAACAAAGTAAAAAAACAACCCACAGAGTGGAAGAAAATACAGAGGGTGCCAAAAAAACGTATACACATTTTAAGAAAGGAAAATACTGTATTAAAATTGTAATAATATATACCTATAACAAAAGATGAATACAATTCGTGTGTACACATTTTTGGGTGCCCCTGGTATTTGCAAATCATATATCTGATAAAGGGTTAATATCCAGAATAAATAGAAAACTCCTAAAACCCAATGACAAAAAAACAACCCATTAAAAAATTGGCAAAGGACTTGAATAGCTGTTTCTCAAAAATGCATCTATAAGTGACCAATAGCACATGAAAAAATGCTTAATATTGCTAATCATTAGAGAAGTGCAAATCAAAACTACGATGAGATACTGGCTCATACTCATTGGATGGCTATTAAAAAACAACTAACAAGTATTGGTGATGTGGAACAGTTGGAACCTTGTGCATTGCTGGCAGGAATGTAAAATGGTGCAGGTGCTATGGAAATAGTTTGGCAGTTCCTCCAAAAATTAAACAAAAATTATTACATGGTGCAACAATTCCACTTAGGTATATGGCCAAAAGAATTGAAAGCAGGGATACCACAAATAAATGCAATAAACAAAATGCAGTCTATAATCACAATAATGCAATATTATTTAGGCTTAAGAGGGAGTGAAATTCTGACACACACTACAACATAATGTCCTTGAGGACATTATGCTAAGGGAAATAAGCCAGTCACAAAAGGACAAACACTGTATGTATGATTCCATTTATATGAGGTACCTAGAGCAGACACATTCATAGAGACAGGAATTAGAACAGTGGTAACCAGGGGCTGGGGGATGAGTTGATAGGGAATTATTGTTTAATGGGGACAGAGTTTCAGTTTGGGAAGATGAGAAAGTTCTGGAGACGGATGATGGTGATGGTCACACAATATGAATCTGCTTATCCCTACACCCAAACAATTTCTATAACTATTTAATGCCACTGATATATGTATGTACGTCTTAAAATGTACTCTTAAAATGTAAACTGTATGTACTCTTAAAAGTGATTAACCTGGGGGCGGCCGGATGGCTCAGCTGGTTAGAGTGCAAGCTCTCAACAACAGGGTTGCCGGTTCGATTCCCACATGGGTCAGTGAGCTGCGCCCTCCACAACTAGATTGAAGACAACAAGCTGCCACTGAGCTGCCAGAGGGGCGGCCAGATGGCTCAGTTGGTTAGAGCCCGAGCTCTCAACAACAAGGTTGTCAGTTCACTTCCCACGTGGGATGGTGGGCTGTGCCCCCTGCAACTAAAGATTAAAACCGGCAACTGGACTTGGAGCTGAGCTGCGCCCTCCTCAACTAAACTGAATGAAGGACACCAACTTGGAGCTGATGGGCCCTGGAGAAACACACTGTTCCCCAATAAAAAAATTTTTAAAAAAAAGGAACAGAATAAAATACATTTTAAAAAAATGGTTAACATGGTAAATTTTAGGGTATACATATTTTACCAAATTGTGTTAAAAGGTATGGGGGCCAAGGCACTGGGTGTTCTCTTTTTCTCACCTCACTGGAAATCAGCCGTGAAGTCACTTGAGTCAGAGGCAGAGTCCTGCCTTTGAAGAACTGATTTTGCTCCCCCTGCAGAGAGGTATATGTGGGGGTGGTGAGTTCCTTTCTTCAGCCCCTCTCCCTACAGGAGCTGGTGCCACAGCTGCACTCCCAGACCTCAGCAGTGAAGAGGGGGCTGGTCCAGACCAGTCACCCCACCTGAACTTACCCTCACATACCATGGAGCTCTTTCCCCCCCACCCCTGTCCCTCCCGTCCCCCCTCCCTTTCCCCTTAGAGCCTGCCACTCTCCAACTTTTTGCTCTGGGCCATTCCAGCCAAGTGCTGGATCCTACCCTCTTGGAAAGCCTGCTGCTTGCTGGCCTTCCTGGTCACACATCTCCGTCCATGATGAATCATAGGCCTCGGAATGCAGATGTCTGTGAGGTGCAGGCTGAAGGCTGGGCCTCTGCTCTTTCTTCTCCATGTTTCTTCTTTCTCCAGCTCTGTGCACATCAGGCCCTCAGGGAAAGTCTGTTGAGCAAAAGAGGCATGCTGGCTTATCTAGGGTTGTGGGCAGAGAAAATGCTGGGGACTATGGCAGTCAAAAGAGAAATCAGCTTCTTTTCCCTGATTGTAGTGAGCAAATATTTTATAGAAAATAAGGGAAAATATGGAGAAGGAAAAAAAAATCATCTCTAGTCCTCCAAACCAGAGGTAAACCAAAGCTAACGTTTGGCATATTTCTTTTCAGTCTTTTATATGCCTATTTTAACATCATTGGGGTCACAGTATCTGTATGATTTAGTGCCATTCCCCTCTGTTTCCCAATATAATGTGAGCATTTTTCTTCACCATAAAAAAACTGTTTTTAAACTCTTTTTACCTGCTGCATAATGCTTGACATGTAGATGGACCCTTATTTATTTATTCCCCTACAGTAGACATTAAGTTATTCATTCATTCATTTATTCATTCATCCATTCATTGTTATTCCAAATGATGCTGGGATAAACATTTTAATAGCTAAATTGTCTTATTTTTGTTCTTTTTAGAAGAGGTTTTTTTTGTGTGTGTTTTTTGTTTGTTTGTTTGTTTGTTTGTTTGTTTGTTTTTTATTGGGGAATATTTGGAAGCAGTGTGTTTTTCCAGGACCCATCAGCTCCATGTCAAGTGATTGTTTGCAATCTAGTTGTGGAGGGCGCAGTTCACTGGCCCATGTGGGACCGAACTGGTGACCTTGGTGTTATGACCACTGCACTCTAACCACCTGAGCCAATATTATGCCCCTAGGTTTTAATAAATAGAATTCACTGTGTTAAAAAGCATGAACATCTTGTCAAGAACTGGGGAGAGTCTGAGATCCTACCCTATTTGCAAGCTGACAAGTTAGTCAAGCTCAGTTTCACGGATGCTGACAGAAGACATGATATTCTCGGATCAGAGACAAAGGACAGTTTGTTACAGCAATAGCAGCAGCCAGAGTACTAGCATTTTTTTGCAGCAATTCCCAAGCCCCAATTTCCACAGGCCAAAGTGACTCCTGTATACTCAGGGGATTGTGTTAAGTAGAGGAAGAGAAAAATGAGATAAAGAGGTTAGAGAATTAGAATCTCTTATACTGGACAGTTAGTAGGGCTGCCCTTTGCTCTAAAGGTAGATACTATCTCTCTGCACCAAGGTTGCAAGAAGACCTGCATTTTTCTTCAGAGGAAGCCCTGTCTCTGTCTTCCAAGGCTGTTGGCTCTACAAATATCTTGAAAAGATTGTCCAGAACAAAGACATTTATAGCTCATAAGTCTTTTAGCTCACAAGTCTTCCAGGAATTCAAGTCATGTGAGAGACCCACAATAACTTCCAGCCCTCATTTCTATGCCATCTTGACTTCTGGAAATTTCCCCGTGAGTATACCACTGCACCAGTCACTCTGATTAATCTGACTGACAGAGGCTGGACCGAATTAGTTCAGTCTGTCTCCCAGCATTTAATTAATTTATCCACAGTACTTCAAAGAGCAGAATGAGCCCAACCTGCAGAGTTAACCTCAATCCTGCCCCCCAGGGTCTTCGACCCAAAAGGCTGGGCAAATCCCACAAACCATCAAGGTCTATCTTAGAAAAAGTCAGGTGGCTTTCTCAAATGTTGACCTCTCCACTTGGTCCAGGTCATTAATCCAGGAAAGACAGCATACATTTGATATTGCCCAGTCTCCACTTTCACCCACAAAGAGGAAGTCTAAGCAAGTTTCTTGTCCGTACTAACCCTGGGCAATGAGTTACATTGACCTGACTGCCTTCCAGGGCCAACATGCTGTGGTTGATCACTTCAGCTAAAGTCTGGAACAAATGGTGCATCACTTTTCTAATCAGATGACCACCATCGCAGGGATGACTGCTCAAAGAGTGCACGTAAGTAAGGAGTCACTTATGGGTCCAAGAAACTCCCCTGAGTAAGGTTAGCCTCGTTTTAGCTAAATCTCCACAGTTGTCTGTGGGCTGCCTGACCTATTAGTGGTGTTTATTTAAACACCTGATGGTCTCTCATGACTGCCACACAGACGCAAGACACTGCTTGGGGGAGGTGGACAAGTTAATGCCTGGCTTCCGTGCAAGTACAGTCATCAGGGCATGTGTGGTACCCCTTGAAAGGCAGTGTTGTTCCCCTTGAAAGGGTTGGTGTCCCCCAGGTGGGACCTACATCAGTCGGGGCACAGGTTGACAGCACCTTCAGCATGGCCTCCTGGCCCACTGGTAGGTCTTTGGTTTCCCAGTTTAGTGTGAATAATTGAGTCTAATCCTTGTATTTGGAAGGACTGCCAGAGGCCCTCAGTCTGATCTATCCTGTTTTCCCAGACCACCTGGTGGTGTTCATCTGCCCCACAGATGACTGAGTGATGTCTGTGGGGGTTGGGTGAACATCTGCTGCTGTTGCAGGTGTTTTTCCTGGGAGGTGCAGGAGCCAGGGATACCCCTGTGTTTTCAATAGATTTCTGGTAAGGTTAACTAACAGGAACGGTGGTGACACTGTGGTCAAAGCCATGTGGTCAGGAAGAAGGCAAACCCTGCAATCAGTCACACGTAAGGTGCTCGCAAAAGTTTGGGAGAACTGCACCAGGGCCTTTGTGTTCCTAAGGAAGGTTCCAGAGGCAATGATGAAACACAGCTCCTTAATAGGTAGCCCCTCCCAACCTATTTCTCGAGATCTAAGGTGTTGCCTCCTGGGGTGCCAAAGTGGCCGCTCCCCCCCCCCGAAACAGTGTAGCTAAATTCCAGTAACTAAAATGTCACTTTTCCCCCCCCGAGGTACCCCTTTCTCAAACACAGACCTTTTGTTTAGAAGGGTAGGTGCAAGGGAATCAAGGGCATTTTTATAAAATGCACAGGGACCCATTCTGTCCCCCCTTTTGTCCTGCATGGACCTCTGTAAGGGGGTCTCAGCAAGCAATGTACGCACTCAAGTGACCATTGTCCTTATGATGTAAGACTATAGCAATCCAGAATCAAGTTTGAATTTCTACTTCGCCTTTCGGCTGGGCTGTCACCTAGAAGATATGCCAACCAGGCTGGCCTGGAGTTGCTCTTAGGGGAAAGGAAGAAGCAACACACATGCCTAGGAATGGTCAAATCTGAATCTCCAAATTCCAAAATAGGTCCTTACGGTCTTCTTACCACTTTCATGCAGATGTACCCAGGAAATGGCCTTTCTAGAGACAGCTGCATTCAGTGACCAAACTGCTTTACAAAAATGTGTGGACCAGGAGGGAGTGAGGGGAGGCAGAGTTAGAATCCTTTCTGAGTTGATTTTTGAGGAGGCATTCCAGTGCTGAAGGATTCCAGGTGCCCATGGATGGCAGGGAATGTGGAGCGTCCGTTGAAGACCTTGACTGTCTGCCCATCGTTGAGGAACTTTTGTGATCAAAAACGCACCCTCGTCAGACTGCACATGGCCCACAAAGCCAAAGACATCACACAGATTACTTTCAAGGGCCACAGTGATGTGTCCTGAGTTGGCTGTTTGGGCTGAAACAGCAAATCCATAACCTGAAAATGTGTCAACAGGGTTGAGACACCACCAATAGCCCCCAGAGGAGATCAGAGGTATGATGGAGTTAATCTGCCGTGAGCAGGTGGTGGGGGGCATGACTTGTACAAGGTCACCTCCTTCTCTGCAAGAGAAGTGGGCCAGCCCTTGGCAGGAATCACAGGCCTGGCATGTGGTGGCAGCCTCTGCATCAAGACAGTGTTTTCCTTTGTGCCCAGTGCCCAGTGGTGGAGGTCTTCCCACGCCCAGCACAATGATCCAGGAGGTAATCTGGGTGGTGGTGCAATCAACAGCCTTATTCCAGGGGGTGTCATAGGAGAACAGCCTCTTCTTACACAGGCATCTAACATGAGTGACCCCGACAAGTCTATCACAGCCACAGTTGATTCCACAGCCTGTGGCCCCAAAGAGGGGTGTCTTTAATCTGCCGGTTTGAAGTTTTCTAAGGTGTAGACCACACTACTAGGCCATTGGCAACAGCCCAAGAATCAGTAAAAATATGCCAGTACCAAGTGGACAACTGGCCCAGGGCTGCGAGAGTGGCTAGAGTTCTACCTACTGAGCAGAGGGACTCACGTCCATTTTTGGTTCTGGGTCGGGCCTCTGAGGGTGAACAGCACCGCAGCCCAGAGGACACATCAGCTTTCAGCTCAGTGGACCCATTGGTGAACCGGGTCCAAGGATTTCAGGGAACATGGGGTCACCGTTGAGCCAGTGGCTTTGCTTTGGTGGAATGGGGATATAAGTTTCCCCCAAAGGATTAGCTGTGTTTTTTCATGTAAAGCTGAGGTGTCACTTGGGCCAGGCCAGCTGTGTTCTTGAATGTACCATTTTTATTGCACAAGTAAGGCTTTCATGGGTCAGGTGTTCAGTTTCAACAAGAGCCCAGTAGTAAGCTTTTCAAAAGGGGTGTACCTGATCACTGTGTCGGGGTGCAGGACCCCAAGGGGCACCTCTGGGTACAATCTGCTTCCCTTTACCAGAGGCTCCCGTTACCACAGTCATCAGTCACAGATGCTTATACAGCTTAAAGGGGTCACTGGACTTGTGGGGCCCCAAAGGTACAGAGGGGGACACAGCTTTCTCGGCAGCTTCCAATGCAGCCTGTTGTTTTGGGTCCCTCTCAAAGGGTGCTGGACTGCAGATCAGCCGATAAAAAAGGACTAAGTAGGATGCCCACGTGAGACAATACGTCTCCAGTACCCAAAGATTCAAGAAGGTGCCAGGCCTTCTTTGTTGGGAGTGGTGGATGGATAAAGAGGAGGTGGCACATTTTCCTTGACTGTTGGTGATTATGGCATTGTGAATCAGGCCACATAGTCCCGAGTGTCTGAATTTGCTCAGGGTTTATCAGTCACCCCACTGGTGGAGGGGTGAAAACACTACTGTCAGGATCTCTGGGGCTGAGGCTTTTGACTTGAGCCCAAATGACATCGTTGATTCATCTGTCTGTCTGTCTTTTGCTCTGAGGGAGACACTATCATATCTTCCAAGACAATTTGCTAGACAAACAGCCCTGAAAAGATCGTTCAGAATGAAGGCAGCCAGTGCCTCTGCTCATGAGACATGCAGAAATACAGTCACTAGTGGAGGATTGCCTCCCAGTAATATATTGTCAAATTAGCCTGTAAAAAACACTACCAGTTTACCCTCCCACTCATCCTGCAGGAGAATGTCTGCTGAATTCTGCATGACGTCAAAGGTTCAAATGCAACCTCGCCTTTAATGATGACCTGTGGTTCTGAAAAGTACAGGAGGACCACTAAAACGTGTTATTAAAGACCTACTGTCAGCCATTCATGTACTTTATCAAGCACCTACTGGGTGTCAGGTACTGGAACTACAGCAGTGGAGACAGGTAGACAGCATGATGTGATGGGGCTGGGGGAAAGGATGGCGGTGCTCCTTTAAAAGTGATGCCATTGAGCAGAGGCCTGAGGGAGGGCACAGGGGAGGTGCAAAGGCCCTGAGGGAGGAAAGGATCTTGGCAGGTGGGAAGTATCAAGAAGAGGCCAGCTTGGCTGCCTTATGGGTCTATTGTGAGGGTGGAATGAGATGTAGACATCAGCTCTTGTCAGTCAAGGGGCTCCAAACAGCTTGGGAAGACTGGCTCACCAGATCTCCCAGGGCTGGGGGAAGCCCAGGATTCCAGCAGGGCTGGGTGGGCTCCTCAAGAAGCAGTATAGGCACAGCTCAAGTTATTGCACTTCGCTTTACTGAGCTTCACACATGTTGCACGATTCTTACAAATTGAAGGCAAGACCCTCCACCAGCAAAAGGATTGTGATTCACTTTATCGTGTTGGTCTGGAACCACACCCGCAGTATCTCCACGGCATGCCTTGTTCAGGACACATGTCGGGACACGCAACCAGGGAGAGGCAAAGAGGGAGAGGGTGGGGACATGGTGGAAAAGCCACTGGAAAGGCCCCTGTGCTGGGCCTGTGCTGTCTCAGTCTCCATGTCCTGGCACTGAGATTTTTCCGTGAACACTCAAGTCTGTACTGGTCCCACCACTCGGCCCCTGGGATCACAGCTCAGCAGGATGATGTCTTCTGGTTTTCTCTGTTCTGTTCTGAAGCTGAAGGGTGTGGGCTAGTCCGTGATGTGCATTCCTGGATACTGTGGCAGCGGCACGTTGGATGGAGGCAAGTTAGCAAGGAGAGCAAGATCTGTGCTTTTCCAGGGGTTCTCGGTGGTTCCACCCCAACCATCATTGCCTCAAGCATTTTTGCTGCATAACTAATTGGCCGTAAGGCAGTTTCACCGTAAACAATAAAAGAGGGACAGTAGAAAAAGCACATAATGAAATGTGAAAACGTTAACAAAATTTAGAAGACTTTATTGCAAAAAATGAAAATACATTGTTTTTCTTTAAAAAAAGTAGTCTTTGAGGTCTTTCGTTCATAGTACGATACATTCTTTTTTGCTTATTGATTCATCTCCTTGTTCAGCAACATGCTTTTTTTTCCTTTTCACTAAAATTTCTTTCTTCGTTAAGAGAGGTATCAGTTTCCAACTAAAGGATCAATACGTAATGCTCTCGAGGACTGTCGTGCAGTAGCAGCCACCTCTGTAATATTTGCCATGGTTTGTAAACATTCTCGGTTTTGACGGAGTGGAATGACTGGTCCCCGAAGGATTTGCCAACACATTGACATGTGATCATTTTCGAGTACAGTATGCCATCTGGTTTTACACGTGGCTTGGCCGTCAGTCTGACTTTATACATAGTTGTTGACATCCATCTACACAGACGCGTAGGCCACCACGTCTACTCATCACTGTGTATGAGGGCTAATAGATGTGTAATATAAAAACGGGAGTCCTGCAAGAACTTAGGCAATGGAGAAATGAAACCAAACTGACAAAATGCATTAAGTCTGCCAGATGTCAACCAGTTATTTTATCTTTTACAGTAAAACTGCTTTATGGCCAATTAAGTTCTGCGGTGAAAACGTTTGCAGTGAAAATTGAAGCAAAGATGCAAAATTCCTGTGGCAAACATGCTTGAGGAAAAGATGTTTATGGTGAAAGTACTAGATAGTCTTCCAGGGTGTTGGGGCCCCCAGCCAGGCTTTCTACCCAGACGCAGGCCCCCAGGGGCCAGCGGCAGTGTCTCTGGCTCCAGAACTCAGAGTTCACTTCCTGGCTCCTCTGGCATTGGCTCCCCACTGTAGGGGCCCCAGGGTCTCACTGTGGCTGGGGCTGAGGCTTGGGGCAGCAGCCACACGGGTTGTCACTGCCCTAGAGCCTCTAGCTTTGCTATCACTTATGAGTGATGACCTGGGGCCAGCCGCTCCCCTCTTGATTGCAGTCTCCCCCTTGAACTAGACCAGTGGTTACCCAAGTGTCAGCAGATTTCATGGAATACCAGTGTTATGAGAAAACAAACTCTGGTTAATTTGGGAAAACCCGAAATGAATGGGGTCACCTGGTCGCAGAGTTGTACCCAAGCTTTTCTGCACATCCTAAATCTCCTGGAGAGTCGGTGGCATGCAGTGTTTGCCAAGCTGGCCTGACCAAGGCACCCTATTGAACAGAACCTCACACCACTGGCATTCTCAAGGGCACACCTCAGGACCCACTAGACAAGATGGTCCCCAGGGGGCGTTCCTAACTGTGTTCTGAGGTTTAAAAAATGGAACCACTTGACCTCCAGTGCTTCTTGCTTCCTCATGGTAATGCCCTGTGTAACCCCCAGTGTGGGCTAGACTGATTCATTCTCACACATAGAATACTGCAGAAATGACAGGATGTCGCTTCTGAGATTAGGTTATTAAAAGGCCGTGGTTCCTATCCTGGGAACTTGTTCTCTCTCTGTCCCTCCCTTCACCCCTCCCTCTCATTATATCTGTAATATCAGGACACCCAGGCAGCCCATGGCCAGCAGCCCTAAATGGGAGCTTGGAAGCAGATGCTCCAGCCCCAGTTGAGCCTTGAGGTGACTGCAGCCCCAGCCAAGAGCTTGAGAGACCCCCATGCAACTTCATGAGAGACCTGAGGCCAAAGGCACCAGCTCAGCTGCACCCAGATCTCTGCTGTGGCCTAGCCCTTGGCTCCCAATGGGGCCCCTCCCAGGAGTCCTCAGCCTGTTCCCCCACTATCCCCACCCTGCATGCTCCGGGCCGCCAGCTCCACCCAGGACTCACTGCCCCACCTACTTTCGTCCCTCCTGCTTCAACACCTTCATTTTGTCATTTTTCTCCCGTAACTGTGCTCACTGGCCACTCAGAGACCCCAAACCAATCTTTCCCATGCCTGTCCCAACCCATGACATGTCCATTCAGGGTGGGGCCCGTTTCCCTTGGGTGGGCAGAAGGCTCATGCTGAAGGGCAGAGGAGCAAGTTCACTGCCAGGGTTAACATGCTGTTGGCTGCACATGTAGCACACCTGCTACACTGCCTGGGACACTAGTTGGGCATCCCAACCTCGGCTGGTCGGCTCTGACTGATGTCTATAGGGCTGCTTTCCAGTTTGGAGTAAAGAGTCCAAGACCTCGGTCCAACCCCCTACTAATGTATCTCCACAGTATGGGACTTGGGGAGGGGCAGAGCGGCAGTCAGGGTGAGAGCACAGGCCAGACACCGGGCCCCTACCCAGGGGCCGGCTCTGCTTCCATCAGCGTCCCTGTAGGACCTGGGGCAGGTCTGAAGATGCCACGTAATGCAGGATTTCCAAACACTTCCTCTTTTAGAAGTAGAATTCTTATCCAATGAAATATTAGAAGGACCCAACAGCTAGCAGATACGGAGAGCTGCTGGTTGGGGTGGAGGGTGCAGGGATGGCTGGAGTCCCTCTGTTCCCTCCTGTGGTCCCCACTGCCCCCCTCACTTGACATCCCCCACCCCCAGCCCTCCTCCTGCCCGAGATTGTACGCCTTCCATGCCCTCAAGAACCTTGGTCAAGCTGCCCTCTGAGGCCCTTCCACCTCCAATATTACTGCCTAGGCCCTGCAGAGCTTCAGGACAGATGCAGGCCAGAAAAGCAGAAAACTGGCTTCCAGTCCCAGCTAAAACCTGGTCCGGCAGGTCGAGGACCCGGCTCCTGCTCGTGCTGAGGAGACAAGAATTCATGAAGGCAGCCAGGGACTGCCATCGTTGTGCAGTGAGAATAACGTTTATTGAGAATGGCTTATTACAAACAAAATATATTTATGTATAAAATCTCTGCAATGCAAAAGATCCCTTTTGTCCCCATGTGGCCAGAGTGAACAAAGCCAAATGTCCGCTGTGCTTTGGGGGCTGTGCTGGACCCCCAGCATATGGACAGGGGGTTGTGGGTGCCACGTGCTGTAGGCAGAAGTTCCTGGTGGAGCTTTTTCTCTGGCCCCACTTTCATGATTTTTCATTACACAATATAGTGTGGTTTGTGTCCTGCCTCCATGACCCTCCCCAGGAAGGTGGCACCATCTTAGGGGCAGGCAGCTTTCTTGTTAATCTTCCACATAGTTGAACCCTAACTTGTGACTTGCCCTGAGAAGCCCAGGGACGGAGCGTTTCTAAATGTCACATGATGGGCTGAGGTGTCATGACCACTGTCCGTGGAGGCTGCTCTCCATGGCAGCCTCCCAGCACAGGCACGTACCTCACTCACATTCAGCCATCCTTCAAAGCTTCACTTCCTCTCGTTGTTTTCCTTGACACATCTATTCTCACCACAATTTTACTTGGGCCCCTCTAAGAATGCCCAAACCCCACAGTTGCCACATGGGGTATTCCTGAGCATAGAGCCAGAGCTCCCCGGGATCTTGGACCACCCAGCATTAAGGCAATGGAAACGAGACCAGTCTGAAGGCAACGCTAGTCTCACACCCAGAATAGCTGCCCAGCTAACAGCGCCTCCCTCTCGGCCCAGGTCCCTCTCGGCCCAGGCGACACCTGGTGTTGAGAAGCAACACGGCTGGGTGGTCTGACAGCCTTCGTAAGCAGAGCCCTCAGAGAAGCCATGGTGGGGAGGGGCCAGCTGGAGGGGGAGGGCAGCAGCCGCTACCATGGCATGTCTTGGGCATTGGAAGACGAAATCGCAGAGGTGCAGGGTGAGTGGGGCTGCTGGGGCACCTCTGCTCCTTTGCCACAGGCAGCCTATGAGGGGTGGGTGCCCCAGTCCCTTTGGAAATGATTCATTTCCTTTATTTTTTAGGTGCAGACCTGGGTTCAAGATCCAGCTCCACCAGACTCCTGGGTAAACTCTCCCCAGACTGGGCCGGATTCTGTCTGTAAGGTGAGGGGCCCTGGCACTCAAGCCCACCAGCTGTGAGTCCCCTTTTCTTTGAAAGAGAACTTGGACTGGCTTATCTGCCCCGTGAAGAGAGGTGTCAGTGGTTCCAAAGTACCTGCAATCTATTATTGTCTTACTTGAGGGTTATTCTCACCCCCAAAAGTAAAAACTTAAATCTCAAAAAAAAAAAAAAAGAAAAAAAAAAAAAGAAAAACCACCACCTACCCCCCAAAAAAGAGAAAGAAAGAAAAAGAAGGCAACAGCTCTAGTTCATGCTCCGTGCCATGCTGTGTGATCCTGGGCATGCACCTCCCTTCTTGTCACAATAGAACAGACCCAACATTCTGTGCAAAAGGTCCTGCTGTGCACCGCAGCGGGGCTGGGAGACCACAGGCTACCCCCTCCATTGCTTCAGAACCACAGACCCTGTGAGGCCTGGGGCTCCCCACACTCAGAGGACAGGCCCCACTGTTGGGACTTAGGCTAGTGTCAGGAGGCCTCCTGGGTGAGGGGCATCTTCGGGGTCCAGGCAGCTGTCCCTAGCCCTCTGGGTCAGGCTTTCCTGAGCACTCACCAGGACCCTGCCCGCACCCTTTAGAGCTGGAGTACCTGGAGGGCTGCAGGGGCCTCAGAGTCCTTTCTTCCTGAGGTCCAGCCCTCCCCAGGCGCCACAGGCCTTGAACCAGCCACAGGAACTTGGGCCCCCTGGGAGGCCGAAGGGGCGGTGGCATCCACGAAAGGACAGGGGGCCCTGCAGCACTTCCAGGGAGAAGGGTGAGGACAGCTCCCAGCATGGCCAGGGTTAGCTACAGTCTGCAAACACAAGATGCTGTCCTGATAAGCAACGTCTCTCTCAAGGGCTTGGTCCCTCGGTCTGTGGGGAGATGGGCTCAGACCTCTCCCCTGGCCCAGGGTCTGGCTCACAGGCAACAAGGGTACCGGCGGTACTGGACGTCTCCTGGACACAGCTGGAGTCAGGCTCGGGGTCTTGGGGGAAGCTCCGCTAGGATGCTCTGGGGGTGCCTCCAGCAACCAGCAGGTACTCTGGGTAAGTGGCAGGATGACACTCACCACTGGTGGATGAAGCAGGAGTGCTGCAGCCTCCCGGAGTTCCCTAGGGGTATTGCCACCCAGGCTGAGGCCGCAGCTCTGCCTTGGAGCCCCAGCAGCCCCAGGGCCTGGCCCCGGGCCTTCTGAGCGGGCCAGCTTGGGTGGGGCAGGCTGGGGTCTGAGGGCCGAGGCCCACGGCGCTCCGCTGTCAGCTGTCCAAGTAGACGAAGAGGATGTCCTCGTCTGTGCCGTAGCTGGTCCGGGCCTCCTCGAAGTTGCTGACGCTGGTGCTGCACATCCCTGGGGCAGGGGGGCAGAGCAGGGCAGCTGGGAGGGCACGGTGCCGGCACCAGGGATGCCGGGGGGTCTGAGCATAGCCCGCCTGCCTGGCCCCCCTCAGCACACAGGTCTTCCCCCCCCAAGAAGCCCTTCTTGCCTCTTGTGCCCTTTATGAGCTTGTCCCTGAGCCTTCCCCAGTTTGGCAGATGGAGAAAGCGAGGCTCAGAAAGGGGACAAAACATGCTCAAGGCCACACAGGGCAAGCCTGTGACTCAGCGCAGTCCTTCCCTGTCCCCAGGGCAGTAGGGAGCCCTGGAGGGGTCTAGAGAAGGGGCTGGCAGACTCTCTGATGTGTGTGCTGACTGTTCCCGGGGAGGGAAGGAAACTGCAGTCTATACAGCAGGAGCCCGTGGGCGGGGCCCTGGGCAGTGGTGTGGAGCCAGCAGTGTGGGAGGGAGAGCTGGCCGGGCCCGGTGATGACGGGGTGTGGAGGAGGCCAGCGCGGCCCCAGGTTGGGGGCTGCTTCGCTGCCTGGACAGAGGGGTGGCACAGATGACAGGAGCCCAGGAGGAGCAGGGGTTTTGGGGAGAAGCCGGCAAAGGAGGTCTTGGCCCCACCAAGTTGAATGGGAAGGAGTTGGGAGGGCCAGGCGAACGTAGCCGCACCACCCACTGTCCCCAACCCTGTCCTCGTGGGCCACACTCACGGTCAGCATATGCTGGGTTGTTGTAGAAGATGGAGCCGGTGGCCCGGTTGTAGCCACGCAGCACGATGAAGTGGCCCTGGTAGTCGGGGGTGCGGCAGAAGCAGCGGTGGCCGCGCGGAGCGAAGCAGCAGTACTTGGCGGGGCTGGAGCAGAGGTCGCAGTGCAGCACTCCTGAGTTCACCAGTACGATGGCCACATGGCCCTGCGCCAGGTGCACCTGGATGTCCTGCACGCTCACCGTGCTGTGGGTGGGAGGGGGGAAGCTGGCACCGCTGGGCCTGCGCCTCATCCTTCAATGGACCCCTAGCTGGACCCTGTGTCACACAGCTTGGGGATGTGGCTTGTGTTCCCTCCGCCCCGAGCTCCTTGCAGGTGGGAACATCTTGCTGTCATGGTGGTTCAGGCTCAGCCCAGGGCCAAGCACAGGACCCGTGGAGGGCGTCTCTGAGCATGCCCAAGCACAAGCTGGCCCGTCAGACCCTTTGGGGGTGGCAGAAGGTCAGCTCCAGACAGGCCTGTCAAGGGCTCGTGGAGCAGCACCTGGGACCCCGCCTCCTGGACTGGTAAGTGAATTATTTTAGCCAAGCACCTCCACTGGTCCTTTACCCTAAATCATGGGTGGTTTACAATGGAAACTGTCGGTCCAGTTTAATTCCCCAAATCTGAGCCAAGCATGGCTTTGCCAGTATCAAAACCAAATGCTTCTCTGAAAGGGCTATTTTTCTTTTTTCCTAAGGCTCCTTGTGGTAGAAGTGGCTGTCTAGGAAGAGCTGGTCAGCAGCGCTTCCAGGAGAATCCCCAAACCAGCAGAGCCAGCTGCCCCATGTAGGGCAGCCCCACCCAGAAGGCAGCAAGTCCAAGGCCAGGGGCTCCACCATCTTTGCTGGCTCTCCTTCCTTAGCAGTCTCAACAGTGATGGCCTGAGCACCAGTGGCCTGGCCCAACCCCAACCCATGGCTGAATCACATGGCAATTTGGTTTGTTGCCTCAGCCCAAGGAAACATGTCATTTTCCCATTTGGTCTTTGAAATGAAATACTAACTGGCTGACTTCCCAATGGTATGTACAAGAGTGAGATTTCAGCTACAGAAAAAGAGCAGGGGCTGGTCTGGAAGGAAAGGCAGAGGGTTGCATGGGATAAGTGTGTGTGGAAGTGTCAGGTTGGGATCACCACAGGGCTGAGTAGCTGGGGGCGGGGCGGGGAATGGCGGGGGAGGGGGTGGGCGTGGGGGCTCACACCACTTTTCTCTTCCTCTGTTTCCTCAACTGAGGAATGAGGACAGCACCAGCTTCCCACTCAACAAGACAGCACCTGTCAAGTGCCATGAAATCAATATTTGCTGCCTTTCCTTCCAACGTGTGTTCATGTGGCATAAGGATGCATGGAAACTCTTCCTGTTTTCTAAGTCACCTATAGTGTGGCTCGTTATATTAATAATGAAAATAGAAATCTGTAAACAACAGGGACACCTGAGAATGGTCCAGGGGAGCCCAGCCAGGATCTGAGCCAATAGGCCTGAGAGAGGAAGAAAGCCACTTGCATCCAGGGAAGTTACTCCCAGGCTCTGCCTGAATCCTGCCCCCACGTAGAGATGAGAAGGGGAAACCCATGTAAGGTCATAGCAGCCCATGAGGAGATCTGGGAGCCAGGCCTCCCCAGATAACCTACACACTGGGCTGCCCTGTTACCCTCCATCACTGTGCCAGCATGCTCCTCGGGTTGTCACCCCTTCCGTCAGGTTCCTGTTCTGTCCCATGCCACCATTCAGTGAGCAGCCCAAGGACCGGCTGGAGTGTGTCTTGCTCACCTGTCCCTCTAGCCCCTGCTCAGGATCCATCCCAGGCTGAAGCCTTGTGTACAGTAGACCATGTAGTCCCACTGGTCCCCATTTCATGGATGACAAACCAAGGCTCAGGGGGGCAAGTCAGTACCCATGGCCACCCGAGCAGGAAACCCCAGTTCTGCCTGTCTCCCGAGGCCCTCGCCTTTCCCGTACACCATGCTTAGGCCTCTCCCACTCCAAGTCTGCGGGTGAGCAGGTGTGCAAGAAAGGGTGTCGGCAGGCTCACCATTTCTCTACCAGCACCTTGGAGGCCTTGGCTTGTGCAAACAGCTGGTTCACCCGGGTTTCCTCTGTGTCAAAGTGCTTCCTGTAGAAAGACTGAAGAGAAAAGAGCAGGCTGGAGGGGCCACCCACCCTGGCTGTCCTCACCCATTTGGACAAAGAGCACGTTATGGAGTCAGAGACGGTGGGAGCGTGGAGGAGCCTGGGCTGCCATAGGAGACGGCATTTGCAGCACGTGAGCAGAAAGCTGCATGTCCCGAGCCCGCAGGGTGACTTGCCAGTGTGCACAGGACCACACAGAGGTAGGAAGAGGATGCTCAGGAGATGGGTGGGCAGCTGGGCTTGGGTCGCTTCCCTAAGGCAGATCAGTCGCCCCTGGGCTTGTGCCTCCGGTAGGCACGAGCAGGAGTCTGAATAAATGAGCAAAGGGGCAGCTGAACCCATCTAACTGCTCAGCCACCACTCGGCTTAGCCACGTGAGGTCCATAGAACAGACTTGGTTTGGTGCAGGGACCTCAGGAGAGTTTCCGGGGCGTGGGAGCTTTACTCATGGGGGAGGCAGAAATGACCTTGTTCTTGGGCGCTTTTCTCTGCCTCGTGGCTATGGTGAGAGCCTCATTCCCCCAGCCTGGAAGGTTCAGAGGAGAGTTAATTGATTGGCCCTGGCCACTGCTCGGCAACCCTCTTGCCAAAGAGGCCAGCAGGGACTCCACTCTGCCAAGTTTCAGAGCCTGGGCTGAGCTCTGCCTCAGTGGCAGGCAAGACCAGCTCTAGCTGTGCAGGGAGGGAAAATGCACGGGTGTGTTGGCGAGGCTATGCTGGCATTCTTTTTCAGGGAAAAAAAAAGATGATATTTTGGTTTTATCTTTTAGAATACCTATTACCCATGAGAAGGAAGAAAATGGGCAAATAATTGTTGGATGAGGTCAGAATGGTGTGCTCTGAGGCCTTGGGCCCTGCCTTGGCTAAGGGACAGGGGAAGGGCACAGAAGGAACCCTGAGATGCTCTTCTGCATATCCTCAAGTCTGTTGAAGGCAGGCGGCAGGGTTCTCTGGGGCAGGGGTGCCAGGAGGGACCCAACTTGCTCTTCGAATCCTCTGGGCAGGCTGAACCTCAAGGTCACTTGGTCTCACCAGCTTGAAATCCTACCCATGGCACATCTGCCACGCTCCCTGGTCTCTGCACACCTGTGTGCCCACTTGGTGTCCAGGCCTTGCCCGTACCCTCTTCCAACAACTGGACCTGGTGGCCAGCCACTCACCTGGTTTTTGTAGCCCTTGTCAACGCCCAGGGTCTGGGTACAGAAGCGGTGCCTCACGCCAAAATGGCGCATCAGGTAGGCGAGGTCGATGGTCCAGATGCTCCTGGTCAGCTGCAGCTCCTGCAGGGCGCCCTCGAATGCCCCGTCATCCAGCTGGCCCAGGTACCTGTGGGCAGGCAGGCCACGGAGGCCAGTTCACCTCGAGGGGAAGCTGGTCTGGGTCACCCTTCACCTGTGGATCCATCAGCCACTGGCAGAGCTTCCACTCCCCAGAAAGCGCTGTCCTTTGTCATGAAACCCTATGTCCCACCTGGACACAACCTGAGGCTGCTTGGGTACCATGCTGGCCTTAGAGTCGAGAGCCTGAATTCTGCTTCTCCCATCTCCTGCTGTCTGTGTGACTTTGGGCAAGTCACTGCCCTCTCTGGCCTCACTAGTTTCATCTCTAAGATGAGGTGGTTGGACCACCATCAATGGTTTTCTAAGCTTTACTCAGATAATTCTTCTGTTGAACCCTATCTTGCCTAGAATTCCAGGATGTAAAAAGGATTAAGAGAAAAGCTGCTCCGGGGTCCCAGGCAGCCATCTAAAAACTCTCCTACAAGGTGATAGCTCTGGTTCCTCCAAGCTCTGATGGTCGAGGTTCCAGTGATGACCACACAGCCTCAGGTCAGTGGTTGGCTACCCAGTGACCCTGTCTTCCAGGAGCCTGAGGCCGAAAAGATGGAAGGTCCTGTGTCCCCATCATGGGATCACTCTGTGGCCCAGGACTGGGCACCGGGGACTGCCCTGGCCATCCCCAGAGCTCCCAGGCATTCCCAGGTGCACACTTGGAAAGCCTGGCCCATCCCTCACTTGCTTTTGCAGATGGGACTGAGCCTGAATAGAAGCTGGGCCTCCCACAAGCCCCAACCAAGGGCAGCCACATGGACGATGAATCCCACCCAGGTCTCTCCCCGCAGCCAGAGCATGTGGTGAGGATGGGGAAGGCCTTGGCCTGCCTACTCACCGCAGCACCATCTTGGAGCAGGCCAGCCCACAGTCCCAGTGGTAGAGCTGCTGGATGATGGGCACAGGCAGCTGCACAAAGTCCCCTGCAGGGAGACACAGGGAGGTCATGGACCCTTGGCACAGTGCCTGTCACTGCCACCCCCACTGGACCCATCGTCATGGGGCCCTGCCCAGATCCTGCAGGTGCTGTTCAGGGGCCAACCCACAGCCTTTCAGGACCCCAAATCCATTCTCATTACAATAGCAGTGATCTTCCCAAAATACCAGTCAGAGCAGGTCAGCCCTACACAAAATCCTCCAGTGGGTTGGTTCCCGTATCTCTAGACAACGCCTTAATGGCTGCTGCCCCAGCACCCTCTGCCTCCTCACCTCTCATCTTCACCAACCATCCTCCAGGCAGAATTTTCACCCGTTGTGATCCTTTATGCCCCCGGGCCTTTGCACACCTGCTCCCTCTGCCTGGACTCTCCTGGCCTCCCAGGTGCCTGAGCTCACTCCTGTTTTTGTGTACCACTTCTTGATGCTACCCCTGTCCGCCCCGCCCCCTACTCTGTGCACTCACAGCCCCACATGCCCCTCTCTCAGAGTCCTTTTTGGTGGGAGCTCCAAGGAGACGGGGCCAGGGCCAGCATGTGACAGGTGCTCAGCAGATATTCATGTCTGAATTCATGAGGCCTCTGGAGTTTGTCTGACTTCAAAGCCCCCAGGGCCACCAAGGTGTGAAGACCACGGTTGAGAGGAGGGGACTGTCACGTAATCTGTGTATGTGGAATGCTACCCTGGGCGATTTCTCAATCTGTCCTTGCCAGGCAGTGAGGTAGAGTAGAAAGGGCCCGCCCTAGGTGTTCTAGCCCCAGCTTGGCCACCGGCTGGCTGTGGGCTGAGCAACTGACTTCCTCTTACTGGATTGAGTCTGGCCATCTCTAAAGTTGGGGACTTTGGTCTGATTCAGTCATTCAATCAACAAATATTTTACAAGGGCCTAGCAAGTGCCTGGCATGTTTACTAGAGATACAGCAGTGAGTGACAGGTCCCTGTCCTGGCGAACACTAAAAACAAGCAAGTATAAGAGAAAAACCGGGGGCTTAGGCTAGGGGAAATGGTGGGGGGGTGCCTTAGAGAGTCAAGAGGTAGAGAGCGCAAGGCAGAGGGAGAACAGCATGCACTGAGGGCCTGAGGCAGGGGCGAGCTGGCGGCGGCCTGCAGGACCCTCCCACGCTGCCATTCCATGAATCCGGACAAAGTTCAGAGTCTAAAGAACCAGGAGGGACTTCCCTTCAGTAGTCACCACCACTCACTGCTCACTCATGACACCCATTCAGCACATGAAAAGCCAGCCCACATTGTTTCCTCACCTCAGGTCTCTGGGGCCTTTCTGGAACCCAAGACCAGCCGGTACAGAGCTGTCCTGGGAGCCTGCCTGCCTCCCACTGCATGCAGCAATCATGAGGGCTACTCATTAGCCCTGGAGTCCATCCTCGTCTTCCGACCTACTGGCCCTGTCTGGACAGTACCTTCCTCAAATGAGTCCCATGCTCCTACTCTCCTATGTCTAAATCCTCCCCCGCCTTCAAGGTCTGGCACAGATGTCACCACTTCAGGGCCTTCTCTGAAAAAGCCACGCCCTTTCCTTCATCTGCACTCTGCCAGGCCTGAGTTCACACTTTGCCTCCCAGAGGGGACCCTTGCACTGAGCTTGTCTGTGCCCTTCTCGGCTGTTGTACATTCCTAAGAGGCAGTGACCTGTGGCGGCTCCTTTGCTACATGGTATTGGTCTCTCTCCCCAGACGCCTCACCGTCAAGGGCATGCAGCAGCATGGAAGGCAGGATGACATGGGCGAGGGCAGGACACCCACTGGCTGAGTCACCTGAGAGGCACCTGACTTCTCTGAGCCTGCTTCCTCCTTTATGAAATGCACCATCACAGACACCAGCCAGCAAGGAGGTGTGAGCGCTCAGGGCAAGGAGGTGTGTAGAGCCCTTTGTGGGTGCTGATGTGAGCCCTGCATCCATCCAGCCGGGAGGGGCCTGGCACACTGAGTCCAGGCCTGGCTGAGGCTTTGTTCCTTCCTTCCCCTGACCCCAGGTGCCTTTAAAAGGAACCCAGGCACTTCAGTCAAGGCCGTCACACATTCTCCTCCTCCCATTGCCATGGATTCAGTGCTGAAGGCTTAGTCCCGCCTGACCTTTGCCTGTCTCCTGCTCCAAATTCCACCTCAGCTCCTCTGCCATCTCTGTACACAGAAGCCAGAGGGATGCCATCCATAGTGTCCCTCTGCTCTTAGAATAAAGTTCTCCCCCTTTACCATAGCCTGCAGGCCCTGCCCAAGCTGGACCCTACCAGCCTCATCTTTGCCTTTCCGCCTCATTCACCCTGTTCCTGTTCCTCTAGGCACCCATCACCTTCACTCCAGGGCCTTTGCACATATCGCTCTCTCTACCTGGAACTCTCTTTCCCTTGCTGTTCTTAAGGCTTCCCCTGATGGTCATGTAGGTCTCAGCTCAAAGTCTCCTCTTCGGAAATGCTTTTTCTGGCTACGCCTTCAGAGTGAGGGAGCCCTCCTTCACAGCACCCTGTTTGTTTCCCTCGCAGTACTTAGCGAAAGTAACAAAAAGCAGTCAGTCAGGCTATTCTGTCTCCCCACTAGGCTGTCAGCTTCCTGAGGGCAGAGCATTTGCTCATCTTGTTCACTGTTAGTCCCAGGGCCTGGTGTCTGATGCTTAGTCGTAATTCGACATTTGTTGGAAGAAAGGAACTTGTTGAGCACCCACCGTGCGTTAGGATTTGGGGACACTATGTGACTAAGATCCAAACCCTGCCCTCCAGGGATTCATATTCTAAAATAATTCCCCGCAATGGGCTGAGTGGAGGAGAGCTCTATGCAGGGTATTGTCCCCCCATGGTGGGGTGCCTCCCTTTTCAAGAATTCCCTATTGAGGCCATAAACAGCCTTTGTGTTTTTCTCTACAGAGGCTGTTTATTCCCCAGCCTTTCCTCTTCTATATCCCTTAGTTTGGAACGTTGTCTCCCATCTTTAAACGTCCAAATGCTCTGGTCCCTTTCCTTCTCTGATCCCTTCAATATGGATTATTTGAGGTGGTGTCTGTTTTCCCCAGTGGACAAATGGAGAATTCTTCAGTGGTAGGTGGGGACAAGGTGGCATTTACCTCCTCCTAGCCCTCAGCCCAGAGCAGGCACTCAGACATGCTTGGTGATTGGAACACACTTTTCCCCAAAGGCCTTATCCCTTGAGACGCCAGGCGCCGACCTGTCACGGCAATGCCCAGCACTCCCACCCCCAGGCTTCCAGACTACAGCCTGTTCATGGCTCCCTCCTTACTCTGTACCCAAGGCTCTGGTGTGGACTAGCTGGGCCATCTTGGCTGGGCTTTGAGTCTGTCTGTACGTTCTCCTATGCCCAGCTGTAAATGTGGCACAGGACAGTTGCTCTGAGCTCTGCTGTCCCTTCTCTTCTTGCCCTGATCCTTGAAACTCCTTGATCCTGAGGTCCCCAAGAGCTAAACATCCCCTTGTGGCCGCCCCCAGTCTTGGCACGAACAGGTCTGCCCCTAGGGACCCAGAGATACTCCTGTGGGGAATGATAAGAGTAGGCGAGGTCTTCCAAGCCCAAAGCTGCTACAAGATGTTGATGCCTGAAGCAAAGGGACTGTCCCACGTGAGAACTAGGGTCTGCCTAGAAGGCCCTGGCTGGCTTCAGTTGGCAGCTGTCACCCAGGAAGGAACGCAGCTCACTGGCCCTGAGTACTTAACCCCTCTCAGCCTCAGTCAGCTCATCTGTAAAAGTGAAAATCACAAGGCAACCTTCTTCATGGGGGTGGTTATGAGGCTCAATGAGGCACGGCATGTGAAAAACAGCACAGTGCCTGCCAGAGAAAGCTCTCTGTGAAGGTGAGCCATTACTCCACTGAGGCTCAGGAAAAGCAAGCGCCTGGTCCAAAATCACAGAGTTGGAGTAGGATGCATTAGATGGTACTCCTTGCTGCAAACGCAAAAGAGACCACTTCCTCGGGTGACACCATGGTTCCACTGAGGCGTTAGTGTCAGGTTCCCACACGCTCCTGTCCTCTCCCATGAGTTGGCAACTCACTTCAGAGTTTACTATGGTAGTACTACCACTTTCTCTTTCTCATCAACCCTGTGCCTTAAGCAGAGAAGAAATCACTACTTCCCCCCTCCCCCACTTAGAGAAGCAAACTGAAGACCATGACACTGAATGTCAGTCTTGGTTTCCACCCCAAAGGAACTCAGGCCACCTCGGCGCAGAAGGAACCAGAGGGTGAAGAACTGTACAGGACAAAACGCTGAGTCTGGGAGGCCAGGTAAGGGCCCTCCCATTGCTCTGTGCTCTCAGCAGTTCCTTGCGCTTCTAGGCCTTGGTTCCCCCAGGGGTCAGGATCTCCCAAGGCGACTCCAGCAGGACTTTTTGCTCCTGGGGAAGGTGGCGCCCCAGCCTCACAAGCCGGGACCCTCCCCACCATGACCGCTATCAGAGCTGACTGGGGTCTCAGCCCTGGGAGTATCAGGAAACCCCAACTGACAGGGGCTGGGGGGTAGGGAACCAAGGCGGCTGCGTACACCTGGCCAAGTTTCGCTGGAAGCTCTATAGCCTCGCCGGAGGCGGCGGTCGGCCCAAGGTCGCGCGCGCGGCCGGACCCTGCCCCGCGCTGTGGAGGGGTGGGAGTACCCCTCGTTCCCGAATGAGGGCTGGGCCCTCAGGGAGGCACTAACCGGGCTCGAGCGGCGACCCCGCTGCCTCCGCCTCCGTCCTCATGACCCGGGCGGCGCGGGGCGCCCATGGCCCCGGCCTGGCGCCGGCTGTAGCTTCGGCTGGGGCGAGAGTGGGACCGATACGTGTAAGGCTCCTCCGCCGCCACCTCCACCGCCAGCGCGGTGGGGAGAAGGGGAGGCGGTAGTAGGGCCTCCCCAAGCCCCGCCCTGGCCCCTCTAGGCTTCAGATCCTGGGATCCCGCCCCTTCCATAAGCTCCTCCCCTTCACTGGGCCTCCAAAGAGGCCACTCCCTTTCCCTTCCCTCGTCCTATTACTAGAGGCCCCCCGCCTCCTGATCTAAGCCCGCCCGGGCCATTCGCAGCCTTGGCTTCTGGTGACCCCGCCCCTTTCCCAGTTCTCGCGCAGACGCACAGGCCCTTCTCCGCCTCCGTTCCCGGGGAGCCCCGCCCCTCTCTGAGCCCCGCCCGCCCCGCCCCTTTCTGAGCCCCGCCCCGAAACCCTGTCGTCAAGCGAACATTGGCTCCCCAGAGGTTCTTCCCTTTAGCAAGCTCCACCTCTTCTCACACCCGCTTCTTTGTCAGCCTCAGGTCCAAGGCCTGGTGCTGCCGCATAAACCGCTGGGCTTCGGGAGACCTAACCCTACTCCGAATCCCTGGGCCGGCACCCCCTCTTCTCTATACCTCAGTTTCCCTATCCGTATGGTGAAATTCCTCGTCTTGCTCAAGTCGCACTTACCTGGCAGTGCCGGGTTCCAAAGGTTAAATTGTGAGGGGAGATCCTAGCCTTCGGCCCTACAGGCTGCTGCCCCCGATCCGACGGCCCAGACCCTAGATCTCCCCCCTTGGATCCAGCCCGTCCCTGGTGGGGGGTGCTTGGAAACGCGAGTTCCCCTCTTCCCTTGACGGGCTGAAGGTCGGTATTTCGGGTGGCACCTGGGCCCCATCATCAGCCCTCTCTTCTGGGGCCGGAACGATCGTACCAGAGCCCACGTTTCCTAGCCGGCGGGGTGAGGAGGAGGCGGAGGCGAGATCGCTCTCACCACTAGGAAAAGGAAGGGGTCGGGTTCTGCGCGCGGCATTTTGGGAACGCACGGTATTCTGGGAGAGCGGAATCCGCCATTCGCTCGCCTCACGCCGTCGGAGTCGCCTGAGACACCGCAGCTGCGCGGGAAAGGAAGAGGAGACCGGAACCGGTAAGGAAAGGCCAGGGGCAGGCGAGGGTAGGCCGAGGCTCCCGTGAGGGGCCGGGGGCTGGAGGACGCACAGCCATGGAGCTCTGCGTGGCGCGGGGAGGGAGAAGAGCGGGAAGCCTGGGCCGCCCAAACATCAGCGTCGCCTCACTAGCGCCTGGAAGTGAGTTTATTAGCTTTTCCCCAAACTACATGCTCTTCACTTCCTATACCTCTCCAGGTCTGTCTTTCGAAGTGTGCAGGCAATAGTCTGAAATCATTTCTGGCTGATTGCCTCCAGCCCCCGTTCAGGCGCTGGTGCCCCGTGCTTTCCACAGTTACAGAAGTTTTATCACGTTCCCCTGCTTCTTAACTGTGTTTGATCCATTTTATAAGTGCTGCTACCTTTTTGTTGGATTATTCCTTACATATGATCTTGCAGTGGTTCCTTGCTGTTTTCAGCCTAAAATCCACACTCCTGAGGCTCCTCTCCAAGGGAGCCAGCCTGTTTTTCCCAACCTCGTGTTCCTTTTCCTTTCTTGAACACACATGGTGCATTCCAGCCTTTAGTCGTTGTTCATTTTGGAGTTAAAAAACCCTTCACTTGTCTCTTTTAATTAGGTCAAGCCAGGCGCTTGCCCTGATTGTTTCTCTTCCAATAAAAGCATTTCCTGCTTCTAGCACCTTGTCACTTTGTGAACACTGATATTTTCTCTTTAGCCTTGATGGTGAAGTGGAGGGTCAAAGGGCATAGAATGGGTTAAATTAAATACACAACCTCTTCCAGATTTGCCTGGATCCTTTGGTCTATATCAGCAGTGCTTAGTAATACTGTATATATGTATGCCCAACGCTAGCCACATGTGGCCATCGAGCACTTGAAATGTTGCTAATATGACTGAGAGACTGAGTTTTTAATTTTATTTCATTTTAATTAAGTTTAAATGGCTACGTGTGGACAGTGATTGCTGTATTGGACAGCTCGGGTTTATGTCATGGGTTCTCAAAATGGTGTCACCTACAGCTCTGGGTTGACAAATACATTGTAAGGTAATGCATGCCAACCCCCTTGCCCCCAAACACACAGAATTGATTGATGGTTATTTGGTGAAGATAAAGGGACATATAGTAGGGAGGGAAATGGAAGGTACTTTTCATTCCCATTAGATTTCCCTCTACCCAGGCTTCCATTCCTCCCCACCCCACATCTTGCATGTATTTTTTCAGATAGATACCTCAAGCTAGGTGTTAAGCTTTTTTTGTAGAAAATGCAGCTTAAACATCTTTGCTAAGTTTTATGGAGTGTCAAGCCTTAAGGGAGGCATGCTATGTGCCACATGCCCTCGCAGGCCCTGAAAGATGAACTAACTGTTGTCTCTCCCACTGTAGAACTCTCCTCCTACCAAGATGTCTATTGGTGTGCCGATTAAAGTTCTGCATGAGGCGGAGGGTCACATTGTGACGTGTGAGACAAACACTGGTGAGGTGTACCGTGGGAAGCTCATTGAGGCGGAAGACAACATGAACTGCCAGGTATCCTGCTTTGTACTTGAGACTGGAGAAAGCTTGTGTCTCTGTCTTGCGGGACAGAAAGATGGTGGCTGGAGGTCTGTTTGAAGTTCTCATTGAATAGTTCCTTACTGAGTGCCTAATGTGTGCCAGAGACTGGTATAGGTGTGGGGATATGGGCATGAATAAGAGCCATTCAGAAGTTCGGAATATTTAACTTTGTCCTTTGTCCCATATTTGGGGGACTGTTTAAGAGAAGTGGCACTGCTCCCTTTGTTGGAATCCTTCAGATTCAGACCATTATCCATTTGCCCCCACATATTTGCATAATGCTTTGCAGTTAGCAAAATCTTCCACTCACATAATGTGTTTTTTTGCCAATTTTCTTGAGGGGAAGAGTTTCATTTGATTATAGCAACTACCTCTTGAGGTAAGTGGGTTTGGTGGGAGTGATGTCATCCATAAAATAGGGATAATAAGGTTAAAGGACTCATCTAGTGAATGTCTCCCTGCTAATAAATGTTGGAGCAGCTTCCTGATATGGTGTTCTTCCCGTGGCACTACTTTGCTTTTAATAATCACAAGAATCTGTATAACATTACAAAATGTATCCGCACACTTTCTCCTTTGTTCTTTAAACCATCAGTTAAGAGCTGGGGCTTTGGAATCATGTTGGTTTGAATCCTAACTATATGACCATAGCCATGTTAATCACCTCAGTTTCCTCATCTGTAAAATGGGAATAGTGTTACTTTGGGTCCTCTGTGATGTAGATGCCAAAACTGAGGAGTGTAGCATGGGGCAGAAATGGCCTGGCTTTAGTAACCCTGCTGTGGCCAGTCATTGGTTGGCAGCCTGCAGAGAGAGTGGCCTCAGGGTGTATGTATGCTGTAGTGGATACCAAAGGTGGCAGCTGGAGGTTGTCAGCTCCTTGCATTCCTCTCAGCCTGTTGTCCCTTGAAGGGAAATCTCAGCAGAGCCACAAAGACTGCCGCAGAGATAACACCTACACCCCAGGGCTATTCTAAAGATCAGATGAATGATGTGTGTGCAACACCTAGCTCAGGTGAGAAAACTGGAGGTCAAAGAGATAAAGTGACTTAACCCAAGGGCACACTGTGGATCAGGTGTCCTAACTATTCCTTGCTTCCTAGGGTCATTCATTTATTTGTGGTATCTCTGTAGCTTTCAGCATCATCTTCCTGCCAGGTTGACCAGCTGGGGCAGTACCCTGGCATTCAGGGAGATTGGCATCTGGTGGCTGCCGATTTCTCTCCCATGGTGGTGATGCCACAGAGATGGGTGGTGTGGGCTCTCTAAAGGTCCTGTGGCTCCTGGCTTCCTTTGCTGTTGTGGGGTGCCACTGTCATAGATCTAGTCTTCGGGCTTAAGGCATCCTTGTCCATTTTAAGGTACTTTAGTTTGGTGAGTAGAATGCAAGGCTAGAGGTAGGGAGTCCTGATGTGTTTATTCCACTATTTGGACAACTTACTGAGCTTCAGGTCCTCAGACCGCCCGTCTATAATGTGAGAGTGTCTCACCGGATGGCCTTAGTGGTCTTTCAGATGCAGCCAGTGTGGGATAAAGCACACAGACCCTGGTGATAGACGGATCTGGAATCAGGTTGTAGCTTGCTACTTGGTGTGACTTGGAGCAAACTTTGGACTGCCCTCACCCTCTCTGTTCCCTCCTTCTAAATTAGGGATGAAACTAGTACCTTAGCCTCAGTACCGTAGTGCATAATAAATAAGCAGATGCTTGTGAAATGGTGGGGGCGGGCCTCCTGCCTGTGTTAATCTGCTGGGGCGGCCATAACAAAGTTCCACGCTTGGTGGCTTAAACAACAGAAAATTGTTCTTTCAGGGTTCTGGAGGCTGGAAGGCGGAGATCAAGGTGTCACAGAGGTTCTTCTGAGGTCCATGAAGGAAGACTTACGGGTGGCTGGCTTCTTCCTGTGTCTTTACATGGTCTTCACTCTGTGTGCCTGTCTCCAAATCTCTTATAAGGAAGGAGACAAGTAATTGGATTAGGGCCCAGTTACCTCTAAAGATCCAGTCTCTAAATAGTCACGTTCTGAGGTACTGGGGGTGTTAAGACTGCAACATAAGAACTTGAGAGTGGGGCACAGTTCAGGCCATAACACTGCCCATGCCAAGATGCGAGGCTTCACTGGATCGACCTAAACTTGGCACATTGACTAAATGTGCCAGATGCTTGTCAGATGGTGGGGGCCTGGCTCCTGGGGGCTTTGGCATGACCCCCCAATCACTGACTGGACTGTTGGAACTATCACTGAATTCCTGTGCCAGATTCAGAGAACTGAAGAACCTTTATAAGTAGTTTATATTGTCAACCAAGGTATGCTGCAAACCCAGTCTGGAGCAAAATGGGAAATATCTTTCTAAAGACAGGCTTAGTTCTGATCTTACTGGTTAAGATGTTTCCTTTCTCTGGTAGCAGGGCTGAGGCATACCTTGCTGCTAGGCCACCATTCACAGGTATAGCCAAGAAAACTGTACAGACCACCAAAAACAAGACCAACTAATCCACCTCGTGTTATGGTATAGGTTTCACGATTCAAATCACCTTTATTCAGTGATGCAAAACCTTTGTAAGATACTCGTATGTTTGCTGTCAAAAATAGGATCCCTGCCATTGGTAAACCCGCAGCTATGTGAGCTTGTGTCATATTTAAGATGAGCTATTAAACCACAGAGAGTAGCATTAAGTCCAATATATGTTGACCCATGTTCAAGTAAATCCCTTTTCATTTCTGGAAACTGGTTAATTTTTCTGGTTATGATAACAAAAATTCGGTTTTCCTTGACAGTATCATCTGGTTCACAATTTTCAGTCTTGAGCTTCGTGCTCTCCGCCCAGCAGTTGGTGCTTCCTCTGGTCTTCCTCGGCCTCTCAGGCTCACTGCCACACTTGACACAACCTGCCGGGGCACCGCCATCTTTGACTGACACGTGACTCAGTCCGAGCAAACTAATTTTTAAACTATATTTTTTCTGAACTATTTGAGAGTGGATTGCATTCATCATACTCCTTCATTGAATAATACTTTTGTGTATATTTCTTAATAACAAATGTATTCTCTTATTGTGTCCATAGCACCATCATTCAGGAACTTCAACATCGAATCAGTACTTTAGCCTGCAGTCCATATTCCTGGACTGCAAGTGTCCCAGTAATGTCCTTTATGACAGTGTTTCCATCTCTGTGTCACTTACTTCACTGAGTTGTCAGCTCACTTTACGCTTCTTTGGTTTTGGTTGGTTCCTCCACTTTTGCTTTTCATATCATTGATGTTTTTTGTTTTGGTTTTTGAGTTTTTATTTAAAATTTTTATTAAAATATAACATACAATAGTATATTAGTTTCAGGTGTACAACATTTATACACCTAAAGATGTGATCACCATGATAAGTCCAGCAACCATCTGACACTGTACCAGGCTATCACAATATTATTGACTATATTCCCTACGCTGTACATACACCCCCATGACTTACTTGTTTTATACCTGGAAATTTGAACCTCTTATTCCCCTTCACCTTCCCCCCCTTTTTAAATTTTTCAATGACAGTTGACATTCAGTATTATTTTATATTAATTTCAGGTGTACAGCATAGTGGTTAGACATTAATTTAAGAAGTGATCCTCTTGACTTGTCTAGGACCCACCTGGTACTATTCATAGTTACTACCATATTATTGACTATATTCCCCATGCTTTACATCTCCATGACTATTTTGTAACTACCAATTTGTACTTTTTAATCCCTTCACATTTTTCACCTGCCCCCATTCCCCTCCCATCTATCATTCTGATAAACCCAGTACCCATCTGACACCATACATAGTTATTACAATATTACTGACTATATTCCTTATGCTGTACCCTACATTCCCATGACTATGGTGTAACAATTTGTAGTTGTTGTTTTTTCCCAGGGAGGGTGCAGCTTACAGTGGCCCAGGTGAGGATCGAACTGGCACCCCTAGTGTCATCGGCACCATGCTCTAACCAGTTGAGCTAACCGGACCCCCCTTAATTTGTACTTTTTAATCCCCTACACTTTTTCACATGGCCCCCCAACTGCTCTCCCATCTGGCAGCCATCAAAATGTTCCCTATAAGTTTATTTTGTTTGTTTGTTTTGTTCTTTAGATTTCTCATATAAGTGAAATTACATAGCATCTGTCTTTTTCTGTGTGACATAAGTCCACTCGGCACAATACCCTCCAGGTCCATCCGTGCCACTGCAGATGGCAAGAACCCGTTCCCTTCCATGGCCAAGTAATAGTCCATTGTACGTATGTACCACCTCTTTATCCATTCATCCATAGACAAACACCCAGGCTGCCTCCACATCTTGGCCATTGTAAACAATGGTGCATTGTTTACATACGTCCCCTCGAAGTAGCATTTTGAGTTTCTTTGGATAAATACCCAGAAGAGGGATTACTGGGTCCTTTTTTGTCTCTTGTTATAACTTTAGTTTTAAAGTTTATTTTGTCTGGTATAAGTTTGTTTTAAAGCCTATTTTGTCTGGTATAAGTATTGCCACCCAGCTTTTTTTTGTTTGTGTGTTTTCGTTTTGATGATATCTTTTTCCATTCCTTTATGTTCAGTCTGTGTGTGTCTTTTGATCTAAAGTGAGTCTCTTGTCGGCAGCATGTGTAAGAGTCTTGTTTTCTTATCCATTCAGCCACCCTATCTTTTGATTGGAGCATTTAATCGATTTACATTGAAAGTAATTATTGATAGATATGTAGTTATTGCCATTTTATTATTCATATTGTTTATGCTTTTTTTTTCCATCTTAAATAAATCCCTGTAAGATTCCTTGTAATAATGGTTTGGTGGCAGTGAACTGCTTTTGCTTTTTCTTGTATGGGAAACTATATGTACTGTCCTTAGATTCTAAGTGATAGCTTTGCTGGATAAAGTAATCTTGGTTGTAGGTCCTTGCTTCCTCTCCCCCTTCTCCCGCCTCCCCCCCGCACTCCAGTTAAAGCCATTGTTTCTCAGTCTAGTTGTGTAGGACACAGCTCCCTGGCCCATGCTGGTGTTATGAGCCTTGCGCTCCTACCGGCGGCTGAGGCGGTCGGTCACTGGTCGTCGGTCGGCCACTCACAGCAGCTCTTGCCAGCTGCCAGCCGCTCACAATGGCTGCCGGCCACTAACTGACTGCCGGCCACTCGTGACAGCACACGGTAGCCCACAGCTGCACACAGCAGCTCATGCTGGCTGCTGGCCACTCACGCTGGCCACCGGCCGCTCCTGGCAGCACATGGTAGCACACAGCAGCCCACGGCAGCTCACACGCTGCTGGCCATTCACGCTGGACACTGGCCACTCCTGGCAGCACACAGCAGCCCACGGCAGCTCACACCAACCAGCTCACACCAACCTTTCAGCTCCAGGAAGAGCTGTTGTTCACAATCTTAGCTGTAGAGGGTGCAGCTCCCTGGCCCATGTGGGAATTAAACTGGCAACCTCGGCATTAGGAGCACGGTGCTCCAACCACCTGAGCCAACTGGCTGGCCTAGTCCTTGCTTTTTATCACTTTGAATATTTCGTGCTAATCCCATCTGGCCTGCAAAGTTTCTGTTGAGAAAGCAGCTGACAATTTTATGGAAGCTTTTTTGTAGGTAACTAACTGCTTTTCTCTTGCTGCTTTTAAGAGTCTTTCTTTGTCTTTAACCTTTAGCATTTTTATTATGATGTGTCTTGGTGTGGGCCTTTTTGGGTTCATCTTGTTTGGGAATCTGTGCTTCCTGGACGGGTATATTTATTTCCTTTGTCAGGTTAAGGAAGTTTTCCATCATTATTTCTTGAAATAAGTTTCCAATTCCTTGCTTTCTCTCTCCTCCTTCTGGTACCTCTATGATGCAAGTTAGTGTGCTTGATGTTGTTACAGAAGCCCCTTACACTATCCTCATTTTTAAAAAATTCTTTTTCATTGTGCTATTCTGATTGGGTGTTCTCTGCTACCTTATCTTCTAAGTTGCCAATTCGATCTGCTTCATCTAATCTACTGTTGATTTCCTCTAAAGCAGGGGTGTTCTAACTTTTTTCAACGTTTTTCACCAAGGGCCATATGTGGTAAAATACACAAACAGCCGGGCCACTCACTCGAGGTGAAGTACGTATTGCCTCACCTGGTTTCTTTCTTTTTTTTTTTTTTTTTTTAAAGATTTTATTGGGGAAGGGGAACAGGACTTTATTGGGGAACAGTGTATACTTCCAGGCCTTTTTTCCAAGTCAAGTTGTTGTCCTTTCAATCTTAGTTGTGGAGGGTGCAGCTCAGCTCCAGGTCCAGTTGCTCTTGTTAGTTGAAGGGGGAGCAGCCCACCATCCCTTGCGGGAGTCGAGGAATCGAACTGGCAACCTTGTGGTTGAGAGGATGCGCTCCAACCAACTGAGCCATCTGGGAGCTCAGTGGCAGCTCAGCTCAAGGTGCCGTGTTCAATCTTAGTTGTAGGCCCTTGCGGAACTCGAGGAGTTGAACCGGCAACCTTGTGTTGAGAGCCCACTGGCCCATGTGGGAATCGAACCGACAGCCTTTGGAGTTAGGAGCATGGAGCTCTAACCACCTGAGCCACCAGGCTGGCCACACCTGGTTTATTTAAGTAAAGTAAATATATTTTTGGAATTTGCTGCGTTCCAATTAACAATGGATCATGGGCCCCTGGCCCGCGGGCCGCAGTTTGGACACCCCTCCTCTAAAGTAGTCTTCGTTTCAGTTACTGTATTCTTTATTTCTTTAGTTCTTTTTTATATTTTCTCTCTCAATTTTTATGTTTCCTATCTCTTTGTTGACGTTCTCCCTGAGATCACTGAGCACCCTTATAATGAGTGCTTGGAACTCTGTGTCTGGTCGATTACTTGTCTCCATTTTGTTTAGTTCTTTTTCTGGAGCTTTGTTTTATTTTTTTATTTGGGATATGTTCCTTTGTCTCCCCATTTTGGCTGCCTCCTGTGTTTGTTTCTAGGTAGAGGTGCTCTGTCACCCAGTCTTAGAATGGCCTTATATAGTAGGCATGCTGTGGGGCTCAGTGGCACAGTCTTCTTGGTCACCAGAGCTGGGTACTCTAGGTATGTCCCTTGTGTGGGTTGTGTGTGCTCTCCTGTTGTAGTTGAGCTTTGGTTGCTTTCTGCACATCAGTGAGTGTATTTACTCTTGGACTGATTGGTTGTGAGGACTGGCTGTGACTACAGTGAAGGAGCTGTTGCACAGGGGCTGACCCTACAGAGTAGGGTTCCCTTTAGCAGGGCTCTGGTGCCTGCCTAGTCTGTCCTTTGGGTGTGTGGTCCTTGGAGGTAGTCGGGTGATGCTCTGTCTGAAGCTGTCCACTGGGTGTGCCACCCCTGGGGTCTCCTAGGACAGGCCCCACCACAGTCCAAGTTCAGCCTTGCCTGTGCCTTGCCTGGGGCCACCTGGCATGAGCCACAATGTAGTTTACAGATGGCCCCACCCATGCTGGCCTTGGAGGTGCCTCAAGAGGCCAAGCCACGAACAGCGAGGCCAAGCCACGAACCGCAGCTGGTTGTCGCCAGTACTGGGCTTACGTCTGTTCAAGCGGTACAGGACATGCTGAAGCCAGATGCTGTTTGTTTTGATTTTGTGAACCTTTGAGAGATTTTAGGAGAGTCTGCAGCATGAGCCAAGACAGGCAGTTTGTATGGAAAAGCCACTGCAAGTGACTTGGGTGTGCCTGAAAGTTGGGTTGGGTGGAGGTCTCGATCACCAGGGCAGGGTCAACAAATGGTATTAGCCAGATTGATGGAGACTCGAATATAGTGGCTGCCTGCCTCTGATGTTGGGAGCCTGGCGGACTCAACAAAGAAACAGTGGCTTCCTCTAGCTCCTCTGTCTGGGAGAAAGCTGCCCCTCCAGCCCTCACCCTGAATCCAGACAACTCAGTTCTCCCCCGTATGTCCTTGGCACCTTTAGAGCTGCTGCCCCAGCTCTGGAACTCAGAGCAAGTGAGTCCATCAGCCAGTAAAGCCATGCGCAAGTCCTTTAAAAGGAGTGCCTAGGACTGCAACTGCCCTCATCTCACTCAGCCACAATCTCTGGTTTTCACAGCCAGAAGTTATGGAGACTTCTCTCCCTGGCACTGGAACCTTGGCCTGGGGAGCGTCCCCTCCACAGCCTAGGTATCCCTCCTGATTTTTTTTTTTTTTTTTTTTTTTTTAAGATTTTATTGGGGAAGGGAAACAGTGTGTACTTCCAGGACTTTTTTCCAAGTCAAGTTGTTGTCCTTTCAATCTTAGTTGTGGAGGGTGCCGTTCAGCTTCAAGTTGTTGTCCTTTCAGTCATAGTTGTGGAGGGCGCAGCTCAGCTTCAGGTCCAGTTGCAGTTTTCTAGTTGCAGGGGGTGCAGCCCACCATCCCTTGTGGGAGTCAAACCGGCAACCTTGTGGTTGAGAGGACGCGCTCCAACCAACTGAGCCATCCGTGAGCTCAGCGGCAGCTCAGCTCAAAGTGCCGTGTTCAATCTTAGTTGCAGGGGGCACAGCCCACCACCCCTTGCGGGAGTTGAACTGGCAACCTTGTGGTTGAGAGGACGTGCTCCAACCAAGTGAGCCATCCGGGAGGCAGCTCAGCTCAAGGTGCCGTGTTCAATCTTAGTTGCAGGGGGCAGAGCCCACCATCCATTGCGAGACTCGAGGAGTTAAACTGGCAACCTTCTGGTTGAGAGCCCACTGGCCCATGTGGGAATCGAACCGGCAGCCTTTGGAGTTAGGAGCACGGAGCTCCAACCGCCAGAGCCACCGGGCTGGACCCCCTCCTGATTTTTAATGGTCACACACAGGAGTGGGACCAGCACGTTCCATATCTCTGCCCCTCCCACCAGTCTCAAGGTGACTTCAGACGATTCTCAGTGATGGTTGTTTGTAGTTTAGTTGTCATTTTGATGTGGTTGTGAGAGGAGGTAAGCACAGTGTTTACCTACTCCGCCATCTTGACCATAAATCACATCGTTGATGTTTTTGAAAAATAGAGGCCAGTTATTTTTTTAGAATGTCCCTTGATTGGGGTTTCTCTAGTGTTTCCTCGTGAAGCCGTACTGTGTAAGAGATTTTGTCTCCTCAGGGTGTCACACCCAGACGCCCAGAATGCCTGTTTGCCCCTTATTGGTGATGTTAATCTTGATCATTTGGTTCAGGTATTGTGTGGTCTTTTCACTGTATGTTCTTTTGCCTTTTGTAACTAATGAGAATTTTGTCGGGAGGTTTAGGTTTACTGTATGGAAGAGCTTTCCTTTATTCCCCATTTATTCATTCATTATCCATATGGGCTGTGGGTTTCTGTTTTATTAAATGTGTTATAACCTGTGACTATCATTATTTTGATGTTCAAATGAATTCTGATTTGGTCAGTAGGATACCCCTCAAGCTGACTCCTGTGTCCTTTCAGTATGCTCTGGTCATATTTTGGGAGCACATCCTTACCGTCTGGCTCAAGATGTTTGTGACAGGCCCATCTTTTCCTTCCCTAGCCCAGTTCTGGAATCAGCCACTTCTTCAAGAAGCCTTGATTTCTTTTAGGTTGGGAATAGAATTTAGAAACCAAGATCTGGGCACTGTTAAGTATTTTAAATCTTAGTTTAACTTGTCAAACTAAGACCTGTCTCCGAAAGGCTGTGTGCTTAACAGTATCAAAAGTTTCCATTTTTTGCATGTTGATTCTGTGCCAGGCACTGTGCTAGGCATTTTACATACAATAGATCCTTCAGTCATCGCAGGACCTCTCTGAGACCAACATGCTTCCAGGTGCCCAGGGTGACCAGACGTGGAAGGAGCAGATCTAAACCCAGGTTCCTGACTCCCAAGTCTGTGCTCTTAAACCATAGTCCCTACAGATGAGGCATAGAGGAAACCTGTGATATCCTGTTGCCTCTGGATGTTTCAGACCCTCAGCTGTGACTGTCAGCTTTCAGGCAGGGAAATGAGTAAAAGGGATCAGAGGAACAGAAGGAGGCTGTACTGTCAATGGTAGGGCAGGCGCTTGCTGTGCACCCCACAACGGGAGGCTGTGTTTGACGATCCTGAGGCCCCCTGACATTGCTTTACAGATCTCTGCCTTGGCCCCAGGTAGGAGGAAACCCCACAATGTGACTGTAGTAGTCCCGTCTTATCCAAGGGGGGATGTTCCAAGACCCCCCCCCCAGCCGGTGTTTGAAACCAAGGATAGGACCAAACCCGATGTATACTATGTTTTATCCTATACATACCTGTGATAAAGGTTAGTTTATAAGTTAGGCACAGTAACAGATTAGCAACAGTAACTAATAATAAAAGAACAATTATAACAAGCACTATAATTATGTGAATGGCAATTATTAAGTAAAACAAGGGTTACTTGAACACTGCGACAGTTGATTTGGTAACCGAGATGGCTACTAAGTGACTACCAGGTGAGAAGTAGTGGTGGGTTTGGATGGGATGGTTCATGTCCCAGGTGGGACAGTGAGACGTCAGGGGATTTCATCACGCTACTCAGAATGGCGTGCAACTTAAAACTTTGTTTATTTCGGGAATTTTCCATTTAATATTCAGACTGGAGAACCATAAGATGTCATTTAAGTTGGGCCCTGGCTTGTGCCATCTGTGTTTTATTGTGGTTATTTGGGAAAGTTGAGTAAATTGGGTGTTCCTGCCTGACCTTGATTAAAACCTCGTTCCCTCAAGTTACTGCCTGGGCTAACGATGGGAACAGCTCAGAGTTATTAACCAGCTGTGTGAGTGGGTGGGCAGCGAGGCTGTGGGGCTTCTACACAGCAGTCATTTCTCAGCTCGTGCAGCAGGACGAACACGAGAGTAACAGTGGACATGGTTCTTAGGGTTGGAGTGTAAGTCAAATAATACTGGACTCTGTGCCATTGTGAAAACACGTGGTTTATGTCTTGTTGATCTTACATAACAACCTCTGTCAGGGATTCTCAGAGTGGGTTGGGGAGATTGTGGCAGAGGGAGGAATGACATGTACCAGCATGTGCTGAAGGAGAAGGGACTTCGCAGCAGCACAGCCCCCAAAATAGACATTTTAACTGTCATTTTGCTTCACCATTTACTGAGATTCTGTGATGTGGTAGGTAATAGGACAGCATTCCAACATACTTGTATTGTTTAATTTGCTTCTTAGTAATTCTAGGAAGTACGGGGTGGTCTGTGTGTGGGTTTAGTCAGATAGGCTAGGGTTCTCCAGGCTACACAGGGGCACCGTGACCTTGAGCCGAAGAACAGAGTGGGTATTGGTCTCTGGGAACAAATCTGCCTCTAATGGGCTGTGCTGCTTTATCTCCAGTGGGGATGGTGATAGTATTTATCTCGTAGGATTGTGTGACATAAAATTAGTTGCTGTGTGATACTGCCTGGAGCAGTAGTAAGTGTTCAGCCAAGTTGGCTTTATTAAGTTGTATTTTTCCTTACTTTGTAGGTGAGGGAACTGAGGCTCAGGGGAGCCAGGAAACTTAGCCAGGGTTACACCCCTGACAAATGGCAGGGCCAGGCCTCAAATACAGGTTCGCAGGCCTGTTCCAGGGGTATCTGGTATTGTGAGACCCGGCCAGACCCACGTTTCTCTCTCGGGTAGCATAACTGTAGCTGGTGTTCATTTGTAGCACCAGAGGTTATGATGGTCTTCAAGGCAAGAGCAGGGTGTCAAGGACTTAGAAACTGGAAATTTGCTAAGAAACTGGGAGTGCGGGGCCTGGAGCAGATTTATGGAAAACTCGAGCCTTGCCACCCCTGAGCGAAGAGCAGGGGTAGTGGGTTGAAGCTCCAGAAACTATTCCAACTCAAGATATAGCTGAGGCAGCCCCAGAGTATTGTTAGTCGTCTTGTACTCTGGATGTCCAAGCAGAGGCGGGTGGTCAGTTAGCACTTGAAGAAAAGAGCAGGTGAGTGTAAGATGACAACAGACCAGTGAAATCAGGGAAACAGCAAACCTGTCTGCACTGTAGGCTTAACCCATTCTGAATAAATTGTAATCATCTTCCCTCCAGAAGACTCATAAAATAAGCTACTGTTTCTGATAAACGTACTACCTGTTGAGATTGGCCCTGGCAGGTTTGCGTCACCTTCCCCTGCTAAGCCAGTCTCCCAGCTGGGCTCCCCTCTCGGCTCCCTGCCTCTCTGTCCCACACTTTACCCATGCTGGCACATGCATCTTTCCAAAGTTCTGCCCTAACCCTATCCACTCTTCCTGTGTCCGTGAACTTGAGTGACCCCCTTCGTCTCTGAAGTGATGACCCTGTCCTTCATCCCAGTTCTGCTCCGGTCCTTGTATCCTGTAGGTCCCTGCCTGAGTGTCCTGTCTCTCTGCAAGCTCTCTCCTCACACCTCCCTCGTGTTCCGGGCCCCTCACACAGGCACGGCCACCTCAACGTCTCAGTCCTGCTCACCCAAGCCCGAGGGGCTGTGGTAGAGCATGCCCTGGGAGAATAGGAACCACCGCTGGTACGTGCTTGTGACCTTCATGGTGCCTTTGCAGTCTGGAGAGGACAGAGTTTGGACAGGCAGTTCAAAGCTCTTTCAGTTACAGTTTATCACCACTGAGCACGCTTCACATGCTGGCGGGAGGCAGTATAGCAGTTCGAGCTCTGGAGCCAGGCCAGCTGGATCGAATCTGGAGTCCCTGCATTCTGGCTGCTTGACTTTGGAGAAATGCCTTAGTTTTTTTAATCTGTAAAAATGGGAAAGCGCATACCCACCCTGGAGGTGCTGTGAGGACCGCGTCTGTAACATGTTAGCACAGTCTCGGGTACATGTATAGGTACTCGCGTTCCCCTGGCTTTGCCTGGCTCCTTTATTTCATGGTGTTAGTCTCTGTTTCAGGACTTCTCTCCCACCAGCCAAGGCCCCCCATTGTGCCCCTGTTCTCTGCTGGCCCTTACTGACGAGCTGGTGATTCCCTTCCAGATGTCCAACATCACAGTCACATACAGAGACGGCCGAGTCGCACAGCTGGAGCAGGTATACATCCGTGGAAGCAAGATCCGCTTTCTGATTTTGCCTGACATGCTGAAAAATGCACCCATGTTAAAGAGCATGAAAAATAAAAACCAAGGCTCAGGAGCTGGTCGGGGAAAAGCTGCTATTCTGAAGGCCCAAGGTAGGTGTTCCTCATGCATTGGTTTTAACATACGAGTCTGTTGCGTATCTTTTAAGAAAGGGTCCTGTTATTGCCTGGGAATGGGTGTGGACCTGACCTCAGCCATCTCCACACCCACTGCAGTCTTGGGGTCCTTACCTGCAAGGGGCTATGGGCCTTGCTCTGCCCTCTGTCTTGCCTCACCTGGTTGCATTCTTAAGGCTTATGCAAAATCCACAGTGGCTCCATTGAAAAATGATGGGGAATCCTGCCTTAAGCTAATGAGTAGATAAGTGTCATCTCTAAGAGGCCCTTTGTTCCCACAAATTATGTCCAAGGGCCTGGGAGAAACTTGATCTTGCCTAGTTTGCTGAGCAGGGCACTGCCATATGGATTAGCTTGACTTCTGAAGCAACAGGGCAGCAGTGCCCAGAGAGCCTGCACATGTGTGTTGACACTCAGTGTAAACCAGGGAAAAGCTGGTGGTGGGGATCCATTCAGACCACAAGTTAGCAGTTTTAAGCCATCTTTACCTATTAAAGGGGCTGGACTTCTGTCTTCAAAGCTTCTTCTAGTTGAAAATAAATCCTTCCTTTAGCATATTCTAAAAGTGAGACTAGCCTTTTCCCACTGACTTAGTCTGGCCTTTCTTCTGGCTTAGCCCAATCAAAAGTTTTAGATTTGGGTCCGTGGAAATTTCTGTCATGTTGATTAGCTAAGAAAGCAAGTGCAGTAGTTAGACTCTGTCTTGACATTGCTAAAAATGTACAGTGCAGGAAAGTCACTGGATTCTCCACCAGTATCTTTAACTGCTGTACATATTTTTGATATGTGTGGTAGCTTTTGAGTTTAGAGGTGCAATAGAGTAATCCTTTAAAATACCTTCCCCAAAAACTGATCAGACTCTCGTTGCCCTTCCTAGAGAAGAGGCATTTACGGGGAGGTAGAACCAGGAGCTCTGGACCTCTTGTCCTAGAGCAGGAATGATTTCAGAAATGCCAGCTTCCTTGCTGGAATTGCTACTCGCTTTGCTTTCTCAGGGAAGGGCTGTCCTCATTGCCACTACGTAACTGCATCATTTTCTCTAGTGAAAGGTGAAACCCAGTGGCTGTGCCCTAGAAGGCACTTGGCAGTGAGTTTGCCCAGGCCCTCTGGCGTCTGCCTGAGCCATCTGTGCCTCTCCCAACCCCTTGCTCTGGTCCTATAAGCATGTGGCTGGGTTTTCAGGTGAATTCCCTCCCTCTTCAGGGCAGCTCTAGGCTCTGAAAGAGGAGAGAGGGGTGAGGCTCCAGTTAGTCATCAGAATATTTTCACCTGTCCTTCAAAGCCACTCATCCCCTCTGAGAGCCCTTGGGTCACAGAGAACAGCAATCTTGTCATATTCTTTGTATGGAGAATGGTTTTAGTTTTTTGTGAGTTTCTGTTTTTCTTGTTTTTTGTTTTGCTATTACAAAACATTTCATACATGCAGAATTGCTCTAAGATAATAAAAACCCTCACCCAGATTTCCCCTGTGAAATATGATGGGGTGGGCGTGGTGTGGAGTCAGGTGGCCTTTCAGGCCCCTTCCCACTTTGATGTCCCCAAGCTCCAGCTGCTGTGGCATGAGTACTCACCACACTGACCTGGCCTTGTCCTTTCTCTTTCCCACTTTTCAGTGGCCGCAAGAGGAAGAGGACGTGGAATGGGACGTGGAAACATCTTCCAGAAGCGAAGATAAATTTATCTGTTGAACAGAACTTTGCCCTTATTTTTTCCTTTTAGGTAATTTGGGTTTGGTGGGGTGCGTGCTTATATATATGTTCTAGGTTTTCTTTTGACATCTTCCTCTTGAGATCAGGGGAAATGTTAAAATAAATAAATATGGGTTTGTTTTATTTTTCTTTTTGATTATGTGTTCATTTTGGAATTTAGTGTTGTTTGCTTTGGCAGCAGGTTAAATTTTGACACCCTGGGAAAATGCCAATGCTTTAAAGTAACAGTTATTGATAAGAGTTTAAGTTGCTGTTCCCAGTCGTTGGCTGGTTAAGCCCTTAAAAAAAACTCTGCAAACGCACAGACTGTGTGTCACTTATCTTGTGACATAGGCACTACACCATACTTTGTTCAGGTAACCTTTGTGGCTCATTAGCTCTGTTTGAACAACATGACATGAGTGGTCCTGGCCCTTGACTATGTCTGGTGCTCTGACCTCTGAACCCGGAAGCCCCAGTGGTTCCACATTTGGCAAAAGCAATCTAATAGTAAACGGTAATTCAGAGAATCTTAGTGGCCAACATCTGTGGCTCCTATACTGGCTTCGTACGCAGTTTAGTAACAGGGAGGCGAGGGGGTGGAAGGGTGACAACAGATTTTTTTGTGCATTTATGAAAGTATCTCGGCATTGATTGGCACGGCCAGTTTTTAATGTAGCAAAAAGGTAGAGAAGGCAGCATATGCAAAGCAAATAACTGGCCAGAAAATACCACAAAAATCAGAAAAGCAGCCTAAAGACATCAAATACCACAAAGAGCTCTCGCAGGCGTTCAGTATAGGATGAGTTACAGCGAAAACTGTCGAGGAAAAGGGATCAATTATCGCCCTTAGAACATCACTCATTGAACAGATTGTTCAAGTAATGGAAGAAGAAAATCCAACACATCCATTAACCTGGCATCAAGTAGGGATTTTCTAACAAGCTTTGTTTAATAATCATATCACCAAGAGGTGACAGACCCTATATAATTCCTATAACAAAGAACTACTAAGGAGCAAGCCTTGCTGGAGGAGGGGTTGTCAGTCAGATGCCACAGGCATGTCAAGTAAAGCTTCAAAGACCATCCCCTCCAGCCCCCCAGCAGCAGCCCCTGTGGGTCTTGCCCGGTCATCCCCAGCTTCTCTGAGGCACTAAAGTGTGTCTGGTGATCCCTCCAAGCAGTGCTGCTCCAGAGGAGGGGCTCCAGGACCGGGGCAGTTTCAGATGAACTTACCTCACTGAATGGAGTTGTCCCTGGTAAGAAAAACTTGTTCATTGAGTTTCCTATAGAGTGGATTTCTTTGAAGTCTTCATAGAGTTCTTTCAGGTAGGAGTTGTCATAACTACTAGTACCCTGCATGGACTACTTTGCTGCTTCTGTGCTGGTCACCTTGATTTACAGACATTGATTTATTTGGCTTCTTCGTGAAGCCTCCTGAGTGATCAATATAGCGAGTGGGAGCAGGGGTTTTCAACATTAGCTAGGCACCTTGTTAGAAATGATTCCCTGCTGTGAGCGGCCGACCAACGACCAGCGACCGACCGACCGCCTCAGCCGGGGGAGCGCAAGGCTCATAACACCAGCATGGGCCAGGGAGCTGTGTCCTACACAACTAGACTGAGAAACAACGGCTTGAACCGGAATGGGAGGCAGGAGGCGGAAGAAGCAGGTAAAGAAAAATGAAGATTCCAAGGCCCCAACCCTTAGAGATGGTAGTTGGTCTGGAGTGGGGCCCAGGAATCGGCATTCAAAACACTGCCCTTGCCACGCCAGCTAGTAATTCTGATTTGGTATATCTGAGGCCACATTTTGACCTTGGACTACAGTATGTTTTAGTATGATCGCTCCTTAAGTTACACTTTTACAATAAATGGTACTGTAAATAATAACATTACACTCAGTAGTGAATTGCATCCTGGATCTGAAAAACTGACTTTGGACATGGTTCTTTGTGGGCATCACGCAGGAATACCGCCTTGCACAAGTCTATACAGAGTGAAAACCAGCCAGCCGTAACCCTGCCTAGATCCTGAAAAGAGGGGATTCTCACAAAGAAAATTAACCAAAAACATACAGCTTTATAAATATTTTTATATCCTGCATTTTAGGGAAAAAAAGAAATCAGTTCTTCACATTGAAAGAGCAAATATTTCTGCAAGATTTATTATGAAACAGCCGCCCTCCTGCCCTACCTGTCCTTCTAACCCCTTTTCCCTGTCAGTCTGGGCTGATTGGTTTCTACTTGCCTCCATGTCACACTTTCAAACAAGTTTGTAAGGCCACTCCTTGGTGTTCCATTTTAGGCATTACCTTTTGACTTCTCTGACTTCCTCCTGCCTACCCTGCATTCCCCAATCATCTAGCTCCTGATACTGTAATTCTGCTTAGATCAGATTCATTGTTTATTATGGCTGGGTGTTTCACAGCTGAGCCAACTAGTGGACTAGATTGCTTTCTTGCAGAACGTTTCCCTGGAATTAGTAATTCTCTTGTATTTTCGTTTATTTAATTTTCTGTCCTGTCACTAATTCAACCCCAAACATAAAGACAGCATAGCTATTTTATCAATTCCTTCTTGACCTGCCCCAATCTGGACTAGCGCTCCCTTGTGCCTCATGTATTGCTATCATGGTGGGCTTTCCCCACCTCTTGAAGCTCCTGTTGTCTGTGTAACCTCTTGGTTATTACCTCATTCTGGTAGAGGCCTGCTGTGGAAGGGGTGCATGGGAAGTAGTGTTTTGAGATTGCATGTCTGAAAATGTCTCATACGTGATTTGATTGGGTATGAAATTCTAGGTTGGAATTAAGTTTTCCTTTAGAATTTTGAAGGCATTGTTACTTTTTCATCTAGCATCTTGTGCTGCTTTAGAGAAGCCTGAAGCTGTTCCAAGTCCTGACCCTTTGTATGTGACTCTTTCCCTTCTGTCACCAGTGTTCTGAAATTGTAAAATGACGTGCCTTGGCAAAGGTCTGTTCACATGCATTGTGCCAAGCCCTTGTTGAACCCTTTCAGAACGGACTCTCATCCTTTATTTCTGGGAAACGTTCTTGAATTAGTCTTTAATGATTTCCTTCATTTGCTTTTCTGATATTCCTGGATTTCCTGTTACTCAGATGTTGGATCTGCTGAACTCACTTGTTTTTATCTCCTCTCCCTGCCACTCCCCATTTTTCTTATCTTTTGATATCCTTTATGGAAGATTTCCCCAAATTGATTCTTGAATATCCCTTTTTTTCCCCTTTTTTTAATAGTACTTTGTGCCATGGTTACAATATCTTATCTGAGGACATTAACATGCTTTGTTGAGCCTTTCATCTCCCTGCCTGATACGTTCCCCCCCCTTTTTTTTTTTTTTTTTGCAGTTTTTCATATTACAGACTTTCTGTAGCTGTCTGGCAATCAGTAGTCTATATTTAAGAGTGGGGCATTAAAAAGAATGTTTGTAAGAAAAAGAATAATGTTTTGGGGTAAAACCCCCTAATGTCTACACCTTTAAGACTTCCTCTTGCACTGGTCAGGTTCCCTGGAGAAGACCCAGTTTCTTGTCAGGAGGGCTTACCTTGAACTGCTCCCCTTCTGCTAGTTCAGTTGTGGGGAGAGGGCTGGGGAGTTTCGGCATTTTAGCATGTCCGGGTTCACAGTCTTCCCCGTCTCTGGGAGGGCTAGAAGGTCCAGAAACCTAACCCCCTCTTGAGAATAAGCTCCAACTTTTTGCCAAGATTGGAGAGGGACAGACTCGAGATCATATAGAGGTCTGAATATTTGAGTTCTCTCTTTTTGAAAAGACATGTATTTCCTTTGTAATATATAACTTTAAAATGGAAAACAACTTGGTAAGATAAAGAAGACCTAGAACAAAGGATGAGGTCCTGAGAAGATAACTAGACCAAGACAGAAGAGATGGATTCTGGTTCTGACTGCCTGCACTACCACTTTTCTCCACGCCTCTGCAAGGGAGGGTTTAGACTCAGTTGATTCCCTAATACATTCAGTTTCTACACTCACCTGCTGGGTATTCCAAAACCTTTTTAGGATACAGCATACAGGATTTATTTCTGCATCTGGCCAAGATGAAGGTAATAAATGGATTTACCCTCATGGCAAAGAAAAAACAATGGGGCGGGCGGCCCATTGGCTCAGTTGGTTAGAGCACAGCGCTCATAACACCAAGGTCACCGGTTCAATTCCCACATGGGCCAGTGAACGTGCCCTCCACAACTAGATTGTAAACAATGATTTGACTTGGAGCTGATGAGTCCTGGAAAAAAACACTGTTCCCCAATATTCCCCGATTTAAAAAAAAGTTAATGAGCATTTAACAACAACAACAAAAAAAAACCCTCAGACACTGAAGAAGAGTATAATCCCCAAGAAATGGGAAAAATAAGGTGGGCTTACTTGTGAGTTTTCCAGGCTGCAGCACAGGAAGGGCAAACTGAAGGACCCTGCTAGCCTACCTGGGTTGAGTCAGAGCTAAGACTTTAGAAAGGCCAAGGCAGCTAGAGTACGTAGGACAATGCTAGAGAAAAAGCTACATAGAGAACCCAGAGCTGCAGAGAGTCCTCCTTGAATATGCGGAATACTGACCAGCATGTGAGTGTAAGGAAATGTTGATATAAAAAATGTCTAAGGCCGGCCCAGTGGCTCAGGCGGTTAGAGCTCGTGCTCCTAGCTCCGAAGGCTGCCGGTTCGATTCCCACATGGGCCAGTGGGCTCTCAACCACAAGGTTGCCGGTTCAACTCTCCGAGTCCCGCAAGGGATGGTGGGCTCCGCCCCCTGCAACTAAGATTGAACGCGGCACCTTGAGTTGAGCTGCCGCTGAGCTCCCAGATGGCTCAGTTGGTTAGAGCATGGGCTCTCAAACACAACATTGCCAGTTTGATTCCTCGACTCCTGCAAGGGATGGTGGGCTGCGCCCCCTGCAGCTGGCAGCAGCGGCTGGGCCTGGAGCTGGCCTGCATCTTCTACAAATAAGATTGAAAGGACACAACTTGACTTGGAAAAAGGTCCTGGAAGTGCACACTGTTCCCCAATAAAAGTCCAATTCCCCTTCCCCAATAAAATCTTTAAAAACAAAAAAAATGTCAAAAGATGTAGAGACTTTCTATGAGTTTATTTGAGCCAAATCTGAGGACATATGCCAGGGAGCAAGATCTCAAAAGGTCTAGCGAAGAACAATTTCAGTTTCTTTTATGCATTTGAAATTAAGGAGGGAATTTAAGGAAGATTATGGAGGTGGGAGAAAGCAAGGTGGGGATGGGATTACAGGCTAGTTAAGATTCTGTGCTCTCACACTTCAGGAGGGGTTTGAAAGGGCATTTCAAAGGTGTGTTAACCTGGATACACAGAAACAATGGACAGGGCTTGCTTGAGGCAAAAGAAAGCCTTTTGCTAAAGAAGTTAAATCCCTGAAGCATGACTACCCACCAGAACCTGCCCAGCTAGGAATCTTGATCAGATCACCCTGTGATGCTACTTTCCATAGAACCCTTTTTTACAGTCTACATACAGTAGTATAAACACTCCAATTAAAAAGCAGAGATTGTCAGATTGGGTTTTAAAAAAGCAAGACCCTGTAAGAAACGCACTTTAAATGTAAAGACTTAAATAGTTGAAAAGCAAAAAGATGGAAAAAGATAATACAATTGCTAACACTAGTCAAAAGAAAGCGGGAGTAGCTATATCATTATTATATCAGACAAGTAGATTTCAAAGCAAGGAATATTGTCAGGGATAATGAAAGTCATTTCATACCAATGATAGGGTCAGTTAATCAAGGAGCCATAACAATCTTAAACATTTATGCACCTAATAATAAAGCTTCAAAATACCTGAAGCCAAAAATAGGTAGAACTGCAACAAGAAATAGGTAAATACAATTACAGCAAGAGATTTCAGTTCCCCTTTCAATAACTGATAGAGCAAGTAGGCAGAAAATCAGCAAGGATATAGTAGACTTGAATAACACTATAAATCAATTTGACTTTTATTAACACTTATAGAACCACCCAACAATAACAGAATATACATTCTTCTCAAGTGCACACAGAACATTTACCAAGATTCAAAATTGGCTTCAAGCCTTGGGGGTGGCTGGTTAGCTCAGTCGGTTATAGTGTGGTGCTGGTAGCACCAAGGTTGCTGGTTCAATCCCTGCATGGGTCACTGAGTTGCGCCCTCCTTTAATAAAAAATTGGGGCCAGCCCCGTGGCTCAGGAGGTTGGAGCGCCTTCCTCCTAACGCCTAAGGCCGCCAATTTGACTCCCACATGGGCCAGTGAGCTGTGCCCTCTACAGTTAAAATTGTGAACAATGGCTCTCCCTAGAGCTGGGCTGCCATGAGCAGCCAGAGGTTGGCGTGAGCGGCCATGTGCTGCCCTGAGTGGCCGGTGGCCAGCGAGAGTGGCCGGCAGCCATCGTGAGTGGCCGGCAGCGGGCAAGAGCTGCGAGAGCTGCTGTGAGCAGCCAAGTGACGACTGGTGACCAACGGCCTCAGCTGGGGGGGAGCGCAAGGCTCATAATACCAGCATGGGCCAGGGAGCTGTGTCCTACACACCTAGACTGAGAAGCAACGGCTTGAACTGGGGGGGAGGCGGCAGAAGAAAGGGGGGAGAAAAAAAATTGGCTTTAAGCCTTGTTAATTATGTTGTCTGACCTCAGTGAAATTAAATTAGAAATCATTAACAGAAAGATACTTGGAGTGAAATTAGAAATCATTAACAGAAAGATACTTGGTGGGGGGAATCTCTAAATATTTGGAAACAAATAGTACACTTCTAAGTAACTCATGCATCAAGGAAGAAACCAAAAGAGAAATTAGTATTTTGAACCAGCTTAAAAATGGAAACAATACATCAGAATTTGTGGGGTGCCACTAAAGCGGAATTTAGGGGGGTAATTTATAGCACTAAACATACATATATGATAGGGAAAAAAGAAAGATTGCAGATTAATGTCTCAGCTATATTAATATCAGACAAGACAATTCATTTAAGAATCTAGAAAAAGAAGAGCCAATGAAATCTGAAGTAAGTAGAAGAAAGGAGATAAGGATCAAAGTGGGTATCAATGAAATAGAAATCAGCAACAGAGAAAAGTCAGTGAAACCAAAAGATGATTCTTTAACAAAATCAATAAAATTGAAAACCTCTCGCCAGACTGATTAGGAAAGAGAAAAAAAAAAACAAAACACAATTACTAGTCTCAGGAATGAGAGAGGTGATTACTACAGATTCCACAGATATTGAAAGGAAATACAATGAACAACTTTATGCCAACAAATTCAACTTAGATGAAATGGACAAATTTCTTAAAAGATCCAAGATACCAACACTCAAGAAGAAATACCTAACTTGAATAGTTCTATATCTATTAAAGAAATTGGAACTGTAGTTGAAAATCTCCCCAAAAAGAAAACTTCAAGCCCATGTGTCTTCACTGAGGAATTCTACCAAATATTTAAGGAATAATGCCAACTCTTCCCAGAAAAATTGAAGAGAGGGGAATACTTCTCAACTCTTTCTTTGAAACCAGCATTACTCTGATACCCAAACCAGGCAAAGATAGTACAACAAGAGAAAAACTATTGTGATACCACTACCCAAGAGGAAAAGAATTTTATGTTCATGCAAAAACTTGTACACGAATATTCAAAGCCGCTTTATTTGTAATGGCTAAAAATTCAAAACAAATATCCATCAACAGGTGAACGGATAAATTGTGGTGCGTCCATCCAATCAAATAGTAAACAATAAAAAGGAACTATTGATACATGCAACAATACTGTGGGGGGGTCTCAAAATAATTATGCTGAGTGGCAGAAGTCGTATGAAAAAAAGAGTGCACCTGTATGATTCCATATATCTAAAACTCTAGAAAATATAAACTGATCTCTAGGGACAGAGAGCAGATCAATGTTTGCTTGTGGCTCGGGATGGGTGGTGAGGGGAGGGAGGGAGACCTTACTAAGGGACACAAGGAAACGTTTGGGCGTGAGAGATATGTTTATTGTCTCAATTGTAGTGGTGCTTTCATGGATATGTACACAAGTCAAAATGTGTCATATTGCACACTTTAAACTTGTAGCACTTGGTATGTTCATTTTAATGTATTTCAATACACCGTGGAATGTGTGTATTGAAATATGTATCTTTTCTACATGTTTCCTTTAGATGATCTCAACATCTTGGCAAAATAGGTTTAGGACTGAGAAGGCTGAAGCCCCGAGATGATCTCAACATCTTGGCAAAGCAGGTTTAGGACTGTAGTGGCTGAGGCCGCGAGAGGTGAAGGCACCTATAGGTCCCAAGCAGACCACCAGAAGTAGGCATGAATCCCGCACCCCTGAGTACAAGGCTAGGCTTTGTTCAGTCTGACAAGTACTTCCAAACCCACTCTTAATTAGTCCCTTTCAATTCTGGAAGAGGGCAGAGCCCAGGTCCTCACTGCTCCCCTCCCCACCCATTTTTGAACATGGGGAAACTGAAGCCCAGGGAGGTCCTACCTGGTTTTACTCCTGGGGCAGCACAGCTGGAGGTCTGTTCCCATCCACCAAGGACACCATCATGGTGGTCTCCTGCCTCGAGTGGCCTCTTGGGAAGGGGCTTGCTCAGGAGTTCCAGTGAACCCTGGGCCCCCGGGGACGGCTGTGGGAAAGGCAGCATCACACAGGGTGAGCATTGCAGACTGAAGCCAGGCAGCCTGGCTCACATCCCAGCTCCTTCACTTCCAAGACTTTGACCTTGGACAAATCAAGGTTAAGTGTAACCTCTCCCTGTTTCAGTTCACTCACCTACAAAATGGAGGTGGTAATAGCACCCACCCACCTCCTTCAATTGCAAAGAGAATTAAAAGAATGTGTAAAGCCATCGGAACAGTACCTGGCCCAGAGAAGGCTACAGAAGTGCTCATTAAATAAATAAATGGCTTCAGTCCTGCCTAGTCCCAAAGGTTTGGGCTCCTGCCATTCTCATCCAGAGAGCCCTGGGTGGAGGCCCTGCCCATGCTGCCTAGCGCCTGTCTGTGCCCCCCACGCAGCAGGCACTTTCCAAACCTTATGTCATCCTCACTCCAGCAGGATGAGGGGAGGCTTGGTGTACCTAGTTCCCAGGAGGGAACAGGCCTGCGTGAACCGCACCACCAGTGGATGATGGGGTCTGTCTGCCCCTAGTCTGGGACTGGGTGAGGACCAGCCTCAGTGAGGCCCCCACCTGCTGCCTCCTCCATCTGGAACTTGGGCTGGAGCCGGCCTGGCGGGCACTTTCTGCCCACCAGGCAGGCTGAGTGAGTCACAAGCCCCGCTTCCTGGACTGTCCCAGCCTGTAGAGTAGCCTCCCTAGTGGTCGTGAGGCCCCGGTGTGAAGGCCCCCGTGAAGGGACTGTGGACACCTGCATGGCAACAAGGCCAACCCTCTTCTCTTGAGCTGCTTCAAGCTCCAGCTCGGCTGTTGCATTGAGTGCCTCTGTCCAAGAGGCGGGGAGATTGAGGCCAGCTGCCGCTGCCTGGATTCGCCCAGAGCTCGCCTGGCGACACCCGGCTCAGGTCATCTCGCCATCCTGGAAGGAACCTCTCCAAGCGGTGACATTCAAGGTTAGTGGGCTGGATGCCGGCCACTGGTGGGCAGGAAGCAAGGCGGGCTGGAGGGCCAGAGGGCAGGCAGGAGCCTGACATTTCTCCAGCAAGGAGTCACAGGAGCGCACGGCTGCCTGTGACAACAGGCTTATCAGCCTACCCGGCCTCGGCTTCCCCATTCTTTCCCTCTCCACTGGCCCCTTCCACCTCCCACCCTGCTTTGCCTCACTCAGAGGAGCCTCAGCCCTCTGTTCTAGGGCAGGGGCACAGGGAGATGTTTCTGTAGCTCCCCAGCCACTGGGCAAGGAGGCCTGGGAGGAGCCAGGACCCCAGGGAGAAAGGAGAACCCGAGGCCCTGAGAGGGGTGGGCCTGGCCAGGTCACACAGCGAGTCAGGAGCAGCGCTGGGCTGACAGGATGCTCTTCACACCCTTCTCACTAACCCCAGATCAGGGTTCCCGCAAAAGTGCAAGACCAGATGGCCTGACAGTGGGGAAGACGCGCACCATAGAAGGGGGAGCTGCCTCACTGCCTCGTCTTAGGACCAACTCCTTCCCATCCTTACTTTGGCCACCTCCTTCTGGCCCAAGAGGCTGCTGTGCAACCAGCCGACCTGGGGATGTGCTGTAGTCCACGCCAACTCACAGTCCCCTGTGGCCAGAACTGTGGGGGAAGGTCGGCGCTGGTGGGCTGGGGTACACAGGCCCAGGAGGACTCCTGCCTCCTCTTTGGCCCATGAGGCTTTGCTCTGCCACCAGGTGTCTCCCGGCAGGATCCCATGGACCCTGGACCTCACCTTTTGGCTCTGCACAGGAGCCTTAGGTTACTGGCTTCCCTACTCTGGAACTGTTTTCCCCTGGACATCTCTAAATTCCTTTCTGCCTCTGCCCTGTCTGACACCTAGTTGGGCTGAACTCCAGCTCTCCGCTCATAGCGTTAGGCTTCTTTCTGGTCAGGAGCCTGCCCTGATGGTGCTTGGGAGAAAGGGAGACAGCCCTCTGCTGGGAGCAGGCCACCTCCTGGGCTGCCTTAGGACAGCTTGGTCCCAGAGACGCCTGCTATTGGCTGCGCCCACCTCCACCCCCTACATGCTGTCTTGGGATCCCCTATAGGGGAGGACTGTGTGTGTGTGCCCCAGGGGCCTAGAGGGAACACACAGCTCTCCATCTCTGGTCTGATGTGTCTCCTAACCCTGCAGAGTTGCCCACTCACCAAGTACAGGAGGCCTGGGGAGTGGGGCCCAGGGGTAGTGGGCAGTGCTGTGCCCTGTCGGAGGCAAACCTCACCTCCTATCAGTACTCTTGTGCCCAGCCCAAGGGGCCTTTATGGGGAGGTCAGCAGCCTGGGCTCAGGCATGAGCTAGCGGTGGGCTCCGTCCCAAGCTTTGCCCCTCTCTGGGCTCCGAATTTGCCCCTTCCCAGCCCTGTCCAGATGTGAGGGCCAGGTCCCTGGAGGCCTCCTCTAACTCCTCAGCCCACAGACAGACCTGACCCCCACACCTTGGTCTGTGCAGGTCTTGTCCTGGAAGCACCTGGAGGGAGGTCACTGTGAGCTTGGTGCCTCCCTTTCAGGTGGGCAGGGTCCCTGAGTATTTGCCGCTCCCTGCACCTTCACCCCACCCTAAGAGCAGGGCTGGTGCTCACTGTCCATGATGCAGAAAGGCTGAGGCAGAGGGGGTATCAGCCTTTATTATGGGGTCTGCACAGCGGGTGCTGAGCCCCTCCTGCTGAGAGGAGGCTGAGATGCCAGTCGGGACTGATCATCCAGCCTCTGACGAGCCCGTTATCCTCCCATTCCTTTAATCCCAGGCAGAGCATGTGCACTGGATCTCTGGGGGCCTGGGTCACCTCTGGGGCCTCCATCACCCCATGCCATGTGCCTGGGAGCACCATCAGTCAGCAGCAGGAGCCAGGGTGGTGGTCACCTAGTACAGCAGGCCTGGGGCTCAGACCCTGGTTCGGCAGCTGCAGAGCCCCAAGTGGAGGCAGCAGTGGTGGCATGGGCCACACTGCCCTCAGGCTCGAGGTCCAGGCCCTCATAGATGGTGGGGAGCAAGGTGCACTGGCTCAGCCACCGGCGCAGCCCAACCAGCAGGGGCTGGGGCAGGGAGGCCACGTCTACGTTGTTGCCCAGGTCCACCCAGGCTAGCGCAGGGAACTTGGTGGTGTCCTTCATGGCCTCCGTGAGCTCACGGGCGGCAGCCCGTGTCAGCCGGTTGCCGTTGAGCAGGAGCTGGGAGAGGCGGGGCAGCGTCCAGAGGCTGGGCAGCAGGAGGTGTAGCAGCTCATCACTCAGCCCCGTGAAGCTCAGGTCCAGCGCCGTGAGCCCGGCGCCCTGGCTGCCCAGGTAGCGCGTTATATGTGGCACATCCCGCACCGACAATGGGATCCCTGAGAGGTTCACAGTCTCCCCTGCCAGCAGAGTCTTCTGCAGGCTGCTCTTGAGGCTGTGGGAGGGTTGCAGGTGGAGACAGACTGAACAAGGGCCCACAGCCCAGGTTCCACTGCCCACAGAAAATGCCCTGTTGCGGCAGCCCAGGGAGGTGAGTTGGGCCAAGGTGGGATCAAAATGCCACTTTCTAAATGGCTGGCCATGGGTAATGCTCGGAACCTCTCTGAGCCTCAATTTCCCCTTTGGTGAAAGGGATCTGACTGTTGAGATGATTAAATACACACCTGTTCAGGCTCTAAGAGCTGTAATTATAAAAACCTACCTGTGACTGCACCACCACACCTGTCATTTATTGTCTCACTTACTTTCATGCCAGCCCAGTGGGGTAGGAACGATTGCATTCTCCAGAGGAGCAAATGGACACTCAGAGAGGTGATGCGATTCTTCCATGGTTACACACCATTAAGTGGGGAGCCAGGTCTCCAAATCGAGGTGCTCCAATTCCTGAGCCCAAACATTTTTCACGTGCCTCCTCTAAAGTCAACCCTTTGGGGGTAAGGATAGGTGTTCCTATGAGGATGATAGGGTATCAGGCTAGTCCCTCAGGTCTTGGAGGCTAGAGAGGCGACAGGCCCAGGGAAGCGAGAGGGGAGGTGTTGGGGGAGGTGGGGGTGGCGACCTGCCCTGGGGAAGGGCTCCCTGTGTTCTAAGCTGGAAAAGAAGTTTAGAGACTGAGGAGGGTCCCCTGATGTCCTCAAAAACCCCTCTAGGCCTCTCCTGTCATTTGAACACAGCTCACGAGGCAGATAGTCTTGACTAGGGGGTGAGGGTAGTGGGGTCACCCCACCTGCCACAGCGGGGGACAGATGTGGACTGCAAGGCCTGAGGGGGGCAGGGGAGAGCACCAGGGCTGTGGTTCTGGGCCCCTGGGCCGAGTCTGTGGCCATAGGCTGTGACGGAGTGTCTGAGAGCAGGACCCCTTGGCAGAGTGAGCCATCAGGCCAGCTGGGGAGGCCTGGGCTTCAGGCAGGTGGCACAGAATTCTCGAAGGGATGCAGGAAAATCAAGGCGGGAGTGGCCTTGGGAAAGCCACTTTCCCTCTCGCAGCCTCAGTTTCCTTCCCAGTAAAATGGGCATCATGACCCAGAATCTGCCTCCCTCAAAGCCTGTTACAAGGATTCAGCGGATACCTGCTAAGGTCACCTTGGAGACAGGCCCAATGACAGGCCAGAGACTGAGGGAGGAGCGAATGGCAGGGGTTGGGTCATATAGAGAGTACAGCTTGACTTGGAGAGTGTCTGCAGCCATCGGCCAGCCATGACCTCCAGTGTTGGGGCCATGATACAGGCGAGGGCGAGAGGCCCACAGAGTGGCGTTTCAGGCACTAGCCTCTTTCTGAGAGAAGCCTGGGTACTCCCCAAGGGCTGGTCCTGCCTCTTCACATCAGCCTGGGAAGGGACCCTAAGGGGCATGAGGTGGGACTATGGTTAGGCTCCCCTTACCAGCTCGGGGTCTTCCTCCAGGGCAGTCTGGACGCTTGCTGCCACTTGGAGTGAGGGGTGAGGTGGTAGATGAGCTGCCGACAGATCTTGTCCGAGGACTTCCAGAACTCAGAGTCCTGTAGGGAGACACTGCTGTCAAGGGTGAGTCCGAGCCTCTCTCACTGCCCTCTGGGCACTGGAGATCCAAGTGTGTGGTTGAGTACACAGTTATTCATTACGGATCACTGAACTGCCCACTGGCCTCCCCTGCCCACCTCCCACTCCAGCTATGGCTTGGCACGGAGCCAGGGGAGTCTGCCCACTGGGAGCTGGACAGGCTGGTCTGAGGCCCGCAGTGCCCGGTGGGAGGAAGCCCAGACAATGGGCCCTTGTTCCCTGTCCTCAGGCCTCGGGCCAGCACCTCCAGCCATCAGTCGGCCCTCTGCCCACCCTCAGCGCTCCCCGGGGACTCGCCACAGGGGGAGGCAGGACCAGGCCCCTCCAGGGAGCCCTGCTCCACTGACGCCACCCCCAGAGAATAGGAACAAGCCAGGTCAGCATGTTTTTCTACCTCTCACTCTCCAATCTAGAATGTGCCTGTGGGGCCTGGGGTCTGGACTGCCAGGGCTGGGAGGGTTAACACGCTACAGCACCACGACCTGGCTCACTCCTGCCCCTAAGTGGGCCTTTGTAGAGCCCAGCTTGGGCAGAATGGGGGTGCCCTGCTTTCCATAAGCTGGCACTGAGCACGCTCCACTACCCACATGTTCTTTATCCATTCCCTCCATTAACAGCGTGCACACACAATGGCAGCAAGCCCCCAGGGTCATTGTGGCAGCTCTAGGCTACCTCAGAATCCTTAGTGACAACTGCATATAAATATGGGAGTTCAGAGTTTGCAGGGCCCATCGTGGGCATCCTTGACTCACTGTGACTCAGAGATGGGGGTTGGGGGCTGGCCACAGGCTGTGTCAGAAGCACAGCACTGTCAATGCTCATGGTGGCAGGATGTCTGCAGGTGCCATTAGAGTGGGGTTCTGGGCAAACGTGATGCATGTGGGGAGATGAGGGGGAGGCTGCAATTGGAAGTTGCCAATTCAACATGAGGAAGGATTTGCTGTGGCTTACGCTGCTGTGGGAAGCAGTGAGCACTTGTCCCCAAGGGTAGTGTACAGGATGGGGACATTGGACAGGGGTTCCAGCCTAGGACAGTTCTCTTCTGGTCCAGGAACCCGGAGGCTGAGAACTCAGAGATTTGGGTCCATCAGCGAATTTGTAAGAACATTACAAAGTCCTGCAGGGGTCCTGCAGGGTCCCCATACAACTTCCTGCCTGGATTCTGGGGCCTGGTGCTTAGTGCTGCCACTCAGGAAATGGTCTACCCAGCACACAACTTTCTGGGGTTGGGAAAGTACAGCTCACACTTGCTCTAGCTGCTGTCCACCATTATACATTGACACTGGCATGAGGGCCCAGAGAGGGACAGTGACCTGCCTAAGGCATCACAGCAAGCCAGATAAGGATGCAGGTTCCTAGCCCCCAGCCCTGGGCTCTCCTGGGCCCTGTCAACCACACCATCCAGCCTGAGGTCCTTGCCTGCTGGCCTCACCGTCTTGGGGAATTGCAGGTCCTGGGCCAGGTTCACGAGCAGGTCATGGGAAATGGGGTCTACCAGATTGAGGAAGGACACATTCCTGTAGAGGACGTCAGGGAGGAGGATCCCCTCGAGGCCCAGGTCCTGTGGGTGGTGAAGAGAGTTGAGTGAGCCAGGAGTTGGGGCCACCCTTCTCTGGGCCCCCTCCCAGCCAGCCAGAGCCCCTCACATCCATTCCCCTTTCTCTGTCTCTCTGAGGCTTCCTGGGGTCTCCCCACAGGTGGCGATGGGCTAACTATCTAGGGGCAGGTGGACCTTTTAGATGAGGAGAGAGTCAGTGCACCAGGGGCCTCCGGAGGTGATAAGTGGGTCCAGAGCCCTTAGACTAGTGCCCTGAAGGTGAAACATGCTGGGACACCTTGCATTCTCTGAGGTTGGGCCTATCCAGGGGATTCTTTGAGGGCTCCTCTGATGACCCCAAAAGCCACTGTCCTCTAGTATTCCCTTTGGGCCCTTTGCCTCTTCCATCTATCCCTGTCTGTTTGCCTACAGGTCCAGACCCCTGCTGTGGTGGAGAACCTCAGTTCAGACTAGGCGTGTTCATCTCCTGCCCTGAATCTGGCTTCACTTCCTGTGCCCCAGCTCAGTAAAGGGTGTTACCATCCCCATCTTCCCAGGAATCACCCCACACTCTCCCTCACCCCACCCACCCAGCTCTCCCTCCCCTTTACTCAAGGAGGTTCAGGCCTCATTCTACAGCAACCTCCCCCTGGGGCTCCTGCCACTCTTTCAGTCTCACCCTCAGGCTGCCAGAGCCTGCTCTAGGAAACACACACACACATGAGCTTGACCTTAACCCCCTTTGGTGGGGACCAAATGCTCTGAAGTCGTGTGATATCAGACTCATGCACAGTCTGCAGTCTCAGAACTCTCCACAGCCTGGCACTCACACTCTCCCCAGCCTACCAGCCCCCTTGTCTAGCTTCCAAGTCTCTCACTCCTCAAATAGACCCCATCATCAAGCCCCTGGCCTTCCTGTCTTCAGCCCTCAATCTGTTACACAGGCCTGACATGGTACTAACCACCCTTTTTGAGGTTCTATTTAGAGGGTATACTGACAAGCTGATGGGGCAGGCACAGCCAGGAGGGGCCTCCAGAACCTATGTGGGCCTCCGCAAACCAAAGAGTGACCTGTTCAGTGCAGAAGCCAACCCGCCCCACCCGTACACAGGAAGACAGCCCAGGAGGGAGTGCCCAAGGGCTATAACTGCAGAGTTTCTGTGGGGTATGGGGCAGGACAGGCCCCTCACTGGGCCTCGAATCCCAAACTCTGGGAAACGGAGCTGGTTTCCCAGTTATAATGCCCAGCTGGTGCCTTGGACTCCAGATAGAAATCTATGCCTCTGGATAGTCTGGCTGATTTGGTGATGCTCTGCTGTTTGCATTGTAAACATCATTCATGTTCATGTTGCAGATGTCAGTTAGGGAGGACCCAGAAGGGAGGAGTGACTGGTGAGCCTGGGCTGACCCAGACAGGGCCCCAGACCTCAGCCTGCTTTCTGCTGGTCTAGACAGCTCCTCTTAAAGGGCCAGCCTCACCTTTCCAGACTGCTGAGCCAAGAAGAGAGTAGCAGGAGGAGCATGGCTGGGAGGCTAGAGGTTGGACTGTGGCCTTGGCTGGCCCCCAGTCTGTTCTGTGGTTCTAGGCTCACTTTTCTCCAAGCCTAAGTTTCCCATCTCTAATCATCCTCCTGCAGGGCCAAAGACCTGCACGGCTGATTTCAGCTTACGGGATTGGGCAGGTTGTGGTGGCAGCTGCTGTAGGGGGTGGGGATGTGGGCAGAGAGGGAAGTAGCCTGCCTAGTGGTGATGCTGGGAGCAGGACCCATGTCTCCTAGGATAACCCAGGGTTCGGGATCTGGGACTCAGGTGCCTGGTGTGTGTAGGACCAGAGCCCCCGCCGGTCCAGATGTGGTATGATGTACAGATGCCAGGGGTGTGTACTCAATGGGCGTGAGCTGTCCTTTAAGAGGATGGGTGATGCATGCTGTAGCTCTGTCTGGGCCACCTGGCGTCATGGTGAGGTTGCACCCACTGACCAGCTGGGCTGTTGCTTCCCAGGATCCTCTCTCTAAGGTCCAGTGCCTCCCCTCACCCTGGGGGGGGGGGCTGCAGGCTTCCCATTGCCCCTTAATACAAGATGCTCACACCGGCCACTCCTCCCAGCCCCCCTCCTTTCCTGCCAAGTCCTGAATCTGGGCTCTTAGCTACTAGCTTGGGGCACCCTCAACACACACAACAGACCTCAAACCCCAGAGGCTGCCCGACACACTCACAGTCCCCCCCCACGTCCCCCGCCTCAATGGTCCTCACTTTAGCTGGTTGCCCTCCCTCCCTTGCCGTCTCGCCCAGACAAGCTTCCACCCCTGCAGCCAGTCATCTGCTCCCCTCGGAACCCGCCCGGCCCGTGTGCCATTCCGGGCCGGCCCTGCCTCCCGGCCCCTTCCAGGCCCGAAGCCCGAAGCACAAAGCGCGCAGTCCCCCGCCTCTCCCGGGCCTCCAGCCCCGGGCTGGCCCGCTCCTTCTCTCGCCTGGCGCAGGAGGCGCAGCAGCTGCCGGGCGTGTTCCGGCCGCCGCTCGCGGAGCGTGGACTGAATCTCGCGGAGCCAGCGCACCCGGCGCTCATACGGCGCGGGCCCGCACCCCGTCGCCGCCCCGGCCTCGGAGCCCGCCTCGGGTCCAGCCCGCCGGCCCAGCCGCGCCCCCATGGCCACCGAGCAGCCGGCGGCCAGCAGGCGGGAGGCCGGGAGGTCTGAGCCCCGCCCCCGGTCCCGGCCCCGGCCCCGCCCCGGGCTGGCTCCGGCCCAGCCCCCGCCCCTGGATGCGCGGAGTGGCGAGCGTGGTGTCTGAAGCTGTACAGCTCTGCCGGGCCGGAGACGGGGAAGGGAGGGGGGGTTTCCTGCTGGGGCCTCCGAGCTCCCAAACACTGGGTGTGGGGGGGTCTCGCTGGAAGACGGGCCCCCACCCGTGCTAGGCAGGGTTCTGAAGTTTTGATGCTCCCGGGGTGAGTCGCTGAGCACAGCCAGGACAAGAGGGCGCTTGACGCCTCTAAAGCCTTCTGGCCCCAGTGCGGATTGTGGAACAGTTGCTTTCGCGGTGCAAAGAGCACTGGACTTGGACTCAGGGCAGGATGGATTGAGGGTTCCGCTAAAGTTTGCCAGCCTTAGGCAGTGCCAGGACATGCTTTCAGGAATCACCCCAGCAAAGAGCAATTGTAGTATCTGACCCGTACACCCTGCTTGGACACTCCTACGATGACAAATATTTACTGCCCCTCCCAGCATGGCTAGGGACAGGCCTCCGCAGGCTGAGTGGAACCAGCCCCCTCTGACCCAGGCCTCTGATCTCTGGCCTCGGAGATAAACGGGATGAGGATTGCTGGTTAACCGTTAAGCCCAGCTCTGGTAGAATGGCAGACAGAAGGCTGGCTGCACCTGCCCCTGGCTTTGGTTTTCCCTGCCTGACAAGGGGGGAGGGACCGTGTGAGAAGGGAGACCCCTGGCTCTTCCCAGGACCAGACTTGAGCTAGGGACCCACCCAACTCAAAGAATGTCTCCACCTTCTGAGACTTCCTCAGCAGGAGTCTGGGGACTTCACTGGAGGCCTGCCGTCCCCTGCAGCCCCTACTCAGGTCTAGGCCCCTCACATTCCCTGGGTAGGGAGCATTTGAGATACTAGGCTCCAATCCCCAACTGCCACAGCAAGGAGGGTTTGTCCAGCCTGTGAGGACAGGGTGCCTGAGTACAGGTGCAGAAGGAGGGTGGGGTGAGAGGAGACCATCCAAGGGCATGTGGTAAGTGAGGGCAGGGTCAGGTTCCTTCCTTTGGGTTAAGCACTACCTGGGTCTGTGGACCCCCTGAAACAAGGCAGTGTCCTCATCCCATAACCACCCACTGAACCCCAACCCTTGTTGCCGGCTTGGGCACCCACTGAATCCCAACCCTTGTTGCCGGCTTGGGCCTGTTTCTGGGGCCTTTCTATCCTGGGCTTAATTCTCTCCTGGCAACTGCTGGCTGGACCCAGCAACCTCCTCTCCCTCCTGTATAGTTAACATTGTCCTGGGGCCACCTTGGCATCACAGGTTTCCTCTCTGGCAAACCTGCATGACTGCTTGGCTTGCCGTCCCTCAGAGCCCAGGCACTGTCGCTGAATTGACGTGGTGGTGAGGGAGCCAGAGACTTCAGCAGTGGCCCCAGTGCCCCAGACACCTCTAAGACCCCCTGTCCAGAGCTGGCACCCTGGTAAGACCCTCCTCCGCCACCCCCATATCCCCAGGGCTGGAGCCAGAGCTGGGATTGCTCCCAGATCCTGACCATATCCTTCCAGAGACTGAGCCAGGCCTGCACATTGTCACCTTGATTGTGAGAAGACTGAGGTGGGGTTGCAGGGTGGGGGAAAGGCCGGCTGAACCTGAGGTCATGAAGGGGGCAAAGCAGGCAGTGGCATAGGGAGATGCCCAGAGTTTAGAATCTTGTGGAAAGCAGAGAACTAACCCCCGGCCCCATCCCTCACCCCACAACTCACCCTCTGTCCCTGGCTGGGAGATTCCTGGAGGACGTTTTTCCAGGAAAGGAGGGAGAGTGGTGTCTGGACCCAGATCCCTGGATGGGTTTCCTTCAGCCTCCTGTGGGGGGTGCCTAGATTGAGCTGGCTCTTGGGGACTCTTTCTGGCCTAACCTGATTGGGCAGGAGCCCCCAAAGCCAGGGCTGTGTCGTGGGGAGTGGAGACTTCTTTCTCCCTCACTAGCTTCCATGTGTACATAACTAAGGCTGCTGGCCCCACTCCCTGGAGTTTTCCTGGGCAGCAGAACTGTGTTTTTAGAGTCCCCACAGCGCAGGGGGAGAGCTGTGAATTTGCCCTCTCAGGCCCCAGGATTGATGTGGAGATTCAGGGGCTTGTACCATGCCTCTCAGGGCAGCCCTACTCAGTGGGCCACCAGTGAGGTAGAGGTTGGAGGGGTCAGAGAGTCAGTGTGGGGGGGAGACGGCCAGACCCCAGGCCCTCTTGGAGGCAACCTGAACCCCAAGTGGAGCCTGCCAAGAGATAAGTAGCAATGACAGCCACACCTTTGGCTTCCCAAGCCCTTGGCGACCCATGTAGTGACTCAGCTGGAGTGACAGGGAACAAAGTCCAGATGACTCAGAAGGTGGGGTGAAGGGTTGTGGCTGGAACTGGAACGGTCTCAGTTTTGGGCTTCTTCTCTGCCCACCAGCGGGATAGTCCCAGCCCAGGAGGAAAGTTAGCACAGGGCTGATGGTACCTCAGCAGGTAGCCAGGTGACACCGAACCTCTTAGCAGCCAATGCAAAGAAGGAGGCAGGATGGTTTTGGACTCAGTAGGAGGAAGGAAGTAGATGGATGCTCTATGAAGGCAGTTTTCCCTGGAACCAGGTCTGCAGGGATGGGTTGTCAGCCTTCTACAGAGCCAGAAATCTCCATGCGGGGGGGGGGAGGGGGGTCACAGGTGTAGGTTCAGGACCTGGATTAAAATCCCCTGGACCTGACACCTTTGGGGTGTGCAAACATAGGCAAAGTAGGTAGCTGTATTAGTTTTCTATGGCTGTCATAACAAATTACCCCAAACTTGGTGGCTTAAAACAACAGAAATGGATTCTCTCATGGTTCTGGAGGCTAAAAGTCTGAAATCCAGGCATCAGCAGGGCTGTGCTCTCTGAAGGCGCCAGGAAAGAATCCCTCTGCTTTTTCCAAGCTTCTGGCATTGCTGCCAGTCCTTAACTTTCCTTGGCTTGTAGCTGCATCGCTCCAACCTCTGCCTCCATTGTCACATGACCTTCTCCCCCCCGCCCCCCCGTCGGTGTCTCTACTCACATGGCCTTATAAAGACACTCATCATTGGATTTAGAGTCCACCCTCACCTTAACTAATGACATCTATGAAGACTCTATTTCTAAATAAGGTCACATTCTAAGCTCCTGAGTGGACATGAATTTGGGGAAACACTCTTCAACCCACCACAATAACCTCTGCAAACCTCAGTTTCCTTATCTGTAAAATGGGGAAAATAAAATGCCCATCTGGCAAAGGTGTCATAGGATTAGACATACAACAGTGCTGGTACACAGCACTGTTGGACAGGTGTGAGCTCTTTTCACTAATGAATCTTCCATAGCTCTATCCCGAATCCACCCAGCCACCCAACAACCATCATTCTTCCAGTGAAGATTACTGGGCAGTGTGGTTACTTTGGAGACTAAGAAAGTCACAGGAGGTCATAGTAATAGCTGTGCTCACCCACCCCCACGGTGGGAGGTGAGGAAGGCAGCTGACCAGGAGGAGGAGAAGAGCTTCAGGAGGAAGTGACATTGAGGTTGGGGTCTAAAAGAAGAGTGCTAGCACAATATCCCAGCAGGAGAGCAGGGCAGAGCCTCAGCAAGGCAGGAATTTATCCGGAGGGCAAAGGGGGCCTTTGAATGGTTTTAGGTGGGGGAGGGTCATGCTCGGATTTGCAGGCTGAGCACAGGGGCTGTAGTAGGGAAACCAAGGAGGAGCTGGGGACCCCGAGGAGGAGTTGCCAGGTGCGAAGCAGTGGTCTGAGGGGAGATTGGGGTCAGATGCAGCCATGAGGGGGTGCAGAGGTAAGGGCCACGGGTTGGGGCCAGTGAGGATGCAGGGGTGGCCACACCGGACTAGATGGGCTAATGTGACTGGTGGAGGTGTGAGGAGGTAGCAGCTTAGCTTAGTCTTGGGCGTGTGGACCTGAGGTACCTGAAACACCAGGGAAGAGGATGTTTGAGCAAGATTCAGCTAAAGAGGAACTGAGTCCAGCTTGCAGAGGTGAAGGAGGCCAAGGAGAGGCTATGAAAAAGGGGGTGGGGGATAGAGCTCCTGGGAGTCCAGGGGGTGCAAGGAAAATGTTGGGCAGTTTTGTCATCAGTGAAACCACGGTCCACTTAGTGAATGGGCGGGTTTGGGCGTGAGACCCCTGAGGCTATGGCTCTGGAGACAAGAAGACTTGGCTCTTAGGGAGTCTATGCCTTGAGCAGGGGTGGGGCTTGGGCATGGACCAGATCCAGCCTTCCTCCCCCACCCCTTGGAGCTCCCAGACATTGCAGATAATTATAAGGTGATGTGATAAATGCTACTTGCGCAGAGTGCCGTGGGCAGGGAAGACCGGGCAGCCTGCAGGGGGGCACTTATGACCTCTGAGCTGCTCCTCAGGCAGGGGCAGGGAGAGATGGCTTCAGGCCCTGTATAGGAGCCATGGAAGTAGCAGTCACTTACTGTAGCCTGTGTACTGTCTCAGTGAATCCACCCAACTGTTTTAATTATCCCTGTTCTCCAGATAAAAAACTGAGGACAGGAAGAGGAGACCATGGGCTACCAGTAGCTGGGGTCGAATTTGAACCTAGGGACGCTAAAGCCACTTTGCCATTCTGCCTCTGAGTTTGGGAGTTGGACTTGGTCCACCAGGTGCCAGACCGGCCCTGCTGCCGGATGTTCCCAGGTGTTTACAAGCTGACATTTCTGGAAGCCCACGCACATGGCTGTGCTCCAGCCTCCATCCTCACATCAAAGGTGGGCGCTGAAATAGTGAATGCTGGGTATGGCTCCAGGGGTGCTGGCCAGGCTCTGGGGATGCAGGGACTCTGCCCGTGCCTGCAGTTGGCCAGAGCTCATCTCCCCACCACCACTTGGTGACTTCAGCCCCTTTACCACACTGGCGTCTTCCTTCCATCTCTTCAGTGTGGTCTGCATGGCTCTGAGAGGCTGTGGCCAGGTAGCCACAGGGTCTGGCGTGGCCCCTGCTCTTCTGCTCTGTGGCCTTAGACCGTGGCAGCAGGCCCATGTGAAGCAGGCAGACGCTCACAGCTGCAGAAAGAATTCTAAGAAGGCAAACTGGGGCTTGACACTGGGAAGAACTTGCCAACCAATCAGTCTTGCTATTTTTATGGATAGTAAGCTCCCCATCAGGGCAGGTGTGCAAGCTGACTTTTTTGGGGTGCTGCAGATGGGTGATCAGAGACCAAACATTTGAGATTCTGTGATCCTAGTTAAGATACTACGATGATTGGCTTTGCAGTCACTTTTCCAAATATCTCCTTGGTGCAGATACCAGGAGCCATAAAGCATCCTGGATGGTATCAGGTTTCCTGGCTCCCAGCAGGTCCTGAAATCCTGTCCCAACAGCTCTGGAGGATGGATCAGGCCCTGCTTGCATCTGGACCTTCCTGCCAGGCTCACTCCCTGCGAGGCTCATGGCTGCATTTGGGGATATTGTTTCTCTACCAGCTGTCGCCCACCTAGGGCATGAGGCTCACTTGGCACACCGTGGGACAGGCACCAGCCGCTCCCAGGACCTGACAGCAGGGTGGGGCATGACAGAAGTGGTTGCAAGGTTTTCCTCCAGTCATGGGTCGCTGTCCTGCCCAGTGGCTTTGGGCAAATTCCTTCCCCTCTCAGGTTTCAGTGTCCTTGTGCTGGGAATACTCTTCTTCCTCCACCAGGGACTTGTTTTCCCAGGCACAGAAGTGGGGCAAATCTGAGCCTGTCAGAACAGGAAGGGCCTTGGAGGTCACTGTGGGCCCATTTCTCAGAGGAAGGGGTGGGCCAGCCTCCTCTACCCACTGGATTAGTGCCTTGAGCCTCCTGTCTGGCCGAGGCCCCTGAGGCACTCTAGGTTGCTGGTGCCAGCACAGCAGGACTGATTAGGAGATGAAAGGCACCAGGATGGTGAGGTGGCACCCCCCAACCCCCATAATGCCTTGACAGCTGCCCCTGGCTGGAGGCCAGCTCGGCCCAGGAAATCTCTTCAAGGAACAAGGATACAGAGACCTCAGCTTGGCCAGTCCCCAACCAACACTCCCGTGAACACTGCCTTCTTCCCTCCACCCCTGCCCACTGCATGGCTGACTGAGGAGCTAATGGTCACCCACCAGGGTCTTAATGAGTGAGCTGGGGTTGATGGGTTACCCAGCCCGCTGACACATTTACCCGCCTCCCTGGGCTCTCAAAGTCCAGACACCTGACCTTCAAGGTCTAAGCTCAGACACCTTCCTTTCCAGTCTTGACTCCTCAGGGGTCAGGGAAGGACCCAGGGAAGTTAAGAGCCTCCCTTGTGCTCTCACTGCTTCAGGAGACGCCTCAGTGCTGAGTCTCCAGGCTCAAGTTGTTCCCTCCATCTGGCATGTCCTCCCCAGTCCAATCCCAGCTCTGCCTAAATTCCTCCCCACCCCCACCATGCCTGCCCTTCCCTCAGAGTCCTGGGGTCTTCCTCCTTCTTGGCTCACCATACTATCCCTCCTCTCTCCCTGCCTCGTGTCCTCCATCATCCGGAATGCTCATGACCCCAGAAAGCTGGGGGATGAGAAAAGGCTCCCCTAGGTCATGTGACGGACTCCCTTCTGTCCAGCTGACAGGGTCCTTGGAGTGACAGCCTCTAAACGCTACCCTTGCAGCCTTAAGGGTTGGGGAGAGGGCATGTTTGTAGAGAGAATCTTAAGCTCCTCAGACTCTGGGGTCTCAGATGCTTACATTCCCAGCCTTCGCTGATCTAAGCTTCTGGCTGCACCCCAGTGCCATGCGACTGTTCTTCTCTGGACATTGTAAGTTGTGGGGAGCTCACCTCCTCTCAGTGAACCCTTGGCCTGACCTGCCTCTGCTGGAAACCCAGCCTCCCTCAGCCCCCCCCCCCCCCATGAGGCCCTCAAAGCTCAAGTCTCTCATTCAGGGTTTGGGACCCCACTGGACTGGGAGAGGCCAGCAGCTGTCCCTGGTCACACAGCCACAGGGACAGGACCAGGAGCCAGCCTTCTTCCCACCTGGAAAGGTTCCTGTGCCTTTAAAGCCTTCCTCCACCCAAGGCCAGCACTGGGAGGGAGGGGAGGAGCTGGGTCACAGCTAGGCTCTGGGGACTTAGTTCTGTGCTGGAGTGCAGCAGCAGGACCAGCCCTGGAGCCAGGTGAGCTGGGATGGAACAGGCTCTGGCTGTACCCCAATGCTGTGTGACCCCAAAGCATGGCTTACCCTCTCTGAACTGTTGGGCATCGTAGGTGGGGTAGCTTGGGTTTGGGGCCTCCTGGGAATGTCTGGAGGCCTGGGTTCTAGCTCTAGCTCTGCCATGAGCTGGCCGTGCTCTGGAGGAACCCCTCTTGCCATCTGGGCTTCAGTTTGTGAGCTGTAATTCAGGGTGACGAGGCATGGCTCACCTGGACAGATCCAGAGAGGCTCTTTGTCTGATGGGGTCTGGGCTGGGAGGCTTTGTGTCTTGTCTGGTAAGTGGTTTTGAGACTGCCTGTACAGGCTCCCTGCTTTATTCTGCCACAGGTATGGGGTGGGTGGCGGAGAGCCGGGTAGGGCCACTTAAATTCTATGAAGAAGGCTTTGAAGAAGCCACGGCACCCAGGAAGTGGACTTGTCAGAATTAAGAGGGACGAGTGCCGCATGGAGAAACTGAGGCCCAGAAGGATCTGGCAGTCTGGGGTGGGGTAATCATTGGGGGCGGGGGTCAGGTCTGGAGTGGAGCCCGAGCTGTGAGGGGGCTGTGTCCTCGGGCTATGATTCCCCCCTGGGGCTCTGGTTTGTGTCTGTGGTGGAGGTGGGGCAGGGTCAGTTGTGCAAGGGTCATTGCACAACTCTAGGGGGCACCCACGACCTTGTTATTACCTTAGGCATATTCCGACAGATTTACATCCGGTAGAGGTTATTGAGTCTTAAGGAAGAGGCCTTTATCTAATTCTCAACCTTATGCCACCAGGGTGGGCCGTGAGGGAGAGAGACCCGAACTCTGGTAAGTTTTGCATCCAGGGGTGTAGACTGGGTGGGGGAAGCTGCTGAGAGCTGTGGTCTCATACTTGTGGGAGGTGACTCCTCGCTGCGGGCTGGCGATGGTGGGGTAAGGGGCGTGGGTCCTGGGTCTACCTGCCCGTCCATGTGGCTCCCAGGGCCAGCTGACCTGGGCCAAGTTGCTTCTACCTAAGCCTCAGTTTCCTGTCTATAAATGGGTTTGGAGCTGTGTCCTGTTTTCAGCCTTGTAGCTCTGGGGTTGTGGTGACACAGCTATTGGGCTGGGTTGGTGGATTAACAGAGAAATTCCATTTGACTGCTCTGTCTTCCTCTTCCTTATGCTCTTCTCTGCTGTGTCCTGGGAACCCACTTGCTTTAGCCTAGATTCAGTTTGGGGGGGGGGTGTTGGGAGGGGGTGATGCTAATGGCAGAGTCAGTATCTTTGGGTGGGTGAGGCTTGCACATTTTGGGGGATGAGGAGCTCACCACCTTTTGTGCCTAGGACGGGAGGCGTAGGGTCTGGGGGAGATCTCCCGCCCAGCCCCTGCAGCCTTAACTGACATGACGTGGTTTCCCCAGACCCAGGTTTTCTCTCTGTATGTAGGGAGTGAGGGGCTGACCTGGACAGAACATGACACACTCGACGTATGAGGAGGGGCCTTCTTTGTTCTGTACGTCATACCTCTGTTGACATGGCCTTTGATGAGCTGCCCTCCCTCCTGTCGACATTCCCTGAACCCTGCAGCTGCTGCTAGGCCCATCACAGGCAATGCTCTGTGCCCAGGGTTTTCGTATTGCGGTTACCTGTACGGGCTGGACCATCCTCTGCCCACTCAGAACTTCTTCTTGTCCTACCGCTGTTGCTGTAACTGCTGTGTCTCGTGCCATCCCAGGAAGGGAGGAAACTGCTGAGCAGTTTCAGGCTAGGGACAGAGCCCCTCCCAGCACTGCAGACCCCTCCAGTTGACTGCCCTGCGATGTAGCCACTCAGCCAGGGCCAAATCCCCGGTGTTCCTGGCTGTTGTCTAGCCCTCAGCGACAGGCTTGGGCCTCGGACCTTGGCTCCTTCCCTGTCCATCTTCCCAGTCGCTCTGGCCTGCAGTTGGGGTGATACCCAGGCAAATTGTTCAGTTATAATATCTCCAGCCTGCTCAAGGGCAGTGGGTGACAGAAGCAGGTCTGCTCTGGCAGCGTGACCCAGGGCAGGCAGCAATATCTGGTCAGCTTCTATGTCTCCAAGTGGCGCAGCCTTGCAGGCTTGTTGTGGATTAGGTTTTAGAGACGAAGAATGCGGGGGCTCCCAGGCAGCCTAGACACAGCTGGCCAGGGGACCTGGTGGGAGCCATGACTCAGGAAGCAGCTGGTCTTCGTCCTTGTCCTTAGCAGAGGAAAGGCACGGGGGAACGGGGAGCAGTGTCCAAGGTCCCCTGGGGCCGGGCCTCCTGACTCAGGACCTCCTTGGTGGGCTGGTCAAGGACACACAGTAACTTGGGGGCAGGTACAGGGCGGCCAGGCCTGTATTGCTGGGCTATGTGACTTTCTATCAGCTCTGGCCCTCTCTGGGCCCTGCCTTTCAGGTAGTTCCTTGAGCCTGAGGCAGTAATATTCTTGGATAAGCAGTAGAACTGGTTCTGACCTAAGGCCTCAGGTTGTGTTCCTGAGAGGCTCCCTGGGAAACTAGCTGAGGGTTGTGTGTTGTAGTGAGGCCTCCCAGGTCTGGCTTTCTAGTCTGGTGCTGGCAGCACTCATGCTGCACTGCCTCAGGAACCAGCTCTGGGATGCTGAGTCGCCCTGACGTTCAGACGCTCTGATTAGGGACAGGGATCGCCAATAGGGGACCCAGTTTGGGGCTCCGCAGAGGGGCTTACGGCAGACTCCACCCTTTGGAGGGATTTGAATCCTGTAGAGTGGGGCCCCCCTGCCTCTGTCACCACACCTGTCGTTCCCTGTTGGGGTCACACCCTCACCTGCTGCCAGCACCATGGGGACTCCAAGAGTCACTGCTGTCACAGAGACTTCCAGGACTTCTTGAACTTTATTCGCCTGACTACAGGCCACGTCACCACGCCTCATTGCTGCCCGTATGTCAGCCTCTGACCGACATCCTTGCCAGGCTGGACGTCCCTTAGAGGACTGCTTGCTCTCCAGCCTACTCAAGGGCCTTCAACTGCCCCATGGGGATGCTGTGTGCCCCCTGGCCGCCCTTTCGCCCTCTCTGAGCCTAGGTGAGCCTGTGAGATCTTCCAGCCCTTCCTGCCTCTGCTCCTTCTCGGACACGCCCATCCCCAGATCTCAGTCCTAGTTCAGAGGCCCCCTGAGGAGCTCTGCAGGGGCCGCAGGCGTGGCTCTGGCTCCTGAGGTCCCTCAAACCTCCCCACACAGCTGGCTCCCCTGGGAGTGGGGAAGCCAGCGGCACTGTGACCAAGACTTTCCCAAGCAGACAAATCTGCCTCTTCCTCCCCTGCCATACCCCAGCCCAGAGCTGTCTTCTGAGGAACAGGGGCTTTCCTGGGCCCCTGATGCCCCGGGGTCTCAGGTAAGCCCACTAGGGTTTATGAGGAGCCAGGCTGGAGTTTGAGGCCAGACAGTGTACCCGATCCACTCTCTGGCCTCTGTTTCCCCTCCTGATACTGATTTGAGTGGGAGCCAGGCCTCTGGGTTTGGACATTTTTTAGTGAGTCTTAGAGAAAAATGTGGGGCGGAGGGTGGGAAACGGAAGCACAGTCCCCCAGCAGGGTGTCTTCCGCAGGCTGGATATGTTTGCCTGTGGGGGGCTGAGCCAGGCCTCCCGCTGCCCTGCTGAGGGAGGAGGAGATGGGGGTCAGCGCTGCCCACATACTCCCTACACACCCTGGCAATCTGAGCCTCACTGGGTGCCTCCTGCCCCTCAAGGCCCTTGGGTGGGTGGATGGACAGACAGATGGATGGACAGGAGTGTGGATCTTAGGAGATCATGGCTAGCTCATCCCAGGGACCTGAGGGGAGAGAGGAGGGCCCCGAGGGGAGTCTCAGCTGATGGCCCCGAGCCCGGGAGAAATGAAGCCAGGCCATGCCCCAGTGGACAGGACCAAAGGGCCTCGTTGGTGGGTGGGGCTATGTCTATGCCAGGGAAGAGGTGTGCTGGCCTCTGTCCTGTCCAGCCCTGCCCGTCACATGTGATGGGAAAGTTCTGTGTCTGGGACAGACGCTGCATGTTGCCAGTCCCGCTGCTGAGGCCCCTCAGACCTCCCAGCACAGCTGTCTCCATCAGAAGCCCTTAACCCTGACTGACCTCTCTGCCAGGGCCCAGGGTGTACCCCGAGGGCTGTCAGGTTTAGTGGAGGCAGGTGGCAGAGGCATGGGCTGTCCCCAGGGCATTGGCAAGGGTTAGTACCTGCTTGACACTTTGGAGAGAGACCTCTGGCTGCTTTTCAGAGGACTAAAGAGCAGAAGATGCTCTGGGAGGAAGAGTGGGGAGGAGGCTGCGTGGAGTCCAGCCAGAAATGGTGGTGCTTAGATTCCGTCAAGGTGGGGAGGAGGGACCCGCTTGAATCTTGAAGATGTGAGGTAGTATGACCGCCCCTTCAGCCTGAGGAGAAGAAAGCCCTTCTATGCTGGTGTCTGGATGCCCCTCACATGGGTGTGGGGCTCCATTCCTAAGCCATATCTGGGACACCACCTCTTGCCCTGGGGTTCAGACCCTGAATAAGGACAGAGTGAGCCAGAGAGGTCCCAGCCCGGGGCTCACCAACAAACACCCAGTCTTTGGACGTAACTGTGTCTGAGGGAGGGGGACACCCTGCCTCTGTCATCATACCTCTCCTTACCTGTTGGGGTCACACGCCTCGCCTGCTTCCATCACAGGGGGACCCAAGCCAAGATTAAATCTAACGCCTCCTCTCCACTGCTGTTCCTCCCAGTACCCCCTGGAAGGAATTCAACAGGGAAATAAGTGAGCAGGAGGCTGACCAGCTTCCCACTGCTGCACGCAAGCCTCCAGGGAACCCCCCCCCCCCAGGGTAGCCCACACTTAACCTTCCATTTCCCACCTTCCAATCCCCTTAATCTTCACAACATCCCCAAGTGGCATGCCTCTGTCATTCGCATAGGCAGATGGTGAGTGACTTGCCCAAGGCCCCACAGCAGGTGAGAGGCGAGTGTGGGCTCAAATGGGGCAGGCTGGCTCCAGGGCTCATTCTCTCCATCCTCTTGGCCTGGCTTCCCCCTTACCCACATGACATGCTCACCATAGAACCCCGGCTCACCACAGAATACCCCCACTGCTCCCTGCCCTGCTCTGTGCAAACCCCTCTTGGCTGTGCCTGGGAATATTCATGGCAACATGTGAGCAGCTCATAGTCTTTTTGACTCCAGAGCTCATCTGGAGGCAGAGAAACCTCACTGAGCTCCTTGAGAAGGGCTGGGCCTGCTTCAGATACACCCTCTCCAGGAGAATGAGGAGGCGGCGTGGTTGGGGCGTTTACTCTGGAGCCGGTTCTGTGGTCATACACTCCTGCAGTGAGTGACCTCAGTTATTTTGCCAGCTGTTTTAGCCAAAGAGACCTCAGGTATTTTGCCAGCTGTTTTAGCCAAACTCTCCCAGTTTTTGTGGCTCCCCCCACGCCCCCCAACCCAGGCGAGGATCGGGGGTACCATCTGCTGAGGAAGGTAGGTCCCTGCCCTGTGGCGGCTAATCTGATAATTTCAGGAGGGGACTGTGGGTGCCCCCTTTGAGGGCATGACAGAAGCAAAACCCCACATTCTGTGGCAGGTCAGTCTGGGAGACCCATGGACAGTGCCGGGGTCTGGGCGAAGGCGGGGACACAGAAGGAAGCAGGCCATGCTTCTCCCTCCTGGAGTAATCCATTGACAGGGGAGGGCTCTGACACTGGGAGGAGACAGACAAGGACCTGCAGAAGTAGAGGCATGTGAAATATGGGGGCTCCCAGGAGGGGTCCCTCCTGGAGACGGGGTCCTTTCTGGGCTGAGACCCCAAGGATAAACAGAGAGGATCTGGGGAGGCAGAGATAAGGCCAGGAACTTCTCGCGTAGAGAACGACCTGACACACACATGCTCTGGGTGTTGGGAAGGAGACACAGGGACAGATTCCTGAGCTTTGACTTTGAACTGTGCCCTGTGGGGGTGGGGGTCAGGATGTACCCAAGTCCAGGCTGGCGCGGTGCCCTGACCCTGCTCCCCCCACCCCCACCCTGTGCCCACAGATCATGAAGCAGCGGTACGTGGTGCTGGCAGTGGGGGCTGTAGCCCTGCTGCTCCTCATCATTGGCCTCTGCTTCTGGCTGCCCTTCACCTCCCAGCCGCCCAACCACGTGTACCCCAGGGCCGCTGTGGCCACAGATGCCAAGCACTGCTCAGAGATCGGGAGGTGAGTGGGACAAAGAGTGGGGACCCAGGCCGTGTAAGTGGACCTCTGAGACTCAGTTTCCCCATTTGTCAACGGGCTGCCTGGCCAAGGGGCATCCTTCCCTTGGACCTCCTCAGCAGCCTCTAGTCAGAGGAAAAGGGGACACTGACCCCAAGAGCAGGGTACAGGTCTCTCAGTGCCCAGCTGGGCCTTTTCTCAGTTCTAAGGGTGTCTGTCTCTTTGAATAAACTCTGCTGTTTGGTACTGTTTTTGACTCCTATCTCACATTATATACAAAGACTTAAAGACTTACACAGAAAAAAATGTTATCAATAAAAAGTAACAATGTTTAGTATTTTTTCAATTATAAAAGTTACGTACATCTGTTTGCTTGAAAAAGAGGAAAATATAAGCCCATCAGTTTTAGAGTTACATTTAAAAAACAAAAACTCCCGCTGATTTCTCTTCCATCAGGGCCAAGGCAGCCAGGGTTGGAGGTGGGTGGCAGGGTGTGCATGGGGTAGGGGCGGCCGCAGGGTCTCACTCCCCTCCATGTGCTGCGGGCAGGGACGCGCTGCAGGATGGCGGCTCGGCAGTGGACGCCGCCATCGCAGCCCTGCTGTGCGTGGGGCTCATGAATGCACATAGCATGGGCATCGGGGGTGGCCTGTTCCTCACCATCTACAACAGCACCACACGTGAGTGCCCGCGGGAGCGGGAGGTAAATGGCAGGGTGTCTGCCTCCGGTTGGACTTGGGCTGGGGAGAGCACAGCTGGGTGGCCCCTGGGCTCATACAGGGTGAGGGGTTGGTGTTGGTCCGGCCTGCCCACCTGCTTCTCCTTCCAGGAAAAGCGGAGGTCATCAACGCCCGCGAGGTAGCCCCTGGGTTGGCCTTCGCCAGCATGTTCAACAGCTCAGACCAGTCGCAGAAAGGTGAGGGGCAGGCTCAGGGTGTGGGGTGGGAAGTGTGCTTCTGTCTGGGGCTAAGGACAGCTCTGGTAGTTACGATGTCCACCGTAATGAATCGTCAAGACCATCATCAGGGAGGATAATGGGACAGAGCTTCTGTTATTTCTGCTCAGGCTCCTCCAGGGCCACCTTGTGCTAGTACATGGAGAGAATGATTATTTCTGCAGTAGCTTGCCGTACTAGAGGTCACTGGGGCCAGCACTCTGTTCAGCCAATTTCACTGATGAGGCCCTTGAATCCTCCCTGTACCCTTGGTGGGGGAGTGCTGTGCTGGTTCCCGTTCCATAGGTGGGGATGCTGAGGCCCATAGAGGTCATGCACGCCGGCTGAGGTCACACAGCTCCATCGTGGCAAAGCCAAATCTAAGTCATTCATTCATTTGTTCATTTTCGGGGATGAGTATGGGGTGGAATCTTTCTTTTCTAATCTAGCCATAAGCACAGAGGAGGCTCCGCGACTCCCTAAGTAGCTGAGGAGAAGCCAGTGGCCACCAGGGGGTGCTGCTTCAGGGACACTCCCCCCCCCCCCCCCCAGGTGGATTGCAGGAAAAGAGGTTGAAGAGGAGGAGGGGCAGGGCACACCAGCCATAGGGGGCGTGATCCCCTACTTTGGGCTCTGCCTCTGAGGTTGAGGCCCTATGTGTAGCTATGTGTGGAGTTCTCTCCAATGTGCAAATATTTGAATTTTTACCCATTGGGAAACTCAAAATGTATAAAAATGAAATCAGAGTGTGAGATTGCTAGAATCTTATAGACCTAACATCTTGTGTACATTTGGAATTCATTTATTAACTAGGACTGATTGGGCACTCCCTCAAGTGTCAGGGCCTATTCCCTAAGCTGAAGTCCAAAACAAAGGCACCAGACGAAACCCGTGGCCAGGTCAAGCTGCCATTCTAGGTTGAGCAGACTGCAAGTTTGCCACGTGCTGCCGGGACAGCAGAGGCAGGAAGGGCCAGAGGGTGCTCGGCCCTTCAAGGGTGGCTTGATCAGGGAAGGGGCACCTGAGGAAAGACCCAGAGGCTGGGGTGGGGTCGGGGGAGCTGAACGATGTCTGAAGGGAAGAGGAATGGTCAGATGGAATGGTCCAGGTCCTTTTGGACCTCATTGGTCATTGTGAAAACCATGCTTCTTATCTGAGGGGAGTAGAGTTGTCCCCTGGAGTGTTTGAATGTGGGGAGGTGGGGGTGGATCTGGCCTATGTCTGTCAGGATGTCTTGGGCTCTGTGGAAGGGACAGGGAGCAAGCTGCCTGCCTGGCAGGTGACCGGTCAGGAGGTCTCAGCGATAATCAGGGAGAGATGAGGATGGTGGTTGGTGGCTGGTGCTAAACTCATGTGGAAGGTGGAGCCTGTGGCTATGATGTGTTTGCCAGGAGTCCCAATGACCCCAGGTCTTCGGTCTGAACCTGGAAGGATGGGGTGGCCCTGATGGAGACCGCCAAGGCTGCGTGGCAGGGGAGGATGGATGGCAGTCCGGAGTTGGGTTTGGGGTGTGTTAAGTCAGATGCCTTTTCCAAATGGGCAGATGCATCCTCAGATGCAGGCCAGGCCAGAGAGTAAATTTGGGAGTTGTCAGAATGTAAATGAAACCCGAAGCCCAGATCTGGGGGAGTTCACTGAGAGAGTGAGTGTAAACAGAGAGGACAGGAGAGGGCGGGGAGATGTGAGGAGAGTCAGGCGGGTGTGACACAGAAGTGATTCGGGAAGAGAGAGTGATGGGCCAGGTAAGGCGAGGCTGGGTGGCACCCACTCTGGCAGTGTGGGGTCACTGGTGACCTTGGTGAGCAGGGTGGTGTGAGAGCCTCGTTGGTCCTAGGTCATGGCAGAATTTGTTTCAGGTGGGAGGAATTGTGTACTAGGTGTCAGATCTGAGATGTGCAGGTGTCGTAACAACCTGGCTCTTGGAACTTCATGCCCAACTTCAGCTCTAGAAGCTGGGAGTGGCATCTCTAGAGCTGTAGCTGCCAAGCCTGGGAGTAGCCGAAATGACCCTGGTCATCTCAGTGGTGAATGCGGGAGGGTACCTGGGAGTGGGGACCGTGGCTGAAGCTTTCCGTGTCAGTGTGCAGCTTAGGACATGGTGGGCAAAGGGGTGCGGCGGGGGATCAGGGCCCAGGGGTCTGTTTCCGGTAGGATCATGGGCTCCTCAAAGGTCAGAGCTGGAAGACAAAACTCTTTATGGTCAGTTGGGGAAACTGAGGCCCAGAGAGGGAACAAGGTAGGGATTTGGGCTCAGGTCCCAGTTGGGACAATAGAAGAAAGCCTCTTGCTTTGGGACTGGCCTGGGCTTGAGGGTGACCTGAGCTTGTGCCGGGAGCTCAGGCAGGTTCTGGTGGAACCCTTGAGTCTCGTGGAACAAGAAGCCTTTTTGCCTGGGAGGCTCCAGCTGGGACGTGGTATGGATCTGGCTTCCCTATAGTGTCATTGTGCAACTGTGAACCTGGCATAGGATTTCAGATGTGGTGGCACCTGGGGAGAGAGACATCTAGGCCTGGGACAGCAAAACCCAGCACTCACACAACTATCTCTCCTTCCTGTGCCCTGTTAGACAGACATCCCCAGCCAATCTGTACTCTTCTCTGCCGAGTCCAGATACGACCTAAGAAACCCATCTCCTTCCATAGCCTCACTGGTCCCACGTGGGCCCTGTGCCTGGGACGCTGCCTGGGAGAGACCCTGCTGTCCCCTGTCTGGAGCCACTAACTGTGTTCCTCTCCCTCCGCAGGCGGGCTGTCGGTGGCAGTTCCTGGTGAGATTCGTGGCTATGAGCTGGCGCACCAGCGACATGGGCGGTTGCCCTGGGCTCGCCTCTTCCAGCCCAGCATCCAGCTGGCCCGCCAGGGTTTCCCTGTGGGAAAGGGCTTGGCAGCAGCCCTGGAGAAAAGCCGGGCTGTCATTGAGCAGGAGCCTGCCCTGTGGTATGTCTACAGGTGCTGGCCTGCCCTGGGGCACAGGTGGGGCAAGCATGTCCCCAGGTCCCTGAAGACCCTGAATGGCTGATGGAGCTTTTTCAGGAACCTGTGCTGATAAGAGGGCCAGGGTCCAGGAGATGCAAACCCCTTCTCACCACATGTGGGGACACATTCTGAGCCTGGTGTATGGGGTTCTGGCCTGTGTGTCCTGAGTGGCAGAGGACTCTAGGAGGCCTAGGCTGGACACTGGAGGATGAGCCCCAAGTGACAGGGACACCCACCTGTGGACAGATGCTGACTGTCTTTTGTTCTTGTCTCCCTGTGTTGTTGGGTGGAAGTGGGGGGTGGTCTGGCCAAGTCCACCACACCTGCCTGCCTCATGGGAGTCTCTCTGCCCCAGTGAGGTGTTCTGCCGGGAAGGGAAGGTGCTGCGGGAGGGGGACAGAGTGACCATGCCACGGCTGGCTGATACATACGAGACGCTGGCCCTCGAGGGCGCCCAGGCTTTCTACAACGGGAGTCTCACGGCCCAGATTATTAAGGACATCCAGGCGGCTGGTGAGTGGGCGACCTAGGGGCCTTGGGTGAGGAAATGCACAGGGGGATCCCTGAGATGAGACTCAGAGGTCTGCGGTGGGCACTGGGCCCTCAGGGAGCACCTGGCCAGTGAGGGTTATAGATGTGTTCGCTGTCAGTGACAAGCCACGGATCCACAGCTCCTGGTTAGGTCAAAGCTGAGAGAGAAGGTGCAGTTTAGGAGAGAAAGCCCCTGGGGGGTAAATACAGATGGAGACAGGAGCCAGGGCTAGGGAAGCACTAAAGTGCAGAGCTGGGAGGGCTTCCAGGAGGAAACAGTGCCTTAGCTACTGATGATGTTGCACATTATAGGCAGAGAGAATAAGTGTGTTCCTGGTGGAGGGGTCAGACTAAAGCTTGGAGGGGCTTAATTTTCTAGGAGGACCACAGGGGATGGCGGTGGGCTTGGCGTGAGCAGCGTTGGAGGGGTGGGATACAGGGTTCTGTGGTTGGAAACTTGTGGGGGGGTTCTGACGGAGCCTGATGCTGCCTCTTCCTCCCTGACTGTGGCCTTCTGCATATGTTTTTTGTCAATGTGTCACGGAGGAGGGTGATTGGCATGTTGACCTTCACCACTGACGCTGGAAATTAGCTTGTAAATACTTGTCTGCCTGGAGCCTTTCCCTTGGAGAATTAAGAGCCACCCTCCACCTACCCATTAGTCATGGAGGAAGGGGCTGAGCGGGGGGAGATGGGAGCAGATATTTTCCACTTAGAAAAAACGCTCTGCCTGCCCAGAGGAGAGACAGCCACTGGGAGGTCAGTGGGGCAAGCAAGTCGAGGGCAGCTGGCCTGGGCCTGGCTGTGAGGAGGTGGCACTGTCAGTGACGACAGAGAGGCTGGGGCATGGGCCAATGTGGAGGTGAAGGGGTGGGGGCCCTCCAGGATAGGCAGGGTCCTCCTCTGATGGTGTGGCCCCAGCTACCCCAAATGGCAGCCCTGACCCCCCAATAGTGCAGCACCATCGCTGTGTCCACCCCGACCTCCCATTGAGCTGCTGTCCTACTGCAGGGGGCATTGTGACGGCTGAGGACCTGAAGAACTACCGTGCCGAGCTGATTGAGCACCCACTGAGCATCAGCCTTGGGGACACCCGGCTCTATGTGCCCAGTGCCCCGCTCAGTGGGCCAGTGCTGGCCCTCATCCTCAACATCCTCAAAGGTGAGTTGTCCACCACAGTCCTGCAGGGGGCAGTGTCAAGCTACCAGGCCCCGAGTGGCGACTCAGAGGAGCTGGAGAAGGGGGAGTGCTGGGAGGGAGAGAGCGGGGAGCAGTGCCCTGGGGTGGGGCTCAGAGGCAGCAGGAGCTGGCTTGCCCCAGACATCGGCTCCAGAAGTTCACCTGTGACCCTGTAGACTGGCAGCCCTCTGGCTGGATGTGTGAGGCCCAGGCCCAGGGGTCCCTTGCCTTCTGAAGCAGCCACTGCTGCTGGTTATTTAGAGGTTCCCCTTCTCAAGGTGGGCCAGGTGGTTCAGGGTGGTGAGTTCACCCCTGGCACCCAGCTGTCTCGGCCCAGCTGGGATGCCCTGAGAGCCCTGGCGCTGCCAACAAGCACTTGGCTCTGCCCTCCCAGGGTATAACTTCTCCCGGGCAAGTGTAGAGACACCCGAGCAAAAGGGCCTGACCTACCACCGCATTGTGGAAGCCTTCCGGTTTGCCTACGCGAAGAGGACCCTGCTTGGGGACCCCAAGTTTGTTAATGTGACTGAGGTGAGGGGCAGGGGCTACCTGGAGATGGGTGGGGGCCCTGCCATGGAGGTGTCAGGAGGGTTCCCTGGGGCCCTCTGTGGATTAAGAAAGCCTCACACCTGCTTTATTAATCCATTCCCACCAACTTTGGTGGCAGGCCTACTATGTGCTTGTATGGACTGCTGACTCCAAGTCCAGACCTCTACCCCACGGAGATCATAATGTAGCAGAATTTACAATGAGTAATTAGTGTCCCCCGCCTCTGCCACACTCCCACCTCGGCGCGTTTGCATGTGCTGTGCCCTTGCCTGGAAAGTTCTGGTCAGTGCTGAGGTGAGGACTGAATGGGGGTCTTGCAACCCTCAGGGGTGATGAGAAGGAGGGGTGACGGGGAGAGGACCAACGTTCCAGGAGGGCCTTGGCCACCTGCTCCCTGGTCATACCCATAAACTCAGACTTTCCAGATCCCCACCCAGGCCCTGCACTGCCTGACGCACTCACCAACAGGTGCCCTGGCTGCAGGCTGGGCCTCCACGGTGGCCCCCATCCCATCCCTCCTTACCTACTTGTATCTCCCCATTCTGGAGTAGACCTCCAGGACCCTCACACTAACCTGTGCCTCCCAGGAGGAACCTCAGCTGCCCAGCAACCCCTCTGGTCTCCCAGGTCTTTTCTCTTTCCTGGTGACCATTTTGCACCCCCATTGCCCACCACACCCAGTGACCTGGCCTCTTGTATCCCTGAGGTGACAGAAGCCAGTGCCTCGTGCCCCCCTCTGACCTCGCTCCTGGCTAAGGCCAGCCTTTTCTTCTCAGCCACTGGCTGACTCAGCACATCCTTCCCACAAGGCTGTTCTGCCTCTTGCGTTACCATTCTTCCTTCCTTTCCTCAGAGCGTGCTGTTGTCGCTCCAGAACCCTCTGTCTGCTGCCCTGTTCCTCTGCTTCCCTCAGAGCAAACTTGGCTGGCTCCATCCTCTCTGGAGCCCTCTCCCATCAGCCTCCAGCATCGATATTTGTGTGTTTTTTCTGAGTCTGTGGACAGCAAGTTACAGGTATCACACTTCGGTTGTATCTCCTGAGCGACGACTTCTACACACCGACATTGAGGCACGTGACCTGTTAGAGCCTGTGTCAGGATTTTTCTGAGGGTCCCAGTGATTTTAGGCCCAGAGCTCACGGGCCTCACACTGGCAGTTGCTGTTCTCTCTCTCCAGTCTCCTATATGATGACGGTACCCTTGGCTGTCTTGCTGATTGTTAAAGCCCAGGGCAGTTATCTTGCGGAATGTCCCACGTCCTAGGTTTGACTTTGTTTCCTCGGGAGTAGATTCTGACTGAGCATTTTCCCCTTGAATTAGTTAATTAATCTGAGGGGTTTGCTGGAAACTTCTGGAGGCATTTCCTCTGCTAGGCTCCCAGTGGCCATCCTTGCTGGCTTCTCCCTCCTCTCCTCTCCTCTTTGTGTGTCCTTCCTCTCTGTGGACCCACCCAAGCTCACGGCTTAATGCAGTCGTCTCAGCTTCATCTTGCCCATGAACTCGATACCAGGTTTGCCACCCACCTGAGACAGGCTCCTCAGTGCCCAATGTTTAAAATCAAGTTCCTGACTATTCCCAAACCTGTCCCCTCTGCAGTGTTCACATCCCTAGTTAAGGGCCACTCTGGACTAAAGACTTCGGAGCCATTCTCAATTCCTTTCTCTCCCACTTGAGCGAGCCATTTTCTCTCTCCTTGGTTGATGTCATAGCCTCTCAATTGGGCTCCACCCTTTTCCCCCACACAACCCCAGAGGGATCCTGTGAAAACAACCATGAGGTGCTTACTCCTCTGCCCCAAGCCCAGGTGGCTCAGAGCAAAAGCCAAAGTCTTTATGGGGCCTATGAGGACCTATGGGATCAGCCCCTGCTGGCATCTTCAATCTCCTGTCTCCCTAACCCAACTCACTATCTGCCTGTCACTCACAGGCCTGCCTCAGGGCCTTTGCATTTGCCATCCAGGGCTCTTTTCAGATGTCACCTCCTCTGAGAAGCCCTCCCTGACCACTCTGTCCCATCCTGTCTGTCTCCACCACCCTTACCTGGCTTGTTCTTCTAGCACATCCTTGCCTGCCTTTGTCTTCTCTGCCACGAGGGTGGGGACCTTCATGTCTGTTCTCTGCTGATCCCCCAGTTCCAGGCATGCAGTATAAGCTCAATGAATGAATGAATGCGTTGAGAGTGGGGGCTTGGAGAACAGACAGACAGACATTCAGAATTCCTGGACTGCAGCAGAGACAAAGGCTGGAGAGAGGGAGTCGGACAGGCCACATGACTTTTAGGGTGCAGGAGGCTTGTGGTCAGAGCCATGGTCAGGGGTTTTCTGAGAGCTGTTTGCACAAGCCTGTGCCCCCTCCGCCCCCACCTCCTCAGGCCAGTTCTGGGGTCTCGGCAGGTGGTCCGAAACATGAGCTCCGAGTTCTTTGCCACCCAACTCCGGGCCCAGATCTCCGATGACACCACTCACCCGGCCTCCTACTATGAGCCTGACTTCTACATACCGGATGATGGGGGCACCGCCCACCTGTCTGTGGTTGCAGAGGATGGCAGCGCCGTGTCGGCCACCAGCACCATCAACCTCTAGTAGGGGCTGCCGGGTGGCGTGGGTGGGCCAGGGGCTGCCCCCATGTCCCAGAAGTGGGGTCCATCAACCCTTTCATGGTGGGAAACTGAGGCCCCACCTTGGTAGAGCACTTTCCCTGGACCTCACGGGGCACACGTTGGAGCTTTCGTGGGTGGGTGTGGCCCAGGTGGGGCCAGGCAGGACTGGGCAGGACGTAACTGTCTGACCAAGCTGGTCTGCAGCTTCGGTTCCAAGGTGCTATCGCCGGTCAGTGGGATCCTGTTCAATGATGAGATGGACGACTTCAGTTCCCCCAACATCACCAACGACTTTGGGGTACCCCCCTCACCAGCCAACTTCATCAAGCCAGGTGTGGGGTGGGGCTTAGGTGGGGAGGGAGCTGGTGTCCTGAGCAGGCAGCTGACCAGCATCTCTGTCCCCTACTGCCCACTAACCTCAGGGAAGCAGCCACTCTCATCCATGTGCCCAACGATCATCGTGGACCGCGATGGAAAGGTCCTCATGGTGGTGGGTGCCTCCGGGGGCACTCAGATCACCACGGCCACCGCACTGGTATGTCCCACTCACTTGTTTCCCCAGCCCCTGACCCTGGGCCACGCTAACCCCATCCTCACCCCCACCCCAGGCCATCATCCACAGCCTATGGTTCGGCTATGATGTGAAGCAGGCAGTGGAGGAGCCCCGGCTGCACAACCAGCTTCTGCCTAATACTACGACGCTGGAGAGAGACATGGACCAGGTGGGGTAGGAAGTGGGGAAACTGAGTCACGGGGGGGCGCACAAAGTGTCCTGGGATGAAGGTCTGGGTCTTCTGAGTCATCACGGAGTAGATAATGGCTGGCGTCCTCTGCCCAGAACACATGACCCTCACCCCCACTTCCTGGACTGTCTTGAGCCCCTGTGCAATGAGGGCCAGGCCACCTGCTCCAATGAGATCCAACAGGCTCAGCGACCCCCAACTTGCTCTTCCTGGCCACCTGGCCAGAAATGACATCATCTGGGTCTGTGAAGTCCATGACCACACAGGTGTGGCGCAGAGGGCATCCTGGGCCCTGCTGAGGTCTCCCTCTCCCTTCCCACCCCCAGGCGGTGATTACAGCCCTGAAGACCCGGCACCACCACACCAATATCACTTCTACCTTCATTGCTGTGGTGCAGGCCATCGTCCACACCGCTGAGGGCTGGGCTGCTGCTTCAGACTCCAGGAAAGGCGGGGAGCCTGCTGGCTACTGAGTGTTCAGGGTGGGCAAGACTGACCAGCAACCCAGGGATGAGATGCCCGAGAGGAGTAGGACTTTGGGGGATATACGTCCCCTGTGAGTGGCAAAGCAGTGCAATAAATGGGGGCCGCAGCGCCAGGCTCTGGGCAGTCTTGCGGGCAGGCTTCCAACTCCCTGGGTCTCAGCATCCTGTGTGTGAAACAGCGCCATCTGGCGGGGAAGGATGGAGAGCTGGGTGGGTGGAGGTGGGCCCAGGGCAGAACCATGCCACTGTCCTTCCTCACCCTGAGCCCTAGCACGAGTGTCAACCACCAGGGGGTGCCATAGCCCTGGCTTTCACCTGGGCCGACGGGGCCTATGTTGGCTAGGAACTGGGTTGCCTTCTCAGCCTGGTGGGTGTCTGTACTCATCCTCTGAGGACACACAGAGGTGAAGCTGAGGTTTGAGTTGTGGAATTGTGCAAGAGGCTGGAGCAAAACATGCTGGTCAGAGCCATGCCTGGGGGGCTTTCCAAGCACAAACCCAGACTGAAACCCAAGCTGTGATCAACTCCAGAAGGAGGTCCAGTTCTCAGAGAACAGAGAACTAACTGGAAGATTTCCCCAGATCCCCAAGGGCCGGGGCTGGGGAGCGCAGCCCAGGGAGGGCGGGTCTGGGAGAGACACAGCACCCTGCTTCCCCCACCATGGGCCAGTCCCTCGCCCTCCCTCAGGGTCTGCTAACTCGTCCTATAGCACCTGAAAGGAGGTACTGGGAAAGGCTGGTGGAGGTCAGAGGGAGAGCGGAGGTCACAGCCCTACAGCCAGATGACCTCCCCCCTCAATGAGCACAGGTGTCCACAGGGAAGCGGGTTTTGTGCCTGCAGGGCCTGAGCCCTGCCTCTGGAATCTCTGGGGATGGTTTGAAGGCTAGGTTGGTGGAATGCGCGTCACTCCTTAGCCCTCATTTTGGCCCAAGAAGAAAGGCCAGGACCCCATTTGTAAGGAGGAGGTTGAAGCCTGAGGGGTGGGCCTTGTTCCCAGTGGAAGTAGGGGCTGGCCATAAAGCTCCCTGGGCCTCAACACGCAGACAGGGAGTGCCCCAGTTCCCCAGGCCCCATGGGACTCAGAAGAGGGCTCCCTTGGGGGCCAGGGGACTTGGTTTCCTCTTTCTTTCCTTCCCATTATCTTCTGACTCCCAACATCTGGACAAAGACATTTAGGGCCCTTCCTGTCTCTGCCTCCCAGGCTGCACCTCTGGCCAGGCCAGCATGATGTCGCCTTCTTTCCCGGGCTTTTGCTCCAGCGGTCCCTGTAACCCTGACCTCTGCCTGACCAGAATGGCTGAAGAGAGGAGGCGGGATGTGACGCTGCTGACCCCCCGCCCCCACCAGTCCCTGCTGTCCCTGTCTCACAGTGGGATGGACTGGCCCTGGCCCAGGAATGCATTTTGGTTCTTGGTTGAGCAATGTCACTGCAGGGTTGGAGGTGGGGGGAGGAGGCGCCCACAGCCCTCTCCAGCCCGTGAGGCAGCCGTGGGAACAGGCCTACGGGAGAGACTGCCCCAGTAGTCTCTCCGATGGAGGCTGACCAGGGGCTCTGCACTGGGGGCCTGGCAGGCTGTGTGGCCCTCTCTGTGCCTGTTTCTCTGCTGTACCTGGAGGTGTAAAGAGACCTGGGAAGGTAGTGGAAAGAAAGTATGGGACCGTGGGGGGAATGTGTGGGTGGGAGTCCAGCCTGAAGTCCCTACACCCTGTAACCCTGCTGAACTTGGTCAATAGGGTACCTTGGTGGGCCCCCACTCTCCCAGCCACCTCCCATTTGGGTAACATGAAGCCTGGGCAGGGCAGGGCCCAGGCCAGTGTCCCTTGGGAAGGTGAGACTACCAGCACAGGAGTAATCCGGAGCATGGATGGACACAGGAGAGCAGACAGAGTCAGGGCGGGGCAGAGATGCAGATGAAAGGGCAGCCTCACTCCCCAGAGGCCCACAGTGGCATTTCCAGGGAGCTGGGGCGCAAGGCTCCCAGGGCCCCCATGGCTGCTCCACGGTTCCCAGGAAAGCAGACCTGTCCGGCCCCCTTCCTTGAATCAGGCTCTGAGAAGCAAGTGGGTGGACGGTTCTGGGTGCCAAGGGCTGGACGCATACCCTGTCTGCACTCTGCCCACAGACATTCTGTAGTCCCTGGCGATTGCTACTCTTCGGTTGGCCCGCCCCTTAAGCAGACCCAGAAGCCAAGCCCCCACCTAGTTACCACCTCCAGCCCCATCCTATTTTACCCCATCCCCACCCTCATCCCCCAGCCAGGCTGTGGCTGAGCTGAGATTTGAACAGGATGCTAAGTGATACGACTTTGGATCCCCCGTCTCTCTCTGGTCCCCTTCAGCCCCAACTCTGTGTCTGGACACACCCAGTGTCCTCTGGCTCTGAGAGTGCTGGTCAGGGCCATACCAAAAGGGCAGGACTCCATCCTGTCCCTCTTGCTTCTCTGAGCCTGATCAGGGAAGGGGGCTGGGCACGTCTGAGCCCTGCTTTCCTGGCTTTGCTGGGAGCCGTGGAGCAGCCATGGGGTCCCTGTGAGCCCTGCACCCCAGTTCCCTGGGGGCAGCAGGCACCAAGTCTTCAAACACGTGCACTGAGGGAGCCCTGGGCGTCAGTGGGCGGGGAGGAGGGCTATCTGTACCATCAAAGCTTGCTGGGGGCAGGCGGTGGGAATGGCCGTGAGGGAGTTAACTGTAGCTGCTTGTTTCTCTGAAAGAAAAAACTCCCCATAACAGGGCTCTGCTCTCCCTGGCCTCTTGCCAGGAGCAAGAGTAGGGGCTGAGAACTGGAAATTCAGCCACACGGCCAGCTCTGCCACTGTAGCAAGCGCTTGAAAAGGCAGCAGCTTGGCAGCCGCCGTCAGCCGTCTGTCCATATATCCACCCGGCTGCCTGGTTGCCCGCTGTTTTCTGTAAACCTGTCTGTCTGTCTATCTGTGTTTCCATCTCTGTCCAGTTGTCTATCTGGCCGTCCTCTTACTATCCTCTCTCCAGCTGTCTGTCAATCTATTTGTCTGTCTCTGGACCCCATCTATTTGCCCATCTATCCAATCATCTGTGGGTCCATCTGTGAATCATCTCATCTATTCATCCACACAGTTGTGTGTGCATCTGTCTGTCCACTGGCCTGTCTGCCTACTTGCCTCCCTGCTGCCCCGGGCTGCAGAGCCATGGCACAAAGCCGTGGGGCCACAGTCAGCATGCTGCTCCTGGGATTGGGTTTGGCCCTGGCCATCATCGTGCCCGCTGTGGTCCTCTCTCGACACCATGCCCCCTGCGGCCCCCGGGCTTTTGCCCACGCTGCTGTGGCAGCTGACTCCAAGGTCTGCTCGGACATTGGACGGTGAGTAAGAGGTGGGTGGGAGCTGGGTGGCCCTCAACAGCTGGCCCCTCCTGGAGACTTCGTGACCAGTGGCAAGCGCATGGAGAAGGTGCATATGTGTGCCTGCTGGCATGTGGGGGCCAAGTGAATTTGGGCTCCCGCAAGGAAGCAGCCCCAGGGCCCTTGTATAGAGCAGGTGACAGGCGTACGCATGGGACAGATGTCGGTTTGGGGACAATGGCAGTGTAGGCAGAGCAGAGACAATATGTGAGTCTATTCCTAGTTCCAAGGCTCAGGAAGCCCAGAGAAGGCACTGCCACCGTGTCACTGGTCTGACCCAGGCTGACCTCAATAACCAAAGCTGCCCCTTTCAGAGTCGGCCATGCCCATTCTCCAAGAATGGGTCTTCTCCCAGGGACATGGTCGAGGGGATTCGGGGGCTCTGTGTGTGAGGACTGGTCTGCTGAGCTGCACTCAGTGCTGTCCAGGGCCAGTCTCCCACCTGGACTGGGACCCGGGAAACCTGCCACTGCTGGCACCATGTCCCCCAGGGCTTCCCCTCCTTGTTTCAGGACTTGGATCTGGGACAGTAGTGGGCAGAGTGATTTTTTGATGTTTGGCATGCTAGGGCAAGTGGGCTAGTGGAGAGGGACCCCAGCTGGTATTTCTGACCCTCTTCCAGGAAGCCCAGCCCATGGGAGGCTTCTGTTGCCCACTGGGGTGGGACATGGCAGGACACTCCTACTGTCCCCCCACTCCCTCCCTGCTGGCTGGGTCTGCTTCCCGGAATATCTGCCCCAGGGGCCATTGTCAAGATCAGGCATGCTTTGTAAACCAGAGCACTGTCCAAAAGCAAGTGGGAATGTGGCCGAGTCCTGGCCCAAGGCGTCACTAGGCAGGTCGCGTCCCTCGCCCCCTTCGTTGTGGCTTCACCCTTTCTGCACGCTTTCTTTTCTGTTTCATTCATTCACCCTTTCATTCATTGCTTCCTCCCTTCGTCTGTCTGTCTCTGTCTTATCCCCTCCTGACCATGCCCTGCTGTGCATGTGAGGGTTTGGGGTTTGGGTCTCTGCCCAAGAAGCTCCCAGCGACCCTCCCTTGGTGAGGAGAACGGATATGATTTCTCCCCAGTGTTTGCATTCTTGTCAACCAGGACTCTCTGCTTCCTGTTCTTGTTTTAAGAAGCTAGGAGTAGGCGAGAGCTTGGAGCTGGCCCCAGCTTCTGTGGATCAGGGGGTCATGTGACCCCAGCTGGACTTGGTCCTCCTGGCCACGCTGCTGTGGGGTTTGATGGGGTCGCCACCTACAACCTACTCGCCTTTCCTCCCATCCCCACCACCTTTTCTCACCAGCAGGGCCTCCCAGGCCCAATCTCCGTCTACCTTATCAGCACCAGGTTTTCTCATTTCAGGTTGGGCCTTCTGCCGCAGCGAGAGCCCCTAGGGGAGGGTTCTTAGGGTTCATGTGAGTGAGGACCCAACATCGTGCTGGATCATGGACATAGAATAGATGTACGGTGACAATGAGGTCCCTTCCTCTCTGGTCTGTCATCTTCCGGTGCATGTCCTCGTGTGTTAGATTTGTGTGCAGACTTGGTGTCCCGAGGCTCTGAGTAAGTGCTTGTCTTCTAGGGAGACTGTGAACTTCAGGCTTAGTGGTGGCCCTTAGACTTTGTGACATGTCTTCTGTGACCACTCAGAAAGTCCTGCCCTCCTGCTGGATCCTCGGAGAGAGGATTCACCGCTCCTCCCTGAATCCAGTGGGATTCATGGCTCTGTTTGATTTATGAGGAGACGAGGCCTGCACAGAAGGGACCTGCCTGGTGTCAGAGTGAGTGAGCTCAGCTGGGGCGGCCATTGTCTGCTGCCCCTGAAGAGGTGGAAACTCTCCAGGGCTACTAGAGATGTGGGGTCTTCCCAGAGGCCCCAATATCTCACCCTGGACCCCAATGCCTGCCCAGCCCTCGGGCTTGGCCTGTAAAGGCTAGAGCTTTGCTAGCCAAGTGAGTGGCTGTAGAGGAGGCTGGTGGGAACCTTCTGGGGCATTGATGCCTGGGCAGTGGGCTGCAGGGTTGGGTTGGGTACAGCCCTGAGAGGTGAGTCTTGTCAGCTGCTCCAGACCCATCCAGGGACCTGTGCTCTTAGTGCAGATTAGAGCAGGGACTCTGGACACATTGCTGTACCCTATGAGACTCAGTTTCCGCATCTGTGAAGGGGGTTCATGTCAGGACTTCCCTCATGGGGAGGTGTGGAGCTCACCAGGCCCATAGGAGGTGCGTCCTTGATGGCAGGTGTTCTGACCACTGACTGTTTCAGTGGCTTGGATTGGACATGAGTCAGATCTCAGGACCTGGGGTTAGGGCCCAGGGTCAGAGCAAGGGATCCTACTGGAAGGCTCATAGGAGATTAGCGTGTGGCCCCCAACCTTTCCTTCCCTCCCAGCTATGACCCTAGTGGCTCTCTGTATTCCTGGCCAGTTCACCAGGAAATTATTGCATTGTTTCCCCTCTGGGGCTCAGGAGGAAATGGCCTGTGTGCTTGGGCACTGTGCACCGCTTGTGTGATCACACACATGTGTGAGCGTGTGTCAGACTGGGTGTGTGACAGCAGCCTTCCGGCTCCTTGAGGACAGAAACGTGTGATTGTTCTACATTGTGGCTCTCTGACAAGAACTGCCCCCATTCAGAACTGAGGAAACTCAGGCTCAGGGAGGTTGAGTCACATGCCCAGTGTCATGTAGCTGGTGAGTAGGCATTCCAGCATGGGTGGCCCCAAGCCCACGCCATCGTGCCATCATACACAGGTGTGTACAGGTATGGTCAGTGGGTGTAGTGGATGCATGAAGGTGCATGTTTCTCAACCTACCGCGTCCTTCATCAAATAGGAATGCAGCCCCTACCATCTGATAGCCATTGTCCTGGGGTCCAGGGGTAACCCAGATGGTCAAAGTCCTGGCCTTTGTGCTGAGGAAGAGAGACAATATACAAATCTGTACCAAATGCTGAGGGGTTGGAAGTGATTACTGGTCATCTGGACATCCTCTTCAGTGAAGTTTCTGTTAAAATCTTTTGTCCATTTTCCTATCAGGTTGTACATCAAACGCATTTTCTGCATTATCAAAACAATCAAATAATTTTTCTGCCTTTTAAGATATGCAATTAATGTCAAACCACCTTTGCATTCCTGGAATGAACCCCACTTGTTACTGATTTAATGTCATTTTTATTTAGCACTAGATTTGATTTGCTAATATTTTGTTTAGAATTTTTGTCTTTATGTTCATGAGAGATACTGGTCTGTAATTTTCCTTTCTTACAATATCTTTGTCAGATTTTGGTATCAAGGTTACTGGCCTCTTAAAAAGCACTGGGAATTATTCTTTCTTTTTCCACGCTCTGGAAGGTTAGTTTCGTTGTTCTTTGTTTTTAAGATTGTTTTTATTTCCTCCTTAAATGTTTGGAACAATTTACTGGTGAAGGCTTCTGAAATGGAGTTATTTGTGTGTATGTGAAGGTTTTTTAAATAACGGATTCTATTTCTTTAGTAAATATGAGACTATCAAGTTTTTGTTTCTTCTTGTGTCAGTTTTAGTAAATTCTTTCCAAGGAATTGTCCAGTTTATGCAAATTGTCACATTTATTGGCATACGGTTATTTATAACATCCTCTTATATTTTTAATGAATGTCTACAGGGTCTGTAATGAGTCTTCTTTTTCATGCCTGGTATTGGTGATTAGTGTTTTCTCTCTTTGTTCTTGATCAGTCTTGACGTGGGTTTTTATCAGTTTTATTGTCTTTTAGAAGAATCAACTTTTGGCTTTTTTATTTTATATATTGTACATTTATTTCCTCTTTCATTAATTTTTGCTTTTACCTTGATTCTTTTCTACTTCTGTTGAATTTAAGTTGCATTTTTTAAAAAAAAATTCTCTTGGGAAACACAAATTATAAGGTGGATACATAGGTTGTTGATCTTTAAATTCTCTTCTATTGTGTGCATTTAAAGCTATAACATCCCCTCAAAGTTTGGCTTTGCTTCATTTGATGAGTTTTTGTTGTTGTTACTGTTTTCCCCCTAAATGTTTATATTTTTATTTTGAAAAAGTTTTAAATCCACAGAACAATGGAATGAATACCCTTCACTTAGATTCACCAATTGTTAATATTTTACCTCACTTTCGTTTTCTCTCTCCATATATTTATGGATAGATAAAGATAAATATATTTATCTATCCATATTTTAGAAAGTTGCATTCATTATCTAAATACTTAAGCAAATATATACTAAGAATAAGACCATTCTCTTATATAACCTTAATACTATTATCACACTCAAGAAATTTAACCTTGATACAATAATAGTATCTAATATCTAGTCCAATTCAAATGTTCCCAATTGACCCAATAATTCATTCTCTCTCTCTCTCTCTCTCTCTCTCTCTCTCTCTCTCTCTCTCTCTCTCTCATCCATCTGTTTATCTATTTATTATCTATCTGTATATCTCTTTAGATCCAGTATCCAATGAATGATTGTCACCTTTCTTTAGTCTTCTTTAATCTAGAACAATCCCCTGCTTTAAAAAAAATCAGTTGATCTTCTATGACACTAACATTTTTTAGAGAAGTCAGTCCAGTTGTATCACAGCCTTTCTTCAGAATCTGGGTCTATTTGATTGTTTCTCTATGATCAGATTCAGGATGTATCCCACAAAAGACGCACAGTAAATTATTTTTTTTCCTGTGTGGTTATGTTATCAGTTTATATAATATTAGCTTAATTTTTTTCTTGTTTTAATTTTGTTTTTGAATACAAGTCAAAACTATAAGAAGGTATTCTCAGAAGTCTCACTCTCATTTATGTTGTCTTTGCCCTGTTCCTAATCAGTCTTTTAAAAGGGATCATTTTCATTTGTTTCTGATTTAGTTTTTCCTGTTTCTTTTAAAAATTTATATACTTTCTTTTTCTTTTTTCTTTTTGCTCTTTATTTCTTTTTTAGTTATTATTTCTGTGTTTCTTTTTGCAAAGCAAGCAACTATATCACTTCACTTATTTTCTCTTTTTGATATAGCTTTGATATCAAGAAAGGTTTATATTTTTGTACTAATGGCTATATGTATATTAATATCTTTATTATGTTATATATTATATGTAATTACAATATTAGATAAATAAGAGATGGGACTCTTAGTTCTTTCCTTTTTCAGATATTACCTATTGGCTCCTCTGATTTTTATGTGTCAACTTGGCTAGGCTATGGTACCCAGTTGTTCGGTCAAATACTAGTCTAGATGTTGCTATGAGAGTATTTTATATATGTGATTAACATTTAGGATTCATTGACTTGAAGTAAAACAGATTACCCTCCAAAATGTGGGTGGGCCACATCCAATCAGTCAAAGTCCTGAAGAGCAAAAACTGATGTTTCCGGGAGAAGAAGGAATTTTGTCTCATGACTAACACAGAAATCTTGATGGAGTTTCCAGCCTGCTGGCCTCCGCCACAGATTGTGAACTTGCTAGACTCCACAATAACATGAGCCAATTCCTCAAAATAAAAATCTCTCTAAATATGTATACCCTGTTTCTCTGAGAATGGTGACCGATACGATTCCCTGCTGTGAGTAATACTGAAACCACAGAGTAACCTCATCTTCCTCCTTTGCTTCCGGGCCAGCATTGGATTTGAAGGGATATCTTTTTACTCTCAGTTAATACTTATCAGTCAATCAATGATCTTATTCTATTTTTCATATATCTTTTCCCTTCTCATCCCACCCTCCATTTATATCCACACAACAGACTCACCAGCCATCATAGTTTTAGCTGTTTCTATTATTTTTCCCAGTTACTTTTCCCTTTTCCCACCAGATGGGTTTTCTGTCCACATAGTCATTAAAAGTAACATTTTTATTGGTCCAATTGACACACTTATAACATCCAATTTTATGTACAATAACACAGGGAAGTTTATTTTTATCACTACTGGGGGTCTATAAAGCTAAAGAATATATATTTTTACTTGTCATTGGCCCATAAGGAAAAGACATCAGCCATGTCCTCAAAACAATATCCTCACCCAATTTTTTATGGTTGTACTGTACCTACATTTTAAGAACAATAGCTATTGCATTGCAGTACTGTTTCCATAATAACCATCATCTTTAGTCTTAGTTTTACAAGAAAATACGTATTTAATTCTTAGTCCCACTCTTTATGTCAAAGTCTTTCCAGTTATTTTGGTTGTCTGAAGTTTTTGGTTTTTTTTATTGGATTCCTCAGAAAGCGTTCACTGGGAAAATATTCACTAAGTTCTTACATGTTTATAACAGTCTGTGGCCCTTGTAGGTGAAGGCAGTTTAGCAGGATATAAAATCCTTGGCTCTCATTTTCTTTCCTTGAATGTATGACTATAACACACCATTGTCTCTGGCATAAAGCATTGATGTTGAAAAGCCTGATGACAATTTGATTTTCTTTTTCTTATAAGAGACTTAGTCTTTTTACCTAGATGCCCAAATAATTATTAATTTTGATTAAAGTCCAGTAGGTTTATTAGAATATGGCTGTGCTATTCTGAATTGATTTTTCCATACAGTGGAGTCCTCTTTCAATACAGGGTTAAGTTGTTTTTTTAAATCATAAAAGTTTTCTTGAATTGTAGTTTTTGTTATTTATTCTGTTCCACAGATTTGGCTTTCCTCTTTGGGACTCCTGTTAAGTGTATGTTTGATCTTCTTTGCCCATCTTCCATATCTGTATTTTAAAATCTTGTTCTTCATTTCCTTTTGGTTAAAAAAATACTTTCTCCTTTTCAACTTATCTTTATTTTAAGGCTTCTCTGTAGGTTTTTGCTCTATGTTTATCCTTATTTAGTCTTCATTTCTGAGAATTTTTTTAATTAAATTTTTTCCAGTTACAATCCAATACAGTTATTTGTTTACTGGCTAAAAACTCCCTCACAGACAGAGTCATGTGAGCTGGTGCATTGTCGTGATGCAAGAGCCATGAATTGTTGGCAAAAAGTTCAGATCGTCTAACTTTTCAGCACTTCTAAATAGTAAATTTGGTTAACTGTCCAGTTGGTACAAATTCATAATGAATAATCCCTTCTCTTATATAACCATTCCCTTATATTATATTAGTTTCAAGTGTAGAGCGTAGTGGTTAGACATTTATATAACTTACAAAGTGATCCCCCTGATAAGTCTTGCACCCACCTGATACCGTGTATAGTTATTACAATATTGTTGACTATATTCCCTAAGCTGTACATTACATCCCTGTGACTATTTTGTAACTGCCAATTTGTATTTCTTAATCTCTTCCCCCATTTCACCCAGCCCCCAAACCCCCTTCCCATCTGGCAGCCATCAGTTTGTTCTCTGTATCTAAGGGTTTGCTTCTGTCTTGCTTGTTCATATATTTTGTTTTTTAGATTCCACATATAAGTGAAACCATGTGGTATCTGTCTTTCTCTGTCCAACCTATTTCACTTAGCACAATACCCTCTAGGTCCATCCATGTTGTCACAAGTGGTAAGACTTCATTCTTTTTTATGGCTAAATAATATCTCATTGTATATATGTACCACAACTTCTTTATCCATTCATCTTTTGATTGGAGTATTTAATCCATTTACATATAAAGTAATTATTGATAGGTATGTAGTTACTGCCATTTTATTAATTGTTTTATGATTGTTTTTGTAGTTCTTCTTTGTTCTTTTTTTATTCTCTTTTCTCTCTTGTATGTTGATGACTTTCTGTAGTGTTGTGTTTGGATTATTTTCTCTTTATTTCTTGTATATCTCTTATAGATTTTTGGTTTGAGGTTACCATGCTCTTCAAATATACCAAGCTTGTTTATAGCAGTCTATTTTAAGTTGGAGGTGGCTTAAGTTTGAACACATTCTATAATCACTACCATTTTCACTCACCCCCTCCATGTTTCCTCCCCCCTTTTTCCCGCATCCCCCTCCACTCCGGTTCAAGCCATTGTTTCTCAATCTAGTTGTGTAGGACACAGCTCCCTGGCCCATCAGTCACCTGCCGTCAGTCGGTCGCTCACAGTAGCTCACGGCGGCTCATGCTGGCTGCCAGCAACTCACGCTGGATGCCGGCTGCTCCTGGCAGCTCACCGCAGCTCACACCAACCTCCAGATGCTCACGGCAGCCCAGCTCCAGGAAGAGCTGTTGTTCACAATCTTAGCTGTAGAGGGCACAGCTCACTGGCCCATGTGGGAATCGAACCGGTAACCATAGTGTTAGGAGCATGGTGCTACGACCGCCTGAGCCACCAGGCAGGCCCCCACGTTTCTGTTTTTTTCATTATTTTTCGTTTCTTTTATGAGTGTGTATTTGTGTGTATCCCTTAATTTACTGTTGTAATTACACATGGCCTTCCTACTTTTGCCTTTTAACCTTTGTACAAACTTTATAATTGGTTGATTCACTGCTTTGATTATTTTTTTCTTTGTGATATTTTCTTATTCATGTTTTTGTTTTCTCTTTTCCTTCTTAAAGAAGTCACTTTAACATTTCTTGTAATACTGGCTTGGTGGTGATGAACTCCTTCAGCTTTTTCTTGTCTGATGTCTGAGAATGTTTTCTTTCATGCTTCATTCTTTCCTGAGTTCTGTAATTTTGTTTTTTCAATCTTCATATGTTCCAGTCATTTCACTTTAGGGGTTCTCTACTTCTAATGTATGCTTTTTTTTCACAGCTTCTATAATTCTTTTAATTTACTTGAGCACATTTTGAAACACGACGTTGCAGTTTGCATCTGCTTTGTGGGCTTGTGTTTCTGGCAGACTTCCACGGATGTCGTTCTGCTCCTCATTATCTTTTTTTCTTATAACAACTTAGTACAGGGTGTGACTTCAATGCTTTTTATTGTTTATGTTTAAGCAAGATGAATTTTCAGTACTTTGAGGATGGAAAGTGAGTCAAAATAGCTTTCATAGCTTCATTGCCTTTATTTCTTTCTATTGTTTTCACAAACAGATTAAACACACACACACACACGCGCGAGGTCTGACAATTAAGTTCACAAACTTGTTGCAAAGATGTTGTTAATCATTTTTTTTATATCAGAGGGATTATTCATTATGAATTTGTACCAACTGGACAGTTAACCAAATTTACTATTTAGAAGTGCTGAAAAGTTAAATGATCTGAACTTTTTGCCAAAAATTCATGGCTCTTGCATCACGACAGTGCACCAGCTCACATGACACTGTCTGTGAGGGAGTTTTTAGCCAGTAAACAAATAACTGTATTGGAACACCCTCCTTACTCTCCTGATCTGGCCCCCAATGACTTCTTTCTTTACCTGAAGATGAAGGAAATATTGAAAGGAAGACATTTTGATGACATTCAGGACATCAAGGGTAATACGATGACATCCAAAATTGCTTTTGGACTAGTTAGAGAGAAGTGTGTTACAGTCTCCCACTATTTCTTCTTTTCATTTTGCCAATTTTTGTTTCATATATTTTAAAACTGTAAGTGTACACACATTTAGGTTTTCACATCTTTCTGTTGAATTGAGCTTTACAATTATAATTTATAGTAAAACTTTTCTTCTTAAAGTCTACTTTGTCTAAACCTAGTATAGTTACATGAGCATTCTTAATTAGTGTTGCATGCTATATTTTTTGTCATTTTATCCTCTATGTCTCTTAATCTATTTTCTGAATGTTCTATCCTTTTTTTCTCTTTAAATTTGGGTATTTGTATTGAATAAATCTTTTTTTTTAAATCTATATCTAATCTGTTGTTAATCTACTGTTGCCATTGAGCTCCTAATTCCATGTTTTATAGATGCCAGTTCTCTGTTGAAATTCTTTGTCTTTTATATCCTTGACTGTAGTTATGTAGAGTCTGTCATCTGCCAATTTCATAATCTGGAGATCCTATGGGTCGTGTTCTTCATTATCTGCGCTTTCTCTTGGGTTTTGTTTGTGCCATATTACTTCTGACTTACATTTTAACAGATTATCGTTTGCTTGGTTATTTTTAACTTAGCACTGGAGAGTATACATAAAAATTATTTAAAATAATTTTTAGAAATAATTTGAAGCTTCAGATACCCACATTGTGGGATCAGAATTTGATCACATTAATTCATTGAGTGACTGAGATGATGTGCTTGTTTGGATTGGTCTATTTCTAGTTCACTGTTATTCTCAGAGTCAGGACCCCTTTCCAAGTGTGGTTAGCCAGTATGCTCAGCTCCCAGCACACGAAGATGTCAAAAGCACTTGGCCTCTCAGCCACCTCTTCCAGGACTGGCAATCATCTTGAAAGGGAAAGCAACTCCCAATGCCACACTCACCTTTCTCCCTAGGTCTGTATTTTTTCCCTGCCTCTGATACCTTTAACCAGATATTTTCTATTTGTCTCACTTTTCAAGTTGTCTGCAGGAAGTTTCATCTGAATTATTTAATCTCCCACAGGCTGTATGATTTACATTTTAACAGGTTGTTTTGTTAAAACATAAGGGAGCAAGGCAGATGCAGGTTCCAGGTGGGAGACCATTGCAATAACCCAGGTAAGAGATGCTGGTAGCTCAGACCAGGGTGGTGGTGGCAGTGGTGGAGGTGATAAGAAGGGATCGGAATCTGGGTATATTTTGAAGGTATAACTAACTAACTAGCAGGATTTTGCTGGTGGATTGAATAAGGGCATGAAAGAAAGTGACCAATCAAGGACGACGCCAAGGTTTATGGCCTGAGCAAAGGGGTAAATGATTGTGTCTTTTTCTAAGGCAGTGAAGACTAGGACAGGAGCCATTTGGGGGGCAGAGGTGGGTAGGAAGTACAAAGTTCAGTTTAGGTCATGTTAAGAGCATTTGCTCTTAGACACCCAGGGTAGGTATCTTGTCAATGGCTGGGGATAAAGTGTCTGGAATTTAGGGAAGAGAACTGGGCTAGAGATAAAATTCGGTGATCATCCTCATAGAGGTTTCATTTCTAGCCCTGAGCCTGGATAAGCTCATCCTGGAGAGGGTAAAGATGCACAAGGACCAAGGACTGAGCCCAGGGCCTCTGATGTCATGAGGTCAGGGGGGTAGGAGGAAACCCAGAGCACAGAGGGTGGAGCACAACTCCTGGAAGCTCAGTGCAGAAAGCACTCCAGGGGGAGGGAACAATAGGTCAAGAGAAATGAGGCCTTTGTCTGTGATGGGAATTAACATTTGTTTTTCCTCGGTTTGTCTTTTGACCTCATGATGTTTTATTCTTATTAAAAGTTTGTGTTTCTCTGTGCCTGAGTGTAACACTCTTAGGTCTCTCATGTTTCTGGCTTCGTGTTCTCTTTCCCATTCCAAGATTACGTGTGCCCATGTGTTGGCCCAGCGTTGGGTCATGTGACTCAGGGAAGGCTATGAGTTCAGGAGGGAGTGGCTGAGCCAAGGTGCTGGAGCTGAGGGAGGTGCTAGGGTCAGAGGTTGCACGAAGTGGAAGAAGGGGACCCAGGTCCACTCCCTTTTTGAGCCTTGGTTCCCCATCTGTAACTGGGATTTAAATGCTGGCTTCCCAGAAGTGCTGGGGGGTGGCAATGAAATCCTGAGGGTGAGGGAAAAAGCAGCCCCTGGTGAGCAGGAATGTGGCCCAGAGACAGGGTCATTTCCTCGACACAGGCCAGTCTGACCAGCACCGCAGACCTGAAGGGCCCACCCTTTGCTGCTCATGGATAGGTGGGGAAACTGAGGCCAGAGAACATTCCTAGACACTAGGGACCTGGGAGGGGCTGTGGGACCCATCAACCCAAGTGTCAAGCCCTGATAGCAGGGCAGGATCCTGGGATCACTTGAAAAAATCCAATCTTAAAGGAGTTGGAGCTCATGTGTCCCCAGTAAGATGGGGAATGGTGGCTGTCCAGGCTGGGCTCCTGGGACGACTGGGAGGGAGAGAGGGGCTGGCCCAAGCCTGTTATAAATGAACCAGTGTCACTGGGAGGACCTAGGGACTAATGGCAGCAGAAACACTTTGCAAACTGAGCAGCACCTTATATATAGTAAGGGGCAGTGTAAATGGCATCACAATTTGCCATCTGTAGAGTGCTGTGGACCTGTGAGTGTCTGGACTTGACAGGGCAGCCTGCTCTGGTCTCAGATGGCTTGGTGGCAGCAGATGGGCCACCCACCTGTTATCATTCTCCAGTGAATGCCAGCTAAGCAAGCCTAAATAAGGAGGCTGGGGCAGGAGGGCCAGGCCCCTTATTTTGTGCTGTGTTTTCCAGAGCCATCCTCCAGCAGCAGGGCTCTCCCGTAGACGCCGCCATTGCAGCTCTGGTCTGTTCCACCATCGTCAACCCCCAGAGCATGGGCCTGGGCGGAGGGGTCATCTTCACCATCTACAATGCGACCACAGGTGAGTCCATATGCGACACCCATGCAGAGGATGGACTTGTCCATAAGCACTGATGGCGAGGTGCTTATAGCATCCTGAATGTCTGGCCGAGCCTATCCCATCCTCCCACGCCCCTTCTTGGGTTCTCTTGGTGTCTTCTGCCTCCCCCCACCCCCATCTGTGCAAAGCCTTCATGGCAGGTCCTGTTCTGAATATTAGCACAGACATCAATTTATGATACCGAGAGGAAAACAGAGGCCCAGAGCAGGGCCAGGGACATCTGAGGCGGACCGTGGTGTGGACTGAGACCAAGCAGCCATACGAGTACCCCTGACCACTCACATGCCCTGCCCTGACTCCAGGAAAGGTGGAAGTCATCAATGCCAGGGAGACGGTGCCCACCAGACATGTCCAAGGGCTGCTGAAGCAGTGTGAGAAGGCCCGGCCGCTGAGCATAGGTGAGACCCCAGGAGGGGCCCCTGGGGCTGACCAGAATACCCCCTGACGGGGCAGTGTGCCTCATGGACAAGCTGAAACACCCTGGCACTGGGGGATAGCAGTTGGGGGATGGGGAGCCCCCACAGAGGTCCTGAACTACTGGGATTGGAGGAGTTTTCCTGGGAGAAAAGCTCTCTGAATAGGGAGGATGATCCAAGCAGAGGGACAAACCCAGGCAAAGGCCAGAGGGTTCAGTGGAGATGGGCTGTGGGGATAGGGGTCCCGGGGCCAGTTTGTGCTGGGTCCTATGGACCTGGACGTAGACTTTGTACAGAGGGCAGTGGGTAGCCACGGGGGGTTGAATGAGGGAGGATGTAGTCAGGTGTGGGTGCCAGAAAGCTCACTCTGACTGCCATGGCTGGGGGGCAAGTCTGGTGGGGCCAAGTGTGGGGGTGATAAGAGAGCCCGGAGGCAGGCCTGGCAGCCCTGAGGCTGAGGGCAGTTGAAGGCAGCATGGGCAGGAGCATGACGCTGCCACACCTTGCAGGGGCCCAGTGGATAGGGGTGCCTGGGGAGCTCCGTGGCTACGCTGAGGCCCACCACCGCCACGGCCGCCTGCCCTGGGCGCAGCTGTTCCAGCCCACCATCCAGCTGCTCAAAGGGGACTACCGCATACCCTTTGTCCTCAGTCAGTACCTAAATAGCAGCTTCCTGAGGCCTCTCTTGCATGCATCCTCCCTGAGGTGAGCACCGCCCTGGGGGCGGGGGGTGTGGGGAGAGGATGCCAGGGCTCCACCTCAGCTCCTGGGTTCCGGCCACTGCCTGTCTGAGCCCAGCCCCCAACCAAGCTCCTCCTGAGCCTCTGGCAGATTGACCCTATGTGGGTGCCGGGGCACTTTGCATGGCCAGTATTTTGTTTTCTCAGTTCCAACCTCTGGGTTCTGTGTGGCAATAACCTAATGCGAAAGGCTCAGGCCAAAGGGAATTTGTGCCCAAGTGATGACTTCAAGGGTGTGGCTTTGGGCTCTGCCACTGTCCTCCGGCCCTGCCCTCCTTCTCACTCTCTGGGCTGGCAGGAGGGCTCTGGCCACCACCCTTTCCCACCCTACCAGCCCACTGACTAGGTCCTCCCAGGAATGTAGGGACAACAGGCCCTGGGTGGACACAGGCCCTACTAAGGAGTGTGACCTCCCTGGGCAGGGTAATCAGTGAGGTGAGAGAATCCTAGAGAATCTGTCCCCTTGACGTCCACCCCAGTCCCTCAGGACCTCGGACCAGGACTGCTTCCCTATAGAGAGGCCCTGCAAGAGTGTGGCTGCCCTCTGGAACCTATGCCCACCCTGAGGCTGCCTCCCACCCCCCAGGCAGCTCTTTTTCAATGGGACAGAACCCTTGAGGCACCAGGACCCATTTTCCTGGCCTGCATTGGCCACCACGCTGGAGACCGTGGCCACGGAAGGTGCAGAGGCCTTCTATACAGGGAGGCTGGGCCAGACACTGCTGGAGGACATTGCCAAGGAAGGTGAGCCATGCTGAGGTCCCAAAGCCTCCAGCCCTGCCAGAGAAAGAACCTGGTTCCGCTATTCGTTTCTGAGGGCAAGCTCTTCCCCAGGCCCTGAGGAAGTGCCGGCTTCACCCAGGGCTTGGAGAGGCTGTGCGCCTTCCTGCCTACTGCTGGCAGGGACCCTGCCCCTAAGGCCCTTGAGGAGCAGAGCTCCTGTGGATTAGAGCCAACAGAAGGGAATTATTGGTGACCACGGTGGGCCATGGGGGGCTCCTGGGCCTGGAGCTGGCCACCCTCACAGTCTCCCAGAGGCCAGTTCGCCTCTCCTACCTTTCCCTCCTCCCCCCTACCCAACCTGTCTGCCTTTGACCCCTGTCCATTTGGCCCCCTTCAGCTCTGGTGCCACTTCCCACAGATTCACCCTCATCCCTCTCTGGGTCTAGAAGACTAGGGGACTAGGGGAGCCTCACTGTGTAACCAGGGGCCAGTGGCTGTCACACTTCTCCTATTTTCCCATCTGTACATTGAGCCTTCTCTGTCTCACTTCAGGCAGCCAGCTGACTCTGCAGGACCTGGCATCATTCCAGCCGGAGGTGGTGGACGCTCTGGCGATGCCTTTGGGAGACTACACCCTGTACTCGCCACCGCCACCTGCAGGGGGCGCAATTCTCAGCTTCATCCTCAATGTGCTTAAAGGTGAGGCCCCAGGCCTCCAGCCCAGAGTCCTGCCCTGCTGGTAACTTGAACTCCAAGCCCAGCTGTGCCCTTGGGCAGCCATTGCCTCTTCCAGCTCAGCCCCCTCCTCAGATGCTGAAGACAGAGCTGTGGAAATGGGTCAAAATGGTGTGTTCTAGAGCTGGTTTGGGGCTTTGCTGGAGGGTCTGACGTCATCCACTCACTGAGTCCTCCCCCCAGGTGACCTAGTCCCAGAGCACAGGAGCAGGTAGGCTCCACAGGTGGTGAGCTGCCCGTCCAGTGCATGCATCCGGTGAGGCCTGGCCTAGCTTATCGCTACTGCAGGGTGGTGAGGGGGATCCTGGCAGTGCCCAGAGCTGGGCTGCCTGGGGCTGACTGTATTCATTCCCTGGGTATGCTGTAACAAACGACCACAAGCCTGGTGGCTTAAAACAACAGAAATTTATTCTCTCATAGTTCTGGAGGCCAGAAGTTCAAAATCAAGGTGTCAGCCAGGCCATGTGTCTTCTGGGGGCTCTGGGGGAGAATCTGTTCTTTGCCTCTTTCAGCTTCTGGTGGCTGTCGGCATTCCTAGGCTTGTGGTTGCATCAATCCAGTCTCTGCCTCGGTGGTCACACGGCCTCCTCCCCTTCTCTGTGTGTCTGTTTTATAAGGATACATGTGATTACATTTAGAGCCCACCGGGATAACCCAGGGTAATCTGCTCCTCTCAAGATCTTTAACTTAATCACACATTTTGCCATGTAAGGTAATATTCACTCTTTTGCCATATATGGTAATGTTCACAGGTTCTGGGGATTTAAACATGGACAAATCTTTTTTGGGGGGGTTCCAACATTCAACCCACTATACAAGGTGACCTCGACCTGCGTCCACTCCCTTTCCAGGGTTCAACTTCTCTGCGGAGTCGGTGGTCAAGACTGAGGGGAGGGTGAACTTGTACCATCACTTTGTGGAAACGCTCAAGTTTGCCAGAGGGCTAAGTTGGCGGCTGTGGGACCCTCGAAGCCACCCAGAGGTCCAGGTGAGGTGGCCTGGGCTGGGCCCAGGGCTCAGCATGAAGGGATGAGTGGGCCAGTGAGTGCTATGTCCATGGGCCATGAGAGCCCGGCTGGGTGAAGTCGAAGGGGTGCGTACAGGGTTGGTTCTAGAATACGACAGCCTAATAGTGGCCCAGGGCAGGGAGGTTACATCAGGTTTGGGGACTGGAAGAAACCTTGGAGTGGCAGGTATGGGAGGGAGCGGTGGCACCACATCTCAGAGGACCTAGAGTGTGGGCAGGGTCTGGGGGTAGCCTCCTGGGCTTGAGGAAGGACAGACTGGAGAGGGTCTCCCAAGGGGGGCCTTCTGCTCTGTGGGCCCACCTGGCCCCCCACTGACCCCATCACCTGCCTGCCCACCCCAGAACACCTCCCAGGACCTGTTGGGGGAGGCTCTGGCACAGCACATCCGCCAGCAGATCGACGCCCGGGGTGACCACGAGCTCAGCCACTATAGCCTGGCCGGGGACTGGGGCCACAGGATGGGCACGTCCCACGTGTCTGTGCTGGGGGAGGATGGCAGCGCCGTGGCTGCCACCAGCACCATCAACACTCCGTGCGTGTACCCCGGAGGCAGGAGGGCAGGCCCCACTCTTTTGCTCTCTAGACCTGAGTTTTCTGCCCCCACTTCTGCGCTCAGCCTGGTCACCCAGCCCTAAGCCTCATGTTGGTTGTCACCATGGGACATCACCTTGCTTTTCCCATTTCTTCTTCCTCTCTATCAAAAGGGCCCTACACCTCTGACATCTGGCTGAAAGGGCTGCTTGTTGATGTGTGGCCTGGAGCCAGGACCCACCCAGGGATGGGCCTTACGCAGAAGGACACCCTGATGTGGGCCATGGGTAGATCTTTGGGGGTGCTACCACAGAGAGAATAGGGGCTCCCGCATGCTGGAGTGCAGCTGCTAACACGAGGGGATCCTGGAAGGTTGGCAACTGGGCATCCATGTCTGGTGCCTGAGCCCAGGCTTCACCGCCCCGTCTGCAGCTTTGGAGCGATGGTGTACTCACCACGCACGGGCATCATCCTCAACAATGAACTCCTAGACCTATGCTGGAGGCACCCACCAGGCTCCCATGTCACCCCTCCACCAGGTGAGCATAGGGGGGCCCCCAGTGGGGAGAGGAGGGAAGGCGGGTAGGGTGGGTGCTGCATGGTGTCTCCTGGGACAGCCATCCCTACTCGCCTAGCCATGGTTTGTAAGGTGGTGAATGTAGACAGAGATAGAAGTGGCAGTCCTGTGGGGTGCTGGCTTAGAAATCAGGCTGCAGGTGACACTCGTCTGGCCTCCAGTTCCAGGCGAGCGGCCGCCATCATCCATGGTTCCTTCCATCTTGGTCAACGCAGCCCAGGGGTCAAAGTTGGTGATTGGCGGGGCTGGTGGAGAGCTCATCATCTCTGCTGTGGCCCATGTGAGTCCAGGGACCCTGGTTGGAATGTCCCCTCTCTGAGCAGCCCTGTTGTCCTGCTCTCCTGGGGGCAAAGACGGGTCGATGTGGAGTGGTTGGTATACCCTCCCTCCCTCTGTCCTTCCAAACTCCTTCCTTTCCCTCTATCCTATGTCTCTCCCCCAGGCCATCATGAACAAGCTGTGGCTTGGCTTTGACTTGCAAGCAGCCATTGACGCCCCCATCTTGCATGTGAATGACAAGGGCCAGGTGGAGTACGAGTCCAATTTCAACCAGGTGAGGCCATGGTCTGAGCCACCTGTAGGCTGGACACCTCAGTGCATACTGCTCAAAGCCCCTGCGTGGACCTCAGCTACTGAGTGTCCTAGGCCCAGCACACTTCAGCTTTGGGAGCCATCAGGAGTTGAGAAGCTCAGTGGGAGAGGCACCAGTCCAGTCCTGTGTCCTCCAAGGCAGAGGACAGGGTGTTGTCCATACTTCTCCCAGGCCAAGTACGTCAGCACCTTGGCCCCTGCTCTGTCTATGCTCTTCTCTCCACAAGCTAGTTTTCCGGGCTGTGGCCGCTCAGACTCTCCCTCATTATGATCTGTTTCCTCATGTGATCTGCAGCTTTTATATGCAAGTTTATTTGTAAAAGTTTACTTCCATGAGAGTCTGCAGAGGGATGGAGGAATCTGGATTTCATTGGTGCTAGTTCTTACAAACATTTCTCAGTTACCCCACACAAGCAGGTCCAGGAACGGAATTCCACCCCCCACTCACACCCGCGCCCCAGCAGATGGTCTGCTTTCTCAGAGCTTCTCTAGGCTGATGTCTTTTGCTAAGACCTAATTTAAAAGGCTGATGGCTTTCAAGGCTCCAAGCTTCCTGCCTGGGTTCAGTTCAACTAGCTGAGTTCAAGGTCCTCAAAGCTATCTTTCTTGTTGAGACTCTCCCATGGCCCTTAAAACTCTACTGACAACAGAGTGAGAGGTCGTGAGCCCAAAGGGCATGTGTCATCCCTGAGAACCCTGGTCTGTGGGCCTGAAGACTAAGGACCTCAACCCGTCAGGCTCAAAATCTGGGAACCTGAGGCCTTTCCTCACTGTGTAAAGTCCACCCCATGGCAGTATGTCGAGTGCTTCCTCAGGGCTCATTCTCTTAGGCCTGTCTCCTTGACCTTGACTGAAGGTCCTTACTCTGTGAACACAATTCTCCGAGGACCTTGGACTCTATGGATTCAGAAAAGACAGCCTCACATCCAGCGATCTAAGATCCTTAGCTCCCTCAGAGTTAGAGTGTTGGCCATGCAGGTCTAGGGCTTTCTGTGAATTCCTAGGCTCTGGGTAGGAACTGTGAGACTCCAAGTTTCTTCACACAAAAGCCCAGGGACTGAAGCCACGTAGGTCTTTGTTCCTCAGGGCCTCGGAGTTTGGCTAGTAGACCATAAGGAACAGAGTCTCTGAGGAGTGCAGGCCCTCTGTGGCCTTGACAGTGAGGATCTTGGCCTTCAAATCTAAGGACATTGGGAAACTAGTGTGTCAGGCAGAGAAAGTGTGGAGCCCCTGGAGACCTCACCTTGCGAGTGGCTCTGGTCGTATGGCCTCACCAGGTGACCTCAGGTCAGAGGCCCTGGTCCTAGGGACTGGAGGACACAGGGCTCTTTGTACCTAGAAGTCTGGAATCCAGGGTCCTGATTGGATAAGATCCTTGAACTCTTGGTCCAAAATGATAACTGGAAATGTGAGGCCCAAATAGCACAGGTCCCTACATTTCAGGATTTGTGCCCCTTTACAGACTGGGAAATATGTGGAGGCCATAACCTTGAAGCAAGTTACTCAGTGTCTTAGAAACCAGCACTTGGGTCCCTGATGCCCTCCAATTCCACAGACTTAGTGTCTCAAACCTGAGCATTTAGGGCCTGGTGCTCTGAGCACCTCACTCGTGGGGACCACTGGCTCCTTTAGCGTGGGGGTCAATAGCCTTGGACTTGTGGGCAAAGGGCAGAGCAAGCTGTCAGAAGCTTTGCGTCTTTCTTCCAGCTGGTTCCTCAGCCAATTGGGCCCTAAGCTCGTGGGGCCTCAAGCCCTGAGGAGTTAGACTCCCATGTTTTGGGTTTGGGTTTTCTCATGTGGGTGTTGAGATGGAAGGTCGTATGTAGCACAACAGAGCTGGCATTAGGCCTTTCCTCCTCCATGTCCCAGGGTCCCCAGAAATGGAGACCCCAAGGTGGAGGTGAGATGTTGAGTTGGGCAGTTCTTATGTAAGGAGGATCTGGGACTCCAAAGGCCCAACCTTTACTTTCTAGAAGGCTTTGCTTTTAAGGTCCTCGAAACTGAAGGCCTCTCAGCCTAAGCCTACCTTCTGCACTAATGCGCCTGGATTCCTCATATGTTGCACTCAGGCCCCTGGTGTCTACAGGGACAAGCTTTTTGCATCTCAAGCTTCTTCTGGCCTGGGTAACATCCTCTCCACCATGTTACTTCTCTAGGGCCTTTTGAGTGGGAAGTGTGGACTAATGCTCTGCAGACAAGCCTTCACCCAGTGCTCTCCCCTGCTCACCTCCCACCCCCTGCCCAGTCCTGCCTTCTAGGTCAGGGTTCTCATGTTCCTGCTTGGGCCTTTTCTCCACTGGAGGCAGATCTAAGCTGCCCTCATGTGTCAGCTGGCCTTCTTTCCTCTCCAGGAGGTGCAGAACGGGCTCCAGGACCGGGGCCAGAACCAGACCAGGAGGCTCTTTTTCTCGAACGTGGTCCAGGCTGTGTTCCAGGACGGTGCCTGTGTGTACGCTGCAGCGGACCCAAGGAAGGCTGGGGAGGCCTCAGGCTACTGAGGCCACTGCTCCCAAGAGCTGGGATCTGGCCCAACATCAGTCTGTGGCCTAGGCTGGCTGTGGCTGTGGCTGTGGGACTGAGCATTCTGACAGGATCTGGAATCCGTGGCTGGAGGCCAGCCTGGGGCTTCAAGAGGTGGGGACAGCATGGCAGATGGACGACTGTGGGGGCTTAGCCCTCCTGCAGAACCCGTGGTGGGGTTCTCGCCCTGGCCCCTCTAACCTTCTCCAGCCCTCTCCCCAGGACTGTGGCACATACTCCCCCTCTGACCCTTCTCCCTATCTGTATATGCTCTAGTTCAAATTAAAGTGGAGGCTGGACCATGGCCTGATATGGGGTCGAGATAGGGGAGGGAACCCTCAGAAAACACACATACATACTCTGAGCTCCTTTGTAACGCACCACCATGGAGGTGGGGAAACTGAGGCTTAAAGACAGCCTGGGCCTCGTCCAGGCCACCCCTCTGGACAGAAGCAGTGCCCACTGACCAGGGCCACCTGTTGGGGAAAGACAGGGGTGTGGCCTGGGGGCTCTGGCCGAGGCCTGTCTCTGGATCTTGCCCTCCATGCCAAGAAAATGTTGGATGAAGTAACAGCTAACACCCCAGCCTTGGCCCCACCCCCAACAGCCTATGTTCTCACCTTTAGCACTTTGACACTTTGCATGAAGCATTCTTTGCTGTGGGGGTTTCCCCACGTTGCACGTTTCCCCAGGGATGCTTTGCAGTATCCCTGTCCTCTACCCACTAGATGCAGCCGTACACCCCAAAAACAACCAGTCTCCAAATCACCCCTGGTTGAGAACCACCACTTTGGACCAATGAGCCCCCAACCACCGTGAATGACTTTGCAGCTGCTGGGTGGGCCACCCTCCTTGAGGGGCCTCACTGGACTCACCTGGGCATCCTGCCCCACACTGGTTCCTGGGAATATCGGAGGTCCCCAATCTACCCCAAACATCCCACAAGGGGATGCCTCCACCTGGCAGGGCCCAGGAGCAACTCCACGACTGAGCCATCGCCTCTCACTCTGCCCCTGAGTTGGGCCAAGCAGAACAGGGGAGAGGATTAGTTCCCTGTGTCTGCTGAGACAAAACACCACAAACAGTGCCTCAAAACAACAGAAATCTATTCTCTCCCAGGCTGAGTCTGAAATCAGTGTCACTGGGCAGAAATCCAGGTGTGGGCAGGGCTGTGTTTCCCCCAAGGCTCTGGGGGCCAATCCTTTTTGCCTCTTCCAGCTTCCGGTGGCTGCTGGTGTTTCTGGGTTTGTGACCGCATCCCTCCAACCCTCCCTGTGGTCGCAGGGCCCCCTCCTCTGTGTGTGTGAAATCTCCCTCTGCTTCAGGCGGGTCTGGGTGGAGAAGGCACCCTCAGAAAGTGTGTAAGGACACTTGTGGATATATAGGGCCCACCCAGATCATCTCGGATAATCTCCCCATCTCAACCTTTTAACTCAATCACCAGTCACTTTGCCATATAAGGTTACATTCACAGATTCCAGGGATCAGGACGTGAACATATTTGGGGACCGTTATTTAGTTGACCACACATGGAGAGTGAGGGATCTTAATCCCTGAGCTGGGCTTGACTAGGAGGGTGGAGGGGGTGTTTTGACAGACTTGACGAGGAAGGTCTAAGGACAACAGGTGCACTCTGAAATGCACTCAGGCAGCCTGGAGGCCACCGGCCCCTCCCAGGGCCTGGCTTCGGGGTGGGGCGGGGGTGGGGGAAGTAGGGGACAGGCTTTCTGAAAGCGCAAGTCCGGTTCAGGGGTCAGGGTTGCAGAAAAGGAGGGCTTAGACAGAAGCGGGAGCAGAGGGGCTTCAGACCTGGGGGAATCCAGAGGCTCGCCCTGTAGCATTAGGACCCTCCACAGAGTGGCCTCACCCTGGGCAGGCTCCCCGGCCACTGTCCCGATGACTCTATCACATTGAATTTCATAGCCAGCAGGGGTGACAGAGCTTCTACCCTGGCCTCCAGCCGCTTTCAGTTTAACAAAAGTCCCAAGCCCAGTTCTCATGGGCCCAGCCATTCTCCCTGAGCCATCTGTGTGGGGAGGACTGATTGGCTTAAGTCAATGGAGCCACCCTAAGAGTTATCACAAACCCCATGGGGAGAAGGAGGCTGCTCCACATGCGCTTCAACTGTCCTGCGGCAGAAGCCTGTTTTTCTGCTGCCAGACCAGACCTGTGCCTGGACCTGCGTCCAGGGAGGCAGACCTGCTCCAGTGAGGCCTGAGCCAGCCTGTGAAGGCCTTGGCAGCCCCTCTCCCAGTGCCATCCACAGAGCATGATAACTGTCCCTGCACACTGGTACCTCCCTCCTGACTCACCCTCAGCCATCCCTGGGGCTGTCACCACTAGTGAGCTGATGGGTTCCCAGCCAGGCTCTGACCTGGGTTTCTAGAGCATCAGACCCACATAGCCACCCACCCACCTCCAGCACACCTGGGGTCCACAGGCACCTCAGATTCAATACATCAAAGCTTTGAGGCAGCCACAGGCTGTCTGGTGCCTGCCTCACCCCTTTCCCATGTTACCCACTCACTGCTCTCCCTCCATTTGGATGATTCAGCTCTGGCTCCATCTCCTTATCCCTCTCAGCCTTCTCAAAACTGCCACCATTTCCATCCACTTATGGCAACAATGAGCCTTGCAAAATAGACACCTGATTGTGCCACAAGGTAGCACGGAGCCCTCCTTGGCTTCTGGGGCCCCTGGAGGAAGCCCAGTCCTCTCCCTCCCTGCTCATCCTGCCCTTGGGGACTTGCCCAGCTCCTGCCCACATCCTGTCTGGACCACCAGCAATGCCAGCCAAGGCACATTCCCAGCCCAGCCAGGTCATCTTACAGCTGGCTTTTTTTTTTTTTTAAGTGTAGTCTTTTTTTTTTTTTTTTTTACAGGACTTTATTGGGGAACAGTGTGCACTTCCAGGACTTCTTTTTTCCAAGTCAAGTTGTTGTCCTTTCACTCTTAGTTGTGGAGGGTGCCGTTCAGCTTCAAGTTGTTGTCCTTTCAGTCTTAGTTGTGGAGGGCGCAGCTCAGCTCCAGGTCCAGTTGCTGTTGCTAGTTGCAGGGGGCACAGCCCACCATCCCTTGAGGGAGTCGAACTGGCAACCTTGTTGTTGAAAGCCCGCGCTGCAACCACCTGAGCCATCCGGGAGCTCAGCGGCAGCTCAGCTCAAGGTGCCGTGTTCAATTTTAGTTGCAGGGGGCGCTGCCCACCATCCCTTGCGGGAGTCGAAGAATTGAACTGGCAACCTTGTGGTTGAGAGCCCGTGCTCCAACCAACAACTGAGCCATCCGGGAGGCAGCTCAGCTCAAGGTGCCGTGTTCAATCTTAGTTGCAGGGGGCAGAGCCCACCATCCCTTGCGGGACTCGAGGGATTGAACTGGCAACCTTGTGGTTGAGAGCCCACTGGCCCATGTGGGAATCACCGGCAGCCTTCGGAGTTTGGAGCACGGAGCTCTAACCACCTGAGCCACCGGGCCGGCCCCACAGCGGGCTTTTTAAACACCTTGTTACAAAGAGGAAATCAAAACCAAGACTATGGTATCTTCAAGATAGTATTGACATCAGTACAGATTAGCCCCCACAGAATATAGCTAAAGCAGGGCTCAGAGGAAAACCCATAGCCTTGAATAGTTACATTAATAATAAGAATCAAAATAAATAAAGCAGCTAACTTTATTTATTTTAGAAACTAGTAAAGGTGAATTCGTAATAATCAGGAAATCAAGAGGGAGGACTCGTAACAACTGAAGCAGAAATTGATAAATTTAAAACCAGAAATGACAGGTCTTTGAAAAAATATATATAATAGATAAACTATTAGCTAGTAATCAGTAAAACTGAGGGAGAATGAATAAACTAAAGAAAACATGAGAAATAGCCTAAGATATAAAGGAAGTTAAAAATATTATAAAAGGTTACTCACCTTTGTCCAAATAAAATTGGAAATGTTGACAAAATAAATTACTTTCTAGGACAATGTAAGTGGACTTGGAATGCTTGGGACATGTTTGTACTAAAAAAAAATGTTGTTTATCTGGAATTCAGATTTAATGGGGCATCCTATATTTTTATTTGCTAAATCTGGCAACTTTAAATGTAAATGACAAATGGATTCAAGAAGAGGCAAAGAGCTAGACATGGCAATGATCATTAAAAACATTGAGGGATGTTGAGGGCGGGGGAAGAAAAAAAAATTGAGAACATTGTGAGAACACTACCCTACCTCAAACACCCTTCTAGAAAGTTCCACAGGTGAAGTGTGTCCTGCCATCAGGACTAGAGATCTCTCCTGCCAGTTAAGTTCCCACAGTTTACAGCAAGGAAGAAAATGTCTACCTTCACCTTATGAAGCTAGTGTGGCGCTGACCCCAAGCCTGGCAAAGCAAACCACAGACCAATTATGTTTATGAAACTCAACACAAAATTCTTAAATATTAACAAGGAGAATCCAGCAACACGTGATAAAGAACATGTTCTGCCTATCCCAGTGGAGACAACGGCAGTACTGCAAGGAAGGTCCTACTGTGTCCACAAGTGTGACCCTTAACCTTTTATCCTTCACCAGAGGAGAAAAGTCACAGGGTCGTCTTCATACAAACTGAAGAGGCAGTTGACAAAATTCAACGCCCTGTGTTAACCTAAAAATAAAAAAGCCAAGGTGAGAGGCAACAAGCGTTTATTTACAATCCAGATTGCAATTCTGGGAAGCACTGATTCAGGCAGAAACCCAAATAGTGTTCCGACTGAAGTGAAGGCAAGAAGTATTTATGAGAAAGGGAAGGACAGTAATATGTTTGCTTCCCTGTTATCTTTGCAAACAGTTGTTTGGAATACAAAGCTGCTCTGGGTCCAGTCCAAAGGTTATTTTATCCAGTTTTAACATTCCGAAGGTTTGAGGAGTACCGTGTTTCCCCGAAAATAAGACCTAGCCAGACAATCAGCTCTAATGTGTCTTTTGGAGCAAACATTAATATAAGACCCGGTCTTATTTTACTATAAGACTGAGTCTTTAATATAATATAATTAATATAATAATATAATGTAATATAATACTGGGTCTTATATGAATTTTTGCTCCAAAACTGAAGCACTAATGCAGAATAAGTGCCAGAGGTGGACACTGGATAGACAGAAGGAGAAAATGAATCTTAGCCCCTACTTCACATCATATATAAAAAATTAATTTGCGATGAATCTTAGGCCCAAATGGAAAAGCTAAAACAATTGCCTGTGCATCATTTATTATAAAAACCTTCATTTTCCTGATTGAATTACATCAGTACTGTTAGACCAATGATGGAGGAATATTTTTCCTGTGAGTCCCCAAATGATGGAGGTGATGCTGGATCTGCCGGCAGTTTCTGGGTGTAGGCCGGGATCGTGTCTCGTGAGACCGAAGAACGGAAACACCGACCCAAGAGAGGCAGAGTTTTAAAAAGAGTATAGTTTCTTGAAAACTAAGAGTCAGAGCTCCCGAACGGGAGGGGGTCCCAAATTGGGGTGCCCCATGACTGAGGCAAAAGCTCTTACTTTTATACCTTCCCTTGCCTGTTTGGGGAAGGGGAGCTGTTTGAAGAAGGGAACTTGTTTGAAGAAGGGAACTGGCGCCTTCTAATGAAATTCATCTACCAGGTTTGTTCTGCTTGCCCATCCTAAAGGAACTAGCAAAATAACCCACTCTTATTTATCAGATCAGCTCTGTTTGTCAGGCAGAAAGGAATTTTATGATTAACCTCTAGGCCTTGTTGCAGGTTATGTCCTAGATGGAAGGAGTGATTTCAAACCCTGGAGTTTTAGGATAAGGCTGTCTTTTGTTTATTCCACCAGGGACCTCCCTGTCTACCTAGGGACATGCTAGCCAGCCTGTATTACCAGGAGCAGAAATCGCCTTAGGCCTGGAGAAACTGCCCGGGATGTATTGAATAGAAACTGTATTGGACAGAAAGCATCTTATCTTGGAAGCCATCCTGCCTTGCTTCCCGCTTGCTTGTACCCGCTGGCTTGTGTTTTTCTCACAGGAGCCCATGATCATCATTCCTGAACATTCTTGGATAACAGCAGGGGAACCAGGATATGGAACAAGAGGACATGGCCACACCCCGAAACCCTCAGTTGCCATGAACGAAGCAACGATGCAACGAAAAGCCCCTGAAACATTGAAGAAGAACACCCTTGTTTACCTCCCCCTATAAAACTCCATACCCCTCTTGCTCGGGGAGGTTATGGTCTTTTCTAACCTTGAAACAGGGCTCAGTTTAAACCCCCCACAAAAGAGGCCCTGGCTGTCAGGCCATATTTAGTCCAGGAACAGGAACCTTCTTATCTAAAAGCCATCTTGTCTGGCTTTGTACCTTGTACCTGCTGGCTTGTGTTTGCCTTCGGCCTGGAGAAGCTTCCTGGAAAGTAGAAACCATCTTATCCTGTCTTGCTTTGTACTTTGTTTGTCTCCTAGGGGCTTGTGATCCAGGTCTCAGTGTCTGGAGGGAGGCCTGGGGGCCAGGGTGTGGAGCCAGAGGGCTTGGTCAGGCCCCAAATCCCTTGGTTGCTAGAGATAATGCATCGAAAACTCCCTGAAACATTGGAGGGGGAACAGCCTCATTTACCTCTTCCTATAAAACTCCATACCCCTTTTTGCTCAGGGAGGTTATGGTGTTTTCTAGCCTGACCTCCCGCAGCTCAAACAGGCCAAATAAATTCTAATAGACCAGTTTTGTTCTCCTGTGACTCATCCCTCTGGCCCAGCCTAGCACTGACCTCACCTCTCCCTGCCCTAGAGCTTAACAATTGATCAACCCCCTCCCTTGGGGAGCTTGGAATCTCCCCTGTCCCAGTTCCCTGCTTTAGATAATTACCCTGAAACTTATGAAACTTATGCTTGCTTACCAGTCACAATGCCCCTGTGCTTGCCGATTACAATCTTTGTGGCCTAACACTCTTTCCAGATTACTGTCATCACTGCTCTTGGGTTGGTGACCACGTTAGAGAGTCACATTGCCAGAGAAGAAGCTCCATGCAGACCCCCGGAACCGTCATGTTGTTGCGGAAAAGCAGCGAGGACCAAGAGACCCAAGCTGCTCGCAGAGATCAGGGAGAACTCAGCTTTATTACGCCAGCGGCCCAGTGGGATTGTTCCCAAAGAACTGAGCACTAGCTGGGGTCAGGCACTTTGTTTTATAGGGTTAGGCCTCTGGGTTTGTGGGAGAAATCTGGCCGGGGTGCCCGGGAGATCCGTCCTTAGCAGCTGTGATCCCTCAACTTTGTTTTGACAGGGAGGCCTCTAACTATGGTGCCTGCGAGAGACATCTCTGATAAGGTATGGGAGGGGGAGGGGGATGGAACTCCAATAAGGGGGGATGGAGCTCTTAGGGGGAGCTTGCCGGGGACAGCTCCAGTAAGGGGGAGACAGAGCTCTCAGTGGGGGCCTGTAGGAAAAACTGTCCCAACAATGTAGCTTCTGGAGGAATGTCCATATTTTCCCTTAAATATCCCAGGCTAGTCTGAGAATGTTAAGGCAGTTTTTGGAGGTGTTAACCTGCTGCCCTCTCAGACCACCGGTGCTCTGATAATAAATGCTTATTCTATGGCCCAACTCCCAGTGTCCATCTATTGGCTGAGCAGCGCAGGCAGCACAAACCCCCAGACTCATTTGGCCTCCGGTTTCAGTCTCTGGTGACCCAGATGGGACAGTCTTGGGACTCTTCCGGTGAGTCTTTCAGCTTGTGGGGGGTCTCGGGGGCTGCCTGAGACTGGGCGGATTTCTTGGCACAGGACTGACCTCTGGAAGCAGCTGCCGAGTAATTTTGCTCGCCGAGGTGGGGTTTGTGCCAGGGCCCAAACGTCACAGACGCCTTTTCTGCTCAGTTGGGATAGACTAAGTGTTTGCTCTGTTTTTCTGCCTCTAGTTACTGGTTCTGGAAGGGGGATGCCTCCAGCGTGTGCAGCTGGAGGATTTTGCACTCACCATCTGGGGCTTCTCTTTGAGGGCCATCTGTGGGTCATACTGACCCATTGGTGCCAATAGGTGAGGCTGCAATATTCAGCAAGGCATAATACCCCCACCAGTAAGGGGCTCTGGTTGCAAGCTTGTTCTGGTTCTGGAAGTGTACTTGTGGTTGGCAACATTGTTCCCCAGGAAGCAGGACCCATCTGCCACATTGTAAAACCCACCACGTCTGGTTTCAGCCTTTGGGCATCTGGTTTCTGGTTTTAGCCCACTGGCCGATTGATGGGGCATCTGGTGGTATTAAGGCAACATCTGGTTTCTGGTTTTGGCCCACTGACCGGTTGATGGTTGATGGACCATGTATATGGAGTAAGATGATGTCACATCCAAATCTGGTACCTAGCTAGGCCTGGTTTAGCTGGTGTTCAGATCTGAATCTGGTTTTTCTGATTTTTGTCTGTTCAATTCAGGGAATACTTGGATCTTTGTCTCTGTGTGTGAGTTTTTATTAGGAACAGCTGCATTTGTTCCAGCTCAATAATGGGATCTAGGGTTTTAATCCCCACTGGGAGCCCATTGGGCAGAGTATTAGGCCATTGGCAAAACTATGGCTATAAGCCGTTGACCAAAAAGAAATAATGTCCTGGGCCGGCCCGGTGGCTCAGGCGGTTAGAGCTCCGTGTGCCTAACTCCGAAGGCTGCCGGTTCGATTCCCACATGGGCCAGGGGGCTCTCAACCACAAGGTTGCCAGTTCAATTCCTCGAGTCCCGCAAGGGATGGTGGGCTCTGCCCCCTGCAACTAAGATTGAACACGGCACCTTGAGCTGAGCTGCCGCTGAGCGCCTGGATGGCTCATTTGGTTGGAGCACCTCCTCTCAACCACAAGGTTGCCGGTTCGACTCCAGCAAGGGATGGTGGGCTGTGCCCCCTGCAACTAGCAACGGCAACTGGACCTGGAACTGAGCTGCGCCCTCCACAACTAAGACTGAAAGAACAACAACTTGAAGCTGAACGGCACCCTCCACAACTAAGATTGAAAGGACAACAACTTGACTTGGAGAAAAGTCCTGGAAGTGCACACTGTTCCCCAATAAAGTCCCATTCCCCTTCCCCAATAAAAATATATTTAAAAAAAAAAAAAAAAAAAAAAAGAAATAATGTCCTGTTGCAATACTTCTTGGCCAATGTACACATTAGATTCTGGAGAGCGCTGGCCATTCAATGGTTCATTGAATTATTATACTATCTTGCAACTGGAATTGTTCTGTCAGAGGTCTGGGAAAAGGGATGAAATACCTTATGTACAGATGTTTATGAGTTTGCATAATTTGGAAACTAGCAAAGAGGGTAATAAGCTGATGGTTCGGAGGCAGACTTTCTCAGCTGGAACCAGCAGCTGTCCCAACCCCTGATTCTAGACCAGGGGAATTAAAGGATGAGGAGGAACACAATGTCCTGGTGGCTGGAAATAGATTCCCAGGACCTCCAACCGATCCCCCACCACCAGGGGTGTCTGAAATAGACAGCGTTGATAGAATGGCCTCCCAGTCTCATACAGACAAGGTACCCAATTCGGAGTAGGGCTAGGGAGCCAAGGGGCCACGGCAGGGCAATATCCTGTGAGGGGCTGGCTGTCGGAGTTGGCCCTGGAAGACAGCCCGCCGGATACTATTGGCACATACCCCTTTTTCCACCTCGGATTTGATGAACTGGAAAAACCTTAACCTGTCATATTGAGATAATCCCCAAAAGATGACTGATCTAATCTCCTCGGTGTTTTCCACCCACCGGCCGACCTGGGTAGATGTACAAGGCCTGCTCAACATGCTACTGACTGCAGGTGAGCGAAGGCTGGTGATAGGCAAGGCCACAGAAGAACCCGAGAGGTAGCACCAGGAGGACCCTAAAGGGACCCCAACACCAGATGGGGCGATCCCTCTTGTTGAACCGGGATGGGGCCCTAATGACAGGAACGATCAGTGCAGATTAGAACACCACCGGTGACGCCTTATCGAAGGGCTATGCAAAGGGCTGTCAAAACAGAAGAGCTTAAATATGGTACAGTTGGTCCAACAGAAACCAGATGAGGACCCCTCAGAGGTTTTAGAGAGAATTTACCAAGCCTATAGACGATATACTGATATTGATCCCCAGCAGCTGAAAATTGTTGCATGATCGGTATGAGTTTTATCTCCCAGAGCATTCCAGACATCCAGAATAAACTCCAAAAGTTAGATGGAGTCATGAGCACGCCACATGCCCAGCTTGTAGATCTCACTTACAAAGTATACAATAGCTGCGAGTACCAAAAGGCTAAGGCTGCCAATAGTTTTCTGAATCAGATAAAGGGGTATGAGCTGCAGAGTGCAAATAGATGGCTCCTGGGCCCCCACTAGAGAGAGACCAGTGTGCCCATTGCAGAGAAAAAGGACGCTGGAGGAAGGAATGCAAACCAAAGGTCTGGAAAGCACCAGTAGCCCTGATGGCCAAAAGGATGGCTGGTTCTGAGGAAGAATAATGGTAACCACTAAACTATTGTCTGTGTCTATGAGTTTTTTTCTTCATTTGTTTGTCTTGTTCTTTTGTTGTTTTCAGTTTTAGATACCACATATCAGTGAAATCATATGGTTCTCTACTTTTTCTGTCTGACTTATTTTGCTCAGCATTATAATGTCAAGATCCATCCATGTTGTTGCAAATGGTCTTATTTTATCTTTTCTTACTGCCGAATAGTATTCCATTGTGTATATATACCACATCTTCTTTATCCATTTATCTATCGAAGGACACTTTGGTTGTTTCCCTGTCTTGGCCACCGTAAATAAAGCTGCAATGAACATTGGAGCACATATGCCTTTATGGATAAATGTTTTCAGATTTTTTGGGTATATACCCAGGAGAGGGATTGCTGGGTCATATGGTAATTCTATTCGTAATTTTTTGAGGAACCTCCACACTTCCTTCCATAGCGGCTGCACCAGTCTGCATTCCCACCAACAGTGTATGAGGGTTCCTTTTTCTCCACAGCCTCTCCAACACTTGTTACTATTTGTCTTGTTGATGATAGCCATTCTGACTGGGGTGAGGTGATATCTCATTGTGGTTTTTATTTGCATTTCTCTGGTGATTAGTGATGTTGAGCATTTTTTCATATGTCTGCCATTTGTATGTCCTCTTTGGAGAAATGTCTCTTCCGATCCTCTGCCCATTTTTTAATTGGACTGTTTGTTTTTTTGTTGTTGAGTTGTATGAATGAGTTCCTTATATATTTTGGATATTAGCCCCTTATCGGAGGTGTTGTTTGCAAAATTCTTCTCCCATTCAGTTGGTTTCCTTTTTATTTTGTCGATGGTTTCTTTTGCTGTGCAGAAGGCAACATAAGTTTCTCTATATATGCCTGATTGTCCAATACCTCTGCTGGGCGGGGATTTACTCTCAAAACTGCATGTTCAAATAACCTTTGTTCCTGAAGCAAACCAGCTGCACCTATAGGTTCCGATTGAAAACACATATTGACTCCAGATGCTCCTGGATGAAGACCTGACTGCAACACTGGAGAACGGAAACTGTGGAATTAGTTTATTCTAGTCGGCCAGATCTACAGGACCAACCCATCCAGGACCCAGACTGGACTCTTTCTGTGGATGGAAACAGGTTCATCGACAACAGGAGATGAAAAGCAGGGTATGTGGTGGTTACTCTGGACCAAACAACGGAGGCCCGACCTTCACTGGCAGGTACGTCCATCCAGAAGGCTCATTGCACTAGCCCCTGCCCTAGCCAAGGGAAAATGAGTCAGTATTTACACTGACTAAATATGCTTTCCTGGTATTATTACATGCACCTGGGGCCCTTTGGGAACAACGTGGCCTCTTTACAGCTGGGAAGAAATAAATAAAACATGCCTCAGAAATTTTACGACTTAAGGTGGTCCAAGAACCCGCCCAAGGAGCCATAATGCATTGTTCGGGGCATGAGAAAGGTGGAGATCAATTGGCAACAGGAAACAGATGGGCCGACTTTGCAGCCAAGGAGGCAGCCCACCTAGATACAGTTATGGCCCTAATTCCCATAATAGATCTCCAGGAGCATCAGCCTGCCTATTCAGAAACGGACCTGCAAGAGGCATGTAAGAGGGGCTACACACCAAACAGTTCAATGGGGAAATGGACGGGCAACTCAGAAAGGAGTCTTCATCCCCTCCTCTCTTCTGCCATTGATTCTCCAAGAAATGCATCAGGCCACACTCTTTGGGAGAGATACTTTACTTGATTATGTAGCCCCCTGGGTCACTGGCATTCACTTGACACAATAGCTCAAGATACTATCAATAAATGCTCAATTTGCCAGAGAAATAATCCAAAAACACATCCAGACTCTAGAGGCCAAGGTCGTCAATACAAAGGCCAGCTGCCTTTTGATGACCGGCAGATTGACTTCACTCAAATGCCCAGCGCACGGGAAAATTACTGGTGCCTGCTTGCATGCATAGATACTTTCTTGGGCTGGGCAGAAGCATTTCCCATTCAAACAAAAAGGGCAACTAACGTAGTCAACGCGCTATGGGAGATCGTCCCCAGGTATGGGCTCCCCTGAAGTCTACAAAGTGACAATGAACCATCGTTTATCTCAGCCATCACTCAAAACGTGAGTAAGCACCTAAATATTACCTGGAGACTCCACACACCATGGAGGCCCCAGTCCTCGGGCAAAATAGGAAAAAATGAATCATACCCTTAAAAAGGCCACAGCAAAACTCTGCCAGGAAACTCACTTACCATGGACTCAAACATTACCACCTGCCCTGCTGAGGGTCCGGGTGGCTCCGCGAAGCAGGCTTAAATTAAGCCCATTTGAAATTGTTTATAGGAGACCATTGCAAGCCCTAAGGGATATAGCCCCATCTGAGTTTAACCACGATTTACATGTTAGGAATTATCTTAGGGAACTTACCCAGGTAACAGAGACCTTACATAAATTTGCCCTCAACAGGGAGCTGGCCCCATCAGAGGGGCCCTACCATCCTTTCAAGACCAGATAAAAAGTATGACTTAAAACCAGGAAACAACAAGGACCCATTGACCAGCTAAATGAACAGTGGAGCGGACCTTTGATGGTGCTCCTGACCATGAACTCGGCCATCAGACTTGAGGGAATCTGGCCCTGGATTCACCACTGTCATGCACGGTGCCACGTGGGGTCTCTGGTCCCGCTCCCCACATAAGAATGCAGGACATGGTGGGGCCAAAAAGGAACACCCATGGAGGCATAGATAGGGGAGTCATACCACTGTAGTCTCACTGGCGGCTTCGTTGGAGACACAGGAAGCAGGAGCCACACAATCCGCAATCCGCCGTCCACTTGTCTCTGCCAACCAATCCCACTTGCTAACTGCAATCTGCCCTGCTAACTGCAATCCACTCTTGCTAGCTCAGCCACCATCTTCTTTTTTTTTTTTAAAGATTTTATTGGGGAAGGGGAACAGGACTTTATTGGGGAACAATGGTCAAATTGTTGTCCTTTCAATCTTAGTTGTGGAGGGTTCTGTTCAGCTTCAAGTTGTTGTCGTTTCCGTCTTAGTTGTGGAGGGCGCAGCTCAGCTCCAGGTCCAGTTGCCGTTGCTAGTTGCAGGGGGCACAGCCCACCATCCCTTGCGGGAGTCGAACCAGCAACCTTGTGGTTGAGAGGACACGCTCCAACCAACTGAGCCATCCAGGAGCTCAGCGGCAGCTCAGCTCAAAGTGCCGTGTTCAATTTTAGTTGCAGGGGGCGCTGCCCACCATCCCTTGCGGGAGTCGAAGAATTGAACTGGCAACCTTGTGGTTGAGAGCCCGTGCTCCAACCAACAACTGAGCCATCCGGGAGGCAGCTCAGCTCAAGGTGCCGTGTTCAATCTTAGTTGCAGGGGGCAGAGCCCACCATCCCTTGTGGGACTCGAGGGATTGAACTGGCAACCTTGTGGTTGAGAGCCCACTGGCCCATGTGGGAATCACCGGCAGCCTTCGGAGTTAGGAGCACGGAGCTCTAACTGCCTGAGCCACCGGGCTGGCCCACCATCTTCTTGCCAGCCCCCATTTTCTGCTAGCGTAGCCACAGCAGTTATATTAGTGGCCAATGGCTCACTGGTTACAGCTGACGGCCAGCTAGCTGATGGCCATTTACTACCTGAGCCAGCACCTTTCCACGTGTGGCCGAGAGCCTGGAAACTGCACTCCTGGCTCTGTGCCCACAACCACACCAGAATAAAGAAGACAGACTAGAAGATAGAAGAAAAGATACTACAACATGGAGACCCACGCCATTAAGGAACCTCAAATACTTGTTCTCATGGCTCCTCCTAGAGTGTTCCTCCGAGGGACCGATACTATTTGAAAGGAATGAAAATGTCTGGGTCTATCTGCCTAAACATGTACTTAATAGCTCTGATTTTTGCCTTTCAGCAAGGATATATGTAGAACAGACCTTTACCTCCTGCTTAATAGGAGTTTGTACCACACCAGAGACTATCAGGAATCACACCATGTTCCAATCCATTGACAAGCTTATATCATATTCTGACAACGCTATGTTTTCCCTCAAGGTCTCAGTGCTGACGCCAGCAGAAGACCGAGTCGTTGTATCCACTCTTGTTTTGTCATTTTAGCCGATGCAGACCTGAACTGCAGTTTCACCACCTTAATAAGCTATGCCAATGGACATGTTAAGTTACCCGCCGGGTGGTTCCTTATCTGTGGAAGAACTGTCTATTCTTATGTGCCAACCAATAGTTCAGGAGGGCCTTGCTCCCTCGGAAGACGTACTGTTTTTCTGCCACAGAAACCCCACCAACCAGACATCGCAGGGAACTTGCTTTAGGCCCTGACTGCAATAGTGAGTGACACTTGTTTAGTCCAGCCCAACACACAGCCTTATCTCTCTGTGATGCCAGCTATGACTATTGCTCTGAACATAGAAATCAACAGAAGGGCCTGCTCTGTGGTAAAGGCCCTGAATGTCACCTCTCAGGCCATCCGTGCTCTCGGGGAAGAACTAGGCCAGGTCAGAGAAGCCGTCCTTGAAAATCGGGCTGCTATGGATTATTTGTTGTTAAAACATAACCATGAATGTGAGGAATTCAAAGGATTTCGCTGCTTTAACCTTACCGATAATTCCCGCCTAAAGAAGGGGAAGGTTAAACAAATCCACGATCTCATATCTAATATTAAAGGAGAGAAAATTTCTTTGGTCTCGATCTCTCCCGACTCACCTCCTGGCTCCCCAACCTTGCCGGTTTAAGGGAAGCATTTCTCATTTTTCTGTTGTTTGTAATTGTAGGGCATATGTCTTGCTGCGTATTCAATGTGTCCCTGCTTATAGGTCCGCTGCCAGCCGGCTGCCAAAGGCCCAACGGACACCAGAAGCTCGAGCCTTTCTTCATCGTCACAGCGACCAATTTCACCCCAAACTAGTCCCATAGATACGGACTTTACCCTTTGACAGTGGGGAATTGAAACAGGGCCCAGTTGGGACCCCCACAAAAGAGGCTTCGCAATGTCCCTGACCTCGCCTCTCCCTGCCCTAGAGCTTAACAATTGATCAACACCCTCCCTGCGGTGGTTTGCACTTGGAATGTCCCCTGTCCCTGTTTCCTGCTTTAGATAATTACCCTGAAACTTATACTTGCTTACTAGTCACAATGCCCCCCCCCCGTGCTCCCCGATTACAATCTTTATGGCTTAGCACTCTTTCCACGTTGCTGTCATCACTGCTCTTGGGTTAGTGACCGCATTGGGGTGCTACGTTGCCATAGGAGAAGCTCCATGCAGACCCCCGGAACCATCACATAGCCTCTAGAGGAATGTCCAGATTTTCCCTTAAATATCCCAGACTAGTCTGAGAATGTTAAGGCAGTTTTTGGAGGTGTTAATCTTCTGCCTTCTCAGACCACCAGCACTCTGATAATAAACACTTATTCTATGACCCAACTCCTTTGTCGGTCTATTGGCTGAGCAGCGCAGGCAGCACGAACCTCCAGACTTGTTTGGCTTCAGGTTTGAATCTGATCTCCTGCTGCTCAAACACGCCAGATAAATTCTAATAGACTAATTTTGGTCTCCCACGACTCATTCCTCCGGCTGTGCCCAACAGGTGGCCTGTACCGGGAGCCACCTTTGTCTACCCTTCGGCAGACGACTTAAGTAAGTCTTCCCTCTTTCACCCTCCGACTCGGTCAGATTTGCCATCCAATAGAAGACCTAGTGCCAGGCCTGACTGTGTCCCAGGACCAGGCCCCTAGGTCAGCCATTGGTGGGGACACATGCCTGCCCAGGTCTGCACCCTTCCCCTCTGCCTGACCTGAGGAAACCGACAGTGGGACGCCCTGAAGCTTTCCCTTGTCCTCCAGGTGATTAAGAGAGTCTAGACTTGACCTCCTTTACAACCTTCTCTGCCGGCAGGGTAAACGGAGCGAGGTCCCCCACCTCCTGGCTTTCTTTGAGCTGCAAAGGGTCTTGTCCCCTTTCCCACCTAAGGGCGGACCACGCCTCTTGGGTTTAACTTTAGCCTCTTCTGCTCCCCCTGCTCCAGAGTCCTCACCCCCTAATCCTGATCTGGATCTTTTCAACCCCCCTGATTTTTCTTCTCCTCCTCGATCTCCGCTAGTTCAAACCCCCCTCCCACCATATCAACCCAGTGCCTCCACGTCTCCACCCAATACTTCGTCTTCCTCCCCCACGTCCAATACTCCCTGTTCCTCCTCTGCTGCCCTGCCTGCTCCTGACCTTTCTTCCCCTCCTCAGACCCAATCCACGCAGCCTCATGCGCCCCCAGACACTCAGATGCCTCTCAGGGAAGCGGCAGGCCCTGAAGGCCCTGTTAGGGTCCTTTTTCGATGATAGACCTGAGTTTACAAAAATAAATTCATATTATCTCTGTTACAGAACTTTTGAAAATAGTTTGGATAATTAACTTTAAAATCTCATAGAGTTAAGGACTAATAAAATGTTAACTGAAATAAGGTTTTAACCTGGATTTGCCACTGGAAATGCTAATTGCTTGCTTTTAGTTGTCAGTAAAAATTAAGGTTCTGAAGGTTATGGATTCTAATTAATATGAAAGGAAATGATGTGTGTTTTCAAGGAAGGTAGAAGATATGGAAATGCATTTTTGAAGGAACTGAAAGAAAGTAGTTTGTCCTAAAGATGGTTATTTCTGAATGAGTGAGAAGAGACAAACTAAGAGGGACTGGAAAGTTGTAGCAGGTTTGTCAAAAGTCTTGAGAGAGTTTTATGTATAGTTAAGCTAAATACAATTAATTAACCAAATCTGAACATCAAAAGTAAGCTAGTAGAGTTGAGTGTGTTCTCTTTCTCTAAGTAGGACAAATTCCTTAGACTATTGGTCTGCTATTGATACAAAGTTTTCTGCCTAAAAAGCAAAGAATATACAAGGACAGACAGTTATGTTCGCAAACTCATCCTAGAAAAGGTGCTACATACCTCATTGCTGAATATCACTATGGTCACCTTCGAAGTACTTCCCTTGGGAAGCTATGCACTGATGCCAGCGCCTAGTCCATTCTTCAAAGCAGTTTTGGAACTCTTTTTCTGGAATGGCCATCAGAGCTGTCATCGTATTACCCTTGATGTCCTGAATGTCATCAAAATGTTTTCCTTTCAATATTTCCTTTATCTTCAGATAAAGAAAGAAGTCATTGGGGTCCAGATCAGGTGAGTAGGGAGGGTGTCCCAATACAGTTATTTGTTTACTGGCTAAAAACTCCCTCACAGACAGTCCCATGTATTGTCGTGATGCAAGAGCCATGAATTATTGGTGAAAAGTTCAAGTGTCCAACTTTTTCACGCAGCCTTTTCAGCACTTCCAAATAGTAGACTTGGTTAACTGTCCAGTTGGTACAAATTCATAATGAATAATCCCTCTGATATCAAAAAAAGGTTAACAACATCATTGCAACAGGTTCATGAACTTAATTGTCAGAAGTCATGTGTCATCAGAATAATTTCTGTTTTATATTGTCCTACTCAGGTCCTTAATTACTGAAGAAAATGAAATCTTCCAATAGTAAGAATTGAGTTTTGCTAATAATGATGTAAACTTCTGTATTCTAGGACTACTGGAGTTCATGTGCCCTTCTTATGTCAGATATAAGCCAGTGTAACTGATTTTGCCAAAAACCTAGATAAGTTTGGGGTAAATTCATTAAGCACAGACTAATATTTTCCCTAAACTTTTAGGATCTTATAGTAATTCCGACCCATTGTTACATCTTAATGAAAAGGCACAGATCCTAGAGAAGGCCAGGGAAATTCTTACAACATCTTTTACACCAGATAGCGAAGACGAGAAAAGAAAGGATCAGTGAGACTAGAGACGAGTTCAGAGACAGGCCAGGCTTTTTGCTGCAGTTAATAGACAGGCTGATGCCACATCAGGGCACCCCAGAAACCCCATATTAGACACACCAGACATCCTAGTCCTTCAAAGCAGCCATGTACCCTGTGCAAAATAAAAGGGCACTGCAGGAGAGATTGTCCCCTGCTCTGAAGGGACTCCGTCCCCACAAATGACTGTGATTGACTAATGGGCCTCAAGTTCCCAGTGGTTCCCAAGCTGTTCTCATCATGGGGGCAAAACTGCAGGGGACCCTTGACATGGCAGGTAAGCCTGTTAATTAGCCATTTATTCTTTCTTGACTGCTCCCCTGAAACCTGCTGGGTTGTAACGATAAATAGAGCCCCTTGAAAAGGGCTCTGGGAAAGCTTGGTCAGGAGACCTCTAAGCCCTGGCTCTAATTACTACCAATTTCTTGTAGATTCTGACCCAAATTTTGTTATTTCTTATGTTCACTTGAGAGGTTCAGCAGGCACTCAGGAAATCTAGGGACTGGCACCTCCCGCAGGCCGACCCCTCTACACACTGCAGCCCCGAAAGTAGGGACCAAGTATTGTTAGAGGCCTAGAGGGAGATGGGGTGTGGGGGTCCCTGACAGCCCAGTTGTCAGGCTTCAGAGAATCAGGAGCTGGGTCCCCTTCCCTCAAATCAAACCTGTGTCATTTAAGTTTCCACAGGACTCCCCCAGAAAGGAAGGCTATTGCACCTGTTTCTGTGAACCAACTGACCTCTATCTTGAGAGCTCTTGCTTTCCTCTTTACTTGCACCCCACCTGAGACCCCCTTTTCAATCTTAATGGTCCTAGCTGTGGCCCCTTCTCTCACCTTTACTAGCTCCTTGACCTCCTGGCTCCGAGCCTCTCTTGGCTACTCCCACTCATAGGTCTCTTGATCACCTCGTTGCTCCTCTGACTTTTTGGCCCCTTCGTGCTCAGCCTGCCCATTAACTTTATGCAAAAAACCATAGCCTGGGCTGGCCCGGTGTCTCTGGCGGTTAGAGCTCCGTGCTCCTAACACCGAAGGCTGCCAGTTCGATTCCCACATGGGCCAGTGGGCTCTCAACCACAAGGTTGCCGATTTGACTCCCCAAATCCCACAAGGGATGGTGGGCTCCGCCCCCTGCAACTAAGTTTGAACACGGCACCTTGAGCTGAGCTGTCGCTGAGCTCCCAGATGGCTCAGTTGGTTGGAGTGTGTCCTCTCAACCACAAGTTTACCGGTTTGACTCCTGCAAGGGACGGTGGGCTGTGCCCCCTGCAACTAACAATGTCAACTGGACCTGGAGTGGAACTGCACCCTCCACAACTATGATTGAAAGGACAACAACTTGACTTGGAAAAAATCCTGGAAGTGCACACGGTTCCCCTTAAAAAAAAAAAAAAAAAGAAAATATTTTAAAAGACCAAAGAAAAACTTGGGGTAAAATGGTTTCAATACTTAATATGATATGAGTCTGGCTCCTTTAATATTTATATATTTAAATATTTAATATCAAAGACCAAATATCCATTAGAAATGTGCACAGGGATATGACTCATCAGTCCACAGAAAGAGAGCTACAAATGGACTTTTCAACACAAAAAATGTTGTTCAACCTCATTCATAAGTAAGCCTTGCCAATTAAAACAACAATGAGATCCTACAGAGACAAAGAAAATAACTCCAGGCCCAGGAGGCATCCTCAGTGAGTTCTTTCAAATACTGATGGAAGAAAAAACACCAGTCTTACACAAGCTCTTCCAGAGAACATAAAAGCAGAAACGTAAACTTTTAATTAGGACATGATAATCATGAAAACGAAACCTGACAAAAAAATTTCATAAAGGAACAGTAGAAGGCTATTTCATTCATGCGCAGAGATGCAAAACTCCTAAACAAAATAGGAGCAAACCAAATTCAATGTATAAAAAAGAGAATTCATAACCAGCAATTTGGGTTTATTCTGCAAATGCAAAATTGGTTGAACATTAGATATCATGCAATGCAATTCACGACATTAACACACTAACAGAATAAAGAATAAAAATAATTGACCATCTCAATAAATGCAGAAAAGCATTTGATAAAATTTCTCAACTTTCACAATAAAAACTCTCAGTAACTAGAAATGGAAAGAAACTTCCTTAATCTGAAAAATTATAGCTACAATTTATCAGTAAATGTCATAGTACAAGGTAATACATGAAAAATATTCCTTTTGGAGATGGAGACCAGTTCCTTTTGAGATAAAGATACATGTCTTAGCTCTCCTTTCAGTAGTGTAAAGGGAAGTCCTCACCAGTGCAAAAGATGAGAAAATAAATAAAAGGTATGGGATTGGAAAGGGGGATATAAAACTGTAGATACTCTACAGTTTATTTCTAAACTGTTAGAAATAAGCCAATCTAACAAGATCACTGGAGTCCAGGAAAATATACAAAAATCAATATTTTTACATCCTAATGTTGAAACTAAACTGACACGTTGGGACACTTAACCATGGAGATGGGAGGACTGTGGGTGGAGTTGGGCCCCTTGCTGACTCTCTAGTCTTGACTTCTTGTTGAACTCTGTGGTAACCTCTGGGGGGAGGGAGATCGATATAGGAAGGAGCCATGTTGGGCTCAGCCCCTCTCTTTTTCTGGGCCACAGAGACTGCCCTCTGTGTGTGCAGGTGCGTGTGCCTTCTCTTGAGGGTTCCGTTTTCTTTTTTTCTTCCCAAATACACCGTTTTCTTTTGGTGGATTATCTGGAGAATTATTTTAGCAGACGACACTAACCAAAAATAGAAAACACCTGTTTGAACTGGAATCACTTACGATAACATAAAAATGATCAAAGCCTAGGAGTTAAACTAACATAGTTTAACACAGTTATGCAAGACCTCTACACTGAACACTACAAAATACAACTGAAAGAATTTAAAGAAGACCTAAATAAATGGAAAGTTATACTATGTTCATGGACTAGAAAGCGTAATATTGTGAAGATGCCAATTCTCCCCACTGTAGATGAAAAAGGGGACACATACTAAACCTGACAAGTTCAGGGGAGGCCCATGTGTCAGGCCCCACAAACTCAGAGACTGAAATTAACCACATAGTATAGTCTGAACATTAAAATTCCTAACTAAAAGCAGGTCATGGTGGATAGTAAGCCTGTAGCTTCCTTGACAAGGTCAATCTTTACCTTCAGTGAGCCTATTATCTTTTTGCATCTAAGATAACATACCCTTGACATGTCAGAGTCATCTCTTTTTCCGGTCTCATCAGGGTACAATCCTCCACACCAGAGCACCAGATTACAGAATCCCTCATTATTATCTTGTTCCCTAAGTGCCATCACTATGTGCTGTAAAATGTTAACTATCCTGTACCCATCAATGTAAAAGAAGTATGTGTCTCTCCATTTTACTTTTTATCCAATCCCAGAGATTTCCCCACTTTGCTTTCTCCCACCCCCTTAATCTATCACCAATGGATTTTATGTAACCCTCCTTATGTCTCCTCTTTTGATTCTAATGTATAAAATAGCTGCAAAACTACTATTTTCCAAAGTATTTTCTTAATCTGTTGAGATTTTGCTTCCCAGCAATTGTCAGTTTGGCTCAAATAAAATCATTAAACTTCTCTACAGGTTTGGATGTTTCTTATGTTGATACCACATTCACTTACAGATTCAATGCAATCCTAATCAAAATGCTAAAAAGTATTTTTTTGTGTATGGAAATTGGCAAGCTGATTCTAAAATTCATACGGAAACACCACGAAGCTATGCACAAGAGAGCACTGACTCTACAAGTCCTTCTATATAACGTACAAAACCAGGCAAAACTAATCTTTGCTGTGAGAAATTAGTGGTTAACCTGGGAAGAGGGAAAGTGTAGCGACTGATAGAGAAAATGCTCGGGGATAAGGTAGGGTTGGTGCTGTTCAGGATCTTGACCTGGATGGTGGTTAACTGGGTATGTTCACTTTGGAATAATTCATGGAGCCATACCCTAAGAATACACTTTCTTGCATACAACTTATATTAATTAAATTTTTTTTTGTAGCTGGAAGTTTGTACTCTGACAAACACCTCCCCTTTCTTTCCACCGCCCTGGTAGCCACCATTCTACTCTCCGTTTCTATGAGTTTGGCTTTTTTAGATCCCATATATAAATGAGATCATGCAGTATTTGTCTTTCTCTATCTGACTTATCTCACGTACCATAATGCCCTCAAGGTCCATCCATGTTGTTGCAGGTGGCAGGATTTCCTTTTTTCTCATGGATGAATAATATTCTATTGTATGTATAAATCACATCTTCTCTAACCATTCATCTGTTGGTGGACAGTTAGATTGTTTTGATATCTTAACTATTGTGAATACTGCTGCAATCAACATGGGAGTGCAGATATTTTTTCAGTATCCTATTTTCATTTCCTTTGGATACATGAGGTCAGACAATTAATTTCACAAACTCTTCCTAGAAAAAGTGCTACATACCTCATTGCTGAATATCACTATGGTCACCTGCAAAGTACTCCCCTTGGGAAGCTATGCACCAATGCCAGCGCCTAGTCCACCCTTCAAAGCAATTGTGGAACTCTTTTTCTGGAACGGCCATCAGAGCTGTCGTCGTATTGCCCTTGATGTCCTGAATGTCATCCAAATGTCTTCCTTTCAATATTTCCTTTATCTTCAGGTAAAGAAAGAAGTCATTGGGGGCCAGATCAGGTGAGTAGGGAGGGTGTTCCAATACAGTTATTTGTTTACTGGCTAAGAACTCCCTCACAGACAGTGCCATGTGAGCTGGTGCATGTTGTCGAGATGAAGAGTTTAGGTCGTCTAAATTCTTTTCAGCCCATGGCAGTCCACAGCAGCCCAGCTCCAGGGAGAGGTGTTGTTCACAGTCTTAGCTGTAGAGGCCGCAGCTCACTGGCCCATGTGGGAATCGAACCAGCAGCCTTCGGCGTTAGGAGCACAGTGCTCCAACCGCCTGAGCCACCAGGCGAGCCCTCGTCTAACTTCTTCATGCAGTCTTCTCAGCACTTCCAAATAGTAAACTTGGTTAACTGTCCAGTTGGTACAAATTCATAATGAGTAATCCCTCTGATATCAAAAAAGGTTAGCAACATCATTGCAATAAGTTCACAAACTTAATTGTCAGACCTCATATACTCAGAAGTGGGATTGCTAGATTATGTGGTAATTCTATTTTTAATTTTTTGAGAAACCTCCATACTGTTTTCCATAGTGGCTGCACCAAATTACATTTCTCACATACAACTTATACTAAAGAAAATTTAAAGATATCACATTTATATCACTCCAAGTTTAATCCTAGAAGCAGGAGCCCCAACTGTGAAAGCTGGGCAAGGCTATTATCTTTGAACTGATACTGGAACTTGAGGTCCAGGTGGCAGAGAGTCGGGAGGGAAGATGGATCTAAAATGGAGGGAAGGATCCAGAGCTGGCTGGCACCCCAAGTGTAGGCTGGAGTCCATGAGGGTGAGCTGAAACCCATGTCTCTTTTTGTTACCAAGGACAACAATATTTCTTGCAGAAGCTGAAACCCTTCGTCACACACCCGGACCAAGAGTCTGGAAAGCTGAAGTGGATTGGGGGTGAGAGTGGGAGCAGGTGGAGCAGTTGACGGCTTGGCCTCTGCCCCTGGGGACCAGCTGAGTCAGCAGACATACCACAATGAGTCTGAGCTACAAAAAAGACTGCTGATTCACTTCGGACCCCTCAGTCTTACACAGGAATCTCTCCTATGGCCCATCCTAACCCCAAACATACAAGGGAGGGAATTCTGGGACTGTCATTCAGCCTAGCCAAGTTGACTCAGGGCCAACACCATGTTTCATCTATCTGGTAAAGAGTAAAATATTTGAAGGCTCCTTAGTCTGACGAGGGTGTAGGAGACCAGGCTCTCTCTTAGGTTGGTGGTGAGTGTCAATTGGTACAACTGTAGCAGGAAAGCACATGTGCTATTTAACCAGCCAATCCTTTGTGTGAATTTCCCCTACAGGTAAACTTGAACTTATTTACAAAACACAACAGCGTTTGAAGCAAAAGACTAAACACAGCTTAATGTCCACCAACTGGGCACTAGTTAAGTAAATTGTTTTGTTTTCATTTTTTAACTTAAATTGTAGTAAAATATACAAATACATAACATTTACCATCTTAACCATTGTTAAGTGTACAATTCAGTACCATTAACATAGTCACACTGTTGAGCAATCATCGCCACCATCCATCTCCAGAACTTTTTCATCTTGCAAAACTGAAACTCTGTACCCATTAAATAGTAACTCCCCATTCCCCCTTCCCCAGCCTCTGGCAACCACCATTCTACTTTCTGTCTCTGTGAATTTGACTGCTCTAGGGACCTAAAACAAGTAGAATCATAAAATATTTGTCCTTTTGTGACTGGCTTGTTTCACTAAACATTGTGTCCTCAAGGTTTATCCACATTGTAGCATGTGTCAGAATTTCCTTCCTTTTAAAAGCTGAGTAATATTCCATTGTATAGATACATCACATTTGTTTATCCATTCAATCACCGATGGACACTTGGGTGGCGTCCATCTTTTGGCTATTGTAAATAATGCTATGAACGTTGCTGTGTCTGTTTGAATGTTTAAAAACCTTGTGCGCACAGTATTTATTTTCAACTAATGAAAAATGTAAGGTCATCTTTGTGCTTCTCGGTTTCTGGTTATACTTAGAGGGAACAACTGTTACAACAAATAGACTCCAAAATGTACTATGGCTTAATCACGAGAGTTTATTTATTGTTCTTGTAGCAGTACTGCATAGGTAAACAGGTCAGGGGACCCTCCCATATTCTGGGGACTCAGGTTGGCACAGCTTCCAAAATCATCCTTGCATCAGCCCAAGCAGGGGAAAGAGCTTGGAGGGGTGTCTGAGGGACGGATTATTGGCCAGGCCTGGAAATGCCCCACCCCCTTCTGCTCATATTGCACAGGTTAGACATCAGTCACACAACTACAACTGCAAGGGAAGCTGGGAAATGTAGTCCAGTGCACCACCCAGAAGAGGAATCTGGGCAGTGTGGGCTGCTGAACAGCTGTAGGCACCTATTCTCCCACTTCCCTAATGTTTTTTATCCTTTGAAATTCAGCTGGAGCTGGACTTCTCCAGGAAGCACCCTTAACTCCCACACCCATGATGCACTGCACTGACCACCCCCTCTTTCCTGGGCAGCATCAGGCCATGAGCCCCGCGAAAATGCGTGGCTCAGGGTAGGCACTCAGCCATCCTGGGACTTGCAGAAGGAAACAGCCTGGCCAAGGAGGGTCCCACTCTCATTGTGCTTTATAGGCCCTTCATCTCTGTGTCAGCGCTCCCCACTGCGTTCAGCCAATGGGAGGCCCCAGTGGGAGGCTGGAGACAGGAGAAGAGATGCTTCCCCCACACATGCCCGTAGGAGAGTCTGTGGCTGGACTGCAGTCTCTGGCTCCCACTAGGGCCCCATGGGCTTGCATGGTTCCTGCTGTGTGGGACATGGGTCTGGCTCAGTGGCACCACCTTCCTTTGTCCCTCAGCCCAGGGGTGCTGCTGGGATCCTGCAGCTGCTTCACAATCTCCCATCTGACTTCCCAGCTCTCCTATCACCTGTGTTTCCAAGTCCCTGGATCACCATCCCCCAAACCCAGCCTGGTACAGGGGTAGGGAATTGGCCACTGGGTTTTGATGCCATGATTCCTTGGGGCTGCACTGGGGAGACCACCACTCTGAGGTCCCTTGCCTTTGATGTCTCTAGGGAGTTTGTACTGGGCTCTGGGAACTTCCACCCGCTCACAGGCCCAATAGAACCGCTGACTCCTTAGGGGCCCATAGGAAAACGCTGTCAGGTGTTGGGACTTCCCAGCCTGGCCTGCCCCTGGCACTGGGAAGGCCTGTGGCAAGGGCCACAGACAGTGCACCATTTCTCCTCCCGGGGAGGGACAATGGCAGTTCTATGGCCCCTCCAAGAGGGACAAGGGTGGGGGTAGGGGAGGCCACACTTTCCTCTGAGGATGAAGCCTAAATGCCATGGCCTGATGGGGAAAGAACCTTGGTGGCCACCCCCTTACCGCTATTCCTCAGACCCAACTGTACTTCTTTCCTCTGAATCTTTTCTCAGGCTGTTCCTCTCCGTGGAATGCCTCTCTGACCAATCACAACTCTGAGAATGCCACTGGTCCTCTGAAGCCTGTTATGGGAGCTGTGAAACTGCCCTTGCTCTCCTGAACTCTTGCGTGTCTGCTCCCACATGTCCAGGCTTCTTTGACCACAAAACTGACCTTTCACTCACAGACAACTGCCCAGCTGGGCCTGACTCAGCACAGGGGTGCACTGAGGGTTCAGGTCAGTGAGAGGCCAGCTCTGCCTTACCTCATCTGCAGAGAGGAAAGTACCTGCCCAGTAGCTAAGGGGCTGACCCCGAGCTGGAAGCCCACAGAGGTAGGGAATCGGAGGTCTTGGGTCTGGAAGGGCAGGAAGCACCAATCCCTCCCTCCCTTTAGTCTTTTGGGCATCATCCCTGGGAGATTTCCAATTCCTCAGTCTCAGTTCTGTTCCTTCAAATGTGCCCATGTACTCACCTACTCCCAGAAACCCTGTAGATAGGACCTGCCTCCACCACTCAGCACCCCAGCTCTGCCAGGGACCCTCCATCAAAGGCAAGGCTGAGGGGGTGGGGAGGCCTGGGCTCCGACTCAGTGGTCAGTGCCAGCTGAACGACCTAGGGTGACCTCTGCACCCTCTCTAAGACTTGAGTTCCTGAGACTGGGGGATGACTCGAAGCCCTCTAGGCTGAGAGGAGATGCAGAGGTGGGCCTGCGTGAAGCTTGGCTGAGGTTGTGACCACAAGCCTGCTGGCCCAGCTGCAGAGCTGGGGCTGACTGCCCTTCTCATGGCCTTGGGTCCTGGTGCAGCCTCTACCTTTGCTCACTGGTCTTACCCTCTGCTGCCCCCACGTGGTCACTCTTGGTGCCGCAGGCCACAGCGTAGAGGGCCTTCACTTATCCATCACCTCCCACCCAGAGCTCTTCATTCTGCGGGCACAGTACCATCCTGTCCCCACCCTTCCGGCTGAGCTGTCTGCTTGGTCCAGAGGGCATTAACCTGTAACCCCGCCCTCCCCAGTGCCTTCTCCGCCTGATATCTACAAAGCAAATGACTCCACCCTTCCCGCCTAGACTCTCCCATGGTATTCAGCTCCCTTGTCACAAACTTTGGGTCTCATTTGTCCTCAAGCCAGCTCCTAGCCTGTATTTCCACACCAGCTGCCTGGCCCTGGAAGAGGGGCATGGGCTCAGGCGGGCAGAGGTGTCTTGAGGCCTGTGCCCCATACCTACCTTCAGGACGCTCGTGTGTGGAGGACCCAGGGACCCAGAGCATGGGCCGCAGCCAGAGGACTTGGGCCTGCTGCTACCAGTGACTGGCTTCACAGAGGTGCAGGGGAGGAGGCCTCCACTGGGGGAGGGCAGGCTGGCTCCGTCCCATCTCCTGGGCACCCAGCGTGGTACCCCATGGTGCACCACACCCTTCCTCCCCACCACACGGAGCGGTCACTGTTCTCAATCCCACTTTTCAGATGGAAAGACAGAGGCTGGCAAGGGAACTGTCTCAAGCGACCTGGCAGTGGATGAAGGACTCTGACTCAGGTCACTCTGGACCCCAAAGGGTAACTGGAACCCTAGAGCTGAGGCACACACAACACGAGCTCCAGGACACCAGGGAGTGGGCACCACAGGCTTGTTTTCTCCTCATCAGGCAGGGAGGGTGTTTGAAGTGACATTCCAGATGAGTTAAAACAACCTCTGGAGTTCAGAGGGTGGCTCTCAGCTTTAGGGTACTGGGGCCTCTCCACGTCCTGGGCTGGGCCTACCTGCAGTCTTAGCTGGGCCCAGGGTCCAGGAATCAAGGTGCTGGGTGTGGAGCTCTGGTATTGGGGCACCAGCTGTCAGTACAGCAGGGATCAGGGGCACGGGCTTTGGACACAGGATCTGAGGTACTGGCAATTGAGTATTAGGTGCTGGAGTACTGGGGCTCGGGAGATAGGTGTTAGAATTCAAGGGTATGGAGTCTCAAGTCTGGGTAATTAGAGATGCGAGTATTTGGGGAACAGGGCCTCGGGAACTGCATAGTTAGCGCTCGGGGTCCAGGTCTGAGGTGACAGAGCAGAGCACCGGGCCTCAGGTCCACAGGCATGAAAGGCTCAGGTTTCAGGTGTCCAGCTCCCAGGTACCAGGGATTTGGGGATTGAAGTTCTGGGCTGCATGCTCCGGGGAGTGCAGAGCTTTGCCCTGGGAGGCTGGTCTTCGGTCCTAGGGTGGCCTGGTGCTCTTGTGTCGCTCACCAAGACCATTCCCCTCAGGGCGAAGTCCAGGTGGCCCTGCAAACAAGACCAGGTGTAGAACAGGCACGGTAGTCTCACAGGCACCCCAGGGGGAGCTGAAGAGGGGAGCTGAAGAGGGGCACAGACCGGGGTCCTGCTGGCAGGATGCTGGGTCCGGGTGGATGGGGTCTCACATGTTGCTCTTCCTCCGGTGCAACAGCACGTAGAGGAGCGTGACCACGGCGACCAAGGCCAGGCCTCCGAAAATGATGCTCAACAGCACAGCATGGCTCCGTCCTGGAGAGTGAGTGGGTGGGAGAGGTGACAGTGGCCCTGGGCTGGGGCAGGGCAGGGGGTGGGGGTGCCCCCCCGGGCGGGCAGGTGCAGCGTACGGGAGGGGCAAGTGTGTGTGTGGGGGCCAGGCAAGGCTGGGCTGCAGGCTGCCCAAGGCAGGGGGACTGGGCATCCTCACCTGGCTGGCAGGTCGGGGTAGGGCTGGACCAGGTGCCATCAGCCAGGCAGGTGCTGACCTCTGCCCCGGCCAGACTGTAGCCATTTTCACAGTGGAAGTAGATCTCGGAGCCCTTCAGGTACTTGGTGCCCTCCTTGTGCCCATTGAGGGGCGGGGCCAGCCAGCCGCAGGACACCACTGGGGCAGAGATGGGTGCAGAAGCCAACCCTAAGCCACTGGCCGCCTCCTTCAGCCACTGGTTTGGTTGGGGCTGCGTCCCAGTGTAAGGTGCCCACCCCCTCACCTATGCCACCCTGCAGCCCTCACCTGGCTGCAGACTCTGCTTGCGGTACTGGTGCGACTCGTGGGCCAGCCGTGTGGCGTTGCCCACGCTCAGGCTCCCAGTTGCCACCACATCGAAGCTGCAGAAATGGTTGTCCCCACACAATTTGGCTACTTCAGCCTCCTGGTTGGGGTTGAGGGTGATCTCCTCGGGGAAGAGGGGCTGGAAGGTGGGGTCATGCTTCGGCCCATATAGGAATTTGTTGACCAGGAACCGGGAGTCATAGGTAAGCAGGGAGGAGGCGTTCTCCACAGCCCCTGGGGAGACATGCAGCAGGCTTTGTTGGTGGCTGAGGGTCTGGGGTCCCCCCCCCACCTCCACTGACCCTGCCGCTGGCATGTCTCTCCTCCAGCATGGGCCTCACAGTTACTCACAGTCAGCCCCAAACTGGTACAGCTCTCGGGAACTTGCAGTGGGGGGCAGGACCCGCCCGCTGCGCAAAGTGAAGTCGTCTGTGGCGTTGTCATTGAGTGTCCCGAGGAGGCCTTGAGTGTGGGTAAGGAACTTCTCGGGCAGCAGGACGGTCAAGCTCAGGAAGGAACCCTGGACACTGACCTCCAGGCCTGCCCCCGATGACAACATGATAGATACGCTGTCCCTGGCAGACACCGACAGGAACATGCCTGGGCACAGGGGGAGCTGGGGTCAGAGTCGCCTCCTGTGGCACCGCATGGTGACTCCATAGCCCCAGGGTGGGTGGGCTGATGCCCCTGGGCTTCAGGGGAAGGGTTGGGCATCCCTAGGACAAAAGCTGCCTGTGACAGTCCATCACTCCGGACCCATACCTGTGAAGGGAACTCCCATGCTGATCAGAGGTGCCCAGGCCCTGAAGAGACCCCCTCATGCAAAGGCCACGTGCGGGGGTTTCCTGTTGGCCATGGCTCCCTGACTGGGAGGCAGCAACAGTGCTCACCTCTGCCCTCTCTGGGGTCCCTTCATCCTCAGTGCCCTTCTCAGATCTCACCCAACCCAGCTGGGAGTCAGTTCATTCATTCAATCCCTGAGGCAGCACTACTGAGGGAAGGGGGATGCACAGGGAGCTGCCGCTCCTTAATCCTCAGGCCAGCTTCCTCGAGACATTGTACCTCCCGACTACTCTGGGTTGCAGTGAGAAACTCATCCAGCCATCCCGGTATCTCGGAACACTGACTGGGGTGTGTTTCGGGGCTCCATGGGTGTGAAGGCTCGAGATCAGACCAGGTCCCCCAAACTGGACTTCACTACCTGGGGCCTGGAACTATGTCTGTCCACAGATAGCCATGGGCCTGACCCCATGTCCACTGTGTCGGGCTCCTCTAGAGTGAAGTACAGGGGAGAGGGGCTGCCTGTCGCCCTGCAGCAAGCCCCAAGAGGCCTCCGTCTCTACATCTGTGTCCTGGATACAACCTCTGCCTCCTGTCAGGGTCAGTGAGGGTGTGGACGCCCAGGTGGAAGGGAAGGGAGTGAGGGCAACCCACCAACCTTGCCCGCCCGTCTCACTCACCATTCAGGTCCATCCACTTTTGCTCGGTGAAGCTGAGCACCTGCTGGTTCAGCAGCACTTGCAGGGCCCCTGTGCCCTCGGCGAGCCGGACCTCCACCACGTCTGAGTTGCCCTCCTGGACGGCCAGAGCGGTCAGCCCTGTGCCTCGGTCCTGCGTGCCTGGGGTGGTGGGTGCAGAATGGGGTCCACTGAGCTCCAGCATCCCACCCGGATGACCCTGAGCTTCCCTGAGCCCTCAGGGCCCTGGCCTCACCGTTGGGCCTTGTCCTGGGCTGGGCCCGCGCCTGCACCCTCAGGTTGGTCAGCACTGCCTCCAGCAGCACGTACTCGCCATACCCATTGAATGTGAAGTTGGCGCCATCGAAGGTGACAAAGTGCGGGTCCCCGAAAGCAGAGGCTGGGAAGAATGGAGGATTAGGCGGGCCTCCCTGGCCTGGCCCTGCCCTGGGCCCCACCCTGGCTGGCACCCACCCAGGCGCGGAGGCCGGTAGCTGCGGCAATCGCTAGAGGGCCGTCGGAGCATGTAGCGGGAGCACTCGGGTGCCCAGAGGCAGCAGTGGTAGAAGCTGATGACGTCGTACAGCCAGTGGGAGAGGCCGGGCACGCGAGGCGGTGCGCGGAAGGGGGGTGCACCCCAATCATGGCCACGGTCCGGGGTACTGCCGCTGATCGAGTCGGATGTCAGGAGCTGCGTGCCCGCCTTGGTGTAGCAGCACTGCTGGCCTGAGGCATACCGGGGGCTGGGGGCACGGACAGGTCAGGCCCACTGTCAGGGATCCTGCCCCAGGCCCCACTCCTGTGCCCCAACCACCATCTGGGGGCTCACCTGGCTTGCACAGAACGCACACAGTGCACGGCCTCTGGGTGGTAGGTGCACACGCTGCCATGCTCAATGTCACAGCCGTAGTCGGTCTGTAAAGCAGCAGGTTGCTGTCACCAGCCCCACGGTCGAGATCTGCCGTCCCCATCCCATCCCTCACAGGGGCCCTCAGACCCTAGCGCCACATCCCAGGGCCTTCTATCTGCCTCCCCTGGTGCTGCTCTGGGTGGGCGAGGCCACAGCCATGTCCATGGCGGGGGCAGCGGCCCCCCTTCCCCCCTTGCCCATTCCTGGGCCTTGACCTGGGTGGGGACTCACATGGAAGCGTCCAGAGTCAGCCCGGGCCTGGTCCAGGGTGCAGGGGCAGTCAGGCACTTCTTCCAGGAAGTTGGGCAACGTGTCCTCCAGCCTCTCCCAGTTCAGACACTGATCGCGGGCCCAGGCCACAGGGTCTGCTTGGAAGTCACTGCCCAGATGCCAGGCCAGGGCGTGCTCATTGCTCCAGAGCGCGTGCACATCCCTGTGGGGACACATGCACACTAAGGGCCCCCTCCCTGCCCCTGCCCCTGGCTTCCCTGTCAGGCATGGAGGGCAGCAGGCAGTCGGCCCCCCACCCATAGTCTGCATGACCCTTACTTCTGTCCTGGGTAGTGGTTGCTGCCGATGATTCGAAGCGCGCCCACTTCCCATCTCTGATAGTTCTGAGGAGCGGGTTTGGGGGTGAAGGTAAAGAAGCCGGTGTTGGGAACGTTCGTGGCCAGGGGATACAGGTATGACCACTTTGCTGTCCAATCCTCTGAGTATGGCTTCCCTAAGGGAGAGTAGGCCCTGGTCAGCCCTGAGGCCTGTCTGAGGACCCCCAGGGCAGCGGAGGGGTGGGCACCAGTCTTTGGTGCTCCAAGCAGCCTGATGGATGGACAGAGTATGGACACATGAGCCCCAGAGGAGGGCCTACCCTGCCGTTCGCACAAGGACCCTGGCTCGAGTGACTGCCACCTCCCTGCCAACCCCCCATCCTTGTCCACAGTCATTGTCCTTGCTCGAGGCCAGGCCCAGGGTCATGCCAGCCATCCAGAGACTGAGAGAAGAGGGGTGGAGCAAGCTTTTTCTGTTTCCAGGACCAGCCTTGCACCCAGGGTTCCAGCATCCATTCACACCTCCTCCCTGAGGGGCCTTCGCCTCCCTGCGCTCTTCTCCTCCACTCTTCATGCCTCCCCCCAACCTCGCCAGTTCCAGTTCCCTTTCCTTGTCTGCACTTTCCTCACCCCAATCCCTACCTGGGATCCCCCCTCCATGGGATTTCCCCCACCTGTAATTCCCTTCCATCTCTGCAAGCCCAAGCTCCTGAAATGACCAGGCCCTGCAGAGTGCCTCACCTGTCTCCTCGTAGCCCCACAGCTCGATGGAGACAGAGCGTGTGGACAGAGCCGTGGTGTTCCAGGTCAGGGAGAGGTTACCCCTGGCGTCAGTGGTGCCATAATATTGCCAGCGGGTCTCATTCACTAGGTGGCTCTTCTCCATCTCCGACACTTTGCTGGGGTGCACTGGGCAGGGGAAGGTGAGGTGAAGGAAGGCCTGGGACCCCGTGGGTCCAGTGACGGAGGCCCTGGGCTCTGAGAGCTGGGGGCGTCTCCCAAGGACAAAGCATGCCTGTTGTGTTGGAACCATGGTGTCCCCCAGACCCTTATGTTGTAGAAAGGAGAGAGGCCAGGAGAGGCGGGGCCCTGCCCAACATTGCCCAGGCCTCTGGCCTCCACCTGGCTCCTCCACTCCCCTGGCCTGCGCCAGCTGAGCAGGCAGTCACTGGCCCACCTTGACGGGGGTCCCCTAAAGCCCCGACTCCCTCTGGGTTGAGACTCCTATCTGGATGCCAGGGGGTGTGGAAAGGAGGTGTGGGAACCCTCGCCCCTGTGGTAGGGCTGGCCTCTGAAGGGACTGGTTCAGCCAGAGTGACAGGCCCCAGTGGGCGGGCCAGGTGTGCCTAGATTAGCACTGGGGAAAGTCCCCATGCGGGTGCCAGGGCCTGTGGAGGGTGGGGCCTGGTGCCCATCGCCTAGCCCAGCAATGTGGGGCTCACCGGCCAGCCAGGTGCCAGAGCGCGGGAAGGATTGGCCATTGTCCATAGAGAGCGTGAAGGGAATGCGGCCCGTTTCGTAAAGCAAGGGTGACACACAGTGCACACGTCCAAAGTTGTCCACGTGGCCAAGGGTCTGGACACTCTCCTTAAACCTGTGGGGGGCAGAGGTAGCAGGAGGGTGGGCTGATCGTCTCCAAGGCCTGGGCCCTTGACCTCCCTAGGGAACCTGTGCAGAAAGCTGTCCCTGTCTTCGGTCCTTGGGGCTCCACCCAGCCAGCCAAGGCTGAGCCCCCAGCATGAGGCCCCGTGGCTCCCCACCTGCAGATGACGTTGGTCTGGATGTTCCACGTGAGGTGCTGCACCACGAAGTCCTTGCCGCCCATCATGGAGCCTGAATAGGGTGTGATCTCCAGGCAGAACTCCCGCAAGTCCTTGCAGCAGGTGCCCAGACCAAAGCAGGTGGGGTGGCAGGAGCACAGTCCACCCCGGTCCCCACAGCGTTGGGAGCAGCTCTCTTGAGCACCTGGAGGAGAGAGCCCTGAGCACATACACCGGGCCCGTGTCTATTTTCCCGGAGCCCGTTAGAGAGAAGCACGCCCAGGAGAATGCAGTGGGGATTGTAATGACCTTGGGCCTTTCTTCCCATGGACACCGTGGAAACCCACAGACACTGTGGGGTGGGTATTTCCTAGTATAGATCACCTAGCAGTTTGCCTGAATGACTGGCTAGAAGGAGGGGAATAAAGGGAAATGCCTCCAGATATACAACTTTGTAGGGTCAGGAGGAGTCCCCAGAACACGACTGAGCCTCAGCCACCAAGTTCTATAGCTGATGGCATGCTCAACATGAGCCCTCAACATGGGCTGGGGACCTGTCTCCACTCCCTGAAGGGTCTGTGGACTGGCAGCCTAGAAGAGCACCCACTTGGCTCCTTGATATGGGGTCTGGAGATGAGGTTACTATGAGTCCCATTGGAGGCTGCATGCGGACAGGTGTCTGGGCTGAGCTGGCCCATCTCATTTCACTCTGCAAAGGCAGTGATGACTCATTGATTGCGGGACCCAAAGGGAGCCCCACCCTCTGGGAAGGAGAAGGGAGCGCCCCTCCTCTAAGGGAAGAAGAAGGACGTTTCCAGCAGAAGGCCCCGCAGGGCCAGGAAGGGGGACTGGTCTGGTGGGAGGCTGTGGAATCAGGGCCTAGCCTTTTACTCCAGCTGTGGGGACCCGCAGCAGGGCCATGTTTTCAGGGGATTTGTCCCTCAAGCTAGCATGGCTAGGTGAGTTGGAAGGTGGAGACTGGAGTGGGACGCAGGCACTGAGGCTGAGCTCACACATCCCACCTGGCCTTTCCCTGACACCCCACAAAGGGGGCCAGTCAAGGGCCAGGACTGGGCCTGAGCCACCCTGGTGTCCCTACCTCACCTAGCTCAGGGCCTGGCACTCAAGAGCATCAATAAATATTTATGCTCTTGGTGCCGTAAGGAGGTGGGGCAGGGGCTGAGTGATGCCAGTAAGTGAGTTAAGTGGCAGGAGGGTGGTGGCATTTCCCTGCGATGGAACATTGGGGCCAGGTGGGGGGCTGGGAGGCCTGTGACTTCTGGCCCAGCCTAGTAGGGGGGGCCAGGGTCCTGGCTCTGAAGTGTGGTTCTTCCATTAGACTTCTGAGGTTCATCTCCACCCTGACAAAGTCCAGCATCCTGCCTCTGGCTGAGCACGGGGCTGGTGGGACTGGGGGGCTCCTCCACGGGAAGCACACCATCCACGGGGGTTCAGAGTACAAGCCAAGGGCTCTTTTGAGCCCGCCAACCCCCTGGCCACCTCCCTCCCAGGCAGCCACCGCCTCTCAGCTCTCAGAAGATTTAGGGTGGGCACCGCCCAGACCTTCCTAGCCCCACTGGGTTGCCCCTCAATCCTGGACGCCATCCCCCCACCCCGTTTCTTCCTATTGCCCCCAGTACAGCCACAAATGACCCAACAGATGGTCAGAGACTGAGCCCAGAGGGGCTTCTGCCCTGGGCCTGGTTGCAACAGACAAACAGGGGACAGAAGGGCAGGGTGGGGGCATACCTGCTGCAGGCCAGGGGCCTGGGCCGGGGCCTGTCGCCAGCAGCAGCAGCAGGGCGCAAGGCAGGAGGGACAGCTTCATGGTGTGGCCTGTTTCTGCAGCTGACAGTGCAGCAGTGGCTGGGAGCCTGCCACCAGCTCACTCCCAGAGCCTGGCCCCGCCCTTCCAGCGCTCAGCACCAATGTACCGCCCAACCCCGCCCTGCCCGGTCCCCTCTCAAAGTCCACAGGTGCCTATGTGGGCAAGCAGGGCCTAACCTGCCCCGTTAGCACATTCCTGGCCAGCTAGCATGGGACACCGAGGAGGGTGCCTGAGTCTCCAGCTGCCGGACCTCTGGTATTAGAGGAGCCGGATGTCCCGAGGTTGTAGCTGGATCTCAACCCCAATCCTGCCCTGGGTGGCCAGGGCGGGGCTTCCGAAGGGGAGGGCCCTTTGGGGAGGATAAGGCGGGACTTGCAACTTGAATCCCAGGATTCCAGCCTCTGGGATCCTCTGCCAAAGATGTCACCTCTCTAGTCGTTTCTCTATCCTCTGCCAAAGATGTTGTATCTCTAGTCCTGTTTCTCTGTAGGGACGTGTGTGGGCAATGAAGTAGGGCCCCCTGGGGGTTGGGCAAGAGCTGTCAGGTTAGATACAGCTCCACTAGGATCTCCTTTGGAGGGAGGTGGTAAAAAGTGAGGGAAGGGCCTAGGGTGGGGCGCTGAGACCAGAGCCCAGAGTTCTGAGGAGAAGCGGCCCAGCCCCACCCAACCCCTGCTGTAGTCACTCTGGAGTTTGCATAATCTCTTCTGTGTTCTCTTCCCCTCTCTTTGTGTAGGTGAGGAAACTGAGGCCCAGATAAGATGGGTGTGGCCAAGGTCACAGGGAGAGGCAGTCCTAAGCTCCTGGAAGCTTCTGGGAGCCTCTGAAGCCAAGGTGGGTAGGGAGGGTCCAGGCCTGGGACTCACTTAGGTGCCGAGACAAGCAGATGGTCCTTCCCCCAGTGGCAGCTTCTCAAGGTGTCCAAAGGGGACACATCCCTCAAACTTGCAGGGAGCTGAAGCTGGTGGGAGACCTGAGCTTAGGCCACCAGGCTGTGACCTGCCTCAGCTCCTAGGGTCCGGCCAGCCTATTCCCTGGGCACCCCCCCTCTCTCATGGCGGATGCACCTGTAGTTGCTACGGAGAGGTGGCACCTTCAGGTGTCAGGGAAGCCAGCTGGCAGAGTTAGAAACACAACTCCCAGCCTGGTTGCTGGGTACTTGGGACACCTCTGTAGGCAGTGCGGGTGGGCACTGAAGCCTGGAGCTGAAAGCAGCCCAGACCCCTGGCTTGGGAGCTGGTGCTGGGACTCACCCCAGGCCCAGGCTGAGGGTGCTTCCTCGGGCACAGGTTAGGAAAGAAAGACGGTAGGAATGCTCCCCGGTGGTCTGAGGTGTCCTGCAGCCAGGCAGGGCCCCAGGACACTGCTAGGTTGTTCACAGGAAGAGGGAGTATGGAGCTGGAGGAAGGAAGGCTGCCACTTCATGTTTCCAGCCTGGGCACTCTGGCTGTATGTACTCGTATTCAGAGAGAAGGATGAAAGAGTTTGAGAAACTGGGAGTGTGGTGTGGGGGCCTCCACACCCTGGTCCCTGCAGGGGTGGAGGTGGGGGGGGTGTCAGCTGCGTAACTGCTGTCTGTGCCCCTCGGCCCCAGGCAGCCTTGCGAAGGGCCTGAATCACAGCAGGGTCAGGGAGGACCCATTTAAGGCTGCTGTGCCTCTGGGTCCCTGCAGTGGCTCTACCAGGCCTGGGCTGGGGACCCTGGCAATGACCAATCTCTTAGGCCTTTCTTCTTGGGTGGGGAGCACCAGCGTCCAGCCCATGAGGAGCACAAAGTGTCAAAGAGGGTCCCCATCTCCATCCTAAACAGTCTTTCAGGGGAGGCCCTGGGGGCAGAGCCAGCCAAGAGCTGTGGGGGTGGTGACTAGGCCCCTAGTGGGGGTTGACAGTACGGAGAAGGGCAAGTTGGGGACTTTCAAACCTGTGCTTCCTCAAAATACATGGGCTTGGAGCCTGGAGGTGGGTGGGGGTTTTGGGGTGCTGGGGCAGGACCAGCTTCACAGGCTGGCTTACTGCTCTGCTGTCACCTTTAAAAAACTTAATTTTTGAACAAGGGGCACCACCCCACCTTTGTATCTTGCACTGAGCCCAACTTGTGTGGCTGGTCCTGTCAGGGCAAGTGCTGGGAGGTAAATGCTCTTCCCTCTCCCTTCCTGACCCAGACCCTGTCCCTCAGGATCCCCCTAGAGGCCCCATCACATGGGGGCACAAGCCAGCTCCCCAGCACACTCTGGACCCTGCCTGCCCCCTGCAGCCTCCCCTCATCCCACTCCAGAGGGACTCACCCTCCTACCTTCAGGGGACACTCCTGACACCCCTTCCAGGTCTGGCTCCAGTCTTACCCAGATGGATCTGCCCTGTTTGGCTCCCCAGCCTGTGCTCACCTCTTCCCAGCTGAGCACCCTAACCTGCTCCCTGGGATACCTGAGGGCCGGACCCTGATCTATGGGGGGAGGGGCCCAGAAACGCTGGACAGCAATCGGCTGAGGGAGGTCCTGGGGGTGAACAAAGAGGCAAAGAGAACTGTTCCATCTTTATTAGAAAAGAAACCAAAAAAGAGAGTGGGGTGAGCCCGACCGTAAATGACCCCTCCACTGTGATACAGGCAGAGCCTGGCTGATCCGGGCATTGAGGACGTGGCCCCCTGGGCGGGGCTCGGGCACATTTACAAAGTCACCATTTCATAGAAAAGGATGCCGGCCTGTGCAAACTGTGACCCATCCGTCCATCTTCACCTGGCTAAACTTGGCCTCCTCTGGACCCCACGCAGTGGGGACAGACCCCACGTAGGCGGGCAGGGAGGACGCCATGTAGGGGGGAGGCTGGGCAGCTGGGGGGGGCTGGGGGCTCTGGCCCCTCAGATGTCCATATAGTCATCGTCCTCATCTGTGTCACTCTCCAGCGAGGACTCCTGGCTTGATGTCTCCAGGACCTCCAGAGCCGGCTGGCACAGGCTCTCCTTCCTCACGTTGGCAGCGGACTGGGCAGACAGGATGGCTGACTGCACAGACCAGGCAGGGCAGTGGTCAGGGCGGCCTGGCCCAGCCCCAGGCCCCCTGTAGCCCACGTTCCCACCTATGCCCCCCACCCGTGTCCCCCACCCAGCACCCTCAGTCACCTTCAGCTTCTGCTTGGTCTCCTCCGAAATGCTGCCTTTGGGCGAGAGCAGGGTTGGGGTGGGTGGCGTGACGGTGATCTCAGGGGGGAACTTGGTGGCAGCTGAGGGGATGACCAGCTTTGGCATGTTGGGCAGGAGGCGAGACTTGGCCCGGCTGGGCTCTGCCTTGCTTGGGTGGCCCTCGGGTGCCTGGGTACTTTCACTGCTGGGCACCGTGGAGCTGGCAACTGTGGAGTGAGTGGGATCACCACCTCTGAACCCTGCTCACAGACTCCTGGGCCCACCTGCGCCTCCCCAACGCGGGCCTGTTTCCCCTCTGGAAGACAGGCACCAGAATGCTTCCTCCAACTACATCAGATGGTGGGTGCATTCTCGGCCTTTCTGCCTGTGCTGGCTGGCAGAATCCAGGCCTCTCGCCTCTCTGCCACACTGACTGCTGGGTGCTGGCTCTAGGCTGTGGGGTGCAGGGACTGAGACCGCCCCACTCCCAGCAGAGTGTACTCTGGTCAGCAGGGCTGGGTATGCAGGCAAGGCCCCTCGAGACTTCCAGGGATTTCGAAGGCCCTCCAGGCGTCGTGCATGCCTTAACTCTCACGTCCCTGGGACTAGCCTAGCAGACCCTCAGGGTGTCTACTTTCCCCTCATGCTCCAGGGCAGGCATGGGGCTTCCTGTGCCTGGAGCTGGGAGGAAGTGGTTCTGGCCAGGCAGCCTCTGGGGAGCTGCACGAGCCTGGCCAGTCTCCACATTCCTCCACGGCCCCATGGCTTTAAAAGGAGCGGGGCTTCCTCAGCCCAGGCCTGGCCCCTGGGGCTGCTGCCAGGCCCTGCAGCCCTGAGTGGGGTCTCTAAGAGGCTCCAGCCCCGAGGAGTCCCCAAAGGCCCTGCCTGGGTCGGGTGGCTGGTGGGAACTGGTTCCAACTTGGAAATAAATAAACGCCTATCTGGCCCAGCCCACTGGCCACCCCTCTGCCTGCCCTAGACTCCTCGCACCAGGTGCCTTCCCCTCCCCTGGCCCCATTTGGGTATGGGCACCCCTCCAGCTCCCTCGATAAGCATCCTGGGCCTGGGCTCTGCCTGCCCTTGCTATTCCCCTCTGTGGAGCTGGGAGTGGAGTGAGGGGCTCTCAGGGGCGCCTCTCTCACCCCTTTCTCTGCACCCCAGCCCACCAGGCTCTTCAGCCAGGGCTTGCCCTAGCTGGACCTCACCTGTGGGCCTTCTCTGGGCCCCAACCTGCCAGCCTCTTCCACCCTTCCAGGGGAGGGAGGCACCTCTGCTGGGAAGCCCACCCTGGCTGTTGGCCATGGGGGCCACTGTTGGGGTGCTCCCGAGGCCTTACCCTGGCTGCAGGCAGGCTCCATGCCTGTGTGTGGGGTGGCCTCTGCTGGCCAGCAGTGCGGCTCTGCTGGGAGGCCCTCAGGAGCTGTCTTCACCTGCTCACTGCACTGAGGCTCCTGAGGCAGGTAGCTGGAGCCCTCTGCCCCTCCTGCCAGCTCTTCTCCCTCTGTGGGGACACAGCGTGGCTGTGGGTTATATCTTGACCCCCCCAAGGAACACAGCCCCTCCCTCCCATGTCCTGGGCTACCTGGCAGGGAACCTGAGCTGAGGTGGCTGTCTACCCCTCCTGAGTCACCCATGGACCAGAAGGGGCTCCTCTGGAACAATTGCATGGGTGGGGCCAGGCTGGTACTTGGCGGAAAACCACTCACCCCACCGCCCCTGTTCCCAGTGCACATTGGTAGGGTCAGCTCCCCACCTGGCCTGTTGTGGACCTGACACAGTGGGGGCGACACCAAGACTGCATGCTTCCGCCCTCCCCCCCAGCTTACAGGAGTGGCAATCAGAAACAGTCAATCAGAAACACAGGACCCAAAACCAAGCAACCCAGCTAAGACCAAAGTGGATGGAGTGGTATGCTGGCACCATGCCTTCCCGCCAGGCCACATCTTCCCTGGTACAAGGCAGGCGCTGGGAATTGGCCTCAGTCGTGCCAAGGCCTAGATGGGCCCAAGCGACGAAGACTGCACCATGGCCACCAGCCAGGCCATTAGTCAGCAGCAGTCTGCTCACTCCCAGGCCCCAGGCCCTGCCTCCACCCTCCCCTCAGCTCCCAGCGGTGTCCAGGCTTCTTCACAGCCCAGTTCCTTATGCTGCTCTCCTCTTTCTTCTTATTCGGGCCCCGCATCTCCCGCCACATGGGCCACCGCCCCTCTCCCCTTCCACTCCCCCACTTTGCCCATCAAGTTCTTTCTGCCAGGAGCACTCCCCTCTTCTTGGACAAGCAGGAATGACAGCTCCTGGGACTGGGACACAGACAGGCCGCGGAGTAGCGCGGCTTCCTGCCTGTTAGCTTCCAGGTCCTCCAGGACAGCGCCTTCCCCTTCCCTGGCTGCCTGAGCCACGAGCACTCCCTCCCTTCCTCAGGCCTCACTGCCTGGCAATCACGGTCACAGACTCTGTCTCCACACACAGTGGGTCCAGCCGCATACACAACGGTAGGCAGGGCTGAGCACCCTGGAAGGCTCCTCCTGCTGCCCTCCTAGACCCAAGGAGCAGAAGGAGCAGCCGAAATCCTGTGTCACTGTGTAGGACTCAAGCCACTGTGGCCAGGAACGCACCCACAAGGCAGGCCTGCTGGGTGGCTGGTCCAGGCCCTTCGTAGGTAGCAATGCCTGCCTGCCTGGATCCAACTCTCCTTATGCAACTGCTCTCCGCAGGGCCTGGCTGACTGGCCTGGAGGGGCTGCTCAGGTGGGATGGCGTGGGGGGGGGCAAGAATCTACAGGACAGGATGCGATGAAGTGGGGCCTGATATACCTGGACAGGTCCTGTGGCTGGTGGAGGCTGCCCTCAGTGGGGACAGGTATCAGGCTGACTCCCTCCCACCCCAGGGAACTGTCCACCTTTCCTAGGCCCTTCCTTCTTGGTGGGTGGCCTTCCCTAGTGACCAGGGAAGCTTGAGAGCACGCGCGCCTGTCTCAGGCCCTGGCAGGCAAGAAGTTGAGAACGGACACTGCCAGACGCCTTCCCTCTGGCTGGAGGTAGAAGGCCTGTGTGAGGGACACCCCAGCTGGGGGAAGGCCTGCCCACCCTGGGGCTAGTGGCTGTCAAGGTCTCCCCTGCAGCTGCCCTCTGCACTCACACTGTGGGGCCTGTGTCCTGGGAGAATGTCCTTAAGCCTGCTCTCCCGGGTGGCTCACAACCTGTGTTGCTGTCCCCCAGCTGTAGCTCCAGGCCCCACCCTCCCTGTCCACCCGAACCTATACCTGATTCTGGGCTGCCTGTTGGTCACCAGGAGTGGCAGATGCGGCCACACTACCAGGCCAGCCCATCACATCTGGGGATCCAGGACCCTGCTAGGTGGCTCCTTCCTGGTGCCTTCCCTATTCTGGAGGCTGTGGGAGACGGGCTCTGGGGAGACGTGCCTGAAGCAGCCTGGCAGTGACACCACCCCAGAAAGCTCCAGGAACCCCAATATGGCCAGCCAAATGCCATCTACCTGTGGCAGCCTTAAAAGACCGGCAGGTCACGCCACAAGGCAGGTGCAGATGTGTGGGGTGGGGTGGAGTGGGGGTGGTGCTGGTGGGGAGGCCGGGGGCGGGCATGTGAGTGCCTGGCCCATCCCAAGCTGCCCCACTGCCAGGCCCGGGCAGCACATATTCTCAGGCCGTCCGCCACGCCCAATGTCATGCAAGAGTTCCATTTAGCGAAAGGCCATTTAATTTAGTTTTGGGGAAGAAAACAGAAAAGGATCAACTCTCTAGGCTGAAGAATATATACACCAGGAAACACACACTCGTTCACAGATCTAACAGAGGAAAAAAGTGCAAAATACACTTTGGGGCCTGCTTGGGGACGGGACTGGGTGAGCAGGAGAGAAGAGGCAGCTACTAGGCAGGCTCAAGACTGGCCCTGATGACACTGGTGTCCAGGACCCAAGGAATCCCCCCACCTTGTGTCACACTGCGTGTAGCCAACACCAGGGATGGTCAGTCACTTCCGACATTAGGTTATAAAGGACACGGATGCTTCCTTCGAGCTCTGTCTGTATCTCTGTCTGTCTCTCTTGGATCCCGGGTCCCGGGGAAAGCCAGCAGCCATGACTCAGGGACACATGAGCTTATGGACAGGCCCACAGTGGAGGAACTGAGGCCTCCAGCCAATAGCCAGCGAAGACCAGAAGCCTGCTCACAATTTAAGTGAACTCAGATGATCAGCTGACAGCTTGACCCCTCCAAATTCCTGATCCTTAGAGCCTATAGGATCACAGGGGCAAGAGTCAGGGGAGGGCAAGACAGAGGTGGAGAAACAATGAAAGAACAGGAGCTGGGCCTTTGTGAAAGTGACTCACTTCCCCGGGCAGCAGACACCACTGCTGTCCTTTGAAACCACTACCACCACCACAACCTACAATGCGGCTATGCTCACCATCTGCCAAGCACTATTCTGAATCCTGTAATGCTATCACCTCCATCTTACACACTGTGTGCTGGAAACTGAGCTACAGCGAGTGAAACAGGGAGGAACAGGGACAGCCAAGGTCACCTGGTGGTGGAACCACCACTTACAGCTCTTCCACTCCTCTTTGTCCTGTAGACTTCAGAGGCTCCTCTCAGAACAAATGGCTACAGGAGCTGACCCAAGGGGAAGTGACGCTTCGTTTCACAGGGCCACAGCTAGCACAATTGTAATTGATTGGATAGCGGGTCCTTACACTTCCACGATCCTCAAAGCAAACTGGAGATGGCATCAGGTGAAAACATCAGTATGTGATGCTTGAGACGTAGGAAAGAGCGAAGAGAGGGAGGATGCCAGCCTCTGCCTCCATACGGGCAGTGCTCCTAGGTCATGGCTGGCTGGAGCTTTCAGGTCTGGCTCCTGCCGGGCACTCCTGCCAGGGTGGCTGTCCCATTCTTCAGGAAATGACACAGCCCAGGTTGCAGGGCTGAGAGCAGCAGTCCCAGATGTGGCCCTCGACATGGGACTGCAATTGGGAGGACAGGTCAGCCTTTAGGGACAACCTGGGTGTGTGGGCAGAGGGGTGCCTGGCTGGGGGCCAGCACAAGGCCTCAGCAAGGGTGCAGGTCAGGTCCACGCCGCAGGGGGAGAGGCAGGGGGAAGGCCGCTCAGGACGCCTTGCCCACTTCCCTCTTGCCCACTGGCCTTTGAGGCACTGCCTCAGTGACCCCTCCTTAGAAAGCTTCAGGTCTGTCTGCGCCCCACCCTGGTCTGCCAGCTGCCCCTGCCCTTAGCTGCCATTCCTAGCTGCATCCTGGGTTTAGAAGGAACAAGGACTCCCTCCCTCCTGCTAATGGACCTGCCTTGCCTTGTCCCTTTTCCTGCATAAGCCCACTAATCCACCCTGCCCCTGTCCTGGCTGGCTGCCACCTGTCCTGTCCACTGGGGTGTGGGCATCCGACCAGGTCTGCCCCTCAATCAGCAGGCGCCCTGAGCCCACTCATAGGCCTGTGGGGTCACCTGTGTATTCAGGGTCAGACCTTTCCTGCTCCCCCACCATCTCCTTCTATTTCATCTCTTTATCCTAAGACTTTGTGGGAGGAGCAAACAAAGGCCAATGCCATCAATGTTGGTGCTCCCTCCCTCCCTCCTCACCGCACCTGTGTGAGGGGGGGCATTGTCACCAACCCCCTTTTACTGATTGGGGGACGGAGGCACCAGACGGTTAACTTAAGAAAGTGGTGGGTGTAAGATGTGGCCACTGGGGCAAGTGGCTGATGAGTAGGCCAGCAGGCCCTGCCCCGCCCCCACCCCCAGCTCCTGGGATGTGCTCCTCAGGGATCAGCAGGATGGGGGTGCCCTGCCTCCCCACCCCCTCATTCTCCAGGTGAGGCACAGGACTTGCTGCCAGCGGCTGGCAGGAGCGTCGGCCCAGCTCGGGCCCAGCCAGGCCTCACCCCCCAGAGGCACAGGATAGGACTCACCTGGGCCCAGAGAGGCCATGCTAGGGGTGGCCTCAGGCCCGTGTGGCTGGGGGAGCCCAGGGTCCTTGGCTGGGTCTGAGGTGGAGACTGACGCCGAGGGAGGGCAGGTGATGAGAGCTGTGGTGGCAGCTGGTGCAGGGCGAGGCTTGGTGTGGGCGTCACTGGGCCGCTGGAGAGTGTCTGCTGGCACAGGCTCAGGGGCTGTAGGGGCCACAGCTGCAGGGAAGAAGTTCTCTCGGCTGTCCTTGGGGTGCTTTGGGGTGGTGGGTGTGTCCCCTGCGGCCTGTGAGGACAAAGGGAGATGAGAAAGACTGGCTGGGCAGCCCTGAGCCCACACTGTCCCACGGGATAGCTGTCTAGGCTGGGGGCCACCAACAGCCCTCACTCACGGCGCCATGCTCTGGGCCCCCACTGCTGCCAGAGAGGTGCACAGGCAACCCTGAAGACACTGCTCATGCTAGGACACTGCTGGGGTCCAGAATTCTCCTCTGGGAGGATGTCCAGGCCGTGCTGCTGGCCACGCAGCAGAGGCCTCAGGCTGGCCAGAACCTCCAGCCGGTTTCACCCTCCCATCCTGGGTGCCAGCCTGGGAGGAGTGTGTTGGTCACAACTCAGGGCAGGGGGTCATGGTGCCCAATGTAGGGGCTGCAGTAACGAAGGTCAGTCTTCAAGGGCGACCTCCCAAGGGCCACTAGTGGGAGGGTTGAGGGAGCTAGAGTGATACGGCCAGAGTCAGCTCCCTGGGCTCAAGACTGTAGCCCCAAAGCTGACCCCAGCCCGGCAAAGCAGGCTCTCTGCCTGCAGCCTGGCCTTGGCAGCCCCAGCAGCATCCCCCACCACAGTCCTTCAGTTTTCTACGCCTTTGGGGCCTCCTCGTGTTGGTATACACAGTTCTTTCCCTCTGCCACTAGGCCCTTTCTACTCTGCACTCAAAGCCACCGTCCTGGGATGGGTGTGACAGTGCAGCTCCCCGATGCCATGATGCAAGGTGGGGGAGGGTGCCTGCACAGCCCATAGCAGAACTTAGGGGCTGGGTGCCAACATGTGAGCGGACTACCAACCCCGCACCCACTATATTGAGCTGGTGGGACCCCTCCCCCGAGGCTGTGGATGTGGGAGTCTCACTCCTGCTCAGGGCACTTTGGTAGTCGGGGTCCCTGAGGACCCTGCCTCTTCTGACGTTTGTTCTGCTTGAGATGCCCCATCTTCAGCCCCACATGGTGCAACTGCCCTGAGACTCTGCTGTGAGGTGAGAATCTGAGAAGAGCCTAGGCTTCCAGTGGGAGGGTGGGCAGAACAGACCTGTCTCTCACGGGTAGATACACCAGGGGGAAGGTGAGTGCTGTGTCCCTGTCCTCACGGGCCTCAGCTGCAGGCGATGGCACTGAGCCTCTATTTATGTCCAGAGGCCCTCCAGGCGTGCGCTGGGCTGCCATGGCAACGGAGACATGCCTCCAGCAAAATGGACACTCCCTGAGGGGTGGGAGCAGCGGGCTCTGAAAGCCATGGCAACCTCTTTCCCAGTCCTGGCCAGAGGTGGGCACAGGACAATTGTGACGGTCCCTGAGCAGATCAAGAGCAGCAGCTGTTGCCTTTCCCAAGGTCCCTTCCTGGGCTCCTGACAGGCCAGGACCCAGCTGGGTGCTGGTCTCCTTTGGGTCTCAATCTCCCCATCTAAGAAATGGGAGCCCTCTGGCTACTTGGGCATAACAGAGTGGTGGGCACGGCCGGCTGGCAGGGCGTGGCTGTCCAGGGAGTCTGGCCCTCAGCTGGGAGACTGCCCCACCTGTGTGGCCCACAGCCTGCTTGCTCAAGGCTGAATCCCTGGGCTTGCCCAGACCTAGAGCCCAGGCAGGGGTGGTGGCCCAAAGCCATATCCACTGAGAGGAAGCCCCTAGGCTGCACAGGGATGTCAACTGCCCTTAGTTCCTGCTTCAGGACACCCTCATGACACACTTCTCCAGTGGGAAACACTAAGGGAGGGCCCCCGCGGGAGTGGGGTGGGAAGAAAAGGCCCGCATACTCATGCAACTGGGTCAGGGGCAGACGAGCCCCTGGGGACAAGAGGCTGCACCTATTCAAATGGCAAGTACCTACCCTTTAACTCAGTGACCCTGGCCTGGGGGTAACTCCTGCAAAACACCCATGTGTGGTGCAAAAAGATGCTCCCTCAGCAATGTTGAACAGGGGCGCTGTGATCCCCCCAACCCTGTCTGAGAGAGTTGGCCCCTTTCTCTGCTGGCTAGATCTTGCCCAAAGGGCCTTTCCTTGAGCTGGGCCTCTTTCAGGGAGACCCTTCTCCTTCAGCTCTAGTCCCATCCCAGCCCATTCACTTCGCAAAAACAGCCCTGGTCTCTGAGCCCCAAATCTACTGGGCCCCATCCTCACTGGCCCAGTGTGCTGGACAGCCGGCCAGCCCCTGGGCATGCTCGCCTTCCTGGACACCACTCAATCCTGTCTGGATTCTCCCCAGCAGCTTGGCCTCGGAGCTTGGTCCTGCCTATGCCCCCTCCTGGCTCCACATCAATGGCTTCGGGGACACAGACACCCAGGGCTCCAGCCTGGATCGTTCCTCTGGGTGTGGACCCCTGACCTTCCTCCTGTTCAGCCTCTGCCTCGGGAGAGTCTCAGACAACGCAAACGCAGTGTCAACCCCAGATGGCGCCATCCCAGGTAAAGATCTGCCTGCCAGGGCCCAGAAGGGCCTTACCCCTCCTTCCTGTCACCAAGCCTTACAGCCCACCTTCTCATGTCTCTTGGACCCACCCAGCCCCTGCATGAGCCCATTCACACCACCCAACAGCCAGGGTTCTTTCCAAAAACACAATGAGACCACATTGCCATCCTGCTCCCTCCCTCGCTGAATAAACACCTGGACCCCCACCTACTCTGCTCCTAATCTGCTTGAGTATACTGGGTTCAACATTACTTCCTCTGTCTCTGTTCCACATGGAGCAACCTTTCCAGGTGAGGTCATCTTCCCATTTACAGAAAAGCTAGCTGAGGTGAGGGGACCCCTCAGGTCACACAGTCAGAGCTGGGGTCTAGGCCTGCCAAGGCCCCACCCAACTGTACAAAGGCACCCTACCTGGGCTGGTGGTCAGGGGCTCCCTGTGGGCCCAAGGCTCAGCTACCCCTTGCCCATCTCCCCTGAGCCCCACTGACCCACTGACCACAGGAACAGTCCCTTCCTGGGGTGTACCCACTTCTTTGCCTGCAGCCTGGGGCCTCGGTGTGGGGCAGGCCCTGCACAACAAGCAACAAGGTTAACACGGGCTGGGACAGGCTTACCTGTCTCTGGGCGGCGGCCCCGAGGTGCACCTGACAGAACTTCACAGCCTGCTCCAGCGCGGTCTCCTCATCCACCTGAGCAAGGAAACGCCTGAGGTCAGAGTGCCCAGCTGCTGCAGCTCGCAGGCCAGCTCCTATGAGGAGCCCTCCCACTACTGACCCCCTCAGGAACCAACTCTGCCTGGAAAGTCTGGGCAGTGCACGTCCATCTCCCAGGTCCATCCCCCAGGGCCCATCTGGCCATGCCAAGTTCATTCCTGTGGCCGTATTATTTTGTCCTCAGGGGCTGAGGCTGGCAGGATGCAGGGCCTTTCAGAATCTGAGGTGTGCGTGGTGGGCAGGTCTGCTTTGACCCAGAGACCAAGAGCCAAGGCACAGCGGGGTGAGACAAGGCTGGGAGGCCACGTAGGCTGAGCAGCGGGCAGGTGGGAGGGAGGTGGGCTGCAGTGCTAGGAGCAGCCAGGCTGGGGCGGACAATGTGTGGAAAGGGCCCACCCTCAGCGGGGAACACAAGGCTTGCTGTTGTGTTTTCCTACTTAATCAGCAACAAAAAACAAATAAAAGTTAATACTGGATGTTGGTGAGGTGGCGATAAAACAGAAACTCTCAAAAGCGGCTCTGCAAATTGCCAGTTTGGGAAGAAACTGCATGTCAGGGTGATCACCTGTTTGAGCCAATTATTACAGTTCTGGGGGTTCTTCCTGTGGAAATCATCTTTAATAGAGCAAAAGTTATGTGCCTACAGCGTTGTTTTTTTTTTAAGAAAGGCAAAATCAGAGGGGCAACAGAGCCTCCTCATACACTCCGGGAGCTGCCGCCACCTTCACCTGACAGCCACAAGGTCTCTGAGGAAGTGCCCAGCGCCCCGTCACCGCGGTGGGCTCAGGGCACCTGTCTCCCTGTGCTGGATTTCCTTTGAGGTGGAATATACTTTCTAAAGCTTGTTTTTTGTTTTGTTTTGTTTCTGGTATGTTTTACCCAGTTTTATGGAGATATAATGACAAATAACATTGTAACACATTTAAAGCACATTAACATAACAGGATGTCTTGATGTGCTTATTGTTTTTCTAATATCACACAAATGTTGTAGGAAACCTCAAATGTAGGGAAGTGAACAGCAGGGGTGGGGTGGGAACGACCCCCAGGGGCAGGCCCTGGCACACCTGGGCAGACTGGGCACGGTCTCCATGGCAACAGAACCAGACCCGCCCTGTGACCACCAACCTGCTTGATGAGCATGTAGGTCTCAGACATGATCCTCTCGATGCGGCCCAGGTCATAGGCCATGCCCTTCTGGCCCTGTTGCCACACACGGTAGGCGTCCAGCAGGAGCGTCTTGCCCGACTCCGTGTCCTCCAGGAGTTTCCTCTTGCGGCTGGGCCGTGGGGGTGGCTCCTCGGGGTGGCCGCCGGCCCTGGCCGTGGTGGTGGTGGTAGCTACAGTAGTGGCGGTGGCAAGGGCTGGCTGGGCCGCTGTGAGCGGGCTGGGCTGCTGCCGGGTGCTGATGCTCAGCTCCTCCAGGGACAGCTCGGTGGGCCGGCTCTCAGGAGCCCGGTCCCGAGGAGGGCGGCCTGGCGGCAGGGGCGGCACCCGCTCTGAGTCCGAGCGGCGGGCAGCAGCCTCACCGGTGTCCATGGGCTCGGTGGGCCCCGCCCGGGGGCTCTCCTTGCCCTTTCGCTCCCCAGCCTGGTCTGCACTGTCTCCTGCATCCATGACCACAGGACGGTGGTTGAGGGGACACGCTTTGCCCCCTGGCTCGGCCCCTGGCCCTGAGCCATCAGCCAGAGGGGGCTTCTTTGGGTGGGGGAGGCCCTCCTGGCCATCCTCAGGGCTGGCCTTGTGGGAGACGTCGGTAGTCATCCTGGCTCCAGGAAGGCCACAGGCCTTGGGCCCTCGGTGTTCTGACCCCTACAAGAAAAACGAAGGTAAAAGACTCCATGTCTGGTGTCTCCACAAAAAAAAGCACCCCTGGGCACCAGATGTGACAGACCCTCCCAGGCCTCTCCCATCCAAGGCCACTCTGGCTCTGCCCATCTGCTTGCGGGCCAGGAGTCCTGCCTGAGGAAGGCCCTCCCTGCTCTGTACCTCCGGCCTTGAGAGGGACCGACGGGGCTCTGGAGGTGGCACTGCTGCAGAAAAAGAGGCCTGGCAGGGCCAGGACGGCCTTCCTTTCAAAGTGAGCCTCAGGGCAGCCCTGGCTGGGCAACTGACGGGAAGGTGACCTGCCCGGCTTGCTGCAGAGCTGAGGCCTCCTATCCTGGGCTCTCACGTGCCCCCAGTGCACAGAGGCCAGGGTGACGGTCACAGGGGGCACTGCAGGCAGACTGCTCTGGCTCAGGTCCCAAAGGCCCCACCTGCTAAGCCGAAGACCTAACCTTCTGGGCCTCAGGGTGTTCATCTGTGAAATGGAGCAAGGACTGCGCCTGCCTTGGAGGGTGAGAAGGGCCTCATTTAGCCTGTGGGAAGCCAGCTGGGTGAGGGCGAGGGGATGGCCAGCTTCATTACAGCTGCTGTTACCCGAGCTTACCTGGCTGCGACAGGTAGCCCTGGGTGGGAGCACCTGGGGAATGTATTACCATCCTCACTGACCACAAGTTTGCCGAGTGCGTCAGCACCTTGTTCAGTGTCTGTGCGCTCATTACTGCAGTTGACCTTCCCCACTGGGGAGGCAGGTGGGGACCAGGCGACCTGCCTAAGGGCACCGGTGTGTGAGTGGCGGGACTGGGGCCCCCCCAGGAGAGGAGGGGGCTGCGGGCAGCGTACCTCCGCGAGCTCGCTCAGTGTGTCCTCCAGCACCTTCACAGTGAGGATGAAGGCCCGCTGTGCCAGGACCTGGCGATCAGCATCTCGCAGATACTTCCTGCAGGCACACAGGGATGGCCAGAGAGGACAGCAGAGCGTCAGGGCCACACAGCACTGCTGGAGGGTGGTCCGAGCCCCTCCTTGTCCCGAGAACACCTCCTGATCCCTCAGTGTCCCCCCTTCCCATTGGCTTGGGATCTGCTCCCCAGAAGCCTCCCCCAGACATAGGGTGGGCAGGGCCAGGCTCAGTGAGAGCCGGGCGCCTCTGGCTTCTCTCCCACAAGCCTGTCTCCGGTGTTCCCCAGGCCCCAGCTAAAGGCCTCTCCCCAGCTCCTGGCCTGGGGCAGGTGAATGAGGCAGCGGGGAGGGGAAGCACTGCAGGCATGGAGGGAGGACAGCTGCCGGTCCAGCTGGCAGCGTGAGGGTTGGGCTAGACCTTATCTGAGCTGCATCTCTGCTGGGATTCCCCCACACACCCTGCAAGTGACAGCTGTAGGGGATGTCCCTCAGTTCTTTCTGCCCCACCCCTCCTGGCAGAGAGATCCCTGGTTACCTTTGAGGCCCAGGCCTTCCTGTTATTACTGGCTTTCACCTGGGGTACCCCAGCTATCATCTGGACACCTGTTTCCCCAGGACGTGAGAGCCCCAAGTTGGGGAGAAGCAGGAGAGGAAAGACTGCGTTGTCTAGTCTCAATGAGGAAATCAAATCCAGTGGGTCCAGAGCCTGTGTTCGCCCTAGGTGTCCAGGGCAGGGGTGGTGCTGTTTGGTTTCTAGACTCTGGATCAGAGAGGCCCCTGAGGAGAAGGGCTGGTCTGGGTTCCCCGACCAATGTAGAGACACCCTGGTGGACAGGGCCAAGGGGCTCCTGCCAGCGCGTGTGCTGCACTCACTTGCCCTGGTCCGGGGTCCGCTGCAGCATGGAGGACACCTTCAGCAGGGTGCTGTGGTCCCGGAGCTGGGCCAGCACCTTGAGCAGCAGCACGATGGAGCGGTTCATGTGCCAGGCGAAGCTGCCTGGCCGGTCGATCTCGTCCACAGGGATCCGCCAGATGCCCTGTGGGATGCCCAGGGTGGGCGTGTGAGGAAGGCTGCTGCAACCGGAGCTGCCATGGAGCTCAGAGGGGACTCTGGTCAATCAAGGGCGACCTGGACCCATATCAATGTCCCAAGGAGGATGGGAGGGTGGCCACTCCCACTGCTTCCCACCATAAATGGCAAGAAAAGATAAATGCGCCACTGTGCACCATCCTCTTTTGAAACTGCATGCCACACGTTTACTGGATCCACCCCCTACAGGAAGCAAGCAGATGGCGCCTGATCAAATGCAACCACTGGGAGAAGCCCAGTGCCTAAGGTTTGCACAGATGTGGATTCAGCAATGGGACAACTCCTAGAGGTGAACTCAGGATCAAATGGTGGCCTCCGTGAACTTCTGGCAGCTGATGCTGGCGAGAGAGGCTCAGGTGTGGTACCTCACCCCAACACATGCACTCCCTCCAGCAGTGTCCAGAAAATCTAGGTTTTGGCCAAAAATGACCAGCGGCTTCTAGGATGCCCAGTTCCTACCAACCTGCCTTTGTCCAAAGTTTGGAGCCTCCCCACCTCCCTCCGCCAATCTTAACCCACTGCTGCACCTGGCACCCTGCCCTTTGGTCTGGTTCCCTGCAGTGTCCCCACAACCAGCACGGCGTCTGACACCCACTCAGATCTGGTCAAAGTGTGAAGGGAAGATGACCCAGGGAGTGAATGCAAGTGAACAGGAGCGCACGCCTTCTGAGCAGACTGAAGGTTGTGGTGCCTGGACATGAGGCGTCCTGTCTCTGGGGCAGGGCCTCGGGGCCTGGACGGAGCTGGCAGGTGCCCAGGTAGATTCCTGTGACCAACAGCCTAGAGAAACCCCTGCCCAGAACGGACCACACTGTGAGCAACTCCTCCCCACCCCTTCCTCCTGGTCTGTATGGGGCCCACAGCAGGGTGTCTGGGCGGCGGTACCCCCCCCCCCCCTTGTTCCCTGGATGCTTGCTTCCTGTAGGGGTGGATCCAGTAATCCTGATGCTCAGTTCACAACACCCACCCTGCCAGCAGTCTCGGGAGGAAAGCAAGGGCATCTCTCGACCTGAGCCTTTCCGGCAAGAGGATTTTAAACCCTTAGCTGAGTCCCCGCAGCCTGCACAGTGGGTCACACTGGACATGGAAGACTGGGGGGCTGGTGGAGCTGGCAGCCACCACTCTGCATCCCTGGTAGTTCCAGACAAGGCACCAGGTGCACCCCCGCCCCAATCTGTTCAAAACCAGGGGGCTGAGGCCAGCCTAGCTCAGGGCACTAACACCAGTGCTGCTTCTTCCTACTCAGCAGACAGGGCTTTCTGCAGCAGCTCAGGGAAAGATGCCACTTGAGAGGATGAGAGATGGCTTTAAGCAGCTGTCCCCGCCAGGGTGGCCCTGGCACCCCACCCCTAGGTTTGACAGCAGTGTTCGGAAAAGTGCCATTTCTGACACCCACCACACCCAGCAGTAAGGGATGGGACCTTCTGAGGCCCTGCGGACCTCACCGTGGTCCTCACCACAGCCTCGCACAGTGGTGCCGGGGAGGGAGAGCTCAGGGAAAGTTCTTCAGGGTCACACAGCACAAGAGGCAGCCCCAGGGTTGGTCTGTCGCCACCCACCAAAGACAAGGAGAATGAGCTCAGCAGGAAGCCTGCACCACTGGCCGCTGGGTTCCTCTCTGCACCTTAAGTGGGGGATAAGCTGGAAGCTTTGCCCAGACACGTCGAGACACCACAGGCGTGTGCCAGAGCTGGCCCAGGGCCACAGCCGTCAGGGATCCCGGTGTGACCCCACCGCTCCTGGATCTCACTCCTCCTCGGACACAGACGGGTGCACTCTGCTCTAACCCATCAACCACGGGGTCCACATGACCCTGGAATTCACTGAATTCCTCCCCACCCCTCCCTTCAGAGCCTCTGAAGACAAAGGACAGGTGGAGATCACTTTTTCTGGTGCCCTGACGCGGGGTCAGGTCTCTCCCAGCTGTCCTTATGAGCTGCTGGGGTGGAGGGTCCCTGCCCTTCTTGGGGGAGCTATTAGGGAGGATGGACAAAGGATCATATTTGTCCTTCAAAATCGTTTAGGGGTAGGTGTGTGAGGAGACGGGTGCTGAATTTTCTGGGCCCTCCCCTGGGAAGTGGCCCTGTTCCTCCTATGTCAACCCTACCGCCAATGCCAGTGGAGCCAGGGCACAGGCTGGGGGAGGGGAGGAGGCCTGAAAACCAGCCTGCCAGTCAGTTGGGGTCAGCCTGGCTGAGGGGTGGGCATAGGCAGGTGTCATGGGGGCCTCAGGTATGGTACCAATGCCTTGGGAATCCCCTGGGCCCAATGCCTGTTCCCCATACCTTTAAGGTGGTTGCCCACCTTGGGCTGCCCATCTGAAACGCTTACCACCTCTAGACGTGGCCAGTTTCATCTTTGGTTAATTACGAGGAAAGGTTTCTTTTTCACACTGTGCTGGGACTCCAGAGTTGTCCGCAGGCTCCGGCCCCTCCCGGCACCCAAGCCTGCACCTCACTCCCCTATCATCCCTGCCCCAGGCCGCGCCTCATCTTGCCTCTTCCTTCCCCTCTCGTCTCCCGAATCCATCCACCCAGCCTGGGCCAGGGCAAGCTTGGAAAAGAATAACGTGGCTTCATGGCTCCCTCCTTGCAACCTCAGACAACGCCTCTCTTCACCCACCTCAGCAGCCCTCACACCTCTCCTGCCTCAGCTCCGGGCCCTCAGCACCCCCTCGCACAGCCGCGGATATCATGCTTCTCGCCTTTGCGGCTGCCCTCGTACCTCCTCTGCCCGGCCAGCTTTCCTGCATCCTTGCAGGCCCAGCTGTGACGTCATTCCCTCTCTGAACCCCTCCGGCCTTGTTGCCCTTCTAAGATTCTGCCAGGACCACTCAAGCCAACCCCTCCGACAGTCAGGGGGTGGGTCTGTGGCTGTGAATGTGTCTTAGATGGGAGCTTCAGTTCCAGGTCCCCAGGGCCCTGACACAAACCTGGCGGAGCAGGCGAGGTGCCCGGCTTAAGAAGGTCTTTCTCCTGGGGAAGGCGAGATTCCCCCATCTCAATGCCCGCCCCTCACCTCGGGGATTTCCAAGGTAGGTCGGAGACAATTCTGCTCACAGAGAAACGAATGTTCTTCAGAGCTCTGGGTGTGCACACAAGCCCTACACTGAGGGTGGGTGGTGGAGCAGGTGGTGGCATGCCTCCTTACTGAAAAGCCAGTAACGGCAAGTCACCAACACCCCCGCAGTGAGCACCGTGGTCACTGCGGCTGGCAGGGCCTCGGCTGCGCAGGGGTGCAACGGGCCAGGCTCCTGGTCAAACAAGGGCCAGCTTTACTCTCTCCCCTGAGGAAGGGGGCCAAGAAGGCACTGCCAGGGATAAAACACATTTGGCGCTCTGCAGGCAGGCACAGTGGCCTTAGCAGATGGTGGGGGGCATGGGTAGGGCCCCTGTGGAGAGGGATCCCAAGTACCTGCTCTTGTTCCCAAGTTCTGGAAACAAAGACACACAGCATTTACCTGTTTTTCCCCCCTTTGGGTGTGTGTGTGTGTGTGTGTGTGTGTGTGTGTGCCAAACTGAGCCAATGAGCATGCTGGAGGGCCCACCATGCCAGCCCTGAAGTGGGCTGGGCTAACCCAGAACTGTGTGGGGCAGCCTGACACTGCCAACCCTACCAGGAATCAGATGGAGGCGGGGGCTGCCATCTGCTCGTTGAAGTCAGGCAATGCCTCAGTTATGACGCTTTCTGGATGCACACTGAAGCGGGTCTGCCTGCCACCTGCTCCCTGTCACACTACGGCACTACGTGCCTGCCTGTCTCATCCTCTGGGATTGCCCTCCTGCCCCTGCCCTCCTTCCTGCCCCCCTTCCTGATTCCCAGGACGCTGCCCGCTAAGAGATTCGGTGGCATCAGAATTATTCAATCACACACATTTCCAAGCACACTTAGCTGGTTGAACCTGCTCACTGTGTAGGTGGGAACCTGAGGCCCAGTGACGGTGGTGGCCTGCCCCTGGCCACACTGTTGGAATGCAGCGGAGCCCAGACTGCATGTGGACTCCCTCGTGTCTGGGGCTGGTGGGCCATCTGCCACCACGGCCACTGACCAAGTGCCTGGCTAAACAGTTTCTCCACGGGCCAGGCACATCTTTGGTCAGCACTCTGGGGGTAGGCACAGGGTCCCTATGCCCAGGAGCTAGACTCCTGAGATGCTCTCAGCCAATCCCTGAGGAGGGGCAGGGTCAGGTCGCACCCAGTGAGGTCAGGTCTAGCTTGTATCACATATTTCGGTACCTGGTTTGGGTCCCTCCCTATCAATCCATTTCCTTTCCAGATACATGCACACAGGTGTAACGTAACACCACCGATCTCAGAAAGGACAGAAGACAGAACAAATCAGGCAGCGAGTCCACAGAAAATCAGAAGGGAACCACAAACATAAGCTCTGGGGAGGTTCCTACAGCTGTGAGGCTACCTCCAGGGAGAGCTGGCCTGAGGTCGTGGAGTCACCAGGCAGAGTCACAAGCTGGCAGGGTGGCAAGCAAGCCAATAAGTCTGCCTTCTGCCCAAGCAGGCAGTGCTGGGCTTCTGTGTTTGCAGCCAGAGCCCCAATACCAGCAGCCCCAGGCCAGCTGGGACACATCCCACTCCCCAAACCCCACTCCCTATACTGCCCCTTGGAAAAAGACGACCCTCCCACACAAGGCCTATGGGGAGAGCTAGGAAGCCTCTAAGCAAACGAGGGAGGGAACAGGCATAACTAGGTGGGGCTCACGCTATAGGGAAGCAGCACTGATGCCACGTGGGGTCTGGGGGGCTACAACTCAGGTCCCCTGGTTCTCCCCCCAGCACCCCTGCCTGGCTGCCCTCTTCCCCCAGGAATCTCCTCTCTCAGTTCCACAGGGACACACTCAATCCCTGGCTGGGAAGACGTCTGCTTGGAGAGCTGCAGGCAGTCAGGGAGTACAGCGGCAGCCTCGGGGCACTTAGAAGCACTGGGACGGTGCTCAAAGCTCTGCCCGTGTGCCAAGCATCTCATTCGGAGCATCTCAGCCGACCCCTCAAGCCATCAGAGTGGTTCCGGGCTTCTGGCTGGCCGATGAGGTCACTGAAACAGACTATAATCACCTGAATAATTCATGGAGCCCCAGACTCTGACACAAGTTACCAAACACTCCCTGCCTCCTTGCGTCTCAGGCATCCTCCCACTGCTCTTGAGGAAACAGCTGCAGGAGCTGAGCCTCCAGTGGGGCTGGCCCACCACAGTGGAGGGCCCTTGGAGACTTTCCTGGAGGAGCCGAGAGCTGGGTTGGTGGAGGGGGTGGGTGCTGCTGGCCAGCCTGCGCTCTTGCCCACAAATACACTGCCCATTTACAAGAGGCGATGGAAAGCAGGGCAGGGCCAGTGCCTGGGCAGGAGGGCTATGAGGCTGGTCTCCGGTCACCACAGTTTTGGCAGGTGCACCCCAAGGAGGTGATGGACAGCAAGCAGATGCCCCATGACATGGAGCACTGCTCCTGGCGGCCAGGCCAAGGTCATGCTCAGGCCCACAGCTCATGCTGTCTCTCGAATAGTGTGGTCTGAGGGGAGGCTTCTTCATGCAGGGGCGGGGGCCGCCTCTCCCCAGATTCCTGATCTGCTGGCCAATCTACACCTCCCTGCCTCAGTGTGGGCCAGAAGGCCCCATCCATCCACACTCTTGGACCCCCAGACCCCTGCACGCCACTGGGGCTGCGGGCACAGCCTCTTTACCAAACCCAGGGCCAACACAAAGCTTGGAAGCCGGACGCCACAGATCCAGACACAGTTCTAGTTCTCGCAGTAAACCCACCGTCCCCTGCGGGGCCACTGCTCAGACTGTTCTCAACTGACACCCCATGGTAATCCCAGGACTCCGAGCCCCACCTATCACCTTTGTGGACCCCATCTTTCAGTCATAGCTCCTTCTGGGCACAGAGGGCCCCCCCCCCCAAGAAAACAAGTGGCCCGGAATGCCAGAGCAGGAAAGAAGGTGGGCAAGCGGTGTGGCCCCGTTGGGCTCTGCTCTGTCTGGGCCACACTCAGACCCAGGGCACGGGCTTGTCGCAATGACAAGGCTCAGACCGTGGGGACTGGATGGGGACTCACACTCATCCCAGCCCACCTGGCAGGGACAGTCCGAGTGTGTAACCAACCCACGCCTCATTTTCCAGAGCAGGAAACTGAGTTTAGACGACCTGCCCAAGGCTGTCCAGTAATGCTGGGGTCGGGCTAGGACACGGGGGCCAGACTCCCCCTCCTGGGGTCTCTCCCTGTGCCCTCCCTGCAATCTGTTATTTATAGACATAGAAACAGAGGCACAGAGAACTGGACAGTAACACCAAATCACCTCAGTTTTGAGCCAGTGCCTTTGAAGACCCGACGACACCCTTGCAGGGGCAGGCTAGGACCGGAATGCTAGCCCACAGAGAGATGAGAACGACCTCTGCCAGCACTTAAGTGCCTCAGAAGCTTCAGAATCAAGTCCCTTAGGCCTTGTTGTGGAATAGCCTCTAGCCTCCATCTTTTGAGACTCTACTAGGCTCTTCCTGCTGTCCTGTTGCTATACCCACAGACACGGGTGGGGCCGCCTCTGCTGTTCGTGGGGCCATGTCCAGCTGGGGCACCAGGCAAGGCTCAGGCAGGTGGGCAAAGGAGTAGCCACACCTGGGAGCAGCCAGCAAGGCCTCCAAGGGGCCAGGCCTGGCTGCCTCATAGAGGAACTAGGAGGGAGACAGTGAGGAACCAACAGCAGTCTGAAGAAACCCGGGGTGCTTGGCTTGACCAGGCAGCAGGTCGGCAGCTGGCAGGGGGTGGTCTGCCCCACACAGTGGACTCTCCTCTCCAGCTCATCCCAGGCTGACCAATCCAGAGGGACCTGTGTCTGCTTGGGGCCTTCTGCCCACAGGCTGGTTCCACGGCTGACTCTGCTCTTGAGGTGAGCAACCAGTGCCACGGGCCTGAATCCAGGCCTGCCCTGCCATGGTCCCCTGGACTCTGAACTGCCCAGGGATGGGTGGGTGGGCAGGAGGGGCTTTGTCTGTCTTGCTCACCAGCACCTCGGCCCCCGGAACAAAGCCTGGCCTCTTGGTGAGACGAGATGAAGTCTCAAGGAGCTCCTGCAGCTCCCCAACCCAGCGGGGGGAAGGGAAGGGAAGGGAAATCCACCCACATGAGAGTCAGACCAGGGAGAGAGGGAGGCAGGCCTATTGCGCCTGCCTGTGGACCCTCCAGATAAGGGATGTTTCAGGTCAAAGCCATAAACCTTGGTCTCCAACTCTACTCGACCTCAGCGCAGCTCCAGGCAACTCAGAGTAAGTCCCCAGTGTGGCATCTGAGGTGAGGCTGCTCTGAGCAGCCTCTGAGGAGTTTATGTCCAGAATGAGTCCTCTTTGGCTGCCAAGGAGGACCAACTCAGGCGTGCTCTGGAGTGGGCCCTGGATCCCCCAGGGTAGGTCAGCCTGGCAACTTTGCAGAAAGCCAAGTGCACACCAGGAACCGGGCGTCACGTGGATGGGTCAGGCACGTCCCTCCTCCCAACAGGGGTCCCTACCAGTGGGACAGAGACACACACGTGGTTGCCATCCAGGGTGAAGGTATGAAAGAGCTAAGTACAAGGGGGAATGGGCCAAGAGAGGAAGGACTTTGGGGAGGGGTAATCAGGGGAAGCCAGAGAGAAGCCAGGAAGGAGGAGGAGCCAGAAGAGGAGGGGAGCCTCTGCCAAGTGGGCAAGACATGGGCAGCCCCCTAGGGTCGGCTTGGTCACCTGGGTGTCCTGAGCAAAAGGAACAAAGGAGCATGTAATTTTTATCTTAATGTTTAACTCAGTAAATACAGCACATGTATTTTTCTGCATCAAAAACTCTCCATCATTTAAAAGGACAATGGCGTATTACCCTAAGGTATCCCCTAACTCATCCAGTCCCTTACCGGTGGGCATCTAGGTCTGAGTCTTCAGGTTTATTATGAAGAATGTCGGCTGAACAGCCTTCTCCACACAGCTTTTCTCCCTCTCCTCTGGATGGATCCCAGAGGGGACCAAGCAGGTGGGCAGGCAGCAGTATGTGTGCTCCTGGGCTGGGCCTGGGCCTTCTATCTTCCTGGCCCTCCCAGCCCCCGGTGTCATGGTACGACAGGTAAGCAAGGCTTCCTGGCAACTCAGCTCCAACACCCTTGCTCACAGAGAACACAGTGCTTTGAGCACCCGAGGGAGAGCCTATTCCCCCACCTCAGCAGAGGGATTCCTGCAGCCCCTCCTTGACATGAGTACAGTGGTGACTCAGCTCCAAACAGGCAAGGGCAGGAGCCTGCTGGCATCCCATTCTCAGAAGCAGCAGGCGTGGGGCTGTAGGATCAGGCTGCTGTGAGCTGAGGACCAGCTGCCACGCGGGCAGCTGGCACTGGAGAGAGTGAGGGAGCCCCTCAGCAGGGAGGGGTGCTGCGCTAGCAGGTTAGGAGCCTCCCTCCCTCTGAGAAGCACAAAAACTTTCTGTTGTTTCTAGGACAGCCAACAATGGGACGGCATCTGGGCTGTAGGCCCTGAGGTCAGAAACAGCCTTGGAGAAAATATCAGCATCCTCCATAGTCTTGGGGAGACACCTGCCACCTGCAAACACACATGAACCTCCCAAACAGCAACACCACTTGGAGAGGGGCAGGAGAGGGTGTGTCGGGCTGCACTTGGTGCCTGTGAGTCCCCAGAGCCAACAGTACTCGCAGGGTGCCTGCCCAGTTTCTCTGCCACATGATTTCACTTACACCTAGCTGGGAGACTCGTTCCAGGGCATACAGCCAGAAGGAAGCTGAGCCTATAGCAGAACTCAGCCTACCTGGCTCTTCCCACTCCATCCTGCTTGCCCCCAAGTAAGGAAAGCATCACAGATAGAGCCGGAAGGCAGGGCAGACCCTCTCCAACTGCTGGCCCAGATGGCTCCATCTCCTTCAGGAATCCTGAGGGCTCAGGGGCCAGGGCTGTTTCCAGGTGTCAGCTCCCCATCTTCCTGATGTCCTGAGGAGCTAAGGGCCCTGCCCCTCCCACAGCACTCAGAGCCACGGACCTGCTCCAGGCCTAAGGTTGGGGGTGCCACCAAGGGCAGGCTAGGTTGAACACCCCTGGGGGCAGGAAGTACTGCAGCTTCCACTGCAAACCCCTCAGGGCCAGCCTCTCTGGCCTCAGGGTTGTACAGAGACCGCCAGGGGCGCCATTGCCCTCCCCCACCAGCGGTCCTTGCTGGGCTGCTGAGGGCAAGGGATTCCCTGCTCCATCCATCCACAGGTAACGAGTCCCCAGCGCGGGCAAGGGATGGGGAAGCCTGCAATTTGCCTGCAGTCGGCGCCGCCGTTTCCAGCCTCTTCTGCCAAATGAGACGTCGCACACTGGGTCCCCAGAACTGCCAGGCTGTCCCTCCCCTCCCCCTCCTGGGGAAAGGCTGAAACGACAAACGACTAAGTGCGTGGGGGTGGGGGGGAAGCCTGGCTGGCAACTCCTCTGCGGCCCCACCTGCGCGTGCCGCACCCCGCCCTGCGCCCCGGCCCCGCGTCCCTCTACCCCCTCCCTCCCACTCTGGCGCGGGCAACGTCCTGGCCCAGCCAGGGCTAAGAGCAGGCCAGGCGCCCGCAAAGCTCTGGCACCATCTTCCCGCCCCCGCACAGAGCTATTTATAGCTGGGGAAGCACCGTGCTGGGCGCCGCTGCCCACCCGGCGGGTCCGCTCACCATCCCCGGGAGCGCCCCGCGCAGCTCCTCCTCGCGCCGCCCGCAACGAAGTTGCTCGGGCCAGAGGCCCCGCGAGCAGCTTTCGCTTTCGCGCGGCGCAGCGCACACCCCCGCGCGCCTGCTCGCGGCCCCGGGCTGGGTCGGGCTGGGCTCGCCCTGGGCTCGCTCCGCGGCTTCTCCCCCCAGCGGCGCGGGCGTGTGCGGCTCTGCCGGTGCCCGCCACCCGCCCCCGCGCGCTGCCGCCCGGCCTGCCCTGCCGCCCACCCCGCCCTGCCGCCCACCTGACGCTGAGCAGGGCGCCGGCCGGGGGCACGGGGAGCAGCGGCCCGCCGCCGGCCGACTTCCTCCGCAGCGGCGCCCGGGAAACCACGGCCCGCGGGCTTCCTGCTGAGCCTGGCGGGCCGGGGGGCCGGCGCGGGGGGCGGCCGCCCGGACCGACCCAGGGAAGAATGAGCAAAAGCTCCGGAAAGCAAGAGCCGGGCTGGCAGAGGGTAGAGGCGGTCGCGGCCCAGGCCCCCGCCCCCGGCCCCGGGCAAGTTCCTACCCGCCGGCTCCGCCGTGGCATCTGTGCAGCGGAGCTAGCGCGGGCGCCGGGCCATGGCCGCGGAGGCTCGCTCGCTGCGGGCCGGGGCGGGGCGGGCAAAGCCGGACGGGGCGCGGGTGCTCGTTTGCTCAGCCTGGAAGCGGGCCCAACAGCACAACTGACTTTTGCCGGCCAATCCTCGCGGGCTCCGTGGCCCGGCCGCCCGCGCAGCGGTAGTGGGCTGCTGACCCGCCGGGGCTGGACACAACTGTGTAGGGGCGGCCAGAAGTGCGGAGGGCAGGGCTGGAAGCGGCCAACCACGCGCTGGCTGGGGCAGCCCTCATCCTGCACGCGGTTAGTTTTGTGAATGGCGCCCCCTGGAGTTGTGCCACGAGGGCCCTGTGTAGGGCAGAGGTGTGAGAGACACGCAGCCACACCGAGCTGTCCTTGCTGATCCACTGGGGCAGTGGGAGCTGGAGTGAAGACTTTTCTAGTAACATCCTCAAGGGGGAGGGCGGAGCAGAGATGCCATGTCAGTCCCCAATGGGCTTTATAGCCGGAAGGGGCCTCATTTTCCAGCTGGGCTGTGAGGTGCTGCAAGGAGAAGGCAATGGACCAAGGGGTGGGAATGGCGGGGCTGGGCAGGAGCCAGGTAGGCTCAGGATTCCCCCTTCAGCCTCTGCATTCCAAGAACAGCAGCAGCACCCCTCCCTTTCCACACAGGGCAGTTTTGCAGAGCGCTGGAAGGCCTGCTAACCCCCACATTTAGTCTGCTGATGCCTGGAAGGGGGTACTGTTCCCATTCCACACATGAGGAATGGGCTCAGGAGGGAAGAGCTTCACTAAAGAACATACCACCAATCCCCCAGCACCCACAGCTGCAGCGTGTGCACAGGACCTTCCGCCCCAATTTCCTCTGGGGCAGGCTGCCCCAGGACTGCCCACCAACTCTTGGTTGCTCCTCCCGTCCCAGTTCAGGAAAGGCCAAGCAAAGGCAGGGACAGGGCTGGATGGAGAGATGCTGCCCCAAGCCTTGGCCTCGCACCAAGCCCCCACGTAAGTTTCTCTCTCACTGCCTCAGCAGCACGAACTCCTTGCTCCATGTTCCCGCTCCACACACCCAGAGAGGCCTCGGCTCTACCTGGCCCCTATCCTGGTGACACTTGTCCTGGTGACATTTCCCCAGGATGGCTAGTTTCCACCTGTGTATACCCAGGCTCCTGCCCACTATTGTTCCCAGGTTTGCCACATGCCCCTGCCAGGTGCCCCTAGTCCAAATCACCCCAAGTCAAACCTACCCCTTCAGCCAGGTCGTGATGTCGAACTCTACCCTCTGCCCTCCCTCCTTCCAGGGGTACAGAGGCAGTGTCTCAGCACCCCCTAGAGGATTACTGCTCCCTGCCAAGCACAGGAAGAGCCAGGCCTGGGCTGAGAGGTCGCTCACCTGCAGGAGAAAAGCATGAGTACAAGCCACCCCGAGGCTGTGCAAGAAAGACAAGGTGCTGTCAACTGCGTGCTTACTACCGGTTGGGTCTCAAGCAAGGAGTTCTAAGTCTGCATATCACTCAGCTCACAACAGCCCCTCTCCATCTACAATCGTATTGTCAAGACACCCACATGTGGGGACAGGTTCAGAGTGTTGGGCACTGGTTCAGAGGCACACAGCAGGAAGTCCAGTGTGGCTGGGACCCGCCCCCAGGCCTAGACAGCTCTCCAGAGCTGGCTGAACCACTTCTCCTGGCTGGAGCAGACAGGTGACACTTGCGCCTTGCACAGCTCATGACCTCACTTCATACCTTATCCACTTCCTGTAAGATCGAGTCAGACAAAAGGAGGCTGAGAACATGTGCTCATCACACCAAGGCCAGGAAGAAACAGTCTGTGTTTAGCATGTGGTTCTAGACACCAGCCCCCCGTGTCCAGGACGCCCCCGGGTCTGATTGTCGGCAGACCCCAGCTCTCTGCAGCACATGAGCCCTTCCGCACAGTTTTGGTGGAGCAGTGCTCGCATGAGCACACTGAGATCCAGGGTGGGCTGGGGTAGCCCAGGGTCCTGGGTTTGGGCTATTACAGCAGTGGGTGAGGGGAGCTCAGGGGTTCTGTGCAGGGCCCCTGCTGAGCCAAGCGTCTGGGGGACTTCTCTGGGACAAGGTCTGCTCCTGCCAGTCTCTAGCCTCTTCGGCCCTGCACCCCAAACCCTGTTTGGGCTAGCCCCCTCCAGAGCCCCAAGAAATAGTGCTGTCTCTAGCTGACAGGCCCAGGACAGGGAGGCGAGGATCACCCTCCCTGACCCCTGTGCACACTGGGAGCCCCTAGGAGGTCACGTGAGAGTGCCCTGAAAGTGGAGACTGCTGGGCCTGCCTGCACAGGATCTTTAAAAATTCTTTGTGCCTGAAAGATTCCTGTGCCTCTCCTGGGACTTGACAGCACCCTGTGCAGGAGAGTCCTGTGGATCCTAATTGCCCAAGGAGCACCTGGACCTGCAGGACCCAGGCCTCTGTTGCTGCAGAAGAAACAGCCACTCACCTCAGGGCCACTCCTGAAGGCCTAAGAGGTTGGGGGCTCCTGCAGTGCTCTGACAGCCTCGGGGACCCAGGGGGCCAGGCCGCCCTGACCACACTCAGCCACGGGACAGCAGGAGCCCCAGTGAGCAGGGAGGGGCTGCTCTGGGTCAATCCTGGGCTTGGGGGTGTCCTTGGCCACTGCTCCAGCCTGTCCCTCGAGCATCACTCTTACTCACTGGCCTAGTCACAGTGAGTGCCTGGGGACTCTCAGCCTAGGCATGGCCCTGGGAGGGCGGCTGATGTTACAGGTGGGTCATGGCCCTGGGCTAAGACTGGCCTGGGCATCTGAAAAGCCCCTCACCCTCGGAGCAGGATGAGCCCCACACTGTCAGGGTGCTCACTACCTCTCCAAGGGACATCTGACTTTCAAGTTCCCAGAGCAAACTTCAACGATCACTTATAAGAAGAAAACAAACGTCCCAAGGATGTCACGTGGTCACCACAGGGGCTTTCCCTGGCAGAACCCTCTCCCAGCCCCAGCTCCAGGACAGGTGGGTCACCACAGAGAGGGGGAAGGTGGAGGCAGGAGCAACAGGTAGTTGTCCCCGAGAGCAACCCCCTCCTTGATCCAGGGCCTTGATGGCTGACCTCTTCCGGATGGTGGAGCTGGGAGCCAGGAGGAGATGGCCAAGGCTGAGTTGGGGAAAGAACGGTCTCTCCTCCTGCCCTCTGCCCAGACACCAGGCTTTCCTTCTTCCCATCACCCTCACCCCAGGCAGCCCTCACTACCCACAGGGCCCTGCTTTCTCTTCTTTTCAATCTCCTCCTCAACCCCAAGGGAGAGGGCCAGCCCTGGGAAGTCCTGACCCTTCATGCCCCAGCTGCTGTTCACCCAGTGTCCCCTGGCAGCCAGCAAGGAGACAGGCCGACCAGGGCTTTACCCATCTCCACGTTGGGAAGCTGGGCAGCCAGCATTCTTCTTGTAACTCCCACCTGCCTGCCCCCGTTTATTCTCCACATCACAGCCATTTCTGAAATGCACACTGCCCGCTGCTCTAAGGATAAAGGCCGGGCCTCCTGTTGCACATGTGCTCCCATGGGTGGCTGCAGAGATGGCAATCCAGGAGCCCAGGGATGGTCTCCAAAGCCAGAAGGAACCAGAGAAAGCAAGACCAGATGACAGTGGCTTTGTCTGTGCGAGTAGCCCCTAGCGGGGGGCAGATGGGGCAAGGAGGGTGAGTGGGGTCAGAGGGCAAGTCTGAACTGTGTCAGGGTGTCCGTGTAAAGTGAGGAGCAGCAGAGAAGGATGAGCATGGCAGATATAGCCACCTGGTGCTGCCTACCCAGTGAAAAAGAAGGCTGCAAGGTTAAGAGGCGTGCGGTGGGCCTGGGTGTGGAACCCAGATTCACGGGGGTGCAAGTGTGCATGTCCCCAAGCCTCTGCTCTGGGGCGGCACCTCCTCCCACTGAGGGGGGCCAGCAGAGAGGGCAGACGGGGCCCTGCTCACGCCTCTCCTGGCCATCTTCTGATCACCCTGACAGCACAGCCCCCTTGAGTGGCCACAGCCCTCCTTGGGAATATGCACTTGGCCTTTGGTTCACACGTCTGGTGAGGGGAAGCACCCCGCAGGCCCCACCCTCAGCAGAGGTGGGCTCTTGGCCTTGTGAAGCCAAGGCCCAGATCCCTTGGAGCTGGGCAGATGCCCACGGTGCTGCCAGCTGAGCTGCCTAGAGGACCACACAGTCCCAGGGGCCCCTGCAGCCATCGCTTCTCAAGACCTGAACCAATACACACCTGTGGGGGGGCCTGGGACAATCAGGGACAACCAACACGTGGAAGGTGAGGGGTGCTTGGTGTGTGCAGGGCTGCATGTGGTCTCTACAGAGAGAGGGTTTGCAGGGGGCCTGGGGAACAGGCAGGGCAGAGGAGGGAGGCCAGCAGGCTCCGACACCTCTCAGGCTAAGCTGGGACTCGGGCTGCGATGGGCCCATGACAGCCTCCTCAGAACACGAGGACGCTGACACTGGGCTCCTCTGAGCCCACCCCCATGTCAGGGTTGGAAATGAGAGCCGCCGTCCAGGCTTCTAGAATAGCCCACTCTGCAGGACAGCTGAGCGGCTTCCGCTTCATCTCAGGAGGGGAGCCAGCATCCCAGAAAAGCCAGGTCTGACATGCACATTGAGAAAACTAGGGCAGTGAGTCCATCAATCGCCTGACCCTTGGTCCCTAATGAATGGCCTTGGGGGACTTGGGGTGAGGCTCTGGCTTTTCTGGCTGGGCTGCTAAGTAGCGGGGAGACTGATGGGACTAGACCAGGGTTCAGGCCACTAGTGGCAGCAGGGGCCATGGCCCTGAATGGCTCACACAGGCTCCACAAGCTGTGTGTCAGGTTCCCAAGTAGGCCCACGCCTCCCACCTCCTCCTGCCCCATGACAGCCAGTGGGAGAAACTCTTCCACTCTGGTGTATAGCATCAGAAGGGGAACAGACTCATCCAGGCCTGCCCAGCAGAGCAGGGCTCAGTCCCTATCTGCAGAGGTGCCCCCAGACCAGAGGAATAATTCAAAATGTGACCAGACTAGGTGACCCAGACACAGCACCCCTCCCCTCTCTACAGCCATGTGCAGCCTCTTGTATAGCACTGCGGCCTCCCACCCATGCTGTGAGGACAAGGGACAAGGCTCGCTCCCCTAGGAGTGGGGTCACCTGTTCAGAGCAGCTTCCACCCCTTCAGGATGCCCCTGCTGGCCCATGGCAGAACTTGGCACAGGTTAACTACAAATGCAGGGCTCTTCCACAAGCCGATCCACAATGAGCGCAGTGAGCATGTGTCTGGTTACTCTGTGGCCAGAACACCCCCCAACACCCAGGCTCCCCTCCAACACCTTCAGGCACAGGATCTTTTTGGGGCCACCCAACACTCTCCCCAATCTCTGTAGCCCTCAGCTCCTTCCCCAGGCCTGCTTTCCACACTATACAACCCACTGCTCTGAGAGGTCCCCACTCCAACTTGGACCCCAAGGGGGCCCTATTGCCAGAGGACAGAGCCAGCCTGCTGACCAAGAATGCAGCCGGCCCTCAGGACAGGCCCAACCCACCATCTCCACCACCGCCTGCTGGAGCCCGGGACAAGCTCCCACCCCACACTGCCTCCATTGGTTCTCCTGACTGGAATGTCTTCTCCCTGGTCTGTCTACAATCTGGCCAGCTTTAAGGTCACTCCAAGCCTCTGGGAATGTTGCTGACCACGTCTCTGCTTCCACTTGCTGAAGCTGGTTAACATCTCTCTCAGTACCCTGAGACTCACGCAATAAATAGTACACTCAGGGTGCCTGGGCCCAGTGCTAGGGGTGGGTGCTCAGGACAGCGGGCTCCCACCCTCGTCTGAGGACTCACACAGCCCTGAGCACGGCTATCTCCAGTCTCCTAGGTGCGGGCTCCTCATCTGCAACCCTTGGGGGCCAGCCTTCCATTGCAGAGGCCTCATCTCATTGTGTTTCCCGCCCCCGAGGCAGGGCCAGGTTCATTCCCACCATGAGGTACCTGGAGGAGCCCGGGCCTCAGCTGCAGCACGGCCTGGAGCCGGTGGCTCCCCACCCCACTGGAATAGGTCCCTCTCTGCAAATAAAGCCCAGCTGAGCTGATGGGGCTGGGGCAGCCAGTTCTTACCAGATGCTCGTGCTGTTTGGGGTTCCCCATGGCCGGCGCTGCGTCAGCCTCCCCTGCAGCCCCAGAGCTGGCCCTGGCTCATGCTTGTTGAGCAAATTTCCCAACGTCCCTCTGTGTGTGTGTGTGTGTGTGTGTCTGGACAGAGTCTGTGAGTAAATGCCAGCACCAGTGATAACAGGTTTATAGGGAAGTTCCATGACGGAAGTGCCACCTGCTCTGACATACCCTAATTTTAGAATTCTTACACATATTTAGAGATCAGCATTTCAAAATTTGTGTTTTTAATCAAACAAATTCCTGCACTTCCTTTAAAGGGCCTTCCCAATTTTTTTTTAAATTAAAATTTATTGGGGTGACAATGGTTACTAAAATTACATAGGTTTCAAGTATACAATTCTGTATTACATCATCTTTGTATCACATTGTGTGTTTACCACCCAGAGTCAGGTCTCCTTCTATCACCATATATTTGACCCTGAAGGGCCTTCCCAATTGACCCCGATCTATCTCACTTCCTCCTCCTTCACTGACCTCTATAAGCCCTGTCACCCATGTGCCCTTATCCACAAGGGCCCTTCCCTTGCAGCCCAGAGCTGCCCCCCCTTCTCCCCCTGTAGGGGTCTTCCTACCCCCTCCTGGACACAATGGCCCCGAGGCACGTGGCAGTAACAGCTCGTGTGGTCCTCAATAACCCCATGAGGTAGATCTGATCAGCCACTCTTTGCAGATAAAGAAACCGAGCCTTACAAATACTGATGGGCTTGCCCAGGTCACCCAGTTGTACGGGTGGAGGCAGGCATGGAGTGGTGCCTGGGGCTGACCAGGGGGCTCCTCCTGAGGCTCACAGGCGGGTGAGTATGGGGACAGGACACAGCAGCAGAGCAGGGCAGAGCGTGGGAGACCCACGTGTATGAGGGAGTCCTGGCTCCACCCCCCAGAGGCGCTGAGAGGCCACAGCCTATCACCATGGAAACCAGGCAGGGGCTCCTGGAGCCAGGAGCTCTGGTTTGGATTTCAAACCCAATGCCGCTCTCTCAGAAGCAACTTGGTCAAACTTTCCAAATAAGAAAAGTGGGAAATAAAGAGAGGGAGAGAGACAAATTCCCAGAATGAAGCCACCCCAGAAAGCAGACCTGGCCTCTGAGCTCAGAAAGCTTTGTCTCTGTGGCAGAGTGGGGGCAGGGCAGCCTCTCTGGGGCTCATGCCCCTCTTTCCAGGGAGACTGGGCAGGCAGGGGCTCAGCCAGAGCAGGTGGGGCCCAGCTCTTCCTGTCTGCTGTAATGGCTATCCTTTCATGTTTCCCAGTGGGAGGTGAGAAAGGGTTCTTTTGGAAAACTGGCTGGAAAACCACTGGCCCACCTTTGGAGATGGGAAAACTGAAGTCAGATGGGGCTGGGACCAGGAAGTCAACAGCAAGACTAAACTCTGAGGGCAGGGCAGCTTCCGCCAGGCCTGGGGTCTATGGATCAGGCCCAATGTGGACTGGGCACTGTGGTAGCCAGAGTCCCTGCCTGCCACTCAAAGCCCTGGCCACACCTACATACAGGGCAATTAGCACCACGCACAGCAACGGGACTTGTGTGATGGGAGCCCACAGGCCAGAGCATGACCTTCAACCCTGGGGCTCAAGGGCAGCCAGGGCCCCCGGAGAGCTTCAGGCAGCCCTGGGCTCCCCAGAATCCAACACAAAGAAACCTGCTGGCCCTGCCAGGGGAGACGCTTTTGGAGCAACTGCAACAGTGCCCGTCTCTGGCCCACGGGAGGTACCGCCTAGGCCCCTCACTTGGGCTGCCAGGGCCAATGCCCATTGCCTCAGGAAACCCAGCCTCCCTTTGGGGCTTCCATTCTAGCTTAGGGTGCTCAGGGTGGCCGAGGCTGCCTCTCTGAACTCCTCTGTAGGTACCAATGATCTTCTGGGAGGGACACCCAAGAAGCCTTGGCAAGGAAGGGGAGGCAAATGGACAGGAGGGAGACACCAAGGGGTAGCAACCCTGGGGGGGATGGGCGACAAAGGTGACCTAATACACCCTGCCCTCCCCTCTGTCCCCACTTCTGTTGCCAGACCTCTTTGGGACCCTCATATGCTCTCCACCCCTGCCACCTCCCACACCCAGAATCCCTCCTGGCTGGGGATGCTATGGCTCACTGTTTTTATTATCCAGGTAGGTTTTTGGGGGGCAAAACGGGAATGTTAAATGGGAACAACAGCCCCCCAGTCATTAGCGCTATGGTGAAGGCCAGGCAGGGCAGGCTGGGTCCCTCCTGAGTGATCTGGGACCCCTGCCTGCCTCCCTAGGACAGGACAGTCACACACACTGATGGGGGTGGGGCCGGAAACCAGCCATGTCCTGACTGCACCAGGCTGCTCCTTGGGGCTCAGATGTGTAGCTCGTGGCCACCTAAGCACACTGTTGGGGCCACAGGGCTCTGGAGTGTCCAGTGCTGGACGCACGCACCTCCCACTGCACAGATGAGGAGACAGTCTGAGCAGCACGTAATACCTGCGGAGGACACAGTGCTGGCGCATCCTGGCTCTCTGTCCTGGGGCTTGCTACCTCAGTTTCCTCATCTGCAGACAGGATAACCTGATGCCCCTCCTTCCTGCCGGGTTTGGATGGGGCCAGCTGGTTGGGGCCAGGCAAGGATGCAGCCCAGGGCAGAGGTGGGCAGTCATAGCAGCATCTACAGGCTCCCTCTGCCCTGGGCACCGCGGCCGTGCAGTACGGGCTCTAACCTTGAATCCTGCAGGCTGGGTGCAGGTTTGTGTGTGGGGGGCAGGGACAGGCCTGAGTTCTCCCCAGCCAGGCTCTGTGGGGTGGGAATCCCAGCTCTGCTCCTCACAGGCTGAGTGACCCTGGGTCTGTGCTGCCCTTTGTGGGTCTCAGCTTGCTCATCCTAAGTGGAGCTCACGGGGCTGTGGGGCGGAGTAAGTCAGGGAGTGTCTAGAAGGTGCCTGGCCTGCTACCCGAGATTCTCTGCACCCCAGGGAAGCAAGCCCTGTGGCCTCCCTCTTCTCAGCAAAAGCCCACTCACTGACATTCTTTCCCAGCTCTGCTTAGGAGCCAGGCTGTACCCACTGTTTCCCATAGGCTGGGGGGTGGGGCACAGGGAGGGCCTGTATCTGGAGTGAGCACCCACGCTGGGCCAAGTGAACAGAACAGAGGCTGACACTGCCAAGCCTTCTCATTTCCAAAAGGGCATGTTCTCCAGTGACTCCCACAGCAGGGGCCTGCCAGGGAGCCCCTCTTCCTCCCGGCCCTGAGATGGGGTTCCCACAGCTCCTGCCTCCGCCGGGTCCTGCTGCGTCAGCAGCCACAGCTCTCCCTCCACCTCTCCCAGCTGTCCTCGGGTCCTTGGTCTGAGTGGGCCGCCTGCCCTGCTCCTCTGGCCAAAGCCTCATCATCAAAGGCTCCGTGCCTCCTCCCTCCTCTGGGAAGTCACCTCCCCCTGGACCCCCAGGACCAGGGTGCTGCCCCTCCAAACAACGCCCCTGGGCCTGGGGCAGTGTCCCAGGAGGACAAAGCTCAGAGTGGTCTGTCCAAGCCGCCTCAGAAAGACATGGCAGGGACACTCATTCCAAGAGCAAACCTCTGAAAAATAACTAGCAGTGGGAAAAGAAGTCCACACGGAAAAATGTTCTTCTCTTCAGGAATGTTAAACAGCGAGCTCCCAACTAAGCACCCTACTGTACACAAACACTGCAGGCCCCCTGGGCTGCCCAGAAACTCTGGCATGGAGGCCGCCCATAGGATGTGGGTCCCAGGCCTGCACTCCAGGCTGCGCTCTGCTGCTTATAGGTTGTGTGCAGGGCAAGTCACGGCTGTGCAGGCTGCAGGGGTTTTGAACCCCCTCGCAGGACTGCCATGGGGGGGGGTCATGAATGCTAAGGGCTTAAGCACATCCTCTCTCTGCCCAAGCATCCGGGTCCTGCCACAATTGTGAATCCACACCTGGATGGAAACCGTCTCCCAGGGCCAGAAAAGAATGCACATCCAGATGACCATCTAAAGGCTGCTTCCATGTGGTTGGGTTTTTCTTTTTTTTTCGTTTTTTAATTCTAACTGTGAATAAGGATGGCTTGCCTTGGGCAGAGCTTTCTGACTGTGCTGAGTCCTGTCAGGGTGGGATCCTGGGTCTCATCTCGCTTTGTCTCCTCTGTGCGCTTCCTCCCAGTCCCCTGGGTGAGGACACATGCAGCTTCTAAGGCGGGAATCAGCCCTGCCCCACCTGCTTCCTCTCCCGCTCACACTGTCCCCACAGACAAGGAGGCGGGGACCTGGATGGGAAGGCCTGGGGCATCTGCTCCAAGCGGAACCAGGGCCCAGCACGCAGGAAGCTGTGAAGTTCAGCGAAGCTTGCAGAGCCCAGGACAGGAGAAGGAAGGAAAGCCTGGGATAAGCTAAGAAGCCACACAAGTTTGCTAACCTTTTTAAGACTTAAAAACTGGACCTTTTTTTCCCTGGAGAACTTGAAATGATTCTTTTGTTTACTCTGCTTTTGCAATGGGCCCATAGATCATCTCAGCAAAGCTAAAAATAGCACCAGGGCAGCAATTCCTACTACAGCCAAGAAACTCGTATTTCAATTTAAACTTTTCCCTTCTTTTCTATCCTCTAATTCCCAGTGTGATGTAATTGGGTTTCCTTTAACCTTGCTGCTGCAAGGCTCTGGTGATCTTACTGAGGAGGAGAAAGGGGAGGCCGGCTGACCTGCCACAGGCACGGCCATCAAGGGTGGGGCCGAGAGCACAAGCCGAGCCCCTTGGGCGACGCAATGTCCATGGCCATCGGTGATTAGGTGTCATGGGGGAAGAAGAAAAGCCACAACAAATCCCAGACAATTCCTTCTGAGAATCGGAAGATGTCAGGGCCTAGGAGCTGAGGCCACAGCAAGAGAAACAGTAAAATGATGGGCAGTGGCCCTTCAGTGTCCCGCAGGCACATATACACACAGACCCAGCGCCCACACACCAGACAGACACACAGGGCAGTGGACCTGGTGCCCCAGACCAAAGCTGAGCACCAGGCCTGGCTTTCTGGGCCCACTTCTAACCCCTCCCCCAGACACCCCCCCACTTCCGTCCTTACCGCCCACAGGTGCCCTGGTCCTTCCTCTGCCTATCTTTGGAGTCCATCCACTGGCTGCCATTCTCTTTGCCCCTGACTTGGTTCTAAGGCTGATTCCCACCTTAGAAACTGACATTGCTGCTGAGCCTGGATCCCAGCTCAGGAGCCGGTGTGCAGTGTGGCCAAGCCTCAGCTTCCTCATCTGTAAGGCAGGAATAATGGCACCACCTATGTCTTGTGGGTCAGGAGAATTCCGTGAGCTGTTGTGTGTGGTGCAGCCCTGAGGAGCGGCAGGTCAGCAGTGCTCCCAGGCCCTGCCCCAGCCTGGCCCCTTCGTCACGCTGATGTCGTGGCATGACGCCTAGAAGATCTCCTTCACCCGAGCCCCTCTGCCCCAGGAGAAAGCCCCCACTCTGCCCCTGACCCACGTGGGCAGGGCCTAGCGGTGTCGGCCACTGCCCCTGCAGCGCCCGTCCGAGGGCCCGCCCTGGCTCACACAGCTCCCTCTGCTCGGAAGCCCGTCCCAGCTCTGTTGTGCAGGCACCTCCACCAACATCACCTCCTGTCTCTCTCACCCTCTGCTCACTCTCCAGTTACGGGGTCTGGGCTCCAAAAGGGATGGGGGCTTGTTCAGCCCCGGTGTCTCAAAGGGCATGCGTGCAAAGGTGACTGCAATAGTGGGGCTCAGGAGGGCCCGACACTGGCCAGAGGAGATTAGCCATGGGCAGGGCGAGGGGTCAAAAGGAGGTAAGCAGAGCTGGGGAAGGCTGGGCTGTGTAGTGACACCGCATATGGAAAAGCCTCTGAGGGGATCACAAAGGAAGCCCTGACTGCAAAAATGGCCCTCGACCTACATGCTTTAAAAGGCCCAGGAATGCACTGAGGGAGGCCAAAGGCCTGTGGGCAGGAAGGACAACCACAGCCAGGCAAGGTTCCAAAACTCTGGGAGGCCTAAGTGTGGAGGAACCTACCTGTGGCTTCGACAAACCCAATCCTGTCCCCACGTCCCGACAGCCCCTCACCATCTACCCAGCCCTACCCAAACCGTGGGCCCCCACAACCGCTGTTCACCTGATCACCTCCCCCAGGGACCTAGGTGCCCCTCAAGAGTGAGCCTCTCTCATGGCTTGAGGGAAGATAAAATGGGCCAAAGGTGACCCAAGGGCCAAGCGAGAGTGCTTCACCACTAAGAGGTCTCAGGGAGGGGCCAGGGACTCCACCCCTTGAAGGAGGGGGGCGGAGGGGTACGGACACAATCTGTTCCTCTCACCACCCCTCCCCACGTGTGCACAGCAGACACCACCAATGGAGCAGAGAGAGCCCGGATATGGCCCCTGAATTCCCAACAACATATCAGCTAAGTGCACGAGCCTTGGAGTAGGACGGACCTGGATTTGAATCCCAGCCTGGCCACTTGGTAGCGGTGTGATCTCGGGCCACTCCCTCAGCTTCTGTACCTCATTCACGGGTGTCCGATATAACCAGCGTCCCTCAGGGCCCTGGCAACTATGTCACGACTGCTGGCAACTACAGAAGCACACTTGACAAGCACCCCATCCACTCCTCTCCTAATATCCAGAGTCAGCCGGGAAGTGGCCTGTGAACAGGGCCACAAGCTCTGCTGTCCAAGGGGAGGGGCCAGGTTTCTGGTCAGCCTGGTGGGTAGAGGGTAGAAAAGGGCTTTTGGTTGTCGCAGCCTTTGGCACCTATTGGTATCAACTTCCCCATCTGTATGATGGGGACAATACAGTATCTAAGCCTCCCAGACATACTGTGGAGGACCAGAGAAGGCACCCCAAGTAAGGCTCCTAGACAGTGCCATAAACGGGGCCGGTCCTGCCGCTGCCCTGCTGCTGCGAGCTGCCACAGGTTGGGCCATGCACAGATGGTTTAGCATTTCAGGCAGGGTGGCAGCCTCCACTACTGCTGTGCTCGGCCTCAGGAGCCCCAGCACCTGGGTGGGCCTGGAGGATCTACCAGAGAGGTGGCCTAATCCAGCCAGCCAGCCATTCCAGGCCATGCCCATACAGGTCCAGTGCCCAGGTCAGTTGACAGTGCAGTGCGGCCACCAAGGGCGGCCCTGGTCTATACCTGGCCCAGCTACCGACCCCATGCCTCCATCAACCTGGAATCGCAGCCTCACCTCCTAGGGCAGGGCTAGATGCCCATGTTGCCTGACTCATTGCCCCCCCATCCTGCCAATGGGCCGTTCGGGCAATACTCCTACTTGGGAGCAACAGGGCCAATCCCCGTGTAGGAGCCAGTGGGTCCCGGGCTTTCCACCCTTCCTCCCTCAAGAGCGGCTGCCGGTCACCACCCACGGGCTTCAGCACTAGACAGACACACACATCCTTTCTCCAGCATTGCCGGGTGTGGGACCTCGGTCAAGGCACCTACCTCCTAGCACCGCCATGAAATGGGACTAATAATCCAGCCTTGCGGATCAGCCTGTGGACCCCGGGCCTTGTTGGCAGTGCAGGTGGCCCAGGGCCTGGCACACAGTAGGGCAACACGCTCCTTGAGGTCTGGACAGAGGGACAAGCAGAGGTGGACCGTGAATGGGTCACAACCAGTCCTGCGTAGAGAGGTGATGTGGGTGGGAACAACTCCAGGAAAGGTGTGGCGCGGTCGCCAAGCGGGCACTTCCTATCCTGATGTTCCCTGGCCGTGTCCAGAGAGGGAGGGCAGGACTCAGCACTGGAGGAGCTGCACTGGGGCGCCCGTGGGCTGGGCCAAGCTCCCCTCACTGATGCTCCTGGGGCTTGTTTACTGCTGGGAAACAACACAGATCTGCTGCTGCCTGGGGCAGTGTGAGGTATAATTAACTGGGTGGAGACCAACACCTCATCCCTGGGTTGTGTTTCTGATGTCTGCTGGCAAAGGCCCTGAACTTGGGGCTGGTGTCTGGGGGCGGGTGTCAGTGACTCAGCTGTGGGGTGGATGTGAGCAAGGCAGAGGCTCCCACAGGCCCACCTGCACGGCACCTGTCGGGGGGCTGGGAGGGGATGGGAGGGAAAGTCCAAGTCTGGCCCTGCAACAGGAGGCAGCTGTCTGCAGTACAGACCCCAGGGCCTGGTCCCCCACGCCAGGATGGTGCCTGTTCCCCTTACTCTGGGGCTGCTGCTCCCTAGTTAACCTTGTCGCAGGGAACTCTCAAGGGCGAGAGGAACTCATGGTCACTAGGCATGCCCTGCCTGCTGGGCACCGTGCCAGGGGATGCACTGGGAGGCGATGGGAATGCTGTTCCTGGGGTGCGAGGGTGCACTGGGCTCCAGGGCTGTGCCCGGCCCAGCACCACTAGCCTCCATCTGGACCACGGGCTCTCAGGCTCCCGAGGTGGAAGGGCACTGGCTGAGGCCTGGCCTGTACAATGGGCACCGTCTCAGGCTGGGCCTTGTGGTAGGCTCAGAGGCTAGGCTTCCTTCTGGTCTCCGCAAAGGCCCCCATTGTGCCTGCCCCCCAACACCACCTGGCATCTGCTCACTGGGTGGAGGGAGGAGGAATTCCCCAAGGCCACACAACCAACTGGTGGCAAGTCAGACTAGAATGGGTATGACTGATTCTTAGCAAAATGGAAAGGGTACCAGGGGCTTTCGAGACCTTCTGTCCTGCCCCCAGCTGGCCGCCCAACCAGTGAGGGCCCTTCTTCTCATATCAGGGCCCTCACGAGCACTCTGGCTCCAGGGCTGGGGGCCGCACAGCGCAAATGCTTAAAGAAATAAAGATGGTTCCTGACAGCTGTATCTCCCATCAGTTAAGTAACATGGAGTCAGGACAAACAGAACCACCAGGCCTGTGTGGTGACTCCCAGGCAGGAGCTCACACTACCGCCTGGGCAGACAAAGGCACTGGCCACAGGCATGGGGAGGGTCTCAGCCACCCCACCCAGTCACACCACAGATGGGCCAAAATGAAAGTTGCCTGTGGTTCTGAGTGCCAGGAGGGGGCAGAACAGTGGCTGGTAGGAGGGAACGTGGCCCGGCTCTGCAGAACCATCTGGCAATGCGTGGAGGACCTGTGACCCGGCCTCCAATCCTAGAGACTTTCACAGGGGAGGAAGGAGACTGGGGAAGGCAGCGCTTTTGTACTGGTGGAGAACTGGGCCACCTACCCACTGGGAAGAGGGCAGGTAGGGGAGCTGTGGGACAGTCAGACAGCAGAGCACTACACAGCTGCGACCAAGAAGGAGTGAGCACGTCCACAGGTACCAACAGCCGACCCAGGCCACATAGAAAGGGGCCCATGTGGCAATCAGGGAAGGCCATACCATATGTCAGGTGACCCCGCTTGAGCCAGGGCAGCCCTGGAGCCTCTGGAGGCCCTGGCCAGGCAAGAGCTAAGGTTCCCCCCAACCCCACTCCAGCCATATCCCTTCTGGTACCAGCACTACCATCCTGAAGCACCACTGGGATCCACAGACAAGCCCCAAGGCCCTGTGCAGGCTGATTTCCAGTCCTAAGGATGAGTTGTGTGATGTCCCAAGTGTGTGTTAATGACTTCTGTCTCCCTGTCATGACCACCCTGCCTAGGGTCAGCCCCGTGCCCTGTGTGGGGTCGAGTAAGAGGCAGAGTAGCCAAAAGCTAAGCCTGCCTGAGCTGAAAGTCTGCACTCTTCTCGGTGACCCTAGGTCCCGGGGACCTGCCCCCAGATGCTACCAGCCACGGATTGCTTGCCTGTGTCACAGGCAGATCCCACGTGGGTGGGAGTGGCTGTGGAGGAGGCACTGAAGCAGGGCAGCCAAGCTGCTGCAAGCTAGCACCTCCCCTACACACCCTCAAACTTAGGCCACAGCCGTTGCCAGCCTGCACAGCCTCAGAAACAGGAAGCAGGTGGGCCCATGGCTCCCTTTACTTCTTTCACAGTGGCTGGAAACTGGGTTGAAATAAGAAAAAAACCCTGCTTGCTAAAATAAGCAAACATTTTGGGGAAGGAGGGAGAGCCATCTCTAGCTTGGTTACTATGGGAACGTTTCTGCATCAACTACAATAAGGAGAGAAGTTCTCCCTGGCCAGAGCAGCCCAGCTCCGACGGCCCACCTGCCCAGAAGTGTGCATACCTGCACAGGAAGCCACGGAAACTTCTGAGCACTCAGAGATGAGCCCTCAGCTTCCATGGTATGCTTGGTGCCTGCTTTCTGCCCCAGGGAGGGACAGCGCTCTGGCTCCCACTCAGGGCTGGCACTGGCTCAGGAGGGCTCCTATGTCCCCAGGCCCAACCCTGGCCTCACTGCCTCCTGCTCCAGCCCTCCATGTCTTCCCAGCCCTCCCCCCACCCCACCAATGCTGTGAACTGTGAAAGGACAGGCATCAAGGCCTAGGCCAGGCCCAGCCAGGGCAGAAAAGACCACAAGACCTCAACCAATGACATTCGACAATTCTGGCTCTGTTTTGGCAAAGACAAGACTACGCTGCCTGGTGGGAGAGGGCTGGGGTAATGGAGCCTTCAGCTGAGGCTCTGGCTTGCCCTGGAGTATGAGCCCCAGCCCCGAGCTCCAACCTGCTTGGCAGACAGCCCACAAGCAAGGATTTTCCTGGGCAGAGGAAAGGGGTGGCTGGGAACTGTTCCCTCTCAGTCAAGTTGGGAACAATGGGACTGGAGATGGACCAAGTTCATCTCTCTCTCTCTCTCTCTCTCTCTCTCACATGTTTGTCCAACCACACTGCTGGGCCCTGTCACATGCCACATCTCTGCTGCTGCAGGGCCCTAGTCCACTGTGGGCCAGGCCCTGTGTGCGAGGAGCTCCAGTCAAGAAAGCTAACTGGAGCCCCAGGTCACACTCAGCCACCCTTCAGCACCCATCCCTCCCGCTCCCCAAGAAGGCTCAGCCAGCACTGCCTCAGGCGTGGTCCAGCCTTGAGGAGCTCCCGCAAGGGTGCCTCTAACCCTGGCCTCCCTCTCTTGCCCCTTCCTGGCTGAGCAGCACCCATCCTCCCCGTGAGAGCCCTGCCTCCAGCCCACCCAGACTCCTCGAGGATTTCCCCATCTCTCCCCCAGGTCCCGTAGCATCCTACAGGGGCCCAGTACGAAGGGACATGCATGTGGGCTCTGCTGCAAGCCTTCGAGCATCCTATGCAGGGACCTCCCAGCGGCCAGCACGGGCTGGACCAGGAGAACATGCCTGGAGACCATGTATTAAGGGAGAAGACACGACTATAAACAATCCACAAATGCTCAGTGAGCACCTCCTCTGGCCCACGCCAGGACAGGCCAGGGACTCAAAGAAGAACGCGGGGATAGCACAAAGACACTTGCCTAAGGAGGGTGCCTACAGCTTGCCTGTGAGCACAAAGACTGGCCCCATGGATGTTCTGACCCAAGGAGACTGTGGCCCGCGTACAACACAACCCTGGAGGCAGCTGCAAAGAGCAAGATGGCCTATACTTCTCACAGGGAAACTCGCCAAGATTTAGTGTCAGAGAAAAAAAGCAAGTTGCTGAAAAGTACCCCTTCGCACACACATTTTTTAAAGCTGCATGACAAATCTGTCTGATTTTGTACACACACAACTGAGAAAAAAACCAAACAGCCCAGCCACTCATGGAAGTCCCTCTGAGAAGGGCATGGTGCCTGGGGGGGGGGGGGGGGGAAGCAAACCATGGGGTCCGAGCTCTATTATGAACTATTTACAGTGACAAGGCGACACAATTTTCAAAAATTGTCACTGAAAAATAACAGGGGGGTCCCCTAGCCTGGGCCCTGAGGATGACGGGGGGTGGAAGGGGGGGCACCCAGACCGCCCCTTGGGTTTGTGATGCCAAAGCTGGGCAGCCTGGTGGCCCAGGACAGTGGGGGCTTAGTGGGATGGCAGTTAGGGTGGCCGATGACCCTGCCTCCCCCTCCCTGCACCGCCTCACAAGGGCTGCCCCGCGCCCCAGGCCTCTGCCCTCACTCAGGCGGTAAACCCCAGTGCTCATGAGAAGGGAGAAGAACCAGCCTGCTCCTCCTGACCTCCTGCCTCAGCGGTCAGAGACGCGGCCCCATCACAGCAGTCAGCTGTCTCCTGCTCCATAAACGTGGTCGCAAACAGCTTCCTCACACTTGGTAAAATCTGCTGGACAAACTCATGTGCTGAGAGCCCCAAGGGTCCTACTTTCTGATGTGCTGGGTGTAGCCCTGGCTGGAGGCCATCTCCACTCTGGAGGTCCACCTCGAGGAGTGGCAAGGACAGGGTGGAGTGGGTCGGCAAGGGCCATCCTGTCACCAACCAGCGGGGAGCGCCTCTCCCTCTGTGACTTTATAAATGGGGCCACGAGTGTCTGTCTGGGCTCTGCCCAGAGGTGAACCTTTCAGGCTCAAGGAGCATGAGCAGCCCCAGGCCACCTCCAAAGAGAAGAGCTGAGAAAGCAGAGTGGCCAGGACTCAGGCTGGGCGAGGGCCCAAGGGTGGTAAAAGCACTGGGTCTCTGGGAAGCACAGAGGAGCAAACAGCTGACCTGGAGGAGGCAAAGCACTGAAAACATCAGTCCCGGCTGAGTGGCCTGGGTCTACAGGGGCTTCCCACTGTGGGGGAGAAGTTGCCCATGTGCCAGGCCCACCCGGGGCTCTGCTGGTCTTCTCTCCCATAGGCACAGCCTGACTGCCCTTCTACAGGACTCATTTTCCGGGAGGCCCTGGAAACCACAGGAGGAGCTGTGGGAAGCGAGCCCAAAGGAGAAGGGAACTGGAACACCTGGCCTCCAGTTCAGACATGCTCCAGCCGGGCAGGCATGAGGTGTCAGCCTCCTGAACTCTCCCGTTAGGAAGGCTGAGTGCTTCACCAGTGAGGAAGAAAGGGGGTCTCCTTCCCACATCACTGCACAGTGCTTAAGGGCAAAGCACCAACAGCCGGGGAGGGGAGAGGAAGGGAAACTGTTTTCTTGAGCACCTACCACGTGCCATACCACGAGTTAGGGCCATTACCGCATTATCTAACTTGATCACTGCAATTACTCTTCGAAGCAGGTAACAGGAGCCTGTTTTATCAGGGAAATAACTGACTCAGGAGCTCACTGAATGTAAGCCACCTGCCTGGTTCTAACTTTAGTTTAAGCAACTGCAGAGAAAAAAGTCCACAAAACACTGACAAAGGGCCCATCTCATTCATATGTGAAGAGTTCTTATAACTCAGTAAGGACCAACAATGCAATAGGAAAATGAACATGAGTAGAAACTGCACAGAAGAGAAATTAAAACTGCTAACATATCACAGTCAATGCCGCTCATAATGAATGAAACAATTGTATTTTTCGCCTAGTGAAGAACAAATAGGAGACAGTTCAATAACACAGAGTGTTGATGACGTCTGAGAAAATGAGCCTAAGGTTGGGCGTGTGGGCTGGCTCTCTGAAGGGTAGTATCTACTAAAACTTTAAAGGCACCCCAAACCCTTTGACCCAGGAACTGTTTCTAGGAATTCATCCTATGAATGGACTCCCGAATATGCACAAAGATGTATATTTGTACGAAGCATTGTTTGTGGTAACAAAAGACCGGAAACAATCAATAGGGGATGGGTAGGTAAATTGTGGGACATCCATATGTTGGGAGTACTATGCAGCTATAAAAAAAGAAGCAAGTTCTAAAACACTTTGCAAGATATACTCTAAAGTGGGGAGAAAAAGCAAGGAGCAGAAGCATGTGTACTTTGTCCTTTGAGTACATCTCTGTGCACTGGCTTATAAATGGGCAGACACCCTCTGGGAGGACACACACAGGACAGAGACCAGTGGCTGCTACAGGGCAGTGGCTGCGGCCTGGGCATCTGGGTGGGAGGGAGCTTCTCTTTCACTACAAACTCCTTGGTACAACTTGGTACTGTGCAGACTGATCACAGATTACATCTACTATTTGTCTATAAAATACCCACAGAGAGAGGGGTGGCAGACACAGGGCTGCCCTGCAGAAGCTCAGCCTGTGAGAGGAGAAGAACTATGGACCCAGACACCCCACCACCTGGCTGGCTCTCAGTGGGGACCTTACCTTGCCCATATGCCTCCAGAACCAGCCTCCATCACACCCCTCCAGACCTAAGACCTGTCTTTCTCGGCTCCTGTTCAGGTCAACCCTGCCCTTCAGTTTCTCTACATGTAACAAGGAATCAGGGAAAATACAGAAGAAACCAAAGCTCAGAGGGTCCATGTGACTTGCCAAAGCCACCCAGCTGGGGGCTGGCTGTGCTGAGAGAGATGGTGGAAGACGGGTGACAACTTGGCAGTGGAACAGAGTGAGGAGGGGCCATCTGTCTCTGTGCAGGGCAGAGTGAATGAGGGAGGCCTGGGCCCAGGTGGGGCAGATGTGGGCCCTCGGCGCCTCAAGGATGGGGGGCAGACAGGCCGCGGTGCTGGGCCATGTCCTGCCTGAGGCGTGGGTCTCCACCTGCACGGAATGTGAGGAGTAGAAGGGCACTAAAAGCCCAGCACTGGCCAAACTTGTTGTTTTTAAGCAGCAGACCTGGCTTCAGTCAGAATCTCCAGGTGCCCCAGACCACACGGAGGGCACACAGAGCTGCTCTAGGGAAGCAGGGCTGGGGGCGTGCAGCCCCTCTCACTACTGCCTGCCATGGCTCCAGAATACCTGGGGCTCCAGAGAACACACCGAGCTTGTCCATGCCTCTCCTCAAAGATGGGCAAACTGGTGCCCAGATGCGGCAGCGACATGCCAGAAGTCACTCGGCAAGCACGGCCCCACTCCCGAGACTGGCGCACTCTCGACTGCGCCACCCTGCCTGCCCTCTGAGGATGCCGCAAACCCGTGGTCCTGGGAACGCCCACACAGGGGTCCATTCGCACGCCTTTGGTGAAAAGCAGTGGCAGCAAGCAGCCTCGGAAATCAACAAGGCAAAGTACTCACGTTGAAGAAATTGGTCTTGTTCCTCTCGCAGAAGAGCCCCTGTGCCGGCATGTGCTGCAGTTGTTGCCAAGGGATACTGCTGCCTAGCAACACATCGCGGGCCCACTGGAGGTTCTGGGGAAACAAGAAATAGGTTGGAAGTGAGTGTGTGGGCAGCTCACGGCGCCCACGGGGAAGGCAGGCAGTCCCCTCCTTCCTGGCTTCACTGGCAAAGCGGCTCCTGCCGACATCGATCCCGCAGCTCTGCCTGCTGGCTTTGATCATCTGGCTGTGGGGTGCATTTCTGGAACTGATTTATTGCCTGCAACAGCTGACTCAGGACAGCGTGGCCTCAGACTGCCCAAGGAGGGCATAGACAGGGACCCCTCACCCTGACCAACTATGCAAAGCTGCTGCATGGATCCAGCACCCCACCTTCTGTTGGGGGACCCCAGCTAGCCCAAATGGTCAGTTCTGACTTGTTACGATGTCAGCAGTTGTCCTCCTTATCATGGGCAGCAACACAGCCACCTTAGGTTCAGACCCAATGGGGCACTGCAGGAAGCCAGGGGCCTGCATGCTTTTTGGGGATGGGGCTCTGTCCAAGTGCTCAGGCTGGTGTTCTCTGGGCAATGGTGCCTCTTGGTGGAACCTGGTGGGGTGGTAATGAGAGCCTGCTGACTCAGGCGGGACTCGGGGGCAGGGTGAGGCTGGGCATGGGCCTGGCTGCCTTGGCCTTCTCTGGAAGCTTCTCATGGATCCAGAGCAGCCTTTTTCCCACCAGCTGCCTGGCTGGCCACCTTCCCCTCTAAGGTCTTTACCATGGTGGCTCCCATGGCCAGGCCCAGTGCTAAGGGCCCTGCATGCATCCCACCTTGGGACAATGTTGTCCTATAGGGAGAGGCCTGCGTGGCAGAGCTGGACCTGGCACTCAGGACTGCACAATGCCAGACCCTTTTCTCCATAGTACCCTCCTCCCCAGCCATTCAGTCCTCCCCCCACCCTCCCATTCACCGCCCAAGTCCCTTCCTTGCCTTCCCACCCCTTGGGCTGGGCCTTCATCACCTCACATCCCAACTACTGTGAACGCCCTCTCACTTCGCAGCCTGAGAGCCTGTCCCACCTGCTCCCACTGTTCACTACTGGTCAGGCTGAACTTCTGAAATAGTTCCCTTCGTCACAACTTTAGGCAAAAGTGCAAACCTCAGCTCCCTGGCTTATTGGTGGGGGGGCCCCACTGGTCTGCTTCTGAGCCTCTGCTCCCACCTCTGCACAGACAGTCATGCCACAGAGGCTTCTGTGGGGCTGAGGGCTGCTCCATACCCAGGACGGGGTGGGACCCTGCAGCTGGGTGGCAGTGGGGCACACAGGAACGAGGGTCCATCTGGCATAGGGACAGGTGAGCTTTAAAGCACGCATTTCCTGGATGACACACTCACAGAAGACAAAGCTGGCTCTTGGGAAGCCCGAAGGAGAACATCATCTCCTAGGGGAAGCCTGGATGATTAAGCCTGGCATCAATTCCAAGGCTAATTTCTACAGGGACATGGCCTGGCTCTAGGAGTGGCTGAAGGCTGAGGCCCCTTAAAGGCGAGGCTGCCCTGGCCTAAGTAAGCACGCTCAACGTGGGGCTAGGGCCAGGGGGTTCATGGATAGCCCAGAGCACCAGGGGAACAGGGACAGCCCCAGGTGTGTACAAGAGGGCACGTGCTGTCCACGCCCCTCTCCATGGTTGACCCTTCTGGCACCGCACTCAGGCGGCTTGCTTTCTTGCTCAGAGCCCGCCCACAGAGGGAAGGCCCTGAGCAGGAGTCACACCAAGGGCTATATGGGGGCCCCTCTCGCTGAGTCTCAGTGGCTGTCAGGAGTGACAGCTGCAGCTGCAGTCTGTTGAGACTTTTTTTTTCCAGGACTCACAGGCTTTTCTAGGGCCTCAGAGATCCATGCCGAAGCTGTTCACAGTCAGTGATGGGGGCTTCCTGTCCACTGAGGCACCCTTCTCTGACCCTACGTCGGGGAGACAGAAGCAGGCAGAGGAGAGGGGCTACCTGGGTATCAAGAGTCCTCGATCCTCAACCAGGCCCCTGCTCAGGAGCACGGGGCTACTCTGCTCCGCACTCCGGAATCAGAGTGAACTACCCAGTCCCAGCCTTCAACTTTTGAGCTCTGTGTCAGCAGGATCAACTTGCAGTTCACATTCAAATGCCCTAGCAGGGCCCAGCGGTCTGGCTCAGAGACCCTGCCTCCCAGACCAGTCCATTAAGCCGCCTCCTGAGGCCAATGACAAGTCCCAGCCCAGTGCTTTCTGACCCTCACCTGTACCCCTGCCCCACAGCCTGGGGAGGGAGGGCTGGCCTTGGAGAAACAGTACAAAGTGGAGAAACAAGGTCGGTCGGGAGCGCTTCATTACAAGGAATAAAATCCAACTCAGATTAACTCAAGTGGGCTCCTGAGTGCCCTGGGACTTGGGGGGGGGGGGGGGCAGGGTCCAAAGAGAAGGTAAAGCCTCAGGCTTCAGATAGTTTCAGGAGAAAGGCTCATGACTGCATCAGTGCTCAGCCATGACCTCTCAGGTTCAGGGTCACTTGGTTCAAAATCTGGTCTGAGGGAGATTTGAGAGGCTGGGCCTGGGCACATGTCTCCTGCCAGTCTCATCAGCCACGGGTGGAACCTCACCCATGGAAAGGAGCACAGGACAGGAGACCACTACCTGTACTTTGAATACGATAGGTGAGCCTACCCACCCATGACCATGGGGCTAGGGTGCAAAGGAGACCCCCCTCAGGTCCAGCCTGAGTCGGTCAGGGAGGCTTCTGGAGGAGGTGACACCTGAGCTATGGTTTGCATAAGGCTGTCAAGGGGCTGACGGGCTCACTGAGGCAAGAGCCTGGACAAGCAAGGCGGCCAGAGGAGGCAGAGACGAGACGCGGCCAACCACCAGGCCAGTGGGGCGGCTGCGAAGCAGGGGAGGGCATGGGCACAGGACTGCCCAGGGACCAGAGCCCGTGCAGGTCCCAGGCAATCTCTCCTCCAGCTGAGTGGCCCCAGGAGACCCAGGGCATAGGCCTGGCTTGTACTGCACAGAAGGCCTGAGAGAAGTTACCTCAGAGCTATGACCCTAAAGCCTTTTCTGGGGCTCCTTGGGGACTGGTGGGAAGTGTCCGGGCAACCCCTTTAAGTAACAGCATTGTTTTTGGGGAGGGGTGGGAAAACAAGTCTTGAAGAAGCATCTCCAGTCACCGTTTTCTTAAGAATACCAAGAAAATAAAACCCAACAGATTTCCTTCCGGCTGGGCACAGCATGGAGGCTGGGGAAAGTTGGGGGTGGGGGGACACCTTGGTCCAGGCCCCAAGGCTATAGGACAGGAAGGTACAGCCCTCTGTGGCTTCTGTTTCTGCCACCACTCTACAGTTTCTCCAATGACATCAGCACTAAGACTACCCTCCTGCCGGACAGTCAGCAAAAGCATGGAGGCCCAGGGAGGGAGAAGGCACTGGGAGAGGTTCCAGGGCTCTCAGAGACCCGAAAACCAGGTACTTGAGGAGTTAGGAAGCACCGGCCTGCCAAACCCAACCAGGATCAGCAATTAGCCTCCTGCAGACTCGGCCGCTGCACATCAGCAGGGAGTGTGGCTCCCCAGCTGTCTCCCAGGCCCACCAGAGAAAGAGCTGGTCGATAACTAAGGCACAAAGTGTCCAGACGGCCCTTCATGTCTGAGGCCCCAGACAGGAGCTGACAGGAACTGGGCTGGGAGGCGAGATGAGGGGCAGGGAGAGCTGACCCGCACAATGCACCCTTCTAGCAATGAAGAAACTGAGGCTCAGACAGGTTCCAGAACTGGCCCAAGGTGCCATAGCCAAGAAGTGGCATAGCCAGACTGGCCTTCCAGTCTAGGCCAGAGGGACTCGGAGGCTGGGTTCTTCCCCTGTCCCCCACAGGGTGAGCCAGTCACTTTACAAACCTGCCCGGTCAACTGTTGTGTGCTTGGCACTGAGCCGGCCACCGGGGCAGCTCCCACAGCAGCCCCCTCAGGCCCCGTTGCCCACACCACTGGCCCACAGCCTCTGGCTCATCAACACCTCTAGGAATGGGAGGAACACCACGGGGCGGCATGCCACAGAAAGGCACAGATCTTCCTGGGATACATGGGTCCCCTGAGGCTTGTGCATGGACCCTACTCTGACAGAGGGCAGAACGCACTCAACGCCCTAAAGAGGGGCAGATGGAGAAGGGATCCTGATGAGAGGCATTCCTCTGCTTGAAGGCCTCACCTTCCTCAAAGCGAGGCCCAGCGCCACCCTTTACCCACATGCCAGCTTGTCCCCCCACCCCCACCCCGTGCTCAGCCCTCGCCACACTTGCCTCGGCTCCACCTTGGTCCCTGTGGGTTTCTTGGTCTGGCACTGTCTCTCACCCCACCTCCACGGCCCCATGGCCATCTTACACAGCCTCTGCCACTGACTCGCTGACAGCTTTGCTGTCTGCCCCTACTTGTCTGTCAGCCCCATGAGGGCAGGGATGAGCTCTGACTTCCTTACTGACACCTCCTCAGGGGCCAGACCAGTATGAGGCCCAAAGAAGGAGGAGACAAATATTTGGGGAAAGAATGAAAGGAAAACAGGTAGCTTGTAGAAAACTGTCAGCCTGACAGGCCAAAGGGACAGTTGAGGCCCAGAGGTAGGAAGGGGCCATAGTATATAGGGGGATAGGGGGACCCCGGGCACTGGAGAGGGGAGTGCTGCGGAGCAGAGCTGCTGCGCTGGGGCTCTTTTATTCGAGGGAGCTGTAGGGCTCATGTGCTGGGGCAGGCTACAGCATGAGGTCTGTCTTTAATAAAACACCCCTTACTATTCTCTAGAACAACTACTCAGAAGCCCGAGGTCTGCCGCGCAGGTCTCCACAGGGGCAGCGTGTACACGCTGCCTCAGTGTGTTTTCACTCTCCATCCCGCTGTGCACACTCGAGGGCAGAGCCTTCACTATGCACACCTCTATCCTCAGCACCTCCAACGGCCTCGCACACAACCACCGCTCTGCAGCCAGCTGCTGAGGGAATGAATGAACCACCTGCAGGAAAGCACAGGAACCACGCTGGAGGGAATATACTAAAACACAAGCAGTTCTGCCATGTCATGGGTTGTGGGACAACGAGGTGGTGGTAGTTTCACTCATCTTTCCAAACTTGAACAGTAATATCTGTAATGGATGCTGCTGGCAGAGTGCTCAACCCATTTCAACAGCTGGAATCCACATCTCTCTGTGGAGAGAGGACCAGGAAAACAGCCAGCCCTCATGGGGGCCATCTGCCCCACCTCTTCTGGCCCCTGAAGGCACAGCAGGCTTCAAACCACGTGGCAAACAGATTTTGAAGTGCACAGTCAAGATTGGTAAGTTGAGAAATACACGGAGTTTTCACTTTGCAAACCACATAAAAGCCTGCCGAGAACCGGACGGCTGGGATCTGCAGGGGCCCAGGGCTTCCTTGTGGGGGGCTGAGGTATGGCATCCTTTTGCAGTGGGGCCATTTCTGTGTGCACAGAAAGGGTGCAGGGGCTGAAGAAGGCAGCAACACCCTGCTCTGTGGCCAGCACGCCCCCGTGACACTTAGTTCCACTATGTGACAGAATGCAAAGTTCACATCTGTCCCTGGGGTGCTCACTTGCATATATGCAGCAGGAAGGGGATGACTACATCACGGCCTGGAACATCAACTCTGTCACACCCAGTCAGGTGGCGCAGGGTCCTCCTCAGAGGCCGTCTCATTTACCCTGGCTCCACAGGTTCCACACGTGAGCCATGAGCTGATGGCACAGGGACATGGGGATCTGTACAATTAACAGAAGGGCGAGGGGTAGTGGTTCACACCTAGGCTCACTCAGACCAGTACACAAGCCACCTCCGAAGTTGAAGGCCAGCGGCTTCCCCTGGAGATAGCATGGCACAACAAGCCCTCCAAGTAGGAGGCGTCTCTAACTAAACAGTCCTAAACAGACTTGGGGCCTGGGTTCATCTCACACAGGTCCTAGGCTAAGGAAGCGGGTCTGATTGGGCTGGAGCAGCCAGACCGCTACGCCGACACACACCGAATAAGGACGGGTCCTTGCCATCTATCACACAGAGGACGAGCCACAGCAGGGGCTGGGTAACAACGCTTTGTGGCTGCTGCCAGGAACACGCCGGGATGGGGAAAGGGGGCCTGTGGTGGGCCTACAGCGTTGCTCAGTGAGTGGCCTCTGCCCCCGTCTGAGTGGCGAGCACGTGGCTTGCAAGGCAGACTGCTCGTCATCAGGATGCACGTTTCCTGCCTGGTGAGGCAGCATTAACTCACTTGAACCTCACAACAAAACCTACAGAGAAAGTGCCATTATCCCCACTCTACAGCTTAAGAGACTTGTCCCCGGGACTGAAACTGGAAGCTGGCTGTCTGGCTGAGCCTGAGGTTCAGGGAGCCGGCACTCGGGAGGGGAGGCTCAGATTCTAGTATGTGCTCTAGCAAGGGGGACAAGTGGTGGGAGGGGGACACATCCTAAACAGGCTCTGGGAAGGACCAGACCTGGGATCAGGGAGGGCTGACTAGCCCCTTCCCCATCTCACACCCCTCTGTCTCCTGAACAATCCTCACCTGGGTGTCACGTCCTGCTGACAACTTGGGTGCAAGGTGTGTCAGAGCTGTTCCAGCCCAGAGGGGAAAAACTACACTGCAGAAGGTGGGCTTCACCCCACAGCACAGCAAGTGAGGCTCAGGCCGCCCTCCAGTGGGAAGAAAGCCCTCTGACCAAGCGCAAGTTGACTGGAGGTCAAGCGTTGATATGGGCAGTGCTGGGGCCAGATGACATAGGCAGAGCCCCAGCCCAGGGCCTGGAAGTGGGCTGTGCACTGAGCCTCAGGCTGGCAGCCTCTCCCACAGTACAGGCCCTGCTCCTCTTCTTTCCCTCCTCGCTTGGGGGTGCTGAACTGCCCTGGCTTGCTGCCCTGCTCTGGCCACAAGGACCAACAGCAGACCTATTACTGTCTGACTGCCATGCTTGGACATGACCCCCTTGAGGGTGGGTGGGGGTGTATCAGCCTTACTTCTGCTAACTGCCCAGCCTCTGCCACCAGGCCTAGCACACAGTGGGCTTTCAGTGCACATTTGCTAGGTCAGTCCTGATGCAGCCATCAGCTGCTCTGTGGCTTTAGTGAGAAGCTGGGCATCCACCCCACCTGACTATGTAAAGGATCTGAGTCAGATGGCCTCTCTCCTCCGTCTGGAAGGAAAAGCAGAGTAAAGATGCGAGCCTTAGGGGCCCTCACCAGCCTGGCCGCCCCTGGGAGCAGAGTCTAGGACCCACCACATCCTCGCCAAAGGCTGTGAGACAAGCTGCTATCTCCTCTGAGCCTCAGTTCCCTGCCCCCTGCCAGGCAGGCTGCTGTGAGAAGCAACACTGAGGCACTGGCCTAGGCCAGGCTGTCCTGATGCCCCACTGGAATCAGCTTCTCTCTGAAGGTACTGAGTGACCTGCGAGGACCAGAGAGAGCAAAGAATGCGAAGAACACCCCCCATCTCCGAATTGAGGCCGAGCAACAACCACTAGCAAAGCAGGTTTGAGGAGAGGCAGTGACCCAATCATGAGGCCTCCACAGGAAACTGGCTCTGGACAGAACCACCACTGTTCCCAAACCCTGGTGCCCACGCTCTTGCCTTAGGGCTGCCACCAGGGCAGCAGCTCTCATGCACCTCCAGGAACCTGGGAGCAGAGGCTGAATGAAGTCTTTTTGATCCCAGCCATCCTAGTGGGTGTGAAGTAGCATCTGAATGGCTTGGATTCACATTTCCCTGATGGTTAATGGCGAGCATCTTTTCCTGTGCTTATTAGCCATCTGTATATCTTCTTTGGAGAAATGTCTATTCAGACCCTTCTCCCATTTTTAAATTGGGTTGTCTTTTAATTATTGAGTTATAAGAATTCTTCATATATTCTAGATATAAGTCCCTTACCAGATACATGATTTGTAAACATTTCTCCATTCTGTGGATTGTACATTTACTTTATAGTGTCCTTTGAAGAACAAAAGTTTTAAATTTTGATGGTGTCCAGTTTATTTCATTTGGTCACTTGTGCTTTTGGTGTCATATCTAAGAAACCATAGCCTAATCCCAAGTCATGAAGATTTACACCTATGTGTTCTCCCAGAGGTCTTACAGTTTTAGCTCTGAAATTTAGATCTTTGTTCCATTTTAACTTTTGTACATGGTGTATAGCAGGAGTCCAACTTCATTCTTTTGCATGTGGCTATACAGTTATCCCAGCGCCACTGTTGAAAAAGACTGCCCTTTCACCCACTGAAGTACCTTGGTACCCTTGCCAAAAATTAATTGACCACAGGTGAATGTGTTTATTTCTGGACTCGCAATTCTATTCCATTGATCTGTATCTTCATCCTTAGGTCAATACCACATTTTTTTTTCCATTTTTAATTGTGGTACAAAACATATAACATAAAATTTACCATCTTAACCATTTTTAAGTGTATTAGTTCAGTAGTGTTAAGTATATTTATAATGTTGTGCGCCAGATTTCCAGAACTTTTTCATCTTGTAAAACTGAGACTCTATACCCATTAAAGAACAACTTATTTCCCCCACCCCACAGCCCCTAGCAACCACCATTCTACTTTCTGTCTCTATGGTCCTGACTCCTCTAGATATGGCATATAAATGGAATCATATAGTATTTGCCTTTTGGTGACTGACGTATTTCACTTGGCACAATATCCTCAAGCTTCACACATGCTGTAGCATGTGTCAAAATTTCCTTCCTTTTTAAGGCTGAATAATAATCCACACTGTTTTGATTACTGTAAATTTGTAGTTAAGTTTTAAAATTGGGAAGTGTGAATCCTCCAAGTTTATTCTTTTTCAAGACTGGTTCCAAGGACCATTTTATAACCCACTCTGTCCTGGACCACTCAAAGCAGGAGGTAGGGAGTTCAGTTTCCCAACTGAGCCCCAGACAGTGGGTGGGGAGAGTCAGGGCAGGGGTGCCCATGGATCCCATCAGTGAAGGCCAGAACCCCCATGATAAACAGCATCCCGAAGCCAAGTGGTCTCCCTCCTGGGCTACCCACGAGCGTTCAGGGAGCCAGGCCTTTATGAGCACACACTGACAGGCCAAGGCCCAAAACCCCAGTGAAGACTATGATCTCAGAGATTAGAAGTGGTGTAATCGCTAGACTTGGGGCCCTGTGGCCATCAGCGTAAGTGATCTTCTCTGTCTAGGGTGTGGAGAGCCCTCCTCAGGTGGCCCTGGCCATCGCTGTGGGCCAGCAGGAGGCCTGCCTTCGGGCACCCAGGGGCCAGCCTGCGTGCAGCAAAGCCAACCTTGGACAGGAGGGTGGGTTCAGACAGGCATCAAGGGTCCACCAGGGGCAGACCCAGCCCTCAGAAGGCCTGGTAGGTGGAGGGGCTAGGAGCCGTGGGAGATGCTGACACTCAGGAACGGGGCTGTGGCATCCTGGTGAGTCGCCTGACTGGAGGCGAGAGGGGACAGAAGGACATAGGCTGAAGGCTGGTGCATGGTGTGCTGGGCACTGCCCAGCACCCTACCCCTCACCTCGTTGTCACAATAATTTTGTGGCAACATCATGAGACAAAGAGTCCTGAGCTCCAAGAGTTCCCAGTCAGAGCCGGGATCTGAACCCAGGTGAGGTGGGCTTCAGAGCCCACATTCCCTCCCCTCCCGCCAAAATACTGCTGCCAGCAGCTAAGCAAGCAGTGCCCTGTGCTCTGAAGGCAGTTTCTTTGCAGAGGCCTTGTCTGGGGAGCTCTAAACTGAGCAGAACTTCAACTGGGGGCCCTTGTGAATGACCCTGCACAGCTCCTGGGGCCCTCTCTGAAGACATGGAGATGGATGCTCCAGCCGCCACGGGAAGGCAGCAGGAAAGTACCACTGCCAGGCCCAAGGGCGGGACTTTATGAAGCAATGTGCTGCTGTTAAATACACACAGCAGGAAGTGTTTGTTACCAAACAGCTGTGTTTGGAAAGCCGTGGCTGCTTGTCAGTTAATGGTTCTGCATTAGTCATCGAGAGCACTAGATATGTCCCCAGATCTGTGGCCAAGCTGACACCCAGGGCCTGGGCAAACCACGCCCAGCCCCCAGGATGGAGGCATGCCCCAGGCAGGGGGAGCTTTAACTCAGGCTCTCAGTGGAGCCAGGGGTTAACAATCTGCCCTTCAAGCTGGGATGGCACCTGCTGCTCAGCAAAGGTCTGAATGAAGCAAACCAAGGAGCCAGTGGTGCCATCGGCGGCACAATCAGGACCGAGGGTGTGTGGTAGCCTGGAGAGCACCTACCACACCTGGCACCCAGGCAGAGCTACCACAGAGAAAGAGGGTATTTCTCAGAAGCAAGACCAACACTCCACTTCAGAAAGCAAAGGCCCCCAACCTGAGAACACAGCTAACAGAAGAGCCACAGAAGTGGAGTCTGACAGCTGTGAGGGGGTGTCCGGGTCACTGACATCCACGGGGCAGATGGCCATGCCAGCCTCCATCCCCATTATCAGGGGTGCCCACCCACCCACAGACCATCTCAGGGTGACCAAAATGACCTGGAGGGCATTCATGGAAAGAACAAAATGACAAACTGTGGGCGTGGATGCTCTAAGGTGTGCAGGAGACTGAGCCTAGGTAAGGCCACCGGGCTGATGCTGGACTGTCACTCACCCCGCGCAACCCTGAGCCAGGCGCCCGGCTGTAAAGTAAGAGGACACGACCCCCAACTCCTGAACCTGAAGCATCTGGAGCCTTGGAAGTAACAGTCAACAGTGTGTACACAAGAGCTGGGAAGAAACATACAAAATAGCTTTTGTTTCAGCCTGGCAGAACTGTGCTTGTCCGCTCTCCAGTTTTTCTTTACTTTTGACATAAATACTGTTTTCCACTTTTAAAAAACTTACCCAGCAAGGGAACAGGTTGTGATAACAGCAGCCTGCGCCTGGCACTGTGGGGAGCCCTTTGCCTGCAATGGCTCCTTCCCACTCAGATGAAAACCATTTAATAGGGAGGTGGGGCTGGGCACTGGGGGCTCTGGGGCCTGCATCGCGCCTCAACTCTCCCTCCACCTAGGCCTGCATCTTTCCCCTCCTTTCCACGGGGCTGATCCCTAATAGGCATCTTGCACCCCAAGTTCCATCTCAGTATCTGCTCCTGGCGAAGGCAACCTGCCACAGTGGGGGAAGGTTTGGTTGGGCTCAGCACAGGAAGCTCGTGTCCTGCTCAGAGTGACCACAGCTGGCAGGGGCTGCACGGCTACTTGGTGGAGCATCTGAAGAGGGAGATGCCCAAGGCAGGGAAGGCCTAGATGATGGGTGCTAGTATCCCTTCCACCCCACATTCATGAGGGCTTCTTCCCTGGGCTCTGCTGCTCCCGAAAAGGGGAAAGGAGAAAGTTCCTAGAGCAGTGCTGGAGCATGTCGGAGACAAGGAGGGAGCATCTGCCATCGGGACAGACTGCTACAGAGGATGATTGATTAACACACAGGTCTTCCTGGGTTCCGAAGGCCTGGGACACCAGAGGTGGGGTCCATTGTGAAGTGCAGGGTGGGCAGTGAACAGGCCTGGCTCAAGCGTGGCGCCAGCAGCAGTGATGGGCAGTGGCAGCTGGGAAAGGCAGACGCCCTGCAGCAGAGACGGAGCCCCCGGAGGAGATCCCCTGCCCCCAGCGCCAAGCCAGAGGACACCAGCTCCACCTGCTCTGCTCTGAGAAAATCAACCAGGCCATGTGAGCATGCTGAGCAGTCACTACTGGGACAGCGCATTTACTACCTGCACCTAGTCTCCAAACAGGATTCTGCCAAGTAACAACTTCCTGTCACATAACCAGTGCCAATCCAGGGTCCGTCGCTCTGGCCAACTGCCCTTCCTGGTTCTCCAAACATCCCACAGAGAAGCTGGCAATGGAGGTCTGGCAAGGGCCTCTTGAAGGAGGTTTTGAGCCTGGACCTTACAGAGGAGGCAGCCAGACAAAGCAAAGACCACAGCTGCCCCTACTTGCTCCTGCCACCCTGACCCCCAATGGCCCTTGCCCACACCCTGGTAGCTCGCCCAGGCTCGCTACATGCCCAGGCTGCTTGCCCTCTCCTACAGCCCACCTCTGTTCCCCACTCTGCCCATGGCCACCCTGGAGATCTCAGAATAAGGTGCCTTTGAGGAGCCACGGCAGCACCCCTACTCCTGGGTGCCACCCTACTATCTTCTCTGTAGTATTTGTCACAACAGACTTGCTTTATTTGTCTGATTGCATGTTTATAACCTGTCTGCCCCTGTAAATGCAGCTCCATGGGAGGCGGGCACCATGGCGAGGGGCACGCTTTCTCTGGAGCCTCCTGGGTAAGTGAGGAGAGAATGAAAGAACACAGAACATGCCACCCTCCCTCCACAAATGCTAAATGCCAGCAGGAGAGGTCTAGCTAGGAAGTCCCTGGGAGCGCTTAAGCCTGGGGCACAGCTGTTCAGAATCGCTACCTCATCTGCTTTCCAAAAAAAGCTGGAGGAGGCTGTCAGCACCCAGCCCCCATGCAGCAGAGGCTGTAAAGATAGTTCTGGCAGCTGCACCAGAGAGGCAAACCCAGGGGTAGGGAGATGGCCAGGAGGCTTCTGCAAGATACAGCCAGAGGGGACGGGGCCCAGAGCAAGCAAGGCCCTGGGACCGAGGAGGAAGGCCTCTTGGGCACCTGGAGCATGTGCGTGGTGGACCGTGCTGAGGACAGGAGACGGCAGGGGTGAGGGAAGCCGACAGCGGCGTGAGGGTCACCACACTGGCCCTCACAGGTCAGACGTGATGAGCCTGTTGGCTCTTGTCCTTCACCCATGGCCAGTACCCGAGCCTATGGTCCCGCTGTGTGAGCAGCCTCCACACGATCCTCCCTTGATCCCTCACCACCTCGCCTGGAAAGCTGCACCACTCTTGGACTGACCCCACCTCCTGCATTTGCCTCTCCCACCCCTCCCGGCACTGCCACCCAATCTGTCTTCATTCTGCCCACCAACCCTCCAGGACGTCTGCAGACCCTGGGAAGACCCAATTCCTCTCCCAACCTATGCGGCCTGCTCACTCACGCGGTGAGTCTTGCTGTAGGTGTAGAGGAAGGCCAGCCGGTACAGGCTCTTGTAGTGCTGGGGGAAGCGGCTGAGGCACAGGCGGAAGGCGGTGATGCACTGCTCCGTGAGGAACTGGCGCTGCTCCTCTGCGCCGGCTGGCAGCCCCTGCGGGAAGGCTGCTGGCTCCCCCGGCGGCTCCCCTCTCTTCCTCCCGTCCCACAGGGCAGGTGCGGATGCTGGGGGCTTGACAGCGATGCAGGCAGAGGCTGGGGGGTCTGCCGCAGGCTTCTGGCTGCCTTGCTCTGTGGCCCGGAAGCCTTCTGTACTCTCCAAGGACTCCTCAGTTTTTCCTACAATTGAGAAGGAAAAGAAAGTCACCTCAGTTTTCGGCCCTGCCCTGAGGCAGTCCACCACCAGCAACAGAAGCACCTCGGTGAGGTGACAGGCGTAGCTCCCAGTCTCCTCCCCTGTGAAACAGGATGTCCCAGCTGGCACATAACAGGTCCCCAAGGCTGCAGAAAGCGGGGTTAGAGCTGGGCTCTGGGTCCCCCTCCGTATGGTGGCACAGGGCTGTCCCACCTCTGGGGCCTGTGCAGGTGGATGGGGAAGCAGCCCACAAAGGGCAGGTGTGGCCGCCACCAGCACCACCACAGAATAGAACAGCCGGGAAAGGCACACAAGGGGCTGCACCTGCTCCCCCACTCAGCGCCTCGGCCCACAGCCCGCCCAGCATCCCGCTCCAGGGCGGTGGCTGCTGCTCCTGTGTGTGAACCACGAGCTTGGCACCTGGACACCCAGGGCTGCTCCACCAGGACAGCAGGGCAGGCAGCGCGGGAAAGCCCAGGCTGGGTGGCAGGGGCTGCTGGAGGAGACTTTCTGTTCTGGCTTGAGAGAAAGGGAAGGGGCGGGAGCAACTGTCAAGGGTGAGGTAGTCCCCTGGTCACCCAGGAGTTTGGCACAGCCTGGCTGGAGGAAGCCAGAGAAGCAGCCAGGTACCAACTCTGAAGCCTCCCTTGCTCTGTGCTGAGCCCCGACTGCCCTCAGCTTCACGGCCCTTTTCTACTGGGACAGGGCAGAGTGGGCAAGGACTGAGGCCCCAAGGTTCCCTCAAGCCAAGTCCAAGCATCACGGTGCAGGTATCAGATGTGCGTCGGGCTTGCCCACCACTGCTCTTCTTGCTAAGGAAAGAATCTAAGTAGTCACTCCCTATGACTCTTGGCTGCCAAGACAAAGCCAAACTCCTCTCAAGGCACGTGGGCCACCTGCCATCGGTCCTGCCATCCCTCCCAGCTCCCCTCCTGGCCTCACACCGTGACCAGCCACTGGGAACATCTCACTCCATGTTGCTGCCTCCCCACTGTCTTCCCTTCTGGACACATACTCCCTGCCCCCCTCCCTCCCCTGCCTTCACCCATGAGCTCTCATCCCTCAGGGTCTGCCACTCTTTCAGGCCTCCCCACCCCCAGGTGGTATATGCAGAGCACGTCCTGGGCCCACCTGTCTGATGTCACTGATCCCACTGGGTTTATATGCACACGAGTGTCTTCCCCTTTCGTCGCCCAGAGCCGAGCACAGGGCCTGGGGGTCATTTGAAACTGACTGAATGACTGAGGAGCGGGTCATATCTGATCTCGACACTATGCTCTCCTCTCATGGGAGGTTCCACACACATCCACTCACAGCCCCACAACAGCAACTGCGAGCCTGAGTGGGGCTGGCACTCATCTGACAGGAGATACCACCGCCTTTCTCAAAAATGGGCCAGTTTCTAGCGTGTTCAATTCACAGGACACATTTCAAATGTGGCTCAACAGACACGGTCTGATCAATGACTCTGGGCCCAGCCCTGTGCTAGGCACAGGAGGGAGGGAAACTGGATGAAGATGCAGGCCTCTCATGGGTTCAAATAGGGCACTAAGTGCTCAGGCACAAAGACATACAGGAACACACTTCTTATGAAAAGTGGGTAGAAGGTCAAGAATGAATCCAGAGAGCTCAAAACACATCTAAAAACACACAAAGAACAACAAAATAGCATGTTAAAAACCCAGTTGCTCCGGGTTCTGGGGAGCCTGAGGCCCAGAAGAGATGGGTGACGTGACTCACCCCCAGCATCCATTCCCACGGCTAAATGGGCCTCACAGGTCACCTTAGTGGAAGGCACAGGGTCAGAAACGTCAACAAGCCCACACAACACTTCCCAGCCAGTATGTCCAATTCAAACCCTGGCAGCGTGAAGATAGGAACTTCCTTCTACTGACAGAAAGCAAGAAGCGTATCCTGTGGCCACTCTCTCCTAGGCCAGTGCCTGCTGCTGGCAATGAGGACTGGCAATGAGGATTGGCGTGGAATGCCCACAGTGCATGTGCCAAAGGAGCAGAACACGGAGCCGGCCGATCCAGCTCACCCCACCCTGCCCTGCACTAGGCACTCAGGCATGGTCACCAGGCCTCTACTTGACCAGAAGGGGCAGGGGCAGCCACAGGAATGGTGGTCCCTGGACGACGTGCATCCTTGGCCCATGTCCTGCAGGGAGAGCCAGGCCAGGCACCGGTATCCACTGCCTGGACCACACAGGTCGTTGACAACTCTGTTGCCCTCAGAGCAATATAACAGAGCGGGCTTGTGTTTAGGTGGTGAAATTGTGGGTGGCCTTTTTCTCTATTAAAAAAAATACATCTTTACTGTTGCTACACTCACATTTTAGACTTTTTTCGAAGCTCTGACTCCTGAAAAGGCGAGCTTCCTCTAGCTGTAATAGTCACCTATAGGGAAACCCCTTTCCTTGAGGTACCTGGGCACAGACCAGAGTGGAGAATTAAATAAGGGAGGTGAGTCCTTGGGAAGAGGGCCAGCTCATGCCTGCTGGACAGTGTGGGATGGAGTACACCTGGATGCCAGGCAGGGCACGGCTGGCTGTCAGATCCATTGCCTGGCGCAGACCTAGGCTCCACTATACCCTGCAGCTCAACAATGGACATGAAATGTGTGAGTGAGGCCTGTGTCCTATGACATGACCGTGAAAGCAACAGCAGGCTGGTGGCAGGCCCACCCACAAGGGAGTGTCTAGAGGGCTAGGGGGGTGGTGCACACTCAGTGCTAGCCTGGCACCACATCTTGGCCAAAAGCTGCTAGAGCCCTGGGGCCCTAGTGGCTATGGCTGTTGCCCACTGGGAGCCCAGAAGAGTGCGAGTCAGAAATTGCCACTGACCAGCGCCAGGCCTGGAGGGCACTCGGCTCCTCTCGCTCTCTGCCAGGAGCGACTCAGAACGCATTCCTGCTGCACCTACTCTTTCGACAGGAAGTTCATCAATTTCACCACCCAGGAAGAGCTGGGCTTAGAGGGGAGGAACGTGCTTGTGGAAGCAGGATGCTTCCTTTCAAGCCCACCAGCTACTGCAGTGTCTTTGGGTCTATCCTTTGCTTTTTGTTTTGTTTTGATTTTTTTTTCATTTTTAAATTAAATTTATTGGGGTGACACTAGCTAATAAAATTATATAGGTTTCAAGTGTACAATTCTAGAATACGTCGTGTTGTAGCATGTGTTCATATATATTGTATCGTGTGTTCACCACCCATAGTAAACCTTCTGTCACCATATATTTGACACCTAACTTTCTTTACCAATGGCCAGCTCCACACACTGTCTGCTTAACCCACTGGTTCTGAATGGAAGGAGGGAAGAAGCCGCATGCTCCTCGTGTGTCCGGAAAGGACTGCAAAGGCTGGGCCAGACCAAAGCTGACCTTCTCTGAGCTGAGAAACGCCCCCAGGCCTCCCCGCCACACACTTCCCCAAGTGCGGTGGAGAGAGGCCTGTGACACAACAGCACCCACAGCAGTTTGCTGCTTGATGGGTCTCAGAGCATAGACGGAAGGCCTCTCTTGTCCAATAGTAAACAAGATTTTTTTTTTCCAGTCTCCATGTGGTCTCTTCTTTATGTCCTTAGTTACAGGGGTTCTGTTCAGCTGGTCTTCAGATGACTCTTGGGGTGGATTGCTCTAAAATTTAGTTGTAATTTTCATGTGATCCTGGGAGGTGGCAGGCAAAGCATTTACCTATTCCACCATCTTGGAACTTTTCCCCCAAATAATCTTATTTTTAAGATTGGACGTGAACAACAGTCGCTGTATTAGAGTATTGAGAATATAGGTTACTTCTTTCCCCTTCCAAACTACCGTGTTTCCCCAAAAATAAGACCTAACCGGAAAATAAGCCCTAACATGATTTTTCAGGATGACATCCCCTGAACATAAGTCCTAATGCGTCTTTTGGAGCAAAAATTAATATAAGACCCAGTCTTATTTTTGGGGAAACACGGTAGTATGTTTGTCAGCTATAGAATGTCAACATTGGTTTGGGATAGCATAATTACTATGTAGTGAGAAAGTGGGGCATTGGGCTCCTCTCTTGATGGGGGCCCAGGGCAGGTAAATCCATGGCCCCTGTTCTGTGTCCCCTGGATCCTAATGGGGACACCTTTTCCAACCTACAGCGTGTGCAGCCTCATCCCCTTCTAAGGCCAGCTAGGGGAGGCTGGCAAGGAGCGGAGAGCTGGAAGAGGCTTTCCCTAGGGCTAATGACCTTGGCCCACTGCCACACCTACACCTGAGCTTCTGAACCCCAACTCTCCTATCCAGAGTGTGTGCAGCAACTTCCTGGGGCTAGGCCTGGGACCCCGGGGTGGGCAGGTTATCACCAACCCCACCTGCTCCATGAAGCCCACCTGGAGAGGCCGCATGGGGTAGTAGTTAAGGGTGCAGACCGATGTGGGCAAATTCCTGCCCAGCTCTGAATTTCATGTTCCTTAGCTGTAAAATGGGAATCATCAGTGCTTTTTTCGTAGGGTGGTTGAGTTAAAACAGTGCCTGGCACGGGACTCCCGGGCATGGGTCTGGGTTGTTGTTGTTGTTGTTATTGTCTGGCAAACACCTGTGTGCCCTGGCCCTGGCCAGAGTGGGAAAGCTTTCAAAATCCCCAGCTGGCCAACCAGCCACAGCCTCAGAGCAGTACGAGGGATGCCCGGCCTACCTGCAATCTCTCAGCAAGTCCGGATGTGGGGCTCTGCCTACTAATTTCCACAAAGGGGACGTGGGACCCCACGAGAGCTGGGCATACCCCAGGGTAAGTAAGATCAGTTCCTCTCTCACCACCAAAAAAAGGAGGGATTTTTTTCCTAAAGGCCAGATATGATCCAGACTAAAAAGAAAACACATTTGTGACATTTAGGATCCAAACACTTTTTTAATAACCATTTATCAAGGAAAAAAATAAAAGAAACTGGGGCACTCATGTCATGGACATGGCTTTCCCACACTAGGCTGTGGGGGGTCATAACAGCGACAAGTGTCACTGAGTGCACACTGTGTACCAGACACCGTGCGAGCCCCTCCCTGAGTCGCCTCATTTAATTCTCACAACCCTGGGCGTGGCCTTGGGATTACTCCCCTCTACAGGGAGGACAGCGGAGGCCCAGACAGGTGAGTAACTTGCCCAACCGAGGTCCCAGGGCAGCAGGGGGAGGTGCGAGGATGGAAGCTAGGCAGGGCCTGGGCCTTGTTCTTCAGTGCTGCCCAGACTGCACAGGACATCAAAGCACCGAGTTAGGTCTTCATACCTCTTTCCTCTGTGGCCCCTGGAAGGTCTTTACCAGTCGATCCTGGTTGGGAACTGGGCATAGGCAGCCTCTTTTCAGTATAGGCCTTCCGGGAGCCCTCTAGTGAGCTGGTGGGCTCGTTAAAGAAGTCCTGTGTCGAGCTGGAGTCCGAAAGTGCCACGGCCGTGCTGTCCTGGCTGCGCTCTGCGGGGAGAAAGAGGGAGAAAGGGTGGCAGCATGAACCCACCACCTCCAACATGGAGGGGCTCCCCAAGGCGAGTATCCCCGCCAGAGGCCTGGTGACTGCCCTACAGAGGAGGCAGCCCAAACACAGCTGAGCCCAACCTGTCCTGGAGGCCGCCGAGCCACTCACCAAAGGCGTCAATATCCATGGGCAACCTTCTGGGAGTTTCCCCCCAACAATGGTGTTTGGGTAAATGTTTAACAATCGGCTCTCAGGGGCGAGGAGGGAGGGGGAAAGCCTCATATGTAGCATTTACTGATTTCTGTGGTGTAAATACTCCCACCGTGGCTGATTTCCAGCTACCAACGTGATGTTGCTGAATGTGGAGTTAGGAAGAGATGTACAGTAGAACATCATTATATATTAATAGTATTTTACATACAGACACAATAGGTATAAATACCTGAAGTGGGTAAGAATCCAGCAAACATTTTTAACCAGTTGCTAAAGGCTAAGTATGGTCTGGCACAAGAGTACAGACTCCTGGAAGTCACAGAAACAAGGGAGGCTGGTATCTACTCGTTGACTCCTCTCCTTGGACCTCCACAGGTGCTCATGAGAAAGAGCAGGGTCAGGGCAGGAGACTGGAGGAAACCTTCCTAGGGTGCAGGTCTTGAGAAGAGGAGTTTCCACTGCCATGGGAAAGGCATGAAGCCCTGGCTGGGCCTTCCTCTCTTAAGGAACAAAGCCTTAAGCCATCAGGGGAGGGGTAGCAAACCTTGTTGCCTCCAGGATACAGGCAAAGACCCACTGTAGTTTGGGGAAGGGAAAAGAAAAAAGCCTACCCCGACAGAAGAACAGGAAACCATCCAGGGCCCAAACATCCAGGTCTCCCGCCACGGGGGAGGAAATGAATCACTGAGAGAGACCCACCTCCCAGACACAGGAACACATTCGCCTAAGTCTGAGGCTGGACCAAGACAACAGAGAACGAACCCTGGCCCCCACTCTAGGCTACCAAGTACCAGTAACACATAAAGGTATCTACTACAGGAAGAGGGGCAGGAACATAGAGAGAAGGTGGAAAAGGAAAACCTTGTAGCAAAAACCAGCCCCTACCCTAAGCATAAGGTAACATCACAGGAATTTCAAGCTGGTGATGCACTGAAGGTAACCACAACAATAATAAAACCCAACCCCAGCTCAACTTCTGACTAGCTTAACTCAACCCCTCCCCCTTCCCCCTGCCAATGGCCTAGAAACAGAAGAGAGAAGCTCATTCCAGGCATAAATATTATTTAATTCAGTCTCTCTGTCCTACATATGATATTTGGTATTCAACATAAAAATTATGAAACACACACAAAAGAACATTGTAAAGAAACAAAATAATCAACATAACCAGACTCAGAGATGACCCAGATATTGCAACTACCAGAGGGAGAATTTAAAACAACTAAGATTAATATGATTCATAAATATGATGAGTATGTTAAAAGGCTCTAGTGGAAAAGGTGGACACATGGATGAACAGACGGAGAATTTCAGGTCTGCTATGGAAACTGTAAGCAAGAGTCAAATAGAGATGCTAGCAATGAAAAAACACAGTAAAAGAGATGTAGAATGCCTTTTTCAAGTTCTCAGCAGATGTGACACAGCTGGGGGAAAAATAATCAAAACTTGAATAGTCAGTAGAAATAATCCAAACTGAGAGAAAAAGAGTGGGGAAATCAGAACAGATCATCTAAGAGCATCCAAATGATCTGAAATATTAATTGGGATCCCAGAAAAAGATGAAACAGAAACAGGACAGAAAAAATATTTTAAGAGATAATGACTGAGAATTGCTAAAAATAGTGAAAGACATCAAATCACCAAGAATCTCAGAGACCACCAAGCAAGTCAAAGACTTCTTCATACACGTATATATTTTTTTAATCACACCATTACATCATATTCAAACTGCTGAAAACCAATGGTATAGAGAGTCTTGATGGTAGAGAAAAATATCACGTACAGAAGAACAAAGTTAAGAAATACAACATAATTCTCATCAGAAACTATGCACGTCAAACGTCTATAAAGTGCTGAAAGGAAAAAAAGTCAACCCAGAATTCTATATCCAGTGAAAATCTCTCTCAAAATGAAGGTGAAATAAAAGACTTTTTTCAGACAAACAAAAACTGAGAGGATTCCTTACTATCAGATCTGCGTTACAAGAAACGTTAGTTCTTCAGGTTGAATGAATTAAAACCAGACAAAAACGTGGATCTATATAAAGAAATGAATTTCCTCAGAAATAAAGTAATGATAAATATAAAAGATTTTCTTTTTCATATTTTTAATTTCTCTAAAATAGTGACTACTGTCTAAAGCAAAAATAGTAGCAACATATTGTGTGTTTACGGTACGTGTAAAAGTGAAATGAATGAAAACAAGAGTAGAGATGGGAGGTTCTTAACACTGCACATACAGTAGTATAGTATCATTTCAAGGTACACTGATTACTTAAAGATGTATTTTTGTTAACACTCAAGCAGTTGCGTTTTTAAAAAGAGGTATAAATAATAAACCAATAGTAGAGATAAAATGTAAGCATTATAAAAATAAAACTTTGTTTTGTCTTGAACTCTTGTGTATCTGAAAGTAAAGCTCAATGAAATAGTAATCAAGGTTAAGTTCAAGTTCCTCTTGTGCCACTGACTAGTTGTGTGACCTTGAACAGGTAAATCCATACCCAACCTTTGAACTGCAATCACGTATCATATCAGAAAGGTCCATGCCACAGGGGCTTCTAGGAGAAAATCAAGGAGAAAGTCAGACACGGCCCTCAGGACTCTCTAACCCTTTGCTCTGCTACCCTGAAAACCTGGTATTGGATGATGCATTAGTACCTAGCAGACAATTACCCAGGGCCAATTACCCAGCAGACAATTACAGGAGCTGCGAAGTGGGCAAACAAACGTCACAAAATGTACAGTTGCTTCAGGCTGCTCTGTCACTGACTCGGTTGGAGAACCTATGCAATTGCATACTTTCTTTACACTTCAGTTTCCTCATATGTAAAACGGATTAATTCAAGTGCCCACTTCATAGAATTGTTATGAAGATTAAATAGGTTAATACATGTAAAGCACTTGAAACAGGGTCTGATACTTCAAAGAACCTGAACCTATTTTATCTCTAATGTCTCAGACTTGACATTAAGCGATTTAGTTCTGAACGGGCAGAGGGCTTTGCTTATGCCACACTGGAGACAATGCCTGAGTGGACCAGGTCGATGGGGTGGTGACCGCTTCTTACACACTCACACGACCAGACGGTCCAAAGCAGGTCCGCCTGCACAGAGGAACACTGGGAAGTAGGCCTGTGCTTCCAAAGGCAGCCCACTGCTCCGACCTCTTCACCACCATCTGGTCACAGACCAGGGTTTGGGGACAGCGACCTCTCAGGCAGCCCCACATAGCCTGCTGCAGTCCATCTTCCCTAGCTGCCTTTGCAATGTCCACTGCCCAGTAACTGTGGGTCATCAGTGTTAGCTGAGCTGATGGAGCATAGGAAACTAGGACATGAGGCATGTGAGACCCCTGAGTGACCAACACAGAAGCTCTGTCTCACTGGTGGGGGAGTAGGGACCTGACTGGATCCGTCTGCCTCACACTCAGTGAGGGGCTCTTCCCTGACTCTCAAGGCCAGACCCCCAAGGCGCCATAAGTGCTGAGGGGAAATTACGGCAGGCCTGCAACCCTCACAAAAAGTCCCAAACTTGAGTCCCCAGTGTGAGGGGATCACTTCTCCCAGAGAAGTGGCGGGGGCAATTCATTCTTCATGTGGAAAGGGAAGGCTGGTAAGTTACCCTTGGCTCCAGAGGCCACACAGGGTCCTTGGGACTCGGCAGTCCCAAGCCTGCATTCCAATCCCAGCCCTGCCACTCAGGCTGCTTCAGGTGTCCACTTGACACTTTTTTATTTTATGTTTGTCCCTGCTCTCCCTGCCTCTGTCTCCAAAACCTTCACAAGATCCCCACAGGGGCCTGGCCTCATGCCTGGCACATGGAAGTGACAGTTCCTGACGTTTAAGGAGTCCTGAAAGTCAGGGCAGGCACTCCTTAGCCAGCATCCTACCAGTTAAGTCATTGCACGGCTGAGCAAGACGCCGTGTGGCAAGCGTCCAGGAAGCAAGCCTCGCTGGGAGGCTCTCACGAGGACTGGCATGCTGCCTGATGAGCTCATGTGCTCACAAGCTGCTGGGCTCTGAGCCTGAAAGAATCACTAATTCGGTGGAATCCAGTGTGATTATTACAAAAACCAGGGATTGGCTTAAACAAACGGATATTTACTCCCCACGTGCTAATGCCCTCTCAATGCTGCTTAGGGAGGGAATCCCTCATGCACCAGCGCGTACGGCAAAGGCAGCAGACCACACAGAAAGGTGTGGCCAAGAAACGGCGGCACTGCGCTTCAGCGTGTCTGCTCCACCGGGAGCAACAATCGGCAGGTGGGGCCTCTGCTGAGTCTTCGGTAAAATAACGTCCACAACAAGGCCACATGCAAGCCAAGGGACCTGGCAGGAACAGGGGCTGTGACCACACGTCCCTCAAGCCTCTTAGACATGCTTGTGAGAACCCAGCACAGCCGACCCTCTGAAAGGGCAGAGAGCAGGGGCCTGCACTGACCCTGGGTGGCACTGCGGTGACGCTAGACAAGCTCTTGTCCCGGGGTGATCATGGGTATCCAAGGAGCCCTGAGGAAGGCTGATGCTCAGAAGGGAACGGAAAAGGGTCTGAAAGCCCCCAAGGGCCACCTGTCATGTGGTGCCCCTATAGGAGGGCTGCTGGGTCAGAGCTGGAGATAGACTGTGCACCGAGGCGCCCTGGCTGAGCTGCAACCCTCTCCCACCAGGCCTGTGAGAGGGAGGGGGTTTTGCCAAGGTTCCTGCCCACCTGAGGGCAGGAGAAGAGGACAAACGCATCGCTGCAAACAAGCCACCAATGGGCACTTAGATGGCCCCGGGCCAAGTTTCTCTCTAATCCTTTCCGATCTTGTGTGTCTGAGAGGGTTGGCATAGGCTATTTAAAATGGTCCTGATTTTAAATACTAAGAAGCAACCCAAAGTTGCACACCAACAAGCAAGTCAGATCAAAAGAGAACTAAGTTTCATTTCTTTGACATCAATAAGGGTGAAAGAGAGGAATGAAAAAGCTCTTAAAGAATGACTCTATTGACCTGGGCAGGTGGCGCCTCACCCTTTCCCTCCGCTCCTGGTAAATCGGACCTTCCCTGGTGCAGCTAACCAAGGACGTCAGTGAGACCACAGACAGATGGTGGATGAGATGTGCTGTGAGGACCATCTTCTCACCACCAGCTGGGCCACTGTAGAGTGACAGCTCAGGGGCTGGGCCAGATGGGATGTGGAGCACGACAGGCAACGACGGCTCACAGTGCTAGGAAGCAGCTCTCAGGGAACAGGGGGAGCCAGATGAGAAGGCTGGGCGGGGGGCAGCAAGGGAGCGGGGAGCGGTGCAGAGCTCAGAGGGCTATTTGGACTGGGGTGTGCAACCCAGAGCAGCCCGACAGGTGGAAAGGTCCTGCTCTGGAGGCTTCTGCAGTGGGATAGGAGGAAAGGAAAGGATGCCACTGACCTCTTTCCTCGCCCCACTCCCAGAAGGTTCCTCTGCAGTGTGTCAACTCTCAGGTCACCAGGCCCACTGCCAAGGAAAGGCCAGGGCACCCAGGGAAGGCCATGAATGGGGAAACATCTGGGGGAGCAGGGGTAAAGGCTCCCGGGGTGAGTGAGCAAACAGCCCTGGCCCCCAACCACCAGCTATGTGCCTCTGGGCAAGGACCAACTGTCCCTGAGCCACACTCCACTTGCCTCTAGGACAGCTGAATTCAGCACAGGCTCAAGCACCACCGTGCACAGCCTTCATGCTGCCGTGTGCCCCGACAGTAAGGAACATGGAGCCAGTATGAGTGTAGGGGGCAAGGAAGTTCTGGCCTGGGGAACACCAGCTTCCAGGGCCCTGCCATGAGCTGAGCCTCTGTCTGGCTCTAGTCCCACCTTCTCCACAAAGCCATCCCTGGGTGTCACAGTTCTTATCTGGGACTCTATGGGCCGAGGGTCCAAACGGGCTGACACACGGCTTTGTGTAACTGTGCGCTAATGGCTTGGGGGTGCTTCCTCCACATCCCAGAGGTCCAGGTGCAGGGCAGGCACAGCGGAACACCCCCGGGGTGCTGGACTGTGCTGACACTCCAAGAAGAACCAGGTACGTGTGCTGATGCTCTGCAGGCAAAGGTTGCCAAGTCTGGTGGCAGCAGCCTGTTCTCAAGCCTGCCTGGTGTGGGAGGGCCAGAGGGGGGAGGCAAAGGCCGACAGAAGCGGTGGCCATCCTGACTCAGCCACCACCTGGAGGTTCTGCAGACGGACCCAGGCCAGGGCTTCTCCTGACCCCCTGGTCCTGAAGCAGAGCAGGAGATAGATGGACACCTCTTCTGTGTAAGGGAGCCAGACTCAGCTGAAGAGCCAGGCTTCCCACAGGGCTGGGCAGGGAAACACACACTCTGTACGGGGCTCTGGGGACAGCATACAGCCCAGGCTCCTGCCTAGAGACCAACAAGAAAGAAGACTGGCACTCACGGGCAGAGGCTGCCCTGCTCTTCTTTCACGATGTTCTTTTAAATCCATACAACGCCTGCTCACACCGATTAATATTTGTGGCAAGGTTGTAAATACTTCATTCTCTTACTGTTAATCACTAGAACATTTCACTGCTGCGCCTCTGGGCCAGTCCAGCCCCTCTGTTGAATCCTTAGAGGGATGTGTGTCTGCCAACCAACTGCTGATGACACCGCCTGCTTCTAAGCCCTGGCACCCTCCACTTCCAGGGTGGGACCCGCAGGGCAAACTGCAAAGAGATGAGAGCTGGGGATGCAGAGGGAAAGGCATCTGGGTTGGTGACAGCAAGGTTGCCCAGCCCACGTGCTGTGAGAGCGACAGTATTTGGAGGATTTTTTTGCTCAGATTTGACTTAGTTCAAATCCCTTGGTACTCTTAGGAATTCCAGGCCAGCTATAAGAGCTCTTTAGTCACAAGATACAGTTTCCTGATATGCATTTTCTCCATTTGCTCCAGCAGTAAGACTAGAAACAGTTCACAGATATTTATTCCATCAGATTAGTTCAGTGAAAGTTTGAGGAAAAAGACATGGTCGTGTCATCAAAAATTTCAGCAACTCTGACTAGATCATAAGTGTTCTGTCAACTAGAAAACAATGGTTTCTAAGAAAAGTAAACTGGATGGAATCGGTATTTTGAGAAATATTTCAACTGGACAAAAACTGTCCCAGTTGGCCCCTGATGACCACTGGGAAAGGCCATGTCTACGGGGAGCAGGGCTGGCTATGTGGGATGGGGGAACCCTCCTGCAGGCAAAGAGACTGGACAGATGCCCCAAAGAAAGACACCAGAAATTGAGAGGGCCCCCAAAAGAGGCAGACACATGAGGGTCAGCAGGCGAGTACCAGGGCACCACAGCAGGGGCCGGGCTCTCCCCCTTGCCCCTTCTCTGCCAGTGGGGCTGACCGGGCAGTGCCAGGCACCTCGCAGCCCCAATGCTCAGACAGTGGCGCTGCCCTACCGGGACCGTGAGGCTCAGACTGAGGAGAAGATTTGGCCTCACTGCATCTCTCACCGTGTGCCCCACCTGCTGTGCCTGTCACCGTGCATCACTGTTCCCCACGCCAGGCAAGGCACGGTCCAGGGAGGCCTTGGGGCCACTTTAAGCCTTTTCCTATCCAAAGGCAGGTGAGTGGCCACCTCATGACACAAATGCCAGGGGAAGAGGGACAGCTGTCAGCTGAGAGCAGCTACCTGGTGAGGTTCCCAACTCTTCAAACAAAGGATGACTGGGAGAATCTGCCTTACTTAGAGCCAAGAGCTGAGAGAGAGAGAGAGAGAGAGAGAGAGAGAGAGAGAGACAGACAGACAGACAGACAGACAGACAGACACACACGCCGGGGCCAGGTCACTCTCCCTACTTTCCATAGGAAAGAATCCCCGTCAGGCCTAGCTGGTTGCCCAAGCACTCTCTCTCCTCTCAAGGCCTCCCTCTGCCCACTCCAGTCACCTTGGAATTCAAAAGCTGTAGGACTCCACAGCTTCCATGTCTTTGTTCCCATTGCCGCTCACCCAAAAGGGCCCCCAGGCCTCGCGGGAGGTCTGCTTCCTCCAGGAAGCTCCCCAACCCACCAAACCCAGAGCCAACTCAAGGCACTCCCCCTTGGCACTGCCCACTGCCCTATTACACTATCTAGGGACACACGGATGCAACCAGGCAGCAGGGATCAGGGTGCCCTCATCGTGGCTTTCCCCATGGCACCCTCCTTCCATGCCTAGCACATACCAGGTACTCAATAAACGCCGTAACTAGCTATGGCCCGTAACAGTTTTAAAAAGGTAAGAATGAAGGAGAAGAGAACAAAGGAGGTGACCGGCTCTGCCCTCTGGCAGCCTCCCTCCCTGCCCTCAAATCCGGTCCCTCAAACCCTTTGGGGGGCATGCAGGACAAGCTGAGCTGCTCTCAGAATCCCCCCCCCCCCACTTTGGTGAGGGGCTGTTCACAGGAACACAGCTTGCCCACCACAGGGTGACTTCCTCTTGCCCGGGAAGGGGGGCCGCTGAGCAGAGCCCGGGCCAGGCCTGCCCTCCAGCACCGCCTGCCGCCTGCAGCTCCTCCCTCGGAGCATCTCGGCGACTGTGCACAATGTGCATTTTCACACAATTGTCCTAACGATACCTTGGTATCTTACAGTCTGTTGCCTTTGTTATTTTTTTACAGCAAGAAAGAGCAAAGCAATGGGAATAGAGGACTGAGAAACCTGCCAGATGGGCAGGCGGGCTGCATCTGCATTGGGCCAGAACTGGGAGGATGGGCTGTGGGCAGAAGCCAAGCACGTCAAACACACACTCTCCAAATCACAGGACCAGATGTGGAGGCGCGCCTGGTCACACGGGGAGCAGGGAGCCGGACTGAGGGTGAAGCATGCGGTCTGCTGTCCCCTGAAGCGAGCCGTGACAGTGCAAGCAGAAAGACAAAGCCTGGAGACAGAGTGTGGTCAGGGTTAGAGGCAGCACGGGCAATGTTGAGGGAGGCAGTGTGGCTGGGCAGGCGACGATGAGCACAGACAGGACACGGCACAGACGGCAACATGGCAGGTGAGGATGGATGTCCCATGGGGGCTTGGTACAAGGCCCCCTGGCCTGCCCCGGAAGGCCCACCCAGCCTTCACCTACATCTTGGGACTCGAGGCAGCCTCGTCTGTGCTATAAATAGGGCCAGGTGGGCATCCAACCATGGACACCAGCCCCTGAAGCCCCCACCCTTCTGACCCTGACATGGTCCCTCCCTCTCACCCCTACTCTCATGGGAAACACCCACGTATCCCTCAGATCCTGGCTAAGCTTTGCCTCCTCAGGAAGACCTCCCACCCCACCAAAAGGCCAGGCCAGGTCTCCTTGGGACAGTTTCAGTTGCACCCCAACCCTCAGCTATGCAGTTCACTGACTCACACCTGTCTCCGCTCCTAAGAGCCTGCCACAGGGACCTCAACTGCTCTGTGCCCCTGGCACAGTGCTGATGGGACACCTGGGTGGGCATGGCCACAGGTGAGCCAGAGAAGGCTCAGCCTTGCATCTCTGAGACTCCTTCTGGCACCGGCATTTGGATGTGGCACGGGGCCTGTCAGATAGACAGCAAAGGTCTTGGCCAGTCCAACAGAGATACTATGGACACATCCCAAAGGCCGGACGAGCCAGGTCAAGTTATGGACCCAGGCGTTCTGTCACGGCCCTGCCACCAGTGAGCTTCCAATAAAGGGCGATGCGCACACAGACCCAGTCTGCATCAGGTCAGTGGGCACGGGGACCGCCTGTGGTAGCCTCCCCCTGGCCTAAGCTGGAAGGAGACTGAGACGCCAGCTCTCCCTTGGCTGGGCCCTCACTAGCCACATGGCCCCGGATGAGCACCGGCCTGCCCTCAGCTGGGCCTCCTCACGGGGAACAGGACACGTGGCCAAGCCTGCAGGGCAACTGTGGGGACCAGAACATGCTACCACCCAGCCTGGAGCCCAGCACAGAGCAAGCATGCGCTGCTGTGTGGTAGGGTCCAGTTATTCACACATATGCACACACACAGACACACATACACACACACACACAGCATGTTGGGGAGGGGAACAGATTTTGTTCAGAAATCTCGTTATGCTGTGTGTAAACACGTATAAACAGCAATCACTGGGAGTCTGGGAAGGTAAAAATGTGCTCCCCAAGTGACTTTCTTTTCCTGGTCAGGGAGCTTCAACGCTAAGGATTCCAGCGCTCTGGGTAAATACCAAAATGGACGGAAGGGAGAAGTCAGGCAAGGAGGAGTGGTCAGGCAGGGCCGCCAGGAGCAGCACCCATGATGGAGTTTGCGCTCTGGCTCTGGCTCTCTCAGCTTGGCCAGAGGGCCCCTCCTCAGGTCAGCTGTGGGTGCCCTGCTGTGGTGCAGTCTGAGACCCCTGAGGGCCAGTTCAAAGGGCTTGTAACCAGAGTTGTGGATAGGCCGCAGGAAGCTGCCAGCCCTAGCATGGATACACAAGGGAGCAGGTGGGGCCAGGGCAGAGGCGAATCAGAGTTCTACTGAGAAGCCACTATCAAAGGTCAAGCTGCCACCACATACCTGGAATTACTTTTCTAAAACTCTTCTAAATCTTACCACATAAGAACTGACCCAGCTGATTTCTGGTTTTGCAGCAAAGGCCTATGAAGGCAGCTCTAAGGCAGGGTTGCCTGACCATGCCCAGGGGAAAGCCTGGTGCTTGGCTCCCTGTCTACGTGGTGGCAAATTAGCCTCTGACAGGCTCCACTGGTGCAGACCAGGGCCCAGAAGGCCCAAGGCCCAGGCCCACTAGGAGATTGCTGCTTCCGAAAATGCTGCCTGCCCCTCTTCCGAGGCCACATGACTGGCTGGAGAGAGCTGGGTACAAACCGAGAGTGACTGGCCCCAGAGCCTGGACTCCTCCCTCCATGCAGTGCTGCCCAGTCCCTGTGCCAGCCTCCGATGGCCTGGAGATGGCCTGCGTCTAAGAGGCAGCAATGATGGGCAGGCACCTTTGTTTAATGTCCTTGAGGAAAACCTGACCCCCATACAGCTGAGGAAACAGGCTCAAAGAAGTGAATGAAGTCCTTTGCCCAAGGTTGCTGAGCACGTAAGCAACCGAGCTGGGAAAGGACCTCCGGTCCTCCTGACTCCAAGGCCCGCTCCGCTCTGGCCTCCCTGTCACGTCGAGCGGGTCCCTGAACTGCTTCTCATCATCTGTACCAGGGCTCCGCTCTGGCCCGGAGTGAGCGCTAATGCCCCTCCTCCCACAGGACACCTGAGGCTGGTCTCAGGCCACACGCTCTCAGGGCCAGTCAGCCAGCCCTGGCCAGGCCACGGGAGGTGGGAGCAGAGGTACGTCATGTGGACTCTTGAGGCTCCCAGCATATCCCCTGACACCAGCAACCTGCTGCTTCTGCCCGAGCCAGGGCCTTTCCCTAGGAGCCAGTGCAGCTGCTGCGAGGGCTACTTTAATATTCTAAGATCACGGTTATTTTAGGGCCCAAAACATTTTCATGTTGCAGACACTGCTTTCTCTCCAAGGTGAGGGAGGTGAGAGTTCTGACAGCACCATGCAGCCGGGCCTGGGCAGAGCGCAGTCTGGCCAGCGGGGGCTTCCCGGCATATTGGGCTGGGACTGAGCAAAGGAAGGCCATGGGATCTCAATGGCTCCATATTGTTGATAGGAATTGCTCTGAAAAAAGTTTTTTTTTTAAAACCATTGAAATAGTGTTTGAGCTCATTTGTGGCTCCCTTTGCAAACTTCCACAACAAATAACCTGTTGGACCCAGGACAGGTTACACCAGCACTGAGCCCCAAAGCTGCATGTGTACGTGCGCACCAACATGGGACGGCTGGGTGGTGTCACGGCCCCTTTCTGAGGCAGTCCTGCCTCCCTCCTTCTCTGCTCCCCGGGGGTGCCCACACCAGGGAGGCGTACTCAGTTCTGTGGGCTCCTGCTGCCTGAGCTCGGCGGCAGCCCACAGGGCTGGGGAGGGTGCCAGCCCCAGGCTCGTGGATGACCGCAAGAAGCAGTTCTCTCTTCAGAAAACCAGCATGGTGCTAATGCCTCACAGGAAGTACCTGGCTGAAACGAATTCCCAGAGCAGGGATTTATTTCCAAAATAAATTCCCGTGAGTAGAAGGCTGGGGATAGGGTAGTTTTCCTGTTTAACTTGAGCTAAATAAGAAGAGGGAAGAGCTTTGCATCGGGAATGTACGCAGGATTGAAGCGTGGAGGAGCAGGCAGGCCGGTCATTCCCATCTCTGCTGAAACCTCTGGGGCAATCAGGGAGGGTCCAACAGCTGGACCAGAGGGAGGTGATGGAGCCACACAGCACACACTTGGATCCACAGCTTCTCTCTCAACACTCACACACACTGCAAGCCAAACTGAACCCAGGAGGGGATACCTGCAAGTCTCCTTGCTTCTCAGGTCACCAAATTACCCCCCAACCCCAGAGAAGTCAAGTACTGACACTTGTCACCCTCTGCCAGCTCTTCTCTAAACTTGCTCTTACCCCTGCTCACTTGACGATGTCCATGCTCTCCAGGAACCCATGCATTGGGTGGCTAGGGGTGTCCCACTGCCCTGGGGAAGGCAGAGCAAGGCCCGTTTCCCCACAGCCCTGATGAGATGAGCGACATGAGTGGAAGCCTGGGTGTCTTTCAGCATTGCCACTATCTCCCCAGGGCTCCACTTTAATGGCCCTCTAAGTCCACCAATTTGGCTCATTCCAGCAAATACTCTGCCACTAGCTTTCACTGTAAATGTGAGAACATAAAGAAGTCAAGCTACGAGGTCAGCATGCGAGCCTCCTAATATTAGTAAGGAATGCGGTTGAACAGTCGCCACCTGCCCCATCCCACATGGGGTAGCCTTGTACACGGCCCCAGCTGACCGTATCTGGATTCCCAGGTGTGAGAGCCTCAGCCCCAGTCACGGCCCTTCCATGACCTCCGTAACAATGCAGCTGACTGCACAGGAGCCGCTCCAGGCAGCCTGCAGACACAGACAGCTATGGAGTCTCCCTACTGCTCTTGAACATCCCCATTTTGCAGGCGGGAAAATGCAGGCTCAGGGAGACAAGGTACCTAAGCCTGCCCCACCCCACCCTGGCTCCCAGGTGGGCTAGCGGGCAGGTGGCAACCCTGAGCATGTCTTGGAAGCACAGAATCACCGTGAGTCCATGAGGTTAATGAACAGCCGTAACATTGCCCGTGTCACCCCAGACCCAGCACCCCCCCCTCACCAAAACAAAGCGCCTCATCGCCCGAAGCTCCCGCCCCCTGATTGGCGTGCCGCCCTGGGCTGGCAGTAGGGAGAACAGGGACTGTACCGTCCGGCGTTGCCTGCTGGTGGGGTTTTTTACATTTGACGTAATCGTGGTCAATCGGAGTGGCTGTGTAAGGTGGGGATGTCAGACCTGGGCCAGAGGAGGAAGGGAGGGAGGCTCCGGGGCCCGGCAGTGTCCCAGCTGAAGAGTGGGAATCCTCGTCCACCAGGCAGGCCTTCTCCCTGCGGGGCAGAGTGTTAGGGTACAGGTGAGACTCTCTGTATCACATTGAAATAAGATGTGTGCTAGTCTGGGACAGTGTCCTTCCCAGCTGCCAAATCCCCACATTCCCTTCAAGGGCCTCCACCACCCTTCTCAGGGCCAGCTGCTCCCACACCCCCCAACCCCCACACCCCCGGACCTCTGTGGCTGGTGTTCCGGGGCACTGAAGGAGCTGCCCCCATACCACCCACTCAGGCTCGGCCCCCAACTATGGCTGGGCTCTGCAGGTGTCTCAGATCTCGGGCCCCAGAGACTGTGGGGGAGCTGACAAGCCCCGTCTCAGAAGTGCCCACTTCAGCACCCTCCACACCAAGTCAGCACCCCTCTGTACGATGTCCGAGGCTGACAGATTAATCAAGTAGTGCACAGACAGAGAAAATATCTGGATTCACTACTCCATGCTCACAATGCACAAGGGTATCTGCTGCAACATTGCTGAGCACGAGTTAGAAACACCTGAAATGTCTTGGCAAAATGGCAGGTGCATTCATGCTATGAAATAAGACGGAGCCACAGACCACTGGCAGCCACTAGAAAGAACGGGGTACCATCTCTGTGGACTGGGTCCCAGACCCATTACCGAGGAAAAAGAAAACTCTGAAACAAAACCTTCAGTAGTTTGTTTTGATAAAATAAAAGGAACTCTATAATTGCATGTGTACATCTAAGTGTGTGTAAATGAACAGGAAATAATTTGAAAAACTAAACTGAATAGTGGCTAACTCTGGGGAGGGGAGGGGGTTTGTGATATTTTAGTCCATATGTTTATAAACTGACAGAATTTTCTGTAACTAGAATATATTCATATTTTATTTGTACAACTTTTAAATTTTTTGAAAAAGAATTAGGATCAATAAACGCCAACCTCACTAAGTTGGGGGCCCTTTGTGACTAAAAAATACACATCCATAACTTGTAGGCACACTGTGTCCACCTGTGTGACCTGCCACGTGTGTGCTCTTCTTCTCCATAAGCCTGTTCTTGAGGAGGGGCCTGGATGCTGGTCTCTCTGGCACTCAGCTGAGCCCTGCACAGTACCCAGCCAGGCAGGGGCCCAGAGATGGGCGAGCTGAGCTGAAGTCCCAGGATGTGGACATGGGGGTCAAAAAAGTCTGGGCCACAGATACAACTCACAGTCAAGGGGAGGCCTGGGGTTCCGTCCCAGGCCCAGTGAAGGGACCACAGCAGGGCCCCAGCATCCTCGAGCTCTCTCTGGCACTACAGAAAGAGCCCCTGCCTCCCACGCCCCTCCCCGCTTCTCGGGACAACGGGCGGCAGACCAGGCCCTCAGAGGGCTCCCACGCTTGGGAGAGGCCCTGGAAGAAGACCCAGGAGGAAGAGCAGGGAGCGTGAAAGCCGCTCTCCTACAGTGCTCTGCAAAGGTAGAGCTGCGCCCCAGTGTAGAGGGGGAAGGGGTCAGCTTCTCTCTGGGCCCGTGCTGTGGAGGATGGGGTGGGCCAGAAATGGCCACAGGGTAAGGTGACCGAGGACACACTCAGCCTCTCCTTCTCAAGTCCAACAGGAATGCCTTGGACCAGCCATCAGGAGTCTCCAGATAAGATCCAGAGATTCTATGAGCTCTGGTTTACTCAGCAGCACTCCCCGAACACCACCTTGCATTAAATGAACCATTGGGGTACAAAGGGTTAAGCTGCTGGGTGAGAACGGGCTACTCACTTTTCTGAGGCTTTGGGCGTGTTCTTCTCCTCGCCCCTGGCAAAGGGTCCTTCTGCAGCCTCCTTCATGAAGTTGACCAGGACCTCCGCACCAACCCCGGAATCGGGCTTCCCCAGGAGCTTCAGGATAGAGGCGTGGAGCCGGAAGTACACCTAGAATGACACTCGGGTGTGAGCAGCCCTCCCAGGTGCTCAGGTTTGTTCCACAGGCCAGTCAGCCACACAGGAAACAGGCCCTTGACCTGGAAGACATGCCGCCACACACCGCCTTTTCATATTAGCTTTTAAACCAGCCAACTATCACTCATTCAAAGCAATTCAAATAGACACAAGCTATCAGCATTCTCCAGCCTAAACATTTACCCAGTAACCTAGCACATGGTGATAAGATAATGAGAGTAACAACCCCTCGGCTCTGCTCACCGGCCCCGCATCCCTCCAGGGAGTTCACTGCCCTCTTTGTGCCCCTCTCCTGGCACCCACAGAAAGGGAGCCTCCACACCTGTCTCCTCCCTGGACTATGGGTTCTGAGGTGAGCTGTATGCTGGATTTCTGTTTGTATCTCAGCACCTGTGCAAACCAGGTATCACAGGCCTCAAGAAGCTCCCTCCAGCAGGTACAGGGTGGGCAGGAGGCTTACTGAGTCAGTCAGGGTTTGTTCTTTTTCACTTCCTCGAATCCATTTGCAAATGTATAAAGTGAATTGCCCAAGGCCAGGTTAAACCCAGGTCCATTTTGTCTCCTGTCCTTTATTGTCCCCAAGCAAATGCCACACCACACATAGGCACCTCCACACTTGGCCTGACCTTCCCACCCAGGGGTGAGTGCAGTGTGGGCTCCCACTTGTGGCACATGCTTCCTCAGATGGCACAGGGGGTGCCACAAGGGCTGAGAACCAATGAGGCTGCAGGCCTTGCTGAACCAGCCTCCCCTCACCCAGATGTGGTTCTCAAGAGATATTGCCAAGGAAACACCCAGGAGAGATGCCTGGAGGTCCGGCCTGGGCAGCACTCTCAGGGGTCATCTTAGACAGAGATTCCCAGAGACCCTCTCCCTCCAGCCCACCCATGAACCACAGAGGAATTTGCCCAGCAACTCCACTTTCAGATGTAGGAAACTTCCAAGGCACCCACGCATGCCCAGGTGGCCACACTTGGGGGAGATCAAAGTGTCCAACTGGCAACATTTCTCCTAGTGGCAGGGAGTGTTTTGAATGAGGGCTCAACAGCAGAGGGGAAGAGAAATGTCATTTTTAAAGCAAGATATACACGTGTCCTAGCTGAGTGCCGCTGTCCTGAGAGCCGCTGTCCTGCGCTGCAGGAGAGAGAGCCACACAGCCGAAGCCGTGGTTCCTCATCTGGAAGTCCCTGGTCCGACGGGGCCACCATCCTGCCTGCTCGTTGGCTCTGTCAGGTAGCAGCAGAGGCACAAGTTGAAGAGAAAACCATGGAGGTAAGAGAGCTGTCATTTTCCTTTGTGCTGGGCCACCTCCCACTGCAGGAAGGTTCAGTGCTGCCACAGGCGCCTCGTGGGAGCCCTGGGCTCAGTGTGATCGGCCCCAGCTGCCCTGCTCTCCTGCTGCCGACTGAGGGCAAGTCCCACCCGTCCTCTGGGCTTCAGGCTTCTCATCCCCGAAGTGGAAAGCATGAAAGAACTGTGATGGGGAAGGATGTGGACCTGGGGCTGTGAATGACAGCAACCACGAAACTGCTGAAGACACGCTCTATACGAAGTGTTGTTTCCACACTTTATGGTGACCCTCCCCACAAATGGGGCCCCCAAACAGCTGCTATTAACCACTTCGTATGAATCATTTTTAAAAAATGAGACTTTTTTTGCTTGTCCACAAGATTATCAAATATTAAAATGAGGCTCTAGCTAGACTGAGAGAAAACAGGTAAGTTCATAGATCAGTACAATCTTTTAGAGCAACGGGATATTGTTGATCCAATGTTAAATGACCCCTGGAAATACAGGTGACCCTTGAACAACACAGGTTTGAATTGGGCAGGTCCACTTATACGTGGATTTTTTTTCAATTGACCCGAGTTCATTCAATTGACCTGTGCAGTTCAAACCCACGCTGTTCAAGGGCCAACTGGCAGTTGGGAATCTGAGTATTTGGAAGGCCGACTGTGGGTACTCATGAATTTTCGATTGCATGGTTAGTTGGCAGCCTTAGGCTCCTCGTTCAAGAGTCAAAACTGTACTCAGTTGAGTGCTCCCTGATACGTGTGCAAGTCCATGCCCTGCCTGCACCCTGTCCCGGAGGAAGTGGAAGAGAAGGTCAAACTCATGAAGAAGGGGCCGGGCAAATACATGGATGCCCAGCCAGACTAGAGGGCACAGGATGGGGAAGGCAGCCCACGACTCCTTCCACTACATCTTGTCCAATGAAAAAGGCAAGTTACAAAATGGTAAGAAAATGTTACTGTGTAGCTATGTTAACAGGGGAAAAAAATCTAGAAAGATAAGGACATGCCCAGGCTGTTCATGGACACAACTGGGGTGGGGGCACTAGGTTCACTGGGGACTTTAACTTTTCATTTTAAACATTTGTGAACTGCTTGACTCCTATATATTTTTAAAACCATGCGTATGTGTTAATTTTATAGTCAGAAAAAAATACATATCAAATATATGGTGATGGAAGGAGAACTGACTCTGGGTGATGAACACACAATGGGATTTACAGATGATGTAATACAGAATTGTACACCTGAAATCTATGTACTTTTACTAACAATTGTCACCCCAATAAATTTAATAAAATAAAATTTAAAAAAAATAAAAATACAAAGGCAGAAAAGGCACAAGCAAACAGATTTTGCCCTAAACTCCATGAAGCTGGGCACGTGGACTGGGGGGGCTGGGCACGCAGCCTCAGAAGGGCGAAGCATATCTGGATCCACACCCACGGCGCGTCCTTGGTTTCCTCCCTACACAGTGTGCTGGTCACAGCCACCCAGCCCACCTCACAGCACTGCCAGAGCATCAGTGAGCGTCGTGTGAAATGCTCCAGAAATCATAAAGCAAATCCAAGCATAAACAAGTGCTCTGCTCCGGGGGAGCAGTGGAAGACCCCAGTCCTGCCAAGACAGGTGCTCTGGGCACATCCTGCGGTCTCATCTGCACCCCGGGAACTAAGGGCAGCCGTCCTCCTCCTGCCCGGCTGCAGGTGTGAAAGCTGCATTGCACTCATGTCAGCAAGCCAGGCTCTAGAAGCCGGTGTGTGCTAATGAGGAAAGATGATTCCTCTGGGAGGTAAGAAAATGCTCCCTCTCCCAGAAAGGATGGGAAGCACCCCTTAGAAAGAGAGGAAACGCTGCTTTAATGTAATTGCATGCAAAGCTGCTGAACACAGAGAAGTTTCCATCACTGGGACCGCGTGTCCCATCCCCCGGGAGGCAGAGAGACCGGCCTGCCCCCGCCCTGCTTCCCCAGCCCGGGCCAGCACGGTGTCACCTCCAGGGCCTCCATGGCCAGCTCAGGTGGATTGTGGTAGTGGATCTTCTTGGGGTAGCGGGCGGCCTCCTCGTGCAGGTAGTGGCCGGCCTGCCTGTAGTGCAGCAGGTAAATGGTGGGCGGCTGTTGCTGCTTCTCAGCCACTTTGCCCAGCATGTAGTGGATGAGCCACTCCTCTTCATCACCGTCGCCCTCACAGCGGGCTGCCGACATGAAACAGTGCCTGGCTGTCTCCAGCATGCTGTCACGCCGGCCCTCCATCTGTAACGAGACCAGGCTAGGCTTAGGCACACGGCCTAAACCTGCACGGTATCGTGCCTTGTGCTGTAGGAAGTCCTGCTGCCTTGTCTGCAAATTAATGATCCTCTCAGTAACCCTGAGATAGAGAAGTCCTGTCACCATTTCACAGCTGGGGACAATGAGTGCGGAGAGGCCTGGGGACTCCTCAGAAGCCCACATCAAGTAAGACACAGAACTGGACAGAAACCCGGGTCATCTCGTGTCAGCTCCATGTTCTTTCTTCTACCTTCCCCTGCTGTGGCTAACAGTTGATGAGTCTATGAAGTACCTGCTGACGCCCTTCTGAAGGTCCCAACTATGACTAAGTGGCGGCAGTGAGGCCCTGGGCCTGGGAGGGGAGGACAGCGTGGGGCTAAGGCTGCATGAGCCACCAGCCATCACTGCCAGAAGGACCAAGCCAACGGCACCTCGGCCACGCCAGGCTGAGAAGGCCAGGCAGCCAGAGGTGACATTCTGAGATGAGCCTCCACTGCAGGCAGTGGGTACCTTGTTCTCTCACCCTCTCACTAGGGTGGGCAAGCAGAGCTAGAGAGGACGTGCACCCAGCACCCAGCTTAACAGCCCTGGAGAGGATGTACACCCGAGACACCACAGCACTTACCCCTCTCCCCGCACCCTTCCAGAGGGACCTGGGCTGCTTATAAAAGGGCAGATTCCTGAGCCCCATCCAAACCCCACGGACTTGGAGTCTGTGCATCTGTAGCAGTGCCTCCAGCCTCCTTCTCACATACTGTTCGCGGAAACAGCTAGGACAGAGGCTCAGCTTCTACGAGGCTTTCCAACTCAGAAAACTTTCCAGTCCCTGTGTCAGGGGCCAGCATCCCGGGTGCTATCGATGCAGGAAGTCAGCTATCAGGTACACCCATGTCCCTCCATCCCAGAGCTCCTGGGCTGGAAGTCGGAGTGAACACTGCCTGTGTGGGGCACAGAAGCAGCTGTTCTGAGCACCCCAGGTCTCTGGCCCCTCCATTCCATGGTGTGGCCTTTTCTCATCTCATTTTAGGGGCCAGAGGAAGGGAGCAGAGAGGCTGAGGGCACTGGGCTCTGGCAAGGGCACTGTTCAAAGCCTAGGGGAGTAGCACCTATGCTCCACTGTGCAGGGGAGACTGCCCTGTGGACATCTGTCCCGGGGATGCTTATTTCTGTGACCCTCCTGTAGCAATAACCCTGGAGAGGACCCAAAGGAGCCTAGGTGCTACCCCAATGTTCTGCCAGACACTTCTGCGGAAAGAAAATTATCACCTAGGAATCAGGAAACCATCACTGGGTGAAATACAGTAGCAAGAGTCACAGTACAGGGCCAAAACATGGCACAAACCAAGTGAGTCCATCGTATCTCCTCCCAAAGGGGATCCTCAGGCAAATCTGTTTAAGTAAAAGGCAGCCATTTACAGAGTCCCTCTATTTGGACTGCACTGTAGCCCTGTGGTTTTGACCATATCACTAGCCCTCTGTCCACCCAGCTCTGCCATTGAGGCTCATACGGCTACCTACTGAGAAAGGAAGGGTGACTGAGAAAAGCCCCCCCACTGGACTGTCACCTGGGACCACACAGATTCCCAAGAGGCCGAGCCCCTCCCGACCCCCCATAAAGCACACCCTGCCCGTGTTCCCATCCTTGATAGGTTCTGCACCCAGAATACCTCAGACAGGAATAGGAGGGACAGACACTGAGGACTCGCCCTGTGTCAGAAGGTCTGCTAGATGCCCTCACCATCCTCAGAGCTGGACGTGCACCCTCTGCATGGCACCTCATTTACCTCGTGGCTGAGTGCCTGGCCCAGGGCTGGCCGGTAAGACGGGCTCAGATGTCGGCTCTGACAATATTGCCATGGAGAAGGGATTGCACCCTGTATACAGCCTAAACCACAGCCAGAATTTCAAGTACCTCCCTCAGGCCATAGAGCTGGCCCTGAATTCATCCACACCGGACCTGGTGTCTCAAGACCAGGGACCAAGCTGTCATTAACCACAGTATGGCTCGGGTCTCATGGGGAGAATCATCCATGAACGCCCAGCATGGCTGTGAGGACAAGAGCAAAGAACAGACAGGACGGAACTTCGCCGACCCGAGGGCACGCTTGTCAGACAACCGGATGGCAGCCCCTCCACCTCACCTGCTGCACGAGCTCGGAGGGCAGCTCGCCTCTCCACTGCTTCAGCTGGCGAGAGGCGAAGGAGTGCAAGGCATAGGACATGGTGCCGTATTCGATCCACAGGGACAGGTTGGAGCTGTCGATCTCTAGGGCCCGCCGGAAGCAGTTCAGGACAGGCGTGGCATGCTTCCAGATGGGCCCATCACTCTTCAGCTCATTGGAGTTCAGCTTGTCCTGAATGCGACTGGCCCGGGCCAGGGCCATGCCTGCCCAGGAATCGAATCTGTGGTCACAACAAAAGCACCAGTAAACACACCAGAGAACTGCCCTTACAGCACTGCAGACATGACAGCCCAGAGGGCAAGGCACCATGGGAACCTAGATCCCAGACCAGAGAGGAAACTCCCCAGTGTGACAAGACCTGGCCCTGGTAGATGCTCCCTAACATGGTTCCCACCATCTGAAGGGGAGTTTGACACCTACCCTGCCCCACTCTCCTGCTCTCTGCCCCAAGGTGACCTTGGGGCCTACAGCAACCCCCTTTGCCCTCCCTTGCCTACGGGAAGAGACCACATCGGTGCTTGCCCCTGTGCCCGCAGGCGTACCACAACGGAAACCGCTACCGCCTGTCACAAATACAAACAACCAGCAACACAGACAGATACATCACCACGAAAACTTAAAAAGCTCCTCTGTGTGCTCCTACCAAGAGCCTTGCTCCTGATTCTAGCAGAGCAGTACACAGTCCACACTTGGAGAGTGGTGACGTATAGGGACACTGGGGCCCTGAGGGCCCGTGACACTGTGAACTCAGAAGGAGGAAGTGTCCCGAGTCTGTGCCCTGGGCTCTTACTCGCGCAGGGCAAGCAGTGGGCCTGGCACTGGGCTCAGAACTATTTCTTTGGCGGTGGGGTGAGCTGCACTGGGGCCTATCCCAGCCTCCCCCTCCCCAAATGCCACTCTACAAAATGCCTGGCCAAGCTGGGCCACTTCCAGCTCAGCAGGAGAAGAAAACAGTCCCTAGCATCCTTACAGACTCTGTGTTCCCACAGGAACCACCAATAAACACTGCGGCTAGAACACTCCACTATCCACTCAACCATCTGCTGTGGGCTTCACCTGTATCCAGTGGGCTCAGAAGATATAAAGAAAAAACCCCACAGTATCCAAGCTTCCATTTTGGCTAGCACAGAAGACTGAGCCCCTCTCCCCTGGAGGCGACCTGTTAGGGCCAGAATGAAGGAGGCCTAGACCAGGCCACCAAGTCCCTCCTGGCCCTGGGGCAGGTCCTCACAGGAGACCTCACCTCTCCACTGGGGCTCTGGGTGGGCTGGGCCTGATGGGTTGATACTCTCTGAACAGCTGGGTGTGCAGGTTGGAGTAAGGCCCAGCTGAGCCATTGTAACCCTCTCGTCATTGACTGAGGGGCTGTCAGGTGAGAGATGCCACACCAGGCTCCCACCTCCCCATGGACAAGCAGGTGTGATCACCCTCATTTTTCAGATGTGGAGGCAGCAATGCCTCCTCACTGCCTCGCACAGTGAGCAATCAGCCAGCCCGAGTGTGGGTCTGCTCCACTACACTGGTCCACAGCAGGCCCAGAGAGGACAGCCAGGGCCACCAGCACAGGGCTCCCTGCCTGAAGGAAACCATCGGCTGAGCAACAGGGGGTCTGGGAGAACCTTTCCCACAAGCTATGGAAGTTGTGCAAATTGGCTTCTCCATTCAGATGCCAGCCTCTTCTCCTCATAGACAGATGGAGCATGACAAGGTGCAACTCTCCAGTTCCCCTGACGGGTGGCTTACCCATGGTTCGATGGCAGCCACCATAGGCCATAGGCTGGCCCCGACTACTTCCGGAAAGGCTACCTACAGATGCCATCCTGGACCCTTCAGACACAGTTCAGCCACAGAGGGTGGCCTCATTTTGACCTTGACCAAAGGTTTACCTCCTAGGTGTGGCAGCCATGAGAAAATATTCCCACTCAATCAAGCGAATCAAACTTTATGAGTTTAGCAGGGGCCTCAGGACAACCAGGCCAATCACAACATTTTAAGAAAAAGCCACCAGGGCTCAGTGGGAAGAAAGCATGAGCTACCTATACAATGGGCTCTCCTACATATCCTGTCGTGACAATCATTACTGCCAACAATGCACTGCGTCAAAGCAAGGAAAGAGAACTCCTGCTTGAGAGTTTCTGTCACTCCCACCCACCCCACCCCCAAACGAGAAAACAACTGTAATTAGAAGACACCGCAGTAGAAGCAGCAGGAGTATGTATACATCACCCAGCTTCTCAGGGCAGGAGCTGGAAAGGGGGCACACAGCCCACAGCTCAGGAAAGGGGGCACACAGCCCACAGCTCAGGAAAGGGGGCACACAGCCCACAGCTCAGGTAAGGGGGCACACAGCCCACAGCTCAGGAAAGGGGGCACACAGCCCATAGCTCAGGAAAGGGGGCACACAGCCCACAGCTCAGGAAAGGGGGCACAGAGCCCACAGCTCAGGAAAGGGGGCACACAGCCCACAGCTCAGGAAAGGGGGCACACAGCCCACAGCTCAGGAAAGGGGGCACACAGCCCACAGCTCAGGTAAGGGGGCACACAGTCCACAGGCTGGAGCCAGGCTGCACATCCTTACCCTGCAGGTCAGGACCCAGGGGGACACCTCGGCCCTTCTTTGATCCCAATGCCCATCCCAGGGGTCTTCTAGAAACAGGTCTTCTCCGTTCTTCTTTTTATAGAGAACCTGCCTTTCCTAATAACTAGAGGCTAAGCCATCTTGTCACTCCTTCTTCCCTGGCTCCTTGCTATGAGCAGAGAAGAGCTTGCTGAGCTGCAGTCACCTGGCTGCCCCACCAGGCTGGCCCCACACCCCGGTCACTGGCCCCAGCCACCAGCCATTCACCTGTCAGGGCAGATGCAGATGTCGTGCATGTAGAACTTGATGGCCTTGGACTGTTCCTTGTTTTTGAAATGGTAATCAGCCAGCAGGTAGTAGAGCTCATTCACCACTGGAGGGTAGGGGTCAGCCCCTTCTGGGAGGCAGGGCACCTGGCAGGTGAGAGGGCAAGGATAAGGGGTGGCAGAGCCAGGGACTCAGACCAGGAATGCTGCGAATCCAGGACGCTTCACATCAGGACAGGACAGGACAGGCCCTGTAGGCCCTGACTTCCGGTGCACAGCCAAGGCACAGAAGCAGCAGTGCTGGAGGAGAAGGTGACGGGACACAGCCCCTACCTCAGCCGAAGTCCCCTCAATGTAGGCGGAGACTTTGTCCAAGCTCAGGGCCGGCCTCTCTGTTCGAGGTACGATGGTGGCAATTTTCTTCAGGAGGTTGGCCAAGTCAGCAGAAACAGTACTTGTCTTATAGCTGTCAAATTCAGGAAGGGTCTTGGGCTTAAAATACTCAAACATAAACAGGGCATCTTCCCATATAAGGTCCACCTTGAAAAAAGACAGACGGTAGATTATGGCATGGTGCATGCAGAGCGCAAAGGGGAAGTTCTTCCACAGAAACGCAATGTCTGTGCCGATGAAGTTATAATACAGTAGAGGGCCTAAAACAAGCCCCGTATACTCTGAAAAATCTGCATGCCCACTCTAACCTCCAGACCCAAGTGTCTGAAGAGCAGAAAAGTGAACCAGCATAAAGAAAACTGCTGGAGGGGCGGCTGGATGGCTCAGGTGCTTAGAGCACGAGCTCTCAACAACAGGGTTCGATTCCCACATGGGCCAGTGAGCTGCGCCCTCCATAACTAGACTAAAGACAATGAGCTGCCGCTGAGTTGCGGAGGGGCAGCCGGATGGCTCAGGTGGTTAGAGCACGAGCTCTCAACAAGTTTGCCGGTTCAATTCTTGCTGCACCCCCTGCAACTAAGATTGAAAATGGCAACTGGACTTGGAGCTGAGCTGCGCTCTCCACAACTAGATTGAAGGACAACGACTTGGAGCTGATGGGCCCTGGAGAAACACCCTGTTTCCCAATATTCCCCAATAAAAAAATTTAAAAAGAAAGAAAAGAACACTGCTGGAAACCGAGGACTGCACTTTGTGAGTTCACGTGGCCAAGCCAGAGGGTGGGGACTGAGCGCAGGCCACTTGGCCCTCTCCTCGCCTCAGCCACCCCATTTGTCACTCAGTCAACAAATACCGACTAAGCAGTTGCCCTGGGCTGGCGTGGATCGAACTCTGTCAGGGGGCCCCAGCAGGGGCCATGCCCAAAGGAACTGGAATTCGTAAGATCAGAGAATAACTGACAGTATTGATGAGCTGTGAGCTAATACTCCCAAAAGTGCTCTGAAAACCAAAACAATAAAAAATCAAAACCCTCTAAGGAATTACTCATATTACCATTACCCAAATTGTTAAAAGAAAATCTATTCAAAATTGCCATGCTGCATTCTTGAATGATTAGTCAACACTTACGAAGCTACTTTGTGCAATGATAAGACAACATCAGGCCATCCTCTCTCGTCCTGATGCCTCTCCAACCTGAGACTGCAGAGCTGCATGTTGGCAAATCACACCCTTCAGGAGCACTCAGAGCCCCTGCTTCCCCGAGCCACGCTCTTCCCGGAATGGGTAGGTGCAGCGGGCCCAGTGCAGTGCCTCACCTGCTGGGCTGAGTGCTCCTCCAGGTATCTGGCCTTGCTCTTCTTGCTGGGGAAGCTGTACAGGCAATAGAAGCACTGCTCCAAGGCCGTCTCCAGCTCCTCCTTATAGGGGTGAGTGTCTTCAGAGGTGGATGCAGCAAGCTCCTTCTGAAGAACCCGTACCTAGTGGGTGGGCGGGTAGAGACACCTGAGAAGAGGGCCCCTAGCTTCCCTGGCTCCCAAGGAGCCCAACACTCTATCAACTCTGTTAACCTGAGGAGGCTATGTCTGTTGAACCTGTTACCCTCACGGGAGCCATTCTGGGCCCAGCTCTGGCAGTGGTCTACTAAGGGGCTTGCTAAGCTGCCTTCTTTCTAGTGCGTCCAGTCAGCTTCTACCAGCTTCTAGAAGGAGATATTATATGCCCTCTGGAAACTTCTTACTCATTTATTTAGCCATTCATTTGCTCCCGAAATATTTACTGAGCCCCTTCCTGTGCTTGGCACAGTGTGACACAGCCCCTGCTATTAAGAAGCTCAGATTCCAATGGAGGGGCAGTTAATTAAATAGTTATAAATTATAATGTACGCTGATAGATCCCATTAGGGCTGAGGAAATCTCTCTCAGACAAAAAAACATCAGTGAGGATTACAGAGGATGTGACCAACACAGTTAACAAGTGATATCTATGGATATCAGATCTAATGGCTATTGTTATGCTCAACTATTAGCAAAGACACATTTTTTCCAAGCATCCATGGGATTTTTACCAAATCTAGACAAAAAGCAAGTCTCAACAAATACCAAAGACAAGATATAATACAGACCACATCCTCTGAATGTAATTCAATAAAATTAGAAGTCAATTACATAAAGATAACAAATACCAAATGTCAAAATTATGGTATACAGCTAAAAATGTACTTGGGGAAAAATTATAACCTTCAATGCATGTATGTATTAGATGAATGAACACTGAAATAAGCATTCACCTCAATAAGTTAGAAAAAACACAAAGTAAATCCAAAAAAACATAAAAAGAAATAATAAATACTAAAGTACAATTAATGAACTAGAAAGAAAAGAGAAAAAAAGATCAATAAACTAATAGCTGATAGTTTGAAAAAGCTAAGTTACATCAACCTCAGAAAAGAGGTTTTTTTTTAAAGGGGGGAGAAAACACAAATAAATGATTTTAGCAATGACTAAGGCGGCATAACTAGAGGTACCACAGAGGCATTTTAAATCATAAGCAAACACCTTGAACAACATTATGTTATGTGGACTCTATTCCAAAATATAATTGACTTAAGAGAAAATCTAAATGGACCTACAATCACTGAAGAAAGAGACAGTATTTTATAATTTACTCAAAGAGAGAGAGAGAAAGAGAGAGAGAGAGAGAGAGAGAGAGAGAGAGAGAGAGAGAGAAGTCTAGATAAGGAATGACAAACTATGGCCTATGAGACAAAATCCTGCCATTGCCCCAGAGCTAAGAATAGCATTTACATTTTTAAATGATTTTTTAAAAATCAAAAGAAGAATAGTATTTTATAACACCTGAAATATGAAGTTCAAATTTTAACATTCACAAGTTTTACATATTATCTACAGAATGTCTATAGCTGGGAGCACTGAGTAGTTGTGACAGAAACCCTGTGGGCCTGCAAAGCCTAAAAGATTTATTATCTGTTCCTTTATAGAAAAAATTTTGCTGACCCCGGCCAAGAGAATAAGACAAGAAAAAAAACCAACAAACTATAAAGATATGACTGTCTACATAGAACATTCAAGAAATCTATACCTACCAGAATTAATAAAAGCAATAAGCAAAGAAGCTGTGAATAAGAGAAACTTATTTTTAAAAAAATAATGTTCCTGGGGCGGCCGGTTTGCTCAGTGGTTAGAGTGCAGTGCTCATAACACCAAGGTCACTGGTTCGATTCCCACATGGGCCAGTGAGCTGCGCCCTCCACAACTAGACTGAAAACGACTTGACCTAGAGCTGAGCTGCGCCTCCCACTAGATTGAAAACGACGACTTGACATGGAGCTGATGGGTCCTGGAAAAACACACTGTTCCCCAGTATTCCCCAATTAAAAAAAATGAAAAAAATAATAGTGTTCCTAGGTGCCTGCAAAAACAAAATGGAAAATTTAATTTTTTAATATCTATTAACAACACTGTGGTACCACTAATAAAAAAATGTAATATCCTAGGTATAAATCTAACAAAATATACATAAGAATTTTAAGGAGAAAATTATATAACTATATGAAGATACATGAAAATATAAGACCTAAAAAAAAATGGAGAGATATACTATGTTCATGACTGGAAAGACTCAATGACATAAAAATGACAATGTTCCCCCAAATTAATCTGCAGTCAATGCCATTACAATCAAATTCCAATGGGGGTGAGGAGGGTCAGAAAATTCCTGACTGATCTTACAATGTTTTGGAAGAGGAAAAGGACAAAAATAGCCAAGAAAATGTGAATGACAGGTACATAAGTAGGTTAATCCTAGCAGTTATCACGATCTCCCCAAGGCAATATGTTGGCACCTAAACCATTAGAAAGAACCAAGCCCAACGACAAACCGTCACATGTATGAACAGAAGACAGAGGGGACCTGACAAATCAGTGCGGAGAGAACAGACTTTTCAATAGCACAAACCAACTGGTGATCCATATGGAATGTAAAATGGATTCCTACCTTATCTCATAAACAGAAATGAAATCCAGACCAGATGTGAAAACTGAGAGGGAACTATTAGATTAACATAGAGAATATCTTTATAATCTTACGGGAGAAAATAATTTTTTAAACAAAGTACAAAACAAAATCACAAACCATAATGGAAAGGACTGACATGTTTGACATTAAAATTTTTTAAATTCTATAAAACAAATGCCATACACCAAGTTAAAAGGCACACCACATAAAACGGCATAGTAATAGAACACAGTGTACATGTAAAACTAGTGAAACATGTATCAGACAAAAGACTGGAATTCAGAGTGCATAAAGAATTCTACAAATCAACTGGAAAAAGAAAAACAATCCAATAGAAAAATGGACAAATGATATGAACAGGCAAATTACCAAAGAGGAAATCAGAAGACCCATAAACATACAAAGATTCTCAGCCTCATTAATAACCAGAATTAAAAAAAAAAAAAAGAACACTTAAGAACAATGAAATCCCATTTCACTTTCTCAAACAGGCATCAACATTTAAGTCTCTAGTAACTAGGGCTGACAGGGATGTGTGGGAAATCCCTTACTGACATCAAAAGTATAAAATTAGTTCAAGTATTTTGGAGAACAATTTAAAAATTAGTCTTTATAGCTGACCATGTGTAAACCTGTGACCTAGTAATTTCTTTTATAGGAATCCATACTAGAGAAACTCTCACATGTACACATAAAACAATTTGTTGGCAGATTTTAACCATAATGCAGCTTATAACACAAAAAATGGATAAACCTTAATGCCACCATTAGAAGAAAAGATTTAAAACATTATGGTAACAAACATTTACAGCCGAAGTCATATAATGGCTAAGATTTGCTTCAAAATAATGTGGGATGGGCCAGGGGAGGGGTAGATGGGGGAGTGACTACATATTATAAATTAATAATTATTGATCAGTATATGGTCTTTGTATATGGGCTTACTATACTATTATTTCTACCTTAACATATGTTTGGAATTCTCTATAATAAAAAGTTTTAAATTCTGATATACTCACATACTAGGATCCTACAAAAAAATTTAAATGAATGAACCAGATTTTTTTCTATCAATGTGAATATATCTCAGTGAATTGAAATGAATAAAAGCAAGCTGCAAGTGGTTACATTATACATGTAAAATTTAAAAACCCATGCACTGTTTACTGATATACAGTAAGATGCAACCCTTAGATATAAAAACATGGCTACAAGACACAGCAATTTCGAGAGAGGGAGGGAAGGTAATAAAGAGCATGTAACTTCTTATTTCTATCAGAAGACAAGTTTGCAGCAAATACAGCAGATGGTTAATGTGTACACAATCTGGGTGGTGGCAGACAGTGTAAGAGGGACTGCCCAAAAGTTAATAAAGGTTCCACCTTTATTAACTTTTGAGGGGCCATTTGAGCAGAGTATGGATGAATGGGTAAGTATTCATCAACCCAAACAGAACAAACGAAAAAACAAAACAAAACACTAACTCCAGAAAAGATGAGATCCAAGATTTCTACCACAGAGAACTTTTCTACTCTATCCAAGAAAACAATCTACACAAAAGGTCTCCGTATGTCTACCCAAAGCACTCTCATGATACAGGCCTTTTCCCGGCAGACCACAAACCTGGGGCCACAACAGGAGGCAGTGATAAAGTATCGCCTTCCTGAGCCCCGCAGTACTTTGAATGATGAGTGCTTAGCAAGCATTTCCGGATCAGTGAATGAATGTTTTTATGTTTGTTTGTTCATTCATTCATTCATTCATTCATTCATTCATTCATTCAAGAAACATCAACTGGGCAGTAATCTATGCCAGGCACTGCTCAGGGCCTTAGGGATGTTTCAGACAACACAACAGTAAAGGTCCTTGGTCTCTGGGATGCCATCTGCTGGGAGAGGGGTATGTGACATAGAAACAGATAGCAGGGCTGCACAGCAGTCGATGGGACAGAGTGGTGGGGCCAGGAAAGATCTCTTCGAGAAGGTGCCTTCTGGTCTAAGACCTGCAGGACAGGAAGGTAAGGATGAGCCAGCCATGCAGGCCCTGGGGGAGAGTGTGACAGGCAGAAGGCACAGGGGTGGTCAGGCCCTGAACAGTTAACAAGCAGGGGCCATGTCCGCAAGGTTAAATTGCTGCAGGAGTCAGAGGAATCTAAAGGTTGGACCTTAGGCAGGAAAATTAGGAGCTATAAAATGAAACATGGCAATACTCGTATCACTTCTACTCCCCCAAATTCAACTGGCAGATTCTGGCAGCTAGAATTCATGCTCCACCAAAAAAAAGAAAAACCGGAAGTAGGACATCCCATTATTGCCCCTTCAGCCTGTCCTTCCTTCTCAGTGCCACTGCCTCTGGACACCAGCTTGCAAAGATGCTAACTCATTCTCAGCTTGCCCCTAATCAGCATAAGGGTGACTGCCTTATGGAGGTGACCCTGTGGAAGTAAAGAGTGTCCCCGCACTCTCTAATTGGCAGAGGAAAGGCAGAGGGAGGCATTGATTCCTGGGCAGCATTACAAACTCAGTCTGGCACAATTCTTCCATAAATGGTCTTGGAGCATGGAATTGACCCAGGGGGAGTACGCAGGAGGCTCTTGGAGCTCAGAGGGTGGGGCAGACACTCAGGCATCTACAGTTGGGGCTAGAACCCTTCTTGGAGACTAACCAGCTCTAGGGCCCTGAGCCAGGCAGACGGGTCTCCTAGCCAAGTCTCCAGATCCTCAGCACAAGTGCTTTGCAAACTGTCAAGCCCTCCATGTACATGAGCTCTATACATATTCTTAGTCTCTCATTCACCCAACCCATATTTATTAAGCATCTTCTAAGAGCTAGATGCTGTCCTAGGTACTTGGATCCAGCAGAGAACAAAACTAACAAAAATTCCTCCTTTGGGGAAGTTACATTTCAATGGAGAAGAGACACACAATAAACAATAACTAAATGATATGGCATGCTGCTGGTGGTGAGATCCATGGAGAAAGTACAGGGCAGAGGAGAAAGCAGGGAGGGGCTGGAGAGGACTGCAGCTGTGCAGAGAGTGAGTGAGCTGTGGAGAGGGTATGCTCACTGTAGGGCTTCGAGCAGAGGTCGGCAAATCTTCTCCTGAAGGGCCAGGTAGTAAATAGTTTAGGATTTGCAGGCCATATGGACTCTATCACAGCTACTCAACCCTGCCCAGGGCCGAGTATTGCGAAGGCAGCCATACTTAATATTCATATGTAAATGAGGGGTGTGGCTATGGTCCACTAACATGTTTATTAACAGCCATTACCAGCTGCGCTGGGTGCCCCTCCTGTGCTCTGCAACTTGTCTGAGTGCTGCTTGTCCTCGCACTCAACAGTGAGGTTTGGGGACAGGCATCATTCTACTTATCCCCAGGAAGCCCAGTCAATCACAGCTGGCAAAGGAGAGGAAGTCTATTTGTGCTCACTAAATATTTACTGACGGAATGAATGCAACAGCTATTGATTGAGCAACTACCTGGTATGACGAGTGGTGCTTGGCAAACAGGACTCAGTAGAAAGTGGTGATGCAGTACTTACTTCTAAAATTACTACTGAAGGCCTGGCTCTGTGCCTGACACGTAACAGCCTCAGTAACGACTAGCGGATCTAAATCCAGCCGCAGTTCAAGGCCAGGTCCAGAACGCCCCCGAGCCCCAGGTGTACAGGACACCAAATTCAGATTTTCTGGCAACTCTTGAGTAGTCACATCCGCGCACGTGGTAACGCAGAGCAGCACAGTGGGCCCCACTGCAGGGGAAGGCCAAGCAAGCACCAGCAGCACTTACGTAGAAGCGCAGCAGAGCCCCATCTGAATTGCAGCACCAGGACCTCCGGCCCAAATACTCGTGGGCTGTGTTGAGCAGCATGAGGGAGGATGGCAGCACGGGCGACTCGGACATCACTGGGGAAAGAGCAGGCCGACAGAGAGTGAGTTAGTGCAGGGACACGTGGAGGGGCTGCACGGCTGGGTCTCTCCTTTGGGAGCTTTGCTGTCTTTACCAAGGTAGCCCACAGGTTTTCGTTTCTTTCCTTTTTGTCTTTTTAAATAAGTAATGACTTAACTAGCTTTATTAGGCAATTCAAGTTACACAGGAAAGTATAAAGGAGGAATCTTCATCCACCAATGCTGACATTTGGTGAACATCACTGGACACAGCTTTCTGGGCACATGTGAGACATCTTAAAAGAGAGAAATAATTTATAACAATGGAACCCAGCCTACGTACACCAGGTCTTAAAGCAAAAATTCTTATATTTAGGTCTACTTGAATATTACAGAAGAAAAATGAACTACCAAATTTTAGTTAAATGTTTGTTCACCACGGGAACTACCAGTTTCTTTAAAGATCCTGCGTTGTTTTTGAAATCTGGGCCATAACCCATCAGGGGGCTTGTAACTAACATTTTTAAAGAGTATTAGGATAGACTACATTAGAATAGAAAATACGAAAAGGGACCACACCCAGTAGAACAGGGATTCTTTCATGAAATTTATTTCATTCTTTTTACTCTTGGTCAATCCCAGTATGAAACACACTGGTTAAAAAAAGTCAGAAATCATTAAGAAGTTCAAGTCATTCAATTTTTTATGGGTCTTTTAGCTCCCACTTCAACAACATTAAATGACTACTGTACAAGATGAGTGATGGCCTTATAACACTTCCTTCTTTCCCCCCATCTTGCAGTTTTTGTTGTGCATATTATTTGTAATGCCTCAAGGTTTAAAACATTTACATTCTGTTCAGCAACTATAATTAGCCCAGTGGCTTTCTCTCAATTCCAATTTTAAATGGATTTGGTGCTCACTGCAAGTTCTTTCCCATGGCTTTTTCATTCTTGAGGAATTTCATTCTGACTCATGTTGGTTTACTGACTTCATCCCCCAGTAGCTTTTTTAAGAAGCACCCGTAGGAGCCGGAATCCCTGTTTATAAATGTCTGTTACCACTATAATTACAAACAACGTGGCTAGATGTCTTAGGTCACACTTTCTTTCCTTGAAAACTGTGTAGACATACAGATCATTGCCCCAACTGCACTAAATGCTGCTATGGAGAAACCAGAAATGAGTCAGTCTCATTCTTTTGTACCATAAACTGCTTTTTTACCTTAGTTTAGAAATCTAAAACAATCTTTATTCTTCAAGTAGATCCTTGATCAAGATTTATCTTGATATAGATTGTTATATACCAGTTTTTTTTGGTATATACTGTATACTTTGAATCTTCAGATTCAGTTTTTATTACAATTCAGAGAATTTTTCCTGTGTTGATACTGGGTTGGTTGCTTCTGTTTCAGTGCTGGAGTCTTTCCATCAGGGGCACCGTTATCCTCACACTGGACCATCTTTGTTTTCCACATCTGTATCTTCTCGCCTGCACTCTTAGCTGTTAATCGCACCCGCTTGTTCCCGTTTCAGTTGTATTCATTCTACTTCTTTCTGTTTTGGTTTCCTAGTTTATGATGGTGAGATTTGGTTTGCAGTGTTTTCCCTTAGTTCCGTAATTTTCCTTTTCATTTCAATGTTATCAGCTCAGATTCTTAAATAAATCATTTTCTTGTGCAAATCATTTATAGGGCCTCTGCCTCTGCTCCTTGGTGTATGTTCTCTTCCAGACTGAGTTCACCTGTTTTTTGCATAGTATATTCTTTCTTTCCTTTCCATTCCCCACGTGGGGTGAGGAGCGGGCTCCATGATGGAATACTTGCCATGTCATCTCCTTCCATCCTGCTCACGGCCAGCTGAGGCAGCCCCTCCAGACTGGTAAGTGCTCTAATACATCATGAATGAATTTTCTGGGGCACTCTCCCACATAATATAAGATCTTTCCTTAAAGCTTCACTTGTAAAGCATATCCTCAATCCACTTTTCCGTAGCCTGTGTCTGCAGAGGTAGAAAAAGGGAAATCGCCTGACTAGGGCTGTGTGCAGTCGTTGTTGGGGGACCTAGGTTTTATTTTCTCATCTGAGATCCCCTTTAAGGTAGGACTTGCTGCCTGGTGAGACGAGTGCAGTCAGCAGATAGCCCTTAGCTGTCAATTTGTTCAGGGTCTGCACCTGTAGAGACCCCCTCACCCAAGGTCACGTACTTCCTGCAGGAGCGCACATCCAGTGACTGCGTGAGATGCAAGTGTAAAGGCCAGGCTACTTCCAACCAACCTGGTGCGACAACTCCCTACGCCAGAGCTCCCTGTTCTGGGCAAAGGCATTGTCAGGCCTGCATCACGGCTAGACGCCTCTCTCTGTCCCATCCTGCTCCCCACTCCTTCCTTTCACAATTAGTGATCCCTAAGAAACTGTCTGAGTATCTGCTTTCAGAGAACTGGATATGTGACAACGCCCTACACCAGGCCTCTCACCACCCCAGCCCTGAATATGTTTTATCCCTGGGCCCCTTCCCACAACACAGTCTAGTCCCTGGAAGATGGTAGGACCCAGCAGCCGTTCCTCCCACTGCCAGGCCCAAAGAGATATGGAGGGCCTACCCCCAGCAGCCCGTTCTCTATCAATGAGAATATTAACAATATTTCCCAGGATTTTGTCAACTTACCATCTTCCCTCAGTGTTCCAATGTGGACAGAGAAGGGGACAGGAACCACACCTGCTGCCAGTCAACCAGAATCTTTGATCTCTTCCCTTGGCCTACACTTTCAAAATTTCTAGCATTTGACTGATCCCCTTTCCTTGTTTGCTTACTGGCAGTTTTATTTCAAAACTATTTTGCTTGCATAATTGATTTGGAGAGAAAGGAGACCCTTCATCCAAAAGTATTTTTGGAATATTTTTATAAGAAAAACAATAAACATTTATTGTTGTAAATTTTAATTTTTACCACTAAAACCTTTTTTGGAAAATAGAGAGGTACTATTCGTCAAGAGCTCTAAAGATATTATCCCAGAAGTCGATTAAAAAAAATAAATCAACTTAGCAAAAGCAAAAAGGTACACATGAAGTGTTCACTGAAGTGTGACCTACAAGAGAGAAATACTGCAGCCATCCTGAGAGTTCAGCAGGGGGGATGGTCCAGTGAGCAGGGCACCTCTCAATAGCATTACCAGACCATGGAGCTTTATGAAATAGGGTAGAAGAGACTTTCTCAGTCTGGCCCCTTCCCCTGTCCATCCCACGTGGCCCAGCTCTCTTGTGTACCTCTCTGTGCTGTGCCATCTCTCCAGTGTCCTCCTCTGCCCCTGCTCTCCCATCAGGCCTCAGCCCAACCCCTGTCCCCACCCTGGGCAGCATGAGGTGCCAAGCCAGCCACACTGGCTTGGCACTTGGTGTTTCTGTCTATCTCCTCTCACCATGAACCTGTCAGGGCCTGAGGTATCTTATTCACAGAATACTATCAGGCAGCGAGCAGCTGATAAGTAACCGGGGAGTAAACAAACTTCGACAGAGAGAGTGGATGAAAGGAAACATGCCACACGTTAGCACTGTGGTCACTGGAATAGGGCTGGCTTTCTTTCCTTTCCACTTTTTTTGTTTTTTAAATTACTAAGCGAAAATCTCCAATAAATTTAATTTTAACCTAGTTGACTATACACATAAATACGTGTCTTACAATCACAGCTGTATAAAAAGTACACGTATATTGGCCAAGTTTTAGACAGAAAAATGCAAGAAAACCAAAGGGGAAAATATCCACTTGGTAGAATCATGGGCAATCTTTGCTTAGATGTCATTTAACAATTACTGTTATGTAATTTATTCAATTAACCACATTTTCTACCACCGCATTGACCCGGCTCAAGTGCCATCTCCACAAAGGGTCCGAGGCTTGCCCTCTCCAGCCTCTTCATTCGTAACGACTACTCTGCACTCAGCACCTCCGTGTGCCGGCACTGATTGGCCACAGCAAGTGATGGCTTTATTGTCCCATTTTGCCCTTGCAACAAAGGGGACAGGTACCATTATTCCCAGTGTGGATATAGGGAATAGAGGCTGAGACATTACACAGCTTGCCGAAGATTATACTGCCAAGAAGTGACACTGGGATTTGGAACCTGTGCTTGCCTTCTCTGCACTGCCCTCCCTCCAGCTGTCCACATCCCCCAGCTGCACTGGCCCACACCCAGCAGGGGCCATGGGGAGCAATGGTTATGTGCAAGGGCTGGCACAGGGCTGCCCATCTCCTGGGGCTGCGGTGGGGATTAAAGGCGTTAGCGGGCATGAGGCCTCGGAGAGCAGTGACAGCGCCCTTCATAAGCACTCACCACGCTGTCATTTCCTCTGCATTGCCACCTGCACCAGACGTGCAATACTTCACACGCCCACTGACTCCTGACCCGACTGCACAGTGAACTCCCTAACGAAGCCTCTGCCGCTGGCCACGTGCCATGAAAACTGGCCGCAACCAAGCCGCAAGCCCCATCACAGCACCTGGCTAGGGCCGCAGGGGCCTGGGGCAGAGGCAGGAGGCAGGGACACACATGTCAAGTCCCCCCCCCACAGACCCACTTCCCACCACCTTCATCCTCTGGGTTCTGGAGCTGCTGCTGGCACAAGGAGTGGAAGGCGTCCTCTTCCTGCCAGATGATGCGATGCAGGATGATCCAGGGCAGCACGGAGGAGACATGCGGCTCCTTGGGCTCTTCCTGCACAGCCATGCTGCAGTCAATGATCTGGGAGGGGACAGGGGCGTCACAGCAGGGCCAGCTGTCCCCGCAACCCAGGGCGCGTCCTCAGGGCAGAGCAGGGGTGGGGGCAGGGGGCGTGCTGCCTGCCCATCTCCACTGCTTTCATGTGGGAACACGGGCCCATCTGGTCATAAATTAGGGCCACCAAGCCCAACAACAGAGCTACACCCCGGCTGCTGAGAAGCCAGCTCTGACTGTCCTCCCTCGGGCCATGTGCAGTTCCTACTGTGTGCTGGGCCCTATGCCACACACAGGGTGACGGAGGTGAGCGGGGCAGGGAGGGGTTGACAGCCCAGGGGGAAGAGCCAGGAAGAAGCCACACAAGTGCCATGGATCAGTACGGCTGCTGCGAAGGAAGCAACTGAGGGCTACAGTGCGGTCACAGAGGAGGGCTGGGGACAGACAGAGAAGGTTTCCAGGTGAGTGGCTGTGGGCTGCCCGATCCCCAGAGAGGGCAGACAGTGGGGATAGAGGACAGATGTGCACGCAGCGGCCGCAGAGGCGGCCAAGAAAGTGGAAGATGAGGGTAGAGAGGGAGACGGGTGGATCAGCACGCCTTGGAGGACAGGCACCCTGGAGGGAATGTGAAGGGTGAGGTGAGGAAGGAGCACCCTCATATTTCCATTTAGGAAGTGCGTCCATGGCAGGATGGCAGCTGGACTAGAAGGGCAGAGGGAACAGGGAGGACAGAACTGTGGGGAGTGTGCTGCCACAGTTCAAGCAAGAGATGGGTGGCCTGGGCTAAGGCAGCGCAGAAAGGTGGAGGGAGGAACAAAGGACGGAGATGTTAAGGACGAGGCCGTGGCAGCACCTGCTGACAGTCTGAGTGGGGGCTGTCAGGAAAGAGCCGAGTGCGGCTGAGGAAGCTTCCCTGCCACGAAGCCTGCCTGGGTGACGCGGGTCTCTATGACTATCCCTCAGCGACAAGTGTCAGGACAGTGGGGGTGGTGGAGGGCCCAGCAAGAGACAGGGGGCCTGGGTTCCAGCCCCAGCTCTGCCTCCAGCTCACTGTACACAGGCCAGAGCCTCCCGCTGTAAGCCTGCGTCCTCCCCTCTGGACGGGTGGTCTGGAAGAACCCTGTGGTGGCAAGTGCTACACTGTCTCTAACCCCCAGGCCTGACCAGCCCTGGGAAGGTTTGCGATCGGTGCGCAGCCATTTACCACCTGCAGCACTCGCCTCCTCCAGCCAGAAAAGCCGACGCATCCCCTTGGGATACCTACCTCACAATAGAGGCCAGTGAACTATAAAGAAGGGGGCCGTGAGACAGCCACACCTGCTGGGGTGGGGCAGGGCAGGAAGGCGCAGGGGCTACCTGGATGAGGTTGTTGGTGAGGCGGATGAGGCCAGTGGCGGAGGACGATTCCTTCAGGATGCTGCCACTGCTATCTGCCGAGAGTGCCTGCTCGATGCCCAGCAGCAGCTGGGTCACTGTGGCCACCCACTCCTCCTTGGCTGAAGTTTCAGTCACATTCACCATCTGCTGGACCGCCTCATTCAGAGCCACATCGGAGCACTCAAAACACTGCTGGTGGTCCTTGAGCCGGAGCAAGGAGTCCTGAGCACAGGAAGGAGCGCTGTGAGAGGACTGCGACATTTACCACACCTGGTCCTCGTGACTGAGGGACAGGTAACTGGGGATGGAGACATGAGGGGCACTGAAAGGAAAAGTATGGGCCCCCATAGCCTTGAGGCATCTAAAGAGCATGGGGTGACCTGTGTGCCATCACAGCATGGCAGGCCACCAGCCAGGGAGCTTCCAGAAAGGTGCGTGCCCTCTGCACCTGTTTCCTCATTTATAAAGCTGGGACACTGAGTGAGGCCAGAGCCGGCAAGCAGCCAAGATGAGGCTGAGTGACTCCACCACCTCTGTCAGCTCTCACCGTGCCCCAGGCCACCCAGTCATGCGCTCATCCAGTGCCATAGCTCTGAAAGGTCTCAGCAGGGGAGGACAGCTGCCACAGAGGGACTGTCTCTGCAGAGGAGAGCCTGAGCCAGGGCCAGGGCAGGGGCCTAGCCAGGCAGCTCCAAAGCCTTCATTCTGAGTCCCTCTCCTCTCCAGGAGCCAGGGGGGGCAAAGCACTGAGCCGCTTTGAGCCCCAGCCACCTCAGCGCCCGGCAGAAGTGCCATAAGCATCAATGAGCCGATGTCCATCGTGCACTCAGCACAGCGCCCTGGCACACGGAGGAACTCTCGGTACACCACACTGTGCTCTGCTATTTTGTTGTTTAATCTCCTCTTTGGGAGCCATCGCTTTTTGTTAAGCTCCCTTTTCTCTTGCTCTAGAACAAACGCATTTAAACCCCTTGGGACTCAGCCTCTCTCATCACCGTGATGGTGTGTGGGGAAAGTCAACCCTAGCTGTGAATTCGCAGATCTGGCAGGCAGCCCGTGGGACCCAGAGGAAGCACCTGCTGCCTGGCGCCCCGTCAGGCTCTGACCTCGCCACAGCTGAGGCCTGGCAGCGGCTCCTGCCTGCCTTGACACATGCAGCTGCCACACTCTGAGGTGACAGAGACAGGTGTGGGGACAGACACGCCCCAAACTGCCTTTGGGATGGGCTGCAACATCTGAAAACAGATCAAAGCCACCCTCATTTTGAAAGACTTAATTGCCAGGAACACGAGGCCTGTGTTTCTTTAGAGAAAACCAGCACTCTAGCAGGAGGCCACTGAGGCACGAAGGCGCCTACAAGGTGCAGACACGGAGCCCCCAAGGCCCGCGCTGACCCCTCGTGATCAAATACCGAACATGCAAAGGCAGGGAACTATTTTTTAGTAGGATAAAGAATACTGACTTCAAACTACAGCCAGAATTGCCATGAAAGTCAGACCCAAGACAAGGAGCAGCCAGCAGCACCTAATGTGACAATCCGCAGTGCTCGCGGTCAGAAAGAGCTAAAAAGCAGAATAACTGCCAACAAATGAGGAGACCAAATTACTACTGACTGTGGGCAACATGATCAGCTACCCAAAACAAAACAAACAGCAACTATTAGAAGTAATGGGAATTCAGTGAAGGGACTGGACTCAAACTAAACATGCAAAAATCAATGGGGTTCCTGTAAACCAGAAATGCAGTTAGAAAACATAAAGACCACAGAAAGCTCCTGCTCAAAATAGCAACCCAAAATATTAAGAATTAAGAATCAGCTCGACCATAAGAAAATTACACAATTATTTTGAAGAACGTAAAAAGCGGCTTGGTTAAATAGGAAGAGACACAACAGTCTCTGTGGAGGATTCTAAGCAGACCCCGCTCCCTGTAACACCTCAGTGAAACAAGGTAAACGCAAAACTCAAATTAACACCACTAGAAGAAAACAAAGGCAAATAGGCTTTTTGTCTGTCTGTTAACATGTTTCTTTTCTGCCTCCTTTCTAAAATATAGGTTGTGTCAGAGGGGCCCTCTCTCCTGTCCAGTGCCAAGCAGTAGGAACTCAATCCATGTGTATGGAATGAGTGGATGAATATTTTTCCGTCTTGGAAAGGTTGTCTAAGCATAATGAACAAAATCACAAACGTTTGAAAACATCAAAAGATTTGACAACACAAAAATTCAAAACTTCTGTATGCCAAAAAAAAGAAACACAAAAAACAAACAAACAAAAAAACAAGATGCAATTTAAAAGCAAACAACAAACAGGGAAAAATATTTGCAACATTTGATGAGAAAAAGATCAGTATCTTCAATATGGAAAAAGTACTCCAAATCATTAAGAAAACACCTCCCCTCCCCCATAGGAAATTGAGCAAAAACCAGAAGTCACTTCTTTCCGAAAAGCTGGAGGTCCACTGGCACTTGGCGCAGGCCTCCCCTCAGCCCACGGCGCTGCTCAGCACCTGTCCACACGGCAGCTCCCTCATAAACGGGGCCTCTCCACCCCTAGGAGTTCTAGATGACAGGAACAAACAGCATCTAAGCCACTGGGGCCATCTTACAGAGGCAGCGAGGGCTGGCCTCTCCCCTCCTCCACACCCAGTGGCCTCCCTGGGTATACCCAGCTGTCCTTCCTACACACAGCCGTGCTGGACCCCTCCTCCCATCGCTATGGTAACTTTGGTCAGACAAGTCTCATTCCTCTGTCTCACCTTGAGATGCCTGACCTCCTCCGCCTGGAGCTGGTCCCGCCTTTCCTTCCCAGAACAAACTTTTTCCTCCCCTTTCACCAGGGCAGAGATACCTCCATTTGTTCCCACAGTTGCATCTCTTAACTATTTCCTAATTCGAGAAAGTGAATAACTACAATGTTTCATGTAATCCGAGCAAAACAAACCTGGGAGTACGCTGGGCTCTTTTTCCATATTGAAGAGGAACGGCCCAATAAGAATAAATATAATGATTTGTGTGTGAACCCTAGGGACAGGACACTGGGCCACCCAACACCACTAAGCACATCACGTCTAGCACTTTCCGTGTCTGTCTCTTGAGTCTGACTCCACACTTCCTGAGGGTGGTGGCAATGATGATGGCCAGCACCCATGGTGGCACTTGCTACAAGCCAAGCATGTGCCAACACACACTAAATCGTCTGATCCTCACAACAGGCCTGTGAGGTGAGGACAATGGTCATCCCCCTACAGCTGAACTGAGGCACAGGGAGGCTGACCAAATGCCCAGCACCCAGCAGACCACGGTGCCGGGTGCGTTCTTGGTGAGGGTTTACTACAGAACAGAGGCCTGGAGGGCGCCAGGAGGGCACCTGGGCCTCAAACACCACACTGGGGTTCTTCCCCACCTGTGTGATCATACACGGCTCATCTTAGTTCTTCACACGGTACAGATTTTATCCATTTTTGTATCTACTCAACAGTTAATTTTAAAAGTAATTTAAAAAGACAAGCAGAGGAACAAACAGCTGGATGGATGGCTAATTCTAATGGCTGTTCTTCCCCGTCCTGCGTCACTGACGCACAAGCTCAGAGTCGAGTGTGGGCTCACCTTGAGTCACGTACAACCCCTGAACCCGTACTCCTAAGTTCCAACTTTCTCCCGTATCTCCTGACTGGCATCTTCCCGGGTGCCAAGTTAGTGGTTTTTACTCTCCCTTTTCTCTTTTAGGTTCTCGAGGGCCACCTCCAAGCCTCCGGGAATAAACCCACATCAAGCAAAGAAGGTACCAGAGGGCCAGGGGGTCACGGCAGCACACACCTGCAGCAGCAGCAGCTGGGCAGGCCTCTCGGGAATGGACGTCATGAACTCCAGGTGTTTGGCCCGGTCAAACCCACTGGTGCACAAGGTGGGGCGCAGCAGGTGCACGACGGCCGCGTAGTCTCCGGCCTCATACAGCCGCTGAATCTCCTCCAGGGACTGGCACCGCTCCAGTGACTTCAGGTTCTTATCAATCTGCAAGAAGCCCGGAATCGCTGCCCGATGACAAACTCCTCCCAGGCTGCTTGAGTCTGGCCAGTGTTGGCATTTGTCAGAACCAAAACTTGACTCCCCGTAATGGATCAGCATTTACATTAAGGGAATACTTTATAAAAAAGTATTTCTATTAAGGTCAAGGCATTCAAATCTTTAAAAAACAAACATACCAAGAACTACAACTCCCCAGAAGCAGAGAGGTTGCAGAAACGTGTCTGCCAAAATGGCTAGACAGCCTTGTGGTCACAGTTCAGTGAACCAGACTCATGGAACTGTGGAGTGTCAGGCGCCAGAGACTTGGTGAATCTGGGCCAGAGGTTGGCACATGCCATTGACCAACAAAACCCTCTCCTCTCCAGAAGACCTGCCGTGGCCCCCACGAGGTAGGCAGCAGGGGCACTGAACTTGGTTGGCGTTGCCCTGTAACAACTCTTGTGTGAGGCTGAAGGTCTCTTTCAGCTAATGTGGACATTTCACAGACGTGGAACTGCGTGGGGTCTGAAGCTGCACAGTGAAAACAGGATAAGAATCCAACGGAGCCTGGCATACATGCCACACACCACTGACCCAGCCCAGACCAGCACTGGTCAGCTTCTGCTGGAGTCTCCCTCTAATTCCACTGGGGTTGTTGCCACATGCAACCCAGGGAGCTCAGCAATCATCACTCTAAACCGTGCCAGCAAATGCCTCTGCCCCTGCCACCTGCCACATGGACAAGCTGGCTACCATCCGGGGGTGTGCCTGTGAGTCCATGGTGCCCTTGTGCGCCAGAGCTGCCTCTCTCAGGCCCCTCTACCCTCCCTAGGGAGAAAGGAGCCCTATCAGCATGTGGGTCACTCTCCCGGTCCTTAGGGACAGGTGGGAGCTGTCTAACGGGGCCAACCCAGAATAGATGTTTGACCAAGAAGAACAGCAGTAAGAAAACTGCCACTCACCTCCTCCAGGGAAACGACCGAGTCGTTGTGGAGGTTGGGCAGCCGGATGACGATGTCTCTTTGCTCAGCCCCTGCCTCTGCCTGGATAGCAGTGGAGCCCTGGAGCATTTCTGTGCAGATGTCATAGTTCTCCAAGGCCTGCTCCATGTCTCCCTGGCCAGAGGAAAAGCAGTCAAGGGACAGAGGCAGAAGGAAGGGAACTCACTTGGTTGTGCCAGGTATCTTCCCTCCTGACCCCACTAGACTGTAGGCCCCATGAGGGCGTTTTATCCAATTACTGTTATACCCCCTGAGAAGGGGCCTGACACATAGTGGGGCTCAATAAGTATTGTTGAATGGATGGATGGATGGATGGACAAATGAATGAATTCATACCACAACTCTAAAGGGAGGTCTCACTAGCCCCACAAGGAGGACACTGGGGACACCTGAGCAAGGCCAAGTATCACAAAAATGACAAGCTAATAAACGGCAGAGCCAGGATTAGAACCTAGGCCTGTTCCAATTCCAGAACCAACGGGAGCGCTCTTTTATACATTCTACCACAGTGTACTGGATACCACCACGTGTGAGGTGCTGGGTAACAGCCAGTCTACCCTGGCCTTCCAGACCAGGCTCCGAAGGGAAGCTTTCGAAGAATTCACACAAAATAGGTGGTAAATTCCCTTTGAAAGCTCTGCATCCAATTATACACTTTCTCAGGGTCTTGCAAAAAAAATAAGCAAAGGGTAAAGACCCCAAGGCAACCTTGAGTGAGGGGTGTCTAGGGGGCACAGGAGACCCCTTCCAGAGCTCTGTTGTGCTTTTGTGCTTTAGAGACTGGTGGCCATGCTGGGATTTCTGAGACAATGAAACTCCCCACCATGTCCCACTTCCTTGAGCTGAGCCCAGAGCCCAGGCAGTGCCACACACGTGCATGCACACACATCCTCAACAAGGCATCCAGCTCCCTTCCCTCCCTGCTGGGTACCAGGGCATGCTCCCCACACAGCTGACCACAGAACCCACCTGCAGCGCCAAGAACCGAGCCTTCAACCAATACACGCGGACCACGAACTCCAACCAGCCATCCTCAAACAGGTCCCGCTGAGATGAGGCAAATGACAGCTGCAGGAGGTCACCCAAGAAGTGGGCTCCTGGGAAATCAGGCCCAAACCTGCCATTTATCACACCAGCAGGGCAGTTCCGAGGAGATACTGAAAACCAGACCAGAACAAGTCAACTTCATTCTGCAGGGTCCAGATGCCTTTCTGCTCCCGAGAGGCCACCCTCAGCCCTCCCCACGCCTGCCTCAGCATCCGTGAGTGCCTTGAGACCCTCAGAGCCCCGAGTGGTAGGCATGAGAAAAGTCAGGCAAGTCAGATGGAGATGCAGAGACCTTAAGAGCTGGCGCACCCTCACTTCATAGACTGAACTTTGAGTGTATCTTTGTTCACCGGGTGGTGATTTAAAAGTCAGAATGATCCACACCATCTGGGCAAATTACTGGGACACATAGTGTCAAATAATAACTTGGAAAAGCCGAGATCCTACTTCCTTCAATCCTGAGCAACAGAAAAGCAGGTAGGTGGCTCCCGCTAGGGGCTTAGCTGCTGCTAACTCCTCGAGTGTCCGAGGGGCTTCCCTGAGAGCCTGAATCCCCAGCCTGACAAGCCAGTCCAGTCAGTGTGCCCCCTGCAGGTTCAAGTTTGAACTGCGTGCCTCAACCTCCCCAAGCTCCTGCCCGTCTGCCTGCTGAGGGTCCAGAAAGTTACCGCTGCACAGAACACAGAAAGCCTCCTACCCGCAGAGCTCCTGCCCTTGGTCAGCAGCCACTGGTCCAGCTGCAGCTCCATGCAGGAGAGAGACATCAGCATCATGTCCTGTAAGACAGCACCAGAAGGTCAGGAATGGAGTCACAAGGAGTTGTCGGGTGGTGGTGGTGGAGCAAAACTAAACTAAAATTTAATTTGATATAAATACCATTCTTCTACCAACTTTCCCTTCTGTAAACGACAATCAGTGGCTACTTGGCAGGACATAAGAGGCACATGGCTCTGCACCGAGACAACGCTTGGGAGGAGCCCGGAGACCTGTCTTCAGTGCTGACGGACTGCCCCATGGTGGCAGCAGCCCTGTCACCTGCCAAGTGCCAGGCCAGACGCGGCACCTACACTACAGCACCCAACCCTTAAAAGTACCGGGGGTCGGCGCATCACTCCCAGGGCACATGAGGAAGCTGAGGCTCAGCGACAAGGAGGCGCTGGCCAAGTGCAGGCACAGCTGGGAAATGACCGACCTGGTTTGTCTGAGAACAAAACCATGGCTACTCCTGCCCCTCCACACTGCCCCCAGGGGAGCCGGCTTGGCAGGCAGAAACTGCCAGGAGGTCATCTCTGAAGTGTCCCAGCGGAGACTGCACGGCCAGGATCACTGAGCCACATGGCCCTAAGCACCTGCCAACCCCAAGCTCTTTCACCTTCCATGCCCCCAGCAGAAATACCACCCAGGCGGGCCCTGAGCTCCCGGTGCTCCCTCCTCAGCATTCAGCCTTTCTCCTCCACCAGGAGAAATGGGCCAGAGCACTCTGGGTGCCCTTGAGCCCTAGGCTGCAGAGTGCTGTGGGCAGGCGGGCCGAGCCATACTGGAGGCACCCGTTACTGCCCTAAGCAACCCTACGTAGCCTCTGAACTTCAGTTTTCTTGCCTGTTTACAAATCGGTACTAGTCCCTGGAACCCCAAACAGAGCCAATCCTTCCCTTTGCCCAGCCTTCCACGGGCTCTCCTCCATCTCAGGGAACCATTCCATCACCAGCCCCAGGCCTGGGCCCATTCTAGGCGCCCTCCCCATCTCACCCCAGCACCTTCACACGCAGTTCATCCTGTCAGCTCTGCCTCCAGAACCCTCACCTACTGCCACCACATGGTTAACCAGGCAACAGCCTCCCGACAACCCTGCACCCACTCTCACCCCCAAGGGCATCGAACACTCAGCCCCCAGCAATCTCTCTAGGCCAGGTCCCATGATTTCCTGCTCCAAACCCCCAGGGGCTCAGGTTCTGGGCCCACAAGTCAATGCAGCTGAGCAGGGTCACCCACAGAAGGTCCCTAAGGTCCCTGTGCCCACCCCGTGGGCCCAGTCTGGTGCCGGCCCCCGAAAGGCCCCCCCATGTGCCCGACCTTGATGTGCTGGTTGCTGCAGTCCCTCAGCAGCGGGTTGGGCAGGCTGGTGCTGTGCCTCCTCCAGCTGTGGTAGGTGCTGAGCACCACCTCCGCCAGGCCAGGCGGCCACCTCAGCAGGAACTTGTGGCCCATGCTCTTTAAGTAGCGCATCATCAGTTCCAGAATACCTCCATTGGTCAAGTTCTCCAGCAGGAACGCGTGCACATCCTGCTTCTCTGCTCAGGGAGGGAGAAACAACCTGACCTGAAGGAAGGACCTTCTGTACCAGGGTCTCCCATTCTCTTCGGAAGAGGAGAGAGGAGAGCGGCAGCAGGGGTGGGGAAAGCCCAGGTCCTCCCATCACAGGGTGCTGAGGTTAGGCTGCGGATTCCAATCCTGGCTCCAGCCCTCACCAGCTGTGCCCAAGTCTCTCTGAATCTGCTGGTCTAAGGTGGGTATTAAGGGCTGACCTCCAAGTGCTACCATATGCACTAAGCGAGACCATGCACAAAAATACAAAGCACGCTATCTGGCACACAACACGCACTCAGCAGTGTGTCAGATACATGTGACTTGTGAAGCCGTGCCCCTGGGTTTGGCCTGAAGCACAAGTCCCTCAGGGAGCAGTCAAGTATGAGCCTGCATGTTTCGGCAGAACTCCTAGCTGACCACGGAGCTCAGACCCAAAACAAATCCAGGAAGCTCTTTGACATACTTTAAAAAACACCCAGGACCATTTTCCCAGAACAAATCTAATCAGGTTACAGGATAACAGGAGGAAGAATTCCCCACATTAAATGATCATATTGCTTAATTCCTACCAGACTCCATGAAGGTAGCCGAGTCAAACGACAGTCTATGAGGCCCAATGCTCGGGTAGCTTTCCAGTTTGGCTTCTGACTGGACTTCATAGTTATTAAAGGGGTCATCTTCCTCCTCGGGGTCCAGCTTTCTTAGCCTGCATGGAACACACCAAAATCAAATCAGCCGCATCACACATTCTGACACAAGCGCCTGAATTCTTATTATGAGAGAAACGAAATCTGAGCCAGGCAGAGAAAACTAGAATAAGTGTGCAGCGGAGGGCAGAACCCAGGCCCCTGAGAGGTTCTGCTTCTCTGCAGGCCTTTGTAAACTGGCATCTGGTCTGCACCCTCACTCTTTTATTCGTTCCCTCAACAGGTGGTTGCTGAGCTCCAGCACGTGCCAATTGCTGTGCTAAGCACCGGAATTCCGCCGTGAGTGGGACAGACCCTGCTCATAGTAGGCTTACCTTCTAACGTGAGAGACAGGCAAGAAGCAGACACACGAAAACAAAGAACCCAAATAAGGTCCAAGCACAACCGAGTGCTTGTCCCGAGGGACCCTTAGAGAGCAGAGTCAGGAAGGCCTCTGAGACAGGGCGACATTCACACCAACACGAGGAGGAAAGGAGATGGCAACGCCAAGAAGCAGGACAAGGACAGGTCCAGAGGGACAAGCCAGAAGAGCACCTGGTATGTTTTAATAACTGAGGGGAGCCCAGTGAGCAGGAGAGAAGGGGTGGGCATATGAAGCACGGGGGGCACATCAGGCCCTGTTGAGCTTGGTTCCCCCAGGGCTCCTCACAGAGCTTGGGAACTGCAGAGGCCTCGCCCAGCAGGCACCATTCCTTTCAGCTCCTCCCAAGGACTACGTTTAGCGTCCTTGTAGCTTCCCCTCAGCCGAGCAGCCTTTCAGCACAAGCACGCGGGGCACTTTTCAATGTCTTCATTCACTTACTGCGTGCACCCCCCCACCCCCCAAGGGTGACTACTGCAGGCAAGCGAGCGCATGGCTCTTCCTGGCCATTCAAAGAAGCAGACGTGCAAACCACACAGGACGTGCAAACCACACTAACAAAGATAAGGAGGCAGAAGTCATTCCAGATAAAGGGAACAAGACATTGGGGTGGGACAGCAGGACTGAGGGGCAGCTGGGGAAATGGTCGCACAGACCTCTTACGTCACCAGCCACAGCACCATCCTGAGCTCTCCCAATGGGAAACCTGTTCCCAGGGCTGAGCTTTAGGAGGAATTGATCAGAGAACACTGCGTTCTCTGCTCACCGAGAACCTCAATTTCTAAGCATTTCACTTGCACCACAGAAAAAAAGGCACCAAATTAGGAAAATTAGGAATTCTGCCATAGAATGGATTTACAGCCCCCTAAAGCCTCTGGTTCCTCCTCCTCCACTTGGATGTTGCTGCCACTGCCACTGAAACAAACTGTCATGGGCCAAAACCCCAGCTGAGGACTCCTGGGTAAAGACGCACACTGAACACATAGGGTTACCTCCCAAACTCCAGTGACCGCGAAGGAATAAAAAGGTATAAACTCACAAAGACAGGGGGTTGGGGAGGAAGCCCCAGGAGACATGAGCTGTGCCCACCAAATGTTAGAAGGCAGAAAGATGACAGACCAGCAGAAACTGAACTGCTTTCTCCACTCAGCTAAGGGCAGAGGGAAGGGAGCATCAAGAAGCTCCCCCACTGGCACCCTAAACCCTGGGGAGGCTCAGGAATGGAGGGCCCTGGAGTCTCTGAAGGAGGTGAGAAGGCAAGGACAGAAAGCAGGAGGGCTGGTGAAAGCCTACAGAAGGAGCACTGGGGCCCAGGACCCCCAGCTCCAGGCAGCCTAGCCCTTCCCCTCCTGCAAGACTTCTTTGAGGAACACTAAGAGCCTGTGAAACCAAGATTTACCAGCCCATCCTCCACCTTCTCATAATGTGAGGGAATCCTGCTGAGCCTGGAGAAACCAGACAGGCACTCTCCCTGAACACAGAAGGGGTGCCCCTTCTGTGGGGTTTCGTGGTATCTGCATCCAAGGAAGAGCAGCCCCAGGCCCTCCAAAAGTGGGAAATAAGAGTGTTACCTCCAGCTCCGGAATCCACTCATCTCCTGAGAGCCCAGAAAGTGCCTGGTCCTCCAAAAGATGCACAAGTCATGATTCCTGCCCTCAGGAAGCTCAGAGGCAGGAGAAGCCAGAAAAACCCAAGATCCTAATGCAGTGGGATCTATGCCTCAGTCGTTTGCACAGGTGTTATGGGAAAACAAAGGAGGTGCTCAGAGGAGAGGGCAGCAATAGAATGGGAAACGTTACTGGTGGCTTACTGGCGGCGTACACTAGAGGCTTGTGTGCCTGCAAATCAGAAAAAGTGTGCACTGAACCTGGGTGGCAAGAATTTCATCAGAAGCTCCTGGAAGTCTACTTTCTCCTCCTTTTTGCACTTGGTGTTTCGGACACGGGCAGACCGCCGCTTCGCTGTCTCCCCACTCTCTTCTGAAATCTTCTTCCGCTTTACTCCCTTCTTGGATTTATCTCCCCCAGAAACATCACCTTCACAAAGAGTGCACATGGAAATCATACAGGGGCAGGGCATGAAAATGCACCACAAGACACATAGCTCCCCTTTCGTAACTCTACCAGCATGTTTAATCTTTATCTTCTTTGACATTCAAGCAATCTCCCATCTATTCTTTAACAAGAGTCCTGAGGAAAAGTTAATTTCAAACTGCTTAACTTGCACTCCTTTCTCGAATTCACAGAGCCCACAGCCAGATCTCAAGACTACTTTGCACGGCTACAGGACAACAGGGTCTCAGAGTTAAATGTTCCCCCAACCCCCCACCCCTAGTGCCGGCTGGCTGCAAGGGCCTCTGGGGCATCGTGGATGAACCTGGGATGGGACAGAGAAAGCTATCTCTACCCATTACCCAGGATTCTGTGAGCACCCAATGATACGATGTGGGTGAGAATCTTGTGAATTATACAGAGAATAGAGGAATATCATGCATGATTAAGTTAAAAAGTTAGAAACAATCGTGTACGTGTTCAGAAATTTCTGTAACTGCCAGATATTCTTCAGTGGCATAGAAAAATAAAAAATAAAAAAGCCTTGGGAGCTTTTGTCTGAAATTTTTTACAACTCCAATGATAATAAAAATCAATAAAACCAATCAAAAATATACTACCACATATGGTGATAACTTTGCTTGCTGGTTTTTAAGGCTAAAGAACTCAGACTGTTAGTGCACAGCAGTGCTCGGTGCCGTGGCACGTGGCCAGCAACTGAGCAGAACCAACCGAGAGACCTGCCAGCTCACACAGCACACGCAGGAAGAGCGACCTGTACGCCAGGACTTACCAGCTGGGTGACGAGTGGTCCCAAGGATCTGTATTCCTGAGCCCTGACCCCCTCCTTATAGGGGCGTCATTACTGAGGAGGAAGGCCCCTGAGGAGTGGCAGGCCAAGAGGCTCCCCTGTGGGGCTAGGGGGGCTCTTGCTTAAACCTCAGACCAGGAGTGTCAGGAGGACCCATCCCTCTGAAGAGACCAGCTAAGCCCAAGACTCATTCCTGCTCAGCAAACTTGGTTTCCCCAGGAGCCAACCCCAGAGGCCTGCTCACCCATAGGAACACTGGTCTCCAGCAGGCTGGGACTATGCAGCGGGAAGCTGGTTGCAGCCACGGGGGAATAGGAGAGCACAGGCTCTGCCACAGTCATGGCCGGGTTGGCACTGACGGGGCTTGACTGGATCACGCTGACTGGCGCCACCACCACAGAGGACATCAGAGGGTGGCTGGGGTCCTGGTAGTCAGAGAGGTCGATCCTCTTGCCGAGGCTGGGCCGTGGGGGCTCGCAGGTAGTGAGGTGGTTGTACATGGCCAGCAAACTCTCTCCGAGGCACTTCCAGCTGCAAGGAGACAGTCACCACACTTGTTCAGGACCCTATCGTAGGGTGTTCTGAACACAGGGCCAGCTGGCCGTAGAGAGGCAGCAGAACTGGCCCGGGGGCTGCCATCTCCATGAGGGAAAGGGACTGGTCACGGTTTTGTCATTGACATTACTGACGAAATCTTGAGTCTAACACAGTTGAGGTGGAGCAGCTGGAGCAGGGGCAGGGGCCTGGATCCCTCCTCCCCTCACCCCATCAGAAGCCCTGAAGCAGCTCAGCTTCAGGCACCTTCAGACTCAACCGAAAGGTATGAAAACTACTGGCTCACTTTAAAAGCTCCTTCCCTATAGGTCGAATCTTTAAAACATCTGTGGCACTTCTCTGCTACCACTAGTCTGGTTTTTTGGTGGCGAGGGGGTAAGGGAGGGCTACTAACAGGAACATGGTCTGAAGGGGCTGAATGGGCCCTTGGCAGGGCCTCTTAGGAGCGGCATCTCAGTGAGTGCCCACGTGGGCCAGGGCTGCTAGACGGCAAACCAAGACCTTTGTGTGTTTGATTGTGTGTTATATCATGTGTGACATGGTATGTTGTGTTATGGTATGGCATGTTATATTGTATGCTATTGTTTTGTGTTTTCTGTTATGTTACGTGTTGTGTTGTGTATTACGATCATGTATGTTGTGTGTTGGTATGATGTGGTGTGGCAATATATATCCATCCATCCATCCATCCACCCGTCCATCCCTGAATGGCTGCCCTTGCTCTAAATGTAAAACCAAAATCCTTAGCCTGGCCCCATGGTGCTGCACAGCCTGGCCTGGCCAACTGCCCCCTACACTCCCGCCATGCTAACTTTCTTTCAGTTCTGGAAACAAAATCACGCTCCTGCCTACCACAGAGACTTTGCACAGGCTTCCCTCTGCCCAGAAACCACACTCCCACCCATGCCCCAGAGCCTCTGCCTGGTCAATGCCCACTCCTCTGTCAGACTCCCAACCCCTAAAGCAGGGTGGAACCCAGTATAAGTTCTCCAGTGCCGTGCTTCTCTCCTCAGGGTGCCTATCAGCTTCTGGGTGACTGACTACCCCTGGGATCGCCCCAGCGAGGGACCAGGCCCTTCCATGCTGCGTTCCCAGCATAGAGCATGAAGCTGGTATCCAGTAAACGTTGTGAAAGGAATGAAAAGGACAGTGCTTCAAAATCCAGAATCTAACCAAATGGAGGCTCCTAGGACTAGAATGGATTTCTGACTAGTCCTTTCCTGTCTTTAGTAAGGGTTACATTTGGACAAAGAAGAATTTGCTCACTAGCTATATTTTATCAAATGCCTTAAAGATATAATTTCATTTACTTGTGCCTTGCTCATGCCTAGTAGGCACTGAATAGACCAGGGGTGGCCCACAGCCTCTTCTATACAGCCCATAAGCTAAAAATGGATTTCACATTAAAGGGTTTTTAAAACACACACACACACACACACACACACACACACACACACACGAATACACAACAGAGACGATACCGGGCCCAAAAAGCCTAAAGCATTTACTATTTGGCTCTTCACAGGAAAAGTGTGCTGAGTCGTAGAATAGACGGTGGTTATTTGAAAAGCCCCACACCGTTGCTCCCAGAGAAGGAACTCTGTCCTCTTCCTTTAATAAGCCAGTCCCAGACCTACCTAACGGCAATGCCTCCTGCAGCAGAACCTACCCCCTCACGCTTCCATTGGCCTTCACCCCGCACCACGGAGGGCGGCCGTGACGCCAGTTCACAGCTTCTCTTCTCCAATCACATCAGCACAACCCCTGCGAGCGTGATTCCCTCGGGACATCCGCTCCTTCCCTGTAACAGGGAGGCACCCAGGGCCCTTCAAAATCCCCCAACCCTCTTGGGTGGGGAGCCCAGACTCAGATGGAACGGGGCTCCTGACCCAGCTGACGAAATGGGGGGAAAGAGCACCTGATAAGAGTCCAAGAGCAGCCCGACGAGCAGCCCCTGTCCCTGCCCCTCTCAGTGCGTGTGGGAAGACAGACCTGAGAAACTCAACACGTGGGAACGGACAAGCAGTAGCAATAATGCGGAGCAGAGCCAGCCCTTCTTCCTGGGTGTGAGCTAAATGCTGACGCTGCTAGCTACCAGGTGTTCTATTTAATTATCACGATGACCCTACAAGAGAGGGCTATTTCCCTCCGTTTTCAGGGAGTGGCATGTAACAGCCCCAAGGTCACCGAGCTCTGGGTGCCAGGACTGGACCCAGGTCTATCTGATCCAAGACAGAAGTTGCACGCCACTATGGTGACAACGCCTCAGAGTACGAAAAGGGGGGAAGGAATGCTGCTGCCAAGGCACGCTAAATTTAAACTCAAGATATGATGTCAGAATTTTAAAAACACAAACTGCATGCCAGATCTCACTAAGGAGCTAAATTATCCCAAATCCAGGGGGCTGCCAGTACCAGCTTGTCCTTCGGCGGGGAGGGTGGAGTTTATACACCATGGGACTCACAAGGGCCTTGGAGGGAGAGATTGGACTCAAGAACCAGGGAACCCAGACCTGGGATCAACTCCAGGCTCCCCTTTCACCATTTAACTGCTCTGAACCTCGTTTCCTCCTACCAAGTGCTTGGCAACTATTAGTTTTCTCTTCCCGTCTGGGTAGAGCAGACTAAGCGGGGGCTTATAGGAATGTGGCAGGTGGCTAGGGTCAAGAATGGCAACAGCAAAGAGGGACTAAGACAGGACCTTCCTGGGAGAGGCCCAGCTGCTTCGGCAGTCACACACCTCCAGCCATCACTCAAGGTGCAGCCAGCTCCCAACCACCAGCCGACTCTTCATCCCAAGACCCAGACGACCTACGTGAAGAAGGGGATGGGCTGCACCAACTTCAGGTCCGGTTCCTTCTCCCGCATGGTCAGCGCTTGCCTCTTCTTCCGCAGCCCCAGGGCCTCACCTATGATGGCTTGTGTCTCCGCCGCGCTCACCGACACATCATGGATAGACATGTCACTAACAGTGTGTAAGACAAGGAGAAATTACAACGCTACAAACTAGAGCCAAAGCTGAAATTTTACAGACAGGGATGCAGTAAAGTTAATACCCTTTAATCTATATTAATCCTTCCTCCAAATAAAATAACCACTTGAGTCTGGCTGTGGAAGGGCAGTAATTAGCATTCTTAATAGCCACATACACTAGAAATGACTGATACCCTTTGTTCCTTCTGCAATTCAAAACTGAGCAAGAGGTTTTCACACGTATTAACAAGATCAGAGTAATGTCAGAAAAGCCACAGTAAAATAAAATCTTGCTCTCAATTATTTATAGAAAATTTTTAAAGAATTTAACTAGAGGATCCCAACAAAAGGTGATCAGACCAGCCCAGCTCCCCAAAGTCCCCAGTGTCTCTAAACTACAGAAAGGGGGGGGCTTTGAGGCCTGGCGGGGGGGCCTTCCCACAGCAGACACACCTCTGCTAGAGGTGGCCCAGCAGTACCTGCCCTCTTGCCCAGCAGGGATCCACCACAGAGCTACTGGTTCATGGGTGTATCTGTTTTATGTCTCTCCAAAGGTCAGTGTCCTCAGGACAGATGTGAACTAGAGGCACAGTCTTACAAGGGACAGACTGAGATAAGTGACAGTTAACCCCCACCCGCCCCTGCCACACAGCAGGGAGTTCCAAGGGCCAAGGAAACAGCAGAGGATGGAGGAGTGGGTTCAGCTGGAGGGCTGGGGGAGGCAGTCAGAGCTTGGAAAGCTGCTGAGAGGTGGCCTGAGCGCTGCAACACAGAGGACGCGCAATGGCACGACACATGGAGAGGTGGGAAGATGATTCCAGGTGAGAACACAGTGGGAGCCGGGGTGCAGAGACAGGACAGAGCACAAAGGGGGCCAGGCCTAGAATCTCCCAGAGACCTTGGACTGTTCTCCTTGGGGAGGGAGAAGCAGGAAAAGAACAGGGTGGGGGAGGGTCAGACTGCAAAGGACCTCCTGGGCAATACTACCGAGGACGGCTTTTGTCCTGGAGGCAAGGCAGGAGTGGCACAGGATCAAAGGTGCTTTTGGGACAATGAACCTGGGCAGCACCAGGAGCAAAATCCTGGAAAGGGACGGGGGGTGGCGAGAAAGCAAGGTGCATTCAGAGGAGAGCTGACAACCGTGGACAGCCAGCAGGGAGGCAGTGCTGAGATTAGGTACACAGCTGAGTAACGCACAAGGCAGATCAAAGCCAGTTCTCTAGACAACGATGAAGGGCATGAAACCCAGGGGCTCATCCGCCAGGAGGTCAAGACCTGCGAGAACAAGGTCACCAGCTACTCGGGGAGGGAAGGAGGGAGTGCAGACCCGGCAAGAGAAGAGGCAGGACCTACCATTTAAGGAACATTCGGAGGGAGTCTTTCCGGAGACAAGGCTGCTCCTCAAAGATCTTCTCCTTGAGAACCAGCCCTTTGCTGTACCGGCAATCCTTCTCCAAAGCTTTGCAGATGAAGTACAGACACGCTGGCAGGGAAAGAAACAGTTACGACTTCTGGTTATGCATTCTGAAGCTCTAGCCTTGCCAGTTAACACCAGGAGAAGGCTCCTGCTCTGGGATCAAAGAAATGCACAATAAACAACAATGAGATCCCATTTTAACTGACTCAATCAGGAAAGATTTCTGAAAATAATATTACCCACAGTAGAGAAGGAAACCCAAACACTGCTGGAGAGGACAGACTATACAACCTTTCTGGAGAACCACACGCATCATACACAATCCACCCAGCAATCCCACTTCTAGGAATTGCTGTAACAATCCTACGGGGCCCACAGTGCTTAGCTATTGGCTAATTGCAGAACAGCAAGGTTTCTCTGATCCACACATTGGGTTGCCGAGCAGCCGCTGCACAGATGGTTGAGGGGTGTGCTTACTGACCAGAAGGAAGGCCACAAAACAGCTTGGGGAAGAGGCAGGGGACGAGTCATAGTGCGACTCCATCTGTACACAAAGACATGGTTTCTTGGCAACCACAGTGGGACTAGAGGGCGGCCATCAGTGACTTCCAGAGAGAAAACCAGGGGGGCACTGGGCATTTGGATGACACTGGTTCACAGCAGGCACTCTAGCTGCAGTACAGCTAGCTGCACTAGTGGCAGAAGGAGGGCCTGAGAAGTCTCAGGGGAACAAGAGGTGGTCAGCAGGCATTACGTCCCTGCACCTGTGCCTGCTCTTCTTAAGTGTATGCATACCACTGGGCTGCTTTTCCTTTTGGGTTTAGAGTGGCACATCTACCAGGGGTCTTACCCATATATGCATCAGGTCAGTCCCTTGAACCTATTTTTCCACAGGGCCTAAGTTTACCGAGTACAATTTCTCCTACCATAAGAGGGGGTACAAAGACCTAAACCAGGTGGACAGGGACAGAAGGCTGAACACTGACAACTGTTCCACCTCAAGGTGGCACCCAAGCTACAGCAAGAGCATCTAGGCAGAGACTAAATGCCTCTGGCTGGAAGAATAAACTGCTCGAGTCAAAACGGTGCCCCAATGGAACTACCATATTCTGCTGGTGGGAGTGAAAACGGGGCAACCAACAGAATGAGTGCCTATGTCCACTGAAGGAAGAGTACAGGAACATTCATAGCAGCGTTATGCGAGAGCCCAAATCTGAAAATAACCCAAACGTCCAAGCACAGACCGGTCCAATTGTATATGCATATAACAGATGACACAGCAATAAAAAAGGCCTAGCGAAAACCACACCCTACACGGGTGCACTCCCAGACAGGACAACCACAGCCCAGGGAGCCAGACACAGAATACCTGCTGCCATCTGACGCCACCTAGAGGAGGTTCAGCAATAGGCAGAACTCATCTGGTGACAAAAGGGAGAAATCAAGGTCACCTCAGTGGGTAGTAACGACTGGACAGGGACCCAAAGCAGCCTGCCTTCTGGGGCTCTGCAAATGTTTTGCACCTTGACGTGTGAATTTCACATATACAAACTGATGGACCTCAGATGTGCATTTTGCTATGTACATGTTTTACCGCAATTGAAAAGATTTAAAAAGTGGTTATGGAGAACAAGAGCTGGAGGTGGGGATGTGTGAGTGGGCCCTAGTGCTTCTCAACCTACTCCACCCTAGCGCTGTTTGTCCTTAAAAAGAGAAGGAAAAAGCTTTTGCAAGTCAGCCACCCAAGCATAAATCTGAAAGGAATAGCAAGGGCTCATCAGCATGTCTGTCTTGAAAAGGAGAACTGGGCTCTGCTGGGGCCAGCCTGCAGCTCCAACTACACTGAGCCCTGCTCAGAGTGCTCCTGGAAAGCCACCCTCCACCTCTGGCATCACAGGGCGCACAGAGGAGACTGGCCCCCATAAGAGACCCAGAACCCCCCAAGGCCACAACACCTACCCAGTGCCTCAGGACGAGCCCGAGCAAGGGGCAGATGTGTTCCCTGGGCAAGGCCGAGACTAGGGAGCTGAAGAACTGGAAGGCAGACTGGGGCTCTGTCTAGCAGAGACCGTCCAGCAGCCCTGCTGCTCTGCAAAGGAATAGGCTGTTTCAGTGAGCTCCCTGGCACCAGAAAGAGTCAAGCTGCTGCTGCTAGGCCATCAGTCAGCAAGCTATAGAAATGGGTTCTGGCGTAGGATGAGACAATGCAGGGATGAAATGAGATAACCGAAGGGAAAACCACTCAGAGAGCACGCTACCTATTACTGTAACGCACTTGATAAATCTCAATTGAGTAAGACAGACAAGCAGAATGAAGCAGGGATGCAACATCTCCGTTTTCCCTGACAATTGGGCAAGACGACCTTCAGTGCTAACTGACTTGCAGCTTACCCAAGCCACCCTCCTTCCTCTGGCCCAAAAACACAGGACATGGGAGAAAGCATCCAAGCCTGACTCACTTGTGTAATCACTGAGGGTGTACAGGACAGTGATGAGGTTGTCCAAGCAGGGCCAGTGGTCAGGATTGCACCGCAGCCCTTCCTCAAAAGCATGGCGAGCCAGGGGGACCCGGATGAGCCTCAGGGCCACGTGGCCGATTTTATACCAGAGGTTGACGTCTGTGGAGTCCAGCATGACCGCCTGGAAGCAGCACAAGCAGAGGATGAACACATAGTCAGCTCTCTCGCTGAGAAGGTGCCTGTGACGACGAGGGGGGCACAGCACCAGCCCAGCCACTCAAACTATCTGGGGAAATTGCAAATAGAAGTTACATGGACCAACTTACCTCATTCAGAACACTTTCTTAATACACAGGGGGTGCCAAAAAAATGTATACACATTTTAGGAAAGGAAAAACTGTATTAAAATTGTAATAACATATACCGATAACAAAAGATGAATACAAGTCACGTTTGACTTCTGCAATTACAAGAGGTGCTCAAAGTGGTTACCATCAGCATGATTTTAATACAGTTTTTTCCTTTCTTAAAATGTGTATACATTGTTTTTGGCACCCTCTGTATTTTGTCACTCTGAACATCTGTATTTCTTACATACTTGATAGGTAAAAAAAAAAGTAAAAGAAGTAGAATTAAAAGAAAATCCTGGGCCGGTCCACTGGCTTGGGTGCTTAGAGTGCCGTGCTCCTAACACCAAGGTCACCGGTTCGATTCCCACATGGGCCAGTGAGCTGTGCCCTCTACAGCTAAGATTGTGTACAACGGCTCTCCCTGGAGCTGGGCCGCCGTGAGCAGCCAGAGGTTGGCGTGGGCTACTGAGTGCTGCCGTGGACTATCGTTGGCCATCATGAGCAGCTGGTGGCCATGGTGAGCGGCCGGCAGCTGGCAAGAGCTGCCATGAGATGCTGTGAGCGGCTGACCGAGGACCGGCGACCGGCTGCCTCAGCTGGGGGAGCGCAAGGCTCATAACACCAGCATGGGCCAGGGAGCTGTGTCCTACACAACTAGACTGAGAAATAACGGGTTGAACTGGAATGGGGTGGGAGGCGGAAGAAGGGGGAGGGTGGAAAGAAAGTCCTGTGGGATTCTGGAAAGATTATGGACTCTAGAGACAGACCTCGGTTCACATCCCTCCAGCATGGACTAAGAGCATGATCCTGAGCTTCCTTCTCGTCACTAAAATGAGGATAAAGACACCTTCCTTGCACAATGGTGTGAGGACTGGCGCGTGCATGGAAAGCAGTGAGCATGGCGTCTGGCACGTCGGAGGTGCCTACAGAGATGGGACAGTAATACAGAAACAATGGCAGTAATATTATGAACAGGTACAGGGTGCCCGGTGTCAGCTCTGTTCTTTGCACTTGTATATGTACAAATTCCTTTAATTTTTCACCATTTTATTACTCCCATTGTACTGGCCTATTATATTGGTGCAGACCCGGAGGCCCAGAGAGTTGAAGCTACTCACCTGTAGTCACACATACCCTCGTGGCAGAGGAAGAACGCACACGCTGGCCCTGCTCCCCAGGCCTCTCTGAACTCACTGTTATCACCCACTGACCAGGGCCTTGGGGACTACAGCTTAGTGATGTATCACTACAAATTCTTCTTTTCAGCCAGAAAGACCACAGCCTCACCCGCCTCCACCAAGAACTTTCAAAAACACCAAGGGAAGTGAGCAGTGCCAAAACCATACCTCCAAGTAGAACTCCATGGCCGTCTCCAGGTCCTCTCGCTGGGCTGCCAGCTGGGCCAGGTTCTTATACGTGGAATATTTCAGCATCAGCCCAGGGTGTTTCAGCCCTTCTTTCTCATCACCAGACGAAACTGCCTGTCAACAAAGCAAACAGAGAAGGAGAGGTGACACTTGGCCCTGAAGCCTCAGCAGGCAGTCAGCAGGACACCTGGCTTCTGGGCTGGCCTGTCACAGGCCCCTGGTCCAGTCTGGTGCCACCCTCCACTGGAAAATGAAAGGACTGCACCAGCTGTTCTTAGAGGACGCCTCCAGCTCCGAGCACACAGGGAAGACAGGTCAGGCCACCACGAGGCAGTCTGCGGTAGTCTGGACACCAAAAGATGGACAGGGAACCCTCCGCACCACCAGCGCCATGCCTGACGGTGCAAGCCTGGATGGTGACATTTCTGGGCCCCCATAGCAGGTTTGAAGATGGGGGATAGAGTGTGGGGAGGCTGCCTGGGGACAGCAGGCTGGGCCTGGAGCTTCACCACAGGCAAGTGCCCAGGCAGCCAATTTACACATCCCTACACGTCCTGCAGCAGGACGAGAACTGGAGTAGGAGTTAGGAGGCTGAGCTCTGACTCAGTAATTTGTCACATGGCCATAGACAAGTTACTTTAACTAAAAAGTTAGTGTCCCGAAGAGCTTTGTAACTAACATAAGGACAATAATCCCTACCCTAAATAGCAAGTGAAAGTGAGCCAAAAGAGCACAAAAATTGTAAACATGCTTTATATAAAAAGTTATTTTACTACAGCATTTATGACAACTCTTAGAAGACCTCACAATTACTAAGAAACCACTGATTAGAAAAGCTATTACTCTAACCACAGGACAAAGAGTAATTGATTTTCTAACAGAGAAACTGACTGACATAAAGAAGTAGTTTCCAGGGGCAAGTCCACATCCCAGCCTTGCCTTGGGACAGGTCATGTTCACACGTCATGCTTTATGTTTGGAACAGCCAAGACCCAAGGAAACTTCAGGAAGCACCCCTTGACTAACCCTAGAAGCCTACCCTAGAGCTCTTAAGGAATCCCATCAAAAACACTGAAGAGCTCAAATCAAGCTTCATTCAGTATTTTCTACTGTCATTGGCTTATACTGAAGAATGATCCCCAAGAATGGACTGGGATCCAGGCACTTTTGCCCCACCAGGTACAGAACTGTCCAAAAAATGGTGTAAACACAATTATAAAGGCTGTGAGGCTACTTCAGAGACTAATTAGTCAGCCACACATCCACACGTTACAGCAGAAACTCTCGTAACTAACTTGCATCTAATTGACCAGCTAGATTTCAGCACTACGCTTCATCCTCCGTGAAAGACACGATGATGCCCAGGGGTATGAAAGGCCCCCGCCAGCTTGCCCAGCAGCTAAGCTGCGCACTTCTGAGAAGCCAGCTGCGTTCTAGGCCTGTTTACGCCAAGTGGCTGTAAGACTGTAATTACGCAATTCACACCACTGCCAAATGAGTGTGAAAAGGAACTTTTCTGTGCTTTTCAATTGTTTACAATGAGCATGTTTTACTTTTATAAGTGAAGGGAGAGGGTGCTAAAACAATCTTTTAAAGACTGAAAGTGACAGAGAGAGATGGACACACCTACGACTCCAAGGCTAATAGATGGCCAGTGCCCTTCAGTCAAAGGCCCGGAACCTGGCTCATCAGGTGCTGGGCCCACCTGGAATAAGCTCTGTTCTCAGGCTGTTGGCTTAGCGCTGCGCTCACCCCGCTCACGTCTCCAAGGCCTGCTCCCCTGTGGCCTGAGAGGGAAGGCCCCTCCTGAAACATTCTCAGCACCTGGCCCGTAACTGGCGCTCAGTAAAAGTAGAATCAAGTCATTTTCCTTTTCTGGGCCCTCACTCACTTCCTACTAATAAGAGAGGAGTGGGTCACCATTCCCACAGCCCTAATTCCAAGACACTAAACTGGCCCCAAAGAATCTTAACAAGCTATACAATTACCATGTTTCCCCGAAAATAAGACCGAGCTGGACCGTCAGCTCTAATGCGTCTTTTGGAGCAAAAATTAATATAAGACCCGGTCTTATTTTAATATAAGAATGGATCTTATATAATGTAATGTAATGTAATGTAATGTAATATAATATAATATAATATAATATAATATAATATAATATAATATAATACTGCATCTTACATTAATTTTTGCTCCAAAAGACGCATTAGAGCTGATAGTCCGGGTTGGTCTTATTTTCGGGGAAACACAGGAATACGAAGAGATACCTTGAGGGAGAAAAGGGATAAACACTTTCTGCTGACAATTAGAATTCACTTTGCATCTGCCTCATCAGTGGGGGAAACCATCGGGGTGGGGGGGGGGGGGCTTGAGACACAAGTGTCTGCCTTCCTGGGATTGTAGGAGAGACTGCTCGACTGTAGGACTGTATGGTTCCTAAAATGCCTGTGGATGGAGTCTGTCTGCTGCCTCACTCCACATCGTCTGTTTGGTGTTTGAGTACTTGAAAACAAAAAACATCCCTCCTGATGAAATAGCACGCTCCCTACACCGGATCCGGGTCCTGCCCTGCCAGCCTCTTTATACCATGCCCTGTGTCTTCAACGTGGCTCTGCTCCGTCAGCCTGCTTGTGTGGTGGCCTCCCAACCCTTCTAAGTACATTTTCAAAAGCCCATCATGCCTACACAGGCTCCCTGAGCTCACAGGCTGTCACCCAAACGCATTTTCCAAAATGTGCTGCCAACAAGATCATTAGGTATCAGAAAACCATGGACTCCAACCCTGGCTCTAATGTTTTACTAGTTGCAAGGCTCTGAGCCATCAGCATCTCATTAAGCCTCCATTTCCACAACTATAATATGGGGACAAACACCCGCCACATACTTGGGAGTGGTTATGAAGACTAAGTAACAGCGACAGCTGATAATTCCAGAGCTTTGACTATGAGACAAGAGCCATTCTGCGTGTTTCACTGGATCAGTCAACCCTCCCAGCAAACCAGCTAAGCGCAAACTCTCCAGGAGGAGAAGCAGAGGGGCTGAGGGGAAATATTGTGTCCACGGTTATCCAGCCAAGTGGGAGGGCAGAGGTCAGACCCAGGCCGCCTGGCCCCAGGGTCTGCCTCCGGCCTTGCTGGCGCCTCACCTCTCGCAGCAGGCGTGCCTCCAGCAGCTCATGGTAGGCTTTGGCAGATTCCTCAAACCGATCGTGTTTCTGCAGATCCAGGGCCTTGTGATATAAGGCAAAAGCCTCTGCTTCCTGAAAACCAAAACAGGACTTTTCACTCAGTACAAAGGTTTGTCTTTTTTAAAAGAGATTTTTATTAAAATATAGCTAACATACAATATTATATTTGTTTCAGGTGTACACAAGAGTTATTCAACATTTATATACCTAAAAAAGTGATCACCATAAGTCCAGCAACCACCTGACACTGCACACACTACCAAAATATTATTGACTATATTCCCCAGGCTGTACTTTACATCCTTATTGGTTTTATACCTAGAAATCTGAACCTCTTATTCCCCTTCATCTTTACCCTCTTTTTAATTTTCCAATGATAGTTGACATTCAATATTATTTTATATTTATTTCAGGTGTACAACATAGTGGTTAGACACATATAATTTAAGAAGTGATCCCCTGACTAGTCTAGGACCCACCTGGCACTATACATAGTTACTACCATATTATTGACTATATTCCCTATGCTTTACTTTATATCCCCATTAATATTTTGTAACTACCAATTTATATTTCTTAATCCCTTTACCTTTTTCACCCTGCTCCACCCACAACCCCTGTTCCATCTATCACCCCAATAAATCTAGTACCCACCTGACACCAAAAATAGCTATTATGATATTATTGTCTGTGTGCTATACCCTAGATCCCCATTACTACTTTGTAACAACCAATTTGTACTTCTTAATCCCTTCCCCTTTCTCATCTACCCCCAAAACCCCTCCCATCTGGCAATTATCAAAATGTTCTCTGTATCTATGGGTTTGTTTCTGTTTTGCTTGTTTTGTTCTTTAGATTCCACATATAACTGAAATCACATTGCAACGTTCTCTTTCAGACACTCCACTCGGCACAACACCCTCCAGGGTCTATCCATGCCACCGCAGATGGCAAGAACCATTCCCTTCCACGGCCAAGCAATGTTCCATTATATATACACGTATGTACCACCTCCTCTTTATCCATTCATCCATTGACAAACGCCCAGGCTGCCTCCACATGTTGGCCATTGTAAACACTGCTGCAATGAACATATAGATGCACATGTCCCCTCAAAGTAGCATTTTGGGTTTCTTTTGATAAATACCCAGAAATGGGATTACTGGGTCCTTCTTTGTCTCTTATTATAACCTTTATTTTAAAGTCTATTTTGTCTGGTATGTTTTAAAGTCTATTTAGTCTGGTATAAATATTGCTACCTGTTTTGTTTTTCCATTCCTTTACTTTCAGTTTGATCTCAAATGATCTGAAGCAGCATGTGTAAGGGTCTTGTTTTCTTATCCATTCAGCCACCTTATCTTTTGATTGGAGCATTTAACTCATTTACATTGAAAGTAATTGTTGATAAGTATGTAGTTATTGCCATTTTATTATTCATATTTTTTATCTTTTTTTTTATTTTTAATCTTAAATAAGCCCCTCTAAGATTCCTCGTAGTACTGGTTTGGTGATGGTGAACCACTTTAGCTTTTTCTTGTCTGGGAAGCTATTTATCCTGTCCTTTGATTCTAAATGATAGCTTTGCTAGGTAAAGTAATCTTGGTCCTTGCTTTTCATCACTTTAAATAGTTCATGCCAATCCCTTCTGGCCTGCAAAGTTTCTATTGAGAAATCAACTGAGTCTTATGGGAGCTCCCTCGTAGGTAACTAACTGCTTTTCTCCTGCTACTTTTAAGATTCTTTGCCTTTATCCTTTGGCATTTAATTACAATGTGTCTTGGTGTAAGCCCCTTTGAGTTCATTTTGTTTGGGACTCTGTGATTCCTGGGCTTGTATATTTATTTCCTTTGCCAGGTTAAGGAAGTTTTCCATCATTATTTCCTCAAATAGGTTTTCAATTCCTTGCTCTTCTTCTGGTACCTCTATGATGCGAATGTTGGTACACTTGATGTAGTCCAGGAAGCCCCTTAAATTATCCTTGTTTTTTTTGGATTCTTTTTCTTTTTGTTATTCTGAGTGGATGTTTTCTGCTACCTTACCTTCTAAATCACTGACTTGATCATCTGCTTTATCTAATCTACTGTTGATTCCCTCTAAAGTACCATATTTTGCCGTGTATAATGTGCATTTTTTTGCCCAAATTTGTGAAAAATAAGGATGTGCATTATACATGGGTAGTACTAATTCCATATCGATATAAACGTTTTAAATTCTTTTATTTATGCTTATGAATTAAAAGCGTAACTCTAGAAATCAATAACGATATCCATATGCAAAATAATATCCTGGATTACAATAATCGGTTCTGTTGAACTTCTGATGAACTTGCAACAACGAAGAGTTCTTGGCCCTCTAGATGTGTAAATATCGTAAATTTATTAACGGTACATAAAATTTCTCGTACCTTGTATCTGTTCTTGTGTTTTGTAATTATTTGTTACATAAAATTTCTTGTACCATAGTATGTTAAAAAGTAAATGCTACAATTCCTTTATAATACAAAAAATAAGTACCTAAATGTAAACAAATAAAAATTTGAATTAAAAAATTAAAACAAAAGATTTTTTTTCCTGAAAGTTTGAGCCAAAAAATATGGGTGCACGTTATACACAGGAACACATTACACATGGCAAAATATGGTATTCTTCATTTCAGTTTTGTATTCTTTATTTCTGACTTTTTTTTGTTTTTTTATGTTTTCTTTGTTGAAATTTTCCCTGAGATCACCGAGCATCCTTATAACCAGTCTTTTGAACTCTGTGCCCATCTCCATTTTGTTTAGTTCTTTTTCTGGAGCTTTATTCTGTTCTTTTATTTGGGACATGTTTGTCTCCCTATTTTGGCTGCCTCCCAATGTTTGTTTCTATGTATTAGGTAGGGCTGCTGTATCTCCTGGCCTTATGTAGTAGTGTACTGTGGGGCCCAGTGGCACAGTCTTCTTGGTCCCCTGAGCAGGGTGCTCCCCATGTATACCTTGTGTGAGCTGTATGTGCCCTTTTGTTATAGTTGAGCTTTGGCTGCTGTTGGTGCTTCAATGAGAGGGACTGACGTTCAGGCTGACTGGCTGTGAGGAACTGGCCATTGAGTACAGTGGAGGAGCTATGGTGCAGAGGCTGACCCTGTGGAGCAGGATTCACTTTAGCAGGGCTCTGGTGCCTGCCTAGTCTGCCCTTTGGGTGTGTCGTCCCCAGGGGTGACTGGGTGATGCTCCCCCTGGGTCTGAAACTGGCCACTGGAAGGGCTAGCCGCAGGGCCTCCTGGGAGGAGCCCCACAGCAGGTCAAGTTAGTCGCAGCCTGTGTCCTGCCTGGGGCCACCTGGCATGAGCCACAAAGCAATCCTCAGATGTCTGCCACCTGCGCTGGGCTTGGAGGTGCCTCAAGAGGCCAAGCTGCAACTGAGGCCAAGCTTAGGTCTGGTCAGCCAGAGGTACGGGATATGCCAAAGCCAGATGCTGTTGGTTTCAGTTTTGTGAACTTACGGGAAATTTTAGGAAAGTCTGCAATATGAGCCAAGACAAGCCGTTTATATGGAAAAGCCACTGGAAGTGGGTTGGGTGTGCCAGAAAGTTGGGTGTGGTGGGGTCTCAAGGAACCAGAACAAAAAAACAGTGTTAGCCAGCTGATGGAGACTCAGATATGGCGGCAGCCTGAGTCAGTACACCCAGAGCCAGGAGGGCTTAACAAAGAAACAATGGCTTCTGCCACATCCTCCGAATGGAAAAACACTGCCCCTCCAACCCTTGCCCCATAGCCAGACAATTCAGTTCTTCCCCATATGTCCTTAGCACCTTTGGAGCTGATGCCCCAGTGTGGGAGCTCAGATCGAACGAGTCCGTCAGCACGTAAGTCTGTGTGTGGGCTTTTAAGAAGAGCGCCTGTGAGTGCAGCCACCCACTGTGTCACTCAGCCACAATCTTCTCTGGTTTTCACAGCCAGAAGTTATGGGGACTTCTCTCCCTTGAGATCCTGGGCTGGGGAGCCTGGTGTGGGACTGGGACCCCTTGTTCTTCCAAGAGGGAACCTCTGCAGCCGAGTTATCCCTCCCGATTTTTAATGGTCACACATAGGTGTGGGACCAGCCCATTCTGCATCTCTGTCCCTCCTACCAGTCTTGAGGTGGCTTCTTCTGTATATCCTTAGACGTAGGGCTTTGGTTCAGCTAGACTTCAGGCGATTCTCCATGAGTTGTTCTGTAGTTTAGTTGTAATTTTGATGTGGTTGTGAGAGGAGATAAGCACAGCATTTCCTACTCTGCCATCTTGACCAGATCTCCAAGGTTGTCTTTTTTAAGCCAAAAATGTGTAAGGGGGGCTGTAGTTGAGGCCATGTTAACTGTCATCTGTGCCCTCTGGCGTGGAGACAATCCTAACACTCAGACCTCCCAGGATCTAAAATCCCATTCAGGAGACATCGGAATGCATTTAAAATGAGGTGCCGCCTACAGAAATGGAAAGCAAGGTCCACCTGCAGAGGAAGACCATAGATTACATACCTGGGCCTCCTTTGTCTGGGTTTTGTGACTTTTAAAGCTTCCTTCATGTTCATCCTCAACTGTGGAGCTGGCATTTAAGGCTGCAATTCGAATCTAGAAAAAGAGGTTTGAGGGAAGAGAAGAGCTGCTTTTAGATGAGATGTCACTTATCTTCTCAACAACCCATCATGAACATAGCTCTGCTCCGTAAACTACCTTGAACAGCTATGGCCTTCTCAGCGTGTGGGGAATGGACAACACATTTCTAGGGGGGAAAAAGGACCAGAACACGTCTGAGGGTGACCATACCAATCTTTTCATGGAGCATGTCCTGCGTACTGTCCACTGTAAAAGGAACAGAGGCTGGGGACACCGAGCAATAACCCGACACAGAAGACCCAGGCATTGGAATAACAGGTTCCAATGAAAGGGGTTAACCTTATGCCTTTGTAACAACCATGATGAGGCCCTACAAGGCACTTCCACAGAAGATCAAGCACCCACACCCTCAAATGTTCCAACAGCCCTCCCAGGAAAAAGGCTGCTCCACAGTGAGAGCCTTCAGGGTCCACCCAGGAAAATGCCTCACCCCCAGGAGTGAAGTAAAGAAGAACACTGACACCAGCAAAACAGGCAAACCATCAGTCCTTACCATACTCAGAGAGCTTCAGCACTGCCGCTTAGCACCGCTTCCCATCACTGGCAGAGACTGCGCCAGTCCACAAGTCTCCTGGAGAGGACACAGGACAAACCGAGAGAGGGCCCATGAAGAACCAAGAATGTCCCAATGCTAGAAGCCCACTGAGCACCAGTCTCCCAAACGACGGGCCTCCCCAGCTCTCGGCACGCAGGCTGGTGAGTGACTGCCTCAGATGGCTGTGTGGTCTGTTACACAGGGAGCCCCAGCTTGACTATGTGCCCTTGCCAGGCAAGGCACCAGGTGCCAGGACATGGAAGAGTGAAACCAACTCCTGCCCCTATGGCTGGCTCACTGCTCAGCAGAGGCAATGGCTCTATAAACAATTCTTTTTTTCTAAAGTTGAATGAAATAAAGAAAAACAAGGCAACATCTAAGGGTAAAGAAAACTTTTTTTTTTAAGGGATCAAATAAGGTGAGGGCGTAGAGTAAGCCCTTGCGTTACCCTCAAGGAAGGCACAGTGCTGCAATGGAGGGCGGTGAAGCAGGGGCAGGCATAGGGAGGTGGGAGACAAGCGAGAGCCCACATGGGGCCTGACGGCAGGGAGGGGCGTGGAGGACGGGAGGGTGACATGCCAGGGAATCAGAACTTTGTTTGGTCGACAAGAGAGCCAGACAGTTTTCAGGTGAACAAAATGTTAGAAACATAAAGGAAAAAAATTAGAGGTAGGCAGATCAGTTTGAAATCTGCAAAAAAAAAAAAAAAAAAAAAAGACAGGCTTGGTGAGGATGTGGAAAAATCAGAACCTCATACACTACTGAAGGGACCGTAAAATGGTGCAGCCGCCGTGGAAACTGGCCTGGTGTTTCCTCAAAATGTCAAATAAAGAAATTCCACTGCTAAGTATCTACCCAAGAGAAACAAAAACATGTCCACAGCAAAACTTGTTCACCAGTGTTCACAACAGTATTATTCATAGCAGCTTAAAGGTGGAAACAACCCAAATGCCCAGCAACTGATGAATGGATAAATAAAATGGAGTATGTCCAGACAGTGGATTATTATTCAGTTGTAAAATAGACTAAAGTACTGACACACACTATTGCATAGATGAACCTTGAAAACCTTATGCTAAATGAAAGAAGCCAGTCACAAAGGCCACATATTGTCTGATTCCATTTATATGAAATGCCAGCACAGGCAGATCTATAGAAACAGAAAGCAGATAGTGGGCTGGGGGAGACGGACAAATAGGGAGTGACTACTAATGAGTATAGTTTCTTTCTGGGGTGATGAAAATGTTCGAAAACTGACTGTGCAGATGGTTACACAACTCAGTGAATACCGTAAAAACCACTGAATTGTACATCTTACCTAAGTGAACTGCATGGCATGTAAATTATGTCTCAATAAAGCTATTATTAAACTAAGAGATGCTGGGAGTCTGGCTAGGCAGTAGTAGTGGGGATGGAGGGGACACATTCCAGGAGGAAGACTCATGGTACTGGGTGCCGGGGAGGCTGGAGGGAGCCGCAGTGGTTCTGACCTAAGGAGCTGGGATGGGAGGGGGTACCACCAAACAAGCTAGGGAGGTGGGAGGAGGAGCCAGAAAAGCCCCATGTGAGAGGCTGGCAGAGGGCCATGGAAGGACCCATCAGGCAGTGGGAAGGAGCTTAGCAGACAGACTGAACTTTTACTCTACTTTTATGAAGTAAAACGGCCACTACTACTGCCAACAGTGCTTCCAGCAGTGACTCGAGCACAGGCTTCCTCCACAACGGGCTTTGAGTCCTCCAAGCGTTCTTACAAGGAAGGAAGTGCAGTCGTTTGCACAGATCAGGAAGACTCAAACCTCTCCTTAGGCTGATAGCCACTTTATCTCCTGGCTTCCGCATTTAAAAAAGAAGAATTCTGCTGACTACGTTTGGAAACTGCTGCTTCACCATAAGCTATGCCATGATGGACCAGTAACCAGAACACAATATGAAAATACATAAGAGAAAAGTAGAAAGTATAGCATTAAAACCCTGCATCTAGCTATTATTGACAGAGAGAGAGAATAAGTGTTGGCAAGGATGGAGAGAAATTGGAACCTTTATGCATTGCTGGTAGGAATGTAAAATGGTGCAGCCACTGTGGAAAACAGTATGATGGTTCCTCAAAAACTAAACATAAAGTTGCCATATAACCCAGCAATTCCACTTCTGCATATATGCCCCAAAGAATTGAAAGCAGGATCTCAAAGAAATCTTTGCAATCCATGCTCTTGACAGCATTATTCACAATAGCCAAAAGGTGGAAGCAACCCAAGTGTCCAAGGATGGATGAATGGGTGAACAAATTGTGGTCTGTCCACACAATGGAATGTTATTCCGCTTTAAAAAGGATGTTCTGACGCACACTACAACACAGATGAAACTTACAGTATGTTAACTGAAATGTGCCAGTCACAAAAGGACAAATATTGTATGGTTCCACTTAGATGAGGTACCTAGAATAGGAAAGTTCATAAAGACAGCAAGTGGGATGGCGGTGGCCAGGGGCTGGGGGAGGGGGAATGGGGAGTTATTGTTTAATGGGACAGAGTTCCCATTTTGCAAGATGAAAAGAGTTCTGGAGACGGATGGTGGCTATGTTTGCTCAACAATGTGAATGTACTTAATGCCACTGAACTATATACACTTAAAAATAGTTAAAATGGTAATTACCCTAATGAAGTCTCTGCTAGACACTGACCGTCCTCCAGAAGGCCACTGGCCCACAGGGCGACAGCAGTCACCACTTCCTGGTGACTCCAAGCAGAGCCCTAGCCCCAGGGCACAGGAAACACCATGGAGCCCATCAGAAAGCTCAGAAGTAGGAGCACTTCTCAGCCACTGGGCTCTGCGCAACGAACCCCAGAGGACCTCCAATCCCACAGAGTGTCACACAGCCTCCAGCTGAATTTCCCCTTCACTTACAGGGAAGCACTCAATAAATACCTTTTGGCTGATTTTTTTTCACCACTCTCTTACTCGTAAAATCTGCTGCCCTTCCTACCTCAGGGAATGGAAAAAGGAAAAGTGGAAAGGGCACTGGATTTGGACTGGGGGAGATTTCAGAGTGTGGCCAGGCTCTGCCTCGTGATGCCTGGGTCCCTGATCCTTGACCAGCCTGTTTCCTTGTGTATAAAATACGGTCAACACCCTGACTCGACTGGGAGCTCCTCTGGCCAGAGAGCGGCTGACTGACCAGGATGGTGCATGGCCAGTCCACACAGTGTGGACACTCAGGAGGTCCGTGACAAGCTGCAGCTGCATGAAACCAGTCACACGCTGTCTCTACCCTCAGACCCCCTCCAGAGGCAGGCAGTTCTTTCTTGAAGAGGTGGAAAGCACAGGAGAGAAGCCCGGAGTGGCGCTCACACCCAGCCACAGGCCTCGCAACCTACTGCCCATGGGCCAAGTGCTAGTTCCAGGTCATGGCAAGTCTTGCTGTCTGAATCCTCACTGGGGGAAACACAAGAGGAGGGCCCAGGGACAGCTGAGACGAGGTCTCTGTGTGGCGGCCGTGAGGCGTGCGTGCGTGGGGTGAAGAGCATCAACACAGCCATCACGCACAGGCTCATCCTTCTCCCGCAGGAAGAGAGCTTGCCCGTTTCCTGATTCAGCAGCACCTTGCAGTAAGGCCCCCAACAACCGCTGGGAGGACCTGTGCCTTCCCCTGGGGCTTCTGTGTCCCCCAGGACCAGGGTGGGTACAGGTCCAATGTCAGAGCTGACAGGAGACATCCCCTCAGGACAAACTGAAAAAATGAATGACTAGGCAAATCAGGGGGAAAAACCAGTGAGCTTCAAGTCAGAAGGGTTTCTCGCCCCACAGGCCGCCTAAGTCCTTGCCCACCCACCTCCATAAAGAAGGCACCTGGACTCAAAGCAACAGCTCCTGAGCGTTCTGATCAGCTGGGCCAGAAGACCTTCAAGGAGCCCCCAGTACAGAAGAGAAAATAGACCTTTCAAGCTTCCTAATTATTTTCAAAATTATTCCATGCTAAAACTCAAGCCAATCTCCTCATTAAAAAGGGCACCTATGAGGGGTGGCTGCTTAGCTCAATTGGTTGGAGCGTGGTGCTGGCGGTGCCAGTTTGATCCCCACATGGGCCACTGTGAGCTGCGCCCTCCTAAAAAAGGGGGGGGGCACCTATGTTAACTTCAACGTAATCTCAAAATAGCAGCACCTTCTACCTTTCCACTTCTACAGTGTACCCCAGATTTTACAAGGCAGGTTTGTCCTATCTCACTTGGACTTCAAACAGCCTCTAGAAAGAGAACTGGGCTTACAGTTCTATTTTTGTCTCTTTCTAGAAAGCACTGTGGCTTTGGGCAGGTCAGCTAGTTTCTTTAAACCTCAGTTGCCTAATCCGGAAAATGAGGCTAATGCGTAGCTTGCAAGGCCCACATTCCTGGAGCAGCTGGCTGATGCCAGTATGGGCAGTGGGGACGTTATCCTCCAAACGTCTGCAGCTGTGCACTTGGGTTGGTCTGGAGGGTGTCTAGATGCCTGCCTTGGTTTTGGCCCTCTCAGCCGGCTGCGGTTTTCACAGGTAGCATCCACTGAAAAAGTTAAAGGGAAAGAGGATCATCCCCCCACCACCCGTCACCTTTTTGGAGACAGACATTTAAAGAAACCTTTGTCAGGTCACTGGATGACCACAGAGACAATGGAACAGAATGTACAGTGCCCAAACACAACAAATGCATTTTGCAAAAATAGTTTGGAAAAACCACAAATGGACAACTGCAGGCCTCACAAAGAAAAAAATCAGCAATCCCTGAGGAGAATCTGAGGTATTACATTATTATATGCAGAATGTACAGTTCTCAATAAAAAAACTACCAAGCACTCAAAGAAACTGCAAAGTAAGGCTCATTCACAGGATAAAAAGAATCTGACAGAAACCATCCCTGAGAAGCCCAGACATTGGAATTACTGCTCAAAAAAAATGTTAATTCAAAAACTGTTCTTCACATGTTTAATCACCTAAAGGAAAACATGGATAAAGTACTAAAGGAAATCAGGAAAACAACGTAAAAACAAAATGAGAATATCAAAAAAGAGACAGAAATTATAAAAAGGAATCAAAGGGAAATTCTGGAGCTGAAAAGTACAATAAGTGAAACGAAAAATTCATGGGGGGAGGGAGGTGGTAGAAGAGAGTAAATGGGGTCAAATATATGGTGATGGAAGGAGAACTGACTCTGGGTGGTGAACACACAATGTGATATATAGACGATGTATTACAAAATTGTACACTTGAAACCTATGTAATTTTACTAACCATTGTCACCCCAATAAATTTTAATTAAAAAAAAATGACTCTATCAATCTAGGATATTTTAATGTCTCAATAGTTACATGTGCACAGAAGTCCTTTACTTCTGAAAGTTAATGTCTCTATGTATTTGAGCATTGTGTGAAAAGTGGGGGAGGGTAATACTTTTATTAGGAAAATACAAGACTACTAGAAGTGAAATATGTTGCTATTAATTGGCTAGTTATAAAAACTGAGTCTTTGGGAATAAAAAAATAAAATAATAAATAAATCAGAAAAATTCACTAGAAAGGTTCAACAACAGTTTTGAGCAGGCGGAAGAAAGGATCAGCAAACTTGAAGATAAGGCAATTGAAATTATACAGTCTAAGGAGCAGAAAGAAAAAGAATGAAGAAAAATGAACAGAGCTTGAGAGACATGGGAGACAGTATCTAAAGGACCAACATATGCATCATAGGAGTCTCAGAAGATGGAGAGAGAGAGAGAGGCAGAAAATTTATTTGAAAAATAATAGCAAAAATTTTCCCAAATCCAATAGAAAGATGAACATACACATCCAAGAAGCTCAACAAACTCCAAGTAGATCCACACTAAGACATATTATTGTCAAACTACTGAAACCCAAAGACAAAGAGAGAATCTTGAAAGCAGCAAGAAAAAAGCAATTCTTAGAAAACACAGGGGAAAACCGTTAGGACCTTGGATATGGCAGTGGTTTCTTAAGAATGACACAAAAAGCACAGGCAACAAAAGAAAAATAAACTGGATTTCATGAAAATTAAAAATTTTTATGCAAAGGACACTATCAAGAGAAGGCAATCCACAGAATAAAAGAAAACATTTGTAAACCATATATCTGATAAGAGATTAATATCCAAAATATATAAAGAACTCCTACAACTCAACAATGACAACTCAATTAAAAAATGGACAAAGGACTTCCAAAGACATTTCTCCAAAGATAATACAAATGCTAATAAGTACAAGAAAGGTGCTCAACATTATTAGTCAGTAGGGACATGCAAATAAAACCATGAGATAACACTTCATACCTAGATGGCTATTATCAAAAACAAAAAAAAAGGAAAATAGTAAGTGTTGGCAAGGAAGTAGAGAACCTAGAACCCTGGTACTTGCTGACGGGAATGTAAAATGGCACAGCCACTGTGGAAAACAGTTTGGTGGTTCTCAAAAAGTTAAACATAGAATTGCCATATGATCCAGCAATTCCACTCCTAGGTACATACCTGGAAAAAATGAAAATAGGGACTCAGAGATATTTGTACACCCATGCTCACAGCAGCACTATTCACAATCGTCAAAGGTGGAAGCAACCCAAGTGTCCATAGATGGGTAAGTGGATAAATAAAATGTGGTATATTCATACAATGGAATATTATTCAGCCTTAAAAAGGAAGGACATTCTGACACATGCTGCAACATGGATGAACCTGCAGGATATTATACTAAGTGAAATAAACCAGTCACAAAAGGACAAATACTGTATGATTCCATTTATGTTAGGTACTTATAACGGGCAAATTCACAGAGACAGAAAGTATAATGATGGTTGCCAAGAGCTGGGAGAAGAAAGGACTCTGGAGTTATTGCCTAAGAGGTACAGTTTCTGTTTGAGATGATGAAAATTTTCTGGAAATAGATACTGGTGATGGTTATGCAACATTCTGAATTTATTTAATGCTACTGAATTGTACATTCTCGATGGTTGAAATGGGGGTGGCCTGTTAACTCAGTTGGTTAGAGCGTGGTGCTGATAACACCAAGGTTGCCAGTTCGATCCCCATATGGAAAACTGTGGGCGGTGCCCTCCTTAAAAAAAGAAGGAAAAAATAAAAGTCTGATCCTCAATGGTTGGAATGGTAAATTTTATGTTACATAATTATGTTACATAATTTTTAAAAATACCAATTAAAGAATGAGCAAAAGACTTTAAAAGATACATCACCAAAGAAGATAGATTGCAAATAAGTACGTTAAAAGATGTTCCACATCATTAGTCACGAGAGAAATGTGAATTAAAATCATGGTCAGCTACTACTACACACCCATTAGAATGGCCAAATTTTTTGAAAACCTGATAATGCCAAGTCCCAGTGAGGATACAGAACAACTAGAACTTTCATACACCATTGACAGAAATGGAAAATGGTATACAGCCATGCTGGAAAACAATTTCTTATAAAGTTAAACATACACTTACTACACAACACAGCAATCTCACTCCTGTTTACCTTGAGAAATGTTGACACAAAACCTGTACATAAATATTTCTAGCAGCTACATTCAGATCACCAAAAACTAGAAACAACCCAAAAATATCCTTCAATATGTGAATGGATAAACTGCTGCGATATAGCATACAACGGAATACCGCTCAGTAAGAACACTACTTATACGATGGAACGCTACTACAAATTAAAAGACACAAATGATACTTGGATGAATCTCAAATGCATTATGCTGAGGGAAAGAAGCCAGTATCCATAGGTCGCATACTGTGTGATTTCATTTACATGACATTCCTGAAAAGACAAAACTACAGTAACGAAGACCACGTCAGTGCTGGCCAGTGGTAAGAGAAGGGTGTCTATAAAGGGGGACACTTTGAGGGTGGTGGAACTGTTTTGTATTCTCATGTAGTGAAGGTTACACACATCTATACATGTGCTAAAAGTCAGAGAGCTGTTCACCCCCAAAGGAGGTCAAATAAAAATTTAACTTATTAATTAAATGTAATAAATATAAAAATATTTTAACAAAAATAAATACTTTTTTTTTAAAGTGCAGGGGAGCAATCTGGATATCAGACAAAGTACAATTCAAGTCCAAATATGTTAACTGTGACAAAAGGTACAATTCACATTGATGATATAACACTTAAAAACATACACCAAATAACACAGCAACCAACTTAAAAAGCAAAACCACAGGAGATGCATAGATAGAAACTAATAATAAGAGACTTTCACTCATCACTCTCAGTACAAGGCAGATCAAGTGGAGAAAAAAAATTAGAAGATAGAAGATCTAAACGATAAAGTGAACAGAGGAAATCTTACAGGTGCTTATCAAATTCTACACCCTGATAATGGAGACTACATATTCCTCTCCAGCACTCACAGCACATTCACCAAAATAGCAACAACAAAAATGATCATATATTAGGTCACAAAGAAAACACCTTCTATAAAGTAAAAATACTGAAAACAACACTCTCAGGTCACAATACATTAAAACTAAAATTTACTAACACCACCATAACCAACAACAGAAGGTCCTTCTAGCCAAAATATTAAGAACTTCCTATTAAACAACTTCTGGGTGAAAGGAAATGCAACTAAAATTGGAGAAATTTAATGAAATGCTAACAATGAAAACACACATATCGCATGTGTGAAATACAATGAAATCATCTAAGGGAGAAAAATATGATTACCTCCATAGAAGAGAAAGCCTTTGACAAAATTCAACATTCATTCATGAGGAAAAACACACACACACACACACACACACACACTCAAGAATATAGGAAATGAGAAATAGTTTCTTAACATAATTAGATAGATTAGATAGATAGATAGATGATAGATCTTAGTTCTAAAATCAAAATCTTATATAATGGCGAAACACCAGAGGCATTTCCATTAACGACAGGAACAAAGCAAGGATACCCATTACGTCTGCTACTATATACCACTGTATTAGGAGTATTCAAAATGCAATTTAAAAAGGAAAACCAATTAGAAGTATAGAATGGGTAAAGAAGTAAAACTATTATTAATTGCAGATAATATAAAATCCCAAAATCAATGATAAAACTTAATACTAAAAAACTCAATGAAGTAGCATAATACAAAATTAACATACAAAAATCAATAGCCTTCACATACTCAAACAGAAGACATTACGGTAAAGAAAAAACCCGTTCGCTATAGCAACAAGATGATTAAATACTTAAGAATAAAGTTAATAAAGTTAACAAGAAATGTGCAACCTATGCGTAGAAAATTTTAAAACACTACCAAAAGACACAAAAGTAAACTTGAACAAATGGAAACACGGCCTCTGTTCTTGGACACAATTCAACATGATAAAGATGTCAGTTCTCCCTAAGTTAATTTATAAATTCAATGCAATTCCAGTAAAAATACCAACAAGATACCAGATAAGCTGACACTTGTTTATATGGAAAAACAAAACTGTAAGAATAGTTAGGAAAACAGTGGAAAAGAAAAGTTCCAAGAAGGGATGAGTCCTACCAGACATTAAGATATACTGTATAAAGCCTTAATAATTAAAACAGTGGTACTGGTATGTACATAAAGAAAGCACGTCTAGAGTTAGACCCGAGTACATATGGAAATTTAAAATATGGCAAAGGTGGCATCTCAAATCACTCAGGTCAAGATGAACTTTGTAACAAGTGCTCACGCTGGGACAAATTGGTAGCCATTTGGAAAAGATAAAATTAGATTGATACCTCAGACCATATATATAAATAAACTCCAAGTGGAGTAAGGATCGAAATGAAAAAGATGAAACCATACAAGTACTAGCCGAAAACATGGCTGAATTCCTCTTTATTGTATAGCAAAAGGCTTTCTCACTATGATTTAAAATCCAGAGGCAGTAAAAGAAAGGATTGACAAACTTAACTACATTAAAAATGTTTTAAATTTTGCATGACAGGAAAAAAAAAAATCACACACAAAAACAAAAATAAACCAGTGGAACTACATCAAACTAAAAAGCTTCTGTACAGCAAAAGAAATGAACAACAAAATGAAAAGACAATCTATAGAACGGGAAAAAATATCCTCAAACCATTTATCTGATAAGGTTTACTATCCAAAATCAATAAGCAAGTCATACAAACTCAAAAACAAAAAAAAACAAATAATCCAATTAAAAATGGACAAAGAATGTGAGTACACCTTTTACCAAGGAAAATATGTGAATGACCAAAATATGTGAATGACATTAAAAAGGTACTCAACATCACTAATCTTTAGAGAAATGCAAATCAAAACCACAACTTGATATCACCTCACGCCTATTAGGATAGCTAGCATCAAAAAGACAAGAGATAACAAGTGGGGGCAAGAATGTGGAGACAAGGGAACGCTTGTGCACTGTTGGTGGGACTGTAAATTGGTACAGCTACAATGGAACACAGTACGGAACACATATTATTCAGCCATAAAATTAAAAAATTCCTCAGAAAATTAAAAACAGAACTATCATATAAGCCAACAATTCCTCTACTTGGAATATATCCTAAGGAAACAAAAACACTATATCGAAGAGATATCTGTGCCCCCATGTTCATAGCAGCATTACCTTTAATAGCCAAGACCAAAGTGTCCATCAACAAATGAACGGACAAAGACAGACATACAATGGAATATTATTCATCCATAAAAAAGAAATCCTGGCATTTGCAACAACATGGATGAACCTTGAGGACATTATCCTGAGTGAAATAAGTCAGACAGAGACACACAAATACTGTATGATCTCACTTATATTGTGAAACCAACAAAAACAAAAACGAAAAAAAGAAAAACTCATAGAAAAAGAGATCAGATTTGTGGTTACCAGAGATGGGAATGGGAGAAGAAATTGGATGAAGGCAGTCAAAAGATACAAACTTCTAATTATAAGATAAATACGTACTAGGGATGTAATTAACATACAACATGATAACTACAGCAAACACTGTTGTATGGTATATTTGAAAGTCGCTAAAAGAGTAGATCCTAAGAGTTCTCATCACAAGGAAAATAGTTTTTTGAATCTATGTATGATGCATGTTAACTAAGTTTATTGTGATAATCATTTCACAATACACATAAGTCAAATAATTATGCTATACACCTTAAACTTATACAGTGCTTGCTATATGTCAATTATATCTCAATAAAACTGGACAAATTTTTTAATTTTCTTAGAAATCCAAAAGGAGTCAAAAGACAACTGATATATAGGGAGAAAATATTGGCAACATACACCACAAAGAACTAATATTCCTAATATGTAAAGAGCTCTTAAAAACTGAGGGACACAGCATTATTCACAATAGCCAAAATATGGAAGCAATCCAAGTGTCCTTTGACAGATGAATGGAAAAACAAAATGTGGTGTGTATATACAATGGAATATTATTCAGCCTTAAAAAAGACATTCTGACACATGCTACAACACGGATGAACCTTGAAGACATTATGCTAAGTGAAACAAGTCAGACACAAAAGGACAAATACTATATGATTCCATTTGTATGAGACACCTAGTATAGGCAAATTCACTGAGGCAGAAAGTAGAATGGTGGTTGCCAAGGGCTGGCAGAGGGAAGAATGGAGTTATTGTTTAATGGGTACAGAATTTTAGTTTGGGAAAATGAGAAAAAGTTATGGCGATGGATGGTGGTGATAGCTGCCAACCACGGAAAGGTACATTAATGTGAAAATAGCTTAAATGGTACATTTCATGTAAAGTGTATTTTACCAAAATTTAAAAAAAAAAAAAAAATCCCTGAGGGCAGAAAAAGAAAAACCTGATAGAAAAATGGGGAAAACATATGAACAATTTACCAAAAAAGACACACACTGGCTCGCAAACATATGAAAATGTGTTCAAACTCACTTATAATTAGAGAAATGCAAATTAAAACAGCACTGAAACACCATTTCTCACCTATCACTGGCAAAAATTAAAGTACCACAGCACACTGTTGGTGAGGTTGTGGGGAAACAGGAACTATTGTCATACATTGCGGGTGGGAATGCAGCTTGGTACAACCCCTTGTGCAGGGGAATTCGACAACAGGCAAAATTACATATGCAATTGCCTCTCAGCCCAGCACTTCCACATCTCAGAAATCTACCCTGAAGATTTACCTCCAACAACACGAAAATACGTATACACAGGGTCATTCATTGCAGCATTGTTTGTAATTGCAAGATATTGGAAAAAACCTAAATGGCTATAGATAGTACAGTGGATGAATAAATTATGGCACGTGCACACAATGAAGCAATATGCTACTGTAAAAATTAATGCAGGTATGCTCATAGCAGCATTATTAATAAAAACCATAAAGTGGAAACAAATCAAATGTCCATCAACTGATGAATAAATAAAATGTGGTATATCCATACAATGGAATATTATTCAGCCATAAAAATAACTACTGACAACATGGATTAAACCATGAAAACATTACACTAAGAAAGCAGTCACAAACCACATATTGTATGATCCCATTTATATGAAATGTCCACAGGCAAATCTATATAGACAGATGTAAGTATTTTTATATTTACAACAAAAGTTTGCCAACTCCAAACGAGACCACTCTAAGGATATTTCAGTTCTAACTAGTTATTAATCACACACAGAAGGAACCTTTCGGCCGCATGGAATCCCACTGCCCCATGGTTACGACCTCTAGTAACACTGGTCCCAAAGAATTACGTGGCTCCCACAAAGCCACTCGTGCAGACAGCTGCGAGTGTCAACTCTATCTAGCCCGGCCAGGCTGCTCCAGCGAAACAGTGCAGTCAAGATTTTTCAGTCTGGAGTCGGGCTGACCCACTGGTTTGCTGGGGGACTTTGGCCAAGTCACTTCACCTTCTCTCGGCCTCAGTTTCCATCCTTGTAAATGACGCTGATAACAGCACTCACCTCGCAGGGCTGCAGTGAAGGTGAAGTGAAAGGACGCGAGTCAAGGGTTACGCCGGGCTTCGCACCGGCAAACGCCGAATCAATGGTAGCTCCAGTTGTTGTCACTGTAAACCACTCACGAGGCCGGAGCCGGTCCTAGGTACCCCAGGGCGGCGGCAAAAGCCGTGAAGAGGCCTGCGGGGCAGCCGAGAAGCCTGGCCTTGTTGCTCCCGCTCTCCAGCCTCGGTTTCCCCTACCGTAGCACAGGAGCTACCCAGAAACCCCCTGCGTCCACAGTAGCCTCGACCTGCGCCCCCAGTGCCTCAGGCCCGCGACCCCGCTGCCGCCTTAGGCTTAGCAGACACCTGCCCCCACACGGAACACCTCCCGCAAACCCGTTGCCCGGGAATTCACCAGGCGTCTCCCCGGCAACAGCCGCCCGTCCCGACCCCCGCACCAGCCGGCTGCGCGCCTAACAACAAGGAGCGTTCCCATTGGCTCCGGTGCCGGCTCCGCCAGCCAATCAGTGAGGGCGCATGCGCCGTTCCCCTGCTGGCCGGCTACCAAAAACCCTGCGGAAGGCGTCCGACGCGGTCCGGAGCAGCCGGGGGTACGGTTGCGACTTTTCCTGAATCTAGGCGTCGTTCCTCGTGTTGTGGCTCGGAGCGCCAGCTTGCGGTCGGACTTTCGGCTCCACCACTTGTAATACTTGGAAAGCGCCGAGCTCGGTGCCTGGCCCCGAGCGGTCGCTAAATGACGGGCCGTGTTATTGGTACAACCGGGGGCAGGTGCTCTGAAAGCATCGGAAACTTGGGAAACACGAGGGAAACGGTTACGAGCATTCCCCTTCATATTCCTTGCCTCATCTCTTTCTGATAAGGATTTGAAGCCCAAAAGGCACAGATACAATCAACTATTGAAACAAAGGGGAAAAAGAAACCAAGACCTGGTAAATGAATGAGCTGGAGAGACAGAATTCCAGAGCCCAGCTCTGAAGGGTTTCTGATGAGGCCTCGGGCTGAGAGAGGTTACTCTCTTGGGAGCTAATAGTTTTAGAGAAGGGCTTCACACTGGTTGAAATGCATAGCTAACTTGAGTCCAGCAAGAATGGCTTAAATAGGAATGAATGTTATAGCTTTATCTTTGACCTTAAAGACAGTAAAATCACTGTGAAGCACTCATAGAGTCAGCTCCATATAATAAAGCTTCACTGATATGCCAGAAACTATAAAATAATTGAGTCACCAACCTTGATTTTGACAGTATAGCCTTGGGGGGCAGGGACAGTGAACAAAAGCATAAACAAATGATTTTAAAGTATCATGGATAACATGCAGGCGTGGATGCAGGTCCCACTCCTAGGTTGTACCTTGAAAGATGTGTGGCAAGGGTTTGGAGGTGAGAAACAACGCAGGCCACCCAGGGGCCTGAGGCAGCATAGTGTCACCAGGGGGTAAATCTCAGGGTCAGAGTGGGGAGAGATAATGCTGGAGGGGCCAGTCCCCACAGCAAACTGATGACATCATTCTCACCAGAGTGGTAATAACAGATTTAAGGTGGAGAGACCAGCTAGAAGGCTATTACCTTATAGTCCTGTCAAAGGTGCCTCTTTAGGCAAGTCAACTATTCATTCACATTCAACCCACATTCTCCGAGCCCCTCAGGGAAGCAGGACACCCATGTTGGCAGAAGGAATAAATGCAGAAACAGCTGGGACAGGTTGCCAGGGGAAGGAACTCCAAGCCCTAGCTTTTAATGAGAGTCCTCAGCAGTGGTCTGGTACAAACACAGCAGGCAGAGGCACCTTCCATTGGAAACTAACTTAAATGAGACTGAAAAAAAATCCCAATTTGGTATTTCACTGGTACACCAAAGACAAGGGTGAAACACAGTGCCCATACAATGTTTATCCTCTGATATGTGAAAGCATGATATGGTATTTCGATGAGGGAGGGAGATCCCTTTCATTCAGTTTCCAGTGGCAGACACTGCATTTCCAGGTTTGCCATTCTGGGGCATGGGTTTTACATAGCTAGAGAATTCGCCACAAGACTCATGGGAGAAGATGGAGCTTGGTAATGCCGGGGAAGGTCCCTGAAGCCCAACCCGCCTGGCTCTCCTGCCAGGCAGAGCAGTCTATGGGCAGGGAACTGCCCAGGCCGAGCACAGCAACATCTGGTCAGCAGAGTCTGCAGGAAAGCCCAGGCTGTCAGCCTCTCCCCAGAAGCCTGCACATGGGAATGGAGAGCAGGGCCTTCAGCATGAGCCCTCCACCCTCCAATTTGAGCAGCCTAAATATGATACATGAAAGAGCAGCCCTGAAATTAAGAAACATCCCACCTCCCAGGTTCCCTAAGGTCCCCACCTCATAAACCAACCCTGCTCCCCAGGGTAGCCCAGAATGTGTTGGAGGGGTAAAGGGACGTAAAGAAGTCATGTTTGAAAGACAAAGCTCTTTTATTTGGCATGAGGATGGGGAAGAACAGGACTGTGAGATCACAGGCATGTCTGCATGTGGGGGTACCAGAAACTGGAATCCACCACGCCCTCACTCTGCCAGGCCTCTCTGGATGAGGTGGCCAACTCTCAGATGCCCTGGATATCCTCCGTGCCAATCACAAAAAGGTCATGACCGTCCCCTTCTTGCCAATCTGCCAGGCCTCCAGGGGGAAAAAGCGGATAACTATCCTTCAGGAGACAGAAAAAGATGTCATCAGCTCCTTGGCTAATGACTCATACGCCAAGCCTCATAGGCTAGGCACTCCCACTATGGGCTCCCAGACCAGCCTGCCTTAGCCCACCAGGCATTTTGCAAGCCTGCCTCACCCCATTAATGTTTGCCCCAGAACCCCCAACAGGTTAGCAGGCATGTCAGGGGCTGGATGGTGTCCGTACATCAGCGTGGCCCACCCAGGACTACACTCAACATAGCCAGGACTGCATTCAATGCTGCTAGCAGTCTGAAGGTGGACCCACCACTAGGGGGCCTGAGGGGTCAAGGGACTCCAGGGCAGTAGAGCTTTCTTGGGCAAGGTGAAGAATTTACTTTTTGCCCCAACCTTAGGAGGGCCCCTGAGGCAGGATCACTGCCCCGGGTCGTGCAGAAATCTCTCAGGTGCCCTCTCCCTGCCTCTACGCACCGGTCCTGGTCCAGTTTCAGCTCTTTGGTGAGGAACTCGAAGAAGCGGGCGCTGTGGCCGCGGTTCTCCTCCGCTGTGCCCACCACACCGATGGAGGAGACAAGTAGCTGTGCGCAAGGCTCAGCCGAGCCGTTTACCGCCATGGCCAGGCCAGGGCGCACGGTCACGTTCACGCGCTGCAGGGGACACGAAAGTTTCACCAGAAGCGGGTGCAGGCCAGGCTCACGCTCAGGGCCGAAAAGCGTGGGATCGAAGACGCGCGGACCCCGCAGGGTCAGGGTTAGGGGCATGGACTGGGGTCCTTGGAGGGCACGTCAGTCATGGCTAGGGAAGGCAGTACCGAGCAGATGGGGGTGGGGGTGGGACTGAGAGATCATAGAGAGCGGAAAGTCAGTTTGGCGGGTGGTGGGCGGAGGCCCTTGGGAGGAGTCGGGGTCATGGTAGTTAAGTAGGGGCGTGGACAGAGCCGGACCCTTGGTCCACCAACCTCCCCCAGCCGCATGCTCCCAGGCCCACGCTTACGTCCTCGGGTTTGCTCAGGATGGCGGCGGTGGCCGCGCAGAGCCTCTTCTCCAGCCCCGCGGGCACGCGGCCAGCGGGCAAGTTCGTGTCCAGCTCAACAAACGGCATGTCGGCGCGAAGACGTCTGCGGTGCCGCAGCGGAGGAAAAACCCGCGGAGTCCAGGTAGGTGTTCCCAAGACCCGTATTAAGGAACAGGGCGGGGCGCCGTGGAAACCGAGCTCCTCATTGGCTGTGCAGGCACACAGCACCTACTGATTGGCTGCCTAGGCTGCACCCTCAAAGCGCTGCAGACAACCTTGGTGTGCTCTGGCACAGATTTCCGGAAGTCCTAATGCCCGGCTAGCCTGGTGTAACCCCACCCCTAACGAGACATTGGCTGATCCCTGGCCCCGCCAGCCCCGCCTCCGATCCAGCCACACTGTCCTGAGGTTTTCCTGTGGCTTTCCAGAGTTGCAGTCTTCTGCTGCCTATCCCAAATTTAGATGGAGGTCTGAAAAACGGCCCCACTCACACGCACACACACCTGTAGGGGCCCTCCCTAGGATCTACCTTAATAACGTTACATCGCCAGAGAATTAAAATTTTTTTGAATGAGTTGCCACCACTTCACGTTCAGTATAAAAATGTGTGTTTCTCTTCATCAGGAGACCTGGTAGCACGTGTGTGTGACACGTGGGGCTGGGCAAAGATCCTGGATTTACTGCATCCCTGCCTGGACCCGGCAGATATTGGACATCGTCCTTTGTGTTGTCTTATGCCTGTAGCAACCTTGCCTCAGAGTGAGAAACTGTCCACCAGAGGGCAGGAGCCAGGTCCCAATACAATTATCAGCAATATTTATGGCACCCTGTATTTTCATAAGCAAAACAAAAGGTGTTATTTAAAACGTGGAAATCTTTTGTTATGGCTAACCATGGTACTCTCATCAGTGTTTTGAAATTCTCTGATTTGTAAATGAAAATATAATTGAAACTATGTGGGTGTATCTGGACAATTTCAATTACACATCTGAACTTCTACGTGGTCAGACAATTAAGTTCACCAACTCATCCTAGAAAAAGTGTTACATACCTCATTGCTGAATATTACTATCATTACCTTCGAAGTACTCCCCTTGGGAAGCTATGCACTAATGCCAGCTCCTAGTCCACCCTTCAAAGCAGTTTCGGAACTCTTTTTCTGAAATGGCCATCAGAACTGTCATAGTATTATCCTTGATGTCCTGAATGTCATCAAAATGCCTTCCTTTCAATATTTCCTTTATCTTCAGATAAAGAAGTCATTGGGAGCCAGATCAGGTGAGTAGGGAGAGTGTTCCAATCAGTTATTTGTTTACTGGCTAAAAATTCCCCTCACAGACAGTGCCATATGAGCTGGTGCATTGTCGTGATGCAAGAGCCATGAATTGTTGGTGAAAAGTTCAGGTCATCTAACTTTCACACAGCCTTTTCAGCACTTCCAAATAGTAAACATGGTTAACTGTCCAGTTGGTACAAATTCATAATGAACAATCCCTCTGATATCAAAAAAGGTTAGCAACATCATTGCAACCAGTTCATGAACTTAATTGTCAGATCTTGTAAGTGTGAATACTAAAGGAGCTTCCGTGGAAAGGCAGGTAGGCCAAGAGGCTCTGTCTGTTCATGACCCATTAGCAGTTTATTGGATGACTCAGATATCAGAGAATCTGGTACACAAGACAGGTAGGTTGTGACTGTCCTGAAGGGAAAGAGCAAGGACAGGTGGAAAATCTAGAACCCAGAATGGGGCATGGAGACGACAGTGGTCAAGGTTACAAGTAGGCCTAGGAGAGCAAGGCTTCTCAGCAACACCTAGAGGGCTAGGAAATAACCTGGACCTTCCCTGACTGCAAGAAGGTTCATGCACCAGCCTGAACCCCACTCAGAGACAGTGTCACTCCAGAGACCCAAGAGACGGAGGCCATTCCTAACTCAAACATCTCTTCACAGTGTCAACCCCCATCTGTGACACCTGCTCAGCCCAGGGGGCAGAGAACCAGCTTCCTGCCAGGACAGAGGGAGGGAAGCACTAGTGCAGAGTGACAAGTGCCAAAAGATGGAGGGTGGGGGGATAAAGCAGGCAAAGAAGGTAAAGAGGGGCCCTGTAAGCAAAGGAATCAGCATGAGCCAAGCCCAGGAGGCTGAGGAGAAAGCTGGGGGCAGGGGTGTGCTGGAAAGTCATGGGTGCAACCAGAAGAGGGCAGCCTGAAGGGGTGGGAGCTTTGCCTGGATGCAAAGTTCAATGACCTGTACTATAGCCTCAGGGCAGTGAGGCAAGACGGAAAGTTTCAAGAGGAGGACAGATAGGGTCAAATACATGTTTACTAAAGCTCTGTCCAGAGGTCACATGGAAGTTGGAAGTGGAAAGGGCAGGAGTGGAGTGAGAAGACAAACAAAAGAAGGAATGCAGGCTGGATGCATGGAGTAACTGGGGACCAGAGACTGTGCAGAGTGTCTTGCTCATGGCCTAGGAGACAGGCAGCTCCATCTCTTTATTCTGACAACAGACTTTCCATTTGGTGGCTCTGTGGAGGCCTCACCCCTAATCACCGCAACAAAACCTGCACCAAAGGTTTTAGCATCTCCTTCATGGCAGTGTCTGCTGGAGGTAGGTCTTTGGCCTTCATGACAACTGCATGGGCCTCCTGGAAGAGGTCCTCCCCCACTGCGGCCTCCACACGCTTGTACCAGGCGGCCAGTTTGGGTCGGCTTTTGAAGACTTGGCAGCCGGCACTGACGGGCTATCGGAAGAGGGAGCCAGGAGGTAGGGCTGGGCATGGTGAAGCACAAGGTAGCATGACCTGGTTTAGGAATCTTTCAGGTGGATTTTCCCTCCTCTGCCCCACATTTGATAAGCTGAGGGTCCTCCCCCAGGAGACATGGAGAAGCTGCTCAATATCCCTGCAGGGTGGGGCTCTGAAGTCCCATTTTACAGGTGAGGACACTGAGCCTCAGAGGGGGAAGTGACTTATCCAGGGTCCCAGAGCCACAAAGGGAGACATGAGATGGTACATTGGCTCCCTCCCAGGACACTCCACTTCCCGGTGGGTCACCCCACCCCACAGTACTCACATGCATCAGTTCTGTGATAGCCACCAAATCAGCCACTGAGATATGGGGCCCTGTAAGGAAGTCCTGGTCCTTCAAGAACTTGTCCTCAAGCAGCTGCAGGCAGCTGTCCAGCTCAGCCAGAGTAGACGCCAATGTCTCAGGGGGCACCCGTTCACCAAGGAACACAGGGATCATCATCTGGTGGGTGGGCAGGCAGGGAGAGGGCTGAGGTTCAGCCCAAAGCCCCATCTGGTTCTGTTCTCATCTAATCCATCACCAGTCCTTTGGATTTCTTCTCACTGCTACCCACTCCTTTCCACCCACAGCCACCACCTGCCCAGGCCTCATCTCCTACTCATAGAGGGACAGCCTCCACCTCTACCTGGGTCCTCACACATGGCAGCCAGGGGAATCCTTCTGCGGTCTCAGTCTGCCCATATCTTCTCCCTGTATAAAGCCTTCCATGGCTCCCACTGCCCTCACCACAAAGGCCTCACCCCCAGGCTCTCACCAGTGCAGCTGCCATCCTATCCCCACTCCCTACCCCACCCAGACTTCTCAAATGGGAATGTGCCTGCGAATCCGTCTGGGATGTGATTCAAGTGCACATTCTTAATCAGTATGTCGGCTGGAGCCTGAGACTGCATTTCCATCGAGCTGCCAGGTGATGCCAGGTGTATTCCTGGCCCATGGATCACACGTTGAGGAGCAAGTCTACACTCTCTCCTCAAATGCAACAGACTTCTGCCCCCACCAACTTGAGAGGGCTCCTCTCCCAGACCCTAGAGGCTCAAGGCAGACACTTTCAAGACAATGGAAGCCTACTTCTTGCCAAATGGCCCTTCAGAACAGGGGTACCCTACCTGCAGCAATGTGAGCATACCTTCTCATGCTCCCTCACATACACAGGGCACCTGCTGTGTGCCAGTACTTTACAAATAATTACTCAGAGTACACATTTCAAAATTACCTGCACATATGATAAATAAAAATGGTATGTGCATGCTATTTTTTCTTTTTTAAAAAACTCTTTAATAATTGGATTCCATTTGCCTGGTATTAGTTTTGTGTGTTTAATAAATTTTATTGGGGGACAGTGTTTCTCCAGGGCCCATCAGCTCCAAGTTGTTGTCCTTCAATCTAGTTGTGGAGGGCACAGCTCAACTCCAAGTCCAGTCAACATTTTCAATCTTTAGTTGCAGGGGGCGCAGCCCACCATCCCATGCAGGAATTGAACCAGCAACCTTGTTGTTGCGAGCTCGCGCTCTAACCAACTGAGCCATCAGGCAGCTCCCCACCCCCCCTTTTTTTTTCATTCAAGAGTGTTTTTCCAGGACCCATCAGCTCCAAGTCAAGTAGTTGTTTCAATGTACCGTGTTTCCCCGAAAATAGGACCTTGCCGGACAATCAGCTCTAATGTGTCTTTTAGAGCAAAAATTAATACAAGACCCGATATTATTATACTGTATTATATATTATTATATTTATATTATGTTATATTATATTATATTCCTTCTTATAGTAAAATAAGACTGGGTCTTATATTAATTTTTGCTCCAAAAGATGCATTAGAGCTGACTGTCTGGCTAGGTCTTATTTTCGGGGAAACACTAGTTGTAGAAGGCGCAGCTCACAGTGGCCCGCCCATGTGGGGATCAAACCAGCAACCTTGTTGTTAAGAGCACCATGCTCTAACCAACTGAGCTAACCAGCTGCCCCATGTGCATGCTATTTTAATGTGCATTTACTTGAGTTTTATTGAGGTGAAATGGGTTTTCATCCATTTATTGACCATTTCTCTCTGTCCTTCCATTAAATCCCTGCTGGTGTCCTTTGCCTATTTTCCTTCTGTGTCTTTGTCTAATGGGTTTCTAAGAACATCTTAAATATTAAGAATGTTACGTCTTTCTAACGTATCTTTGCCAAGATCTTTCCTAGGTTTTAGCTTGTTTTAAATTTAACTGTTTTTGTCCTTAGACAAAATTTCATTGCATGGGTAAAGTCGATGAGGTACTTCTTTAAGTCTTCCATTGTTCTTAGGCTTAGAAATCCTTGCAGACCCAGAAACCACATCAACACTTATTGAAATGTCCCCTCATTTCTTCCTACTTTGACTTTTTTTCACTTACCATCCTGGGAGGGGTCCCTGCCCCCTGGGGCTCACCTTCTGCCACATGGCCCGGGTGCAGCTACTCCGTAGGGCTGTGTGCTGCCATGCCAAGTACTCATCCACGCGGGCACGGGCCTGCAGGTCCTCAGGGTACCAGTGGTCGGGGGCCTTGTACTTGCGGCTCAGATACAGCAGGATGGCCACACTGGGAGGCACAGCGGAAGCGAGGGAGATGTCCCAGTCACTTTTCAGCTACTCCACAGGGGCCAGGTTCTGGGTGGGGCAGGCCTCTGCTCCTGACATGTCTTTCCCCAACTTGTGTGAGTGGATCATTTCACGACCTCCATGGTGCTGAGCAGAAATGTGAGGCTAAGAGAGTTTAGGTGACTGCCCAAGGTCACACAGCTCTATATTGGGCCATCCCATCATCTGAACTAAGGGCACCAAGTGAAAAACAGAATGGCATGGGACTTCAGAAGGAGGTAAGGTGTGCTCAGGGAAAGCTTCCACAAAAACGAGTGCCCAGCATGGATCATGAAGGATGAAAGCATCTCCAGTACCAGTTCCCAACATATCCAAAGCATGATACACCAGGAGCAAGGCCAGATGCCCCTCCCCGCCCCAGGCACCTCTGCCTACTTCAAGCCACTTTCCACCCTGGCGCTCAGGGCACACAAGCCACGATCCAAGCCATCAACAGTGGACACACAGATGGCTGACTAGCCCCACGATGCCATGCAAAAATCCAGGGACCCATTACCTCTCAGCCAAGGTGAACTCCCCATCCTTCAAGGCTGGCACCTTTCTCAGCGGGTTCACCTGGGCAAAAGCATCACTGCGGTGCTGGCCTGTGGAAGAAACCACTGAGGTGGTGGGGAGAACTCTGATCCCTCCAAGGTCTCTCTGCACACCCGCACCCAACATCCAGGACCTTTCTGAGACCCCTATCCTGGTGGGACATCAAAGAAAGGAGGCCACTCCACTGGTCACCAAATCACAGACCCTGACCCCACCAAAAGGGCCACCATTCCTGTGTCCTCCCCCTTGGAACTTGGGCCAAACAGCATCTTGACTTGGGCCCGAGAGGAGGGGAGAGATTCCCTGGAGCTGTAATACACACAAATACATACACAGCTATGTCAGACACTCCAGCCTCCATCCTGGGCTGTAAACTTGACCCCTGCAATCCATCTTCCTACGCCGGCAGAGTGATCTGTACACACCACAGAGCTCCTACCACACCCGCTCACAGCCCTCAGTCTATCCTTGCTCTTATCAGAAACTCCTGCCCCATTCAGCCACCCAGATTCCAGCAGCTCAGCTCTTCTTTATTTCCTGTGCCAAACTTTTAAGGCACCCTCCCCAATGGGGGTCCAGGTCTGACTCACTTTTGCATACCTCCCCAGCCAGGGGCCAGTGCTAGAGGGTACACCACTTAATGTGCATGGAGTCCGAGGGCCTCAGTAGAAACTGGCTCCAGTCTGGCTACAGGACCCCCTGTAGGCCTCTCTGCCCTTCTCAGTGGACAGAATCACCCCTACCCAGTCTGCCTCCAGAAACTCCCTTTGTGCCCAGCACCCGTCCCAAGGAGAGCTGGAAAGGAAGAGCAAGGTGGCAGCCTAGCAGCTGGTGGCCCAGGTTGGGGGAACCAAAGACAGAAAGCGGGCAGGCTCAGGCAAGCAGGGGCCTCCCTCCCGGCCTGCCCAAGGGGCTCTGGATCCCACGCTTGCCTGACTGTTCAGTTACAGCCCGGCCCCCTCCACCGAATTCTGTAAAAGTGGAGGAGACCTAGGCAGGGATAGATAGGAATGAAGAGACCAGCAGATGCAGAAACTCAGAGATAGTGATTACTCCTACTAGGAAATGAGGAGGCAGTTTCATTGGTTTCTCCAAGCCCTAGTGTAGAGGTACTGGGGCACCCATTCCACTTCCTCATCCCCACCCCCCCAAACTCCAATACTCTCTAGCTGCCCTGCTCCCTCTTATTAAGCTGTATTTTAACGAATGTTTAGTATTCACTAGGCAAAGGTCAAGCAAGGCAGGCAAAGGTCAAAGCTCTTTAAAAATACACAACTGATAACTGTTACTGGGGTTTCTTCGCTGGAGGGTCTGTCTACCCGTCTGTCTACACGCAGCCGTACGGTGAGCCGCGCCGGCGGGCGAAGGTCGGTCTGCACAGGAGGTCCAGACTCTGCCCCCACCCCTCCACCCCCCTACCCCCCCAAACCCCTCCGCGCCTGACTGCCCCGCCCACCTTTGAGCAACTCCACCGTGCGCAGCTCGAAGGGGATGCGGTTCTTCTTGGCGAAGATGTAGACAGCGCGGCAGGGCTGGGACAGCAGGTCCAGGTAGAGTTCCAGGCCCATGGCGGGGGCGGCAGGCAGATCCAGGGGGCAGACCCGAGTGGGGGCCAAGAACCGTTGGACAACCCGAGCCTACAGACACGCGAAGCCCTCGACTGGAGCCTGGCCACGCCCTCCCCGCCCATTGGATGGCTCCTAAGACCACAAAGAGGGGAGGAGGAGAAAGGAGGTGCTGCAGCCTCCCCAGGGCCTGGTGCCGTGCCCAGGGTGGAGGTTGGGAAGGGTGTGCAGACTTGCTCTCCGCGGAGGCCTAACCCACATTCCAGCAAAGAATTAGCTGCCCCTCCCCAATCCTCTGGGATCTGTCGACTGGCCAAAATAATTCTCCAGATAATCCGCCAAAAGAAAAGCAGTTTATTCGGAACAAGAAAACCGAACCACCAAGGAGTACAAACACGCTCACGCCCAGAGGGCAGTCCTACGTGGCAAAAAAGTCCCTGAGCCCAACGTAGCTCCCCCTTTTTTTGACATTCCCCGCCCCCACCAGGTTACCTTAGAGTTCAACAGGAAGTAAAGACTAGAGAGTTAACAAGGGGCCCAGCTCCATCCACAGTCCTCCCAGCTCTATGGTTAAGCACCTTAAGATGCCAGTTCACTTTTAACAGGTCATATACATTACACTCTAGCTGATCCCCCTCCCTGGAGCAAAAGCCCGTGGGGCTCATTTAGAGGTTTTCAGGGGGCCTAGAACTTCTCCACTTATATTCAGCAGGACCAAGGCCCTCCAACTGTGACTCTGGAGCTCCCCAGATTAGTGGCTATAATGCCCCATTCTCTAAGAGAGCCTCCTGAGTTAAGACAACGCCCGTTACGAGAGAGTGGGCCCTTCTTGGAGTGATGTCCAGGCTTGGTTTCCACACCAGGGGTCGAACCCAGGCCCATGCAAAACTGTGACTCTTGGCCACTCCGGCTTCGCTCTCAAACCGGGGATCGAACCTGGGCATTGGGGAGGAAAACTGGGAAACTACCAATACGTTACCAAAGGATGGCTCTCCTTGATGGGGTGTCCAGGTTCTTGGCAACTCGAGTCAAGAATTGAACGAGACACAGAGGTAAAGTGGTAAGAGGAAAGTTTACTAGAACAGATAGTACACTCCAAAGAATTAGGAGCAGGCACTGAGAAAAGTGGCTTAAGGCTCAGTGCTCAAAGTGGCATTATTAGGAGAAAAAGTACACTCCAAAGAGTTTGGAGTGGCCAAGCAAAAGCAAGCCTCGAGAGGCTCAAAGGGCTCAAGGCTCAAGGTGGCATTATTATTAAGAGAGAAAGTATACTCCAAAAGGTTTGGAGCAGGCCCCGAGCAAAGGCAAGGCTCAAGAGGGGCTTAAAGCTCAATGCTCCGGCCGACCCGGTGGCTCAGGTGGAGCGCTATGAAGCCAAAGTTGCCAGTTCGATTCCCACAGGGCCCAGTGAGCTGCGCCCTCTACAGCTAAGATTGTGAACAACGGCTCTCCCTGGAGCTGGGCTGCCATGAGCAGCTAGAGGATGGTGTGAGCTGCCACAGGTTGCTGTGTGCTGCCATGAGCTGCTCTGTGCTTCTGTGGGCTACCGTGTGCTGCCAGGAGCAGTGGCAGCCAGCGTGAGCGGCCGGCAGCTGATGTGAGCTGCTGTGAGCTGCTGTGAGCGGCCAACTGCCAACCAGCGACTCACCTCCTCAGCCGGGAAGAGGGCAAGGCTCTTGATACCAGCCTGGGCCAGGAAGCTGTGTCCTACACAACTGGACTGAGAAACAACGGCTTGAACCAGAGTGGTGGTGGGTGGGAAGAGGCAGAAGAAGGGGGAAGAAAAAAGAAAAAAAGCTCAATGCTCAAGAGGCAGCAGCTTGCGGGAGCCTAGGGGTTTTATCTTTTTTTCTCTGGGATGGGCTGTTCCTCTCCCAGAGCGGGACCAGGACCGCTTGATTGACATCTGTGATTGATAAGGGGCCATTACCCCATCCTCTTAGACTGCACATGTCCCAATCCAGAATTCAGTCTGTCACAATGATACTAATGAACTACCAGGCATATATATGATATTATAATGATGATATAATGAGGCTAGGGTGAGAGGGAGGTCGTTGTATCCCTTTACTGCACAGGATTGGTCTAATTTATTGTCTTTTAGTCTCCTCACAGTGGCTAATGGTTAGGGCAGATAAGGGAAGAATTTGGGAGGTCTCCAGGCAGTGCTTCCCAAAGATTGTGTTGGATGTGCAGGAATGCAAAGACCCTATTACCTGTCTCTTAACTGCCTGCCTTATTTCTCCTGACAGATGTGATCCCCATAAATCTCTGAGGGGAGTTGAGGGATGGGAGGTCTCTTCTTCTGTATCTGCTTCAAGCTGAGAAGGGGTTAGAGCTGTCCCTACCTAATGGGGATTCATGAAACCCTTGCCCTATCTGATGTTAAATTGTATCCCAACAGCCTCTAGATGAGGAGAAACGGGAGTTGGTTGATAAATTAAAAGCGCTGGCTCCAAGAGTAGGACTTGAAGCCCAATTATCTTGATTTCACCCAGAGGTAAGGTATGGACTGGCCTGGAGGAGTGTTAAAACACATTTGGTCTCTGGGATGGTGTTTATTTATCCAAGAGTTAGGTCTGGAGTGACTTGGGGGAATGTTGGGCTCCAATGATTATACCTCACAGTCTTTTAAGTAGTTATTAGGCAGGGGTGAAAACATTCTGTGATTTAGGCTAGGAGCAATATATAGTTTAGGAAGAAACTGATTAGAAGAGTGATTGAAACCAGGGACTAAGGAGCTAAGAAACTAGGGAAAAGGAGACTTCAAACTTCTATAGTGAGGAAGGCTTCAGACTTCTATAGTGAGGGAGTCTTCAAACTTTTACAGTGAGGGTGCTCTCCCATATCACCCCCAAACTCAAGTGTCAGCAAAAGCCATTTGGCAAGAGGATCAGTTACTGGAAAACTTGAGAAGAGCTTGGCCTCCCTGGTCCCCATGCCCCCCAGCTAAGGAAGACCTATTCTCTCAGGACAGTGCCTCCCTGGCCTTGTGCTGCAGCCCTCTCCAGGCTGGAAAGAACGTGTTCTGCTCACCCGTCAGTGATCTACCCTTCTCCACATGTCACCTTCGGCTGGATTACTGCAATAGCCAATCTCCCTGCTTCTTCCCTGGCCACCCTCCAATCCAACTAATGTAGGAGATGTTTTCTGTGAGTGAGTGCCGGGATCGTGGCTCGTGAAACTGAAGAATGGAAACACGGCCCAGGGACAGGCGACAAGTTGTAAAAGAGGATAGTTTATTAAAAAGCAAAGAAATGCAGCTCCCGAGCAGGAGGGGTCCCCGAATGGGGTGCCCCATGACTGAGGCAAAAGCTCTTTTATACCTTCCCTTGCCTATTTGGGGAAGGGGAGCTGGCGCCTTTTAATGGAATTTGTCGGTCAGGTTTGTTCTGTTTGCCCATCCTGAAGGGATTAGCAAAATAACTGTTGCCCATCCTGAAGGGATTAGTAAAATAACCCATTCCTATATATCAGATCCGCTCCCGTTTGTCCAGCCAAAAGGGATTTATGAGATACTTTATTAACCTCAACGCGCTGTCACATTTTGTCCTGGAGTAAAGGAGTTATTTTAGAACCTGAAGTGTCAGGATATGGCTGTCTTTGTTTATTTTACCAGGGACCTTCCTGTCTGCCTAACAGCATGCTAACTAGCCTGTCTCACAATGCCCACCAGCAGCCAGAATATTATTCTAAAACATAATCTGAGCACTCCATTCCTATTCATGGTTTACAGACCCTCGGTTTAGCATTTAAGGCCCTGCATGACTGAGTCTTTGTTCAGATTTTCCCCTCCAGACCGACTCTGTAGCCGAGCCTCCTGTGATTTTAATTCCCCTAGCATTTTTGGCAGCTAGAATTAAATAATTTAATTTTAGAATATACTAGTTCTGATAATTAAGTTCGCGAACTTGTTGCATCAACGCTACTAACCTTTTTTGCTATCAGAGGGATTATTCATTATGAATGTGTACCAACTGGACAAACAGTTAACCAAGTCTACTATTTGAAAGTACTGAAAAGGCTGCATGGAAAAGTTAGATGATCTGAACTTCTCGCCCACAGTTCTTGGTTCTTGCATCACGACAATGCACCAGCTCACGCGGCACTGTCTGTGAGGGAGTTTTTAGCCAGTAAACAAATAACTGTATTGAAACACCCTCCCTACTCACCTGATCTGGCCCTCAATGACTTCTTTCTTTACCTGAAGATAAAGAAAATATTGAAAGGAAGACATTTTGATGACATTCAGGAACATCAAGGATAATACGACGACAGCTCTGATGGCCATTCCAGAAAAAGAGTTCCAAAATTGCTTTGAAGAGTGGACTAGGCACTGGCGTCAGTGCATAGCTTCCAAAGTGACCTTAGTGATATTCAGTAATGAGGTATGTAGCACTTTTTCTAGGATGAGTTCGCAAACTTAATTGTCCAACCTCGTAGGTACAGGCTTTAACTAAATGTTTCAATTGCTCTGGTTGTCACATAGCTTATAGTCAAAGGTTAAGAAAATATGTTAGGCATGTTCTGAAAGACTGCCTGTAGAGCAAGTTCCAGAAATGTTTAAAGATATACTTTGCTTGAGATAATAGAAAAATACAGCTCTTAAGCACAAAACAATGACAGCTTAAACAATGGTGATAGTCACAAGACATCTAGTTTCTGCTTTTTGCTTTAAAGATAATGTCACTGACAGGCAATTATGAGATATTTTGCAGAATCTTGGTTATTTAAACCCAGCACCCCTTGTTCTCACAATATAATTTTGTGTCACTGATGTACTGTTTCTTTGTCAAGCAGGAAGAAATAACCCCAGGGCCACAAGAAGAACTTGTAAGTTTGTTTTGCAGAAGGAAAGAATGTCTCCAAGCCAGCTGCAACCAACTGCTGACGCCCAGGAGTCTAATACAAAAAACATTATCTATGACTAAAGAAACACAGACTTCTCTCAGTTCCCTGGAACGCCCCTATTCCCAAGCTGCATAAAAACTCCCTACTTTTGCTTTTTGAAAAACAGATTTGAGAGATCTTGCCCACCTGTCTTCTTGCTTTGGCCAAAATTGAATAAAACTTTCTCCATCTCCAAGCATTGGTATCTCAATGTTTTGGCTTATTAGTGTATCAGGCACACGAAACTGGATTTTAGGAGGTGATTCTGCAACAATTCCTAAGGAAAGATGCAGGACTCATGACTTGGGGCCAAAGGGCCTTGTCCTGGGAGCCCGGTCAGCCCAGCCAACTAATCTACCATACTTAAAGCCAACACATGTGGGATGCCTGCTGACCCCTATACTGTCTGGTAATCCAAGAATTAGAAGGCTAGAGGGCAGTTATGAATTTCATTCTTGGCAACCATCAGGGGAGACTGACTCACAGGCCCTTTGAAGAGGGGTTGTCTTTTGGATAGAGACCAAGACCAAGGCGAGGGCAGAAGGAAGGTCAAATAAATCACACATCGGAGTTAGAGAAAGAATCTCAGGCCAATCCCAGGTTTATTTACCAATCTGAAAACAAAATGTAGTGATTAAAGGAGACAGGGCTGGGTATGCCACTCTCATCTTAGCTTTCAGGCAACTATGGAAGACAAGGTAGGGGTAGGGACCTGGGCTGGGGAACCATGGTTCAGTGGGACTCGGGCAAGTCTCTCCTGTTCTCTGGACCTGCCTCCCATGGCACCCTGGAAATGAAGGTGCTTTGTGAACTGTCAAGGGCAGAGCAGGGTCAAGGCTTCCCCACTCATCAGATCATGGCCAATACCCCAGGCATCAGCTTCTTTATGGTGAGGTCTGCAGGTAGAAAGTCGTTGGCCTTCAGAATGTCTTCATGGGCCTCCTGGAAGAGGACCTCCCCCACTGCTGCCTCCACGTGCTGGAGCCATGCAGCCAACTTGGGTTGGCCTTCGAAGACTTGGCAGCCAGCACCCACAGGCTATAGGGAAAAAGAGAACAGGATAGGATAGGCGTGGATGAGCGAGGCCAAGGATGGCAGTATCTGCCTGGTTTGGAGACCACATGGCTCCAGAAGAGGTTACCACAAAAAAGTATAATCCCTTAGCCAGGTGGAGGCAGCACGGGCAGGACTTCAGCAACCCACCCTGTCCACTCTGCCCACAGCACTCACATGCATCAGCTCTGTGATGGTACCAGGTCAGCCAGGGAAATGTTGTGCCCAGAGCGAAAGGTCTTGTTCTGGAAGAACTTGCCCTCAAGTATCTTCAGAGTCACATCCAACTCTGTCAGAGTGACTGCCAGCATCTCAGGCGATACTGACTCACCCAGGAAAAGAGGGAACGTCGTCTGGTGGGTGGGCAGGCAAAGTGGGGAATTAGGGGTCAGCCCAGCTTTGGGGGCAGAAAGGCAAGCCCGTGCTCTTGGAGCTGCTTCCTGGTTCTATGTACCTTTCTTCCATGTCCTGGGTAGGCCGGCAGGGAAAGTCCCAAAGGACCCCTTTTCCTTGAACTATTCCTGCTTCCATGAGCTCTGATGGGTTGAGCCTTGGAGGTTTCTAAAAGACTCAACCCCCTTTGAGAATGACTCAAAGGGAACCTGAACAATGAGTGTCATACTTTGGGGGAGGGGAGTGCTGGCTTAGGAACTATCTATTTTATAACCTCTTTCCTCCTGCATATAAAATCAGTCCCTCTTACAATATAAGTAAGAGGATGGGCTTTTAAGGTCTCTCCATTAAAGCTCATTCTGTCCCTCACGAACTGTGTGACCTACAGCAAATTACGTAAATTCTCTGAGCTTCAATTTCCTCATCTACGATACAGGAATAACAGTACATGACTCGTCTTGTAAATAAAAACGTGAGGCCCAGAGAGGGACAGTCAGTTTCCAGAGATAGCACAGCCAGGGAAAGACTGCCAAGCATAGAACCAATGTCTTCTCACCCAGTGAGTTACTAGGGACTAAGGAGGAGAGTCAGGAGAGAGAGGTGTCCAGGATTTCGGGAGGAGGGCATTTTAGGGCAAAGCCATCAACAGCCTCAGGCTTAGCAGCTGTCAGGGAGACAGAGTAGATGGGGAGCACAGCACTTCATGGTTAGTAAAGTTGCTTGGGGGAGCCCCGGTTTCTGGAAAGATAAACAGGACTAGGACTGTACTCCAACTCCTGGCTCAGAGCTTCACTTCCCTCCCCCATACAACAAGGCTGGATCAGCAAACACACACTGGTGGCCTGGAGGCCAAGGCTGGGCTAATTGCATTCCTTTGGTTACAGAGTGTTTAAAAATATGAATCAGCTGCTGACATTTAAAAATGGAGACATTGCATATTAAAGTCCAGATTTCCAGCTTCTTTTTAACAAGAAAGGGAGAATTGCTACCTGGTACCCCAGCTGGGCATCTACATAAGGCTGATGTGGGGAGAAGCTGCTCCTTCAGGAGGGGCACATAGGCTCTCAGTGGGCCGGAGCCCACCTGGACCACCTCCGTCATTTATTTTTTTATTTTTGGGAGGGAAGGGGAACAGGACTTTATTGGGGAACAGTGTGTACTTCCAGGCCTTTTTTCCAAGTCAAGTTGTTGTCCTTTCAGTCTTAGTTGTGGAGGGCGCAGCTCAGCTCCAGGTCCAGTTGCCATTTCTAGTTGCAGGGGCACAGCCCACCATCTCTTGAGGGAGTCGAACCAGCAACCTTGTGGCTGAGAGGACACGCTCCAACCAACTGAGCCATCCGGGAGCTCAGCGGCAGCTCAGCTCAAGGTGCCATGTTCAATCTTAGTTGCAGGGGGCGGAGCCCACCATCCCTTGAGGGACTCGAGGAGTCCAACTGGCAACCTCGTGGTTGAGAGCCCACTGGCCCATGTGGGAGTTAGGAGCATGGTGCTCTAACCTCCTGAGCCACCGGGCCGGCCCAACCTCCGTCATTTATTATCTGCCTCACCTTTGCAAGAGATAGTCTACATTTCCCTTCTGTTCCGACTGGGTGGTTCCAAAGTTCTTAGGGTTTTAAAAAAGGGTTTTTGTTCCTCTTTAAATATAAAAGACCATAATAGGGTAATAAATAAATTCTGATTTATTCACATGATTAGATACTATAGAGTAGATAAAATGGATAAATTAGATTTACCCACAGCAATATGGAAAAATGCAAGTTGTAGAATGGTATGAGAGCACTTATATAAAATTTAAGCAAAACAAAACTTTATTGTGCTTGTGGACCTTTATAAAATGTAGTAATGTATCAAATCGTGAACTAGGACTTCCACTAGATTCCAGAGTGGGGTGGCCCTCAGGAAGGAGTGATCGCAACAAAGAGATCTTTTGACATTTGTGGGTGTGTTTTTTTTAACCATTTATTTGTTTATTTTTATTTGGAAATGTTTATATCAGTACAGTGGAACTAAATGTTAAGAGACACTGGATGTCATTACTTTGGTTATCATTAGTTTATTACAAAAGAGACATGGAAATTACTTATGTGATGAGATTTCAGAACATCAGTGGAATGGGCGCCATGTCATAGTGATTTATTTCAGTCTACATACTTTCCAGAATGTCACCATCTCTAAATAAGAAATAATCCTTGTCATCTATAACTACTTTGGTGCCTCCATATTCTGGAAGAAGAACTTTATCTCCAACTTTCACACTTACTGGTTGAATCTCTCCGCCCTTTCCTTTAGAGCCGGATCCAACAGCTACCACTGTTGCTTGCAATACTTTTCCTTGAGATTTTTCTGGAAGCATAATGCCTCCCTTGGTTACAGTTCCTGCAGCACTCCTTTCAACTAATACTCGGGCAAAGAGGGGGAGAAACTTTCTAAATGCCTGTCCTGCCATGACTCCGGTAGTCGCAGTTCTTACTTTGCTCTCGTGCCATGGTCGCAAGGAGAGAGCTGATCTTTTGACATTTGTTGACTAATGTTTCTTTCTTATATGAAAAATGATTTAAGACAGAACAATAAGACTCATGATCCAGAATTAATCAGACAGTTTTAAAAACGAGGAGTTCCACTTCTGATTAGGATTATCCACAGTCACAAAAAACATTTGTTTTCACCATAATGACCCTGGAAAGAAAATAATCTTATTTTTCTGTAAAACCATCAAAGAGTTATAGAAATCTTTAAAAAGGAAAATAAAAAAAAAGAACAAAACAAAAAAAGAAAAACGTCTAAATCTGTACTGTCCAATATAGTAGCCACCAGCCACAAGCGGCTACTGAGCTCTTGAAATGTGGCTGGTCCTAGCTGAGGTGTGGTTTACGTGTAAAATACATACCAGATTCTGAGGGCTTAGTTAAAAAAAAGAAAAAGAAAAAGATTTCATTAATAACTTTTTCTATTGGTTACACAGTGAAATAATTTTTTAATTTTTAATTATGGTAAAAAACATAGAACATAAAATTTACCATTTTAACTGTTTGATTCATTGGCATTGAGTACATTCACGAATGTTGTGCAGCCATCACCACTGTGGTATCAGAACTCTCTTCACCTTGTAAAACTGAAACTCTATCCCCATTAAACAACTCCTCATTTTCTCCCTCCCCCCATCCCCTGCGAACCACCATTCTCCTCTCTGTCTTCATGAATTAACTACTCTATATACCTTATTTAAGTGGAATCATACAATATTTGTCCTTTTGCATCTGGCTTATTTCACTTAGCAAATGTTTTCAAGGTTCATCCATATTGTAGCATGTGTCAAAATTTCCTTCCTTCTTAAGGCTCAAAGATATTCCATTGTATGTATGTACCACATTTCCATTCATCCGTCAATGGACACAGGGGGTGTTTCCACCTCTGGCTATTGTGATCTATGAATAATACTGTTATGAACTTGGGTATAGAAATATCTTTTCAAGACCCTGCTTTCAATTATTTTGGGTCTATACCCAGAAGTGAAATTGCTGGACCATTTGGTAATTCTATTTTTAATTGCTTTGAGGATTTATCATATTGTTTGCCACAGTCGCACCATTTTCCATTCCCACTAACAGTGCATAAGAGTTCCAATTTCCTCACATCCTTGCCAACACTTGTTATTTTCTGGTACATATATATATTATATGTGTTATATATAATATATATAATATATTATATATAATATAGAACATATATATGTTATATTATATATTATATATATAATATATATGTGTATATATACATATATAATATATATATTATAATGGCCATCCTAATGGGTGTGAGTGGTATCTCATTGTAGTTTTAATTTGCATTCCCCTAATTACTAGTGATGCTGAGCATCTTTTCATGTGTTTCTGGCCAAAATGATAATATTCTGAATATATTGGGTTAAGTATAATACATTAATTTCACCTGTTTCTTTTTACATTTTGAATGTGGCTACTAGAAAATTTAAAAGTACATATATGACTCACTTTATACTTCCATTTTGCAGCACTGGACTAAATGAACTAAATTCCAGAGGGGCATGAGCCTTTCCTAGGTACACAAACCACTTTTCACCCTTGGGGTCCAAGCAGGTAGGGTGAAAACTTGCCATCAGCTGGGACTTTTCTGACTAAGCAGCCATGTGGGGAACTGAGGGCAGGGCCTAAACGTAGAGAGATCTCATGGTTGTAGTGGTGCTTAGATTCTGCATCCCTCCTGGAGCAAGCAAGCAACTTGATCCTACCCTCAAGATACCTGAAAGCAGAGATGAACTGAAACTAACTAGAGTGCAACCCAGCCCACCTCCATATTAGCTGGAAGAGATTAACCTCCCACTGAGCCTCCTAACAAAAGAAAAGTGCAAGCTTTTCTACGGGTACTTATTATGTAGTTCTATTTCTACTCTTATACATCATATCTGACACACAATAATAAATTATAAGACATGCAAAGAAAGTGAAAATGTGACCCATAATGAAGAGGGTATAAAGTGACCAATAGGATCAGATCCACAGAGGGAGGCCGGATGGCTCAGTTGGTCAGAGGGCGAGCTCTCAACAACAGGTTTGCCGTTTCAATTCCCGCATGGGATGGTGGGCTGCACCCCCTGCAACTAAAGATTGAAAATGGGGACTGGACTTGGAGCTGAGCTGCATCCTCCACAACCAAATTGAAGGACAACTCCCTGGAGAAACAATATTCCCCAATAAAATTTATTTAAAAGAAAAAACACACAAAAAAAACAGATCCACAGAAAATCCAGGTGTTGAAATTAGCTGACAAAGACTTTTAAGTAACTTAGAAATGTGTTGAAGAATTTAGAAGAAAAGATGGACCAAATTAGCAAGCAGATGGTGAATTTCGGCAGAGCAATGGAAACACTGAAAAAGAACCAAATAAAAATTTCTAGAACTGAAAAAAATACATTGGATTAAATGGGTTTAAGAGCAACCTGGGCACAACAGAAGAGAAGGTAAAGTCAGTTCATTGGAAACTATCCAAACTAAAAAGAAGAATACAATAGTGCCTGAGCCCCTTTGGGAGTGATGCCCTCACTGTCTCCCCATCTCAGGGGCCTCACCTTATGCCACAGTGCCCAGAAGCAGTTTCTCCGTAAGGTTGTATGCTGCCACGCCAGGTATTCATCCACATGGGCACAGGCTGCAGGTCCTGAGGGTACCAGTGGTCAAGAACCTTATACTTGTGGGTCAGACAGAGCAGTATGGCCACACTGCAGGGGGAAGGGAGGACATGGTGGGTGTGGGAAGAGCATTGTGCTAGGGGCTTTGTACAGAGTCACTTCTTTAACCTTCCTGACAATGTGCCAAGGTATTTGCCTCATTTTCCAGACAAGGAAGCCAGGCTTAGAACACTGACGGGACTAGCCCAAGGCACACAGCCCTTGGTGGAGGAGCTGAGAGTCTCTCTGAGGCTAATACCTAAGCTTATCCTACCATCAGGCAAAATGCCACAGCAAAGTGGCCTGCCATGTGCTCAGAGACAATTCCTGATGGGAGGGCCAGAGAGAGCATCCTGGAGGAGATGGCATCAAAGCTGAGCCTTAAAGAAGCTCAGTTTTGTCCAGTCTGCATCCACTCTCCTCATCTGGCATTCAGACTAGCCTCATATGGCCTGATTATTCAAAAAACCTTCCTGTCATCCTTTTGCTCTTTGTCATCGCTATGTTCTCCCTAAAGTACTCCGTAGGAAACACTGGAGCTGCTGCAGGATCATGGAACAGCAGAACAGACGAGCCCTCTGGAGCCCTCTTCTTGCCCGGGGTCATGAGGGCTGCCATGATATTGGGATAGGGATGGGCTGGGAAGGGCACTGAGGATGTGTGACTTTGGGCCCACAGGTAGGTTTGCAGGAACTTGGAGTACCCCAAGGGCTGAGCACTCCAGCCAAAAGGGCAGAAAATCTCTGCATCTACCACTGGCCCATGTTCCTATTAGGAATCCTGCCCCCATACTCCAGCTTAACAACTCACTTGTCTCTACAAGAAACTCTGGAGTTCCTTTTGCTCCCAGCTAATTTTTCAAAGCCACCTCTGAAGAGGGTGCAGATCCCTGGCAGCCACAGATCTCTCAAGGGGGAGAAATGCAAGTATTGCACACTGCCCCTGGCAGGTACCCCTGAGTGCTCAACACCGGACGACACAAGGACTCAAGACAATATGGCCACAGGAAGGAAAAATGGTGCTAGCTGAGTGTCTGAGGAATTCTTTGGGGGTGCAACCATCTCGAGATTCCAGAGATGAGTTTAAAGCTCCAGGTTCTCCTTCTTGTGGGAGGGGTGACTTCGGTGACAAAAGGTCAGAACCAGGAAAAGGTTTGGCCTTTCCTAAAGAGGCTTCTACTTCTTGGGACTTGTTGTGATGTAAGAGGTCCATACGTTGGGGGTCCTGCAACATACAGATGCTGCAGCTGGAAGATGGAGCCACTGGACAGCCCAGACACCCCTGGGCTATCTCGAGGCAAGTTTGGCCAGAGGGTTGCCTCTAATGCAAGGTGACGCTGCCATCCTCTGCCCCTCCCTGCACCTCTGCCCTGAGCTACTCTCACCAACAACCACAGGATTGGTACAAAAGTAAAATACATGCTTGCTTTTTCAACCACCACTGTGGGTAGACCAGCGAACAGGCAGGGGCCTGGGTTTCAGCCCTGACTCTCTGTGTGATGTTGGGCAAAGGGCTCTGCACCTCTGAGGACTTTAGTTTTTTTGTCTATAAAGTAGAGGGTTAAGACAAGATGGTTCCATCAAGGTCTGGTGGCAGCCCAGGGCCCTGGTTACCTTTTGGTCAAAGTGAAGTCCCCATCCTTCAAAGCGGGCACCTTCTTCAGGGGTTCACCTGGACAAAGGCATCGCTGAGGTGCTGGCCTACAGAGAGTGCATGATGGTGGGTGGTAGGAGGAAAACACTGAGGGCCTGTGCCCATTCCCTGCAATGTCAGGGCCCCAATTTCACAGCTCTTTCCCAGCCTCCAGCTGCTCTCCTGCATGGTAAGTCTGGTGTGGGCCGCTGCTGCTATGGGCAGAACAGGCAGCTGCTATGCCAGGTGATACAAAATAGACCTGGACATCCCTTGCCAAGGCCCAGGGGGGGCATAACCTCCCTCCGACAGCCCACCAATCTTCAACAGAGCTCAAGGTGCAGGGTGTGATACTCCAGCTGGGCCTTTACATGCACCCCACCCACTGCCTTTGTATCATCACCAGCTTCATGAGCTGATATTTGGGTTATCCCAAGCCACAGGGGCAGAGTGGTTAGTCACCTGACTTCCTCCAGTGACATAAGTAGAGCCACCAAACAGAGAAGTGGCCTTTCCCTGGTATCTATTTAATTGTAACCAACTTCTACTGGGCTCTCTGTGTCCTCTTGCTCACCCTGAGGACACAGAGCTGGTCCTGCTTTTAGGCTCTGCTGGAGCTGGAACAGTAGCATTCTGGTCCCACCCACAGCCCCTGAAAGTTACAGCCCAGTGTCCCCATCCTCTCTCCCTGCCACCTTGGCACCTGCTTGAGTTTATCTGAGAGCTTTCTGCTCCTTCAGATGCGCCCAGAGAGAGGCTTCTGACGGGCACTTAAGTCTCATCACTGCCTCGCTCAACAGCCTTCAGTGGCTCCCTGTCACCCCAGGATCAGCGGGAAGCTCCCCAAAGCCATTCACATGCCCTTACCTCTCCAGTCTCAGCCACACCCAAGATCTTCCCTCTTCCCTCCCTTCAGACTGTTCCTTCACCAGGGACACCCTCCCTCCTCTGTTGGTGAAACACATTTCCTGCACCACTCTATATGACAGCCTGGCTGGGACAGCCCTTTGTCCTCGTGCCCTCTCCCCTGCCCATACTCTGCAGAGGGCACCCCTGGACAAGGGGCAGGACAAGGGGCAGACCACAGAGGACGCTGGGAAGAGATGATGATTCAGGCAGAAAGACAGGCCAGTGCAAAGGCATAAAGGCATGGTAGGAAAGTACCAGATGAAAGTCTCGGCCATTTGCTCCCCCAAGTATTTCGTGTGTTCTGCATCCCCCTTACCCCACCAAATGCCAGGCCTCGGCATGCCAGCTGTGTCCTTGGGGACTGTTGGGCCTGCCAGAGAAACAAATTCTCCTGCTTGGGGTGCAGGGCTCACCAAGCCCCCACAGCACCTCCTGTTCCCAGCATACCCCATGGGGTGCCTCCTCCCCATCAGGAGTAAGAGAAACAGAGGACAAGGTGAGTAAAGGCAAAGCAAGGGAAGGAGGAGGAAGACGGGACTCCAAAGCAGACTGAGCCAGTGCAGGGAGCCGGGCTGGAAAGTTGAGGCCCTGGGGTAGTGTCTGCTGTTGCAAAATGTCAGCAGCTGGAAGCCACAAAGGAGGGACTACACTCTGACCCAGTCTCTACACTTGTCCCCATTAACCCTTCTCCTCCTGTCCCCATCTCTTCCGGAGGTCGCCTATCCCTACGCCCAGTCGCACTGCTTTCTTGGCCAGGTCTCTCCTTCTTTCTTCATGCCCCACCCCCCTTTATTCAGCCTCAGCTTAGCCCTGTCTTCTAGTCCAGGGGACCAAACAGAGTTTGAAGGATTACCCAAATATCAGATCTTCCTCGTGGCTCATCTTTTTTCAGTGATGGTCCCAGGAAAGGGGTGGCACAGGGAGGGGTCCCCCAAGCAATGTTTGGCCTCCCCAACCTCTCAGTTCCCCAAACCCAGCTGGACCCACCTTTGAGAATCTCCATAGTGTGCAGCTCGAAGGGGATGCCATTCTTCTTGGCGAAGATGTAGACTGCGCGACATGCCTGGGACAGCAGATCCAGGTCGAGCTCCAGGCCCGTTTCAGGGGGCAGCGTGACCAGACTTGCGACACAAGGGGCACAGCATATTCCAGCGCTGGGAGTGGGACTTACCAGGAGGGGCAGCCATGCCTCCCAGATGCAGTTCCCCATTGGGCAGGAGCTGGGCACTTTGGTCCAATCTCTGGTGCTACCTTGGGCGTGCCTAAGGGGCTGGAGCCAGGGGCTCAGGGCTCAGCCAGAGGGTTGGCAATAGGGTAACAGCCCTTTGGAGGGCCCTCAGTCCCAAACCATTGTGACTGGCTCATTTCACTTAGCATAATGTCTTCAAGATTCATCCATATTGTAGTGTGTGTCACAATTTCCTATCATCCCCATTTTACAGATGAGGAAATTGAGGCACCGCATGGTTATAGACCCAGAAACTGTTTTCCTTTCCTTTGGTTATATACCCAGAAGTGGGATTGCTAGATCTCTCCTTATCATTTTAAAAGATGGAGAAACCAGCCCAGAGAAGGAAAGAAACAAACCCAGGGAATGTGAGGCACTGTGCTGGCAGGAGCAGGAAGACCAAGTCTGTCCAATTTTGGGGCATGCAATTGGAGTGATATGAGTTACCCCCAAATGCTGACCATAAGCCCCGAGGCTTTGATGCTTGCTAGAACTGGGATCTCTGGAGTATGGGTCTAAGAGAATGAACTCTGGAACCAGACTTTCTGGTGCATTCCACTGTGTTCAGAGAACATACATTGTATGATTTCAATTTGTTTAAACGTATTGAGATTTTATGACCTAACATATGTTCTATCCTGGAGAGTATTCCACGTGCACTTAAGAATGTTTATTCTGCTGTTCTGGAGTGGAGCGTTATATGTATATACCTGGTAAATCCAATTGGTTTGTAGTGTTGTTCAAGTTCTCCATTTCCCTGATGATCTTCAGTTTCATTCTATCCTTTATCGATGGTGGAATATTAAAGTCACCGACTATAATTATTGGCAGTTTAGTCATATTTAAATTCTTTTTGGAAGCTGGAAGGACCCACTATCTCCCACTCCCACATCAGACACTATCCTCATCCCAACTGTCACAGGCTCAGCAGCCGTGGTGGTTGTTCCAGTTCTTTATTAGGCAAAGAAACTAAGTTGTTTTCAGCATCTCTCCCAAGGAAGGAGGCTCAGAGGGTTAAGCCAGCCAGGCTCTTCAGGACGGGCTGCTTCTACTTGAACTTCTGCAGCAACTTGCAGACCCTCTCCTTGACTGTCGGATCCAATGTTGAACAGTCCCAGTCCGTCAACTTTGTCAGCCGTTCATGAGCCTCCAGGAAGAGGCCAGAGCCAATGGTCAGCTCCACCCTCATGCGCCACTCAGCCAGCTTGGGGCTGTTACGGAAGACGTTGTGGTTGCCTGCCATGGGCTATGGATAGACAAAGAGGAAGGTGTGGTCAGTCTGCGGGGCAGCCCCACCTGAGTCCCCTCCTGCAGCTTCAGTCTGCTGACCTCTGAAGCCTGGAGCAGAGGTCACAGGTTCTGTAATACATGTGGGATAGTGATGGAAGACTCAGAGTCCCCTGGGTCTCTTGGCCACTGGTCTTGCTCCAAGGTTCCTGATTCCTTCTCTGAAGTGAGGCCTGGCCCAGGTGGTTCCCACTTCTCCAGTGTGAAACCTCTTATGGGTCCTTTCTTCTTCCAGGGAAACCCCTTGTTCCCAGATGAGGGTGGGAGGAATCAGTTCTTTTTTCCCATGTTGAACCTCGCTCTGTGGTCAAGCACAGGGGTTGGGACAGGAGACCTAGCAGGCCGCCTAAGAAACATGCATCCAAGATGCTCAGGGGCCCAAAAGGGGATGGGGGACGCTAAATGTAAGTGGCAGGAGGTGAAATGTCCCACTGCACCACCTGGGACAAAAAAAAATGGAGTGGTTTTTCCTGGTGCTGGTCTGTACTGCGCACTGACCAAGGACCAAAGTGGCCACTTTCCAACTGGCCAGATATTACGTTGACCTCACAAGTCACCGCCCAGGGTCTAAACTGGCCTTCCTGCACTCCAACTAGGTCAGAACTGGCTACCTCCCCTGCATGAATGCCCCACACCCAAATCCGCAGTGGATGCCCCTTTGACCCAGAGACAGGGGACTGCTCTGTACAGCTGTCTGGAGCTCTGGAAAAGGGGCACTTCAGCCATAAGGACTCTTTGGAAACCTCTGGACACTTCCTGAAGAGTCCACGAGGGGCAAGAGGCATCCAGGATCCTGGCTGACTGATCAAGAAGTGCTGTGTTCTTCTCCCTGTCGCAGGCTAACCCTCCAGCTCCTCCCCACACTGAGGAATCTTTGCAAAGCATGGATGCTCATGATCCTCCCCGACTCAAAACCTGCTGTGTTCCCTGTGGTCTCCAGCCACCCAGACTTGGCTCCCACTCCCGCCATGTTTTCCCCTTCACCAGCCTATCCTCAAGCGATGGCCCCTCTGGTCACAGATGAGTCCCACCTCTGCCTGGGCTCTGTCTCCCCAACACCGCACTCCATACCTGCATCATCTCCTCCAGAGCCACCACGTCGGCCAGTGAGATGTTATCCCCGGTGATGAACATCTTGTCCTGCAGAAACTTCTCCTCAAAGAGCTGCACGTTTTTGTTCACCTCATCTAAAATCTCCTCTGTCTTCTGAGCTGGAACCTGCTCACCTGTGATCATTGGGATCAGCAGCTGGCCAGGACAGGGGAGAGGAGGGAAGAGGAGGCTACACCCTTGTCCCACCTGACCCTTGTCTGCTAGAGAGGTATTGGACAGAACTAAAGATGTAAAGTAGTTTCACCTCTTTTAGCAGTTCGGGTTGGCAGAAGTTATCTGGGGCCATTGTTCAGAAAAACTTTTGAGATCTCGCAGGAAAAACAATCATGTGATTGATTAGTGATGTCTGTCACAGGCATAGGGTAAGAAGTATTGGTACATGTGCTGGTTACAGTTATGTGCTGCGATGGACTGCATATATGATGGTGGTCCCATAAGATTATAATGGAACTGAAAAATTCCTACTGCCTAGTGATGTTGTAGCCATCATCATGTCATAATGCAACGCATTACTCACATGTTTGTGGTGATGCTGGGGTAAACAAACCTACCGCACCACCAGTCGTATAAAAGTACAGCACAACCATTATGTACAATACATAATACTTGATAATGATAATAGATGACTGTGTTCCTGGTTTATGTATTTACTATACTATACCTTTTTATCATTATTTTATTTTTATCATTATTTTAGAGTGTATTCTTCCTACTTATAAAAAAGAAAAAGTGTGCTGTAAAACAGTAGGCTGTGTTACTCTGGCAGCAGCCTCATACAGCTCATGTTTATCATCATCTCTTTGACCGCGTCATTTTCTCTTGTGCTGGAATGAATCTCATGTCATTTTGTACCATAACATGCTGTCCTTAAGAGCAATAGGCTCTACCACGTAGCCTAGGTGTGTAGCGGCTATCCCATCTAGATTTGTGCAAGCGCACTCTGTGATTTTGCATAATGATAAAGTCACCTAATGACACATTTCTCAGAACATATCCCTGTCATGATTGTAGTTGTCATCTTCAAATTTGCTGGTCTCTATGGGCCCTTCGACTGATATTTTCTAGGTCAGAATGAAATTCCTTGAATCCTGTCTTAGCTTAAGTGAGATCAGCCCCTCCTGAGTACCCTTCCACTTGCCTTTACACTTGCCTCTTTCATACCCAGTGGTTCACTCCACACTCCCAACATCTCCATAAGGCAGGCAGGAGAGGGAGCTGAGGAGATGAGACTCAGGGAGGCAGGGACACTTACTCGAGCCCACCAGTGGTCAGCCCCATCTGTGACCTGCTCACCTTGATCCACAGTATCTTGCTCATGGGTAGCTGAATGGCTGTGTGCTGCCAGGCCATGAACTCATCCACGCGGGCACGTACGTGCAGGTCTGGTGGGTACCAGTGTGAGGGTGCACTGTACTTGCGGCACAAGTACAAGAGGATGGCCACGCTGCAGAAAGGGCAGGTCAGGGCACTACTTTTGCCTTCCCCCACTTCAATACACCGACCACCACCCCAGCATGGCCTGGGCCCAATGTGGGGCCTCCAGCCACAGACAGTCTCTAGTCACCGACATTCTCCCTGGGAAAGGCTGCAGGTCAGTCCGCCAGTCAGCAAGGGCAGGGAGGGAGACCCCGCAGGGTGAGGAGGAGTTGGCGGATGGCATCAGGAAAAGCAGTCCAAAGAGAGAACATGTGTGGAAATGTGGGTGCAAAAAGGAGCGTGGTAAATTTGGAGAAAGGAGTCAGAGAGTGTGACTAGAAGAAGGGTAGGGGCAGGGGGTGGTTAGAGACAGCCAGCAGTGGGAAGGCCACATGGGGAGGCCCTTGGAGATTCAGGAATGATATGGACTTAACTGTCAAGCTTTTGGGTTATATAAGCAGCGGGATGAGAAGACCCACTTTGACTCTTAGAAAGATCCCCCCGGTGTTAGATGGAGGGTGAGCCACAGGGGCAGAAGCAACAACAGGGAGGCCAGGATGGAGGCAGCCGCAATGCCCAAGCAAGGGGTGCTGGGGTCTGGGCAGGGCAGAGGCCACAATGGGGTATAGGAGGAAACGGGCTGAAGGCACACTTTGGAGGGGATGTCCCAAGCCTTGCTGTTGGCTGGTGGGGGAAGGGCAGGGAGGAATTCAGGCTGGACACGGGTGTTTGGGGTGGCTGGGATATCTGGGGCCTCAGAGAGTCCTGAGCTCAGTCTGATATGACATCAAAGTCTGAGCATGTGGGGTCCCCTGGGCAGAGTCAGCAGATAGGAAGAAGCAGAGATGGGTGGAGGGAGAGGAAGAGCAGAAGGAACAGCCTGGGAGCGGAGAAGGAGAAAGGAGTCCCAGAGAAGGAGGAAAATCCTAAATCCTGAATCATATCAGCTGATCCCACTAACCCTATAAGGTGGTTACTGGTATGTTGCCTACCTGCATTTGAGGAAACTGGGGCTCAGAGATACAACTAACTTGCCAAAGAGACGCATCCCATGAGTGGCAGCATCGGGGTTTGACCTCAGCAGCCCAGCCCCAAGCATGCACCCTGCTACCTTTCTTGACTGCCTGGCATAACTAGTGACCTTGGTCAGGTGTGTGTGGGGGGCATGAGGGAGCTGGGGAAGTGGGGGGAGTAGAGTGAATTGGCAGCAAGGGCAACGAGATGGTCTTCAGCCACTGCAGGAGGCTTGAGAGGCAGGCAGAGGCTTGCCTCAGTGGCCCAGTACCCTGGCCCATTCTATGACCTCTGGGAGCTCCACCCTTGCTGGCCAGTCCTGGGTCACAACTGCTTCGAGCAGACCAGCCAGTGGCTCCCAGACCCAATTGATTCCTCCCAGCTTGTCTGAAGCCTGTGCCACCCGCCAGAGCCCACCGCCCCCACCGCAACACTTTCTGTATGCCTTTGTCACCACCACACTTTCTGTGTTTCCTTGTCCTGAACCTTGAGATTGGGTCACCCAACACTAATTCTCTGACATCAGCCCTCCCAGTCCCACACTGGGAGTGCCAGGACCAAAGGGGACCCATCCACACCAGCATGTTCTAAAACACTTCCTGCCTCCAGGGTGGACCAGACTTTGCTATGACTGGTGGAGCCCTTTTAAGCATCACAATCCCTGGAATGACCCTGGAGAGGGCATGTGGTCTTCTATCTGCCCAGCACTCTTTCCCCCACTGTTTCCACAGGGACCTGCTCCACCATCTCTAATTGAGTGATTGTGACGGGGGTGGCTGGCAGTCACGGGTCCCAGGCCCCAGCTTGTGGAGTAGTTCACAAGCAAGCAGGTAACTCAGACTGGGCCCACCCCTGTTCTTCCCTGGGAACGTCGATTCCCCGAGAAGGAAGGGTTGTTCCTTTCCTGAGAACCAGATACTCCAATGATGTGGCTACAAAGCTGCTGGTAGCTGTGACTATCGAGAATACTGAGAGGAGAAGGCCGACATACTCACAGGGACGCCCCACGGGCAATATGGGCAGGAAAAGCATCAGCACCACAGCGGCCAGGCTCAGATTCCTCTGGCTTGTCATGCACACCAATAAACTACTAGAACTAGTTGAAGTGGATTTCTGCCATTTGCAGCTGGTGTCCTTAGCCCCTCACTAAGTGCTCTAATAGACACATTTGGGCATTGGGGCCTGGGAGGCTAGAGGGGGTGAGGAAAGGCCTAAGGGAATGTGAGTGGATTCACCAGGCATGAAGAGCACATCATTCTAAGGCTTAGACTAGGAGCTGAAAGGGAAGGGACCATCAGGGTGAGAATGTGGCATAATAAGGCCAAGGGCAGAGGGGAGGTGTTCTGGCATGTTGAGGTTAGGGCCCTGCTCTGGAGAGAACACCAAGGATAAGGCTGAACAACCGTTTGCCAAAGAGACTAGGTGCATGACTTGTGGACCCAAAGAACCATTTCAACAGAAACACGCCATCTTGGACGGAAGGAATCCAAGACGGGATAAAATGAAGGAAGGTTGTCAGACTTCTGTGAAATGGGCTGATGGAGCTATACAACTGCCATGTGTGTTAGCCTTCAAGAAAAGGGAAGAATGACCCAGAGGGAGGTACAGAGGCCAGTAGGGTTGTCCTGCCACCAGAGGCCCAAGTGGGGTACTGGGGTGAGACCTGGTCCTTGGCCTTCCTGGTTCAAGAGGATGGGGACACCACCCACAGGACAGATGGTGAGCCAAAGAAGATTATTCTCAACCCTTAAAATCTAAGGCAACTTTTCCTGCTAGGTTTCAGGCTTGCTTGAAATGCATAAATTCTATTTTCCTTCCTCTTCCTCTGTTTTGGAATGGGCATGTCTATCCCATGCCTGTCACCCCGATGGTATTTTGGAAACAAGATGACTTGTCATCTGGTTTCACAGGTTCACAGATGGGGAAATTTTGCCCCAGGATGAATCATCCCCTGACTCTCACCCATACCTGATTTGGCTGATTTAGATGATGGTGTTTTGGACTTAAAGTTCATGCTGGGATGGTTAAGACTTTGGAGATACTGGGATGAGGAGAACATATTTTGCACATGAGAAGGACATGGATTTGGAGAAGCCAGAGGGCAGACTGTTATGGATTGAACTGTGTCCCTCCAAAAAGCTGGGTTGAAGTCCTAATGCCCAGTCCTTCAGAATGTGACTGTATTTGGAAATAGGGTCTTTACAGAGGTAATCAAGTTAAAATGAGGTCATTAGTGTGTACTCTTAATCAAATATGACTGGTGTCCTTATAAAAAAGAAGAAATTTGGACACAGAGACGTACACAGAGGGGAGGTAGTGTGAAGAGAAACAGGGAGAAGGTAGCCATCTACCAGCCAAGGAACACCTGAGACTCCCAGAATCTAGGAGAAAGGCCTGGAACACATCCTTCCCAGCCCCTTCAGAAGGAGCAGAGCCCTGCCAGCATGTGGCTTTCAGACTTGTAGCCCCAGAACTGTGACACAATACATTTCTGTTGTTCTAAGCCCCCAGTCAGTGTTATAGCAGCCCTGGGAAAGTACCAGGCCTGGGTCTGTGGTCCACTTGGGAGATAAGAGTTGAAAATGATGAGACTGCCTGTGAAGCAGTCTGAAAACCAATCAACCCTGAATCTTACTAAAGCTCTGGATCCAACTACCAATTTACACTAAATGAAGGGACACAACATCACGTTCCAAAACACCGTAGGAATGCAATCAGCAACATTTACACTGTGGAAACTCCACAGACCCATGGACCTGGTTCCTTCAACCCCAACAAAAAATGCAGATAGAAGGTGGGGCGTGGGTGGGGCTGTAAATTAAAAGTCATTTAAGACAGAGATCAACCCATGGCAATACTTGCAGCTTATCTGGACCCTGATTCAAACACATGAACTGCAAAGGAAATATTTAAGAGATAATCAGAGATTTTTGAATATGAACAGGATATTTGATAAACTCCAGTGATTACTATTAATTTTATTAGGTGTCATCATGGTATTGGGGAGGTGTGTTTCTTTAAAAGAGATCTTATTTTTTGGAAGTACATTCCTAAACATTTCTGGGTGAAATGATGGGGTGGCCAGGAGGCAGGGAAGTACAATAGGGTACAGATGATGCAAAATAGGCCCCTGAGTGGACAAACGGACAACGGTTGGAGCTGGGTGATGGGTACTTGGGGGTCATTATAATCCTCATTAGCTGGTATTCATCTACGTTAGTGTATGTGTGAATATTTCCATAGTAAAAGAAATAAACAAGCACTAGCAGGTCAGCTCCAGGTTAATCTCCCAGGAGGAGCAATGGCAGATGGAGGAAGGGCCCCAGGAAGACTCTTACCTTTCAGATAAGATAAAGTTTCCATCTTTGAGGCTGGGCAGCTTCCTCAGGGGGTTGATCTCTATATATTCCTTGCTGTGGTGGTTACCTGAGAGGGGCAGGGAAGGTCTGAGGCTGCTGGCACCCCAGGAGAGAGCCAGGACTCCCAGAGGCAGAAATGCCTTTCTCTCCGTTGGCTCAAAAAGGGGAAACTGAGGCCCAGAGGATATCATGGCTCAACCCAAGTCAGAAGGCAAGTCTGTGGCAGAACAGGGACCAGTACCATGACAACTGCCCTCATCTCAGGCTCTGTGACCAGAAATACCTTTTGGCTCACAGATGCTGGAGGCTGCCAGTTCCAGCCGGAACCCTGGGCCTGAAGCCCTAGCCTGCAGCTGGCAGCATTAGCCTCATCACACAGCTGGAATCCAAAAGGGAGCCTTTGACCAGCAATCAACCCAATGTGGGGGCAGGAGTTTTAACTCTTCCTTGACCAGCTGTCTCCAGTTAGAAATATTTCCGGTGCTCTACTCACAAGCTGTTTATTTCTGGAGCTCCCATGTATTCTCTTTGTTCTAGAGGCCCCTGCCTCTGCAGGTTGATCTTTTAAGCCCCGTCTGTGCTTGGGGGTGTGTTGGAGACCATGGGCAGAGACTCACCGGGGTCTGTGTCACCCTGAGCAGGTTGGAACACTGGGGCAGGATGGATATCGACCAAAGCAGCATCTGGACTCTTACATGTGGGATGGCCAGACACCTCTGCGACCTTTGCCAACGTCATTGGCAGGTGCTTTACAGCTGACAAGACTGGACACCCACACCCTGGCTGGGCGCCTGGGGGCTCCTCCGCAGTTCTCTCTCCCACTTTACCCTCTAAGAGCCTGTTCATCGTCCTGGGGCAGAATTAGTGGAGACTGGACACAGCCTGCACTTCCCTTAGGAACCTTTCTTCCCCTGTAGACTTTGGGGAAGGCGTCTCCCTGGTCGCTGCCTCCACTTTTCAGAAGCACTCTGACCTTGTGTCCTGCCTACTCCCAGGGCCAGGCCTGCCTGGGCAGCAGTGGGGCCAACCTTTCAGCAGATCCACAAACTGGAAGTCAAAGGGGATGCTGTTCTTCTTGACGAAGATGTAGACGGCGCGGCAGGATGCCGACAGCAGGTCCAGGTAGAGCTCCAGGCCCATGCTGAAACCCGTGTTGGGCCCTCTCCAGCTGTGGCCAGCAGGCCCTGAGCATGAGCCTAGATGCAGCCTGAGCCCTGGCCCTGCGCCAGCCAGCCCTCTCCAACACAGAGCCAAGGCCCCGCATTCTGGAACGTCTTGTTTCATTTGGTGTTGTCATGAGGCCATGAGCCTGGAATTCTGACAGCAGCAGGATTCTGAGAACACCCAGGAGTAGGCTGGGAGAGGCCCCAGGCTCAGAACAGGAGGCTGGCAGGGGCACTTAGGGTGGCTGTGACTCTGCCCTCCTCCTCCGTTGGCACATAGTGTGTCTGTGCCTGTGTCTGAGAAGGGCTTACGCACAGGAATTCCCATGGCCAGGCTTTCTTAGTACAATGTGACCAAAGGGGCTTTGCAGGGTCCGGAGGAGGACGGGCAATGAAACCTAACCTTGGAGGGCTCTAGAAGCAGAGAGTGGGAGTATTTACTGCTCAGTCCAGCTTGAACTGTAGCTAGAAAAGGATTGGGAGAGAGAGAAACAAGGGTCTGGGACAGAGTCAGAGGAGAGTCCAGGGGAGGCCAGGCAGGCTATGCCATGCAGAGGAGCCCAGAAACTTCTAGCTTGGTTGGGATTGGCAGTGGCCAGGGATTAACACTGGCGGCTGAGGAATGTGGACACTATGGGGAGGCCTGAGTGTTACTCACTGTCTGCTGTGATCTTGGAAGATTCCCTGTCCACGCAGAAATGGGGAGAGCCCACTTCCTGGAGCACAGCAAGGCTGGAGACAAGTGGAGAGCACACAGCCTGTTTATTGCAGTCAGCAGCGGACAGGATTGCGGGCAGCACTCCTCTCAGCGGAGCGGCTCCTACAGCTGCTGCTGCAGCTCCTGGGCCAGCTGAACGTCCCGCTGTGCTTCTTGGGGTCCCGAGGTTTGAGTATGACGCTCTGGGCCTCCCGGACAAGCTCAGGGCCCAGGGCAGCCTCCCGTGGGCCCACCATGCTGCCAACTGGGGCCAGTCTGGGAAGACATCACAGCCAACAGCAGTGGCCTGGAAGACAGGGTAGATGGAGCGGGAGGCTCAGCCCAGCCCTGAGTATCCCCCAGAGAGCTAACGGACAGGACAAACTCACCTGCATCAGCTCTGTGAGCACCATCAGGTCAACCAGGGAGACCTGCTCCATTGCCAGGAAGGACCTAGCCACCAGGACCTCCGGATCCAGGTGTCGTAGAGCGGGCATCAGCCTACCCAACAGCCGCTCCAGCTATGTGGCATCCAGTTGAGGGGCAGGAGACACTGGACAGGGAAGAAAAGAGGCAGTTTATCTTGGGTTTCTCTAAACTCCTCAGCTTCCTCTCTCTTCTTCCCCAGCCGCCATCCATAAGTCATTTCCTCTGTGTTCAGCAGGATTCTGAGGTTTCATTCAGGCTCAGAGGAAAGAGTGCTGTGATAGATTAGTGATGTCTGCCTGAGGCAGTGGAGTGGAGGCAGCATATGGGCCAACTGGTCCCTCACATGTCTGGGGTCCTGGCTCCTGCCCAATCCTGCCCAATAGAGCAGGTAAGTTCACCTTGCACAGGTAGACATAGGATGGCAGTGTGCTGTCACACCAGATACTCATCGACGCAGGCACGGGCCTGCAGGTCAGGTGGGTACCAGTGAGCCTCAGTCTGGTACTTGCGGCTCAGCTATGAAAGGATGGCCACACTGCAGGAAGGGGTGTCAGAGATCACCCCACCCTGCCAAGACTGCAGGGCTCTATTTCTCACAAGGAGGGTGATTTGACGGGGTTTCTCTCTGACTCCAACTCCAGGAGACAACCTCCCCCCTCTCACATCCCCCTCCAGATGGCACGTTTCCCCCACCAAACTGCTCCATTCCTTCATTTTCAAACTCTGCTCCTCCCTGGGCCCAGTTTCAACCTCCTTCCTGGCTAGTACTACAGCCTGGGTTCTCCCTCAAGACCAGAGTCTGGGGGAGGGGCTCAGAGGGAACCCCTGTCTAGGTCCCCTTCTGGCTCCTGGCACTGGGAGCCCAGTTTCCACTCTCAGACAGGCCCCATTTTCCAGGGAGGAAACGGGGCAGGAAGTTCCGTGACCTGCCCTCAGCAGAGTGAGCACGTGGGGAGCGGGGATGCAGAGCCCAGTGCCACCCTGGGGCTCCCTGGCTACTGTGACTCTGAAAGGACATGTTCAGGACATCTGGGGAGGAGCTCACTTCAAGCTTCACTCCAGGTTCTCCCCACTCTGAAGTTCCCAGCTTTAGCCCCCAAGCAGCCCCCTGGTCCAGCCCCCTGCCCTCTGAGCTGGGCAGGCTGACAGGAGGAAGGGGTTGAAGCAGTTGAGAAAGCTCTCCAAGCAAGAGGATATCAGCCTTCTGCTATGTCTCTCCGCCTCCCCACAACCCTGAGCTCCAGACCAGGCAGAACCTGGCTCTCAACCTGGCTCTCAGCCTGACTATCCCCTGGTCACCGTTACCACTCGGCCGGGAGGAAGTCCCTATCTCTGAGGGCAGTCACCTTCCCCAAGGGGTTCACTTTCAGGATTTCCAGCTTCAGGTGCTCCCTTGGGAGGCAGAGAGGAGGGAGGCTTAGCACTGGCTCTGGCCCTTGGCGCTCCATCCATGGTGCCACCTAGCTCCAGACTCACCTCATGCCGACTTCAGAGGCCTCGGCTCAAAGGGAATGCCATTCTTCCTGGCAAATATGTAGATGGTACAGCAGGGAGGTGAGTGCAGGTTCAGAAAGAGCTCAAGCACCATTGCTGTTTCTCTCTCTGGCCTCACCTGCCCTCTCCTCACACCTCCAACCTCCGACGTCCAGGAGCTTCCTCTGTCCCTCAAAATGGAGCCTGAGGTCTGTGGCCCTCCCTAAAGCCCACTTCCTCCACCACTGGCTGGTGCCTTGCCAAGCTGCCACCCCTCCTCTTCTATGGGGAGTGACAGTGGGGTGGGCTATGCCCCTTGGTAGTGGGTTTTCCAAAAGCAGGGTCCCCAGTCTTGCCCTCTTCCTCCTTCACAAGGTGTTGCAAGCCCATGAACACTCCTGCCTCCTGCTCCGTCCCTCCGGCTGGGACCAAACACCGGTCCTGCTGGGCCTCCCTAATCTCTGCTTGGGACAACCAGTGTGGCTTTCACACTCTTTCAACTTGAAGTAATACAGGCAGGTGGGCTGGGAGGACAGCTGGGCAGACACACACTTTGGGTCTTTAAGGCCTTCTATGTATGCCTTCCCACTAGCCTGTGACACACACACACTCACACACACATGCCTCCCCACCTCCAGCCCTGGTCACTCCTCTCTTCACACTGAGAAATATCCTCACATCTTAAAAGCACCTCTGGGGCCGGCCCAGTGGCTCAGGTGGTTGGAGCTCCGTGCTCCTAACTGCGAAGGCTGCCAGTTCGATTCCCACATGGGCCAGTGGGCTCTCAACCACAAGGTTGTGCCAGTTGAATTTCCCGAGTCTGGCAAAGGATGGTGGGCAGCACCCCCTGCAACTAAGTATGAACACGGCACCTTGAGCTGAGCTGCCGCTGAGCTCATGGATGGCTCAGTTGGTTGGAGCGCGTCCTCTCAACCACAAGGTTGCCAGTTCGACTCCCACAAGGGATGGTGGGCTGTGCCCCCTGCAACTAGTAACAGCAACTGGACCTGAAGCTGAGCTGCACCCTCCACCACTAAGACAGAAAGGACAACTTGAAGCTGAATGACATCCTCCACAACTAAGATTGAAAGGACAACTTGACTCGGAGAAGTCCGTTAAGTACACACTGTTTCCCATAAAGTCCTGTTCCCTTTCCCCAATTAAATAAAAAAAAGGCACCTCCATCTCCCCTCTCAACTGCCCCCCTCCACAGCTCCCCACCGCATCCCCTGGGGCTCAGGCCAGGCCCCTAGGAGTCTTTCCTATTCCTCATCCTAACTACATCCCTCCATTGCCAAGTGCTGCCATGCTGTCGCTCTACCTCTTGCATCTCTTATCCCCCCACTGAGCCACTGGATGGCCTGGTTGACCTTGCCAGCTTCCAGATCAGCTGTCCTGCCTCCACCTGGGTCCTCGGTCCTGCTCCACACAGCACCACAGGGAATTAATTCCTAAACTCCAGATCTGATCCCATGCTCCCTGGGCAACACCCTCCCATGGCTGGAGAGCATACTTCCCCTGTGTGACCACACTGCTCCCTGTCCATTTGCCTCTTGGTCTGCACTGGTCTTCTTCTTTGGCTGCCGTATGCACTTCTCTTCTGCCAGGACCCAGGTTTAGGATGCCAAGGGCTGGGTTGCAGGCAGGGTTTTCATGGATCCAGAGGACAGTCTGGGCCTGGTGTCCACACTGGCCTGTGTTGATTGGGTAGGTCATGGATCAGATAGCAAGCCCGAGCGTCCTGGTCCTTCTGGGCACCCAGCCATCGCTTCCTGGAAAGCTGCTCTGGCCCCATTCTGGGACCCAAGGAGGTGGGAGCCTTTCTCTGGACTTCCTGACCCATGCAAAGGGAACTTAAAGGCTTCCCGCTCTTCTCACAGGATCTGAAGTTTCAGTGGACAAGATTTTTGGGGATACTTCCCCCTCCTAAAACCACCCCCTAACAAAAATGCATCCTTCCAGGCCCTGTGGCCTAGGCAGGGCTTACTTAACCCTTGGTTCAGGGACAGCACATGGTCTGTGAGGACATTTGCACCCCTGGCCATTCTGAAGGGATTAGGCAGGGCCACTTCAAGACAATCCTGGGATTGTGGAGAGTGTGACTGGGAACAAAGGGCTGAAAATAGGTATAAGGCACGTCCCTGGTGAGGCCATTGGCCTTTCCAATAAGAGGCCTTGGGAACGACCAGATACAGAGAGGTCAGAGCTGGCCTCAGACATTCAGGATGGGACTGTGGGTCTCCTGGCACAGCTGTGTACCCAGGAAAGCCTCCACTTGCTCATTCCATTCCGCCACCACGGCCACCCATCCAACACATCATCCCCGAGAGCCACAGACAGCAGGGTCACAGGCAGGCCAGTCTGAGGCCTGGATTCCAGGGACCCAGAACAGGAGGCAGGGACGGCCACATCACTGACACCCACCTAAGGCCCAGGGAAGGACAGGTGCCACAGGATCTGAAGGAAGCCAGGAAGGGACCGCACTGCCCATTCGAGGGACAGGCAAGAGGTAGGGGTTGTCCCCATCTGCCAAACAGAGGTGGCACCCCCAGCACCCCCATGCAGGGTCAGCAGAGGGAGGCTGCCTGTCTCTTCTAAGCCCACACCTGGAGCCCACACCAGCTCCTTCAGCACCACAAGGTCATCCAGTGTCACCTGGGGACTGCGGACAGAAGCCCTGCCGCTGGGAACTCGTGTGTCCGTATTCTTGCCCAGCTTGTCCCTGGGCACCTGCGTACAGATGAGCAGAGCAGACCTGGTAATGTGGTAGAGGGTGGGCTCAGTCTGCTGCCTGCAGCCCCGCCTTCCCTGGGACCTTGGTCCTGCCCACACCCCGTCATGCCTTCTCCCCTCCTCAACCTCCCTCTTCTCACCTGGATCCACATGGGTGAACCCACGCTACGCTGGATGCAGTCATTGAGCCAGCTGGGCACCCATTTACACAGGCATGGACCTGTGGGATGGACAGTACCCGTGGACAGGTTGTTTGGTAAGCGGATGGACAAGGCAGGGCAACAACTTTGAGGACCCTGGTACCCAGCCACTCCCATCTCTCAGACCCTACAGGCCTCTGGCGGAAGGTCTCTACTATTGATACATTCCCCCTCATCCAGTCTTCCAGTCAGCTCTGCACACTCCATTCCACCATCCAGCAGTCAGGCAGTGTCCCTCCCCTCTCCCACCCCACCAGTCACAGCCAGGACACTCTGCATTGTCTAGGAACTAATGTCCGGTTCTCACATGGCTCCAAAGTCCATACTCATTTTGCCACAACTGGCTTTCCAGGTTCACCTCCGCCTTCACCTCCCAGCATCCCCTTCTTCTTACCTGGGTACCGGAGAGTCCCAAACATACTGGATCTTCATGCTTCTAGCATTAGCTCGGGCCCTTCCATCTGCCAAGAGCAAAAGTTCAAGATTCAAGGTCACTTCCGTGGTGTTTTTTCTGCCCCTCCTCCTGCCATGTGACCTGGGGATCCCACTGCCTCCTCTTACGTTGGTACACAGGATGGCTAGTGCCACTGCAGTCACCACCAAGACTTAGCTGTCACCTACACTGCACTCAGTCACCATTTAACTTCATTGTTTACTTCTTATAAGTTATGTTTGATAAAAGCAAACCCTCAATTATAAACAGCAAGAAATCATGGATGTGGATCAAAAAGGCACAGACTGCCATTGGCCAACCCCAACCCCCCGGGGATGATGGGAAAAGGCAAGTATAGGGAATCTCTGTAGGGGAGGCGGCCAGAACAGTACCTAGGAGGGAAGACACCCACCAGGCACCTCCAGGGCAGGACAGCCGCAGGTGGGAACTGCTGAGAGGCTCCAGGCCCAGAATGGCACAGGATGGAGGGGCACCAAAGCCCAGGAGAGGTGGGCTCAGAGCCTCCTGGTAAAGACACCATTTCTTGGTTAGTCGTGACGTCTACAGTCGGTTCTGAGAACTGCAGCCACATCAGCCGTGCAGCCTCCTTTGGGGGCTAGACCTCCCTATAAGAAAACAATTAATTCACTCAATTGAAAATAGAAATGTCAGTAAATAGAACTGTGAAACAAAAAAATATCACTAGAATTGTTGGTAAAGACATGGAGTGTTTGATTAATGATGATGCTGTGTCTTCATTCCTGGAAGCTCTTGAATAAACACCACAGAGAAAGGCACACACAACCTGCTCAACCTGCTGAGGAACCTGCAGGAAAGGCTGACAAACCAACGGAACATTAAGTGATAAATGAGTGTACATGTGTATTATTAAATAGGCAAGAGTGCAGAACGACGTACTGATGAGAATAATTCTATATGTTGAACCAAATGATGCAGACTTGTGGGATATATGTTATAGGAATCAGTCTAGATGTGAGTGTTTTCCAAGCAACCTTCCTGAGACCATATAATGGGGTGCATTTTTCTTTGAGAGGGTCTATAAATTAGAAACTTAAAGTGTTGTGTACTTTGACCTGTGCTGTTTCTGGGGCTTATGTGCAATTTCCTAAATGTGTTGTATTTAGGCACATGCCTGGTTGTGAGGATTGACTATAAAATAGGTGGAGGCTTTGAGAGGGTTAAAGATGGTGTATTGTTTCCTCTACAGACCCCACTGAGATGCTGGTCTTACAATAAAAGGTGTCCACTCAAGAGGAAATTAGACCAGAATGGGGCTTTGGTGGGAAGTGTTCACTACTTTCTGTGAGACAAGGAGAGCGGGAACAGAGGGGTGGAAAAGAGCCCCAGCCTCCAGGCCCACAGGTCAGGGATGGGAGGTACGAATAGGGGGTGTAAATAGTTGAGGTGACAGGACTTTAGATGGCACAGTCTCCTAGGGCTGGAATCTCAGAGAAGCTACCAGCAGCTGGGGCTGAGTGAGCTCAGGGGCATTTGCTGCTATAAGATCGCGGTCCATAGTTAGGGCCTCCAGTTCAAAGATGCTTGGCCCCCCATATCCCAAATACCTTCATTAGGCAACATATGAGGTCCTCTCACCCATAATGTAAACAGGTCACATGACAGGAAAAGCAAATGACTCCTGAAATACCCAGGTTTATGCCTCAAATGCAAATCCCCTGTGAAACTCACCTGAGATTCTGCTCTGTTTCATCAACTTGCCACAGTCAAGCTTCTTAGCACATTGTATGGGATGACACTGTCATCACTACTGGTGGGGCGCTATCAGGGGCAAAATGCATCCCCTCCCCAAATTCATACGTTGAAGCCCTAAACCCCAGCACGTCAGGATGTGACTGATTTGGAGATTGGGTTAAAGAGGTGATTAAGTTAAAATGACGATATTACTATGGGCCCCAATCAAATCTGACTGGTGCACATACAAGAGATTAACACACAGAGAGACAGCAAAGAGTCGCATACACAGAAGAAAGACCCAGTGAGGACTCAGGAGAATGCAGCCATCTGTAGGCCGAGGAGAGAGGCCTTAGGAGAAACTCACCCTGATGGCACCTTGGCTTGGACTTCCAGCCTCCAGTACTGTGAGAACGTAAATTTCTGTTGTGTCAGCCCCCGGGTCTGCGGTATTTTCTTACGGCACCACAGGCTCTCTCATACAAATTCTCGTGAGGACAACCTCCACAGACAGCAATATCTAACAAGAAGGGTATGTGATGCCTTACTCAGCAGTCCCATTTGAGGGGTGTCCCGTAGCTGCACTCCACAGTGACTCACTGGGCACTCACGGTAATAGTCACAGATTGCCGGTCCAGTAGCAGGAACTAAGTGGCCACATCATGGTCTGTGGGTGCAGTGGGTGCAGTGGGTGCAGTGGCTGCTGTGCACAGTAATAAAGGATGGTCTTGCTGTCTGTGCCAGGCTCGCAGGGGACGCAATGTGCTCATACACACAAAGTGCTTACGGTAGGACCTGGCCCTTCAGAAGCATGCTATACGACCTTCAACATAAACATCCAAACCTGTGGATAATTTTCATGAGTGTATTTGAACCAAACTGATGACAATTGCCAGGAAGGAAAATCTCAATGAATTAAGAAAATGCTCCAGAGGATAGTAGTTTTGCAGCTTTTTTTATACATTAGAATCAAAGGAGGAGATGTAAGGAGGGTTACATGAAATCCATTGGTGGTAGATTAAGAGGGTGGGAGAAAGCAAATCGGGAAAATCTCAGGGGTGGATAAAAAGTAAAATAGAGAGACCCATATGTCTTTTTCGTTGGTTGATACACGATAGTTAAATCAACATTTACAGAGATGGTATTCAGGGAACAAGATAACAACTAGGGGTTCCGTGGTCTCCTGCTTTGGTGCAGTGGGTGTGCCCTGAGGGGTCTGGAAAAGATTTCTGACATTTCAAAGTTATGTTACCATGGCTGCAATAAGATAATACACAGGCTCACTTTAGGTAAAGATGGACCTTTGTCAAGGAAGCTACAGGCCAAGGACATGACTTTCGCCATAACTCGCTTTTTTGGGCATTTTTATGTTCAGATCATCCTATGTGGTTGCTTTCAGTGTCTGAATTTGTAAGGTCTGCCATGCAGACCCTCCTGAGCTTGTCATCTTTAGCAGGTGGTGCCTTTTTCGTCCACAGGACTTAGGTGGCCCCCACCCCCATTCTTCAAAACACAATGTCTTCTAATGAATGGCCACATATCAAAATGCTTCCCCAAAACTGGTGGCTCTTTGACACCAGAATCACTCCATCACGTGAACATTTTGACGATCAACATTACACTGATATTTTCCAATTCAAATACATTTTCAAATCTTTCAAGAAATACCAGATTTCACACAATAATGGGAATGGTGCTGTGACACACAGCTTTGCAGGAGGTCACAGCCTGACCTGGGAACCCCGATTAGAAACCAGTATGATAATGACCTTACTGGGTGGAACCCTCAGGGCAGGATACATCTCATTGAATATGTAATAGAAGCTGTGAAACAAGGTTCAACCATAGTTGATCTGAAATCAAAAACCCATGTTGTGCTGGTTATATTGAAAAGACCCCAGTGAGAAAAAAACTCCAAGTGGACAACCATATTGATAGCTCAGTTACAATACTTATGCTGATGCTAGACTGCTGTGTAATTTTATGTAACTGGAGTGTATTTTTGGTTTTCAGATTTCTACTTGATACACCTCTCCCTGTGTCTCATCTCATAGCTCTCATGAGACGCAGGACCCAGACACCCATGCAGACGTGTGGCTGGAGGCCATTGGGTGTCGGGCTGCTTATTGCTGGTTCTGGAGATACGGGCCCTCACATTTTCAAACCTGTCCATCTGCTTACTATTTTGACTGCAGAGCCATGCCCAGTGGAATCGGTTTTCAATCATCTTATACTTAGTTGGAAAGACATATGTCTGAGTTTATGGAGTAAAATCTGAATGAACTGGTGAAGCACGGTTGCACGCCTTACAAGAGATACTTCCTGCAGAACGGAGCCTAAGTACAAAAAATATTCTCATTGAAATTGTTGGTAAAGACATGGAGTGTTTGATTCATGATGATGCTGTGTCTCCACTCCTGGAAGCTCTTGAAGAAACACCAGAGAGAAAGGCACACACAGTCTCCTCAACCTGCTGAGGAACCTGCAGGAAATGCTGACAAACCAACGGAACATTAAGTGATAAACAAGTGTCTGTGTGTATTATTAAATAGGCAAGAATGCAGAACCACATAGTGATGATAATAATCCATATTTTGAACCAAAAGATACAGACTTGTGGGATGTATGTTATAGGAATCAGTCCAGGTGTGAGTGTTTTCCAAGCAACCTTCCTGCATTTTTCTTTGAGAGGGTCTATTGAATCATTTTCTAGAAAGTATAGGTGCGATACGCTGATGTATAAGAAATATATAGGTGGTCACTCAGATGACCAAATTTTACTTCTCATATATATTTGGTCTTCTACCCCAGTTCCTGGCTCACAGCTCCAAAAACCCTTGTACTTTCCCAAGTATGGAGAATGATAAGGGTGTCTCCTATTATGATATTGAGGTGACTTTTAGAAAGCACCTAAGCATGGGAGCTGATTGCCAGTGGAGGCAACCATGTGATTAGAGGGTTGGAGTTTCAGTCGCACCCTGACCTCCAGGGAGGGGTAAGAGGCTGGAGGTTGAATCAATCGCCAATGGCCAATTATTTAATCCATCCTACATTTGCAATAAAGCCCCATTAAAACCCAAAAGGACAGGTTCGAAGAACTTCTGGGTTGGTGAACACGTGGACATTTGGAGGGGCAGCTTGACTAGAGAGGGCATGGACTCTCCCCACCTCCTCCCCACATACCTTGCCAGAAGCATCTCTTCCATCTGGCTGTTCCTGAGTTATATCCTTTACAATAAACCAGTGATCTATGGTGAGGCAAAAAGGGGTTAATAGAAGTAAGCCTGTAGGGGAACTGCCCAGGCCTGCATTCCCTCCCCAGGAACTACCCAGGCTCATCCCCTAGAAATAAATCAAAGATGTCCAAACACTCCTAAAAGAGGACACAAGACCCAAATGGTATTAATTTGTTCCTCACACATGCACAAACTGTTAAAACCTGTCTATTATTTGAACTCTAGCCTCATTATAATACAATTAAAATGATCGTTACGGCTTGGCTCCCCCATAGGTTTTTCTGTATGCAAGAGCACGCAGAGAAAGAAACTAGTTATATAACCAAAATATGTCAATCAAATGACCTCAGTATATGTCATGTCTCTTGCAGTAAGGAAATTAACCTACTCTTTCCTATAGAAGAAAAAGCTACCCTGAAATTAGGTGCAGTTGTCTGTCCTGGCAACTTCCATGCAGGCGTCTTACTTCTTAAATAAACTTTCCTTAACTTTTTGAGGCAATGAAATCCTTCATCTTTTGCGAACCATCAGAGGTTAATTCCAATGACACAACAATCTCCGGAATGAAATGCTTCTCTGACTTCTCTAAGCTGCTCTAGTAAGTTAATCAAACTGAAAGAGGTGGTATTGGGAACCTCCAATTTATAGCCACTCATTCAGAGGTACTAGTGACAACCTGGACTCAGAACTGGTGTCTGCAAGAGAGAGACAGTCTTGTCGGACTGAGCCCTAAAACTCTGGGATCTGATGCTGACCTCTGGGTAGATCGTGCCAGAATTGAGATGAATTCTCAGACACCAGCAGAACGAAATTACTTGGGGTGGTGGAAAACCTACCCCCCACCCCTACCCTCACACACCATATTATAACCGGTGCTCAAAACCAGTTATGAGGTACTTGTCCGCAATGCAGGGACTCAGCTCCCACTCCCTGCATAACAATGGAGGATCTGGTGAGGCCAAAAAGGAATAATGATGGAGCCATAGATAGGGGAGTCATACCACTATATCCTCGATGGCGGCTGGTCAAGACACAACAGCAAACATCTGCCAGTACCCCAACGAGGGGTCTTTCTGCACCCCAGTCTCACTGGCGGCCGAGCGAGACACAGGAAGTAGGATCCACACGATCCACAATCCGCCGTCCACCTCTCTGCCAACCAGCCGACTAACCCCCTAGTGTAGCCAGGGCAGTTATATTAGGGACTAATGGCTACCCAGTAACAGCTGACGGCCAACCAGCCACAGCGATGGCCATCTGCTCACAGTTGATGTCCATCTACTACCCAAGCCAGCACCTTTCCACGTGAGGCTGAGAGCCTGGACACCGCTCTCCTGGCTCTGTCCCCACATTGTCCTAGTGTTTTCATATGAAGACCGTAGTGTCTTTGTGGTTTTAAAGATAACTGTGAAATACAATTCTTTCACCTGCTGGAGAAATAAAACTATGATAAGGGGAGTGATGTTCCAGAGGGGCGGGAAGAACAAGCCACACCAGATACCCTAGAACCTGCCAGCACAGGTTACTGTGCTAAACTATGATGAAGGTTACTCGGACATACTTTTTCTCCATACTGTAATACAACAAGGTAATCAATCCAGTAATTCTTGGTTCCATATCAAAGTGGTCAGAACCTTCATTATATTTCAAATATCACTGACATTAGCTTATTTTTAGTTCATTTATTTTTCTTCATGTGTGTGATGGGTTTTAGTCTTCTATTGATTATTTCTGTTGCACCTGAGGAGAAGAATTGCCAAGGAGCTTGGATGTCTTGACTGTGCAGAGCTCCTCCTAGAGTCAGAGACCAGAGACTGAGACAAGACAGAAAAGATGAAAAGGGACAAGTAGGAAACACAATGAATCTTTATTGCTCATCTTCTGACCCTGTGAGCCTCATTGCAGACCCCTCAGGGGATCCTAGAAATACGAAGCAGCATATTCGGATAGAATTCTGGAGAAGGCTCTGGGAGTGTTTTGTTGGCTGCTTGCTCCACGATATTAAAGATGGGTCCATGGGCCTCCTGGCACAGATCAGTGCCCAGGAAAGACTCTACTCGCTCTCGCCATGCGGCCAGTCGCGGTCGTCCCTCAAACAAGTTATAACCAACAGCCACGACCTGCAGGGACAAGGATGGGAAAGTTGTGGGGATACGGAAGTCCCAGTGTCAGGAGCAAGTGTCTGGCCTTTCCCCGACCTCCACGTGAGGTCCAGGGCGGTGTGGACAGCCTCGGGGCCAAGAGCACCAGGATGAACCCCCACTCAGGAGGGAAGCCAGTCAGGGTTCCAGCATCAGGTCAGCCAGAAACTTGCTCTGTGATACTGGGCAAACTCCTAGCTTTCTCTAGGCCTCAGCAATTCTATCTGTCTAATGGGGGTGGCAACAGGCGAATGCTGCCCACAAAGGCTGCTGCACTGGCCAAGCTCACACCTGCATCAGCTCCTCCAGTGCCATGAGGTCGGCCAGCGTCACATGCTGGCTGGTGAGGAAGGTCTTGTGTCCCAGGAACTTGTCCTCCAAATGCTGCAGAGCTTTGTCTACATCAGTCCTATTGCGCTTGACCTTCTCCTCAGGCACCTGAGCCCCAATGAGCGGTGCCAGCACCTGACAGGGGTAAAAAATAGGCTCAGTCTGAGGCCCCTGCCTCTTCCCGGGTCCCTGACAGTCAGCCCAGATGGCTCCTCTCACCTGGGTCCACAGGGACACACCAAAGGTGCCACGGATGCGGTCAGCATGCCAGCCCAGGTACTCATGGATACGCACGCGGGCCTGAAGGTCAGATGGGTACCAGTGGTCCGCTGTCTGGTACTTAAAGCTCAGGTAAATCAGGATAGCCACGCTAGGGAAGGGGCAGGAGCAGTGGCTGTTAGGACCCTGGCTCGGGGCCTTTATCCCCAATAGCTCTCATCCCCCAGTGGGGCCCTGGGGCTCCTCCTCATTTGGTGGGCAGCTCCCTGGGCACTACGTCCTGTCTCTGCCCTGACTGTACTCTCCCGGGTCTCCTTTCTTCTCTGTCTTGGGCACTAACTCTTGCCCAGACCCTGTGCTTTGTACTTGAATAACCTCATCTCTGTGACACCCCACCAGCTGGCCTATCAGGTACAGACTCTTGTCATCCCTCCTGCACACGAGAAACATAAAGCTCAGACTAGTAAAGTGACTTTTTCAAGGCTGTGCAGCTCAGAAAAGGCTCCCTGGACTTCTGGAATCCACAAGGGGCTGGCACGCAGTGGGTGCTCAGTCAAGCCCATGGCATGTCCAAGTGCCCAGGTCTGGAACCAGGAAAGGATGCATGTTCTCAGATGCGTCCTGGGTGCCCTCTGACAGGTCCCCCAGCACTCACTCCTGCAGCACCTGACCTCCTGATCTCTTCCTGCCTGCGGCTTGCCCTCACCATGGACTGTGCCCTCAGGCCCTGGCAGACTAATAGCCTGAGGACTCAGGAGCGGCCCTGTCAGCTTCCTTTTGCTGAGCCTCCTTTCTGTCCAACAATGGACAAATATCCCAATGTCCTCTCTTCTAATGCCCTTCAGTCTGGGGGTGGAGAGGCCCTGGGGACCAGAAGCAGAGGCTGAAGACAGAAAGGGGCAGAGATGTGCTAGTCAAACACCTGGTCATTCTGGGCTCACCCCAGGCTGTCTGCTCCCACCACACCCTTCACCTTCGCCCTCAGGGCCTGAAGGGTGTGGGTGGGCCCACAGTGGGAGAGCCAGGGCCAGGTGGGCTGAGGTGTGGAGAGGTGGGAGGGAAGGAGAACACCTTTCGCTCAAGACGAAGTCACCATCCTTGAGGGTGGGCACCCTCTGCAGGCTGTTAACCGGGAAGAACTCCTTGCTCAGGTGCTGGCCTGAGGAAAAAGAGGTCAGAAAAGCCCTGCAGGGCAAGGACCACACCTGCCCTGCCCTCCCTCTCCTTCCCCCAACCTGAGCCCCTTGCCAGCCTGGGCTGAGAAACAGTGGGGTCTGGTGGAGCACTGGGTCTTCCCCACTCCCTGTGCGGGCCTCCTGACCCAGCAGGGGCTGGCCGCCCTGCCCTGCCAAGTCCCATGGCTGGGGAGGAGCTCTGGTGAGGAAGAGAAGTGATTTAGCCAGCACTGGGGTGAGCATGGGGAGGGGAGGAAAAGGGGGTGGCTGGGCTCTTCTCACCCCTTGAGTCTCACAACAATGTGTTGCTCTGCCCAGAGTGTTTAGAGCTTTATGAATTTAAATACATGCTTTCAGGGCAGGAACTCTGAAAATCCAGTTTTCTGCCCACCCCACAGAGTAGAAGGTGACATGATTCTCCTTTCAGAGGGGAAAGCTAAGGTCAGAGAGGGTCTGTGATCTGTCCAAGGCAGCACAGTTGAGGGCCTTCATTCTCCAATGGGAGCCGACATGGCATGAGGGAGCTATGCTGGCGGTGGGGGTCATGGGGCTGCTCAGGGAGTTGCTGGGGGAGGAGCCTGTGAGTGCAAGGGGCCTGTGGACACCTGGGGAGCCCTCCAAACCCACCTTTGAGCAGCTCCACATGGTGCAGCTCGAAGGGGATGCCGTTCTTCTTGGCAAAGATGTAGACAGCGCGGGAAGGCTGGGAAATCAGGTCCAGGTAGAGCTCCAGGCCCATGGCGGGGGCGGCAATGACAGCAGACGCAGGTAGTAGCAGTGGCAGGAGCAGGGTGGCCTCTAGAAATAGGAGCTCGGGCTCCTCCCCTTTGGGGTGTGAACCAGTGAGGAGTACATCCCTCCTGGACTATTGCCAAAAGCAATCCCGTCCTGCCTGCCCCTGGTTGGTTAAGTTGTACCAACATGTGTCTCTGTGAAAAGACTTTGCTCAGACCTGGACCTGGTGCCAGGTACCAAACCACGTGGGGGACATGAGTTTACAGGGAGCTGTGAATGCTGTGGGGTGAGGTAGGCTGTTCACCTGCCCTCATCTTTCATGAGCTCTGCCTGCAAGGCCAGGACAGGACACAGATAGGAGGGTGCGCATGGAATCCTCAGCAAAGAGAAGGTGCCAGGATACAGGGGTCAGGGAAACACTGTATGGGCCAGACCCTCCTTTGCTCTCCTTCCTTCCTCTCCCTCTCCCCAGTCTATCTTCCCAGGGGCCACAGTGACGATGCAGGGCTGGGCGCCCCGCAATAGCTGAATCTTTCAGAGTAGCCCATCGCTCTTGTAGGTGATGGAAGCTGACAAATCAGAATGTTGTCCTGGGATTTCTGAACTTGGAATCCAAGAGACAGGGGGTCCTTTTGCGGAGGTAAACGTGGGCAACGAGACCTGAGGATTCTGCTGGTCACACTTCCTGAGTACATTCAGCAGTCTGTCCTGAGAGAAGCTCACTCACAGAGAAGGAGAGCTGTGGAGAGAAGCAGTTTCTACTGCCAGTTCCCCCCGGGGGCCAGCTAGCCCTCTCCCCAACTCCAGGATGAGGTTTTGGGGAAATTCGTCTGAGCCAATTACAGGTAACCTAGGAAATTGACAACCCCTCCAGGATACCTCCAGGGTACAATGTGAGTTGCCTCACTGGTTAAACAAGTAACAAATGACTATATCTGACTCCTGCAGCTAGAAAAAAAACAAGAACCAGTTTGATCCAGCGAGGCTGATCTCTATGTCTGGAACCTGATCTTTAGCTAATTTTAAAGTCATTATGTCATTTCCATTGCAGTTACTACAATTCCCATCATGCATGGCACCATGACATTTCTGAAACATCAATTTGGAAGGAATTAAAGGACTTGGGTGATAGGAACGTATGTAAGGAAGCTGATTAAGGTGTCAGTAGGGAAGGGTATTAAAGAGGGCCAGAATGAGGAACATCAGAAAATGGCAGCGTTGCATATTAACTAGAGAGATATGAGCGAAGCAGAGAGACTGTGAAGAGGAAGTGGCTAAATAAGAACCGGTTTAACAGGGAGTGCGGATGTGGGAATCTTATTTGAAGCAACAAGTGTAATCAATAAAGTGAAAGGTTAAAAGAGTCTAATAGGATGGATTTCAGCCATGGCCAGTGACAGCAATCTGAAGGTCTGGATTGAAATGAGACTGCAAATGTATTCAGAAGCGTGTGGAGGAGAAAAGGAAGATATCAAAAAGGCATATGGTCAAGCTAAAGGGCTTCCTGATTTCACAAAGGGAAATCCATCAGCTGACGCTGTCTGGCAGGCTCTAAAAAGTGTTTTGCCTTCCTTCCATAACCGAGTTTCTGCCCCTGCTAGGACCCTTAATCTCTATGCTACTACTGTTCAGACCATGTCTCTTTAACCTCCTTGTCAAATTTGTTTCCTCAGGTTACACTAGTTCCACATAAAGATGGGCCTCCAGGGATTTAAACTGGTGCTGTTAACAGAAATCACACTGGAGGGAATTCTTGACCCCTTAGACCAGGTAGAGATTCTCAGTCCCAGGCTAGGTAGGGGTGATGTCCCATCTCAGCCTGAAGCTGCTACAGAAGGCTGAACCTCCAGTCCCTCAACAAACCCTACGATTATGGGTCCAAAAATCTCTCGGGGGGATTTATGAGGCAGGACAGGTAGCCTAGGAAATTGACAACCCCCTCTAGGGGGCCGGTGTGAGGTGCCTCATGGGTAACAAGTAGCGAGTGACTCTGTCCGACACCTTCAGCAGGAGATAAACAAGAACAACTTTCATCCAGGTAGGTTGATCCCTATGACCAGGGATCTGACCTTCAGCTAATTTTAGTGTTACTATGTCATTTGCACTGCAGTTACTACAGCTCCCATTATGCATCTGACGCCATGACTGTCCTGAAGGAACCAAATAAGGAAGAAATATCAGGAAATGAAGAATCCCACCCAGGGGGAGGAGATGAATGAAGCACATCAATGGGACGTCACCAATTCCCACCCCGACCATGACTTCCTTGGCACAATTCGTTCTCTGGGTTCACCAGCACTTTCCTCTCAGGAAACTTTCGTTCCAATAAACTCCCTGTGCTTTCCTGCATCTGTCTCGCCCTGGAATTCTTTCCTGCACAGACAAGAACCCAGGCACTGCTGCTCCACGTTGAGTCCTCTCTTGGACATTTCTGGGAGCCTCCGTTGAGATCTCTTTTGGCCTAAACCAGTTGATACTGAGTTTCTGACCCTTCCAAGGAAAAGAACTCCGACAAACAGCAAAGATGTTCCAGGAGGTCCAGTTACGTAGTGGCAGAAACTTAACTAAATTGTGTCCCACAGGTATGTGGAAGGCACAGTTTGTAAGCCTGTGAACTTGGATGTTTAGGTGAGATTTCCAAGCAAAGAGCTGAAGGTGTGACTTGGTTTCTTCTTCCTGCTGACAGTAAAATTACGTGAGGAGAGAGAAATTGAGGGAAGAACCGCCAGGCAAAAATGAAGCAGGACTTGATGACCTGAGAAATCGTCAGCATAGCCTGAACTTAGTCAAAACAAAGCCAATTCATTAACCTTTAAAGCCCATCTTAGAAAGCCAGATAGTCTCTTTCAGTTTCTCTATGAGCCTTTTAAAATCTGGCCCAAGACATCAATTCAAGCATAACACAGCCCTGTCCAGTAAATTGACGCTAATCTGAGTGCTTTCCATGGCTGTCATTCAAGTCTAGGTGAATATCAAAAATAAGCTGGTACCAATTTAAAAGTTGAGTTTTCTCTCTCTGCCAGATAAGATAACGGTTTGTTAGACTATTGTTCTGCTACTGATATTATGAAAACATTTACTGCCTGAAAGCAAAGATTATATGTGTCATCAGAATAATTTCTGTTTTTTATTGTCTTAATCAGGTCTTTGGTTACTTAAGAAAACTCAAACTCTGCTCCTCCCTGGGCCCAGTTTCAACCTCCTTCCTGGCTAGTACTACAGCCTGGGTTCTCCCTCAAGCCCAGAGTCTGGGGGAGGGGCTCAGAGGGTACCCCTGTCTAGATCCCCTTCTGGCTCCTGGCACTGGGAGCCCAGTTTCCACTCTCAGGCAGGCCCCATTTTCCAGGGAGGAAACGGGGCAGGGTGTTCTGTGACCTGCCCTCAGCAGAGTGAGCACGTGGGGAGCTGGGATCACAACCCAGGGCCACCCTGGGGCTGCCTGGCTACTGTGACTCTGAAAGGACATGTTCAGGACATCTGGGGAGGAGCTCACTTCAAGCCTCACTCCAGGTTCTCCCCACTCTGAAGCTCCCAGCATTATCCCCCAAGCAGCCCCCTGGTCCAGCCCCCTGCCCTCTGAGCTGGGCGGGCTGACAGGAGGAAGGGGCTGAAGCAGTTGAGAAAGCTCTCCAAGCCAGAGGATATCAGCCTTCTGCTATGTCTCTCCGCCTCCCCACAACCCTGAGCTCCAGACCAGGCAGAACCTGGCTCTCAGCCTGGCTCTGAGCCTGACTATCCCCTGGTCACCGTTACGACTCAGCCGGGAGGAAGTCCCCATCTCTGAGGGCAGTCACCTTCCCCAAGGGGTTCACTTTCAGGATTTCCAGCTTCAGGTGCTCCCTTGGGAGGCAGAGAGGAGGGGAGGCTTAGCACTGGCTCTGGCCCTTGGCGCTCCATCCATGTTGCCACCTAGCTCCAGGCTCACCTCATGCCGACTTCAGAGGCCTCGGCTCGAAGGGAATGACATTCTTCCTGGCGAATATGTAGATGGTACGGCAGGGAGGCAAGTGCAGGTTCAGAAAGACCTCAACCACCATTGCTGTTTCTCTCTCTGGCCTCACCTGCCCTCTCCTCACACCTCCGACCTCCGACCTCCGGGAGCTTCCTCTGTCCCTCAAAATGGAGCCTGAGGTCTGTGGCCCTCCCTAAAGCCCACTTCCTCCACCACTGGCTGGCGCCTTGCCAAGCTGCCACCCCTCCTCATCTATGGGGAGTGACATTGGGGTGGGCTACGCCCCTTGGTAGTGGGTTTTCCAAAAGCAGGGTCCCCAGTCTTGCCCTCTTCCTCCTTCACAGGATGTTGCAAGCCCATGAACACTCCTGCCTCCTGCTCCGTCCCTCTGGCTGGGACCAAACACGGGCCCTGCTGGGCCTCCCTAATCTCTGCTTGGGACAACCAGTGTGGCTTTCACACTCTTTTAACTTGAAGTGATACAGGCAGGTGGGCTGGGAGGACAGCTGGGCAGGCACACACTTTGGATCTTTAAGGCCTTCTATGTATGCCTTCCCTTTAGCCTGCGACAAACACATTCACACACACAAAGACACATGCCCCACCCACCTCCAGCCCTGGTCTCTCCTCTCTCCACGCTGAGAAATATCCTCACATCTTAAAAGCACCTCTGGGGCCAGCCCGGTGACTCAGGTGGTTGGAGCTCTGTGCTCCTAACTCCGAAGGCTGCCGGCTCGATTCCCACATGGGTCAGTGGGCTCTCAACCACAAGGTTGCCAGGTGGTTTTATGGAGTCTGGCAAAGGATGGTGGGCAGCGACCCTGCAACTAAGTATGAACACGGCACTTTGAGCTGAGCTGAGCTGCCACTGAGCTTCCAGATGGCTCAGTTGGTTGGAGGGCGCCCTGTCAACCACAAGGTTGCCAGTTCGCCTCCCGCAAGGGATGGTGGGCTGCACCCCCTGCAACTAGCAAGGGCAACTGGACCTGGAGCTGAGCCACGCCCTCCACAACTAAGACTGAAAGGAAAACAACTTGAAGCTGAACGGCACCCTCCACAACTAAGATTGAAAGGACAACAACTTGACTTGGAAAAAGAGGCCTGGAAGTACACACTGTTCCCCAATAAAGTCCTGTTTCCCTTCCCCAATAATAAAAAAAAAAAGCACCTCTGGCTCCCCTCTCAACTGCCCCCCTCCACAGCTCCCCACCGCATGCCCTGGAGCTCAGGCCAGGCCCCTAGGAGTCTTCCCTATTCCTCATCCTAACTACATCCCTCCATTGCCAAGTGCTGTCATGCTGTTGCTCTACCTCTTGCATCTCTTATCCCCCCACCTAGCCTCTGGATGGCCTGGATGACCTTGCCAGCTTCCAGATCAGCTGGCCTGCCTCTACCTGGGTCCTCGGTCCTGGTCCACACAGCACCACAGAAAATTAATTCCTAAAGTCCAAATCTGATCCCATGCTCCCTGGGCAACACCCTCCCATGGCTGGAGAGCCCCTGTCCTCCGTGTGACCACACTCCTCCCTGTCCATTTGCCTCTTGGTCTGCACTGGTCTTCTTCTTTGGCTTCCGTATGCACTTCTCTTCTGCCAGGACCCAGGTTTAGGATGCCGAGGGCTGGGTTGCAGGCAAGGTTTTCATGGATCCAGAGGACAGTTTGGGCCTGGTGTCCACACTGGCCTGTGTTAATTGGGTAGGTCATGGATCAGATAGCAAGCCCGAGCGTCCTGGCCCTTCTGGGCACCCAGCCATCGCTTCCTGGAAAGCTGCTCTGGCCCCATTCTGGGACCCTAGGAGGTGGGAGCCTTCCTCTGGACTTCCTGACCCACGCAAAGGGAACTTAAAGTTTTCTTGTTCTTCTCATGGGATCTGAAGTTTCAGTGGACAAGACTTTTTGGGGATACTTACCCCCGCTTCACCCCCCAAGAAATATTCATACTTCCAGGCCCTGTGGCCTAGGAAGGGCTGACTTCACCCTTGGTCCAGGGAAAGCACATGGCATGGCCAGGCCAGGCCAGTAAGGACATTGTACCCCTGGCCATTCTGAAGGGATTAGGCAGGGCCACTTCAAGACAGTCCTGGGATTGTGGAGGGTGTGACTGGGAAGAAAGGGCTGAAAATAAGCACAAGGCAGGGTCCTGGTGAGGCCATTGGCCTTTCCAAAAAGAGGCCTTGGGAACCACCAGATATAGAGAAGGCAGAGCTGGCTCAGATCTTCCCCAATGGAAAAGGAGGGCCAGGGCTAGGTAGCCTCCAGGAGCCTGCGTACACATGAGTAGAGCAGACCTGGTAATGTGGTGGAGGGTGGGCTCAGTCTATTGCCTGCAGCCCCACCTTCCCTGGGACCTTGGTCCTGTCCACAGCCCCTCATGCCTTCTCCTCTCCTCAACCTCCCTCTTCTCACCTGCATCCACATGGGTGCACCTAAGCTACGCTGGACGCAGTCATTGAGCCAGCTGGGCACTCATTCACACAGGCTTGGACCTGTGGGATGGACAGTACCCGTGGACAGGTTGTTTGGTAAGCGGATGGACAAGGCAGGGGCAACAACTTTGAGGACCCTGGTACCCAGCCACTCCCATCTCTCAGAAGCCTACAGGCCTCTGGCAGAAGAGGTCTCTACTATTGATACATTCCCCCTCATCCAGTCTTCCAGTCAGCTCTGCACACTCCATTCCACCATCCAGCAGTCAGGCAGTGTCCCTCCCCTCTCCCACCCCACCAGTCACATACCCAGTTCGCTCTGCATTGTCTAGGAACTAATGTCCGGTTCTCACATGGCTCCAAAGTCCATACTCATTTTGCCACAACTGGCTTTCCAGGTTCACCTCCGCCTTCACCTCCCAGCATCCCCTTCTTCTTACCTGGGTACCCGAGAGTCCCAAACAAACTGGATCTTCATGCTTCTAGCATTAGCTCGGGCCCTTCCATCTGCCAAGAGCACAGTTCAAGATTCAAGGTCACTTCCGTGGTGTTTTCTCTGCCCCTCCTCCTGCCATGTGACCTGGGGATCCCACTACCTCCTCTTACGTTGGTACACAAGATGGCTAGTGCCACTGCAGTCACCACCAGGACTTATCTGTCACCTACACTGCACTCAGTCACCATTTAACTTTATTGTTTGTTTACTTCTTATAAGTTATGTTTGATGAAAGAAACCCTCTCAATTATAAACAGCAAAAAAGCATGGATGTGGATCAAAAAGGCACAGACTGCCATTGGCCAAGCCCAACCCACCGGGGATGATGGGAAAAGGCAAGTATAGGGAATCTCTGTAGGGGAGGCGGCCAGAACGGTACCTGGGAGGGAAGACACCCACCAGGCACCTCCAGGGCAGGACAGCCGCAGGTGGGAACTGCTGAGAGGCTCCAGGCCCAGAATGGCACAGGATGGAGGGGCACCGAACCCCCAGGAGAGGTGGGCTCAGCGCCTGCTGGTAAAGACACCATTTCTTGGTTAGTCGTGACCTCTACCGTCGGGTTGGAGAACTGCAGCCACAAAAGCCATGCAACCTCCTTTGGGGACAGGACCTCCCTATAAGAAAACAATTAATTCACACAATTAAAAATAAAAATGTGAGTGAATGGAACTGTTAGAAACTTAAAGTGTTGTGTACTTTGACCTGTGCTGTGTCTGGGGCTTATGTGTAATTTCCTAAATGTGTTCTGTTTAGACACATGGCTGGTTGTGAGGATTGACTATAAAATAGGTGGAGGCTTTGAGAGGGTTAACGATGGTGCATTGTTTCCTCTGCAGAACCCACTGAAATGCTGGTCTTACAATAAAAGGTGTCCACTCAAGAGGAAATTGTACCAGAATGGGGCTTTGTTGGGAAGTGTTCACTACTTTCTGTGAGACAAGGAGAGCGGGAACAGAGGGGTGGAAAAGAGCCCCAGTCTCCAGGCCCACAGGTCTGGGACGGGAGGTACGAATAGGGGGTGTAAATGGTTGAGGTGACAGGACTTTAGCCTGGCACAGTCTCCTAGAGCTGAAATCTCAGAGAAGCTACCAGCAGCTGGGGCTGAGTGAGCTCAGGGGCATTTGTTGCTGTAAGTTCGCGGGCAACAGTTAGGGCCTCCAGTTCAAAGATGCTTGGCGCCCCATATCCCAAATACCTTCATTAGGCTACATATGAGGGCCTGTCACCCATAATGTGAGCAGGTCACATGACAGGAAAAGCATTGGCTCCTGAAATTCCCAGGTTTATGCCTCAAATGTAAATCCCCTGTGAAACTCGCCTGAGATTCTGCTCTGTTTCATCACTTGCCACAGTCAAGCTTCTTAGCACATTGTATGGGATGACACTGTCATCACTACTGGTGGGGTGCTATCAGGGGCTGAAATGCATCCCCTCCCCAAATTCATACGTTGAAGCCCTAAACCCCAGCACTCAGGTTGTGTCTGATTGGAGATTGGGTTAAAGAGGTGATTAAGTTAAAATGAGGATAATACTATGGGCCTGTGGGGACAGAACCCCAAAAAGCAGTTTCCAGGCTCTCGGCCTCACATAGACAGGTGCTGGCTCAGGTAGTAAATGGCCATCAACTGTGATTGCATGGCCATCAGCTGTGGCTAGTTGGCCGTCAGCTGTAACCAGTGAGCCATTGGCCACAATATAACTGCTGTGGCTATGCTAGGAAAGAGAGAGAGAGAGAGGAGAGAAGAATGGGGGCTAGCAAGAAGATGGTGGCTGGGCTGGCAAGCGTGGATGGCGGTTTGCGGACGGTGTGGATCCAGCCTCCAGTGAGAGTATAGTGCCGCCAGAGAGAATATAGTGGTATGACTCCCCTACCTATGGCTCCGTGGGTGTTCCTTTTTGGCCTCACCATATCCTGCGTTCTTGTATGGGGAGCGGGAGCAGAGACCCCGCAGGCCACCCCGCACGCAGCGAGCAGGTTCCCCTGCACGACAAATGGCGCAGCGAGCAGGGTCTCCTGCACGACAGGGCCCTAATCAAATCTGACTGGTGTACGTATAAGAGATTAACACACAGAGAGACACCAGAGGGTCGCACACACAGAGGAAAGACCCAGTGAGGACTCAGGAGAATGCAGCCATCTGCAGGCCGAGGAGAGAGGCCTTAGGAGAAACTCACCCTGATGGCACCTTGGCTTGGACTTCCAGCCTCCAGTACTGTGAGAACGTAAATTTCTGTTGTGTCAGCCCCCGGGTCTGCGGTATTTTCTTACGGCACCACAGGCTCTCTCATACAAGTTCTCGTGAGGACAACCTCCACAGACAGCAATATCTAACAAGAAGGGTATGTGATGCCTTACTCAGCAGTCCCATTGGTGGGGTGTCCCGTAGCTGCACTCCACAGTGACTCACTGGGCACTCACGGTAATAGTCACAGATTGCCGGTCCAGTAGCAGGAACTAAGTGGCCACATTATGGTCTGTGGGAGCAGTTGGTGAAGTGGCTGCTGTGCACAGTAATAAAGGATGGCCTCGCTCTCTGTGCCAGGCTTGCAGGGGACGCAATGTGCTCATACACACAAAGTGCTTACGGTAGGACCTGGCCCATCAGAAGCATGCTATACGACCTTCAACATAAACATCCAAACCTGTGGATAATTTTCATGAGTGTATTTGAACCAAACTGACGACAGTTGCCAGGAAGCAAAATCTCAATGAATTGAGAAAATGCTCCAGAGAATAGTAGTTTTGCAGCTTATTTTATACATTAGAATCAAAGGAGGAGATGTAAGGAGGGTTACATGAAATCCATTGGTGGTAGACTAAGGGGGTGGGAGAAAGCAAATCGGGAAAATCTCAGGGATGGAAAAAATAAATAAAACAGAGAGACCCATATGTCTTTTTCATTGTTTGGTATACGATAGTTAAATTAACATTTACAGATTTGTATTCAGGGAACAAGATATCATCAAGGGGTTCTGTGTTTTCCTGCTTTGGTGCAGTGGGTGTGCCCTGAGGGGTCTGGGAAAGATTTCTGATATTTCAAAGTTATGTTACCATGGATGCAAAAAGATAATCGACAGGCTCACTTTAGGTAAAGATGGACCTTTGTCAAGGAAACTGCAGGCCAAGGACGTGACTTTCACCATAACTCGCTTTTTGAGGCATTTTTATGTTCAGATCATCCTATGTGGTTGCTTTCAGTCCCTGAATTTGTAAGGTCTGCCGTGCAGACCCTCCTGAGCTTGTCATCTTTAGCAGGTGGCGCCTTTTTCATGCACAGAACTTAGACGGCTCCCTCCCCCGTTCTTCAAAACACTATGTCCTCTAACGAATGGCCACATGTCAAAATGCTTCCCCAAAACTAGTGGCTCTTTGACACCAGAATCACTGCACCCCCCACATCATATCATCTAGACAGATCAACCTTTCACTGATGTTTTCCAATTCAAATATATTTTCAAATCTTTCAAGAAATACCAGATTTCACACGATAATGGGAATGGTGCTGTGACACACAGCTTTGCAGGAGGTCACAGCCTGACCTGAGAACCGCATTAGAAACCAGTATGATAATGTCCTCACTGGGTGGAACCCTCAGGGCAGGATTCATCTCATTGAATATGTAATAGAAGCTGTGAAACAAGGTTCAGCCATAGTTGATCTGAAATCAAAAACCCATGTTGTGCTGGTTATATTGAAAAGAGCCCAGTGAGAAAAAAACTCCATGCGGACAACCATATTGATATCTCAGTTACAGTACTTATGCTGATGCTAGACTGCTGTGTAATTTTATGTAGCTGGAGTGTATTTTTGGTTTTCAGATTTCTACTTGATACACCTCTCCCTGTGTCTCATCTCATAGCTCTCATGAGACGCAGGACCCAGACACCCATGCAGACGTGTGGCTGGAGGCCATTGGGTGTTGGGCTGCTTATTGCTGGTTCTGGAGATACGGGCCCTCACATTTTCAAACCTGTCCATCTGCTTACTATTTTGACTGCAGAGCCATGCCCAGTGGAATCGGTTTTCAATCATCTTATACTTAGTTGGAAAGACATATGTCTGAGTTTATGGAGTAAAATCTGAATGAACTGGTGAAGCATGGTTGCACGCCTTACAAGAGATACTTTCTGCAGAACGGAGTCTAAGTACAAAAAATATTCTCATTGAAATTGTTGGTAAAGACATGGAGTGTTTGATTCATGATGATGCTGTGTCTCTATTCCTGGAAGATCTTGAAGAAACACCACAGAGAAAGGCACACAGCCTGCTCAACCTGTTGAGGAACCTGCAGGAAAGGCTGACAATCCAACGGAACAATAAGTGATAAACGAGTGTACGTGTGTATTATTAAATAGGCAAGAATGCACAACCACGTACTGATGATAATAATTCTATATTTTGAACCAAAAGATGCAGAGTTGTGGGATGTATGTTATAGGAATCAGTCCAGGTGTGAGTGTTTTCCAAGCAACCTTCCTGAGACCATATAATGGGGTGCATTTTTCTTTGAGAGGGTCTATAGAATCATTTTCTAGAAAGTATAGGTGCGATACGGTGATGTATAAGAAATATATATGTGGTCACTCAGATGACCAAACTTTACTTCTCATATATATTTGGTCTTCTACCCCAGTTCCTGGCTCACAGCTCCAAAAACCCTTGTACTTTCCCAAGTGAGGAGAGGGATAAGGGTGTCTTCTGTTATGTTATTGAGGTGACTTTCAGAAGCACCTAAGCATGGGAGCTGATTGCCAGTGGAACCAATCACGTGATTAGAGGGTTGGAAGTTTCAGTCGCACCCCGACCTCCAGGGAGGGATGAGAGGCTGGAGGTTGAATCAATTGCCAATGGCCAATTACTTAATCCATCATGCATTTGCAGTAAAGCCCCCATAAAACCCAAAAGGACAGGTTCAAAGAACTTCTGGGTTGGTGAACACGTGGACATTTGGAGGGGCAGCTTGACTAGAAAGGGCATGGACTCTCCCCACCTCCTCCTCACATACCTTGCCCTAAGCATCTCTTCCGTCTGGCTGTTACTGACTTATATCCTTTACAATAAACCGGTGATCTATGGTGAGGCAAAAAGGGGTTAATAGAAGTGAGCCTGTAGGGGAACGGCCCAGGCCTGCATTCCCTTCTCAGGGACCGCCCAGGCTCATCCCCTAGAAATAAATCAAAGATGTCAAAACACTCCTAAAAAAAGGACACAAGACCCAAATGGTATTAATTTGTTCCTCACACATGTGCAAACTGTTAAAACTTGTCCATTATTTGAACTCTAACCTCATTATAATACAATTAAAATGATCATTACGGCTTGGCTCCCCCATAGGTTTTTCTGTATGCAAGAGCACGCAGAGAAAGAAACTAGTTATATAACCAAAATATGTCAATCAAATGACCTCAGTATATGTCATGTCTCTTGCAGTAAGGAAATCAACCTACCCTTTCCTATAGAAGAAAAAGCTACCCTGAAGTTAGGTGCAGTTGTCTGTCCTGGCAACTTCCATGCAGGCGTCTTACTTCTTAAATAAACTTTCCTTAACTTTTTGAGGCAATGAAATCCTTCATGTTTTGCGAACCATCAGAGGTTAATTCCAATGACACAACAATCTCCAGAATGAAATGTTGCTCTGACTTCTCTAAGCTGCTCTAGTAAGTTAATCAAACTGAAGGAGGTGGTATTGGGAACCTCCAATTTATAGCCCCTCATTCAGAGGTACTAGTGACAACCTGGACTCAGAACTGGTGTCTGCAACAGAGGGACAGTCTTGTCGGACTGAGCCCTAAAACTCTGGGATCTGATGCTGACCTCTGGGTAGATCGTGCCAGAATTGAGATGAATTCTCAGACACCAGCAGAATGAAATTACTTGGGGTGTGGAAAACCTACCCCCCACCCCTACCCTCACACACCATATTGGAACTGGTGCTCAGAACCAGTTATGAGGTACTTGTCCGCAATGCAGGGACTCAGCTCCCACTCCCTGCATAACAATGGAGGATCTGGTGAGGCCAAAAAGGAACAACGATGGAGCCATAGATAAGGGAGTCATACCACTATATCCTCGATGGCGGCTGGTCAAGACACAAAAGCAAACATCTGCCAGTACCTCAATGAGGGGTCTTTCTGCACCCCAGTCTCACTGGCGGCCGAATGAGACACAGGAAGTAGGATCCACACGATCCACAATCCGCCATCCGCCTCTCTGCCAACCAGCCGACTAACCCCCTAGTGTAGCCAGGGCAGTTATATTAGGGACTAATGGCTACCCGGTAACAGCTGACGGCCAACCAACCACAGCGGATGGCCATCTGCTCACAGTTGATGGCCATCTACTACCCGAGCCAGCACCTTTCCACGTGAGGCTGAGAGCCTGGACACCGCTCTCCTGGCTCTGTCCCCACACTGTCCTAGTGTTTTCATATGAAGACCGTAGTGTCTTTGTGGTTTTAAAGATAACTGTGAAATACAATTCTTTCACCTGCTGGAGAAATAAAACTATGATAAGGGGAGTGATGTTCCTGAGGGGCTGGGAGAACAGGCCACACCAGATACCCTAGAACCTGCCAGAACAGGTAACTGCTAAACTATGATGAGGGTTACTCGGACATACTTTTTCTCCATACTGTAATACAACAATGTAATCAATCCAGTAATTCTTGGTTCCTTGTAAAAGTGGTCAGAACTTTCGTTATATTCAAAGATCACTGACATTAGCTGATTTTTAGTTGATTTGTATTTCTTCATGTGTGTGACGGGTTTTAGTCTTCTATTGAATATTTCTGTTGCACCTGAGGAGAAGAATTGCCAAGGAAGTTGGGTGTTCAGCCTGTGCAGAGCTCCTCCTAGAGTCAGAGACCAGAGACTGAGACAAGACAGAAAAGATGAAAAGGGACAAGTAGGAAACACAATGAATCTTTATTGCTCATCTTGTGACCCTCTGAGCCTCATTGCAGACCCCTCAGGGGATCCTGGAAATACGAAGCAGCATATTCGGATAGACTTCTGGAGAAGGCTCTGGGAGTGTTTTGTTGGCCGCTTGCTCCACGATGTTATAGATGGGTCCATGGGCCTCCTGACACAGATCAGTGCCCAGGAAAGCCTCCACTCGCTCTCGCCATGCGGCCAGTCGCGGGCGTCCCTCAAACAACTTATAACCAACAGCCACGACCTGCATGGACAAGGATGGGAAAGTTGTGGGGATACGGAAGTCCCAGTGTCAGGAGCAAGTGTCTGGTCCTTTCCCCAACCTCCATGTGAGGTCAGGGAGGTGTGGACAGCCTTGGGGCCAAGAGCACCAGGATGAACCCCCACTCAGGAGGGAAGCCAGTCAGGGTTCCAGCATCAGGTCAGCCAGAAACTCGCTCTGTGATAATGGGCAAACTCCTAGCTTTCTCTTAGGCCTCAGCGTTTCTGTCTGTCTAAGGGGGTGGCAATAGAAGGAAAGCTGCCCACAAAGGCTGCTGCACTGGCCAAGCTCACACCTGCATCAGCTCCTCCAGTGCCATGAGGTCGGCCAGCGTCACATGCTGGCTGGTGAGGAAGGCCTTGTGCCCCAGGAACTCGTCCTCCAAATGCTGCAGAGCTTTCTCTAAGTTGGCCTTATTGCGCTTGACCTTCTCCTCAGGCACCTGAGCCCCAATGAGCAGTGCCAGCGCCTGACAAGGGCAAAGAATAGGCTCAGTCTGAGGACCCGGCCTCTTCCCGGGTCCCTGACAGTCAGCCCAGATGGCTCCTCTCACCTGGGTCCACAGGGACACACCAAAGGTGCCACGGATGCGGTCAGCATGCCAGCCCAGGTACTCATGGATACGCACACGGGCCTGAAGGTCAGCCGGGTACCAGTGGTCCGCTGTCTGGTACTTAAAGCTCAGGTAAATCAGGATAGCCACACTAGGGAAGGGACAGGAGCAGTGGCTGTTAGGACCCTGGCTCGGGGCCTTTATCCCCAACATCTCTCATTCCCCAGTGGGGCCCTGCGGCTCCTCTGCATTTGGTGGGCAGCTCCCTGGGCACTATCTCCTCTTTCTGCCCTGACTGTACTCTCCATGGTCTCCTTTCTTCTGTCTTGGGCACTGACTCTTGCCCAGACCCTGTGCTTTGTACTTTCTAATAACCTCATCTCTGTGACACCCCACCAGCTGGCCTATCAGGTACAGACTCTTGTCATCCCTCCTGCACACGAGAAACATAAAGCTCAGACTAGTACAGTGACTTTTCCAAGGCTGTGCAGCTCAGAAAAGGCTCCCTGGACTTCTGGAATCCACAAGGGGCTGGCACGCAGTGGGTGCTCAGTCAAGCCCATGGCGTGTCCAAGTGCACGTGTCAGGAAACAGGAGGGAAAGCATGTTCTCAGATGTGTCCTGGGTGCCCTCTGACAGGTCCCCCAGCATTCACTCCTGCAACACCTGACCTCCTGATCTCTTCCCACCTGGGGCTTGCCTTCACCATGCACTGTGCCCTCAGGCCCTGGCAGACTAATAGCCTGAGGAATCAGGAGAGGCCCTCTCAGCTTCCTTTTGGAGCCTCCTTTCTGTCCAACAATGGACAAATATCCCAATGTCCTCTCACTATTGCCCCTCCATCTGGGGGTGGAGAGGCCCTGGGGACCAGAAGCAGAGGCTGAAGACAGAAAGGTGCAGAGATGTGCTACGTCAAATGCCTGGTCATTATGGGCTCACCCCAGGCTGTCTGCTCCCACCACACCCTTCACCTTCGCCCTCAGGGCCTGAAGGGTGTGGGTGGGCCCACAGTGGGAGAGCCAGGGCCAGGTGGGCTGAGGTGTGGAGAGGTGGGAGGGAAGGAGAACACCTTTCGCTCAAGACGAAGTCACCGTCCTTGAGGGTGGGCACCCTCTGCAGGCTGTTAACCGGGAAGAACTCCTTGCTCAAGTGCTGGCCTGAGGAAAAAGAGGTCAGAAAAGGCCTGCAGGGCAAGGACCACACCTGCCCTGCCCTCCCTCTCCTGCCCCAAGCCGAGCCCCTTGGCCAGGCTGGGCTGAGAGACAGTGGGGTCTGGTGGAGCACTGGGTCCTCCCCACTCCCTGTGCGGACCTCCTGACCCGGTAGGGGCTGGCCACCCTGCCCTGCCAAGTCCCACGGCTGGGGAGGAGCTCTGGTGAGGAAGAGAAGTGATTTAGCCAGCACTGGGGTGAGCATGGGGAGGGGAGGCAAAGGGGGTGGCTGGGCTCCTCTAACCCTTCAGTCTCACAACAATGTGTTGCTCTGCCCAGGGTCTTTAGTGTTTTATGAATTAAATACATGCTTTCAGGGCAGGAACTCTGAAAATCCAGTTTTCTGCCCACCCCACAGAGTAGAAAGTGATGTGATTCTCCTTTCAGAAGGGAAAGCTAAGGTCAGAGAGGGCCTGTGATCTGTCCAAGGCAGCACAGTTGAGGGCCTTCATTCTCCAATGGGAGACGACATGGCATGAGGGAGCTATGCAGGCGGTGGGGGTCATGGGGCTGCTCGGGAGTTGCTGGGGGAGGAGCCTGTGAGTGCAAGGGGCCTGTGGACACCTGGGGAGTCCGCCAAACCCACCTTTGAGTATCTCCACATGGTGCAGCTCGAAGGGGATGCCGTTCTTCTTGGCGAAGATGTAGACAGCGCGGGAAGGCTGGGAAATCAGGTCCAGGTAGAGCTCCAGGCCCATGGTGGGAAGGCAATGACAGCAGACCCAGGTAGTAGCAGTGGCAGGAGCAGGGTGGCCTCTAGAAATAGGAGCTCGGCTCCGCCCCTTTGGGGTGTCAACCACTGAGGGGTGCATCCTTCCCGGACTATTGCCAAAAGCAATCCCATCCTGCCTGCCCCTGGTTGGTTAAGTTGTACCAACATGTGTCTCTGTGAAAAGACTTTGTTCAGACCTGGACCTGGTGCCAGGTACCAAACCACGTGGGGGAGATGAGTTTACAGGGAGCTGTGAATCCTGTGGGGTGAGATAGGCTGCTCACCTGCTCTCATCTCCCATGAGATCTGCCTGCAAGGCCAGGACAGGACACAGATAGGAGGAGGCGCATGGAATCCTCAGCAAAGAGAAGGTGCCAGGATACAGGGGTCAGGGAAACACTGTATGGGCCAGACCCTCCTTTGCTCTCCTTCCGTTCTCTCCCTCTCCCCAGTCTATCTTCCCAGGGGCCACAGTGACGATGCAGGGCTGGGCGCCCCGCAATAGCTGAATCTTTCAGAGTAGCCCATCGCTCTTGTAGGTGATGGAAGCTGACAAATCAGAATGTTGTCCTGGGATTTCTGAACTTAGAATCCAGGAGACCGGGGTCCTTTTGGGGAGGTAAATGTGGGCAATGAGACCTGGGGCCTCCGCTGGTCACACTTCCTGAGTACATTCAGCAGTCTGTCCTGAGAGAAGCTCACTCACAGAGAAGGAGAGCTGTGGAGAGAAGCAGTTTCTACTCCCAGTTCCCCCCGGGGGCCAGCTAGCCCTCTTCCCAACCCCTGGATGAGGTTTTGGGGAAATTCTTCTGAGGCACTTACAGGTAACCTAGGAAATTGACGACCCCTCCAGGGTACAATGTGAGGTGCCTCACTGGTTAAACAAGTAACAAATGACTATATCTGACTCCTGCAGCTAGAAAAAAAACAAGAACCAGTTTGATCCAGCTAGGTTGATATCTATGTCTGGAACCTGACTTTTAGCTCATTTTAAAGTCATTATGTCATTTGCATTGCAGTTACTACAACTCCCATCATGCATGTGTCACCGTGACATTTCTGAAGGAACCAAATAAGGAAGAAAAATCAGGAAATGAAGAATCCCACCCAGGGGGAGGAGATGAATGAACCACATCAATGGGACGTCACCAATTCCCACCCTGAAAGGGATAAAAACCCGATCGTGACTTCCTTGGTGCAAATGATTCTCTGGGCTCACCAGCACTTTCCTCTCAAGTGTGTACTTTCGTTCCAATTAACTCCCTGTGCTTTCCTGCATCTGTCTCGTCCTTGAATTCTTTCTTGCACAGAGACAAGAACCCAGTCAGTGCTGCTCTGGGTTGAGTCCTCTCTTGGACATCCCGTGAGCCTCTGGTGACACCTCTGGCAATTACGAAGGAACAATTCACCAGTGCCTGGACTGACCTTCCTAAGGTAAGAACAAAGCCACTTCTGTCTTTCTCTTTCTTTCCGTTTCCAAAACCACCTCCGGAAGCCTTTAGCTATATTGCAGGCACAGGTCGAGCACTTAAAGCCATCAGGGTGCTCCCCTCTTGAAGACGCCCCTGACAGGATAAATGGGTCACAGATCGGGGTAAGATTGGCTCCAGGCATCCCCATCAACATCAGGACAACATCTGCACAACAGGGTACACAGTTCTACAGGCTTAGATCTCCCCTTCCCCGGTAGCAATGTGTCATATCAGGATTAGTATGGGGCCTCCCAAGAGTCGGTCGTCTCAACTTCTTCTCTTTCATCTGTCTGTCCGTCTGTCTACGTCGGAATCTGTCATGACTCACTATTTGCAGAGCCTGGGTCACATTTTCATCCCCGTCTTTACTTCTATGAGTGGCCCTCTGCTCCCCTCCCCCTTTTCACCTTTCCCACCTTTTGTCTCCTGCTGCCTCTGGATTTCACAGCTGTGAGTCCACTGTCCATGGCAACCCTGATATGCTGGTGCTGATTAAGTGTCTGGGATTGGTCTTTCATGGTGGTCTAGTGGTTAGGATTCCCTGCTTTGACTCCCGATATGGGAACCAGTCTCTGACTGTTTTCTCAGGTAAAATCCATACAAACTTTAGATCATCTATTTGCCTTTTCCACTGACTGTCACCAAGGCCCAGTTCTTCCCTCTGGTGTTTTGTCTTTTCAGGTCATTTTTGAGTGGCCTGAAGTCCTTTTTCAGGAGGGGTCTAAATACCATTTTGCAAGGTCCCACACCATCCATCCTACTAGCCAACCTTCCCTTGACTGGAAACTTCTGTACTGGTCTAAATCCCAGAATAGCTGGAGGGTCGAGAGCTCTCAATATCTAGGACCTCCCAGGTATACCCGGGGATGCCCAAGGTTCACTGGTCAGACACCAAGAACCAGGGGATGCCCTGCTCCCAAATATGAATTTCTAGTGTCTGTTTTCTTGTCCCAGGCATCGTGGGAAATTTCTCAGCTGTACCTGAAGACACGCCACCTGGCTGCATCTTAGAAAACCAGAGAGATTTAAAATTGGACAGTCTAAAGCGAAATCACTTATTTTCTCTTGCAATATGACCTGGTTCAAATATAAACTAGAGGACAGGGAAAACTGGTCTGAAATTGGGACCCTAAATTATAACACAGTTCTCCCACTAGACCTCTGCTATAAACGAGAAGGAAAATGGACAGATTCCGTACGTACAGGCCTTCATCGCCCTCTACCAAGACCCAGAAAACAGGGGCTCCGTAAAATCTATTATGCTCATATTCCCCAGCTGTGCCACCTAAAAATATTCCTGACCTCCTGGACAATGCCCGCCTGTTGGGAACACTATTGTCCTGGCAGGGAGGGGTCCTGCACTATAGTCCATGCCAGGGCCAGACACCCAGTTTCCTCAATTGCCCCTCACCCTCTCCTCCACCTACAAGTTCTCCCACCTCAACTCTTCCCTGTGCTCCTCTCTACACACCCCTTGCCAAAAGAGATGGCTTCACCTAGCCCCCGAGCCTTATAGGATATGCCTGGAGTGGAGCTTTTTTACCACCCGGATTCTATCAAGCTATGTCCATTCACAGAGGTTGCAAATGGAGATGCAGGAACCATCCATGTCCCAATTTCCATGATGGACATTGTCCAATGCAAAATTAAGCTTGGCACTTTGCTGAGGACCCTAGTAAATTTACTGATGAATTTCAGGCTTCACGATGACGTCTTTCAATCTAATCTGGGGGACAATCCAGATAGTCATGTCCACTTACTGCACTCCTGAGGAAAAAAAATAGAATTTGGTTCACAGCCGAAGGACAAGCAGATAGGATGGCAGCCACCACGCCAGAGACATCCCGTGGAAACAAACGTGGTCCCAAATTAGGACCCTGCTTGGAATTATCAGCAGGGACAGGGAGATCTTGCTGAAAGGGACCATATCGTGCTTTGCCTAAGTAAAGGTAAGAAAAAAATGTATAGTCAAGCAATCAATTAGAAAAAGGTCAAGGAGGTTACTTAGAAATCGGGGCTGGAGTGGGGAACTGTCCTTGATCCTGGATTGGTTGGTCGAGGCCTTCAGAAAATTTACCAATATTGACCCTTCCTCTCCTGAACGACAATCTCTACTTGGCCAGCATTTCTTCAGTCAGTCTGCTCCTGATATCAGGAGAAAGCTGCAAAAACTTCAATCTGGCCTTCAGACCCCGAAGTCTCAATTATTGGAAATGGCCTTCGGAGTCTTTAACAACCAAGACCAGGCTGAGGAGGATAAAAAGACCCAGCGTGATACCAGACAGGACAGGCAACAGGCTCAAATGGTGGTGGTGGTTGTGAGCAGTGCCCTGCAACCTCAGGGTTGCCCAATAGAGATAAAGAGACGTGTCCCACTCTCTTAATGGGAAGGGATTTGGGCACAAATGATGGCTCTGGGCACGAACATCCAGCTTCTTGACTCACCCTGGGAACCTAATCATCTAATGTCCTTCTTAGCCTCAGACCATGGCCCGACCTGGGTTCCTACGGATCCCATCCAGGCTTATACATGATCGGCTGTAAATCCTATACTGTGGGATAAGGAAATGCCTGGAGACGCTGCTCAGATACCGCCTATAAATATCAGCCTGAAGGGAAGGGCAGGATACTCATGCAAGCACTAATACCCCTTGAGGCCAAAGCTGACAGGGGACTAAAGCCTCTCATTGATAAATTTGTCATGGGCTGATAATCCCGTTGGCCCCCTTATAATACCACTATACTGCCTGTAAAAAAGCCAAATGGAGCATATCGTACAGTCCAGGACTTGAGACTTATCAGTGAAGCTGCAGTTCCCATTCACCACATAGTCCCAAACCCTTACACGCTTTTGACTCAAGTGCTCCATGACACAAGATGGTTCAGTGATAGAATTTTCACTTGCCATGCAGGAGGCCTGGGTTGATTCCTGGCCAATATACCTGAGACGGTGGACAAAAGAGTAGAAGATATTGCTTCCTGCCAGGGATCAATAGAAAAATCACAAAAGCTTTTCATGATCCCCTCCATTTAGGACGGGGTACTACTCTCTCTCTCTCTCTGATAACCAAAATATTGTCTGGCAGAGACCTGTCTCAGACCATTAAAAGGGTCATCTAGGTGTGTGCCCTCTGTTCAGTTAAAGAACCAGGAGGAAAAAATAAGACCCTCCCCACCCCCGCTCTTAACGCCTATTCAAAAGAGAGGCGCTTTTCCAGAGGAAGATTGGCAACTTGACTTCACGCAAATGCCCCGCTCCCCCGTCTCAAGGTTACCGATATACATTAGTATTCATAGGTACGTTTACCGGATGGGTACAAGCTTTCCCCACCCGCACTGAAAAAGTGGTGGAGGTGGCTAAAGCCCTCCTCAAGGTGACTCTCCCAAGGTTTGGATTGTCTTGAAGTCTCCAGAGTGGTAATGGGCCCTCCTTTGTAGCCAAAATTACCCAGCAGCTATCTCATGTCCTAGGCATCATTACACCTGCATGCCTCATAGAGACCACGGTCCTCAGCAAAGGTAGAAAAGCCTAATGATGCACTAACAAGAACCCTGGCCAAGTCATGTCAAGCAACCTCTGAGACATGGCTTCGGCTCCTTCCCAAAGCTCTGTTAAGATGCAGAGGAGCTCCTCAATCCACATAGACCTAAGTCCTTTTGATAGGCTATATGGAAGACCCTTCCTGTCCTCAGACCTGTATTTTGACTCTGAAGCCCAGGATCAATTAAGCTTATTGATCAACTTAGGCCAGGTACAAGAGGCCCTCCAGAAATATGGAAATCAAGTCCTTCCCTCCCTGGATACCTCTATACATCTCCCAGTTGTATCCCCCGGGGATTGGGTCCTTCTTAAGACCTGGAAAGAGGGCTCTCCAGAGGACCAACTAACACCAAAATGGAAGGGTCTTACCAAGTTCTACTTGCCACCTCCACTGCAGGCAAGTTACGGGGCATACAGTCCTGGAGACATCTGTCTAGAATTAAACCTTTCCCCCCTGAGTCACTCTAGGAATCACCGACCAACCCTGCTCAAAATACTCCTGTCAATTTACAAGGCCTAAAGTCGTGCATACATCTGTCTAAATTAAACCTTTCTCCCCTGAGTCACTTTAAGAATTGCCGACCAACCTTGCTCAGATTACTCCTGTCAAGTTACAAGGCATACAGTCTTGGATACATCTGTCTAGAATTAAACCTTTCTCTCCTGAGTCATTCAAGGAATCACCGACCAACCCTGCTCAAGCTACTCCTGTAAAGTTTACAGGAATTAAAGCTGCTGTTTAAGAAGAAAGAACACACCCTTACACCAACAGAGAGTAACCCCCCAACTTCTTGATGTGCTGTCATTTTCTGTTTAAGATTTGTCCTAGCTCTTATTTTTCTCTTCACTGTGCACCTCCCGGCAGCCCACTTGACAGCTGCTTCTTCTGAAACCAGAATAAACCCCCAGCATGATTTTAACCTTCTAAGTTCTAGTTCATTTCCAGACTCTCCAGAGGAATTGGGAAACCAACACCCTCCTAAACTTTTCTAATATAAGAACTAAGGGCAATGGCCACTCTGTTGGACATGTCATAGACAGCTCCTCTGGCCAAAGTCAGAATGCAATAAGAAAGAAGCAGAAATACTGTATAGTGGAGGGTCTCCAAGGCAGAGCAGGTGTGGAATGAGGATCGAGAATGGGGATCCTGCCAGAGCTCAAAATAGGTCAAATTGGTCACATTTTAAGTGTAAATATCATGTTGTAATGAGAAGTTCAAAGGAAGTGTGAAGAGCAAGGACTAGAATAGAAGACAATAAAAGACTAGCTCTTGAAGCATCAATTTGGAAGGAATTTAGGACTTGGGTGAAAGGAAAGTTTATAAGGAAGCTGATTTTAGCTAATTTTAATGTCACTATGTCATTTGCACTGCAGTTACTACAGCTCCCATTATGCATCTGATACCATGACAGTCCTGAAGGAACCAAATAAGAAAAATCAGGAAATGAAGAATCCCACCCAGGGGGAGGAGATGAATGAACCACATCAATGGGACGTCACCAATTCCCACCCCGACCATGACTTCCTTGGCACAATTCGTTCTCTGGGTTAACCAGCACTTTCCTCTCAGGTGTGTACTTTCGTTCCAATAAGCTCCTGTGCTTTCCTGCATCTGTCTCGCCCTGGAATTCTTTCCTGCACAGACAAGAACCCAGGCACTGCTGCTCCACGTTGAGTCCTCTCTTGGACATTTCTGGGAGCCTCCGTTGAGATCTCTTTTGGCCTAAACCAGTTGATACTCAGTTTCTGACCCTTCCAAGGAAAAGAACTCCGACAAACAGCAAAGATGTTCCAGGAGGTCCAGTTACGTAGTGGCAGAAACTTAACTAAATTGTGTCCTACAGGTATGTGGAAGGCACAGTTTGTAAGCCTGTGAACTTGGATGTTTAGGTGAGACTTCCAAGCAAAGAGCTGAAGGTGTGACTTGGTTTCTTCTTCCTGCTGACAGTAAAATTATGTGAGGAGAGAGAGAGATTGAGGGACGAACCGCCAGGCAAAAATGAAGCAGGACTTGATGACCTGAGAAATCGTCAGCATAGCCTGAACTTAGTCAAAACAAAGCCAATTCATTAACCTTTAAAGCCCATCTTAGAAAGACAGATAGTTTCTTTCAGTTTCTCTATGAGCCTTTTAAAATCTGGCCCAAGACATCAATTCAAGCATAGCACAGCCCTGTCTAGTAAATTGACGCTAATCTGAGTGCTTTCCATGGCTGTCATTCAAGTCTAGGTGAGGCAGGACAAGTAGCCTAGGAAATTGACAACCCCCGCCAGGGTACAATGTGACTCAGTGGTTACACAAATAACAAGTGACTGTATCCAGCACCTGCAATTGGAGCAAAACAAGAACCAGTTTCATCCAGCAAAGCTAATCCCATCGACCAGGACCTGAACTATCGCGAATTGTACTGTCATTATAATGTCATTTGCACTGCAGTTACCACAACTCCCATCAGCAATCTGACGCCATGACAGCTCTGGAGGAACCAAACAAGGAAGAAAAAGTGGGAAATGGAGGGTCCTGCCAGGGGGAGCAGACGAATAAATTACACCAATGGGACATTACCAAGTCCCTGCCCAGGAGGGGTAAATAACTCTGAATGCGTCTTCCTTGGTGAGATCAAATCTGAGTTCTCAGACACTGCCTTCTCAGGTGTGTCCTTTTGTTTCAATCAACTCTTTGTACTTTTCTGCATCTGTCTCACTCTTGAATTCTTTCTTGCACAGATACAAGAACCCAGTCATGCCTGCTCCGGGTTAGGTCCTCTCTTGGACATCCTCATGAGTCTTTGGCGACATGGCACACACAGAAGTACAATCCCAGAGGGCACACGTGGTCCCCCTGGACACAGACAGATTACACTGGTAGGGAACCCTAAGCAGGACAGGCATTATCAGGCAGTTGGGTTGACAGACCCCCACGTGGCCTCCCACTGTGGGGTTCTCCGTTCTGTCTGCATGATTCACTTCAGCCCTTGGTTTCAGAGGCAGTGTGTCACACAGGGACTCTGGTCCCGCTCCCTGCAGAAGAACGCAGGATAAGGCGAGGCCAAAAAGGAACACCCACGGAGCCATAGATAGGGCAGTCATACCCTATATTCTCACTGGCGGCTGATTGGAGACACAGGAAGTGGAGCCACATTCTCCTCAACCTGCTGTCCACTTCTCTGCAATCCGCAACCCTCAGTCCGCGGTGTTAACTGGAATCCGCTCTTGCTAGCTCAGCCACCATCTTCTTGCTAGCCCCCATTTGCTGCTAGCATAGCCACAGCAGTTGTATTAGTGGCCAATGGCTCACTGGTTACAACTGACGGCCAACTAGCCACAGCTGATGGCCATCCAATCACAGTTGATGCCATCTACTACCCGAGTGAGCACCTTTCTACATGAGGGCAAGAGCCCTGGAAACTGCACTCCTGGCTCTGTCCCCACAACCAGTGTTCCTTATACCCATGGCAGCCCTCTTCTTTGGACACCGCCATGGGCATTCTCTCTCTGCCCTAACTTTAATAAAAACTTCCTTTGTAGAGTCTGTGAATGCTTTCACCTTTTGCCAATGACCAGGCGTTAATTCCATGCCACGACATTTTGGTGCCGAAACCCAGGTGAGTTTGACTCTACTTCCGTCTCTTCTCACAGGCTGCCTCCACCTCTCTGGGGATTTCGACTCTGCCTCCTTTTCTCTCCCTCAGGAGCCTCTCGAGGAAAGGTGTTAAACACTCTCACTCCTCTTGCTCCCTGTCTGCTTTACTTTTCCTTTCCATGAGGCAGCTCCAATGGTCTAGTTGGGGCATCAGTCGGTGTCATGTGGAGTCTCAGCTCCTGCTTGCCGCACGAGAACGCAGGATAAGGTGAGGCCAAAAAGAAACAACAACGGAGCTATAGGTAGGGGAGTCGTACCACTATATCCTCACTGGTCGCTGGGTGGAAGCAGGAGCCATACGATCCGCAATCTGCTGTCCACTTCTCTGCCAACCAACCTACCCCAGCATAGCCACGGCAGTTATATTAGTGGCTAATGGCTAGCTGGTTACAGCTGATGGCCAACTAGTCACAGCTGATGGCCATCTACTACCCGAGCCAGCACCTTTCCACATGAGGCCGAGAGTCTGGAAAAAGCTCTCCTGGCTCTGTCCCCACAGTCAGTAACTGGATATGCCTGGGGACGTCTGTGGGACACCGGGAATTCCACAGATTGGGTCCACAGACCTCTGCTCGTAGTAGTACCGAGGACGCTCTCACAGCTAACGGTCAGTCTCATACTGTCTCTCTCTGAAGCGTGCAGTAATATGCACTAATTCCGAAACACCAAAGATAGAGACAAACTAGTGGAGAATCAGGGGGATGCACCTCGATTACCTGGCCCAGCTATCACAAAGCACTACCCCCACAGACATAGGTGGCCGCTCTGTTCTGCAAGCTGGGCACTTGTACTCCTTTGTCTCTGTCATCAGAGCCCCCTTAGACCCTTGTTCTGGGCTTGTACACCATCTGGGCTTCGTGCCAATCTGGGGTCTCTCTACCTGAGGCCAATCTACAGTGCCAGGCTGTTTAGAGACAGGATTTTGATCCCTACCTCATCTTTTCAGGCGAATTTGGTCCTGTGAGTACTCTGGTTTACTTTTTATTTTGTCTCATAGACTTAAGAACTAATAAGAAGTAACTAACATAAGGTTTCAAACGAAATTTTTCAGTAATAATTATATAATGTGGATATTTGGACATGGTTTCTCAACATCTATTAGTAACTTAAGTTTTTGGTTTTGGTAAGTTGTGTTAAATGATAAAAATTATTAAGTATTTAGGTATTTCACAATAATGAAATACTAAAATATTCATTATTAGATAGGTCTGAGTTCATCTACTCTGGGCTTCTTTTCACAAGAAAGCTGAAAGATAAATTAAGATCTGTTAATAAATTATAACTTGTATATTATTAGAAAGGCCTACACTTTAAAAGCTACAAAATATGTTCCTGGATTGGCTAATGTAAACGCTAATTGTTTACTTTTAGCTGTCAGTAAAAATTAAGGTTATAAAGGTTATAGATTCTAATTAATGTGAAAGTAAATGATTTGTGTTTTCAAGGAAGATATAAGGCATGGAAATACATTTTTGAAGAACCTGAAAGTAGTTTGTCCTAAGGATGGTTATTCTGAGTGAGTGAAAAGAGACAAACTAAGGGGGCCTGGAAAAGTTGTAGAAGGCTTGTGAAGGAAAGTCTTCAAGGAATTTTACGAATGGTTAAGCTAAACGCAATTGACTGAGTAAATTTAAATATCAAAATTAAGCTGGTACCAATATAAAAGTTGAGTTTTCTCTCTCTGCCAGATAACGGTTTGTTAGAATATTGTTCTGCTACTGATATTATGAAAACATTTTCTGCCTGAAAGCAAAGATTATATGTGTCATCAGAATAATTTCTGTTTTTTATTGTCTTAATCAGGTCGTTTTTCACTTAAGAAAACTCAATCTAAGAACTAGGTTTTGCTAATAGTTATGTAAGCTTCTGTATTTTAGGACTGCTAGAGTTCATGTGCCCTCCTCAGCGTCAGAGTACAGGCCAAGATAAGGAAGCTTAGCCTAATGTTTTCTGGCAGGTATTATAACGGTTCATGCCCACTGTTATTTCCCCAATAAAGAGGCTTACATCCTAAAAAAGGCCAGAAATTTGTTTAAATGTCCTCAACTAGCGAGACCAAAGCAGCATCTGGACTCTTACATGTGGGATGGCCAGACACCTCTGAGACCTTTGCCAACGTCATTGGCAGGTGCTTTACAGCTGACAAGACGGGACACCCACAAGGAGAAGGCGAGGGCCCTGGCTGGACGCCTGGGGGCCCCTCCGCAGTTCTCTCTCCCACTTTACCCTCTGAGGGCCTGTTCATCGTCCTGGGGCAGAATTAGTGGAGACTGGACACAGCCTGCACTTCCCTTAGGAACCTTTCTTCCCCTGTAGACTTTGGGGAAGGTATTCTCCCTGGTCGCTGCTTCCACTTTTCAGAAACACTCTGACCTTGTGTCCTGCCTACTCCCAGGGCCAGGCCTTCCTGGGCGGCAGTGGGGCCGACCTTTCAGCAGATCCACAAACTGGAAGTCAAAGGGGATGCTGTTCTTCTTGACGAAGATGTAGACGGCATGGCAGGATGCCGACAGCAGGTCCAGGTAGAGCTCCAGGCCCATGCTGAGGCCCATGTTGGGCCCTCTCCAGCTGTGGCCAGCAGGCCCTGAGCATGAGCCTAGATGCAGCCTGAGCCCTGGCCCTGCGCCAGCCAGCCCTCTCCAACACAGAGCCTAGGGCCCGCATTCTGGAACTTCTTGTTTCATTTGGTGTTCTCATGAGGCCATGAGGCTGGAATCCTCACAGCAGCAGGATTCTGAGGACACCCAGGAATAGGCTGGGACAGGCCCCAGGCTCAGAGAGGAGTTGGAGGCTCAGCCCAGCCCAGAGTATCCCCCGGAGAGCTAACAGACAGGACAAACTCACCTGCATCAGCTCTGTGAGCACCATCAGCTCCACCAGGGAGACCTGCTCCATTGCCAGGAAGGACCTAGCCGCCAGGACCTCCGGATCCAGGTGTCGTAGAATGGGCATTAGCCTACTCAACAGCCGCTCCAGCTGTGTGGCATCCACTGAGGGGCAGGAGAGACTGGACAGGGAAGAAAAGAGGCAGTTTATCTTGGGTTCCTCTAAACTCCTCAGCTTCCTCTCTCTTCCTCCCCAGCCACCATCCATAAGTAATTTCCTCTGTGTTCAGCAGGATTCTGAGGTTTCATTCAGGCTCAGAGGAAAGAGTGCTGTGATAGATTAGTGATGTCTGCCTGAGGCAGTAGAGTGGAGGCAGCATATGGGCCAACTGGTCCCTCCGATGTCTGGGGTCCTGGCTCCTCCCCAACCCTGCACAATAGAGCAGGTAAGCTCACCTTGCACAGGTAGACATAGGATGGCAGTGTGCTGTCACACCAGATACTCATCAACGCAGGCACGGGCCTGCAGGTCAGGTGGGTACCAGTGAGCCTCAGTCTGGTACTTGCGGCTCCGCTATGAAAGGATGGCCACACTGCAGGAAGGGGTGTCAGATCTGCCCACCCTGCCAGGACTGCAGGGCTCTATTTCTCACAAGGAGGGTGACTTGACGGGGTTTCTCTCTGACTCCAACTCCAGGGGACAACCTCCCCCCTCTCACATCCCCCTCCAGATGGCACGTTTCCCCCACCAAACTGCTCCATTCCTTCATTTTCAAACTCTGCTCCTCCCTGGGCCCAGTTTCAACCTCCTTCCTGGCTAGTACTACAGCCTGGGTTCTCCCTCAAGACCAGAGTCTGGGGGAGGGGTTCAGATGGTACCCCTGTCTTGATCCCCTTCTGGCTCCTGGCACTGGGAGCCCAGTTTCCACTCTCAGGCAGGCCCCATTTTCCAGGGAGGAAACGGGGCAGGAAGTTCCGTGACCTGCCCTCAGCAGACTGAGCACGTGGGGAGCTGGGATCACAACCCAGTGCCACGCTGGGGCTGCCTGGCTACTGTGACTCTGAAAGGACATGTTCAGGACATCTGGGGAGGAGCTCACTTCAAACCTCACTCCAGCTTCTCCCCACTCTGAAGCTCCCAGCATTATCCCCCAAGCAGCCCCCTGGTCCAGCCCCCTGCCCTCTGAGCTGGGCGGGCTGACAGGAGGAAGGGGCTGAAGCAGTTGAGAAAGCTCTCCAGCTAGAGGATATCAGCCTTCTGCTATGTCTCTCTGCCTGCCCACAACCCTGAGCTCCAGACCTGGCAGAACCTGGCTCTCAGCCTGGCTCTGAAACTGACTATCCCCTGGTCACCGTTACCACTCGGCCGGGAGGAAGCCCCCATCTCTGAGGGCAGTCACCTTCCCCAAGGGGTTCACTTTCAGGATTTCTAGCTTCAGGTGCTCCCCTGAGAGGCAGAGAGGAGGGAAGGCTTAGCACTGGCTCTGGCCCTTGGCGCTCCATCCATGTTGCCACCTAGCTCCAGGCTCACCTCATGCTGACTTCAGAGGCGTCGGCTCGAAGGGAATGCCATTCTTCCTGGCAAACATGTAGATGGTGCGGCAGGGAGGCGAGTGCAGGTTCAGAAAGAGCTCAAGCACCACTGCTGTTTCTCTCTCTGGCCTCACCTGCCCTCTCCTCACACCTCCGACCTCCGAACTCCGGGAGCTTCCTCTGTCCCTCAAAATGGAGCCTGAGGTCTGTGGCCCTCCCTAAAGCCCACTTCCTCCACCATTGGCTGGTGCCTTGCCAAGCTGCCACCCCTCCTCATCTATGGGGAGTGACAGTGGGATGGGCTACGCCCCTTGGTAGTGGATTTTCCAAAAGCAGGGTCCCCAGTCTTGCCCTCTTCCTCCTTCACAGGATGTTGCAAGCCCTTGAACACTCCTGCCTCCTGCTCTGTCCCTCCGTCTGGGACCAAACACGGGCCCTGCTGGGCCTCCCTAATCTCTGCTTGGGACAACCAGTGTGGCTTTCACACTCTTTCAACTTGAAGTGATACAGGCAGGTGGGCTGGGAGGACAGCTGGGCAGGCACACACTTTGAGTCTTTAAGGCCTTCTATGTATGCCTTCCCACTAGCCTGGGACACACACACTCACACACACAAACACACATGCCCCACCCACCTCCAGCCCTGGTCTCTCCTCTCTCCACGCTGAGTAATATCCTCACATCTTAAAAGCACCTCTGGGGCCGGCCCGGTGGCTCAGGTGGTTAGAGCTCTGTGCTCCTAACTCGAAGGCTGCAGGCTTGATTCCCACATGGGCCAGTGCGCTCTCAACCACAAGGTTGCCAGTTGGATTTATGGAGTCTGGCAAAGGATGGTGGGCAGCGCCCCCTGCAACTAAGTGGCACTTTGAGCTGAGCTGAGCTGCCACTGAGCTCCTGGATGGCTCAGTTGGTTGGAGGGCGCCCTCTCAACCATAAGGTTGCCAGTTCGACTCCCGCAAGGGATGGTGGGCTGTGCCCCTGCAACTAGCAATGGCAACTGGACCTGGAGCTGAGCCACGCCCTCCACAACTAAGTCTGAAAGGACAACAACTTGACTTGGGAAAAAAGTCCTGGAAGTACACACTGTTCCCCAATAATGTCCTGTTTCCCTTCCACAATAAAAAAAAAAAAAGCACCTCTGGCTCCCCTCTCAACTGCCCCCCTCCACAGCTCCCCACCGCATCCCCTGGGGCTCAGGCCAGTCCCCTAGGAGTCTTTCCTATTCCTCATCCTAACTACATCCCTCCATTGCCAAGTGCTGCCATGCTGTCGCTCTACCTCTTGCATCTCTTATAGCCCCACCGAGCCTCTGGATGGCCTGGATGACCTTGCCAACTTCCAGATCAGCTGCCCTGCCTCCACCCTGGGTCCTCAGTCCTGGTCCACACAGCACCACAGGGAATTAATTCCTAAAGTCCAAATCTGATCCCATGCTCCCTGGGCAACACCCTCCCATGCCTGGAGAGCACCCTTCCCCCATGTGACCACCCTCCTCCCTGTCAGTTTGCCTCCTTGCCTGCACTGGCTTTCTTGTTTGGCTGCCATATGCACTTCTCTTCTGCCAGGACCCAGGTTTAGGATGCCGAGGGCTGGGTTGCAGGCAGGGTTTTCATGGATCCAGAGGACAGTTTGGGCCTGGTGTCCACATTGGCTGTGTTGATTGGGTAGGTCATGGATCAGATAGCAAGCCCGAGAGTCCTGGTCCTTCTGGGCACCCAGCCATTGCTTCCTGGAAAGCTGCTCTGGCCCCATTCTGGGACCCAAGGAGGTGGGAGCCTTTCTCTGGACTTCATGACCCACGCAAAGGGAACTTAATGGCTTCCTGCCCTTCTCACAGGATCTGAAGTTTCAGTGGAAAAGACTTTTGGGGATACTTCCCCCTCCTTCAACCGCCCCCCAACAAAAATACATCCTTCCAGGCCCTGTGGCCTAGGCAGGGCTGACTACACCCTTGGTTCAGGGACAGCACATTGTCTGGCCTGGCCTGGCCAGTGAGGACACCACTGGCCATTCTGAAGGGATTAGGCAGGGACACTTCAAGACAGTCCTGGGATTGTGGAGGGTGTGACTGGGAAGAAAGGGCTGAAAATAGGCACAAGGCAGGTCCCTGGAGAGGCCATTGGCCTTTCCAAAAAGAGGCCTTGGGAACCACCAGATATAGAGAAGGCAGAGCTGGCTCAGACTCTTCCCCAGTGGAAAAGGAGGGCCAGGGCTAGGTAGCCTCCAGGAGCCAGGCTGCCCACAGCCGGCAGTCCTGGAGCCCAGGCACACAAGGCAGCGAGCTGACAGGCCCAGCAGAGCCAGGTACCACCCAGAAAGCTCGAGGATGGAAAGCTGGGCCCAGGCCTGGCACAGCCAGAGCCATCAGGGAGCCCTTGCCACAGCCCTCGGCCCCACAGCCTCACCTTGCACAAGAAGACCTCATCTGTGTTTGGCATCTGGGATCTGGGGCCACAGCCCTGTGGTGAAGGGGAGGAGTAAGAGTGGGGAGGGATGGATGGAGAGAGAGAGTAACAGGGAAGCAAGATAGGAAGACAGAGATCAGGAGGAGGCCAGTGAGGCCGTCATTCATTCACTCATTCATTCATTTACCAGAAAATGAGACTCAGAGACAGACAAAAACATGGAGGGAGGTGGACAAAAACGGGTGACAAGATGCAGTGTCTATTATGTCTCACAGCCCTCTGAGCAGGACCTGCTGATGTGGGGACCAGGGAGATGTGAGAAGCACCTGCCCCAGGACATGCAGGATGGGACTGTGGGTCTCCTGGCACAGCTGTGTACCCAGGGAAGCCTCCACTTGCTCATGCCATGCCGCCAGCCACGGCCACCCGTCCAGCACATCATCCCCGAGAGCCACAGACAGCAGGGTCACAGGCAGGCCAGTCTGAGGCCTGGATTCCAGGGACCCAGAACAGGAGGCAGGGACAGCCACATCACTGACACCCACCTAAGGCCCAGGTCAGGGCAGCTGCCACAGGATCTGAGGGAAGCCAGGAAGGGACCGCACTGCCCATTTGAGGGGCAGGCAAGAGGCAGGGGTTGTCCCCATCTGCCAAACAGGGTGGCACCCCCAGTACCCCAATGCGGGGTCAGCAGAGATAGGCCACCTGGCTCTTCCAAGTCCACACCTGGAGCCCACACCAGCCCCTTCAACACAACAAGGTCATCCAGTGTCACCTGGGGACTGCGGACAGAAGCCCTGCCCCTGGTAACTCGTGTGTCCGTCTTCTTGCCCAGCTTGCCCCTGGGCACCTGCGTACACATGAGCAGAGCAGACCTGGTAATGTGGTGGAGGGTGGGCTCAGTCTACTGCCTGCAGCCCCGCCTTCCCTGGGACCTTGGTCCTGCCCACACCCCGTCATGCCTTCTCCTCTCCTCAACCTCACTCTTCTCACCTGGATCCACAGGGGTGCACCTAAGCTACGCTGGACGCAGTCATTGAGCCAGCTGGGCACTCATTCACAAAGGCTTGGACCTGTGGGATGGACAGTACCCGTGGACAGGTTGTTTGGTAAGCGGATGGACAAGGCAGGGGCAATAACTTTGAGGACCCTGGTACCCAGCCACTCCCATCTCTCAGAAGCCTACAGGCCTCTGGCGGAAGGTCTCTACTATTGATACATTCCCCCTCATCCAGTCTTCCAGTCAGCTCTGCACACTCCATTCCACCATCCAGCAGTCAGGCAGTGTCCCTCCCCTCTCCCACCCCACCAGTCACATACCCAGATTGCTCTGCACTGTCTAGGAACTAATGTCCGGTTCTCACATGGCTCCAAAGTCCATACTCATTTTGCCACAACTGGCTTTCCAGGTTCACCTCCGCCTTCACCTCCCAGCGTCCCCTTCTTCATACCTGGGTACCAGAGAGTCCCAAACATACTGGATCTTCATGCTTCTAGCATTAGCTCGGGCCCTTCCATCTGCCAAGAGCACAAGTTCAAGATTCAAGGTCACTTCCGTGGTGTTTTCTTTGGCCCTCCTCCTGACATGTGACCTGGGGATCCCACTGCCTCCTCTTACGTTGGTACACAGGATGGCTAGTGCCACTGCAGTCACCACCAGGACTTAGTTGTCACCTACACTGCACTCAGTCACCATTTAACTTCATTGTTTGTTTACTTCTTATAAGTTATGTTTGATGAAAGAAACCCTCTCAATTATAAACAGCAAAAAAGCATGGATGTGGATCAAAAAGGCACAGACTGCCATTGGCCAACCCCAACCCCCCGGGGATGATGGGAAAAGGCAAGTATAGGGAATCTCTGTAGGGGAGGCGGCCAGAACGGTACCTAGGAGGGAAGACACCCACCAGGCACCTCCAGGGCAGGACAGCCACAGGTGGGAACTGCTGAGAGGCTCCAGGCCCAGAATGGCACAGGATGGAGGGGCACCAAAGCCCCAGGAGAGGTGGGCTCAGAGCCTCCTGGTAAAGACACCATTTCTTGGTTAGTCGTGACCTCTACCGTCGGGTTGGAGAACTGCAGCCACAAAAGCCATGCAGCCTCCTTTGGGGACTGGACCTCCCTATAAGAAAACTATTAATTCACACAATTAAAAATAGAAATGTGAGTGAATGGAACTGTTAGAAACTTAAAGTGTTGTGTACTTTGACCTGTGCTGTGTCTGGGGCTTATGTGTAATTTCCTAAATGTGTTCTGTTTAGACACATGGCTGGTTGTGAGGATTGACTATAAAATAGGTGGAGGCTTTGAGAGGGTTAACAATGGTGCATTGTTTCCTCTGCAGACCCCACTGAGATGCTGGTCTTACAATAAAAGGTGTCCACTCAAGAGGAAATTGTACCAGAATGGGGCTTTGGTGGGAAGTGTTCACTACTTTCTGTGACACAAGGAGAGCGGGAACAGAGGGGTGGAAAAGAGCCCCAGTCTCCAGGCCCACAGGTCAGGGATGGGAGGTACGAATAGGGGGTGTAAATGGTTGAGGTGACAGGACTTTAGCCTGGCACAGTCTCCTACAGCTGAAATCTCAGAGAAGCTACCAGCAGCTGGGGCTGAGTGAGCTCAGGGGCATTTGCTGCTGTAAGTTCGCAGTCTACAGTTAGGGCCTCCAGTTCAAAGATGCTTGGCCCCCCATATCCCAAATACCTTCATTAGGCAACATATGAGAGCCTGTCACCCATAATGTAAACAGGTCACATGACAGGAAAAGCATTGGCTCCTGTAATTCCCAGGTTTATGCCTCAAATGTAAATCGCCTGTGAAACTCACCTGAGATTCTGCTGTTTCATCAACTTGCCACAGTCAAGCTTCTTAGCACATTGTATGGGATGACACTGTCATCACTACTGGTGGGGTTCTATCAGGGGCTGAAGTGCATCCCCTCCCCAAATTCATACTTTGAAGCCCTAAACCCCAGCACTCAGGTTGTGTCTGATTTGGAGATAGTGTTAAAGAGGTGATTAAGTTAAAATGAGGATAATACTATGGGCCCTAATCAAATGTGACTGGTGCACGTATAAGAGATTAACACACAGACAGACACCAGAGGGTCGCACACACAGAGGAAAGACCAAGTGAGGACTCAGGAGAATGCAGCCATCTGCAGGCCGAGGAGAGAGGCCTTAGGAGAAACTCACCCTGATGGCACCTTGGCTTGGACTTCCAGCCTCCAGTACTGTGAGAACGTAAATTTCTGTTGTGTCAGCCCCCCGGTCTGCGGTATTTTCTTATGGCACCACAGGCTCTCTAATACAAGTTCTCGATGAGGACAACCTCCACAGACAGCAATATCTAACAAGAAGGGTATGTGATGCCTTACTCAGCAGTCCCATTTGAGGGGTGTCCCGTAGCTGCACTCCACAGTGACTCACTGGACACTCACGGTAATAGTCACAGATTGCCGGTCCAGTAGCAGGAACTAAGTGGCCACATCATGGTCTGTGGGAGCAGTGCGTGCAGTGGCTGCTGTGCACAGTAGTAAAGGATGGTCACGCTCTCTGTGCCAGGCTCGCAGGGGACGCAATGTGCTCATACACGCAAAGTGCTTACGGTAGGACCTGGACCATCAGAAGCGTGCTATACGACCTTCAACATAAACATCCAAACCTGTGGATAATTTTCATGAGTGTATTTGAACCAAACTGACGACAATTGCCAGGAAGCAAAATCTCAATGAATTGAGAAAATGCTCCAGAGAATAGTAGTTTTGCAGCTTATTTTATACATTAGAATCAAAGGAGGAGATGTAAGGAGGGTTACATGAAATCCATTGGTGGTAGACTAAGGGGGTGGGAGAAAGCAAATCGGGAAAATCTCAGGGATGGAAAAAATAAATAAAACAGAGAGACCCATATGTCTTTTTCATTGTTTGGTATACGATAGTTAAATTAACATTTACAGATTTGTATTCAGGGAACAAGATATCATCACGGGGTTCTGTGTTTTCCTGCTTTGGTGTAGTGGGTGTGCCCTGAGGGGTCTGGGAAAGATTTCTGATATTTCAAAGTTATGTTACCATGGCTGCAAAAAGATAATATACAGGCTCACTTTAGGTAAAGATGGACCTTTGTCAAGGAAGCTACAGGCCAAGGACATGACTTTCGCCATAACTCGCTTTTTGAGGCATTTTTATGTTCAGATCATTCTATGTGGTTGCTTTCAGTCCCTGAATTTGTAAGGTCTGCCGTGCAGACCCTCCTGAGCTTGTCATCTTTAGCAGGTGGCGCCTTTTTCATGCACAGAACTTAGACGGCTCCCTCCCCCATTCTTCAAAACACTATGTCTTCTAACGAATGGCCACATGTCAAAATGCTTCCCCAAAACTAGTGGCTCTTTGACACCAGAATCACTGCACCCCCCACATCATATCATCTAGACAGATCAACCTTTCACTGATGTTTTCCAATTCAAATACATTTTCAAATCTTTCAAGAAATACCAGATTTCACAAGATAATGGGAATGGTGCTGTGACACACAGCTTTGCAGGAGGTCACAGCCTGACCTGAGAACCCCATTAGAAACCAGTATGATAATGTCCTCACTGGGTGGAACCCTCAGGGCAGGATTCATCTCATTGAATATGTAATAGAAGCTGTGAAACAAGGTTCAGCCATAGTTGATCTGAAATCAAAAACCCATGTTGTGCTGGTTATATTGAAAAGAGCCCAGTGAGAAAAAAACTCCAAGTGGACAACCATATTGATATCTCAGTTGCAGGACTCATGCTGATGCTACACTGCTGTGTAATTTTATGTAGCTGAAGTGTATTTTTGGATCAGATTTCTACTTGATGCACCTCTACCCGTGTCTCATCTCATAGCTCTCATGAGACGCAGGACCCAGACACCCATGCAAACATGTGGCTGGAGACCATTGGGTGTCGGGCTGCTTATTGCTGGTTCTGGAGATACAGGCCCTCACATTTTCAAACCTGTCCATCTGCTTACTATTTTGACTGCAGAGCCATGCTCATTGGAATCGGTTTTCAATCATCTTATACTTAGTAGGAAAGACATATATCTGAGTTTATGGAGTAAAATCTGAATGAACTGGTGAAGCATGGTTGCACGCCTTACAAGAGATACTTCCTGCGTAACAGAGCCTAAGTACAAAAAATATTCTCATTGAAATTGTTGGTAAAGACATGGAGTGTTTGATTCATGATGATGCTGTGTCTCTATTCCTGGAAGATCTTGAAGAAACACCACAGAGAAAGGCACACAGCCTGCTCAACCCGTTGAGGAACCTGCAGGAAAGGCTGACAATCCAACGGAACAATAAGTGATAAATGAGTGTACGTGTGTATTATTAAATAGGCAAGAATGCAAAACCACGTACTGATGATAATAATTCTATATTTTGAACCAAAAGATGCAGAGTTGTGGGATGTATGTTATAGGAATCAGTCCAGATGTGAGTGTTTTCAAAGCAACCTTCCTGAGACCATATAATGGGGCGCATTTTTCTCTGAAAGGGTCTATAGAATCATTTTCTAGAAAGTATAGATGCCATACGGTGATGTATAAGAAATATATATGTGGTCACTCAGATGACCAAAATTTACTTCTCATATATATTTGGTCTTCTACCCCAGTTCCTGGCTCACAGCTCCAAAAACCCTTGTACTTTCCCAAGTGAGGAGAGGGATAAGGGTGTCTTCTGTTATGTTATTGAGGTGAGTTTCAGAAGGACCTAAGCATGGGAGCTGATTGCCAGAGGAACCAATCACGTGATTAGAGGGTTGGAAGTTTCAGTCGCACCCCGACCTCCAGGGAGGGATGAGAGGCTGGAGGTTGAATCAATTGCCAATGGCCAATTACTTAATCCATCATGCATTTGCAGTAAAGCCCCCATAAAACCCAAAAGGACAGGTTCGAAGAACTTCTGGTTGGTGAACACGTGGACATTTGGAGGGGTAGCTTGACTAGAGAGGGCATGGACTCTCCCCACCTCCTCCCCACATACCTTGCCAGAAGCATCTCTTCCGTCTGGCTGTTCCTGACTTATATCCTTTACAATAAACCGGTGATCTATGGTGAGGCAAAAAGGGGTTAATAGAAGTGAGCCTGTAGGGGAACTGCCCAGGCCTGCATTCCCTCCCCAGGAACTACCCAGGCTCATCCCCTAGAAATAAATCAAAGATGTCCAAACACTCCTAAAAAAAGGACACAAGACCCAAATGGTATTAATTTGTTCCTCACACATGCGCAAACTGTTAAAACCTGTCCATTATTTGAACTCTAACCTCATTATAATACAATTAAAATGATCGTTATGGCTTGGCTCCCCCATAGGTTTTTCTGTATGCAAGAGCACGCAGAGAAAGAAACTAGTTATATAACCAAAATATGTCAATCAAATGACCTCAGTATATGTCATGTCTCTTGCAGTAAGGAAATTAACCTACTCTTTCCTATAGAAGAAAAAGCTACCCTGAAGTTAGGTGCAATTGTCTGTCCTGGCAACTTCCATGCAGGCCTCTTACTTCTTAAATAAATTTTCCTTAACTTTTGAGGCAATGAAATCCTTCATGTTTTGCGAACCATCAGAGGTTAATTCCAATGACACAACAATCTCCAGAATGAAATGCTTCTCTGACTTCTCTAAGCTGCTCTAGTAAGTTAATCAAACTGAAGGAGGTGGTATTGGGAACCTCCAATTTATAGCCACTCATTCAGAGGTACTAGTGACAACCTGGACTCAGAACTGGTGTCTGCAAGAGAGGGATAGTCTTGTCGGACTGAGCCCGAAAACTCTGGGATCTGATGCTGACCTCTGGGTAGATAGTGCCAGAATTGAGTTGAATTTTCAAACACCAGCAGGGTGCAGTAGCTTGTTGTTGGGGGGTAAATCTATCCCTCAACCACACACACACACACACACACACACACACACACACACACACACACACACACCACATTGGAACTGGTGCTCAGAACCAGTTATGAGGTACCTGTCTGTAATGCAGGGACTCAGCTCCCACTCCCTGCATTACAAATCAGGATGTAATGAGGCCAAAAAGGAACAACGATGGAGCCATAGATAGGGGAGTCATACCACTATATCCTCGATGGCGGCTGGTCAAGACACAAAAGCAAACATCTGCCAGTACCTCAATGAGGGGTCTTTCTGCACCCCAGTCTCACTGGCGGCCGAGCGAGACACAGGAAGTAGGATCCACACGATCCACAATCCGCCGTCCACCTCTCTGCCAACCAGCCGACTAACCCCCTAGTGTAGCCAGGGCAGTTATATTAGGGACTAATGGCTACCCGGTAACAGCTGACGGCCAACCAGCCACAGCGGATGGCCATCTGCTCACAGTTGATGGCCATCTACTACCCGAGCCAGCACCTCTCCGCTTGAGGCTGAGAGCCTGGACACTGCTCTCCTGGCTCTGTCCCCACACTGTCCTAGTGTTTTCATATGAAGACCGTAGTGTCTTTGTGGTTTTAAAGATAACTGTGAAATAAAATTATTTCACCTGCTGGTGAAATAAAACTATGATAAGGGGAGTGATGTTCCTGAGGGGCTGGGAGAACAGGCCACACCAGATACCATAGAACCTGCCAGCACAGGTAACTGCTAAACTATGATGAGGGTTACTCGGACATACTTTTTCTCCATACTGTAATACAACAAGGTAATCAATCCAGTAATTCTTGGTTCCTTGTAAAAGTGGTCAGAACTTTCGTTATATTCAAAGATCACTGACATTAGCTGATTTTCAGTTGATTTGTATTTCTTCATGTGTGTGACGGGTTTTAGTCTTCTATTGATTATTTCTGTTGCACCTGAGGAGAAGACTTGCCAAGGACGTTGGGTGTCCAGCCTGTGCAGAGCTCCTCCTAGAGTCAGAGACCAGAGACTGAGACAAGACAGAAAAGATGAAAAGGGACAAGTAGGAAACACAATGAATCTTTATTGCTCATCTTGTGACCCTCTGAGCCTCATTGCAGACCCCTCAGGGGATCCTGGAAATACGAAGCAGCATACGCGGATAGAATTCTAGAGAAGGCTCTGGGAGTGTTTTGTTGGCCGCTTGCTCCACGATGTTAAAGATGGGTCCATGGGCCTCCTGGCACAGATCAGTGCCCAGGAAAGCCTCCACTCGCTCTCGCCATGCGGCCAGTCGCGGGCGTCCCTCAAACAACTTATAACCAACAGCCACGACCTGCAGGGACAAGGATGGGAAAGTTGTGGGGATACGGAAGTCCCAGTGTCAGGAGCAAGTGTCTGGCCCTTTCCCCAACCTCCATGTGAGATCCAGGGAGGTGTGGACAGCCTCGGGGCCAAGAGCACCAGGATGAACCCCCACTCAGGAGGGAAGCCAGTCAGGGTTCCAGCATCAGGTCAGCCAGAAACTCGCTCTGTGATAATGGGCAAACTCCTAGCTTTCTCTAGGCCTCAGCGTTTCTGTCTGTCTAAGGGGGTGGCAATAGAAGGAAAGCTGCCCACAAAGGCTGCTGCACTGGCCAAGCTCACACCTGCATCAGCTCCTCCAGTGCCATGAGGTCGGCCAGCGTCACCTGCTGGCTGGTGAGGAAGGCCTTGTGCCCCAGGAACTCGTCCTCCAAATGCTGCAGAGCCTTGTCTACGTTGGTCCTATTGCGCTTGACCTTCTCCTCAGGCACCTGAACCCCAATGAGTGGTGCCAGCACCTGACAAGGGGCAAAGAATAGGCTCAGTCTGAGGCCCCTGCCTCTTCCCAGGTCCCTGACAGTCAGCCCAGATGGCTCCTCTCACCTGGGTCCACAGGGACACACCAAAGGTGCCACGGATGCGGTCAGCATGCCAGCCCAGGTACTCATGGATGCGCACACGGGCCTGAAGGTCAGCCGGGTACCAGTGGTCTGCTGTCTGGTACTTAAAGCTCAGGTAAATCAGGATAGCCACACTAGGGAAGGGGCAGGAGCAGTGGCTGTTAGGACCCTGGCTCGGGGCCTTTATCCCCAACAGCTCTCATCCCCCAGTGGGGCCCTGGGGCTCCTCTGCATTTGGTGGGCAGCTCCCTGGGCCCTATGTCCTGTCTCTGCCCTGACTGTACTCTCCCGGGTCTCCTTTCTTCTCTGTCTTGGGCACTGACTCTTGCCCAGACCCTGTGCTTTGTACTTTCTAATAACCTCATCTCTGTGACACCCCAGCAGCTGGCCTACGAGGTACAGACTATTGTCATCCCTCCTGCACACGAAACCTAAAGTTTAGACTAGTAAAGTGACTTTTCCAAGGCTATGCAGCTCAGAAAAGGTTCCCTGGACTTCTGGAATCCACAAGGGGCTGGCACGCAGTGGGTGCTCAGTCAAGCCCATGGCGTGTCCAAGTGCCCGTGTCGGGAAACAGGAGGGGAAGCATGTTCTCAGATGTGTCCTGGGTGCCCTCTGACAGGTCCCCCAGCATTCACTCCTGCAGCACCTGACCTCCTGATCTCTTCCTGCTGCGGCTTGCCCTCACCATGGACTGTGCCCTCAGGCCCTGGCAGACTAATAGCCTGAGGACTCAGGAGCAGCCCTGTCAGCTTCCTTTTATTGAGCCTCCTTTCTGTCCAACAATGGACATTATCCCCATGTCCTCTTTTCTAGTGCCCTTCAGTCTGGGGGTGGAGAGGCCCTAGGGACCAGAAGCAGAGGCTGAAGACAGAAAGGTGCAGAGATGTGCTAGTCAAACACCTGGTCATTCTGGGTTCACCCCAGGCTGTCTGCACTCACCACACCCTTCACCATTGCCCTCAGGGCCTGAAGGGTGTGGGTGGGCCCACAATGGGAGAGCCAGGGCCAGGTGGGCTGAGGTGTGGAGAGGTGGGAGGGAAGGAGAACACCTTTCGCTCAAGACGAAGTCACCGTCCTTGAGGGTGGGCACCCTCTGCAGGCTGTTAACCGGGAAGAACTCCTTGCTCAGGTGCTGGCCTAAGGAAAAAGAGGTCAGAAAAAGCCTGCAGGGCAAGGACCACACCTGCCCTGCCCTCCCTCTCCTGCCCCCAACCCGAGCCCCTTGGCCAGGCTGGGCTGAGAGACAGTGGGGTCTGGTGGAGCACTGGGTCCTCCCCACTCCCTGTGCGGGCCTCCTGACCCAGCAGGGGCTGGCCGCCCTGCCCTGCCAAGTCCCACAGCTGGGGAGGAGCTCTCTTGAGGAAGAGAAGTGATTTAGCCAGCACTGGGGTGAGCATGGGGAGGGGAGGCAAAGGGGGTGGCTGGGCTCCTCTCACCCCTTGAGTCTCACAACAATGTGTTGCTCTGCCCAGCGTGTTTAGAGCTTTATGAATTTAAATACATGCTTTCGGGGCAGGAACTCTGAAAATCCAGTTTTCCCCCCACCCCACAGAGTAGAAGGTGACATGATTCTCCTTTCAGAGGGGAAAGCTAAGGTCAGAGAGAGCCTGGGATCTGTCCAAGGCAGCACAGTTGAGGGCCTTCATTCTCCAGTGGGAGCCGACCTGGCATGAGGGAGCTATGCTGGCGGTGGGGGTCATGGGCTGTTCGGGAGTTGCTGGGGGAGGAGCCTGTGAGTGCAAGGGGCCTGTGGACACCTGGGGAGCACGTCAAACCCACCTTTGAGCAGCTCCACATGGTGCAGCTCGAAGGGGATGCCATTCTTCTTGGCAAAGATGTAGACAGCGCGGGAAGGCTGGGAAATCAGGTCCAGGTAGAGCTCCAGGCCCATGGTGGAGGTGGCAATGACAGCAGACCCAGGTAGTAGCAGTGGCAGGAGCAGGGTGGCCTCTAGAAATAGGAGCTCGGGCTCCGCCCCTCTGGGGTGTCAACCAGTGAGGGGTGCATGCCTCCCCAACTATTGCCAAACGCAATCCCGTCCTTCCTGCTCCTGTTTGGTTAAGTTATATCAACATGTGTCTCCGTGAAAAGACTTTGCTCAGACCTTCACCTGGTGCCAGGTCCACACCACGTGCAGGAGACAAGGAGGTGCATGGAATCCTCAGCAAAGAGAAGGTGCCAGGATACGGGGGTCAGGGAAACACTGTCGGGGTCAGGGAAACACTGTCGGGGTCAGGGAAACACTGTCAGGGTCAGGGAAACACTGTCTGGGCCAGAACCTCCTTTGCTCTCCTTCCTTCCTCTCACTCTCCCCAGTCTATCTTCCCAGGGGCGACAGTGATGATTCAGGGCTGGGCGCCCCGCAATAGCTGAATCTTTCAGAATAGTCCATCACTCTTGCAGGTGACAGAAGCTGACAAATCAGAATGTTGTCCTGGGATTTCTGAACTTGGAATCCAGGAAACAGGGGGTCTTTTTGGGGAATTAAATGCGCGCAACGAGACCTGGGGCCTCCGCTGGTTACAATTCCTGAATACATTCAGCAGTCTGTCCTGAGAGAAGCTCACTCACAGTAAAGGAGAGCTGTGGAGAGAAGCAGTTTCTATGGCCAGTTCCCCCCGCGGGCCAGCTAGCCCTCTCCCCAGCCCCTGGATGAGGTTTTGGGGAAATTCCTCTGAAGCACTTTCAGGCAACCAGTAAGACATTGAGAATCCCCTCCAGGTACAAGGTGAGGTGCCTCACTGGTTGAACAAATTAAAAAGTGACTTTATCAACGCCTGCGGCTGAGAAAAATGAGAACCGGTTTCATCCAGGAAGGCTGATCTCTATCTATGACTGGGTCCTGACCTTTTGCTAATTAATGTCATTTTAATGTCATTTGTATTGTGCTTACTATGATACCCATCGTGCATCTGATGCCATGACAGTTCCGGAAACCAAATAAAGAAGAGTGGGAAATGGAGGGTGTGGGGACAGAGCCCCAGAGAGTAGTTTACAGGCTCTCGGCCTCACGTGAAGGGGTGCTGGCTCAGGTGGTGAATGGCCGTCGGCTGTGGCTGATTGGCCGTGGGCTGTGGCCGGTTAGCCAATTGGCCGCTGGTATAACTGCTGCGACTACGGAGGACTGCCGAGGATTGCCGAGGAGCCGAGCAGAGCCGAGCAGAGCCGAAGAGAGCGGAAGAGGAGGGCCGAGGAGAGCGGAAGAAGAGAGCCGAGAGAGAGGAACAGAGGAGAGAGTGGAGGAGAGTCGTCGGTCGGTTGGCGGAAAGGCGGACGGCAGGTCACGCGTCTGGTGGGCCCAGCCTCCAGTGAGACCATAGTGGTATGACTCCCCTACCTATGGCTCCGTGGGTGTTCCTTTTCGGCCTTACCATGTCCTGTGTTCTTGTGTGGGGAGCAGGAGCAGAGACCCCGCAGGCCGCCCCGCCTGAAAGATGGCGTGGCGAGAAGGCCTCCTCGCACGACAAATGGCGCAGCGAGCAGGGTCTCCCGCACGACAGAGGGTTTCACCAGGGAAGCAGATGAATGAATTACATCAATGGGTGTCATGCGGGGTCTCAGCAACCACTACGTGCATAAGAACGCAGGACATGTGAGGCCAAAAAGGAACAGCAACGGAGCCATGGACAGGGGACCTTACCACTCTATTCTCGCTGGCGGCTGGGTTGGAGACACACGGAGCAGGAGCCACATGATCCACAATCCGCCGTTCGCTTCTCTGCCAACCAACCCACCAGCATAGCCACAGCAGTTATATCAGTGACTAATGGCTAACTGGTTACAGCTGATGGGCAACTAGTCACAGCTGATGGCCATCTACTACCCAAGCCAGCACCTTTCCACGTGAGGCCGAGAGCCTGGAAACTGCTCTCTGGGACTGTCCCCACACTATGCTTGAGGCTAGTTCCCAACAGTTTTGTTTGACTGTGATACCAGTTCATCCACGTCAGGAGAGTGGGTGACGTAAGGGTGAAACTCGGTAAACCAATAATGTAATTAGACTTAGCTACTTTGCAGTTTGACTCACCACATCACTCGCTATCTAGCCACCTCTAATTAGACTTAGTTTACAGTTAGATCTACCCTGATATTCAGCTGTTTCCTCTTAGTTTCTCCCCTCACTGATTAACCTAAGAACTCTGTTCTGTTCCATTTCTCAAGGCTACTCATACCTCATTAATCCTTAATTTAATTAACAGAATCCTAACCTGGAAAGGGCAATTTCTTCATCCTTAGGCACCCAGACACCAGACCAATTTGCAACCTCTTTGCAGTTTTCACTGGTATGCATAAAGCATCAGGCCTTGGTGGCCGAGTCTGAGTCCGGAATCTGGATATAACATTATCTTAAGACAGACCAGACCCCAGAAGCCGATGTCAGCCTTCAGTCCTGCCTGACTAACTCCTCCTCTCCTATATAAGTAAAAGCTAACCTGAAGTTGGGGGCAGCTGTCCACTCTAAGACTCTGCCCCAAGCAACCAGCCTCACCAGTGTTTCTCTCACTACCCACAGCAGCCATCTTCTTTAGACACTGCCATGGACATTGTCTCTCTTCCCAACCTTCAATAAAATTTCCTTTACTTTCCTATTTTTCTGAGTCTTGTGAATTCTTTCACCTTCTGCGACAGACCAGGGATTATTTCTACACCAGAACAGATGACACCTGGATGTTTTGCATGGAAAGTGCAGGAGTTGGGGCCACCCCCTGATCTTTCAGAGTCATCACTTGTCAGGTGTGATCCTCAGCTGACAGTCTTGGAAAGTTTTCCTGCTGGAAGAAGGAAAATCTTCCAGGAATAAAGATCCCTCTTTGTTCTCCTCCCCTTTCCTCTCTCTACCCCCACCCCCTCAGCTCCTACCCCTCACCGCCTCAGGTGACTGCATTTTGGGTTTTTTTTCCCTCATTATAAAAATCGGGTGTCCCATTTAGTAATCAAAACTTTACATCCCCTGGTCTCATCCAGACCTTTGTCTGGAAAGGCTGTATGAAAGAAGGACTAAAGCATTTTCACAGAAAAACATTGCTGTACAACTTGACCAGAAAGATACATCATGTTCAAGAAACAATCAGGACAAAATCCTGAATTTTCAACAATTTTCAAATGGGTTTGCATAACCTCCCACCCCTTTTGTCCTGCTTATTTAACCATAAGCAGTCTACAAGAGCTCAATCTTTCTCTGAGAACAGCTGCATTTCACAAACTGCCTTCCTGAGGCGTGTGTACCAGGCAAAGGTGAGAAACCTAGAGCCAGGCTATCAGTCCACTGCTGCAAAGAGCAACTCATCTGAAAGCCATAAATCAAAAGCAGTGAGACATCCCTCAGATGGGGTTAGGAGTCCTTTCTGGGCAGAGGGGTCACAGCCCTTGCCATATGTTTCCACCTACGGCTTTTTGGGGATTTGCAAGGTAGGAATATAGTCAAGTCTCTGTATCTGAAATACACAGCCAGTCAGCAAATGGTCCCAGCAGAGAATAAGCCCTTTTGTGTGGGCACTTGTATGTGTGACCCAGTCAGTCCAGCCAGCATCCAGGATGTCTTCACAGTTTAGGGCCCCACCAAGGGGTGTCCTAAATCTACAACACCCCAGAGTCTGTGATCTGTTCCTTGAGCAGAGCCATCTGGCCTGCCTGCTTTCAACTAGGCATAGCTAATGCATATGCTGAGGCTGAATCTGCCCACGGCCGACAGTATTGGATCTCAGCCAAGTTCTGCCAGTTAAGATCAGAGCTATGAATTCAGGATTCTAAAAAAGCCAATGGCTTTTCTTTAAGATGCCACAGTGCCAGACTGCTGGGTTCTAGGTTCAAGCAAGGTTTTGTTGAGTCCTTTCCACTTTGTCCAACTTACGGTCCAAATTGACCCCTTCATAAATAGGCCAATCAGCCTGAAAAGTACTAGCCTCAAAGACATCTGAATCATAAGAGATCTTGGACAAACCAACATTGCTGCTTTAAACTCTGAAAGCGTTTCTCCATTTAGAGATCACCTCTCTTTTCCAATCAGCTTCCTTTTTCCAGAGGCTCCAATAGGCAAAAATCATCAATTATAGGGACTTGTTCTGTTTTCAATATTCAAAGAATTTAAATTTGAAACAGCCCAAAAGCAAAGCAGGTATATCCCACCAGTACTTTGCAGCTTTCCCCGATTGGGATGATCCTTAAAGCATTTGTGAAATTAAAGTACATAACAATTTACATCAATTTTGCCAGAGGTCTACATGTAATAGCCACAAAATAAAAAGCCATTGCAGGGGGCCGGGCCGGCCTGGTGGCTCAGGTGGTTAAAGCTCCGTGCTCCCAACTCCAAATGCTGCCTGTTCGATTCCCACATGGGCCAGTGGGCTCTCAACCACAAGGTTGCCAGTTCAATTCCTTGAGTCCCGCAAGGGATGGTGGGCTCTGCCCCCTGCAACTAAGATTGAACATGGCACCTTGAGCTGAGCTGCGCCCCGAATGGGTCAGTTGGTTGGAACGCATCCTCTCAACCACAAGGTTGCTGGTTCGACTCCCGCAAGGGATGGTGGGCTGCGCCCCCTGCAACTAGCAATGGCAACTGGACCTGGAGCTGAGATGCACCCTCCACAACTAAGACTGAAAGGACAACAACTTGACTTGGAAAAAAGTCCTGGAAGTACACACTGTTCCCCAATAAAGTCCTGTTCCTCTTCCCCAATAAAATCTTAAAAAAAAAAAAAAGCCATTGTAAAAAATAAAATAAAAAATTCCCCCCTTTTGTTCTCATTACAAATATGTTCAAACTTCTAGCAGTAAATCCAGCATTTACTGGGTTAACATGACAGGTTCCAGGCTGAAATGTGAGGGCGGAAGGGGGACTGAAACTTGGCTGAAGATGGTTGGAGTGTTTTTTCTCCCTTTCTCCCCCTCTAGCTTATCTAAAATTTTGTACCAGCCCTGTGAACTAATTACCTACCCCTCTTACTTGAAGGAGTGTGCAATATAAGCTTTTAACATTTTTGGCCTATCCAAAGCTCATCTTTGAGGAGTTTGGGGGCCCTTTCTCCTCCCACCTAGAAAAGAGAACAAAAAGCAAAGGCATCACCTGAGCTACACTTTCCCCCTCTTCTCTATCCAGGGCAGCCCAAAGCCGCAGATGCCACAAGCCCTCTCTCTTTTTCATTTCCTATCATTTTCAAATTCCGCGGGTAATATTGACCTCTCACAACAGACAGCAGCTTAGAGGCTGCTCCACACCAGGTATGACCCCATAGCCACCCAAGCACCAAAAGTGTACCCTGTCCCTTCATCCTTCCTTTTCTCAAACAAATGATTCTATCCTATTTCAACGAGTCAGGATGGTTCTTGCAAATCCCACTTCGCCTCCTGCTTCTGGGAAACTGTGAGGAAAAAATGTCTTCCCTCAGGACAGTCATTTCCATGTCTGTGTGTTTTACCATCCCCAATTAAAATAAACCCCAGGTACACTTTAAAACAATATGTGTGTGTATGTGTGTATATATATGTGAATGCGTGAGAGTGTACGTGTGTGTATATGCATGTGAACATGTGTATGTGTGTGAATGGGTATGTAAGAGTGGATATATGTATCCATATTGGCTAATATCTGTATATATGTGACAGTGTGTGCTTGAGTGTGTAAGAGCAATTGTGTGCTAATTTTTCGTGTGTGGCTGTGTGACTGTGGCTCTTTCCTCTAACTTGCCTGACCACAAGTGTCTGAAATTCCCCACAGAGAGGGTCATTCTATTTGTTTTTAATTTTTCAGTTACAGTTGACATACAATATTATATTAGGTTTAGGTGTACAGTATAGTGATTAGACATTTATATAACTTACAAAGTCATCACCCTGATAAGTCTAGTACCCATGTGACACCATACATAGTTATTACAATCACTGACTATATTTTTTATGTTGTACGTCACGTCCCCATGACTATTTTTATAACTGGCAATTTATACCTCTTAATCCCTTCATCTTTTTTACCCAACCCCTCAATACCCCTCCCATCTGGCAACCACCAATTTATTCTCTGTATTTATGAATTTAGTTTGTTTCTGTTTTGTTTGTTCATTTATTTTGTTTTGTTTTGTTTTTTTAAGTTCCATATACAAGTATAAGTAAAATCATATGGTATTTCTCTTTCTCTGTCTGACTTATTTTCACTTAGAATACACTCTAAGTCCATCCATGTTGTCACAAATGGCAAGATTTCATTCTTTTTAATGGTCAAGTAATATTCCATTGTGTATATGTAAGAGAGGGTCACTCTTCAGGGCTGAGCTAAAGTCCCCAAATATTTACTGATATCTTTCTGGATGCCCTATAACACTCTGAGTTGAGGGCAGTTTCCGTGACGAAGGCAGTTCCTGCTCACTGTTTGGTAATTTATGCCATGCCCTTTCCACGGTCCTCTTTGAAAATTCTCATCTCTGCCCAGGAAGGGTTGTTCATCCCCCAGCAGTCTGAGGAGATGTGTCAGAAGAAGCCCAGAGGGCTGACTGGGGCCAGGGCCCTGGGAGACAGCAGCATTGGAAGGTCATTCTGACCAAGAATTTTATAATTTTAGAGCTGGTCAGGAAAGTAGGAGAAAATACAGTCTTTAAAAATGCACAGCAGTACATACGGACGTGGGGAAACTTAAATGTCCTGCTGTTATAAATTACCTGGATATGCTGGATGTAACAGAACAAGCATTTTTAAAAGGCATAGCTGAGCTCATACAAAATAAGTAAACCCTCCAGGGATGAAAATAAAGAGGGGGATGAAAATCAATTTGGTCTGCATGGAGGGGGAGAGGCTGAAGCTGCAACTGCCTTAGGGGTACCTGTCCTGCTCTCTGACCTTGACCGTTAAGGCATGTACTATGTGGGGGTATGGGACTGAGACCCTACACAGAGCCCGGGACTCAGGAACATGCCCAGTGGCAGAAGCCGATGACGAGGACGCTATTTGTCCTGGCCTAGACTTTTTGTGGGAACCAACAAATAACTCCTATGAACTTTTAACCAAAGCCTGCCCTATGGGTTTGGGTTTAGTTACAACTTGAACAATCCAGAAAACCCTAAGTTAACTCTCTGTGGTCCCAAGTTGACCACACTTTCAAGGCATTTTCAGAAGCCAACATAAATCATTTTTGAAAGGACCTCCCCACCCCAATCAGGGCTTACAGGATTTTTACCTATAAAATCCAGATGCTTATAAACCTCATTACCAAGTCATGGAGAAACTAGCCAGCATGACTAAGAGTCAATGCTAAGACAAAAGGCAGAAATAGACACCCCCCCAATGACTTCAGATATTGGAATTATAAAATTAAGAATACATAATAAGTGTTCTAAAATATTTGCTAAAATAAAATACAGAGTTTAAAACATGAGCAAGAAACAAAAGACTATCAAAATGATATAGAAGACTTGAAAAACAATAAAACAGAACTTCTAGAAATAAAAACCATAATAGAATATAAAAATAGCTGAAAAGAGAATTCATGAACTAGAAGATAGATCTGAAGAGGTTGCCCAGAACGTAGAACACAGAGAAAAAAAATTAACATTATGAAAGTTAAGGGACTGGTGCATAGATGAGGTCTAACTTCATCTATGAAACTTCTAATTGAAGTTTCAGAAGGAGAGAGAAGACATGGGGAGAGGTGATACTGAAGATACGGAGGCTGAGAATTTTGAAAATTAATGAAATACATGAACCCTCATATTCAGGAAACGCAATGTATTGGATTCTTAGGGCTTCTATAACAAAGTACAACAAACTGTCTGGATTAAATGACAGACATTTATTCTCTCACAGTTCTAGAGGTTAGAAGTTAGAGATCAAGGTGTCAGCAGAGCCGTGCTCTTTCTGCAGGGATCTTGGGGAGAATCTGTTCCATGTATTTCTCCTAACTTCTGGTGTTGCTGGTATTCCTTGGCGTTCCTTGGTTGTAGTTCCATTACTCCAATCTCTGCTTCCGTCATCACCCGGTGTCCTCCCTGTGTATCTTCACCTCATCCTTTTCCCCTCTTCACCTTTTCTTATAAGGACACTAGTCGTATTTATTGGGTTAGAGCCCACCCTACTCCAGTAGGACCTCATCTTAACTAATTACATATACAACAACTCTATTTCCAAATAAGGGTACATTCTAAGATACTGGGAGTTAGGACTGTACCATATCTTTTTGGGGGGACACAGTTCAACCCATAACACACAACAAATCTCAAGCAGGATAAAAATGAATAAATCCCTATCTAGACACATTATAGTACAAATGTGGCATACTAAAGACAAAGAGAAGATTTGGGAGTTAAAAACAAAAAGAAAAACAAACACACCAAGGGCGGCCAGATGGGTCAGTTGGTTAGAGCGGGAGTTCTTAACAACAAGGTTGCAGGTTCAATTCCTGCATGAGATGGTGGGCTGCGCCAACCCCCAAATAAAGATTGAAAATGGCAACTGGACTTGGAACTGAGCTGCGCCCTCCACAGCTAGATTGAAGGACAATAACTTGGAGCTGATGGGCCCTGGAAAAACACTGTGGGCCCTGGTTCCCCAATATTCCCCAATAAAAATGTTTAAATTATCTTAAAAAACAAAAACAGCAAGAAAAGGAAAAATGATTGAGCATAAACTTCTCAAAATCACCACAGGAATCCAGAAGACCATGAGACACTTTCTTTAAAATGATGTGAGAAAGCAATTGTCAACCTTGAATTGTATATCTAGCAAAATCTCTTTAAAATGACAGCAAAATAAAGATAGGCATTTTCAGAGAAACAACTAAGCTTACTACCCATGGACCCTGACTGGAGAACTCCGAAAAGATGTACTTCAGGTATAAAGAAATATGACCTTATACTTAAGGTCTGAGGTCCAGTGATTTTTCTCAAAACTCAAGAATGTGATCAAAGGGTGAAGATTTCCTGTAGCTGAGGATATTCAAAACAACACACCACCCACTGCAAAGGTTATTAGATTAAGCATGATTCTAAAACGTATTTTGAGCAGTGGCAACAACATTAACTCAAGTTTATAGCCTTATGAATGAGGTACTGCCTTTACTTAATGTAAAATACAAGGAAAAAAAACAGATGTCATTACAATTATACAGAGGGTGCCAAAAAAATGTATACACATTTTTAAGAAAAGAAAAAACTATTAAAATTACACTGATGGTAGTAACCACTTTGAGCACCTCTTGTAATTGCAGAAGTCAAACATGACTTGTATTCATCTTTTGTTATCAGTATATATTGAGTATTACAAGTTTAATACAGTTTTTTCCTTTCTTAAAATGTGTATACAATTTTTGGCACCCTCTGTATATATTACAAATATATAAATATAACACACACACCAAGGAATAAGTCTGAGCTAAGATATGCATTACTTTTATGGAGAAAGTTATAAAACCTTTTAGAAAGCCATTAAAATTGACCTAAATAAGTGGAGATATGTGCTATGTTGTGATAAGATGCACATACCTTAAAGATGCCAGCTTTTTCCAAAATTAATCTATAAATCAAATGAAATCCCAATCAAAATCTCTACACGATTTTCCGGTGAGAAACTTGGTCAGCTAAGTCTAAATTTACAGAATAGAACAGTCCAGAGTAACCAAGGCACTTCTGAAGACAAAGATTAAGGTGGAGAGACTTATTGACAAAGGTATCAAGATTTACATGAGTCTACACCATTGAAAACTATGGAGTATTGATTCAGCACTAAACAGATGTACCAACAGAACAGCAGAGTACACATTTGATATATGATAGAATAGTGGGGAAAGAGTGGACTATTAAATAAATGATGCTGGAATAGTCTACCCACATACACTGCAGATAAAATTGGCTCACTATCTCATATCACACATAAAAATTAATGCAGGCAGATTAAAGACCTAAATGTGGAAAAAATTCTCAGTAGAAAATACAAATGAATACATTTGTGACCTAGGGGGAAGGAACTGAGATCTTCAGCAAGACACAAAATGCCTAATTATAAAGGAAAAGGTTTGATAGTCATCTATATTACAATTTAAAACCTGTGCTTTCAAAGACACTGCAGGAGGGGGAAAAGCAAGTGACAGAGTAGGAGAAAATATTTGCAATGAATGCAAATATTTCTGTATCTGCATTCATTTGCATTCAGGACTGGCAAAAGATTCATATTCATAAAAGTATACAAAACTTCTACCAATTAATAAGAAAAAAAGCACAACGCTGTCACAGGAGGCTCACGGTATGTCCGAGACAGGGCACAACCTGGAGCAGCCGTGACCGGGTTTTTGTCTCTGTGCAAGAAAGAATTCAAGAGACAGATGCCGGAAAGCAAAAGCAGTTTATTGAAAACAAAAGTACATACTTGAGAAGAAAGATCAGGCAAACTTTCAGAGGAAATCACAATCAGGGGTTTTTATCCCTGGGTAGGGAGGTGGTTGGTAACATCCCATTGTCAAGGTTCATTCATCTCCTCACCCTGGGCGGGACCCTGTTTCCAGGTTTTCTTCCTTATTTGGTTCCTCAGGAACTGTCATGGCATCAGACACAGGATGGAAGTTGTGGTAACCGCAATGCAAATGACATTATAATGATATTAAAATTAGCTAAAGGTTAGCTCCTAGTCATAGGAATTAGCCTTTGGATGAAACTTGTTCTTGTTTTAATCCAGCTGCAGGTGTTGGGTACAGTCATTTGCTGACAATTGAGAGGGTTGTCAATTTCCTAGGCTACCTATCTTGCCTCAGTGCAATGGAAAAACGGGTAAAGATATGAACAAGCAATTAACAGAACATGAAAAATGAGTAGCCAAAATGACATAAAAAGAAGCTCAGGGCCGGCCCGGAGGCTCAGGCGGTTAGAGCTCCGTGCTCCTAACTCCGAAGGCTGCCGGTTTGATTCCCACATGGGCCAGTGGGCTCTCAACTACAAGGTTGCCAGTTCAATTCCTTGAGTCCCACAAGGGATGGTGGGCTCTGCCCCCTGCAACTAAGATTGAACACGGCACCTTGAGCTGAGCTGCCTCCTGGATGGCTCAGTTGGTTGGAGCACGTCCTCTCAACCACAAGGTTGCCGGTTCGACTCCCGCAAGGGATGGTGGGCTGTGCCCCCTGCAACTAGAAACGTCAACTGGACCTGGAGCTGAGCTGCGCCCTCCACAACTAAGAGTGAAAGGACAACAACTTGAAGCTGAACGGCACCCTCCACAACTAAGATTGAAAGGACAACTTGACTTGGAAAAAAGTCCTGGAAGTACACACTGTTCCCCAATAAAGTCCTGTTCCCCTTCCCCAATAAAATCTGTAAAACAAACAAACAAAAAAAAGAAGCTCAAACTTAGCTGCAAGAGGGGAAAGAATTCGATGGCTAGCGCTCTCCTCATGGCCCACTGTTCTGCGTGAGGGATCAGCATATAACACAGCTGAACCCAACACTCATGGCAGAGACCTCGGAGCAAAGACTGAGGGAAGAAGGATGAAAAAGGTGGTTTAAGCCCTTACTGCCAAGCAGAGGACAGAAGGCATGGGCACAGAGCTTGGTCTACCTCACCCCACCCTCCCAGTGCTAGAAACAGAATGGTAACAGTGTCACATCAAAAGAACAGAATATTTGCAGTTCTGAGAACTGCAACCTCACAGCCACGGACTCTCTCTGGACCCAACTAGTTCCGGCGAAGGGGAGGGAGCCTTGGGTGCAGGACCGGCTGTGCTGGTGGTCGCTGCCATTGCTCAGAGCCACCTCTTACAACCCACCCCGCCCCTGTCCCCACCTATCTGGGCAGATCCCTGCAGGAGTAAACAGAACTGCTGAAACACAAGGGCTCTGAAACTGGTGCAGGAAGAGCTTTGGAACTTCACAAACTCTCCACATCCCGCCACCGCCACCGGGTGGTGCCCTGTGACCCAGGCAACCTGCTCACAGAGGAGAAGCCCAACTTCCAGGGAACCCACCTTTCCCCCTCCCCCAACACTGTGTGAGAAGCCAGAACAGTGCAGACAAAATATAACACTACAGCGTGAGAGAGAATAAAAGGCTGCAGTGGGAGAGAAAATAAAACATTCCACCAACACCTACTGGGAAGCAAAAGAAAGACCTCTTCCTTTCAACCTATTGCAGAACCCACTCCTGTAGATGCCTAGGAAGAGCAATAGTGCTCGCTTCGGCAGCACATATACTAAAATTGGAAGAGAAATAATAACTCATTGGTTGCCATGAATAACCAATGTAACAAGGCAGCTCAGAAAGAAAATGAAAAGTCTCCAGAAAAATCAACTTAAAGACATGGAAATATGTGACTTAAATGACAGAAAATTCAAGATTGCAGTTCTTAAAAAACTCAACGAGATGCAAGAAAAGACAGACAGGCAGTTTAATGAACTCAGAAACACAATCAAAGAACACAATGAACATTTTACCAAAGAGATTGAAATTTTATAAAAGAACCAAATAGAATTTCTGCAGATTAAGAACTCAATAAATGAAGAATGAAATAACCAGCTTAGGTAATAGAGTTGACCAGATGAAGGAAAGAATCAGTGACATTGAAGATAGAAACCTGGAAATGACACAGATGGAAGAAGAGAGCGACTTGAGAGTTAAAAGAAATGAAAGAACGCTACAAGAACTTTTCTGACTCCATCAGAAAGAGCTATGCAAGAATAATGGGCATACCAGAAGGAGAATAAAGAGAGAAGGGAACAGAGAGTATATTCAAACATATACTTGACAAGAACTTCCCAAACTTGTGAAAAGAACTGGATCCTCGAATTCAAGAAGCAAACAAAACACCTAATTACCTCAATCCCAACAGGCCTTCTCCAAGGCACATTGTATTGAAGCTGTCTAAAATCAACGACAAAGAAAGAATCCTCAAGGCAGCCAGGGAAAAGAAGACGGTAACCTACAAAGGAAAGCCCGTTAGATCATCATCAGATTTTTCAGCAGAAACTCTGCAAGCCAGGAGGGAGTGGAATAAAATATTTAAACTATTGAAAGAGAGAAATTATGAACCAAGAATAACATATCCAGCAAAGATATCCTTTAGACATGAAGGAGGAATAAAGACCTTTCCAGACATACAGAAGCTGAGGGAATTTTCTAACACATGACCTGCACTATAATAAATACTAAAGGAGGCTATTCGACCTAAAACAAAAGAGCAAAAGAATACAAAACCATGGGCAGTATTATGAACAGAGAGACAGAAGCAGGAAATGGCATATGCTAAATAGGACAATATACACTTATACATAATATAAACGGTAAAGAAGAAAAAAACACTTAAAAAAAAAAGAGGAAAAGACAACTTGCCCCTGCAGCACAGAAATAAACTCATAGCATAAATAGGGATAATTTGTGACAACAAAAACATAAAAGGGGAGAGAGTAAAGGTCTAAACCAGCAAAAGGGAATGGAAAAAGGAAGCATGCTGAAGAAAATGGAATACTCTAAATATGAAACTTTCTTTTACATAAACTTAATGGTAACCACTCAAAAAAATTCCAGAACTTAAATATATAACAAAAAAAGAAGAAACAGAGGGAAAAATCATAGAATACCACCACACTAAAATAACAGACAGCAACAAAAAGGCAAAGAAACAATGGAGACACCGTCCTACAAGAAAAACAAAGATAGAATGATAGGAAATCCTCATATATCAATAGTCACCCTAAATGTAAATGGACTGAACTCACCAATAAAAAGGCACAGAATAGCAGATTGGATCGAGAAACTTATCCCAACCATATGCTGCCTCCAAGAGACACATCTCAGCTACAAGGACAAATATAGACTCAAAGTGAAAGGGTGGAAATTGACATTCCAAGCAAATGATATTCAGAAAAAAGCGGGTGTAGACATTACTGATATCAGGTTAAAATGGTAACAAGAGACAAAGATGGACATTTCATAATGATAAAGGGGACTATACAACAAGAAGACATGACAGTCATCAATATTTATGTCCCCAATCAGGGAGCACCAAAATACACAAAGCAACTACTAACAGAACTAAAGGGAAAAATTGACCAAAACACAATTATAGTAGGGGACCTAAATACATCATTGACAGCTATGGATAGATCATCCAAACAGAAAATAAATAAAGAAATATCAGCCCTAAATGACACATTAGATGAAATGGACATAACTGACATTTATAGAGCACTTCATCCTAGAACGTCAGACTATACATTTTTTTCTAGTGTACATGGAACATTCTCAAGAATAGGTCATATATTGGGACATAAAACTAGCCTCAACAAATGTAAGAAGATTGAAGTCATACCAAGCATACTCTCTGAGCACAAGCCTTTGAAACTGGATATCAACTGCAAAAAGAAAGGAGAAAAAAACACAAATATGTGGAGATTAAACAACATACTTTTAAAGAATGACTGAGTCGAAGGAGAGATAAGAGGAGAGAGCAAAAGATATATAGAAACAAATGAAAATGAAAACACATCCTACCAAAATTTTTGGAATGCAGCAAAAGCAGTTTTAAGAGGGAAATTTATATCCTTACAGGCCTATCTCAAAAAGAAGAAAAATCCCAGATAAACAACCTCCCATTACAACTTAAAGGACTAGAAAAAGAAGAAAAAATGAAACCCAAAGTCAGCAGAAGAAAGGAAATAATGAAAATTAGAGAACTAAATGAAATAGAGGACAAAAAGACAATAGAAAAAATTAATACAACAAAGAGCTGGTTTTTTGAAAAGATTAATAAAATTGACAAACCCTTGGCTAGACTCACTACGATAAAAAACGACACAAATAAACAAAATCAGAAATGAAATGGGAAGTTACCACGGATGCCACAAAAATACAAAGGATCATCCAAGAATACTATGAAGGACTATATGCCACCAAATTCAATAACCAATAAAAAAATGGACATGTTCTTAGAAACACATAGCTTTCCTAGACTGAATCACGAAGAACTGGAAAATTTAAATAGACCAATCACCAGTAAGGAAATTGAATCAGTCACCCGAAACCTTCCCGAAAGCAAAAGTCCAGGACCAGATGGCTTCCCTAGTGAATTCCTCCAAACCTTCAAAGAGGATCTAATACCTGTCCTACTCAAACTCTTCCAAAAAATTGAAGAAGAGACAATACTCCCTATCTCATTTTATGAGGCCAACATTACCCTGATATCAAAACTTGGTAAGGATCACACACACACACAAAAATTACAGACCAATATCTCTGATGAATATAGATGCAAAAATCCTAAACAAAATTCTAGCAAATCGAATGCAACAATGCATTAAAAAGATTATTCATCATGACCAAGTGGGGTTTATCCCAAGGGCACAAGGATGGTTCAACATATGCAAATCCATCAATGTGATACATCACATAAACAAAATAGAGGACAAAAATCATATGATTATATCAAGAGATGCAAAAAAGGCATTTGACAAGATACAACATCCATTTATGATTAAAACACTTAATAAAATGGGTATAGAAGGAAAATACCTTAACATAACAAAGGTCATATATGACAAACCCTCAGCTATCTCATAATTAACGGTGAAAACTCAATCCCTTCACTCTACGTTCAGGGACATGACAGGGCTGTCCCCTATCACTTCTGCTTTTCAACATAGTATTAGAAGTACTAGCCAGAGCAATCAGGCATGAGAAAGAAATAAAAGGCATCCAAATTGGGAATGAAGAAGTTAAATTGTCACTTTTTGCAGATGACATGATGCTATAAATAGAAAACCCTAAAGACTCCACCAGAAAGCTATTAGAAACAATAAACGAATACAGTACAAAATCAACGTACAAAACTCCATTGCATTTCTATATACTAACAATGAAATCTCAGAAAAAGAAATACAAAACAAAGCAATCCTTTTGCAATTGCAACAAAAAGAATAAAATACCTAGGAATAAACTTCACCAAGGATGTGAAAGACCTATATACTGAAAACTATAAGACAATTTTGAAAGAAATTGAAGAAGACACAAAGAAATGGAAAGACATTCCATGTTCATGGATTGGAAGAATCAACATAGTTAAAATGGCCATATTACCCAAAGCAATATACAGATTTAATGCAATTCCCATTAAAATCCCAATGGCATTTTTCAAAGAAATAGAACAAAAAATCATCAGATTTGTATGGAACCACAAAAGACCCCCAATAGACAAAGCAATCCTAAGAAAAAAGAACAATGCTGGAGGTATCACACTTCCTGACTTCAGCTTGTACTACAAAGCAACAATAATCAAAACAGTATGGTATTGGCAGAAAAACAGACACACACACACCAATGGAATAGAATTGAGAACCCAGAAATAAACCCACATAAATATGGACAGATAATTTTGACAAAGAAGCCAAAAACATACAATGGAGAAAAGACAGCCCCTTCAATAAATGGTGCTGGGAGAATTGGAAAGCCACGTGCAAAAGAATGAAACTACACTGCTATCTGTACCATGTACCAAAATTCACTCAAAATGGATCAAAGATCTAAATATAAGACCTGACACAATAAACTGGCTAGAAGAAAACAGGTACTAAACTTATGGACCTTGGGTTCAAAGAGGATTTTATGAATTTAACTTTAAAGGCAAGGGAAGTAAAAGCTAAAATAAATGAATGGGACTATATCAAACTAAAAAGCTTCTGCATAACAAAAGAAACCATCAACAAAATAAAGAGGCAACCATTGAATGGGAGAAGAGTTTTGCGAACAACACCTCTGATAAGGGGTTAATCTCCGAAATATATAAGGAACTCATACAACTCAACAACAACAACAAAAATCCAATTAAAAAATGGGCAGAGGACCTGAATAGACATTTCTCCAAAGAGGAGATACAAATGGCCAATAGACATGTGATAAAATGATCAACATCACTAATTATCAGAGAAATGTAAATAAAAACCACAATGAGATATCACCTCATACCAGTTAGAATGGCTATCATTAACAAGACAAATAATAGCAAGTGTCGGAGAAGCTGAGGAGAAAAAGGAACCCTCATACACTGTTGGAGGGAATGCAGATTGGTGCAGCTGCTATGGAAGGCAGTATGGAGGTTCCTCAAAAAAATAAGAATAGAATTACCGTATGACCCAGCAATCCCTCTCCTGAGTATCTACCCAAAAATATCTGAAAAAATTTATCCATAAAGATATATGTGCTCCAATGTTCATTGCAGCTTTATTTACAGTGGCCAAGATTTGGAAACAACCAAAATGTCCTTCGATAGATGATTGGATAAAGAAGATGTGGTATATATACACAATGGAATACTATTCTGCCATAAGAAAAGATGAAACAATGCCATTTGCGACAACATGGATGGCTCTTGAGATCATTATGCTAAGCGAAATAAGTTAGGCAGAAAAGTTGAGAACCATATGATTTCACTGATATGTGGGATGTAAAACAGAAAACAACAAAGAAACAAGACAAACAAATGAAGAAACAACTCATAGACACAGAAGATAGTTTAGTGGTTACCAGCGGGTAAGGGGGGAAAGGGTGGTAGATGACATGATGGTAGATGAGGGTAAAAGGGATCAAATATATGGTGATGGAAGGAGAACTGACTCTAGGTGGTGAACACACAATGTGATATATAGATAATGTATTACAGAATTGTACACCTGAAACCTATGTAACTTTACTAACAATTGTCACCCCAATAAATTTTAATTAGAAAAAAGCACAAACTTATTAAAAGTAGGGAGATGAAAATTAGGTTATAATGAATGCTTAATACCATTCCACACTCATCAGATTGGTATGTTTAAAATATGTTCAACATACTGTTTAATATGCTATTACAATCTTGTAATAGCAAAAAATTGGAAACATTCTAAATGCCCATTAGCAAGAGAATGGAACATGGTGCAGAGTGAAAATTAGTGAATTAAGCCCACGCATCTGAGTGGGAGAATCTCAGACAGCTGTGGGGCAAAGTGCTGGAAGGAAACCCAAACCATGAAACTAGCTATAAGCATGATGTAGGGGAGTAAACATTTTATCTTTACCCTTTGTTTTGTACTGGTCTCAGCCTATCAATAACCAATGTTGTGGTGGGACCAGCCCTTGTGGTTCTTATTATAATTGCAAGATGCTCTTCAGCAGTAACTGGCAGGAAACTTTGAAAAAATAAAGGCTTAGTACTTACAGGGCCTGGAAATTACATAGCACACCTGGGCTAGATATAGCAAAATCGTGGGTAGAGAGAGAAAGAGCATGGGGCCTGGGGTTCTGCTTTTATTGGGGTAAAGGGCTAGAGCTTCATGGAGTCACTCTTTATTACTTTAAAACATTAGAGCAGGAATTTAAAGCATGGGAAGAAAAAAAACAAGTAGCTGAATGATTAGTTATCAAAACCAACCAAGACCTCTAAAACCAGGGAGCTTCAGTGTGGGGAGGGGGGCATAGCTCTTTATTTAGTCATGTGGCTGGCAATGTGTTTATTCAAGATAGCCATCTTTGAAGTGCATACCTTGGCAGTCAAAGCTTGTCACGCACTTGCATTACAAAAAGGAAAAAAAAAACTGTCAAGATTTATATTACATGTTCTTAGGATTTCTTTTGTCTGGGACTAAGAATTAAATTGGGGTGGCTGGTTTGCTCAGTGGTTAGAGCGCAGTGCTCATCGAACCAAGGTCACCGGTTCGATTCCCACATGGACTAGTAAGCTGTGCCCTCCACAACTAGATTGAAAACAGTGACTTGACACGGAGGTGATGGGTCCTGGAAAAACACACTGTTCCCATATATTCCCCAATTTAAAAAAAAAAAATGTTTTTAAGAATTAAATTGACATAAGACAGGTCAAGAGGCAGTGCCCTCAGCAGTCCCCCAGATCTGTCTCTTGCTTCAACAGTGTTTGGACAGAACAGACCCAGGGACACCCCTACTTCCAGCCGCCAACCACCCTCCAACCTCTTTTCCAGTCACAACATTCAGAACCATCTCAGTCGTCCTCAGCCTGAGACCAACGAACACCATTTTTTGAGTTTAACTCCATATTGCTGAGCAACCATCAGCTCCTAAATTCATCAGAATCAACCCACTGATGTGGAGGCCTCTGTCAACCGCTTGGTCAACCTTCAATTGCGGGCCTCCTACACCTACCTCTCTCTGGGCTTCTATTTAAACAGTGACGATGTGGGTCTGGAGGGCATGGGCCACTTCTGCGAGTTGGCAGAGGAGAAGCGTGAGGGCACCAAGCGTCTCTTGAAGATGCAAAACCAGCATGGCGGACGCACCGTTTTCCAGGACCTGCAGAGGCCTTCTCAAGATGAGGGGGGTAAAACTCAGGATGCCATGGAAACCACTATGGTCATAGAAAAGAACCTAAACCAGGCCCTTTGGTTCTGCATGCCCTGAGTTCCGCCCACACAGACCCCCATCTCTGTCACTTCCTGGAGAGCCACTTCCTAGATGAAGAAGTGAAACTCATCAAGAAATGGGCTATCACCTGACTAACTTCTGCAGGCTGGATGGCCCTAGGCTAGGCTGGGCTAGTATCTCTTCAAAAGGCTCACTCTGAAACACGACTAGAAGCCTTTGGAGTCCAGAGGCCTTTGAGGGGTCACTTTGCATCCCCCTGGTGTCTGGGCTTCTGCCTGTGCCTTCCCCTGCAACCACTATGCAGCCTTCTAACCACCCTGGAGCCCCCACCTATGTGGTGGACCAAATTGAAACAATAAAGCTTTTTACAGAAAGAAAAGAAGAACAGGAGAAAAGCATAGAAACATATTTAACACAAGATTTATGTAGAGCCTTCATAAGGAATGAAGACCCTAAGAAATGGCAAAAACCTATGTTCTTTTATATACGGTTGAACAAAGAGAGGTGTTAAAATCAAGTACAAAGGGGGACCAGCCTTAAAAATTCTCTGAGCAGACGAAACCAATTTAGTCATACAAACGAGGCTTAATTTAGCTTATTTTACAAGACTAATGGTGGGATTCAGGACAGGCCACCCCAAAGTATGCTACTTTTGCACATTATATTTAATTAGTTACTTAAGAAACAACCAGTGCAAGAAGGACATTTCTCCTTTGCCCTCCACCCCCAAGCAAATTTCCCATGACAGGTACCTTCCGTATACCAAAGAGGCATCCTTATCACCAGACATAGGTAATTCAGGGCCAATAAATAAACTTTGTCACTTATTCAGTAATTTGCTACCCCAAGCCCAAACCCCTTTGTTCATTCTTCACAAATAATTGTTTGTTTGTTTGTTTGTTTGTTTTAAAGTATTAAAGCTGCCTGCTCTTGCCACTTCTTTGAGCCTCAATCCAGGATTTGGTTTGAGTACTCCTGGCTTGCAAATAGTCTTTTTGGTGTGTGCACTATACATTTTTACTAATTACTACTACAATGATTCATTGGTTTTACTTTGGCTATTTATGAACCTTGAACGGAGGCAATTGTGAAAAAATAAACTATGTGGGGAGTGATGAGACAAGTACAGAGTTAACAGGTGGGGCAGCTGGGGTAGCTCAGTTGGTTAGAGCCGTGGTGCTCTTAACAACAAGGTTGCGGTTTGATCCCGACATGGGCCACTGTGGGCTGCACCCTCTACAATGAGATTGAAACAACTACTCGACTTGGAGGTGATGAGTCGGGAAAAACACACTTAAAAAAAAAAAAAAAAAAGTTAACAGGAGCAGGCTTGTGGGCTAACAGGAACGAGCTAAACATTAATTGCTTGGCTCTGAATCCCCTGGCTAGCACTGCACCTGCAAGCTGACAAGCACCCTACATCCTGCATGGAAAAATATAAAACCTGAGCACTCCTTCTCATCAGAACAGCTGTCCCTATTGGGTTCTGTCCTGGCAAAACTCCCTTTTACAGAACTCTCTCTCTTTTTGACTTTCAATAAACCTTTTCTTACTCTTGTGGAGTCTCATATATTCTTTTACATTTTGTCAACAACCAGGGGTTAATTCAATGCCAAGACAGGGAGGATACAGGAAGATAATTAGTTTAACACAGTCTGTACAGAATTCTCTTGGTCTCAGAACATTTCCTCCTTGATGATAAAAATGTTACTTTTCTTCTGGTATTGGGAGGACATCTTTCACATGGTAATTTAATTTCTTGCTATTAAAAAAAAGAAGTCAAGTCAAAATGTTTTTCTTGCATTTGCTGTTTTCTAGTGTCTTTAACTCAAAATAGTCAATATTGCAGAGCAGTCTATTTTGGGGTGGTGTGTTCTAAACTCCTTCAATTATAAACACATTCACAACTGTAAACACCAGATTCCAAAGGGTGGTTTCCTCTGTGGAGGCTGAGGCGGAAGCTCCTAGTGGCTGTATTTCAGCCTGACTCAGGTGAGAAATTCACAAATATTTGTACATTATTCTTTACAACAAATGAAAACCACCATACTAACAAAAAGATCATTGCAAAAATAAAAATTAAGCCAGATAACCTTCGTCCTGGACGTGTTCCCTATGCCAGGGATTTTGCACAACATTTTATTAGCCCTCACTTTGCCCTCAGAGCAGGCGCGGCTAATAAACGTGTCTGGGGATGCTGGGATCGCTGACCACACCGCCCAGTCCCCGCCTCCTGCGTGCTGGGGCTGGGTGGACTCTTTCACATCGCCAGCTCCGGCCTCAGCCTGAGCCCTGTTTCAGGAGCCTGCTGCAAGGAGGTGGGGGTTAGTGGGCAGGTTACCTTGGCAACGAGGGCAACGGTAGCTCTGCGCGCGCTGGTCCGTTAAGCTCTGATGATCAGAGTGGCCCCTGTGCCAGAGTCTTAGGCCATGTCCAGTGGAAGGAACTATGCAGGGTCCCAGAGGAGAAGGGAGGACAGGAAAGAGCAAAGAAAAAGTAGAGGGCGGGGGGAATGGAGATGCAAGAAACAAAGTCTGGAGGCCTCCGGGCAAAGCTGACCCTATGGCATCATTCCCCAGCCTTATAAACCAAATCATTGAGTACAACTTTACTAATTTTTAGCAGGTCAATATTTTTTTTTACATACAAGATAGTGTAGGGAAAGAATGGTCAGGGGAAATGGGGAGATGGGGCATATAGAAAGAAAAGAACAAAAGCTCTTTTAACTTGAATTAAGAGCCCAGTTCTGGAGCCCAGAAGGGACCTCAGAGGTTGTTTTCACATGTAGTTGGAAGTCTGACCATAGCTCTTTCTGGTGCCTAAAGCTCCCTCTTAACTACGCTAAGACTTACCTTTCTTTACCTCTGGGGTTAAGGAGGGGAAAGAGGAAGGATCAGATAGATAGTGGCAATGCAAGGAAGGAATGTCAGTGGGAGGTGAGGGAGAGAACACCAGCCTGCTGAGAACTCCACGTTGGAGAAGTCTGTCATAAATACCCCAATCCGATTTCAGGGCTTCCAGGTGTGGTGGACCTAGTGCAAGATTAGGGGGTCTGGAAAAGACCCCTTTCTGTAATCCTTGTCAATAGGGAGACTTCATGTGGGACCCACTTCTTGGGTTTGACCCCCCCCATCTAGCTCATGTTTTGTTCATCCTTTGCCAGAGCGCCTTGGGGTCTCAACCGACAACCCTCAGGGAGGGTGGTGTGTTCTTCTCCCTATGACATAAGGCGAATGGCCCCTGTGCCTTTAGGGAACATTACTGCTGATCACACGGATGGGGAGATTGTTAAGCTCCAAAAGTTGTCTGAGGCTGTTTTGTCATCTGTAAAATAATCACCGCTCTCCCTCCTTCTAAGACCTTTTGAGACACAAAGTGCTTTTCAAGGGTATAGGGCCCTCAAATGTAAGGATGTGTTACAAGAAAACCCAATCCACATGGCTTGGGGAACCATTGGGGAAAGAAAGGGATGGAGCCAACTTGTTCAGACCACAACCTGCTGTTGCCATGTTCTCCCACTTGCCAGGAGGGCCAGGTCAGCTTAACTGGCTACCAGTCTCGTCAGCAGAACTGTTTGCTCTCGTTCTTCCTGGCTGAGTCCAGAGACCTGAATTTGAAACCTGGATCTGTCACTTACTAGCTGAGTGATCTTGGGCAAGTCATTTCAGTTCTCCGGAGGCTTAAGTAGAACTAAGATGGCCTGTGAATGAAACCATATAAACTAAGGCATTTCTGGCTCCAGAAGGAGGCTGCTGCTGTGGGAAAAGAGCCCTGGCTGGGAATCTGTTAGAGACAGTTATTTTGTCACTAACTTGAATGGCCTTGGGACAAAGGACTGAAGTTGTCTTGACCTCATCAATTGCCTTGTCCTCGTCCCTTATGTTACACTGTCATCTTTAACACTGTCACCATCTTCAGCCTCAGCATTAGCCTTGGCCTCAGTTTCCTCCTGTGTGACTTGGGGATGATGATTTCTGTAGGAATCAGTAAGCTTGGGAGAAGGAAGCTATTGGGTCACATTACGTTTAAATGCATTAAGTGGGGATTCAGTTCTAGAGAGCCGCACCTGGCTTGGCATGAGAACAAAACCACAGAGAATATTAGCGACCCTATTAAGAGCTGTGATTAGAGTCTGACCCATAAGAACCAGATGACATTGTCTTGAATGAATAGTTGGAAAAAGAGGCTGAACAGAAAACCAGGCATTGTCAACACACTCAAAATTATACGGAATTCTTTTTTTTATAAAGCGATTATTTAGCTTGAGAAAAGAAATTATGAATTTTACAAACACACAAACTCAAAAAAAACACCCTGACTTTTTTTTTCCTTAAAAAGAATTTTTTTTTTATTTAACTGCTAGACACACCTTCACCTTTAAAATAGTCCTCCCTCCATGTTTTTTGACTGCAGACTCCTTGACTACCTACCTTTTTATGGGACCATGATTTTGTAATATTTCCTGTGGAGAGAATAGATAATTCTGTCATCTTTCCTTTAGCAGTAAGCATGTCCCCACAAGCCATTTATGCACCAAAATAGCTATAATAATCTAAGTAGACACAGGAGTGATTTCAAAGCACATAAATATATCCCACTCAACCCATACAATAATGATCCCCCAATTTTACCTTCCGCTGTAGCCATATCCAAAATGCCCACTGCTACTCCCACAGGAGATGTGTGACAGAGGAAATTTGCAATAGAAAGAGTGGGCCTCAACCGACTTGGAAAAATATCTTCGGTGAATTTTCCAAAAGCACCTAAGAATTGAAAGCATTGCTAGGGCCCCTCCCAGGACAAACAGAGGCCTAATGCTTAAGCTCCATTACCTTTACTGTAAATCCACCTCTAAATAATTGCAGCCATGCAGGGCTCAAGGTTAGCCCCTGGAAAGTTCAACAGAAGATAGCATAAGCTTTTGAACAATCCAGAGGGGCTAGCTTACTCTTAATTTTGGCTAATTTTGTGTTCACACACAAGCTCCCCCACCCATCTCTCCCCCTTCCCCTCAATATACACAGCAGGGAGGTTCCTGAGATTTGTGCCTACCCCCAAAACCCCTCTTCTGGACAAGAAGAAGGTCCTTGGCCCTGAGCAGAGTTGTCCCTGCTGAGCCCACCATGCCCTCTGTCGCATACCACAGCTGGTCAAGCTGACCTTTGAACCACAGGCGCAACTTTTAACAGGGCAAGGAGTGGGAGCCAGAAAAATGGATTCAGGTCCCAGACAGACCCTTCAGAACCCTGTGCCAGCTCCCCTTTGCCCTGCCTGTTCTGTAATAGAACTGTTGAAAACTCATCCACAAATATGAAAAATAACATGTCAGAAGGGGAGGGGAAATGGGAGAGAAAAAGAGCAGAAGAATTGGAAGAAAAGAGAAAAGGCCACAGCTTGGAAGGGAGGGCATTGGGGTGGGGGCGACTGTCTTCCTGCTGCTGTGCCTGAGGTTGATACTGCATTTAATTTGCTGTGTGACTGTGGGAGAGGCCTCCTACTTTATCTCTCTAAGCCTCAGTTTCCCCTTTAAACTAAGGTTTCCAATACCTACCTCACAGGGTTATTGTGAGGATGACATGGGGTAATGTCTGGGGAAATTGCTTGGGAAGTTGGGAAGGGTCACTTACAGAGGATCCCCTCCTATTCCTTTTGGCCAAAGGGGGAAAGTAGACCCAGAGGCCTTGACCCCGGCCTGGGCCTTGCCTGTTTGGGGAAATCACCCGGGCCTTGACTCAAAGCTGACCCTGCCTCAGGCAGAATAGCCCTGCTCACAACAGCCTCCCTTACCCTGGGGCAGGTGGAAGCCATCACAGAGAGACTCTGAGCTCTGTTGGTGGGTGCCCCAGGGCCTGGCCCTTTGGAGAAGCCTGGAAAATGGAAGATTTGCTGTTCTGGTCCAGCAAACCTCGGCTGCCTGGAGTAGCCCATCCTCCCCTCTAGGGGGCTGTAAGGAAGAGGACCAGGGGAGTCAGGGGACCAGGATAAAGGCCCCCCCAGGGGAGGAAAGTGCATATGGGAGGCCAGTCAACAGAGGTGGTGACAGGGTGGCCCAGGTAGCAAGGAGCAAGGGGTCCAACTGAGCAGGGGCTACACATTGTAGGTTTACCCCAGTGTCTGGGCCCAGGATCAGGGCACCACCAGCTCCGGAGGTCCCAGCTGCAGGGCAAACAGCCGGCCAGAGCGTGCGGGCCTGCTTGCTTCCCTGGTGATTTTCCTCCCAATGATACCTGATGCTGGCTCTTCCTCTCCTCCTCCTGTTCCCCATCGCCTCCACTTTCTCATCATATTCTGTCTCTCCAACGCTTTAAAAAACAAAAAAGCTTACCTGATAGTTGGGGGTTTGCTTCCAGCAGAGAAAATGAGTGTTGGGTTCTGGGGACAGGCCAGCTAAGGTCAGGGGAGTGAAGCCAAAGCTGGGTTTGGGGAGAAGGTAACGGGGGTGGGAATTGGGGGGGTGCGGGGTGGGAACACGTGGGACTGACTGGGAGAGCTGCTCCTTAGCAGACGGTTGGGGGTCTGGGGTGATGGAGAGAGACCTTCACAAGCTGGGCGGCTTGCTCTGCTTCACCCCCAATATTAGAGAGGGCACTGCTGGGCACACACATGGCAAGGTTGGCCATTTCCAAGAGAGGACCCAAAGGAGTTGAACTAAACCTGACCACTTTCGTTTCCCAAACTCATGGGTCAGTGATATTGCTGTTGCTTGCTGAGCAGAGTGGCGGGTGGGACAGGGTGGGGAGTGAAAGGGCCTCCTGGGGAAGGGGAGGCCTTTACTATTCTATCCACTCCCTTCGGGGCTGTGTAGGCAGTTTACATTCCCCACCTAGGCCTTGGGAAGGGTCAGGACCCAGTGTTATTGAACTCCAAGGGCACATTGGACCCCAAACTAAGAATTCTCTCTCTACTCCCATCCTAAATGAGGTCCAAACTCAAAGTCCAAATTTGGCTCAGAGGTTCTACAAAGAGATAAAATGACAAAGATAATAAAAAAGTCAACAAAGGAATGTTATTATGAATTTCCTAGAGTGAAACTCAAATAAAAAATTAAATTCCCTGTCCTTTTAGGTTAAAGTTTGAAGAAATAAAAACTGAAAGGTCAAAGATTAAAACCCAAAGCATTCACAGAGAGCCCAGTGGTGTTAACTTCCTGTCCAAGGCTCCGTGCCCACCAAATCCACCCAGTGGGCATGGAAGGGCTGGGTCGCTCCTGAAATGGGGTCCTTCCCCACATCTCAGCATTTTAAGTAACCTGTCATGTGCTTTTTTAAAAGATCCAGAGTTACTCGGATGAGGTAGATGGCGACTGCCTCATAGGCCTGCTTACCACAAGAAAATCCCTGGGGCAGCCTGCAGGCTGCTGGGTTTTCCTAAAACCCAATGCTCAACTCCATGTAGACCCTCTTCCTGCTGCCTGCAGACCCCAGCAGAAAACCTCTGGCAGCTGATGGAAGGAAAGTGGACAGGAAGAGTAATAGCCCAGACCCCACACATTGGGAGTCTGAGCCGATGGAGGGTCAGCTTTGAACCTGTTTGAGCATGTTGGGTGGGCCAGGAAGCAACGTCTGCATTCCTCCTCCTCTCTGAGCACGTGTGTCAGTCCTGCCTTCTCACAAACGTGCGTCACCTGTCCTGGGGGCAGCCCAGTCACTGGGTCTCATTTAGGATAATTTCCAGGACGTTTAAAACCTTATAATTTCCATTTCCCTCTGTGTGTGTATAGTGCTGCGCTCTGCCTAGTGACAGGGCGACTAAGTCTGGGCTCTGCCCAGTGGGCAGTTCCCTCCTGTCCTACGGCTCCCCACCCTTGTCAGCACATCCCGCCTGGAGCAGGTTCTCCCATGGAGGGACAGGGAGCAGCAGCTGTGCCATGTTGGTTCTTAGGACACTGGCTGTCCTCCATTGGGGGTGCTCCCAGCCTTGAGTGGTATTTGTTTCTGCAACATAGTTCCCAGTGCAGGAAGGGTCTGTCTGCTTACAATGCTGTTGGCTCACACGTGGCTTCAAGTTGGCTCAGCTGAGACCTTAGCGGTGGTGCTATATGGCTCCTGACACGGGTTTCATCCTTTTTCTTCACTACACAGAGGGTACCCATTTTTATGGGATTCCAACACCCTTCCTTTTTTTTCCTTTCTCTTTGCTTTCTGGCCCAAACATTTACTTTTTCTGATCAATTCCTCTAGATTTTGTCTCTTGGGGCCTCCCATGGCCAGAGAAAGAAAAAACAGTTAATTCCAGTTTCATCACAAGCATCCATTGTTGAAACAGTCCCATGGCTCCAGAACCTGTGGCCAGCCTGGCCCTACTCGCCACTGGTCGGGCTCAGCTGAGCCTACTTGAGACCTAACCATACTCCCTTAGGGCACAAGCAGTCCCGGGACCCCACCCACAGTAACTGTGCTGTCCTAAAACACACCCTAAAATTTTCTCAGTATTTGATGCTGAACTTCTGTTTTTGAATTTGCCCATATCTTCTACAGCCAGCCTCTGAGAGCTGCCAGGCTCTGGTTCTTACAGTTTCTGGCAACATTGAATGGCCAACCCCTCAAGAGTGTTCTGAGTCACCTGGCTTCCTGGGGAGCGGCCTTGCCTTAACCTCTGCCCTCCTCTCCCAGCAGGAGCTTGCCTGTCCCCTGAGATGGTCTGTGGGCCTGGTCCTCTCCAGGTGTCATCAACATCTTCATCTCCGCCCAGGGTGTCTCCTGACACCTCACAGGTTTCTCTTAAGGACATTTCTCTCTCTAGCTGCTCTTGCTTTCTCTCTCTCTTTTCTTTTTTCCTTTTTGATGATAGTGGTTTTACTGTTTTATGATTTTTCAGTTACAGTTGACCTTTCTCTGTCATTTTCTATTGCTTCTGTTCTGAGAGTAAAACTGTAGCATGTTTGGGCCGGCCCGGTGGCTCAGGCGGTTAGAGCTCCGTGCTCCTAACTCCGAAGGCTGCCGGTTTGATCCCCACATGGGCCAGTGGGGTCTCAACCACAAGGTTGCCAGTTCAACTCCTCGAGTCCCGCAAGGGATGGTGGGCTCTGCCCCCTGCAACTAAGATTGAACACGGCACCTTGAGCTGAGCTGCCTCCTGGATGGCTCAGTTGGTTGGAGCATGTCCTCTCAACCACAAGGTTGCCAGTTCAACTCCTCGAGTCCTGCAAGGGATGGTGGGCTGTGCCCCTGCAACTAAGATTGAACACGGCACCTTGAGCTGAGCAAGGGATGGTGGGCTGTGCCCCCTGCAACTAGCAACGGCAACTGGACCTGGAGCTGAGCTGTGCCCTCCACAACTAAGACTGCAAGAACAACAACTTGAAGCTGAACAGAACCCTCCACAACTAAGATTGAAAGGACAACAATTTGACCATTGTTCCCCAATAAAAATCCTGTTCCCCTTCCCCAATAAAATCTTAAAAAAAAACAAAAAAAAAAAAAAAACTGTAGCATGTTTTTCAAATCATTCCAGTTCCTTCAGGATCTCCCGAGGTAACCTGACTCCCCTGGGACAGATGGCTCCTAGCACAGGCCTTTGACCGGCCTTGCTAGCTGTTGGGTGTGGTTTCATTGAGCTGTTTTTCTATCTCAACCCAAGAAAATGGCATATTCTCTGAAGGGTCCCAATTCCTTGGAATGCTATTGTCCATTAACTAATTATCACCTTTCCGTGTGCAAGCAGGCTTCAGTCTCCCAACTCAGGGAACTAACTCTCGAGAGCTTAGGATTACTTCCAGGGTGCAGGAGGGACCCTCCACAGCCCCTGCTCTCGCAGGAACTCACCAGTCACCACTTCCTATGATGGCCCAAGATTCCCACGCAGGTGCACGCCACCCCCTCACTGCCTTTGCAGTTGAAAGTGCCTACATTGGACCTTGCTGAGAACCCCCCATCCCTGTCCTGCCTCAGAAGACGCAGCCCTCTGGAGCTGCCTTCACCACCCTGTCCCCTCACAGGTCAAGCCCCCTGGAGGCCTCCCACTGCTCCCCAAACCCCAGCAGCTGGGGCTTCCTAAGGCCTCACCTCTTAAAGAAAGAACACAACTGTGAGCTTGTGACCACCCCGAAAGCCCTGCCCTGAGCTGCTAAGATCAAACCCCCAAACGGACCCTGCTAACGCAGCAGGGTAGAGCCCGTCATCAGGGCCATGAGTTCAAAGCCAACCATACAACCATAGCATCAGCTCACAGCACCAAGGCACTGTGGGGGAGCACAAACGTTCCCAGGAAGCCCCTGCACACACACCAGGCCTCCCCAAAGCTTCACAGGGGTTACTGCTGTGGACTCAAAGCTCGAAGCCATTGCACAAGAAGATGTGAATTTGAGAGGGCCTGAGTAGAACAGTTTTCTTCCAGTTCCAATCTCAGGGTCCCTGCCATAGTTGTGGCACATGTGCCAGAGGGCAGGCGGCAGCACACAGCAGAGCAGGCCCAGCGGGCCAAGCCAGGCAGTTCAGGGTGCAGAAGGGGGCTGGGAGAACTCCTCCAGGGATGGAAATACCTCATGGGGAAACATGAGGAGATGACGGGAAAGGGCCCCCCAACCCCACCAGGAACACCAGTGGCAGGAAAGTCAGGGAGGGTGGGGGTGGGCTGGGGAGAGGGCAGCAATGTGGGGTCAACCCTGGGCATGGGCTAAGGTGGGACAAGTGCTTAGAGGGATGGGGGAGTCAGGCAGCACCGTCATATGGTATGGTCTTCCCTCTGTCCTGTGTGCGTGCAATCATTTGTATCGTGAAGTATAACACACACAGAAAAATGCATAGCAGTTTAACAAATATAACACAGGCACTTGTAAGAACAGAGGAAAAAAATATCACAGCAGCACCCTGTCAACTCCCATGTGTCCTCCCCCTCCCTCCACCCCCTCACTCCTCCCTCCTCCCTCCTCCCAGTAGGATCACTATCCTGACTGTGATGAAAATCGTTTCCTGGCTTTCATCAGTTTTACCACCTAGGCCTGGACCTCTGAACAATGCAGTTTGGAGTTCCCTATTTTTGAACTTTAAATAAATTGTATTATCTGTATGGCTTGTGAGATTCATCCATGGTGATATTGTACCTGTAGCTTGCTCATTTCATTGCTGTGTAGAATTCTATGACATGAATATACCACAATTTGTTTATCCATTGGACATTTGGTTGTTTCCAGATATGAGTTTCTTTGGGATACATTCCTAGGAGTGGTTTTTTATGGGTGTGTTAATCATAGCCAATACTATAGGTGGTAGTGTTATCTTATGGTGACTTTCATTGCATTTCCCTGATTTTTATCGAGATTGAACACCTTTCCCATTTAAATATACCCTTTTGTGAAGTGGTTTCTAAAGTCCTTTGCTAATTTTTTCTACTGGGTTGTCCATTACCTATTTGTAGGAGTTTTTTTTATATATGTTCTAGTTATGAGCCCTTGGTCAATAATATGAGTTGCAAACACTTCAGCATGTCTCTTCACCCTTTTTATGGTGTCATACTAATACAAGGTCAAATGTGTCCATCTTTTCCTGAGTCATACATGCTTTTTGTATCTCATTTAAGAAATACTTAAGATGGTATTCTCTTATACAACCTTTTAAGATCTTTATGATCTTTTCTTTTTGGCTTTAAATTCATGGAGAACTAATTTTTGTGTGGGTAGAAATAAGAATTCAGCTTGCACTGAGAAGAAGTAATCCTCAGGCATCTTGATGAGCAAGCTGGCAAAGGTAGGCTGCCCCCGAGGACAGACTGCCACGAATGCTGTGATGGAAGAGAGCGAGGGAGGGTGTGGATCCCTGTGGAAAGCACCAACTGAGCTCAGCAGCCCTGGGCCTGGTTGTTCTAAAGTTGCCATAATCAAGCCTGGGCTGTGCACCCAGAGCTTTCTGCCCATGCCTGCTGGGTATTCACAGTGACACCACATAGTTGACCCAGGCGCAAGGGCAGGGCCACTGGCAGCCATCCTAAGGAAGGAGTCACTTCCCTAGGAGTCACTGCCTGTGGCTCAGGCAGGCCTGCTCGTCACTGCCAACATCAAAAGTAACAGGCTTCAAAGGCTTGGCCCAGGAAGCAACCCTTATCCCTAGTTTCCAAAACCAAATTCACTTAAATGCCATGGAATTTTAAAAATCACCTTCCAAGTAGGATGTCCTTGGCCAGATAGAAGCTGAGGAAGAACAAGGGCTATCAACAGCTCCGGGCTAACAGGAGTCCAGAGGTGAGGCCCCACCTTTACCAAGCCCCAAGGAACAGTGTTCACACAGCCCAAGGAGCCCCCTCTGTGCAAGCAGCTGAAATAAACTTGACTTCTCCCACAGAGCAGGCAGTGCAGGAAGGGCCAATCTGGTCCTTCACTTTGGGTGACACAGGTGCTGACCCTAGCTGACTAGTGCCAGTTCCAAGAAGGTGAATCCCCAATGCCAGTGGCTGGCCCTTGCTTGGCCATCTGCCTGGGCACATCAAGAATCTCACATCATTGGGTGGTGAGGCATTCCAGCCCAAGCCAACTGGCCTGGGCAAGGAGCACTTCCCAGCCAGTAGGATGGGCAACAGGGCAGCCGAGGGCCCTGGGGTCCAGGTGTTGGCACTGAAATTGCCCACCATCCTATTACTATCCCCACAAAGGAGCCCCCACACTTGACTGGAGGGATCCTCAGCCAGAGGACTCCAGACCCAAACAATGGGATTTTCCAGATCAAGAAACTGGTGCTAGCAGAGTGACCTGGGACGGAGCCAGGCAGGCTCTCTCCCCTCAGGGTACCCTTCGCCCAACTGGAAGATGGAGGGAAAACGGGGCAGAGAGAAAGGTCCAGGACCAGCTGATCCTCCAACCTCTCAGGCTAATCAGATTTGGAGCCCAACCCCTCCCTTCCCCCCACCTTCCCTGCCAGACCTAGCCCACGTGGTGGCCCTGCCCCTGCGGATGGGAGACTCAACTCTGGGGGGAGACTCAACTCTGGGTTCCTTCCCAGCTGTCATAAACCTGCCGTGGGAGGCTCCCATTTTAGTTTCATTCCTGGGTCTGTGGCCAGGACAGGATGCCAACCAAGACTGGGCCTTCTGCTGGGGGCGCAGGAGGGAAAGATTGAGCAAAAAGCAACACGGCAGCAGATTCTGAGGGGGCACCTCTCCCGACCTTGGTTCTCCAGTCACTGTCCCCGCCCCGTACAGATTCCTCCATAAGCCAAGGAAGTCCGAGGCAGCCGCAGTCTCTAAACCGTTTATTTCTCTCGACCGGGAGGTGGGAGCAGGGCGGGCAAATACTGCAGGCGGCAGGGCCTGGTGCAGGCGGGTCCCGGGCAGCCCTCAGGCGAAGGTGGAACTGTTCCAGCCCACGTTGGCCGCGTTCATGTCGTAGTAGTTGATGTAGACCCTGCAAGGGACAGAAGTCGAGCTGAGCTGGCCGTGCGGACGCGGGCCGTGCGCCCCCTGCCCCCCGGCGCCCCCTACCGCACCTGTCCGGGCTGATGCGCAGGCGCTCGGCCAGCACGCCACACAGCAGCTTGCTGTAGGTGCGGTTTTGCGTGCCGCCGATCTTGCCGATGCTGTGCAGGCTGCAGAGTGCACAAGGCTCAGTGGAGCCGCCGAAGGCCATGAGCTGGTCCGGGACCACGTGCACCGCGATGTACTGTGGGGAGAGGGAGAGGGCGCGGTCAGAGGATCCGAGCGACCTCGCCGGGCCCGGGGCGCCCCACGTCCCTTCCCCGCCTGGAGTCGCCTCCCTTCGCCCCAGCCCGGGACCACCTCGGCCGACGGACACCCCCTCTTCCTGTTCCCTCCCGGCTGACCTGGGCCGGCTTGCCAGTGGCCTGCGCCAACTGCTGGGTGAGCTCGGAGAGGAGCCCGTCCGGCACGGAGGCGCGGGGCACGTTGGTATTCACCACGAACATCGGCATGATGGAGGGATGGCAGGAATACGGCACAGGAACGGAAATGCGCGGGACCGCAGCGGGAGAACCTGAGCTACGTGACCGACGCCCACTGCAACTTCAGGGCAGCTGCGGTCCCGCCTCCCGTGACGCAACCGCCGGCGGAGGCCCCGCCCCCGTGAGGCCGCGCCTCCCTCCTGATTGGTGACGTCGCGGCGGGCAGGACTCCGGAAGGGTGGGCCTGCCTGTCCTCCAGCGAAGGCCCGTAGCCCCGCCCGACACTTCAAAGCCTTTCTCCACTTGGCGGCCTGAAATCCGCCTGTCCCTCGTTTTTTCATCAGTCCTTTCATTTAGTTACTGATATTTACGCAGTGACCTGTATGTGCCTGGAGCTGGGACTACAATTAATAGGACAGATGGTCCCTGACCCTCCAGGGGCTCAGAGCTGGCCCAGTAGCTGAGGTCTCAGCTCATTCCATCTCACACTCACTGAGTCTCCAGGGCAACATATCCCCAAGAAGTACAGTCCTCTGTGTGTGTGTGTGTGTGTGTGTGTGTGTGTGTGTGTGTGTGTGTGTGTATGTATGTATGTATGTATGTATGTATGTGAGAGAGAGAGAGAGATTGCTGTAGGTGGGAAGAAAGATGCCACAAGGGAGTCAACATCCAGCTGCCTTCCCTCCACTCCCCTCTCCCTTTCAGGGTGAGTGAGGATGCTGGGAGGCTCCAAGGGGAGGGGCAGAGAGTAGGAGTTGAGGTCCAGACAGAGCTCCATGGGCCAAAGGCAGCAACAGCCTCAGAGCCGATACCCCCAAACTTGAGGTGCCCTGGGCAACTTCTCTGCAGGGCTGGAAACTTCAGCTCTTCAGGGAGTCCCCACCCTAGTCAGGCCCTCTAGGGTGCCCTCTGAGAGATCCCCTGGTGAATTCTTTGTCTCTTCACTAACTGTCAGCTCAGTGGACATCTAGTGGATACCAAGCACACACGACTAAATACTGGCTGAATGAATGAATGGGTGAATGAAGACAGCCATGACACAGCAGGAAGAGGACAGGGCAGCAACTGGATTGGACCCTGGCCACACCAAAGGCCAGGGATGAACCTGCAGGCTGCAGGCCCTGTCATCACTGGTTAGAAGGGCCTATGGCTAAGTGGCCACCCCCATTCCATCTCTGAGGAGTGCCCGGTCAAGGTGCCACACTGGGGAATGGATCTCTCTCAGGTGCTGGAGGAGGCATGTTGTGTTTGGCCAAGTCCTCAGAGCTCTCTAGGAAGGTCCTGTCCTTGGTCTCTGGTAGGGGCAATCGATTAAGGTGGCATGGTACAAACTGGCCTTGATGATGGCCACTGATGTACTCCATGCCGTGTGTCATGCAGGGACTCAACTCCTGCTCCCCACCCAAGAACGCAGGATATGGTGAGGCCAAAAAGGAACACCAACAGAGCCATAGATAGGAGAATCATACTACTATATACTTGCTGGCGGCTGGGTTGGAGACCCAGGAAGCAGGAGCCACACCATCCACAATCTGCCGTCCACTTCTCTGCCAACCAACCAACCCACCACCACCCCCAGCACAGCCATGGCAGTTATATCAGTGGCCAATTGTTAAACGGCAACAGCTGAATGGCTACATAGCCACAGCGGATGGCCATCTGATCACAGCTGATGGCCAGCCAATAACTGAGCCAGCATCTCTTCATATGAGGCCAAGAGCCTGGAAATTGCTCTCTGGGACTTTGTCCCCACACTGTGTCTCCTGCTCAGAGGGCTCTTCTGAGTCCTAACAGCCAACTCAGCACTTCCTGCTTTTATGTCCAAATTCAAGCGCATTACTTTTCCTCCCACACCTGATTGCCTGCCAGTGAAATGTACCTCCCTCCACTGTCCCTCTTTATCCTCACTTCTCTCCACCCACCTCGTTACCACCACCTTAGTCTAAGCTAGCTGGCATCACCTTTGGCCTGGCTTGGACTCTGGAGAGAAGCCCATTTCCCTGACCCTGGCAGCAGATCTGGCCATGTCATTTCCCTTGCCCAGTGACATGTGAATAGAAGTGACATGAGTGACTCCAGACAGAAGATTCAAGAGCCAGCACCTGTGTGGGGACAGAGCCAGGAGTGCAGTTTTCAGGCTCTCGGCCTCACGTGGAAAGGTGCTGGCTCAGGTAGTAAATGGCCAACAACTGTGATTAGATAGCCATCAGCTATGGCTAGTTGGCCGTCAGCTGTAACCAGTGAGCCACTGGCCACTAATATAACTGCCGTGACTATGCTAGCAGGAAATGGGGGCTAGCAAGAAGATGGTGGCTGAGCTAGCAAGAGCGGATTGCAGAGAGGCGGATGCCGCCAGCGAGAATATAGTGATATGACTCCCCCATCTATGGCTCCGTGGGTGTTCCTTTTTGGCCTCACCATGTCCTGCATTCTTATGTGGGGAGCGGGACCAGAGACCCCACATGACACCCTGCATGACAACCTGGTTTGCTGCTGTCTGAGATAGTGAGAGTGGGTGATAAGGTGGAGCCTGGCCAGCAAACACCCATAATGCTCCTGTTATTGAGCCACTGCCATTTTCAGGTTATAGTAGCACAGGGGGGACACCCCTGATCAGAACAGCCTCTGAGCCATTTGCCATCAGCTCTTACTCTCCCCCAACCTGTTTCCAATAGTGAACACCAATTTTCTGTGGAGGTGCTTTGATTCCCACCTCCCCCTCTTATTAGTGTGGACATTTGGCTAACCTCTCTAAGCCTCAATTTCCCCACCTGTAATTTGGGGATGACAGCAGTGCCCACCTTACAGAGGGGCGTTGTGAGGACCAAGTGGCCTATATACTGGTGACAGTCTCCTCTGATAGAAGTGGTACTGTCACAATGCCCTGGGTGACCTCCCTGCCCACATCTTGCACCACACTCTTGTTCTCTGGTCTTGTGCACTGCCCTTCAGTGCCATGCTGCTGGCTCCTGCTCCTGGCTCCTGGCTCAGGCATTGGTCCTGAAATTAGCTTTGCCCACACTTTCCTTCATCTGACTTGGACTCAGTTCCTTGGGAAAGTCCTCAGAGCTCCTGGCTCTGTCAGGTCCTATAATGTGCCCAGCATCTGCCCTGTCCTTCGAGGCCATCACCACATTTCTATCTGTGAGTTAACCATCCTTTTTAGGCGGTAAATCCATGAGAATGGAGACTCTCTCTTTTTGGCCATTGCTGTCTGTGTACCTTCTGACCTGGTACCTCAGTGGTAGCCAGAGAACCTCAAATATGTCCACACTCCAATCCCCAGAACCTGTGAATATGTTACGTTACATGGCAAAAGTCACTTCACAGATGTTAATTAGGGTTATGGGATATAATTAGGGAGATTATCATGGATTATCTGGGTGGGTCCAATGTAGAGACTTTTCTCCAGCTAGTCAGAGAGATGCAGCAGAAGGGGACGTCAGAGACTCGAAGCAAAAGGACTCCATGTGCCGTTACTGACTGAGGATGAAGGGGAGGGACCTCAGCCGTACAACTGCACGGAACTGAATTCTGCCAACAACCTGAATGAACATGGAAGTGGGCTCTTCCCAGTTGACCTGAGACACCTTGACTTCAGCTGTGTGAGACCTTAAGCAGAAGACCCAATCACGCCGTACTGGACATCTGACCCACAGAAACTATGAGATAATAAATGTGTGTTGTTTTAAACTGCTAAATTTATGGTGATTTGTTCTAGGAGCAATAGAAAAGTAATACACCTGGCATCAATAGGGTTCGATAATTATCTGCTGAGCAACAGGCACCAGGTGGCGTTTTAGCAGATGTGGCTGCTGCCCTGCCTGAGATCCTCCTCTTTCCTCCTCACTGACAGAATCCCAGTTCTCTTTGCTTAGAACATTCGCTGCTCGAGAGCCCCTGGCAACCAGGTGTGGCGGTTCGAGGCAGCTGTGGCTCACGTGATGTATGGGGTTTATGGGGAAGCAGCTGCTTTGCTGATGGAGGTGCCACTCTACCCCCTTCCTCTTGCTCCCGCCTGCAATTTGGATATAACCCCCTGGTTGTGCGGCATCTGTTGAGCAACCAGAGCTGAAAAAACACAGGCAAAGGAGAGCGAGTGGTAAACCAAGGGAGCCCGGGGCTCTGACAGCTCTGCCCAGCCCCTTCAGATGCCATTTGGTTAAAGAAGAGAAATAAACCCTTCTCTGCTCAAAGCACAGCTTGTCAGAGTTTCAACCCCAGTGCAGTTCCTGGCTGTTGCAGAGGACAGCTGGAGTGTCACATCCTGTGTGAGGGCTGTTGGACAGGGAAGGGGGTGGGAAGAAAACCTCACGAGGTAGGGAGATGTCACGTGGGTGAGGAGGACTGTAGCCCACACTGAGCACCTGGCAGCCCCTGGAAGTGGGCAGCCAGCTCTGGGTTGAACAGCTCCGAGGGCAGGACCTGAGTTACCTGAGTTACCTGTGCTGGAGGGAGGAAGGCCGAGGTAAGGGAGGGCCTGCAGCTCCCGTTGAGTGCTACCCACTCATCCCCTCGCTGCCTTTCCCTGACATGGACCTGGTTATCGCTCCATGTCTGTGGATGGCCCACCTTCCCACCACTCCCACTGCCCCCTCACCAGCCTCATGTCCCTCAGCATCCCACCCCAGCCTTACATGGTTCTTCACTCCCTCCTGCCCCAACAACCCAGGCAGCCCTAGCCCCTGACCATCCCCCATTCGCCAGTCTCCTTGCCCTTTTTCACTCAATGTGGTAAAAGTTGCAGCAAAGACAACCAAAGACACCCTATCCCTCTATAGTCATAGTGGGGGGAAGAAGACCACTGATGACCCATACCCAGCCATACATAAAGGTACAGGACTGCAAAGATGGGTGTCTGCCAGGAGACCACTGTCGTGTCCTGCATGACAAGAGCTGTGGGAAGCGAGAAGGGCGGCGCAGGGTTAAGAAAGACGGTAGCCAAGAGTAGAGTGCAAGCGGGGCCAAGGGACTCAAGTCTCAAGGACTGAGCCCCGAATTGGACCAACGCATGGCTTTTATTAGTAATCATACAAGGAAGTAACGTTTCATTTTTTCCATGGTCCACGAGTTACGTGCCTGACTGCTGTTCTTCCCGAAAGCCCCCATCGTGCTCCAACACGTACTGTGCCTTCACACACACGTATAACCCCAGGGGATGGAATCACTGTACTGAAACCATCAGATTAGAGAGCCTGACCAATATTATTCCATCGGTTCCCAGCTTTCTGGGACACTCCTGCATGGAAGCTTTACAGACATCATTCCATCGGGTCTCAGCTTCCGAGACACTCCCTTGTGATGTCATGGGGAAGGCGCGGGGAACAGACGGTTTGGCAGCTGTAAGGCAACGGACCCCACACTGCAGAGGGAGGCCCAGGGGTCACGGCCAGCAGAGTGATCTGGGCTGAGTCACTCAACCCCACTGAGCCCCATTTTCATCATCTCAAAATGGAGCTGGCAATTTCTTTTCCATAGACTTGTGTGAAGATTAAATGAGACAAGCTCAGAGTTCCTGGCATATAATAGGTGCTCAGTAAATGCTACCTGATCTTACTGCATTATAATGAAGTGTCCTGGAGTGGGAAATGGGCTAACAGGACTGCACCCTAATAAAATGGTGGGCATCCCGACAGAGCGGGCAACTGTGCTTTCCTTCCCTGGTGGCCAGGTCCTGTCCCTACCCACTCCTCTCTTTGACCGGTCACACCAAAGTTGAGGCCAGTCTGCTCGGGAGTCCCCAGGAAATGGGCCTGCTCCACCTGCTGCACAGGAGGTGACAGTGGTGCAGCCCAGCTCAGACTCATGGACAAGAGCCATCAGCAGCCCATAGCAACCTGTCCCAAAGGTTGTGTACTGAGCTTCTTGGAAACCCTCATTTCCTGGAACATGGAGGAGGTGTAAGCAGGCACCTTGGGGGTACAGGGGCTCAGAGAGTGTGGGGACACTGGTCATTGTAGTGACGTGGGAAGAGGCCATTGGAGGGTCTGGCTCCCATGACTACAGAATAAATTCTCCAGCCTGGCCTTCAGTCTCCCAACCCCCATCTAGAACCCCTCCCCCCATGGATTCCAGGTGAATGCTGGCCTTCCCCTTTTGCACCTCCCCCATCCCAGGCCTTTCCCATCCCCATTAATAGCACCCAGGAAGCTTTCCCAGCTGGAAACCCACCCATCTCCAGGCCTTCTCACCCTGGGACCTGCGTGGATGCATTTTCAAGGTCTGCCTCCAAAGAAAGTGTGTCCATGCGTGTGAGTGAATGTGTGTGTGTGTGTGTGTGTGTGTGTGTGTGTACACACCAGGGCCTGGAGCCCTGTTTCCTTCCCCTCTGTGTCCACCCTGTCCTGGCTCTCAGTCTCCTTCACTGGCTACCTCAAGCCAGAGAGGGCTAAGTAGGCAAAAAGTTGGCATCTGCCCCTGGAATGCCGCTTCACTTGCCAGGGCCCTGGGGATAAGACGTAGGCTCCCCCTTAGTGCCTTTGTCTCTTTCTGGGTGTCTGGTTCTCTCTAACCTTCACTGATTCCCTGCTGCCTGCAGAATGGAACCAGGAAACCAGTGGGACACAACTTCACCTCCTGCAGGCTGTGTGGTGAGGGTCACCTGTAGGCTCCCCGCCTGCCTCTGCTGAGCCTGAGCTGTGTCCATCATGCCTCTATTATGGCCCTAGCATCAGACAGCGCTGGCTCAAGCCCCAATTCCACCACCAACCCACAGTGCCACCTTGGACCTCTCAGGGTGACCTCTGGACCCCCCAGACAGAATGGGGATCAGATAGCAGAATATCCAGGGCAGAGCAGGCAGTGTGGGGCAGTGGTCAAGACCACCAGGCCCTGTCATCTAGTGATGTGACCTTGGACAAGCCACTGCCTTCATGTGCCTCTGCGTCTCCTGTGTAAAATGGAATAATAAAAGTTCTTATTTCATGGGACCCTTGTTAGGATTAAAGGGAACAACACTTGTTAAGCCCTCAGAACCATCCTGACAGGCAGAAAACCCTCCACAGACGTCAGCCCTGAATGGTATTGTGGAGACACTGTTTCATTTTCTGTGAGCTGAGGGTCACTGCCTCCTCACAACCCTGGGCACAGCGGAGGACAGGGACTGGGGTGGCCGCCTCAGGACACAGTGGGCCCTGAGAAAAGATATGTAAACCGAAGGGTCAATGAATGATTCAGCTGAGGCATGGAGAGTGACCTGTGTCCCAACAAGGAGAAACCAGAGTCTCAAGGGTCCGAGAGAGGAGGGGATGAGAGCAAATGCGGGAGAACTGATTGCAGCCCTTGGAAGCTGTGGACAAAAAAGGGGCTACATGTTAAACTTGACAAGCTCAGGGGACTGAAAATAACCACATAGGATGGCTTGAACATAAAAATTCCTAACTAAGAGACAACCAAGATGGCACAGTAGGTAAACATTGTGTTTACCTTCTCTCACAACCTCGTCAAAATGACAACTAATCTACAAAACAACCATTATTGACAATTGCCTAAAATCAAGCTGATCTGAAGCCTTTCAACTAAGGACTTTCAGAAGAAGCCACCTCCAGACTGGTAGGAAGGTGAGAGACGTGGAACGGGCTGGTCCCACACCCACATGTGACCATTGAAGATCAGAAGGGCTATTTCAGCTGTGGGGGTCCCCCATCCCCTAAAGGAGTGAGAGATCCCAGCCTCACCCCAGCCCAGGGTTCCAGTGCCAGGGAGAGAAATCCCCATAATTTCTGGTTGTGAAAACCAGCAGAGATTGTGGCTGAGACTGAGGGCAGCTGCACTCACAGCAGCTCCTCTTAAAGGGACTGTGCGCAGACTTACCCACCAGTGGAATCACTTGCTCTGAGCTCCAGCCCTGGGGCAGCAGCTGGAAAAGCAGCAGGGACACATGGTGGGGAATTGAGTTGTCTGCATTGGACAGGGGCTGGAGAGGCAGCTTTCTCCTGGATGGGGGAGCTGGCAGAGGACATTGTTTCTGTGTTGAGCCCTCTTCTTTCCAGGCACGCGAACACAGGCGGCTGCCATTTCTGAGTCTCTGCTGTTCGGTCACCCCACCATGGCGATTTGAGACCTGGCCCCATCCAACTTTCGGGCACACCCAGGCTGCTTTCAGTGGCTTTTTTGTGCAGACCACCTGCCTTGGCTCAAGCTGCAGACTTTCCTAGGGTCTCTCAAAGGTTTGCGGAACCCAGACAAGCAGCATCTGGCTTGAGCGTGTCCCGTACGTACCTCTGGCTGAGCAGCCCTAAGCCAGCACTAGCGGCAGCCAGCCTTGGTTCATGGCTTGGCCTCTCAAGGTGCTTCCAAGCACAGCATGAGCAGCAGACATCTATGGAATTTCTTTCTGACTTGGTGGTCCCGGGTGGGGCACTGGCTGTGGCTGAAGTAGACCTACAGTGGATCCCCTCCAAGGTGGTCCTGGAGCTGGTGCCCCCAGTGACCAGCTTTAAAAATGAGCCAGAGCATCACCCAGCTGCCTCCAAGTACAACACACCCATGGGACAGATTGGGCAGGCACCAGAGTCCTGCTGAAGCAGATTCTGCTCTGTAGGACCAGTCCCTGCACAACAACTTTTCCACTGTAGTCAAGGCCAGTCCTCACAACCAGTGAGCCCAAGGGTCAGTCCCTCACATTCATGTGCAATTATCAACCAAGGCTCAACTACAAGAGGAGGGTACACACAACCCACACAATGGACACACCTGGAGTGTGTGGCTCAGGTGACCAGAAAGACCGTGCCACTGAACCCCACAGCACAGCTACTACATAAGGCCACCGTACTAAGACTAGAAGACATAGCAGCCCCACCTAATACATAGAAACAAACACAGGGAGGCAGCTAAAATGGGGAGACAAAGAAATATGTTCCAAATAAAAGAACAGAACAAAGCTCCAGAGAAAGAACTAAGCAAAATGGAGATAAGCAATCTGTCAGATGCAGAGTTCCAAACACTGGTTATAAGGTTGCTCAGTGATCTCAGGGAGAACTTCAACAGAGAGCTAGGAAGCATAAAAATGGAGATGGAAACCATAAAAAAGAACCAGTCAGAAATAAAGGATACAATAACGGAAATGAAGAATATATTACAGGGAATCAACAGTAGATTAGATGAAGCAGAGGACCCAACCAGCGATGTAGAAGCTAAGGTAGCAGAAAACATCCAACCAGAACAGCAAAAGGAATCCAAAAAATAGAGGAGAATTTAAGGGGCCTCTGGGAAAATATCAAGCGTAACAACATTTGCATTATAGGGATACCGGAAGGAGAAGAAAGAGAGCAAGGAATTGAAAACCTACTTGAAGAAATAATGACAGAAAACTTCCCTAACCTCGTGAAAGAAATGGACATACAAGCCCAGGAAGCACAGAGAGTCCCAAACCAAATAAACCCAAAGAGGCCAACACTAAGACACATCATAATTAAAATGCCAAAGATTACATACAAAGAGAGAATCTTTTTTTTTTAATTTTTAGCGGGGAATATTGGGGAACAGTGTGTTTTTCCAGGACCCATCAGCTCCAAGTCAAGTCATTGTTTTCAATCTAGTTGTGGAGGGCGCAGCTCACTGACCCATGTGGGAATCGAACTGGCAACATTGGTATTATGAGCACTGTGCTCTAACCAACTGAGCCAACTGGCCGCCCCCAAAGAGAGAATCTTAAAAGCAGCAAAAGAAAAGCAGTTAGTTAGCTACAAGGGAGTCCCCATAAGACTGTCAGCTGATTTCTCAACAGAAACTTTGCAGGCAAGAAGAGAGTGGCAGGAAATATGCCAAGTGATGAAAAGCAATGACGGACAACCAAGATTGCTCAACCCTGCAAGGCTGTCATTTAGAATTGAAGAACAGATAAGGAGCTTCCCAGACAAGAAAAAGCTGAAGGAATTCATCACCACCAAACCAGTATTACAAGGAATCTTAGAGGGACTTCTTTAAGATGGAAAGGGGGTTAAGGATGGGTGAAAGGGGAAGGGATTAAGAAGTACAAATTGGTTGCTACACAGTAGTCATGGGGATGTAGGGTATAGCATAAGGAATATAGTCAATAATATTGTAATAACTAGGTATGGTGCCAAATGGGTACTAGATCTATCAGGGTGATAGATGGGAATGGGGTGAGGGGCAGGGTGAAAAAGGTGAAGGCATTAAGAAATACAACTGGGGGGTGGCCGGATGGCCTAGTTGGTTAGAGCACGAGCTCTGAACAACAGGGTTGCCGGTTTGATTCCCACATGGGCCAGTGAGCTACTCCCTCCATAACTAGATTGAAGGAAAATGACTTGGAGCTGATGGGCCCTGGAGAAATACACTGTTCCCCAATATTCCCCAATTAAAAAAAAGAATGGAATAAAAACATTATTTAAAAATAAAAGAAAGAAATACAACTTGATAGTTAATACAGTATGGGGAATATAGTCAACAGTGTTGTAAAGATCATGTAAGGTGCCAGATGGGCACTGCACTTATCAGGGGGATCACATCATAGACTGTGTAGATGCCTGACCAATGAGCTATACACCTGAAGAGCTGAAGTAGAATAACATTGAATGTCAACAATAACTAAATATATAGGTATATATAGTTATGGGATGTGGAGTACAACATAGGAAAGATAGTCGATGGTATTGTAACAGCTGTATAAGGTAGATGTCTGAGGGGTAGTAGCTTGGGGGGTGGGTTATCACTTTCTGAGGGGTTTAAATGTCTAACTATTACGTTGCTTTGTACACCTGAAACTAATTTAAAAACACACACACAAAAACAACAACAAAATTCCTAACTAAGGTGGGCCATGGTGGGAAGTCACATCCTTGGCCTGTAGTAGCTTCCTTGACAAAGGTCAATCTTTACCTTAAGCGAGACTATCTGTTGTGTGCATCTAAGATAACATACTCTTGGGATGTCAGACAATCCCTTTTTCCCGGGCTCCCCAGGGCGTACAACGCACCACACCAGAGCAGGAAGTTACAAAATCCCTCATTGTTACCTTGTTCCCCAAATACCATCTCTACCTGCTGTAAAATGCTATTAACTACCCTGTCCCCATCAATGTAAAAGAAGTGTGTGTCTTTTCATTTTTCTTTTTATCCAATCCCAGAGGTTTCCCCACTTTGCTTTCTCCTACCCCCTTAATCTACAACCAATGGATTTCATGTAACCTTCCTCCTTTGATTCTAATACATAAAATAAGTTGCAAAATGGCCATTTTCAGAAGCATTTTCTCAATCTGTTGAGACTTTGCTGCCCGGCAATTGTCAGTTTGGCTCAAATAAATTCTTACAAACTTTCTCCTAGGCTGGATGTTTTTATATCAACAACCGGACCCTCAGGAGCACAGCGTGGAGTCCAGCAGCCAGGCAGCCACTTCACACCCTGCCCACTCCACCAGTGTTTGCTGGCACTGCAGGAGAGACAGGACCCCTGGTGGCAGACCCTGGGAAGCTGAGACTCACAGCCCAGGTAACCAGCAAGCAAGGCAGGGAGGAATGCTGGCCAGTAGAGGGAGCTGACCGGGTGCTCTGGGCGGTGGGGAGAGTCCACACTGGGTCTTGGGTCTGCATAGGTGGGCTGAGCTGGGGAGCATTTGGGGATGGGGGAGAACACTTCAGGGGGGTTTGGGGCCTGATAGAGACCAGCAGGCAAGGACATGCAGGGTTTGGCTGGGCGGCCCAGGCTGGTGGGAACCCCTCCATTAAGAGTGGCCTGGGGACCCAAGGTCAGGGATTCACCCGCCAGGCAAGCCTGGGGGTCCCCATGGTCAATGAGGAGGGAGTGCTGGCTCTGGGGGAGCAGGGACAGGGAAGTGAGCTAGAGCACCCGAGGCATCAGTCAGCTAGCCAACAGCAGGGGCCAGGCCCTGAGGAGGCAGAGGAGAGAATGGGTTAGAAGCTCCTTGCCAGAGCCCTGCCCCTGCCTCCCTGTCCCCCTGAAGGCAGGGGCTCTGCATTGCTCTATGCCTCTTCCTAGCCAGCTCTGGGTCAGCATGTCTGCCCAGGTGGCAAAATAGGGCCAAGTGGGGCAGGGAGCTTCTCTCTCACAGTGGCAGCACTGTTTCCCCAAGGGCCTAGACCCAGCCAAACCGTGTCTTGAGCTAACCAGGCTCTGAAGCTGGCATCCTCCTTCTAATCTCTCGACCCCAGGCAGAGATCAGAGGACTTTTAGGGCAGTGAAACTACTCTGTATGATACCTATAGTGATGCCTGACATCATTATACATGTGTCCAAACCCATAGAATGAGAGTGAACTAAGAGTGAACCATGATGTAACCTGTGGACTTTGAGTGACAATGACATGTCACTGTAGGTTCATTGATTGCAACAAATGTCCCACTATGGTGGGAGACATTGATAATGGGGGAGGCTGTACATGTGGGGGCAGGGAGGATATGGGAAACCTTGGTACCTTCCTTTCAATTTTGCTGTGAACCTAAAACTTTCTAATAAAATGAAATCTTTTTAAAAAGTAAAAATAAATAGTAGACAAAATATTTGAACAGATTTTTCACAAAAGAAGATAGACGAATAGCCATACTGAGCAGATGAAAAGATGAGTGAGTCATCAGGGAAATAACCACAATTAAACCACCATGAGACACCCTTATGCGCTCACTAGGACTGAATTAAAAAGACTGACAGGACCACCAGTGCTGATGAGGACTTAGAGCATCTGGAATTCTCAAATATTGCTAGTGGGAATGTCAAACAGTGCAATCACTATAGAAAACAGTTTCTTCTACAGCTAAACATACTTTCATTATTAAACTCAGCAATTCATTTACCCAGAAGAAATAAAAACATATGTCTACACCACAACCTGTGTAGCAATGTTCACAGCAGTTTTATTCATGATGGCTAAGAATGAGAAATAGCCCAAATGTCCAACAGGTAAGTGGATAAACAAATTATGGTATATCTATACAATGAAATACTATTTGGCAACACAAAGGAATATATACCAATATGAATCTCAAAAAATGTGTCTGGAGCAAAGCCAGACACAAATGCATACATATAGTATGGAATTATGTCAAATTCTAAAGAAGGCAAATCTGACCTAAGTGACAGAAAGCAGGTTGGGGTCGCTTGGGGTTGGGGGTGGAGTGGGTTATTGATTGCCAAGGGGCATGAGGGAGATTTTGGGGTGATCTGAATGAATGTTCTACCTGTTTGTGGTGATTTGGTGGTTTCATGGGTGGATAAATCTGTCAAAAGTCATCAAATGTATACTTAATATGGATATATTTACTGTATGTAAATTATACCTCAATAAAGTTGATCTTTAAAAAATCAGTTCCTCAGAAAATCCTTTTCTGATCATGCCCATCTCAAAATAGGTCAGCCCCCTTCCCCCCACCATATACACTCTTCACGACCTAATTTTTCTTCCACTGCATTTCCCCAAGTTTGTAGCTATGTTTTTATTGGTTTCCTGTTAGTTGACTGCCTCTAGATGGGGAGAACCAGGAGGTCCCGTATCCCCTCTGTCTGGCTCACCACGATGGCTAAGCACCTGGCACCATGTCTACATACAGCAGGTGCTCATTTAATAAGTACTTACTCATTAAACAAAAAAATACAGGAGCTAGCGAATGGAGAGGAAGCAAAGAGAAGAGCAGCAGCTGGATCTGGGCCCCAGCCACACCTGTGGAACTACAGCTCTGTGGACCTGATGACCTCTGGGCCCCTCCACGTGGGGCTCTGGCTCTGCCCGGGGAAATTGAGTCTGTGCAATTCCTCAGAGATCTCCAGGAAGGTCTTGCCTTTGGTCTCAGGGAGGAAGAAACCAGTGTAGATGGCCCCACAGACACAGACGCCGAGGAAAGGCACATAGAGGAAGTGGGACAATCCCTCCTGAGGATGAAAGATACCCTGAGACCTGGTGTAGTCCCATTCAGCCCCCAGACATAAGGCCCCAAAATAGGTCATGATGAGGGACTTGTCCCTCTTTGCTTAAATAAGCCCCACCCCCTTCAGTCTCAGTCTCCTTGGATGGAGGCCTCCCACTGGACTTTTCATGCTGACAGGGACAAAACCTAAGGCAGCCCCCCCAGGGGGAGGGCAGGCCTACCATGAGGAAGGGGAACCCCAGCCCGACCAGGAAGAGCATGGTCCACATGATTGCCCCGCAGACCATGTAGGCAGCAGGCCGGGCCTTCTGGTCAAACAGCTCCGTGGCCAGGATCCCTGTCACTCCGGCTGGAAGGAGGGGAAGGGACAAGGGACTGCCAGCGAGGGCCCCCTGCGCTGCCCTTCCCCCACCTTGCCCCAGATGTGGGAGTGGGGGCCCCTTGGTGTTCTTCCAGAAGCCCTAGTACAGGTGGGGGTGGGGGCACGCAGGTGACATTGCATTCACATCTACCCATCCTTTCCCCAGATGTCCATGTTCCTTCAGCAAGTCCCAAAGCCCAGAGCCCCCTGGGGCCACTCACCAGGGCCAATGCCAAAGCTGAGGATGAAGGCAAAGATGCAGGACATAGCCAGGTAGGGCATCCAGGGGAAGGAGCTCTGCAGCAAAAGGTGGGAGTGAGGGGGAGATCAGCGAGCAGCCAGCCACCCACCCCTCACCCTGCCCAGCTACGTACCTGCAGGCACAGGGCCACTGTGAAGACACTCCCCCAGCAGGTCATCAGGCAATACCCCCCCATGAGCAGCACCCGCCGACCCACTCTCTCAATGACCACACACTGCAAGGGAAAGGGGCCCTCAGTGACTGGCCTGGGCACCTAGGCCATGGTCCCTTTGGTTTGGGGGTGGGCAGTGGGGAGGGGCCTCATGAGAAAGCTGGTCGTGGGGCAGGGAACAGTTTATCGCTTCAGGAGATTAAAATAAGATGCATAATTTCTCAGAGGTCACTCAACTTCAGTTTCCTCACCTCAAAATAGTGGTTGAGTGCCCAGCAAACAGTAGGTGCTCAATAAATGCTCACTATTTGCCGCATTTTAACAGAGTGACCTGGAGTGGGAAATGGCTTAAGGCAGGGGACCAAAGTCCTCAGGTGTCAGCACCCCACGCCCCCCTCCTGGGCTGGGGGAGGAGCCGCCAGACTCACACTGATGAATGCTGTGAGCAGCTCACAGCAGCCAGTCCCGACGATGGCGTACTGGACCTTCTCCTGGGGAACTCCTGCCTCCCGGAACACGGAGGAGGCGTAGGCGTATATCTGGGAAGGTGGGCGCAGGGTCAGTGCTGGGGCACTGATTCCTGCAACCTCAGGTGGCTCCCAGGGGCCTGCAGCACACAGCCCCCACACCCAGGGCGTGAGGAGGGGCAGGGCCCTTACCGAGTCGTTCCCGCAGAGCTCCATGGCACTGCTCAGCACCACGAGGCTAATCACCTGCCTCCGCAGGGCGCCATCCTGGAACAGCTCCCATGGGCGCCGCGCGCGCCCGCCCTGGCAGGCGGCGCGCTCCTCCTCCAGCTCGGCTAGTTCCACCATCACCTCTGTGGTGCCCCGCAGCCGCTGCAGGGCTGGAGCAGAAGAGGAAGTGCTGAACTCTCCTTCCCACAGCTCCTCTTTGGTTCCCCACAGTGAGCTTCCCACCCCAACTCTCTTGTCTTTCTGGGCCTCCATGGTCAGACGGGTGATCTTCCTGGCCCTGTCATTTCACAGCATCATGGACCAGAAAGGGCTTTAGAAACTCGGGGTTATGCGGACCATCCGACAGGACACAGCAAGTGTGGTAAATTGTCATCCTCCTCCCCAATTCTTCACCCCTGCCTGTATCCATGCCCTTTGCTATGTGATTTCCAAGTTGCTTCCACTGAAGGGGCAAGTATACATCCCTTGGTGTGGAGTTCTCCCACGTGACTTGCTCGGACCAATAAGATGAGTCTGTAGGGAGGGCAGGCCACCCATTCCAGCACAGACCTTATTTGTCCTTGCTCATTTATGTTTGCTCTTCTGCCATCATCATTAAAACTTACTGGGCTAGCCCACTGGTCCCAGGAGGAGCAGAGATGACCCAGCTGGTACCATCCTAGATCTGCCAATGCCCAACGGACTTGCATGAGTGACCAAGAGGAGCAGAGCCACCAGCCTACATCAGCCAACCCCAGAGAATTCACGGAGGCTTGAGCTAAGCAGTTGCTTCTTTTGTTGGCCATTGAGATGCTGTGATTGTTAGGCAGCGATAGAAAACTGATCAATAAACTGGTACCAGGAGTGGGGGCTACTGTCACTGAGACCTAACATCCACAGCATTTTTTCCAAACCCAGGCAGACAGCGGTGAGGAGGCTGGAAAAATGACAGGCCGTGTATGTAGGGCAGTGGCGTGGAAGAAAGAAAACAGATCATGAACTTCTGGACTTGGGCAGAGATCTCCGAGTGTTGAAACATGAACTGGCTGCTTTTAGCTGAGTATTCTAAGTTTACTATAAAAAGGACATGAAAAAGACCTTCAGAGGGAACAAAATTTAATTAAATTTAACTTTTTCCAAACTTGCTAGGTTAGTTTAATTTAAAAAAAAACACACAAAAAACCTGTTTCTCATCTTTAGCCTCTCCAGATAGCAGAGTCCCAAATTAAGTTACAGTCTGAGAACAAAGATTAAACCCAGAGCCTACCAGGGAACTGTAGACTCAGGGTAAATAACAAATCAGCGTGTGGCTTAAGGTAGTGCCTCATAGACCCTCATGGCTGGAAAAACAGGCATTATAAGAACTTAAGGGTGTTGGTCCACAGCAGCCTGACATGCCCCCAAATCCCAGTAATTAGGTCTCAGAAGAGAAGCGTATCTCAAAAAGAACTGTGGATGTGGCTTTTTGCCGTATAAATCACATACATAGAAAATTCACACCATTTTTGAGAAAACTGTATTGACAAAAGTTCTCCCAGCCTGGATGAAAGGAGACAGTTTGAAATGTAAAGACTCCTGTGCCCCAACTTTCTATAGGTACATTTCCAATACGCAATTCAGAAGATGTCAAGCAAGCCAATGGAAAAGGAAGGACATCTTAGAGGTCAGAAGCAAGAACCTGGGGAGCCCCCCCTCCTTCCCAGGGAGACAAGGAACGTTCCAGGGCTTCATCAAGGAACATTCCCCACCCCCAAGGCAGGGGAATCTGGCAGTGTTTTCCTAGGGGTATTTCAGCATTGCTATAGACCAGTGACTGCTTTCGGCTTCCTTGCTTCCTCTTCTTTGAAATGAGGGTAAGTTTTGGTTACGCTGCCCTACTTTTACCATTGAGTATGGGAAGGGCAGATGACTTGTTTTTAGCTCCTAGGTGTCCAGATCAAAAGCAGGCACATATAGACTTGACGTGATCTTAAGATCCTGGACTTCAAGCATGGTGCCATGATCGGATGAAACTTTGGGGGAGGGGGTCCCAAATGGCACTGAGCATGATTTACACAGCCAGGGGAGGGACATGAATAATAATTGTGGTCATGATGGCACTCTGAGAAGAGTACATTAGTGGGCCCTGTCTTCACCCTCCCTAAATCTACGTCCCTTGCCATGTGAGAGGATATGCCATCGATTTTCCCATCCTGTAACTTTGGGTCCAGTAACACGACTCTCTTGGGTCAATGGGATATTAAGAGACATGAGGGACCAGAGGTTTGAAATGTTCTTATACAATTGGATTTGCTTTCTTGTGCTTCTGTCATCACTGTAATAAGAACATTCCTGGGCTAGTTTCTTGGTACCAAGAGTGAGAGCAGAGGCATGTGCAGCAGAGCTCAACTGCTCCAGCTCAGACCAGCCTGGACTGGCCATCCCCCAGCTGACCCTGACACCATGAATCAGCCCAGCTAAAACCAGCAGTCACACAGCCAGCCCACCAAGTAAATGAGTAGAAGATGCAGTAAATGATTGCTGTTTTAAGCCAGACATCTTGGGATTGTTCCTTGGGTATCATTACTGTGGTCATAGCTAATGGCTCAGCACCCAGTTGGCACTGGCCTGTGAGCTCTTCTTACACAGTGTTTCATCCTGCATGTGCGTGGGGGGCTCTTTCTCTGTGCCACGCTGGGGGTTCCTGGATGGCAGGGACCAGGTCTGCCCCATCCCACTGCCCTGGCACTCAGGACAGCCCCTTGAAGGGATCTATGGATGGCACAAAGAGAGGGAGAACTTTTCCAATAAGTAAAACGTGAGAAATGAGAACCCACATGCTCTGGGCAGATATGCCCTTTGGTCAAGGATGGTCTAGGGACCTGAGGTCAGAGACTCACCTGCCAGGCAGGTCACACTGTCTCCACGGTCAATGAGGAGGTAGCGTGGGCTCTCGGGGAGCAGGGGCAGGGAAGCGAGCTGGAGTACCCCGGGCACCAGGCAGCTGGCCAGCAGCAGAGGCCAGGCCTGTGGGCCACCCAGGAGCTCCCTGGGGAGGCAGAGGAGAGATTGGGCCAGAAGCCTCCTTGTCTGCCCCCTATCCTCCTGGCCCCCACCCCCCTGCCCCTTATCCCCTACCCATAACCCCTGCCTTTTGCCTGACTGCTGTCCTGAGGGCAGAGGGTCTGTGAGGGCACTGCTCTGTGCCTCTTCCTAACCAGCTCTGGGTCTGGACACCAAGATCCCTCCCACCAGGTAGGGACCCAAGATAGGGCAGGGCTGTAGCCCCACCTCATCCCTAGCAAGTCCTCTTCCCAGGGCTCCAGGCTCTGCTCTCTCCTCTCCTTTCTGGGTGACCAGGACATGCTCCCCTTTAAAAGCCCAGACCTTCACCCTCTTTTCTGTGAAGACCTGCGTTCTGCTCCCTGTTTTGGAGAAGATGAAGTGTGACTGACTGATACCAGTTTTGTGTATTGACAGGATGGAAGGGGCAGGTTTCAATGCCTTAATATAAATAAGTAATGCCTTAATCTACTTGATGGGTAGGGGAGAAATGTAAGCAAAAAAGAGTTTTTACTGTACCCCTCAAGTCACTCAGTGCACATGGGGGGGTGATTACCTGAGTCCGACCACCTGACCCATCACAATCCCCAGGGCGGTGAAGATGGCTGAGGACATGGCCACAGCCCCTCGTTGCTCCTTGGGTGCGCTCTCCCCCAGGTACATGGGCTGGATGTTCATGCTGACACCTGGATGTGCGCACAGCAGAAACAGTCAGCCCTCAGGCTGGACTCCCTGCAATGCCCAGGCCTGCCACCCCTGCCTCCTTGGCACCACATCTAATGGATCCTGGCACTCAGTGCTGCTCCTTCACACCATGTGCGTGGAGGGGTCCCTCCCCACCTGCTATAGGGCCAGCAGGACTCCAGGCCCACCCCCAGGACTTCTGAGACAGAAGTCTTTCTCAGATTAGCTCCTATCCTGTTCCCTCACCACAGTCCCACCGTGGTCATCAAATCTTTCTAGACCTTGTCACTGGGATGAGTGTGAAGGGCTCTGAGGAAATGAATGGGCAGTGAGAGAAGGGCAAGACGGCATCTGGATGCCCACCAGCTGTCCCAGCTCTCACATCAATGCTTTCATTGACCACTACTGCTGTAGGTTCTCCCTTCATCCCGACTTCCCCAGGGAGGCACCCAGTGGGAAGACAGAACTGGACAGCATCCCCACTGCCCACCCCAGATGGTGACAGCTGGCAAAAGCCAGGTGGCCACAGTATTTGGGCATCACCTACCTGGGAATACCACAGGGAGTGCTACTCCACCCCCTACCTGACCTGGGATCAGGAAACAGCTCTTATCAAAGTCCTGCCTCTCTAAGCACTAGGTGAAGGAAGGTGGGAAGCACTGATTGCCAAAAAGTCTCAGAGGTACCCCTGCTCTTCCGACCGTGTTTCCCCGAAAATAAGACCTAGCTGGACCTTCAGCTCTAATGCGTCTTTTGGAGCAAAAATTAATATAGGACCTGGTCTTATTTTAATATAATATAAGACCAGGTCTATATAATATAATATAATATAATATAATATAATATAATATAATATAATATAATATAATATAATATAATACCGGGTTTTATATTAATTTTTGCTCCAAAAGACACATTAGAGCTGATGGTCCGGCTAGGTCTTATTTTCGGGGAAACACGTATAATAAACATGTAGGGAAGCATCTTTCTGTGCTGGGTCCTCGGGGCACAAAGACAAAGTCTGACCTGGTTCTTATCCCTGGAGTGTGAGCTGTTCTTAGTGACTCACTTCTTACAAGTAGACTGGCAAACAATGGTGCATGACTTCTGAGATTAGGACATAAAAAGCATGGGACTTCCTCCTTGTGCACACACACCTGTGCTCTTTCTGTCTCTCTAATCACTTACTCTGGAGGAAACCAGCCGGCATGTCATGAAAGAGACCCACAGGCTGAGGAACTGAGGCCTCCTGCTAACAGCACATGAAGCGCCATCTTGGAAGCAGTTCCTCCTGCCTCTGCCTGACAGTTTGATCACAGCCCCATGAGAGACCCCGAGCCAGAACCTCCCAGCTAAGACACTGCCAGGTCCTGACCCACCGAAACTGTGAAATAATAAATGTTGGTGGTTTTAAGCTACTAAGTTTTTGCATACTTTGTTTCACAGGAATAGATAATATAGACATCGATGCCTGGCTGTATAAACAGCCAGGGAGTCAAGAGGAAGTTTGTTGATGTGAGCCCCTAAAAGCTCAGATGGAGTTGCTCAAAGTTCTGCTCTCTCACATGACAAGCCCCAGAAACTGCGGAGTCCTTAAGGCTATTCTGACTGTAGGGAACATCAGAGAACTCATCCTAGATGCCTTTACACCTTGGCTGCCAGGAAGTTCATGGCTTAGAGTGTGGCTCAAACACTGGACCTCTGTTGTGGTTGTGCAGGTTTGGGGATGTTTGTCCTCACATCCCTGTACAACTATTGCATTTTTCTGCATCCACTTTAAATGTCTTGTTATACGAGTCTTTTAAGATAAACCATATTTAATCATTTTGCCAAAAAAAAGTAGGCATGAGTAAAAAGTAAATCAATGGATAAAGAGAATGAATGAAGGGAACAAAGGGAAGAAGTGAATGAGTGAGACATCCTGCCCCCGCACTGATACCCGCACTGATACCCGCACTGATGCCCATGAGCAGCCGTCCCAGCATGATCATCTCGAAGGAGCCTGCTCTGCGGCTGAAGCCAAACAGGGTTGCTGCAGCCACCACAAAGATGTTGTTCACCAGGAGGGACTTCTTCCTTGGGGAAGTGGGACAAGCAAGAGGGCTCAGTTCAGTAAGATGGACTATCCCTGGGGACCCCTCTTTGCAACTCCAGCCAGCCCTGATCAGCCCTGTGTGCGTGAACTGTGTCAAGGAGTCTAAGTGACATGAATGGCCATGACCACTAGCCATTGTACATGGGTTCACTCAAGGAATGCCCTGAGGGACATACTCCCACTCCCCTCTCCCAACATACCCCAAGTCACTCTCCCATGTGCCCACAGTGGAACTGGCAGCCAAGGGAATCTCAGAGGAACAGATCTTGGGTGCTGACGTAGCCATGAAGTCACCCACCTACAGACTTCTTGTGTGAGATAAAGGACCTCCTATTGTTTTGACCACCTGAATCCTGGTTTTCTGTTATCTGCAGTTGAAGACATCCTAACAGATACACCTATTAAATACACAACATGACACCCATGCAATTTTTGCATCCAACAAAGGAACTTGCATCAGTGAAAGAGGAAGGTGGGTGCCAATGGAACTCATTACAGCATTAGGAATCTCATCATCCAGAAACAGATGACCTCAGAGTGTAATAACCTGCCGAAGAGCCCGCCCCATCAGGCCCACCAAGCCCACTCAAGAATGAAGATTTGGGTCACCCCAATGAGCAAAAAGCCTCAACCTTGTGGAACTACTGGCCCAAAGCAAGAATGGAAAACTGGAGGATGGAAGTAACCAATGCAGGCGACAGCCCGTGACCAGATCCAAAACCAATGAGTAGAACCTCTACCTGTGTTTCCAGGCTTTCTGTGTCATATACTTTAAAATAAATTCACCCACTACTTTTCTTTTCTTTCATTAGTTTTCCCCTACTCTTTCTTCTTCTTTCCTCCCCCTAGGGGATGTCTTGATGACAGCTGGATTTACCGTTAAGTGTGTAGATTGCTGAATATCAAGAGGTTGACTGCAGGGCTGTCAGAATGATCATCGCATGCAAATCCTGCACTCAACAAGAATACCCTCTTTATATCAGCCCTCGTGGCTGTGACAAGACAATGCTCTGAGGAGTCTCACTCAGAAAGGCAGATACATATGCTGGTTGTATATGATGGGATGGCTGAGTAATGCTAGGAGGGGCACGTTTGGAGTTGGCTATATGGAAGAAAAGTGTCTATGTATGCTGGATGGTCAGCAAAGGGGTGGACTGTGCTAGCCATTTATTTTTTATTTTTTTGCCTGCCATTGTTTCTCTCCCCTCCTTCACAGGGGACACAAGGTGGGTCAACAACAACCCATCGTCCTGGATTCTGAATCTTGAATGAAGACATTGGAGATAGAATGTGGATGGAGCTAATGCGTGAAGTCATCTTTCCCAGGAGGAAAGTTCCAAGGTCTGGCTATCGAGTTCCTCAGCACCACCTTGGGTTCTGCCCTTCTCAAGGCCTGGCTTTTGAGCACTTCCTTTCGTTTTGTGAGTTGCTCCAGCATCTTTCCAGTTCTTACAATTTTCAATTAAGTCAGAATCTGTCTTGTTTACAACCCAAGAACTGCATCAATTAGATGTAAAGAGGGGAAATGAGGCCCAGAGAGAAAACATTTGCTTATAGTCAAATAACATGACATGGAACTGAAAACTAAAGTCCTCCCTCCTTCATAGCACAGGACTCTCCCCTCCACCAAATCCACTTGGAACCCTGACTCTCATGATGAAACTACAGGCAGAGTAGGAGGCTGGGTGAGGAGCTGACCTAGGCTGGGGCCTACCAAGCATCTTCCTCCTCCCACATTCTTCAGCCTACAGATTGGGGTGCCTCTCTTGAAGGGCATTCAGGGGTACACAGGAAGCACTTACCTTCCCAGCTTGATGGCAAAGGGCCCTGCAAGCAGCGCTCCAAAGAGGCCCCCCAGGGGGTACAGAGACACGATAAGGGACCACACGAGCAGAACCAGGTGGTCAGGCAGTGGCCAGCCAGTACGTGCCCACCACGTCTCATTGGTGAATTCCTGAATGTGCTGTGGACAGAGATGCCAGTCAGCCTCCACAGGAGAAGCCTGTTCCCCCACAGGGCTCTGCCTCTGCAGAGCAGAAGTCTCCTAAGTATTACTATCCCTCTGCCATGGGCAGCACAAACTTGCCTGAGCACCTACCATGTACTGGTCTCTTTCACCCACAGTATCTCCTAGAGCCCAGTGCTAGACAGTGACCCCTCTGTGTCACTATCACCCTGTCCTCCCTGCTTTTGGCCCGGAAAGCCACCTGCATGGCCCACATCCGTGGGCTCCCTTGCTGACTGGCTTTGTTAGAAATGACCATTGGTGAGCAGGGCATCAGAAGACGGAGGAGAGGACATCAGAGGGAAGCACGAAGGATATTTGTTCCCAGGGCTCCCTTCCTGGGGGTCACCTGAAGCTGGCTGCAACACTCAACCAAACGTCACTATTCCTCTCAAGGGGGCCTATGCCACATGGCCCGCCACTTGTCCCTTCAGGGATAGGGGTGGTAATGACTCATTGTTTAGATTGGGAATTGGGCCCAAAGAGGTGAAATGAGTTGCCCACTGCCTCAGCCATAGGTCAGGGCCGCTGCCAGGTTGTTCAGACCCTCTGGATCCCCAGCCCCCAGAGCTGCCACTCAGGAAAGTTACCAGAGGCCACGTGGTTAGGAATGACTGCTCATGGGAAAGAAAGACCCAGACACTCACCCTCCCTTAGTTAGAAATGAAATGTCTGTGTCTGGCTGTTCTCAGGCCTCTTCACCAGATGCGAGGGAGGATGTTAGGAGGCCATTGGGTTTAAGTGTTGGGCCAACTCTCTCCTGCCCAGGCCAGCTCAGGGTAATTAAATGGCTGCCAGCCTGGTGCCTGCTAGGTCCCTCTTGCAGAAAGACATGTCCAGAGGAGCTGACCTTGGCCGGAACTCCTCAAGCGTGACCAGAGGGGTAGGGGAGTCTCTGAGACCAAGACCCATTTTGAGGGGTTAGTGATGGCCCACAGGAGATAAGACCTGAGAGTTCCCTGCTGTGGATGGATCCCTCTCCAGTCATTAAGTTTGCACTAAAGTGGGCACTCACATCCTAGTTGAATGAACAAATAAATATGCAAATGCAGCTAGCTTAGACCTCCATTTCTAAACCCTTCATTTCATCCTTTCTTCAAGGAGCAGGGCTGCTATAATTGTTTCTGCCCAGAATGTGCTCCCACCCAAAGCTTCTGCTATCCATTAACACACCTTCCTTTGGAGACGTTCTCTCCTATTGTCAATTATAAAGGTGATCACCTGACCCAGACCTGGCCAATAGGAGTGCTCTAACCTCCTGACCATATGATTGGTCTAGGGGTGGGCATGTGACTCTTCCTAGGCCTTTCTAAGGTAGCTACCAGAGGGTAGGACTTTTGATTGGGGAGTCCCAGCTGGCAGGAAGTGGCAGCTGCTCTCTTGTCACTGGGTGGAGGATAAGGCCAGGCAGGGACAGGAGAGCCCCGGTTCCATCCTGGGACTTGGTTTCTGCAGCTCATCCCCCAATAAGGTGCACAGCCCCACATCCTTCCCAGCTATCGGACAAGACACTTGCCCTTCTTACATAAGCTAAGTTAGAGGTGGCTTCTATCTTAGAGGGGGCTCAAAGATTCATTTTTTCCATAGGCCCTCACTGAACATTGACAGGGGCCAGGCCAGCATCCGTTGCTAGGGATTCACAGGTGACTCAACACTGACAGCAAAACACCAGGAAGATGAGATGGACCGAAAACAACCAATACACAATCCAAGTGGTGACGGCCCACACCAAGGGCTGGGGAAGGAGGGGTGACTTTCAGCTGGGGGGTGTTGAAGGAAGTCTTCAGGAAGGTGATGGCATTTGGGTGGTTCTTAAGGAGATTCTGCAGGTGGGGTGATAGGGCTTCCCAGTGGAAAGAGGGTTTGAGGAAGGGTTGGGTGCATTCAGGGAACTGCACAACCTGCTTTGGTAGTGCGGTTAGGGGTATGAAGGTGGGAGACAGGCTGACCCCAGGAGGTCTTGGACTTCAGGTGGATGAGTCTGTCCTTATTCCTGTAGCTAGTGGGAAGCCACAGAATGTTTCTGGGGAGGGAAGTGGCTTGATCAAACTTGAGAGGATCTATCAATCGACGGGGAGAGGCTAAAGGCAGGGAGGCCAGTGAGGAGGCTGGACCAACAATAGACAGGGGAGATGAGGCCTGACCTGCTGTCATGGCAGAGACACAGGGAGAAATGGCTGCATGATAGAGGTAGTTAGGGAGAATTTGATGTCTGAGAGAGGGAGGGCAGAGTCAAGGTTCACCCCAGTCACTGGGTGGAGGATGGAGTCATCTGCTGACATTGAGGACTCAGGAGGAGTGCAGGTTCAGGAGAGGATGCAGAGCTGCATTGGAACCCACAGGATCTGTAGGACATCCCTATGGAGGTGGACGCGTGGGAGAATTCCACCAAGTGGATGCTGGCCTGAAGCCCCACAGCAGGCAGCTGACAGTCCTCACCCAGCACCCACTCAGCTGGTGACAGTGGGCACAGAGGGTACCTACCAAGGTCGGGGCGTTGATGATGGAGAGGTTGTAGCCAAATTGAAAAGTCCCACCAATGCCAGCTGCACAGACAGTCAGGAACAGGACCCTGTGCTGAATCTAAGGAGAGAAGGGAGCACACAGAGTGATTGATAACTGCCTCCACCTGCCTCCCAGGACCAGAACCTACCAATCACAGCACTGCCATTTATTTGAACCAGGCAATGAGAGGAAACTGCGGCACAGAGGAGAGGAGTTACCTAGGTCACATGGCTGGCAGGTAGCAGAGGAACCCCAGCCTTCTGCTCTGAGTCTGGGACACTGCTGCTTCCCCACCCTGGCCCCCACCAGTATTTTCCTGAGATGGACAGCAGTTCCTGGCCTTCCTTGCCAGGCTGTTCCTGGGCATGCCTGCTGTATTTCGGGAGGACAATGCCCTGAGCTGTGGACCCAGTAGAGTAGAGCTCTGTCCCGGGTAGGACAGGAGCCCCTAAGCCCCAACAACTGCCCCAGCGAATCATTCTCCAACAGAGTGGCTGGGCCTCCTTCTCTGACCTCCCAGCCTGTTCTGCAGTGAGGCTAACAGAAGGGACCACATGGGCCTACATGTATGGGGACTTGGTGGGCATATGGAGTAGCAGAGAGCAGCAGCAGCTGGGGGCAGTGCCTGGGTCCCAATGCCAGCTCTGCATTTACTCCCATGTCCTCTCTGAGTCGCTTCCTCACCTGGACCTGGAGACGATAGTGCCTGCTTCCAGGGTGGGGAACGGCCAAGGTACACATGCAGCACGCATACTTGGTACAGTAACGTGCGCATGTGCACATTTCATCCTAGTGCAACATACTTAGAGATGGAGGGAGAACTCCCCAAGGCACCCAACCATGAGGGCTCAATGCCCTGATGCCCGGCCCCATTTAGTTGGTATTTTTTTAGGAATTAAGTCTTGTTTATATGTTTCCTTTTATAATGTTTAATTATAAAATAACATGCTCATTAACATTTTTGAAAATTTGGTATCTGATGGAAGACCTTCACTTCCCCAAAGGCACAACTGTGAAGTGCTTCTCCCAGGTATTTTCCTAGGCATTCACAAAGTAGTCAACTATATAAAAATCAAATAGTTGATCTTTTCCCAGTAAATCATACTGCCTTCCTTGTTCTGGCAAATCGGCCTGCTAATTTAAAGTGCTGAAAGTCAAATTTAGGATCTTTTTTATACTTAAATACAGGTTTCATGGCAGAAGGGTATTTGGCTAACGATTTTCTGAAGAATTTCCAGAACCTGAGGACTCTTTATTCATTCATCAAATACCAAGTGCCTGTCCCAGCTAAGAACTGTGCTGGGGACAGATACAGCCAGGAAAAAGACAGAAGTGCATTCACCATTTGGTGAGCTACTATGCTAGGGGTGGGAAGGAGGAAGAAGAAGCTCCAGAGGGCAGAATTCTGCCAAAGGTCTTGCCACAGGTCTGGAGATAGGTCCATGACAGGAACACTGTCTGCCCACAATTCCTATGAGGCCTACATAACTTCCTCTTAGGCCGGAAGCCATAGGAGGAAGCCAGGTGAGAACTCGGGGTTTGGTTTCACTGGGGTCACATCAAAGACCCATGTGGGCTGCATGGAGGTGAGAGTTCCAATAAGATAGCACATCTGCAGTAACCAGCAAGAGACACAATGCCTGAATACAAGCGAGCCCATGTGGCAGGGAATGCTGGCATGTCTCCAAGGCAGCAGGAAATTATTGAATTCACTGAGATCCTGAGTGGAGATTGCCTAGTCCCATAACTGGTCACGAAAAGCATTCAAACACTAGCTATGATGGTGATTATTGATTCCGTGAACAAATACTGCTTGCCTCCCTACTATGAGCAATAAACATGCTGTTCTAGGTTCAGGGGAAATAGCAGTGAACGAGACAAAACCCATGACCTCAAAGAGCTTTCCTTTTGGCGGGGGAAGACAGGCAATAACAAAATGAAAAAGGAAAATATATGTCAACTAGTGTGACAGAAAACAGGGAAGGGTGAGAGGGGCTGTTTGGAGAGGATGGTCTGGGATATGCCCTGAGGTGACATCTGCACAAAGACTTGAAGGAGATGAGGGAAAGCGCCATGCAGATAACTGACGGAAATCAGTGCCAGTTGGGGGGTGGGGGGACTCAGAAATGCGGTGGGCAGTGTGGGCTGCCCCACTGCCTTAATAAAGCAGGACATCAGGACAGAGCTTAGGAGCATGAAGGAGGAAATGAAGGTTAGGGAGAGATGAAGGTGGGAAATAGTCACCGGCAGGGGTGAGGCAGCCAGGATCGAGGCTTGTCCGGCCTGAAGGAGGACCGGAGGACCACGCGGGCATCTTCAGGGATGCTAGGCTGGAAAGCTGCCTCTGACTCCATGCAACCCTGCACTGGCCCCCAGGCCATCCCTGTGCGTGAACACTTGCCTATGCTCTGCTGGGCCCAGCACCTAACTCCACTGTACAAACAATTACCAGATATTGTTATATTATCTGATTCCTTCGTTAAGCCTTCCAGGAGTGCTGAGCCTGTGCAGTTCACGCCGGGCCGCAATCCCTCATCAGAAACGCCAAGGCCAGGCGGGTTTCAAAATTCAGACCTTTCCAGATCGCAGGAGCCCACCGACCACGTATACATTTCTCCAGCATTCTGGGGATGAGGGGTCCGCACTGTCCGGCTTTGCCCCACCGATACAGCGACGGCGGTCGCCGCGCAGGTTCAGGGAAGTGCATGCGCTCTGAGAGGAGGATGTTCGGTCTTTTCAATAAGACGCAAAAAAAGCACAATTGAGCACAGAGGGGGAGGCGCACGCGTCGTGGGCCTCTGAGCAGTGCAAACTAATCTGGAGGCCGAAACGGACGCACAAGTATAGCGGGTATTGAAATGGTCTGAGCATAAGGTTCGTGCAAGGCGTACCCGTGGCCACAGCGCGCAGCCAAGGCACACGCGCAGGCGCACAAAGTGTCAAGGGGGTGGGGGTGCAGCGAACAGGTCACCTGGGTGCGAGGCTGTAAGGGCGGCTCCTGTTCATCCTCCATTCCTCTCTTTCCGCAGCTGAGGCGGAAAAGTCACTCACTCCAAGCCTGAGGCTCAGCTCCGTAGACCGGAAGGAAGCTCTAGTCTGAGGTCACCCGGGCCAACACCACGCATTCGCCTCCGCAGGTCGCAGCTGATGGCTCCGATCACCGCACTCCAGACTCACCTGAAATTCCAGCCCTGGCCCCTCGTACCCTCCCCTCCTGCCGCCTCCGGAGTGAATCTCTGCGGGTCCCTACCTCGCTCTCCCTCAAACCGCTTTCGTTGCCCCTTCCAGCCCCTCCGCCTGGCCTCCTTTTACCCCCATTTGACGCCTCTACCTGCCACCAGGGCCTGGGCGGTCCGTCCCCGGGCACTCGCTGAGGGCCGAGCCCTTGATTCTGCACAGACACCCCCACCCTTCCCCAGTTCAGGTGGGTGTCCCCACCTTTTCCTCAGAGGAGGGGCAGACCTAGGACGGACCGAAATGCAGACCCACCAGTCTCTGGAGCCTTCTCATCGGTCCGTTGTGGCAGAGCAGGTAAGTTTGAATGCGGAGATCTGGTCTCCGGTTGCCGCCATGCGATACATTGCGTGAGGCTGGCTGGGTCTTCGGTCCTGACTCGCTCAGCCGTGAGGAGCCACAGGGTCCACTGGACTGGATTAATCTTTTATTTCGCAGGACTTCACAGACCCTGCATGGAATCCAGGAGTTGGATAACGGTGAGACTGAAACCAGACTTGCCAAAAATGCTATTTGTGGTCATAAAAACTGAGACCTGAAAATGACCTTAGCAAGTCATCTGAGCAACGTCTGTAATACACACACACTAGAGTGGATACTACAATATTCTATTGCTCATGATTCGTTTTTGTTTGATTTTTGCTTTGAACTTTTAAAAATTTCTAAAAATAGTTTCAAGGAAAAATACAATAAATAAAATATTAGCAGTTGCTAATTGCATGCTTTTCCTACACTTGTTGAGATTTTCATGTGGGTTTCTACTTTACTCTGTTTATGAGTTCAATTACATCAATAGAGTTTCCATTGGTAAACCATGCTTGAATTCTTGGGGTACACACAACTTATAATGTTGTAATTGTTGCTATTAACACATTATTGGTTTCACTTGCTAATAGTTTATTTAGGTAGATTTTTTTTTTTTTTTCAAAAGAACTATTGTGTTTTTTTCTCCGTAAAAAATTAGTGGAAAAACAATGGGCTAATAAATGGTGGTGGGACAGTTTATTATCTATATGGGGGAAAAATGAAAATGGATCTCTACCTACCTCATACATAAAAATCATTCCTGGTACATACAAACCTATTCCAAAAAGTAAACTTTAAATATTTTAGAAGAAAGTAAAGAACACTTTTATAATCTCAAGATAAATAAGGATAAACCACACAGGTTTCTTATGAGGATTTATCATTAAAATTTAAAATATGTCGGTAGCTACAAGCTATCAACTAGGAGGTGTCCACAAGCATATGACCAACAAAGTATTAGTATTCAGAATATATAAAGAATTCCTACATATTAATAAAGAAAAGAAAGTGGGCAAAGTCTATGAACTGCAAATTTACAGAAGAGGAAACTAACGTGGCCAAACAAACAAAATTAATGAAAAGATGCTTACCTGTATTAATAATCAGGAAATGCAAATTGAATCCACAACAGTGTATTGTTTCACACTCAACAGGCTGGCAGGTTAATTCTGGCAATACCAAAGGTGTTAAGAATCAGTTGCACTGCTCACATATGTTTGATGAAAATTGAAATTGGTGCAGTGACTCGAGAACAATTTGGGCATATCTAGTAAGTTGACATTGCAAATACCTCACAACCCAGCAATTCCTGGGTTTGCTTAGAGAAATTCTTAATCCCATGTTCAAGAATATACAAAACCACACCTTCTGTCTTACATTGGGTAGGAATATGTACATATGTAGTAAATCCTTGAGTGTGTGCATGGGATGATAAATACAAAATTCAGAACTGGGTTTAACATTCTGAGTCCAGGAACCCACCAGGATGCACCGTGGCCAGGACCACAGCTATGATTATACCTGTTGCCCCCGTTGAGTCTCCCTGAAATGCCACCTGGACACCGCTGGGTCTGCCTACCCACCTGTACCCCCCATCCTCCACCCCCCACCCCCCACCCCCCGTGCGTAAATTCCCCAACCATTCATTATTATTCTTAAGCCAGAAAGCTTGAGATTTCTCCTTGGCAAACATTAACTGGGAGTTTAAACTTGGGTATGTGAAAATCATGGTTGTATTTGTGGGCCCAGTGCTGGTTACTAATCCTCTCAGTCTACACATGGATGGCTTCAGCGTCCTTTCCAAAGGAGTCCCTGAGACTCCATATGTAAGTATGTGCCCGGGTCACCCCGCCAGCAACAACCCTGCTGGAAGCGGAGCTGGTCTTTATCAGATCTCCAAGTGCAGCCCACAGACCCTGTGGGATGGAGGCCTATGTCTGCCTAGTCCCAACAGCGTCACCAGAACCACACATGAGCTGAAGTATTGAAAGAACACTCCCTGACTCCCAGCCCTGGGCTTCCCTCCTTTGATTCTCATCTAGTCTCGGTTTGGTGGATGAGAAGGCAGAGGTGGCCGGCTAGAGAGGAGGGGCGACCTGCTCACAGCGACCAGCTGCTCAGGGACTGCAGTGTCTGTGGCCAGTCCTGAGTGGTAATATCCCTCCCTTGCTATGGGACCCCATGCCCCCTTGCTCTTTCCTACACACTAGGGCCGCCTACACACTAGGGCAGATGGGGAAACTGAGGTCCAGAGCAGCGGGGAGCTGCCCCTGGCACTTAGCAGGAAGCAGGGAAGAGCGCGGCTCACACTAAAAAATAATATAGCAAAGCGGCTGGCGCTGCTCCCCCAACCCCACCCTGGGCCGACCAACTCTTCTCACTATCCTCGCAGAGGCGGCGGAGCCGTCTCTCCGACCCGGGCCTGTCCCAGAAAATGCTTCTGCCGTTACTCGAGCCAGGGGACCCGGGCCGGCGCGAGGGGCGTCCCGGGGATTCGGCCTCCAGATCCTCACGGGTCCCAGTCAGCCCGTCGGGGGGCCCCAGGCACTGCCACCGCGGCTCTCCCGGAATTAGCCAGACGCCGCCGTAATCGGTTCCGGTCGCGAGGGGGCGACATAGCCCGGGCTATGAAGGATTCTGTACCTCCGAGCGCTGCCGCCTCGGGAGGGCTCCGCTGTGGCCTGTGGCAGGGGAACAAAGAGGCCTGCGCCAGTGCTGCCCCAGGTGCAGTGGGACTTCATGGGAGGGCTGCCCCCACAGACTCTGAACACCCGAGTACTGACCCGTGTCCCCGGGCCCAGGTGCCCCTGCTCCACTCGCCCCGGGGTGATTTCACTTCCTCTGTCTAGCGCAGCAGGCCTGTTAGGGGCCAGGTGGGAGGGATTGGGCAGGAGCTTGGAGGCCTGGTGCCCAAACCCACCAAGCCTCTGCCACACTGTGTGCCTCCCAGTCTTCTCCAGGAGGGGTAGGACAGGGGTCTGGGTAGGTGCCTTCCCCCTGGAGCCAAGGCTCGGACAGGACCCCAAGGACCCTGGCCTCTCCTCCAGGCTCAGCCCAGCAGCAGGTCCATCCATCACTGGGGTGAGTGGTGTGTGGGCCCCTACAGCAGATTGAGGTACCTAGCCCCTGACAACAAGTAGGCTGAGCCACTCTGGGCCCACCTCTCTGCCCCTCAGTTTCCTCATATGTCAGCTGTGGTTTGGAGCAAGCACTGCAGACTGGGAGCAGCCAGCTGCTCCCTATGTGCGGCATGGCCACTCAAAGGCCCCTCCTCCTTACGGCGTGTTCCTCCCATTTGGACTAGCATCTCTGCCCCACACCAGGATCTTTATGAAGGGGCATCTGAGTGGATGGAGGTCAGGAGGCCTACCCACTTTAAGCACCAGGCTGCCAGGGTGGGCAGTGAGACCATATGCCAAAGGGGCTCCTGCAGTTCTACCAGTTATGTACTCTCTCCAAGTCTCCATTTGCTCACCTGTAAAATGGGGACATCATAACAGCTGACCTGTACCCGATGCAGGTGCTGTGCCCTCAGGCCCCTGTGTGTGTCTACTGACACTCCCTGCACTAGACACCCTGAGGGAAGACGCCGGTCCTCTCTTGATTCCCAGACAGACCCTACTCTTAGGTGGATGAACATGGGGGCTGCAGCCTAGCTGGATATCCCCAGCCCAGACAGGGGTACAGAGGTAAGGCCCTGGGGCAGCTCCTGCAGGCTCCACCCAAAATCCTACTTTGCTCCCCATCCTCAGAGCTGGCATTCACTCCAGTTCTGGGTCAAATTTCCAACTTAATGATTCAAAAGAAAGAAAAAAATCCCAACCTACAACCAGCTGAGGCGGCCCCTCCTGACTGCCCTTTGATATTTGAGGACGGAACAATGGGACTGATTGCGGATAGGAGACTTGAAGCCATCTTAATTAGAAGGAAAGAATGTCCTCATGGTTGGCTGTTCTAAAAATACAGCTGTGCCCACATCTGGAGGGGAAGGGTGGGAGGTGTGGGGAGGTGACTGTTAGGCCAGAGTCTGAAGCCCTCATGCCTGCATTCCACGGTGGGAGGAGGCCCCTCTCAGCAGGGCCCATAGAAGGGGAGAGGGGAAGACAAGCGTCCAGTCCCCTTTGGCTGGGCCACCTGGTGCAGCTTTGGGATGGAGTTGAACAGGCAGCTGATCCATTTCTGGGTCCGTCCTCACTCCTTCCCCGAGCCCTCCCCACACCCCAGCCTCAGTTTCCTCAGTTGTACAGAAGGGACACACAAGGACCTGGTTAATGCATGCTGGTTCTTTTATCAACCCTTGCCTGACCTGGGCACAGCGGGCATCCAGCCACAGGCTGCTGACCAGGGAGAGAATTTTTTTCTGGATTTTATGATTTGGGGTCGTATTTATCAGCTTTTATAAACTTGTTTGTTTTGTTTGTATTACCATTCATTTTTGTACCTCATCTTGCATTTATAACTTTGCATTTGTTTTCTTAAAGATGCTCCCAATACCTCACAAAAGTGAAGGGCATATGAGGACTTGGAAAATGTCTTGAACAAAATATGGAGGCAGGAATTCGGGCACTCACCAGGGGAGGACAATGCTTGGGTTATTGTCCTAGTCCACTCGCATGAGCTTCCTGCCACAGTGGCTGGGCAAGCACCTGGCGTGGGCAGCACCCGCCCGGATGTGTGTGAACAGGGCCTGGGCTGCTTGGCGGGGATGTCAGTTGTGTATGCCAGGTGGGAGGTGAGTGAACCCTGGGCCTTTCCCAGCCTCTCCATCCACCTGCCCAGAGCTCTGAGTCACTCGTCCTGGGCAGGGACTCCCAGAGTGGTGGGCCCTGTCATTCCAGGTCCCTGCCAGGCCACAGAACAGAACTGCCTGATGATCTGGCCAGCAGGTGATGAGGAGGAAGATTACAGGACAATGTGGCCTCAGGTTCTACACATGCACCCCAGGGCCACACAGCCCAGAGCCCAGTTGCAGCCTCCCAGGTGTGCAGACAGTCTTTTCATTGTGTCTCGCAGTTCTCCTGTCTCTGTGAACTCTCATTCTGGCCCTGCCATTTGGCTGAGTCTGCCAAGCAGATAAGCTGCTTCTCCCAAAACACAGCCTGCAGTGCTGAGCCCAAAAATAGTTGTGGTGGGGAAGGGGGAGGCTTGCCAGACACTCTGGGGCTCTGGGGGGTAGGCCAAAGTGGCCTTGACATTCCAAGGTGGCTTTGACATTCCAGCAGAGGCCACAGCAGGAAGTGGGAATTAGGGGCATTTGCTGAGGGTCATGAGAGCCAGGCATAGGCTCAGGCTGGACTGGCAGCTGGGGCTAGGAAGGAACCATCTCGTTCAGCCATCGAAGGTAAGAGACACTGAAACTGCAGCCCAGTCAGGGAGCCACATGTCCAAGCTATAAAACAGAGAAGCATCAAAGGAGCAGAGTCTCGTGTCAGAGACACTCCAGGAGCCCAGAGGTGGCAGAGAAGTTTTGCCTCCAAACCATGACTGGAGAATGGTCTGAGGCTGCACAGTGCTGCCTTGCTGGTGACACCCTCCATGGGCTCAGGAGGTTGATGCCCCTCACTCCCTGTGAATCTCCTCTGTGCCCCAACAGTAGGATGGAGGCAGCTCACCACCTCCCCCTTCCATCACCCATAACGGGGGCAAAGCCAGGACTGGCACTCTTGTGTCTTGGTACCTCTTTAGCTGTGTGTCCTCAAGTATGTTACTTAACCTCTCTGAGCCATCATTTGTAATAGTGACCTACTTTGTAAGGTGGTGGTGAGGCTTAAGAGGTTAGTAAAACTCATGGTGCAGAGTCTGCTGAGAGGTCACTGAGCAACTTTCATCACCATAGGGACTGGCTCCAACCTGGGCTCCGAGCAGCCCTACTCCACAGTGGCCCTTCCTCACCCATGAAACGAGTTCATTCCTGCCTCTGCACCTTTGCTCAAGCCTTTCTCCCTGCATAGCATGCTCTCTCTTTCTACTACAGTCTTTGTCAAGAGCCGTCCTGCCTCGCAGCCCCTCAGAGGACCTGTGGCTCTTTGTCCTTGGGCCGCTTACCAGTCAAGCTCCCTCTGCTTAGAGTGAGTCCGAGTCTCCCTAGCCAGAGGGAGAACTCCTGTGGGATGGGGGCCCCACTGACTCCTTCCCATGCCCTTCAGGCTTCCATGGATGTTCCTGACCACAGGCACGTGAGAACTCAGGATTAGGAAGCAGGCAAGGACACAGGCTGGGACAGAGAGTCCTTCCTTCGGCATTCACTCATTCACACCAGGGACTGGCGTTGGACGGGGAGGCCAGCCATGACTGTCACAGGACGGGGCACCTACCCAGACATCTCAGACGTCCCCACCATAGACAGCCTTGGAGCTGGAGGAAACTCTACAGATGGACTCTTCCAACCAGTCCATTTCACAGACAGGGACACTGAGGCCAGGAAGGAGTGGGGCACGGAGTGGCCAGGCCCCATTGCCAGCCTAAGGCTGCAGATCCAGCCCTGGAGTCCAGGTGTGAGGCCTGCCCTTGCTCGGCACTGCAGCAAACACCAGGAATAGAGAGAGCATGTTGTAGAGCTGCTGTGGGAGTGACCAGAGCCACAGAGGGCAAGGAGCTGGGAGGACTAGGCTGGGGTAGCCAGGGAGGGCTTCCCTGGGGTGGTCATGTCCTCATAGCACTCTAAACTCGGCCTGTCCCAAGCAAATGGGTGGTCTGCCTCCCAAATCTGGCCATTTCCCATGTCTCAGTCCTCTGCCAAGTGCTCACTAAGGTCTGTGGCTTCCATCTTGACCCATTCACTCCCTGTCACATGCCTGCCACTGCAGGTCACTGCCATCCTCCTCCGCTCTGACCATTGCTTAGACTCTTGTCCCTTTCTTCTTCCAAAGAGCTGCCATTTAATCCTAACCTCACCACCATCCTGTGGCTTCCTGCTGCCTTTGGGACACAGACCACAGCCAATGTGGCCCTGACTGGGCTGGCCCCAGCCCTCTCCAGCCTCACATCCCATGCAGCAACTCCTCCTTGGCCCTGCCTTCCCTCTGTCTCTCCATGCCACCTCAGGACCTTTGCACAGGCTATTTCCCTGTGGTGTCTGGCTAATGTCTACTTAACCTCTGCCCTGCATTGCCTCCTCCCTACCCACTTCACCCAGAGATCCGCTAATTCCTAGCAAGTCCAGATTGTGCTACCAGGCTCAGAGGGCCAGGCCCAGGTTGCTTCCTCTGCTGCCCAGGCCTGACACAGCCCACCTGGACGGTTTGTTATTCTTGCACTCCGGCCATGAGCAGCTGCTGCAGAGTGGGTTCCGGATTCGGTGCTAAAAATACCCCATGACCCAGACAGGAAGGGCCAACAGGGACACAGCTGCTCCTGGGAGGAGATGGCTGGAGCTGCAGTGGAGGCCCACCCACTGCGGTTTGGGGGGGGGGTCCATGTACTGGAAGGGGGTGGGCACTGAGCTTATAGCCCCTGAGGAAAGGCTCCCAACTGAGGATGCTGAGGGCCAACAAGGGGCATCATGTGTTGTCAAAAGGAAACTGCAGCTGCCTCCGGCATGCACACAAAAACACCTTGTTTCTGATTCTTCTGATTTGTTACGTAGGTATGTGTTGCTTTTGGAATAAAATACATTTAAAAATTAAGTGCGTGGGACCCTAACAGAAGATAAATAAGCTCTGGTCCCTTCAGGGAGGGCTTCCTGAAGTAGGCGGCATTTCCACCACCCTCCCTTCCTCTTCACTTTTAACAGAACATCTAGGCTGGTAGGAAAGGAAATGAATGAATGAGATCCTGAGCGGTCCCAGAAGTGAGAGGCTGAGGCCTGAATAATAGGTGGCAGGCGTTGTGAGGTATGTTGGAGGGGAGGGAAAGGACTGGAGAGTTCTGTGGGAACATCAGCTTCGATGTGGGGCTGAGGAGAGGGGAGCAAGGGTGACCCCAGGTTTCTGGGTTATCACAGGCTGGTGAGGGTCTCTCTTAGTGTGAGGCCAATGAGGAATGCAGGCTTGATGGGCACTCAGGGGGTGCTGTCCTGCCTGTAGGCACTGAGAGAACCTGGACAGGGGATTTGGGGTGCCTCTGGGTGTCTCCAGACTTGGAGATCCTAGGGCTCCTTGCTCTGCAGCAGCAGGCAGGGTCACAAGGCCAGAGAGGTGGCTTGGGAGCAGAGTCTATTGTCACCTTGCAAGGGAACACAGGCCCTCTTTCTGCTATAGCCCTCAGCACAGGAGAGGGAAGGTGGACCCAGCCAGCAGAGTTTAGGACAGACTGCTAAAGAGATGTTAGCAACCAGCACGCTGCCTGCCAGCGTCTCTAGGCCCCTGGGAATGTGTGGTGCCAGGGCTTCTTCTCTCCATAAATGTCTGGAGGTGCCTGGGGGTCAAAAGAGAAATGGACCTGATGTCTATCGTGGCTTCTCCTGGGCCTGAGACTGGACAAGTAAAGCCTGGACTGGACCTCAGACCCTGCTCTGCCTCCCTACTGGGCCTCAGTGTCCCCATCAGAGGCTACCCCAGGGCTCTGAGAATCTGCAGTAGAACCTAGACTTTGCTTTCCTGGCTGCCCCCACCCTGGGCTCCCAGCCTCCCAGGAATGTGCTTCTCCACCCCCAAATGGGGCGCCTGCCTTATCGGCCCAGCAGAAGGGGAGACAGACTCCCCTGTCACCATGACAGCCCCTCCCATTAGCCCTGGCCTGACCCTGAGTGGAGGGACGGCAAGCGCCTGGAGGCAGGAATACCTCCCCTGCCCCAGAAGACAAGAAATCCAACCTCCCTCCCTGGCTCCTTCATGACAGTCAGGCGCCCGCCCTGGCGTCTGAGGCCCTGGATCCCCGCCCTGCTGCCAAGCCTCCACCTGGATGGCATCTACTCTGCTCAATCCATCTTGAACATGACCTTGGCCTGCTTCACTGGAAAACCAAGACTGTCTGAGGGGGGCTCCCTCCGCCTGCTCCCACCACCCAACCTCTCAGCACCTTGGTCCACCGCCTGCTATAACCAGGTCTCCTCACTCCTGAACCCAATGCCCATCCCCCTCAGTGCTCCCAGACTCTACTTCCTCTCCCCTCTGGGTCCCTCATTCTATTGGGATCTACCTCAGGTAACTTTCTCGGCTGGTTCTCCCCATTCCAGTCTCCCGGGGGACCTCAGGACCCTGTCCTGAGCACCCCTCCCCCCATCTTTCACACGTACATCCATGGCTGAGCTCCCATACTGGTGAAGACACGTCCACCTGGGCACCTTCCTCTACCTCATGTCTGCTATTATCCTGGCCACCAGGAACCCTGGCATGGTTGCATCCCACAGTCCCTTCCCAGGCCATGTCTACTGGGACTTTTCACTGCCTTGCTCCTGAAGCCCTCTCCTGGCTCAGCTCCTGCCCACTTCCAGCCTCCCCTGGCTGGGTCTGCCTTCTCTCTTGATTAATAAGGTTGAGCTCCCCAGGCCTGGCCTCTTTTAAGTCTAGCCTTGCCCCTTGGATATCTCACAAAGGTCCAAGGCCAAATGACATTGATCAATGACTGACACCCACATTTAGATCACTTGCCTGACCTCTCCCTGCAAAACCACACCTGGATTTTTCCAGGAGGATGTTGCAGATACCCCAAACTTAATGAGACCACAACAGGACTCTCCACCTGCCTGCCTTTTCCCCAAGCATTCTCCATCTCAGAAAAGGCCACTGCCTTCCATCAATCCTGTGTTTCAGACCTCCAAGTCCCCTTGATGCCTCTCCAACAGCTCTGTCCAGTCTGCCAGCAAAGCCACCTCCCACACCTCTTTGCCCTTCAGAATCCACTCTGCCCAAGCCACCAATGTCCCTTGCAGCCTACCCCTGCTCACTGATTCCTCTGGCAGTCTACTGTCCTCACAGCACCCACAGGGATCTTTTAGAATTGACAACCAAGTAGTATCACCGCTTCAAGGATCCTTTCCAGATCACCCCATCCTAGCATGGAGCCCATTACCTGACCCTCCATCCCCCCACTTAGGTGTTATTTCTGTCAGCGCACTGTTCCGTGAACACTAGCTCTCATATTAGCACAGACCTATGACTGCCTGTCTCCTCGGCTACACCAAAGGGGAGTGTCTTTTATTGAGTGCTGAATACACAGCATCCTGAACAGTACCCAGCACACAGTCAGTACTCAATAAACGGCTGAGTTTCTTCATTAGAATGAATTAAAGGAGTTTCTTTTTCCCACCAAAGTAATGAGGCCCTCTCCAGCCCATCCACTTGCTCTGGCCCACCTCAGCACCCTTGTGTCCCACGGGGTCTGCAAGTCGTCAGCCCAGCCCCTCCTCCAGTGGGCCACCAGGAAGACTCCCCACAGGAGCTGACATGTTCCAGTGGGGCCTTGGACGTGCAGGGGGATTTGGACATGCTGCTGAGCGCCTCCTCTGTTGTAGGTGAGGTGGCACTGTCTCTGGTTCTCAGAAGGGAGAAGGACGGGCCCAGATCGCAGGCCAGCTCTATGTGGACCCACAGAAAAGCACGGCCCCGCCCCGGCCCTCTGAGTTCCGCCCCGCTCACGTCTCATGCCCCTCCCCTTCGTCTCGCTGTGCCTGGATCTTGTCTTTTCTACACTCACCACTAATCTTAGCCCTGCCCCTGTAGTGGCCCCGTGGGTACTCGCCGTTGGTCCTCTGTACCTTGTCGCGAAGCGACCAGTTCATTGGCTGCACAGTCTCCCGCGCCGCCACTACAGCCATCACAACAACCGCCACGTGCTCAACCGTGGGGGCTGCTCATTGGCCCCGAGTCTCGACCCGCCCACGTCTCCGACCCACCCCCGGCTTCCCGCTTCTACTTCGTACTGGTTACCTGGACCAAGGCCCCGCCCCTGAGCCTGGGCTCACTTCATCTCCGACGTGGATTGGCTGAAGGCGGGGCTTGGAGGTGCGTTAAAAAGCGCGCAGGAGTTTCGGACACGCGTGCCTGAGAAGGTTCAATGGCGTGGCAGGGGGTAGCGGCCGAGTTTCTGCAGGTGCCGGTGGTGACGCGGGCTTACACCGCGGCCTGCGTCCTCACCACCGCTGCTGTGGTGAGTCGACCGGGCGGGTGGGGCGTCACCATAGTTACAGGCCGGAGGGAGGGTCGCCATGGTTACGGTTGGATGGGGGCAGCCCCTGATGTGTCCCTGGTTCCGCAGCAACTGGAGCTCCTCAGCCCCTTCCAGCTCTACTTCAACCCGCACCTCGTGTTCCGGAAGTTGCAGGTGAGGCCGCCCCACCCTTGCACCTGACGTCCCTGCCCCGCCCGCCCGCACGCCTGACTGCCCTTCCCTCACAGGTCTGGAGGCTCGTCACCAACTTCCTCTTCTTCGGGCCCCTGGGATTCAGCTTCTTCTTCAACATGCTCTTCGTGTATCCTGCGCCCCGTGGACCCAGGCGGGGATGGGGCGGCCCCGCGGGCTGAGGCGGCCGGGTGCTGGTAAACTGAGGCCCCGCCCAGTGGCACTTCCTATACTGATGTCTCAGGTTCCGCTATTGCCGCATGCTAGAGGAGGGCTCCTTCCGCGGCCGCACGGCGGACTTTGTTTTCATGTTTCTCTTCGGGGGCATCCTTATGACCGTATCCTTCCCGGACTTAAGAACTTCAGGCCGCAGCGCCTGTTGGTCCAGCACCTGTTGGCCCTAGGCCCCACATGGGCGCCCAGGCCTGGGAGGGACGGGGTCGTTCACTGAAGCTTAGGACGTATTGAGCATTCATTATGTGCTCAGCTCCAGGCGCCAGGTCTAGATCTTCAGGGCTGTACAAAAAGTACCACAGGATGATGCACAGGAGAGCCAGCTGGGGTGCCTGGGGGCTGAGCCCTTAATGCCAGCAGCGGGAGAAATGGGGGCAAGGGCGGGCAGTGCTGGGAGGCCAGGTGAGGTGGAGAGGCAGGGCAGAGTCTTCACGTGGGCCTGAAGGCCACATCGTGGCCTTAGATTTGGAAGGGCACACCTTGATGGGGGAAGGACACAGGAAGAGAAACCAGTGAGGGGACTGCAGGGTAAGTTTAGGTCAGAGGAGCCTGGGGCTGAAGCCTGCACCAGGGGAGGGCCTCCCAGCACCTTGACTCTGGCCCAGCTGCTGGGGCTCCTGGGCAGCCTGTTCTTCCTGGGCCAGGCCCTCACAGCCATGCTGGTGTACATATGGAGCCGCCGCAGCCCTCAGATGAGGGTGAACTTCTTTGGCCTCCTCACCTTCCAGGCGCCATTCCTGCCCTGGGCACTCATGGGCTTCTCAATGCTGCTGGGCAACTCGATCCTTGTGGACCTGCTGGGTGAGCCTGCCTGTCCATCCAGCCTGCTCTACGTAGGCTGTCTGGTACTTGGTCTGTGGGAAGGCCACCCCAGGCTGGCTGCTTTACCCGAGCCTTTCCTCCCTCCCTCCCACCTGCACTGAACAGCTCATCTACTCCCCCCCCCACAGCCCCCTGCCCAATCCCTCTTCCTGCCCTCCCAGCATCTGTTCTTACAGCCCCTTGTACAAAGCCAGCTGGCCTACAAGTTTCACATCTTCATGTCTCACTTGCTGATGCTTGTGTGGGTGCTGACCAGGGAGGGGATGAGTGGGTCAGTGTTCCAGCCATGGCTCCCACTCCTCCGATGTTCTCAGGCCCTCCCCTTGACAGGTCCTGCCCACTTCTGGGTCCTATGAGACTGTCCTTCAGGGCCAACCCCAGCCCTTTCCTGGGCTGGCAGTCACTGGGCACTCATGCTCTGAGACCTGAGGTTTCTCTGGGCCTGGCTGGGCCTCCAGGGTTGTGCGTGGGGGCCTGGAACAGGCCGTAGTGGCCCTGGGCTGTGGCGGGAGGGTGGCCTCAGCAGTCTGCAGCTCTCCCACAGGGATCGCTGTGGGCCACATCTACTACTTCCTGGAGGATGTCTTTCCCAACCAGCCTGGAGGCAAGAGGCTGCTGCTGACCCCTAACTTCCTGTGAGTGCTGGAGATAACAACCCTGTCCCCATTTGCCCTCAGATGGCTCCCAACTGCCTGGGGGAACCATGCTGGCTTCCGCTCAGCATGGGTCCCTCCCCATAGGAAGCTGCTACTGGATGCCCCAGAAGAGGACACCAATTACCTGCCCCTTCCTGAGGAACAGCCAGGACCCCTGCAGCAGTGACCCCATCCAAGGCCAGCGCCAGCTCCAGAAGCGTGTTTCCCTGGCATCTGGCAAGCCTCCATCCCACCCCTAACGCCTGCTTGCAGCAAAGCAACCTGTCCTGGAGGCTGGGCCCGTGCCCAGGGCCCACCTGAATAAATAAATGACTCGCAGCCTCTTTGCCCACAGCATTGGCTCCCCCTGCCTCGTCCGGCCACAGCCTTCCATGCTGGGCAGGTGCTGCTGGCCTTGAACTAGAGCCACCAAGCCTGGGCCACCCTATCCACCCTCTGCCATGCGGGTGGGGCTGGCCCAGGGTGCAGCTCTACTCCCAGCAAGCCTGGACTGCCCTGTCAGACCACTAGTAAGTTGGTAGGATGGGAGGCCCGGAGAGGGTCAAGAACCTGCCCAGTTGCCCAGCAGAGCTCTGAGCTCATAAATGGCAGACACGGGTTCTTGACCCAGCCCTTCGAATGCCTCAATGGAGCCTTAGGGAAATACATCACCTGTGTTGGGCCTCTGCTCCCTGCCAGTCAGGGAGGGGGTTAGCAGCAGGCTGTCCCTGTTGTGCTGAGTCTGGACTGGGGGGGCCCCTGCCTGTGGTGCCCTCAGGCTGATGCCCCACTCAGCCCCTCCTGTGCCTCACCAGCAACCAACAAGTAGACCTCTGCCCCATTTTCCAGCTGAGCAAACTAACAGACCAAGGCCCCATGGGGTCAGGTGCAGAGGAGAGCTAGGACTTGGTCCTCTGCCCTTTCTGTGACCCCAAATTCTTGAGAAGTTTTCACCTTAGCAGAGTCCTGCACTGGCTGAGGCTGACACCTCTGGGAAATCCTGTCCCTACCTTCTTTAGCTGAGGACCATGGGAGCCTTATCCGACCCTGCAGCTCACGTTTCTCTTCTGTAAAGTGGGCATCAGACAACCTGGCCAGCTTTCCTTGTTGCTCTAGACCAGTCTGGTTTATCCCTAGATGATCAATAGCACAGGGGTTGTCATGTTCATGGATGACAAAATAATTGTCAGAGTTGACCTTCATTTTGCAGCGAAACCTGTGGAGCAGCCCCTGGCCCTGCAGAGTGTGGGCTAGCGGTAAGGGCCCAGCCCCGGGCCTGGAGCACCAGCCCTGCCCCAGGCCTCGCCCAGCTAGGTGGGTTGGCCTGCTCAGCAGGGTTGGGGCACGCAGGGTTCGTTCCATCCCTGGTGTGGAGGCCCAGGGCTGTGTCTTACCCCACAGACCAAGAAAACACCTTGTTAACAGAGCCCACTTGTTTCCAAGGCCAGCAGGGCCTGGGCCTAGAATCTTCTTTGTCAGAGCCTACAGGTGAAGCCCAGCTGGCCTCTTGCTCCAGCAAGTTCCACTCCTGGATGAAAGGTAGGAGCCTGAGTACAAAACCCCTGGGAGCTGTCCCATGATGTGCTTACAGGAGCCCGGATGGCAAGGTCCATCTCACCCTACATCCTGGCAACTGAGAACCCTAATCCCTACTCGGGCTAGGAAGCCAGGTGCCACAGGGCCCCAGCCATGTTCCCAGGGAGCAGAGCAATCCCGATCCTCAGCCTCTGCCATAGCTGGGGAAGTGTCTGCCAGAACCGGAAGGTGGCACCAGCCCAGGGCCCATTATCATCAGTAAGCGTGGCTGTGTGCCAGTTCACCAAGCAGTGCTTACACTTATGGATCCCATGTCCCTTCTGTAGAGTGGGGACACTTCCACATTAACAGATGAGGTGAGGATGCCGAGGGTATAACATGCTCATCAGAGGCAGAGCTGGGGAGACGCCCCAGGCTGTGCCGCCTCCTCTACACATAACCCCACGCCAAGCCAGCACAGGGCCAGGCACGCTGCTCCCCTCACAGCCAGCACGGAAGGGAGGTGGTGGCCCGGGCCATGGCACCAGCCAGGGGTGGAGATGGACTCCAGTCTACCTATGGCGTGCGCTGGACTGGCTGGTCACCAGGCTGATGACACTCTGCAGTGTCTGCACTGGATGGGGCATTTGCAAGGGACTCTGGAGCGGGGGAGCCTTTGGCTGCTTCACAAGGCCAAGCAAAGGGGGCAGGGTGGGGCTGCCATAAAAGACAAGTGGGCCCCCGCCCTCTGAGCCTCATGACCACACTTGTCATTTCTCCCACTCTGCAAGGACATCTGAGCATGGGTGGTGGTGGGGAAACTGCAAGGCCTGAGGAAAAGCAAAGATTACACTCTGACTCAGGCCTTGCAGGGGCCGCGGTGGCTGAGGGGGGAACCCTGGGGCCCAGTCAACACCCACTTGCTCACCTGGGGATCTGAGGCAGAGCGGAGTGAGGCCTGGCCCACCAGCATTGGCCGCACACCACCCCCAGCGGGCCCCACTCCCTGCTCTCCTCCATTCTTATTTTTATGCTACCGCTTTGAAGAAATGGAACATGACCTGTTTGCCTTTTATTTAAAAAGTGTTGCTTGCCCTATCTGGGGCTCCTATACAAAAACAAAACGCAATCCAAAACAAGGCCTCTTCCTGACCAGACACTGGGGTGATGGGGGCTGCCTGGGGCTCAGCAAGTGGAATGTGTGCCCGGGGAGGGCGACCTGGAAGGCCTCCCTGCCCGTGCTCCTCAGGAGGGCCCTGAGCTGCCCCCTTGCCTCCCTCCTTGCCAGAAGATGAAGGAGAGGCAGGCCGGTCTTCTGAACGCTCTGTGGGAGCCAAGCGTTGATGGGCTGGTTACCAGGCCGGGGCAGTGTTGGCGAGACGCCTCATACGCCTGCAGGAGGGGAGAGGGTGGTGACCCAGGGCCAGCTCCCAGCACTGGGCAGCTGCCATCCCTTGGGGCTCTCCAGGGCAGCCAGGGGAGTGGAGACAGAGAAAGGACAGCAGGTGGGATCCCCAACCCTTCTCTTCCCCCAACCTCGACCTGTGTGCTGTTTGGGGCCCTGAAGCTGCCCTCTCACCTGTCTGCTCAGGCCCTGCCCACCTCTCCAGGGGTCCTGAAACCTGAATCTGGGCTGTAGTCAGACCCAACATGAGGATTTACTTTTGCTCCCTGCAGGGTTTGAAACCTGCACCGTGAGAGCCAGATTGGGGCTCATCACCCTCGGGCCTGCCTCTGGCCGCCTAGGTCCCATCCCGAAAACCGGGTCACTGGGTTAAGGCGATGGTTCCGTACATTCCTGGGGGACAGGGCCAGTGGGGGAACCAGCTGCAGGGACCAGTGAGGTGGTGGGGTGGGGGTGGGGTACCTTGTGTTCCTGTCCTGGTCACGGATCTTCTTTTCCATCTCAGCATCTGTCAGGGTCTCCAGCAGTGGGCACCACTGGTCAGCATCGCCTGTGTTCCGGATGGCAATCTCCACCGTGGGCAGGGGGTTCTCACTGGGGTGGGGAAGAGGAGAAAGTGCTAGTTCAGAGCAGCAGCTGGAAAGGCCCCAGAAATCAGTCTGCCCCTTGCCCGCCAGCAAAGGGAACGCTGGAGCCCTGCACGGCGGGAAAGCCTGGGCCTTTGCTGTTTCCTTCTCCAGCTCCTCCCCACGGAGCCCATTTCCATGCCCAGCTCCTCAGAGCAACACTCCTGACAGGTAGCAGGAGATGCTACTGTCACCTGAGCCTCAAGGCAGAGATGCCTGGAGACACTGCGACCTCCTCTGGCTACAGAAGGGCTGCCCCCCATTACCCTGAACTGCTCTTCAAAGCAACAAGCCCTTTGCTGCCACCTCAGCGTCTCTGGGTCTGTGAGACTGAAGAGGGACGTTCGCTGTGGAGGTGGTTCCCATGACAGAGCAGTGGCTGGCCCAGCCATTATCGCTGAGGCTGGGAGGAAGGGGAGGGCTGTCTGCCCCACTCAGTGTCCAGAGCCAGGACCCCCTGATTGAGGAGACAGAGTGTAAAAGGAGAGCAAAGGAGGGGGCCACCCAAGAGTCCTGGACACTCCCTCATTGCAGGAGGCTGGGCCGGCCTGCTCCTGAATGTTCCACACACTTGCGCTCTGCCCACTTCACCAGGGCTGAAATAAGCCCCAGAGAGGCTGCACTATTTGTTTAGGGCAGAGAGCTGAGACCCGAACACGTCTCCTGACCGCTCTACCATGGAGTCCCTCACCCCAAGGGCCACCTGCCCATCCTCTTGACAAGAGGATACAGTGTGGAGGGGAGGGGTCAGCCTGGGCAAAGGTTATGAAGTCACAGGGGTGGGGGTGGAGGTGGGGAGCGGGCAGGAGCAGCGGGGGAGGGAGTGGGAGGCTGAGCTGACAGCTCTCCGGGCCTTGGTTCCCAAGTCTGTGGCACAGGAGCCGGAAGAGGCACCGAGGCCACAAATGCCAGGAGGGCCTGTGTGCCTCTCACCTTCAGGGCAGACAAGCCTTAGAGCGTGGCCCTAACTGTGATCCTCTCCCACGCCTTCCCAGTGTCACCACTCTAGCTTGTCCAGGCCCTTTTCTCTCCCCTCCAGCTGGGCAGCTGCACCTCTCTCCCGAGGCTCAGCCCCACGGAAGGCCTGCCCTGCTTTCTTACAGCTGGCCCACTGCAATCTGGAGCCCTGCAAAGCACCATCAGCTCTGAGAGGAGTGAGGGCAGGCAGGGCCCAGGCCGGCACCTTGCGGACGTTGATGGAATCTAAGAGGATGGGGGCCTTGGTTTTGACACCTCATCTGGAAAATAGGAACAATGTTATCGTCCTGAGGGATTTTCAGAGGATTACTATTACTAAAGCAGCCAGCACGTATCTATCAAGGGAGCTTCCCAGAGGCCAGGGGTCTCCTCACACAGCTTCCCTGACACCTGTACCCATGGTCACTTGAGTGGTTGGCTAGAGCGGAGCATCCACCCAAGCCTGACTACAGAGCCCCCATTTCCTCATGACACCACATTGTGTGGGGCAGCCAAGGGTTGGTTCTGGCCTCCCTGTACTGCTCTCCTGGCCTGGGGACTCAGCCACCATGAACACACAGGACACAGCCCACAGCTGTCCCTGGCTCCCCTGCAGACACGGGGCTCACCTCTTGTTGCTGAAGCTTGGCCCATGGGGTCCACGCAAACAAGGCCCAGAAGCCTGAGCTCATGCTGGTGACTCAGAAGCCAGTGACTGAGCAGCGCAGTCCCCCACCCTGTGGTACCCTGGGGCCGACCCCTCCTAAGCAACTTGACAGCTGTTCTCCAGCCAGTGCAGTGGTTTGACAATCCAGGAACCACCCAGCCACAGACCCAAACATCATTCTTCACCTCAAGGGCTCCCAACCGCCTTCTTTAGGAGGGCAGACATGAAAGGCGCCAAGCCCACGCCGAGGGGAAGAAAACATGTTTTCCTTTTAATTTAAACAAGAGCTGGTGAGTGGGTCCTGGAGGCCCCTTTGTTTACCTCCCCCTGGCTCTGGGAAGATTCCACTCCAGTGGGTCTGTTCTAAAATAAGAACGGCTCTAACCAAGAATGGGCCTGGAGCCAGCAGGCTGACTCCGGTTTGGGGGGTGCTACCCTACGCCCCACCCCTTCAAGGGGATTCTGATTCACAGGCCTCAAGGCGCCTCCCACCCCCAGTGTCCAGGAGGGGAGGGCAGTGTCTGAGGGGACAGAGGAACTGGGGCAGAAGCTTCTGGAGCATCCTGGGTTTCTCGTCAGTGTGATCTCACTTTGAATGACCTCACATGATACAACAGACCATCTGAGCAGCACTACCATCACCACTGTCTAAACGAGAGAACAGAGACTGAGGAAAACAACCTGCCCACAGCCACTCAACTGGGAGGAGGAGCCGGCAACACTTGACATCACCGACCTATTCAAGATCAACTGACTTTTGACAACGGTGCCAAGTCCGTTCAATGAGGAAAGAGCAGTCTTTCCAACAAATGGTGCTGGGACAAGAAGACCTTGGCTTAGGCAATGGTCTGTTAGGTAAGACACAAAAACATAAGCAATACAAAGAAAAACAGATAAATTGGATTTCATTGAAATTTAAAAATTTTGTCCTTCAAAGGGCACTGTCACAAAAGTGAACAGACAAATCACAAAATGAGAAAAAGATATTTGCAAATCATGTATCTGGTAAGGGACTTGTATCTAGAATATATAAAGAACTCTTATAAAGAACTCTTCAAACGTGTGTATGTTTGTGTGTAATCAAACAACAGACAAAGGATTTAATTACTAGCCATTTTCCAAAGATATAGATGGCCAATAGCACATGAAAAGATGCTCAACACCATTAGTCATTAGGGCAACACAAATAACCACAGCGAGATGCCACTTCATCCCCACTAGGATGGCTAGAATCAAAGTCAGATAAATAAATGCTGGTGAGGCAGTGGAAAAAATGGAAACTTTCCACTGCTGGTGGGAAAATAAAATGCTGCAACTACTTTGGAAAGCAGCCTGGCAGTTCCTCAAAATGCTACACAGTTACCACATGACCCAGCAATTCCACTCCTACCTTGTTTCCCTGAAAATAAGACCTAACCGGAAAACAAGCCCTAGCATGATTTTTCAGGATGACATCCCCTGAACATAAGTCCTAATGCGTCTTTTGGAGCAAAAATGAATATAAGACCCGGTCTTATTTTCAGGGGAACACGGTAGTACACACCCAAGAGAAAGGAAAATAGGTGTTCAAACAAAAACTTGTACATGAATGATCCATAGCAGCACTATTCTTAGCCAAAAAGTGGAAACAACCCAAATGTCCATCACAGATGACTGGATAAATAAAATGTGGTCTATTGAGACGATGGACTATTACACAGCCACAAAAAGGAACGAAGTTCTGGTACAGGCTACCACACAGATGAACCTTTACACATGCTCAGGCGCCAGCCACACAAGACCGCACGGTCGTTTCCCCCTGATGCAGTTTTGCTTTCCATAGTTTCAAACATGGCTGAAAATATTAAACGGAAAATTCCATGGTCTGAAAATATTAAATGGAAAATTCCAGAAATAACAATTCAGAAGTTTTCAACTGCATAGCATTCTGAGTGGCGTGAAGAAATCTTGCGCTATCCCTCACCGTCCTGTCCGGGCTGTGACTCATCCTCGTCCAGCGTCTCCACGCTGTATGTGCTACCAGCACGTTGTCACTTAGTGGTCACCCTACTGATGAGATGAACTGCCGCAGTTATCCCAGTGCTTGTGTTCACATCACCCTTATTTTACTTAACAGTGGTCTCAAAACAACAGTGATGCTGGCTGGCAGTTCGGATACGCCAAAGAGAAGCCCTAAATGCTTCCTTTAAGTGAAAAGGCATGTAGGAGTATGTACAGGGAAAAACATAGTATAGACAGGGTTTGTTACTATCTGTGGCTTCAGGCAGCTACTGGGGAACGTATTGCCTGTGAATAAGAGGGGACTATATACTGCATAACTCTATTTATATTAAGTGTCCAGAATGGGCAAATGTATAGACAGAAAGTAGACTAGTGGCTGCCCAAGGCCAGGAGACGTGGGGAGAGAGGGATGAGAGGGTGACTGCTGAAGGGTATGGGGCTTCCTTTTGGGGTGATGACAATGTTCTAAAACTGACCATGATGGCTGTACACTCTGCAAATATACTAAACACAACAGAATCTTACACACTAGATGGATGAATCGTATGGTATGTGAATTATTCCTCAATAAACCTATTATAAGACAAATAAGCAAGCAAACCTTGCTGTCAGGGCAGGTGGGCAGAGCTCCAGGAGTAACCTCAGTGGCTCTTGGTCAACCAGTCCTAAGGGACCCTGGTGTCTCCCAACCCTGACGTTGTGCAACTAACACTGCCTCTCTGTCCCCCATCAGGCCCAGGTGCCAGGTCCCTTGACTCTGCCTGTCCCAGCTTCCTCCTGGCCAGCACCCACCCCTGGCCACTTTACGTCAGGTTCCACACTTCCCACCTGCTCCCTCCCTCCCTGTGCCTGCAGCCTCTGGTGCCTTTGGTGACCACACGTACCAGTCTCCTCTGTTAGGGCACTGTTTCTCCAGTGTCCCCAACCTGGGACACAGGGCTCGCCTGGAGGAGGTGCCAGTAAGTCTGCTGGATGCAACTCTCCTCATAGGTAGCAGCTCACATGTCTTGGTGAATGTCTGATACCGTCACATGCTCTGCTCAGCCCAGCTCCCACCCCCCACGCCCCAGTGGAGCCCTCTCCCTCTCCTGTCACTCACTGTCTTTGTCCCCATTCCACGGGCTCTAGGACATCTACATGTCACTCAGGTTCAGCTCTGTGCTCTAGAAGTTTAGGGCCCCCAACCCGTCTGCCACATGTCTATGCCCCATGCTCACCCACGTCAGGCCTGCCCATCCCACTTGCTGAAGGGAAGCAGCCTGCTCTTTGCCCTGGTTCCCAACTGTGGGCATTTTGCCCCTGCTCACACGTCTTGTGACCAGCAGCTTGCCCTGCTCGATCACGGACATGACTCAATGCCATCGCTGAGAAGGGCACCACAGCCAGACACTGGTTGGCATGGGGGGAGGACAGGACTCCTCTGGCCCACTAACAGTCTGTCCCCTGGGCGACAAGCCAGCCCTGACCCAAGGTTCCCCTTCCTGTCCTTGCCAGCTCTCCCCAGAGCATCTGCCTACCCAGACCAGACAGACTGCACAACAGGCCAGGCCAGCGTGAAGAGCTCACGAGGCCGGGTCAGCTGAGAAAACACAAGCAGTCATCCTGATGCCAAAAGAGGCTCTTGGGATGCCTCCCAGGTCCCCAAACAGGCTGTACCCCTCCTGCCTAGCTGGCCCGGGCTGCTGCAGAGGGGATGTGTACTCCCCTTCGTCCCCAGTGGGGTGGCCCTGCCTCCAATCCCAAGGATGTGAAATCAACACACTCAGCACTAGAGACCGCGGCAGGACAGAGGTCTGTGACACTCCCTTTCCACACAACTGGAATTCATTAACTGGCTGCTGAGGTAAGGGGGGCATCCATCCATAAGTCCTGACCTGCCACCACCAGGGGCTCCCAATGGGGGCCTGCTCTGGAGCTACTCAGCACATTGCAGATGTCCCTTGGCTTGACAAAGGCTTTGGGCAGACAGCTTGGGTCACCTAGAGGTCAGAGCAGGAGGGATGGTGCCACATGTGTCGACACCCTCAGGGTCCTGCTGCGAAGAGCAGCTCGACACCCTGACCCCTACATCTGCCAGACAGACATGGGTTCTGACTCAGTCGGCATCTGGGAGATGAGGGGCCTGGTGTCCATATCACTCCCAAGAACTGCACACGGGACCGCCTCACAGGACCTCAGGGTCGGCCCCAGGAAGCACGGCCATCCCGGACTGGTTTCAGGGCCATCAGCCTTAGGTCCAGTGCAGTGTGCAGACACATACTGACACAGCTCGCGCAGGACCTCCACAGGAAGTGGGAGACGTGGGCCACATACCACCTTCCCTCCCCTCTCTGGGCAGCCTGGGGTCATCTGTGAAGCAAGACCACCTGGACAGCAGGACTGCTGGAGGGGTACAGGCGGTGACAGATGTGCCATCTCAGCCTGGATGCCGGGAGCCAGACCCCCAAGGGGCTCAGTGGTTTTCCAGGCCTGGAACCTCCAGCCCTGCGGGTGTATGGTCATTCCTTCTCTCTTGCTCAGATTTACAGCAAGCCATTAGAAAGCTGTCTCTTGGGAATTCTGGGAGAACTAGCTGAGACACAAACACTCATGAGCCCCATTAATTGTTTGCCTTTGCAAAAAGACCTTCATACTTGCTCCTCATGCACCATTTTAAGCTTCAGTCCCTAAGTAATGACCACCACATGTGGACGATGACAGTTTCATGAGCAGAATAAATCCTAACATCCTGTTTTGATGCAGGGATACTTAGCACCTCCCCCACCCACACACACACAACATCCAAACATGGAAGAGGAGCTCGGGGTAGGGTGGATATGACAGAACAATCCTGAGGCGGCCGAGCGCCACTGCTCAGTTAACACTTGCTGAGGTCTACCTCCTGTGAGGTCCGTGCTTCGCACTGTGGGGCCCCCAGCAACAGGAAGGCCACATCTGTCTATCAAACAGCCCCTGGCCCCCGGTCCAGCCCCCACCCCTTCACACAGGACTTGGGACCAGGATGTTCTGTTTACGATTCCACCTTTGCAGGCAGCCTGAATTTAGCTCTTTGTCTTCCACGGCACCCAGTATGGGGTCTGGCCATGGGAGCTCACCAACTGGTCTTTGATTGAACAATGGCAGATGATATGACAGTAAAATGCAGTTGCTGGACTTCCGGACAGCCACGAGCCAGAGAGGGCTGTATGCAGCAGTCCTCGTTTGAGACAGAACCCAAGTCCATCAGATGAAGAACCCTGGGGTGGGCCACCCTGACAGAGGCACAGTCTGAGCAAGAATGCAGAGAGGAGGGAAGAGGGCTGCGGGGGGCTGCTGGCGGCACAGGGCGGCCCAGGGGAGTGCAAGGTGGCTGGAGGACTCAGGGGGCAGATATACCATCTCCTCAGATCCAGCCCCACTGGGACGGGAGGCGGGGAACCCTGCTGTGGGGCCACACGAGGCAGGAGCAGTGAGGCTGCCCGTGGCCAGACCATACTGCAAGGCTCCAGGAAGTGCCAGAGACATCACCACGCACAGGGAGAAGCCTTCTCCCTGAAACAGGTTTGCAGAGGAATGAGGGAGGGACCCATCCATGATCCTACCTGAAGGCATAGGTCTTCTGATGCCAGCTCAGCTGTCCCCGAATGCTGTAGGCGATGGTAGTGACAAACTCCCCACCCAGCCCCAGCTCCGAGCACAGCTTCAGGGCGAACTTCTCTGGTGAGTTCTCCTTCTCCGACATGTCCCACTCGAACTGGTCCACCAGGGAGATGTTCCCCACATGAATGTTCAGCTGGGGCCAGAACCAAATAACTCAAGTTAGAGCAGTCAGAGCCCTGGGGCCGGAGGAGGTGGGCCAGCCTGCTCCGGAGCCACCAGGCTGGGATGGACACTGCCCGCAACTTACGCACTGAGAACCAGGGCTGGCCCTCGTCCTAGCTGCAGATCACCATCTGCAAAACGGGGCTGACCCCACAAACTAGGGTGGCCACAAGGGATTCTGGCTCATGGCCTAGCAAAGTCAGCCTCAAGGGAAGACCCTGAAGTGGCCCCAGGACACCCAAGTCCCACCTCACCCCTACTCCTGTCCCCTTGCTCCCCGACCTGGTCAGTGCCTTTTCTGCTCTTCATTCCTGCTGGTCTTGATCTTGACGTAACTACACTGGTCAGGAAGGGCTCAGCTCAACTGTTACTCATCAGACACGGTCCCTGAGCCCTCTGAGCTACCAGCTAACCCCTTACTCCGTCCCTTTATACAGCGTGCACTGCTCAGAAATCATCTTAAGTGTGCTCACAGATGCACACCCCACTGTTACCAGCCCGTAAGGTGCAGCAAAGCCTGGGAGAGGAGCAGAGGCCCATGGCCGGCTCTTCCACCAGGCTCCCAGCAGCACGCTGCTGACTTGCAACCTACAGCCAGGAAAGGGTCCAGGCCCTGTGTTTGCAGCACCCAGACTAAGACAGAGCCTGTACCTATGCCTGCCCCCAGGGACCAGCACCCCACACACAACTGTGCCTACTCTGAAACTGGACATCACCAAATCACACAGGAAGCATTCTTCAGGGTCCAGCTGTGTTCACTGGGCGTCATGCCCACGAGACTTCCTCCATGGCTGCGTCCCTCACTGCTGCCCAGTGTACTGTGCCACGTGAGCAGGCCACATGCATCTGCCCACTCACCCGACTGTCCTCGGGTGCTCAGCGCCCAGCACGCACAGAGACTTCTCCCTGCCTTCGAGAAACATGGGGCTCCACCCCATCCTGAATCTGTTCACAAAGCCCTGTACCTCTGGGCCCTGTGAGCCACATTCCACTCACTGCAGCCGAACCCCTAGTCCTGTCCTGTCTCCATGCTACGCCCACACCGGGCAGCCACCTCAGGTTTGCAGAATGAAATCAGAAGAGCTGCCCCTTCTCCTACCAGGACCTGAAAGCCCAGTGAACCGTGTCAGCATTAGTACTGGAAAGAACGTGAAGTGGCAGGCAGCCCACAGAAACACATCAAACAGGACCTGACAGGACCAAACAGAATCAAACAGGACCAGCCAGCGCACCAGTGCATACCCGGCAAGCCCTGCCCTGGGTGTGACATTAGGCCTCTGGGCCACCAGGCGGTGCCATGCAGACTGGGTTGCCTATACCCCACTAACTGGCCATTTATTAAATGATATCGATTGTGTGCCAACCAAGGAGAGGCACCGGAGAAGCAATGGTGGGTAAAACAAACAAAAAGTTCGCTTCATGGGTTGACATCTGGGGGCGGGGGGAGAGAGACAGACCTAAGTCAAATACATGAATGTCTATCAGATGGTGCAAAATGCTAAGGGGGAAAAAGAGGGGAGGGGTAGAAGGTGTAGGGTCGGCCACGTTAGCCAGGAGGCCCTGGAAAGCCTCCCAGAGTTTGAACTGCCTGACATCTTCCATTTTAGGAAGAACTAAATGAACCAAGACAGCAGGCCTGTGGCTCCCAGGGGGAAAGGAAACCCAGCAGAGAGGACCTGAGGCTGTCATAAGGGCTCCGGCTTCCAGAGGGATCTGGGGAGCTTGCGGAGCAGACACTGGCTGCCACTGAGACGTCCGCTGGAGGGAGCCGGCTGGTGGTGGCACGGCTGGCCTCCGGGTGGGCTCCTAGACAAGGCAGAGCCAGGACCCCCGAACAAGCACACAGCACTGCTGCCAGGTTCTCACCTGTCTCCCCAGCCTCCACCTATATCACCTTATGTATCTTTTCACTCCCCAGAAAGGGCCAAGCCAAGCCCGCAAAGTCTGGCGGTTTGACTCTCAGAAGCACTGAGCCCCCAGGCCCCAGCACCGAGCACTGCTGACGCAGGCCAGGTGCCCTGGTTCAGGAGGCCAGGCCTAGGCTTATGTCCCAGCGTCACTGAGAACGGCTGTACGTGGCCGCTCCGAGCTAAGGCGCTGCTCTGTGAGGAGACGCGCCTCAGGTGCCACTGCTCCAAAGATTCCCATCTCCCACCAAATGTCCCAGGAGGCAGATGAAGAACGTCCTCATAGAAGCACCCAGCACTTTTGAAATCCCAGTTACACATGGGAAACCTTGGGTGTGACCTTCTGTTTCCTCACCTACCAGACAGGATACTGTCCCCGACACAGTGCCCATAGGCCTCTGGCCTGATAAACACAGCACTGTCCCACTGCAGCCGGGCTTCCCGGCAGCTGTGTCTGACCCCAGGGCGGCAAGCCCTCATGCCACTGAGCCAGGCAGGAAACACAAGCTGGGGACAGCCTCCCAGCAGCCTAGCAGCCGATGTCATTTACGGGTAGGGATTATAGGTGGGTCAGAGGACCTGGATAGGTCCCACGGCTGACAGCTGTGCAGTTATCAAGAAAGCCTCTGGTCAGGGAGCTGGGGGCAGTCCCAGGTAGAGTGTGAACTGCGTGACGGCTTTCTGTATGCCCTTTTGTCGGGATAACAAAAAATAATAGTAAAGCACATGGCGCTGAGTTCTGAGAAATAGTCAGGGACGCCAGCTGCTCACACTTGGGAGGACCCTGTGTGGGGCTGACCTGGCCACTTGGAACTCTGTGGTTGTGTGTGGCCAAGCCCAGAAGGCCGTGTCTTCAGCAAGGTTACAGGACAAAGATGCAGCCCAGAGTGGTGTCCTCACGGCCATGCTCCAGGGGTGCCAGGCTGCACATGGGGAAGCTCCCAGGGCTGTACCCAACACTCCCCCATTTCTCTCCCAGGACGCCCCCCTTCTTTCTCAATCATGCCCTTTTTCTGATCGTTGGCCATAATGTGAAACTGAAACAGGCTAAGAAAAACAAATTCATATTTCTCTCAAAAGAAATTAACTAAGCAAGGCGCCTGAATCAGTCATCAAAAACCTCCTGACAAAGGCCTGGACCTAATGGATTCACTTGTGAATGTACCAAACATTTAAGTAAAAACTAACACCAACCCTCAAATTCAGCCAAAAAACTGAAGAGGAGGCAACACTTCATAATTCAGTGCCCTAATACAAAGGCCAGACACTACAAGAAAGGAAAACTATAGACTGATATTCCAACAACAAAAGAACAAACTCCTGATTCAAAAATGGGCAAAGGACTTGTATAGACATTTCTCTAAAGAAGACAGACAAATGGCCAATAAGCACACGAAGAGATATTCAACTATTACTAATCAACAGGGAAATGCAAATCCAAACCAAATGAGATACCATTTCACACCAAGCAGGCTCTGTAGCAGGCTGGCCTGGGCCCAAATCCCAGCTCTACCATTTCTTAGCTGGGCAGTTGGGAGCAGGTGGCCTCACCCTCCTACATGCCCACCTCTTCATCTGTAACACGACAGGTAAGGCAGCAAGACCAAGACTGCAGCGAATTACTGAGACAGTACGGGGTGTGTTTGGCCTGGCCAGTCTATGGGAAGACTATGGCAGCATCTTACTGGGGGCTTCCCGCTCTGCCCATCAGTTGGCTTCATGTCCTTTGAATGCTCCCACAATGTTACTCAGAGCAATCAGCCCCACCCTTCCTGGGGCAGTAAGCAGAGCCCCATGCTGTCTGGAAGACAGCTTTCCAGGAGACCTGTCCCACAGCATGGACCCCGAAGACAGGCTTCCATCAAGGACTCCATGTACCCTCAGCACCCCATGACCCCCCAGGACAAGGAAGGCCCCAGCACAGAGGAGCTACCTACCTTAATAATGACACGTTGGTCTGACTGGTCCTCCAGGATGCTGTCTGTGGGATAGGACTCGATCTGCTGTCTGATGGCAGAGGCGATGGCTGGCACGAATGTCAGTGGGTTCAAATCCAGGTCGTCACAGAGGATTTCCGAAAACATCTCCGGGGTCATGAGCTTCTCTGAAATCAGGAGAGAGGGGAGGGACTGCTGACTGATTACAGGGCCTACTCTCACTGTGCTTGGCCCTGACCTCCCCCACCTTCCTCCTCTGCCAAACCTACTGAAGGAAGATGAGGATGACAGGGAACTGAGGGTGGCCCTCCCGGACGTGACAGGGAGAGGAAACAAAGGATGAACATCCCCCTTCCGGCCACCATTCCACACACACCTCCTCCTCCACACCCCTAGGGGTGGTCAAGGCCCTCAGTGTCCCCCTATACCAGGTTCTCCCAGCTCCCGGGGAATAGAACCGCACCGCTCAACCAGTTCTAACCAAGGAGATGTTTGGGGGAGGGGAAGCCAAGGCACTTCAGCTGCTGTGCGCATCCACTCTCCTCTCCTCTTTGACCTAGGCAACCAGGGCAGCCCACGCGAAGACGCAGGGAGAAGACGGCCATCCACCTGCCACACAGAGAGGCCTCAGAGGAAACCAATGCTGCCAACACCTTGATCTTGGACTTCCAGCCTCCAGAACTGAGAGGAAGTAAATTTCTGTTGTTTAAGCTCCCAGTGTGTGGAACTTTGTTATGGCAGCCCTAGCAGACTAACACAGGTTCCTTCCAGATTAACCACTTTGAGGCCAGTGTCCCATTGGAGAAATGAGCAGAGGTATGTCTGTCCACCACTTCCTCACCAGTAGAAAAATCTCAGCCTATAGGATTTATCCATATTTTGGCTTAATCATGTTCTTCCTTCCTGATGCTCCAAAGTTTCTTTTGTCATTTCCCTTCTTTCAGAAATATTAGGCTGCTTGTGGCTGTTTACAGACCTTCCCTCAGTTTCTCACTGTAGACAGCACATACACTCAACAAAGTGACAAACATGGAGGAATGTACGGAATCTGGATACGTAACCACACCAGGCGTGAGCTCACGGGAACCCTCTATGACTGGCCAGACTACAGCAAGGTACTGTGTGATCCAATGTTTTCTCTCAGTTCTGCCCTGTTCCTGTAACCCAAGCTGTAATGACCATGCACCACTCTGGGCTGAGCCACAGACAAGAGAAAGCCAAGAATGAATTCCCTCATGAGCACACAACATGATTCCATGATCAAGAACCAGGTCTGCTTAACAGACAACCAACCTCACTAGCCCAGAAGGGCTAGAGAGCAGCTGTCCTAACAGACCCTGGACACTCAGCCAGGCTAGCTTCAGTAGCTCATGTAACAAGCAACTGTAGCTTATTCTGAAGATCGCAGCAGGAAGCTGAAGTGTGGGGGCCAAGCACCCTATGAGGACATTGTCCCCAGCATTTTTCAAAATTAACCTTTTTAGTTTGTGGTCATTGTAGATGCCTATGCAGTCTTGATTACTGCAGCTATATAGTAAGGCTTGAGACTAGGGAGACTGATTCCTCCCACTTTCTTCTTCTTTTTTCAAAATTGCTTTAGCTACTTTAAGTCCCGTGTGTTTCCATGTAAGTTTTAGAATAGTTTTATCTGTATCTACAAAAATTCTTGCTAGGATTTGCATAGGAATTTCATTAAACTTGTATATCAATTTCGGGAGAATTGACATCTTGAATCTTCTAGTCCATGAACATGGCTGTGTGTCCACTTATTTAGGTCTTTATCTTCCTCAGTGTTCTGTAGTTTTCGGCATTCAAGTCCCACACATGTTTGTTAGACACACCTAAGTATTCCTTTGTATGTTGGGTGATTATAAATGGTAATGTATTTTTGAGTGTCCACATGTTCACTGACAATATACAGAAATACAACTGATTTTTCCATGTTTATCTTGTATCTTACGACCTTGCAATTCAGTTCTTCTAGCTTTTTTTTTTTTTTGGTAGATTGCTTGGGATTTTCTATGTAGACAATCATGTCTTCTATAAATAAGGACAGTTTTATTTCTTCCTTTCTGATCCACATGTCTTTTATTTCATTTTGCTTTATTGAACTGGCTAGTACTTTGAGCACTATGTTTACCAAAGTGGTAAAAGTAGACATCTTTGCCTTGTCCCTGATCTTAGGGAGAAAGTGATCAACCTTTCACTATTAATCATAATGTCAGCTACAGGATTTAGTGTAGGTGCTCCTTACTTACAGTTTTATGTGTAGTATTATTTGCAGCACTCCTTTCCTTTTGATAGCTGCAGGGTCTGTAGTGATAGCCCATTTCATTCCTAAATTTGGTAATTTGTATTTCTCTCTTCTGTGGTCAGTCTTGCTAGAGGTTTGTCAGTTTTACTCATCTTTTCAAAGTACCAGCTGTGTTTCAGTAATTTTCTCTATTGTTTTCTGTTTTTAATTTCACTGATTTCTGTTCTTCTCTTTATTATATCTTGCCTTCTGCTTGCTTTGATTTCATTTTGCTCTTCATTTTCTTGGTTCTTCAAGTGGGAGCTTATATTATTAAGACTTTTCTTCTTTTCTAACATGTGCAATGGTGCTATAAATTACCATGTCCGCACTATATTAGCTGTATCTTACAAATTTAGATGCTGTATTTTTATTCAGGTCCATGTATATTTTTTAACTGAATTAAGGTTTATGACCCATGGTATGGTTTACGTGGTATATGTTCCAGAGACTTAAAATTAATGTTTATTCTGCTGTGTTGGGTGGAGTGTTCTACAAATGCCAATTAGACTTTGGTGGTTGATAGTGCTGTTGGGTCCTTCTATCATCTTGCTGATTATCTGTCTATTTATTCTACCAGTTATTGAAAGAGAAAAGCTGAAGTCTCCAATGTAATTGTGGATTTATCTATTTCTCTTTTTAATTCTATCAATTTTTGCTTCACATCAGTTTCCAGCTCTTGTTTAGTGCATACACATTTAGAAATGCTATGTCTTCTTGGTGGATTGACCCTTTTATCATTATTTAATGCGTTTCTCTAACTCTCGTAGTTGTTTTGCTCTTAAGTCTGCTTTATCTGATACTAATATAGCAACTCCTGCTTCCCTTTGTTTGCAAGATGCATCTTTTTCTACCTTTTTACTTTCAACCTACCTACCTGTATCATTATATTTGAATGAGTTTCTTGTAGCTCACATCGTTGGGTCATTTTTTAAAACCACTCTGCCAATCTGTTCGTTAATCAGTAATTACTGACATATTACTAGGGCTTAAGTCTGCCATTTTATTTTTGTTTTCTGTTTTCTTTTTCGTGCCTTCCTGTGGGTTACTTGAACATTTTTTAGGATTACATTTTGATTTATCTATACTGTTTTGAGTATATCTCTTTGTATAGCATTTCTAAGTGGTCCTCTATGTATTTATTACATTACCACGTATATAACTTAGTCTACTGGTTTCTTCATTTTACAAATTCAAGTGAAGTAACCTTACTTCTCTTTATGTCCCTTTACCCTCCCCCATTTATAATGTAATTGCTTTAAATTATTTCCTTTACACACATATAGAACCACATCAGACAGTGTTATACTTTTTGCTTCAACTGTCAAACATAATTTAGAAAACTAAAGAGAAGGGAAGCCTATTGGATATACCGTATTTTTGCTTATCATGTTCTTCCTGATATTCCAAAGTTTCTTCTTTTGTCATTTCCCTTCTTTCAGCCATTCTTTTAGGTTAGATCTGTAGGCGATAGCTTTCCTTCATCTGAGGATTCCCCCTTCATTCCTACAGGATATTTTCACTGGGTGTAGGATTCTGAATTGGCAGTTGTTTTCTTCCACTGCTTGAAAAACACTGTGCCATTTCCTCTTGCCTCAATGGTTTATGATGAGAAATCTGCTGCTATTCTAAATCTTTCCCTGTAGATAAGATGTCATTTTTCTCTGTCTGTTCTCAAGACTTTTTCCTTTGTGTTTAGTCTTCAGAAGTTTAATTATGATGTACCTTGGCATGTATTTTGGGTTTATCCTGTTGAGGTTCGCTCAGCTTCTTGAATCTGTCATTTGGGATTTTTTTTTAAGCATCCAAGGTGATCACATGGAAACAAATCTCTACAAACTGCTTTCTATAGCCATACCCTGTGGTGCAGACCCTCAGAACCCTGATGACCCTTGGCCTGTGTGCAAGAACAGGTTCTATACCTTTCCCTGAGGCAGCTCATGGCCCTGCCCTAGGATTCCCTCATCCCCCTTTGGGGCAAAGGTGGCATCTATGCAGGCATGTGCTCTTTCAGCTGCTCATCCTTTCTGGAGGACTTTAACACTCCCCTAGAAGGCTGAATGTTGAGGTAGATGATGCCATATTTCACCAGTAACTCAGATAAGCTCCCTTTCAAGTCCTTCTCAGAGAGGATAACCTCAAGCTCATTGCTAACTGACGTCTACCAAGGGCTTGTCAGAGACAAATCCTGGTTAGAAAGGATGGCCTGAATGATATGTTTCCCTCATGCTTCACATTTTTCATCCCTTTGTGACAAATACCCTCATGTCCACCTTTAAGGTTATTTGAAATTTAAATCAGTAAGTTGAATGTGACTTAAAAAAAACAACAGCAAAATCAACAGTAATTCTGAACATGGTCTTTCAACTACCATGCCAGGGGTGTGGTCTCCTAACAGTTAAGAATCATAGCCGTAGACACACTAAATACCACTTTGGGCTAAAGAGGAGTTCACAGAACAACACTATTTTAGTCCTCCAAGTGTTTGTACTAAATTACATTCAGTGGGATATGGTATGTTACATGAGAACTATGAGGAACAGTCTGGAGAAACCCATGATGGAGTTCACGGACAGATGCTGGTCTTCATTACATTATCCTGTGTCCTCTTCATGAGGGCTGTGGGAAGAGGTTCTCTCGGATTTAAGTATTATGTGTGGTTCTGCTTCTTCTGAGCCACTGGCTGCTGCTAATCTTGACCACACTGAGAACTGCAGAACCAATCACCATGTCTTGCCCTGCCTGGTTCTAAAAGGCCGAGAGTCATGCCCATCTTCTAGCAATGGATCCTACTGAATGTTAAGTATGAACCAGAGCGTTGGCTTCATTGTATACCTCCTAGTTTCATTTCCCCCTTTATCCAGTTTTCCCTAACCACTCCTTTTTCATTTGTTTTGTTCTTTTACACCAAGCATCCTTATATACACTGCCTTACATCCCTTCTGAAACAGGGTGAAGGTATAAAGAAATAGCAGGAGCTTTCTATGTGTTGTTGAAAGAAAAGTAACAAGACAATACATGCATTGTTTCAATATGAACAAAGATCCTACGTTTGGCCAGGTTCTATGTTAAATGCTATAAGAAAAACACCAATAAAAAACAAAGTCCCTGACCTCAATGGGTTGAAATAGAGGGGGAGAGAGATGAATTAACAAATAAGTGTAACACAGGCCAGCTGAATAAGCAGGGAATGGTATGACAGATGAAGCTCAGCACTGGTGGTGGCCTGTCACCTGTGAGCTACCCCGTCCCCGTGCTGGGGCAGCACCAGTACACCGCACCTGCCTCCATCTACACTCATTACAACCTCCTGGAACTCCTCACTGATTTCTCCCCTCACCCACATCTCCCCCTGGCCACATCATCCCTTTGCCAACATTCTCTCTCTCGCCAGCTAGCCTGTGGGCCCTGGAAAACAGGCATCTCAGCTCTCAGGCCTTGTTCCCAGGGCTAGGCAGAGGCACCTTGGACTCCAGCCCGGCATGCCTATTGCCAGGGGATGACCAAAGGAAGTAGCCTAATCCTTCCAGAAATCTCAAGGCCATCGAGTATCAACAACCACACATGTTCCTCCCTGAGGAAATCCCCTCTGGGAGAAAAATGTTGTAAGCTAATATGTTATCATGGAAACATCTAATAGCAGGGGGAGTTTTAGCAATCTAAGGCATCCCAACAGAAAATTTTGCACCAATTAGGAAGACCTAAGAAACCAGGAAGATACTTACCAGATAAGTAAAGAAAAATAAAGTTATTCTTGGCACTATATTACAACTATGTCTTAAGTATGCTTGCATATGCAAGTGACTGGAAGGAAAAATCTAAAACAAACTATTAGGGTGGTGAGATCCTGGTGACTTTAAACTTTTATTCATTTAAATATTCACTTTTTCAGTCTGAATATAAATAATATGTCTGTTGTAAAAAGTCTGAAAGAGTCAAAAAAATAAAAAATAAAGAAGAAAAAAAAACAGATGTGTAATCCTCCTTCCCAGATGTGGTAAGGACTCTAAATGCTCTAACGGACATCTCCTCCTAACCTCTCTTCTGTTCTACGTTTGCACAGAAAGTTACATTTGGACTTTGGGAGCCAGCAAAGAACAGGAAGAGTAGGGTTCTGACCCAGGACTTAAAGAGTGAGGATGGAGAGAAGAACAGAGGGTGAGAGCAGGCCTCCCAGCCAGGTGGATGACAGAGGCATGAGCATGCACGCGCAGCGTCTGAAAAGGCAGGGTGGACACGGCTGCAGAGGAGACGCGTGGAGGACCTGCAGCAGCATCAAGGTCACCATGAGCCCTGTGGACTGGTAGCCTGCATGCCAGGCCCTTGAACTCCCCATGCTCATGGTGGAGAAGGAACCCAAAGCTCATCTGCCCAGCCCACAACAGTGGCAGAAGCAGGATTTGAACCCAGAGTCCACGTCTTCCTAAGCTATGTCACAATGCTCTGAATGTTGTGTTCAAAATCCAGAACCCACCTGATGGGCAGCAGGCAGGAAAGGGGAATACTCACACAGCGGACGGTCTGGGCTGTGCAGAGCCCCACGTACCATTCATGTTCCAGGTAAAGGCATCCCTCAGCTTCTGCCCATCGATCTCCATGTCCAGCCGGATGGGGACCAGCACCTCAGGCTGGGAGGCATTCTCATGGATCACTGCTGGGTCATGGTCATCAAAGCTGGAAGTGAAGTGGCAGCAAAGTCATCAAAGAGTGCCCAGGACCTCCCTCTCTGTACCACTGGTCACTGTAAACCTGGTCGGGGGGGAAAGCCCACTTCTTACGGGGACTTGACAACTAAGGACTGAGTCAGCAGGAGTCGCGAGCCACAGGGGCAGTGCTGCACACTTCATGGACACACGGAAGAGGAGAGGAAGCCGCTGATGTGGGCACTCCGAAGGGAGGGAGATGTAAGTCCTAAAGCAGGCAGGACTTCCACAGAAAGCTGTGGGGAAGGCATTTCCAGAAGAGGAAATACTTAAGCAAAGGCTGAGGGGCAGGGTGAAAGGAAGCGCTCCTGGGGCAGCAGCAGTCAGAGCACTGAAGGTGGGATGCAGATCAGATGGGGATGGTGTGGGGGATGCTCAGAAGCTACAGGGCCAAGGTGCCAACAATTCTCCAGCTCAGGCTGCGGAATCTAGTCTCTGCTCTGAGGGAGCCCCAAGAGGACTCTGAGCAAGGGCTTTACATAGTCATGTCTGGATTTTAGGGAGACAAGGAAGAGACGGGGGGATTTTGGAAAGCAGGGCAAACCTAAGGACATCTGAGGAATACAGAGAGGGCTGAGAATTGCTCTCATAGCTTGAGGCATGGATAACAAACAAGCAAATGTAAGCACACTGCATGCCAGACATGAATGCTCTGGGAAACACAAACAAGGCAAGGGGCAGGAGTGGCCATTCTAAAGGGGGAAGGCAGCCGTGAGAAAGTGACATTCTGACAGAGATGGGGAGGAAAAAAAGGAGGGAGGAAAGAAGAGGGAAGGAAAGGGAGATAGAGGAGGGAGCCATATAGATACTAGTGTGAACAAGGCTGGGCTGCAGAGATGAATGTGGGGGTGGGAGCTTGAAAAATGCCCCCCCCCCAAAAGAGCTATGTCCTAATCCTCAGAACTTGTGACCATTAGCTTGCATGGCAATAAAGGTATCCTTACATGAGGGTACTCTGCAGATGTGACTAAGTTAAGGATCTCGAGAGATTATCTGCGTGGGCCCTACATTACATCATGAGTACCCTTGTAAGAGAGGGATAGGGGAGATTTCAAATACACAGAGAAGGCCGTGTGACCACAGAGACTGATGACGTGGCCACAAGTCAAAGAATGCCAGCAGCCACCAGGAGCCGGAAGAGGCAGGCACAGATTCTCCCCCAGCGCATCCAGATGGAGGATGGCCCGGCCAACACCTTCATTTTGGCTCAGTGAAACTCCTGGCCTCCAAAACTGTGAGAGAATAAATTTGTGTTGTGCTAAACCATCCAGTTTGTTGCAATTTGTTCCAGCAGCCAAACTAACACAGCAGGAGTCATGTGGATGGCATCTGAAACCATGAGAAAAGGTCCAAGGATTGCACCCCCAGGAACTCTACTCCAGGTACTAAGGAAATGAGGAGAGAGCAACGAAACGAAGGCAGAGCCGGAGAAAGCCAGAGACTGGTGTCCGGGAAGCCAAGGGAAAACAATTTCATGGAGGAGCAGGCTAGATTTTGGGGAACACACGGTCAAAGCGGAGCCTTTTTCTGGGGAGGATATGGACTGAGGCGGAACCAGTGGAGAGGGCAAGGCGCACTCACCAGAGAGGGAAGGTTCTCTTCTTGTCCCGGCCCATGCGGTTCCTGTTGATGGTCGTGGAGCACGGCACAGCATCCAGATGGTGGGAGCTGTTGGGCAGGGTAGGCACCCACTGGCTGTTCCTCTTGGCTTTCTGTTCCCTGGGAAGACATGGGAAATCCCTCCACCACTCATTCTACAAGCCCAATACCGCCCATCAGGCATCAAGTCGTGGTTAGTGGACGCCCTCTGTGCCCTTGCTGGGCTCCAGGCCCCAGTGGGGACCTCTGTGCACCCCAGACTCTGCAGGAGTCTATTTCCTAGGCTCGCACCAGCACCTGCATGGAGGAGCCCAAGCTAGAGGAAGGCTGCAAAGGGGCCCCAGACATGGCAGAGAAGCCCCCAGCCCAGTGCACGAGCCACGATGTAACACACTGTGTGCTGGGCATGGCTTCACGGAAACACCATGCTTCTGTGGGGAAGGGGCACAGGCAGGCAGCTTTCCAGAAGAGTGAAGCCTTAAACACTGAGTTCGGGTTCACTGGGGTGGAGGACTGGAAGGGGAAGTGCATTTCAGGAGGAGCACAGACAACAGCAGGTGCGGGTTTGGTTGGGGCTAGAGATGTGGGACACAGAGAGAGGTCCCAATTTAGGGGCTGGTGTGCTCCGTGAGAAATGGACTGCATTCAGCCAGGAGTCCCCAGGGGTTTGAAGTAGGGAGAGACATGACCAGACTATTATTTTAGACATGCACGCAGGCCAGCCTGAGATGGCCTAAGCAACGCTGCTGGCCTCCAGGCTTCCAGACCAGCAGATGAGGTGTTGGTAAATACGTTCAAGAAAGTGACGCTCAAAGTAATTTCAGTATTCCGTATCTCATAAAAGGTTCACTCTTCTCTTCGAATTACAGCTTGCTTTTCCTACTAGGAAAATACCAAAAGCTATTTTATATTTTAAACTGAGGTTCCAGTGCTAGATTTGCCAGACGAGAAGGCTCAGGTTCCCACTACAGTCTGCATGTTCTTTTATCCTCGGGGCTGCCTTCTCAGTGAGACTGAGCAAAGTGAGGGGATCGACGGTGTGTAATTCACCAATAAACACCTACACCATGTCTTCTTCAGTAACGGTTTGCTATAGCTCAGAGAATGTGACAACGGCTGCATTTCCTGCTGCTTCGACAGTGCCCAGTGGGCCAGGAGGTGCAGCTGGCAGCCCTTCCTTTCTCATGGTGGCGGAGGCAGAGGCCATGACCTGCCCAGGCCCGAGCCCTTTACCTCTTTTCTTTGCTAAAGCTGGGGACACTCGCACCTCAGAGGCTGAGGTCCGGGAGTACCCCTTGATTGAGGGCTGGTCAGGGAAGATTCACAGCACCAAATTTGGCCAGGACTTCATCAAGTCTCCTGTACCCAGGTCTTGCTTGAATCTTATGACTGGCCTTCACCTTATATCAGAGACCTGGGAAAACAGAACATGGAACGAATCTGGGCAGGGCTTAGAGCTCGGGCAGCAAGACCGGGGTCCCTGGGCCAGCAGTTTCTAATCCTGGCTACACAGACTCAGAGCACAACATTTTAAGTGGTACATTCCTGAGCCCCACCCAGATCAAGTGACTGCTGTCTTGGGGGAGCGCTTGGGAGTATGGATTCTTTACAACTTCCATGGGTGGTGCCAGAGCGCTGGGCCTATACTTGGGAACCACAGGTCAAGCCCACCACCTCTTTTCTGAGCCTCCTAGAGCTCTGAGGCTCCCCCTCCCCACAAATCCTGCCCTAACTCAGTAGCAATCCGGTTTAATTCCAGGTCTGGGCTGCCCTACCAACCCCTCCTCCTGTCTGGTAGCTGTCTCAAGTGGACAATGCAAGTTATGTCACAGGTACAGGTCATACACAGAATCCGAAAATCTGAGTCACGTAATTCAATCCTCTTCCACTGCCAGGACATCTGCCCAAGGAGGGGGCAGCCAGCCTCTGCTGTACCTGGCCAGTGAGGGGGAGGGGAGGTGCCAGTCTTCCCGTGAGGCTGACTGGGTAGTGGGAAGGCACTTCCTGAGCATAAAGCCCATGGAAACGGCTTCCCTCAAACTTTTATCCCCCCATCCCCCTCTTGTAGTTCTGGCCTCCTGGGTAATAAGACTCTACTCCTCCCTCAGCTGTTCCTCATATGACACCATCATTAAGAAAGTGTTTATCACCCCACAAACGTTTCCCAGCTGACATGTGCAGACTTGAAAGTCCTATCCATATGTACCTAATTTCCTTCTGCCACTTCCCTGGGAAAGTCTAGCCATCCTTATGTTTTTACCACATCCCTCGGAAAAAAGAAATCTGTAGAGCACACATCTGTAACACTGGCCAGGTTGGATCTGTGCCACCTTTTTCAGTCGGGGTGGAGGGTAGATTATATAAACAATCCAATAGTAAAGTTGAGAGAAAATCTGAAAAGAACTGATTATTCATAACCACATCACTAGAAATAACCCTCCTCAACCCCCTTAGTGCTCCCGGGGTTTTGTGCACACAAATGCATGTGTTCTTGAGAACTGAAAGCGTCAGATAGGTACTCTGCATGTCCCACTCACATGAACCCTGTTTTCAGTTGCTGCAGAGTCTCCTATGACATACAGGGTTATAACCTGGTCCATTCCGGTTGGTACACCTTCACTCACTCAGCCTCTCCCTAAAGCTGGACACTCAAGTGGCTCCATACTTTTCATTACTATTCAGTGCTCCCAGGGGCATCTCTGTAACATATATAATGGGTTTTGGTGGTGGTAGTGTTCTTTTAAATTATTTCTCTGGGACAAATCCCCAGGGGTGAAATTAATGGACCAGAGAACAAACAAACGTTTGATGTCAAAATGCTTTACAAAAAGATCACGCCCACATACAGGCCACTGTAGCATTCGTAAGCGCACCTTTGTCACACTTTCCTCAATTCTTTATGTTGCTCTTTATTTATTTAACTTTGAATTTTTTAAATTACACACGAGGACAAACATCATTCCCTGTGTTTGTTTACTCCTGGTACTTCTGGTGTGGACCACCCTTTACCTAGTTATCTATTGGAGTACCTAAGCTTTTCTTATAAATCTGAATGCATACTCTTTCTACAACATAACTTTCCAATTACTTGCCTGTTTGTTACTGTAAACACTCTTAAAGGTTCTAAATTTATACATTCAAATCTATTGTTTGTTTCTCTTGCAACTTTATGTGAGCCACTAGTTTTTCTGACAGATTAGTCACACTTTCAAAGCATTCCTAACCATTCTCCACAATCTAAGACTTGGCTTATGTTTCTTAGAAATTCCAATGATACAGAAGAAACTTAGAAAACTTGGCTAAGATGATTTGGAAGCACTGTGGGTAGGGTGTTGAAAAGTATATCTGCTCGACTTCACCCCAACCAAATCTGGAGTCTGAGAAAAATACCCATGGCTGTCCCAAGAGCTTCATCCCGGCCCGGGGTGCAATACCTGAGGTAGGTGGGGGGCTCCGTGCTGATGGACACGGCCTTGTACTTTTCATCGTTGCCATCCAGAATCTCTTCCACCTCTGAAGCTTTTAACAGAGTCACGCTGGTTGCCAGGGTCGTGTAGCCATGATCTGTAAGCAGAGACGCCGCTGCGGTCAGCCTGCTGGAGAAGCAGTGAGCGGCAGCAGCCAGTAGATGAAGCGCATCAGTCCTCACATGCAGGAGGTGGGAAAAGCAGGTGTCCTCCTTACTACTGCTGGATGCTGGCCTCTTCCAAAAGGGCAATCTGGACTGAGCGTTTTATTTAAAGGGCCTACTGGGTCAACACTCCCTGAGGATTTCCGTAGACTAATGTGTCCCAGGCACTGGTTCCGGGCACAGAGGAAGTGCAAAGTGCAGCGGCCACAGCTACAGCGCAGCACAGCCAACGGGGGCTCTCAGGAGAAAAGGAAGGCTCCAGAGTAGTACCACCAGTGGGAAGAGGTCTGACACCACTGCAATCCACGACACGAAGCAAAGTGGAAAGATGGAATGAAAGATGAAAACTATTCTTTTAAAACAAGAGCCCAGCGAGTTGGAAAGAGCTGCTTCACACTGAACACGAACTCCTGGCCCTGAGCCAGTCAACACGCGCTATCTGGGAAACGGGACAGATTCTAGACAACTCAATCCATAACTTCTAGGGAACCTTAGTCAAGAGCTGGCTACCTGTCTGCAGGTCCAGCCTGGCTTCTCCTGGAGAAACAAATCAGTTATGGGGGAGGTGTCTCCAAAGCACAAGGCAAAAGAGTCACCAAGACTTCATTTGAGGCTTGCAGAGGGGAAAGCAAAGCTGGGGACTCAATGCGTTAATGACTGGTACTCCACTGAGGGGGCGGGGGGTGGAAGGAGGACAAAAAGGAGACTTTTTAAAGTAAGTGAGTGGAAATGTTACAGCAGCAGACAAAAAAGCAGCTCTGGCTCCTGCATTAAAAGAACGACTACTTTGCCCACAGTAGACAAGACCACAGCAGCACTTATAGACACAAGCAGACAGGACAGGACTGCAAAGCGCACACTCACACACAAGCACACAGGGCTTCAGGGCGGGTCTTCACCCAGGCCCCAGGCAGCTCTCTACGAGGCACCCTTGCCAAGTGGGAAGCAGTTTCGCCAGCTGCCAAACATGGTGCTGTGTCCAAACCCAAATGAAGCCTGAGCCTTTCCTGATGGAGCCCCGAGAGTATCGAGAGCATCCCTTCGCCCTGCACAGAGCTGCCACCGCTGAAGCATGCTAGTGGCTCTACTGTCACTAGTGTCAGATGGCTCATCTCGCAAGCCCCAGGCACACTCAGGCACAACGAGCAGGGACATGCACATGAGCTCCAGAATGAAGTGCTATGGGATGGATGTGCTCTGGGAAGCAAAGCGGTGAAAGCCCCAGAGGGGAGTGGGCGCTGGGGCCACCACCCGCCACTCGGGCTGTATGGAGGGTGACTATGGCGATATGCCCACGGCAGATGGCAGAGCATCACAGCATTCCTAAAACGTTTTGAGACCAACATGTCTTCACAGCACCTGCTCTTGTCCCGGCCCCTCCCCACCGCACACCCCTGGCCCTGCTGAAAATCCCTGCCAAAGGACCACCACTGGCTACCTGGAGCCACTTGCATGCCTGAGCTGCACGTGTACCCCGTCCCTAGGATGCTCCCTGCCACACGAAGGTCAGGGCTGCAGTGAAGACACTCTGGAGTGAAAACGTTTTATCTTCATGACATAAGCGAGTGGTTTTGAAACAGGTTTACAAACCCTCGTGAAGACGCACCCTTAGTGTTAGGTTTTGTTTTTTTACCATGTGACGATGCAACTATTTTCTTCCTCTCTTCCACAGTGGCTAGTCGCCTCCAGAGTGAGGGATATCTCTTGTACAGAGAACCTCGGAACATACGGAGGTAGTTTCCCACCTATGGGTAAAGCAAGAAGGCTCATTATGAGGGTCGTATCTCCAGGTGAAAGGGAAGGATCCTGGCGCACAGGCCCTGCTGGATCAGGTGATGGATAAACAGGCATTGAGTTGGCCATTGGGCACCAGGCTTTCAGCAGCGATCCAAACACATTCTGCTGACATCAAGGGTTCAACAGCAGTGCACATGTGGCCTGCATCTGCTCCTCGAGGCAGGGGCAGTAATATCCGCATCCTGATGACAGGACCAAGGCTCGTGAGGCAGGCCTTCAGAGCTCACCAAGAAGCTCCCGGAGTTCACTGAGAAGCTTGTGGTGATTTTGATGTTGGACTAAGGATATCTGGCACTTTCCAGAAATGTAAGGCCTCTTTGACTTTCTTTCATCTTAAAAACTAGACTTTGATATTTTTACGATGTAATAAACACCAAAAAGGTCTTTTAATTTTAGACAGATGCAGGATAATTTCCCCTCCCCGTGACCTTGTTGCTTTGTTTAGTAACAAAACTCAAACCAGGGATACCAAAGGAATTTTCCGGAGAGTTTAAAAAGCACTTATCAGCAATCACCAGATTGCTATATAAATCATTACTTCTCCAAACAATAGCTTCAGTTTGCTTGAACCAAATACTCAAAGTATGACTTCCTTAATGGAAAGAAAAAAAAAAGCTCATCCTAAAGTTTTTATAAAGAAACCTCATTGTCTCACTGACTTTTCCAAAATCACCATGTGAATCACAGGGCAGGAGACAGCCAGTTGACTGGGTGCCAGATGATGGCTCCACCTGTGACCAGGAATCACTTCCCCAGTCTGCGTCTCCTTACTCATCTGTCAAATGCACAGCAACTTTGAAGTTGACCACACAAAGGACCACTTCTATTATTGTCCCATTTACCTACGCAGCATAGTATAATTTAATAAAAATATTTCTCCATTTTTCATGAATCAAAGATTTCCATGATTGACAACCAGAGCTGCTGAACAGCGTGAGAGGTGACCATAGCCAGTCACTCGTGCTCCACACAGGAGGCACAGACCCCTGTCGGTTATTTGGCTTGAGTGTCATTACCATCCAAGGGTAAACGTATAGTTTCCACTAGGTTTTGAAAAGACATTAACAATAGCATCCCCCACTACTACCTTGAAGGTCCTGCAGAGCTCCGGGACTCCTAGACCCTTCCCAAGGCCCCTTCAGAATAGAGGAGACCAGGGTTTGCCTTCCTGGGTTTTCCCTGAACCAGTTTTTGCCTGAAATGAATGTGTGGACTTGGGGATATCCTAGGTCCTCTCAGGTCTATGACTCTGGCTTGGTGAATACAGCTACCTGCAGATGGCGGGAGAACAGTGACACACACTTACTGCAACTGTGGATGTCTTCCCAAAGCCACTCCATGGCACTGGGTGTGACGCTATGGCTGGCCCACCTCTCTGAGTAGCCTGTTTCCCAAAGGGAAGGGGCCTGGGGGCCATCCACCCAATGCTGTCACAGGAACTACTGGACATCAATAGACAGCATTCTGATCTTGAACCTTTCCCAGACCTCCAAAGGTCTGACAATTGTTAAGCCAGGCTCCAGAAGGAAACCTCCTCTCCCTTCTCCCATCTAGGTCTCTACTGGCTGGGTCTCAGGACAATGGTCTCACTCAACAGAGCTGAAAGAGAAGACTGCAGTTAACTTTCTAGAAGCTAAAATGTGTTACAGAGAAAATCTCAGAGGTTATCTAGTCTAAGCATCTCATTATACACATGAGAAAAGTGACAAGGAGGCAGAACAGAACTGGAACCAGGCCTCCTGACATTCTTCCCACCTGGGTGCATGCTTCTTCTCAATTTGCTCCACCTAATAAATGAAAGCTTGCTTTACAGAGGTACCACATACTCAGAATCGAAACCAAATTGATTGCTTTTCTTGCCCATTAGATCAGGTAAAGATTTCTTTAAACAATCTGCCCATTATCACATACTAAAACTCAACTGTCTTCTATACCCTGCACTTAGGCTGATGAGGACCATTTTGAGCCATGGCAGATAGACAGGCACTGGCTCCATTTCCCCAGCATGGCTATCTTTGAAGAGCAGCATTTACATGATTATGTGAAAAAATTATTGCATCCTGCCCTTTTTGTTTAATAAAAATTGGTGAAAAATGGTTAACACTAAAGTTCTGATGTTGACAACACTGGCCTCATAATTTGATATAACTAGCCAGGAATCACAGGGTCATTGCCTCAGTGTGACCATCATGAGGCTTAATTCATTCACGCTATGATCAACTGTGAAGAAAAACAACAAAAATTGTAAAAACAGGAATGAAATGTTGGTGTCTGATACTGAAAAGTACTACAAGGAAAGGCAGCCCTCGGCATTTTGTGACTTATTTAGTTTTCCAAGATTAGCACTTACCTCATTACATGAGAGACTTTACTGCTTGGTATAATGCACATCTGAGTTATATATCCATAATTTTTTTTAAAAAAAAAGGCGTAGACACTACCTGTATATGGCCTTTAGACCAAAACGGGCTAGTCTGAGGCAATCTGGAAAAACTTAATATACTTAGTACAAACTACCATTGAAAGGTTTTCTTACTGTGAGTGGTCCAGCTGATTCAACAAAGTGCTATCAGTTCTAGTTCAGGATTAAAAATCTTTAGGCTCTTTCTCCTGTAATAATTCAGTTAGCCCAAGATACCCAAAGTGTCAATTGCTTCTGAATTGTTGATAGAGCCAGCTCAGGACCTGGGGCCTTATCCACCCAAATGAAATAGGATGATGGCCTTATCCACCCAAAAGCAAACATCCTCCTCCCAACTTATTTCCTCCCTGGTAAACAAAGATCAAAACACCTCCTGCCCACCTCAAAGGCAACAAACACAATGAGGATGAGCCCTCACTAAGGCCCATGTTTACAACCTGCGATTTCAGGACCCCAGATGTAGCAATAGGGGAGGGGTGCACGTGAGATTTCCAACATATCACCCCCAGCGGGGTGTTTCGCAGGGGCTAACCGTAACACCCAGTTTGTCTGCGTCTGTCTGGAGTTGTACCAACTCAGCACGAAACCAGGAGCCCCTCGGGGAGCCCTAGTTCTGGCGACAGGGTACGTTCCCACCACAACAGGGCTAAGTAAACCCAGAAGCGCAGAGGTGCGCGGGGCGGGGCCTGCCGGCCACGCCCTGCTAAGCCACATCCCGTCGCGCGTGCGCGCGCACCCCCTCGCCGCGATGAATGGAGACGCGCGTTCCCGACGCGCAGACCTGCCCTGAGGCTCCCGCGGGGCCGGGGCCCGGGAGGGCGAGGACGCGCCGCGGGCTACCTCAGAGCCGATCATGTAGAATTCGCCGTCGTCCTCTAGCTGGAACTTGACGGGCTTCTGCCCGAAGGTCTTGCTCAGCGCCATCATCATCATTGCGGCGGTGGAGGCAGGCAGCCAAAGCCGGGCTGCGAGGGATCGGGAGGGCTGAGGCGGGGCCGGAGCGCGCCAAGTCGAGGGAGCCGAAGCCGGGAAGCAAAGGGCGGTCCGGGCCAAGTACTCGCGCCGCCGCCGCCGCCGCGGGGCTCCTCAGCAGCCGCAGCGACGACGACCAGGCCGCCCTCTGTGCGCATGCGCAGGCGTTGACGCCGACGCGCGCGCTGCCGCCACCCAAACAAAAGGCCAGGGCGCGCTCCCGCGGGTCCCTTAAAGGAGCCTAAACCCGTTTCTCTTCCTCCCAAGTCTCGGTACCAAGGAAAACTTCTCAGGTGGAAATAGCAATCGAGGCCCTGACTCAGGCGGTGGCGTTCCCAGTCCTACAACTGGGACTAGAACTCAACGCAGTGGAAGAGGAACAAAGTGAGCTCTGCAGGGTGTGAGGAGGCCAGTAGTACGTGTACCTCAGTTTCCCCACCCGGAAAAAAAACGGTGCAGCTGAGCAGATAAGAGGACTCCTAGATATCCCAATTCTCGGCCCACAGCTGTTCCTGCGGCTGTGGGAATGGGCAGAATGACAACACAGGGTGGTGTTAGCATGGGCCAAGACTACACCGCTTGGCAGGATTCCAATCTAGGTGGTATTTGGTTTGGCTGGTGCATCAGATGAGTGTTGGAAGGGAGGAACCTTCTCCATTCCATCCTTAACTCTGCACTTTGTAGGGACAACAAGCCGAGCCCTGCAGTGCAACTAGAGAGCCCTGCCCTGTGGTGCTTACAGCTTGGAGTGGGGAATGACATTCATGAAAGCATCAAAGCTCCACGTATCCCATTGAACAATGCAGTAGGTCAAAACCAGCCCACTGCTGACAATTTCATATAAATTTCAAATAAAAATTGCAGCTGTGAAGGAGATACACATAGGGCTGGGTAGCAGGCAAGGAGACACTTGTTAGGAAGTGTCAGCTGTGGTAAACATGAGTTTTGTTCTGTATCCTGACAACAATGGGATAAGGGCTGGGCCTGGAAGATCAGGTAAAGTGACCACTGCTTAGTGGAGGATGAACTGAGGGGCAAGCCGGGGAAGCAGGGAACCAATTACGAAGCCACTACACACATCTAGATAGACAAGATGGAGGAATGGGGCAGGAGGGGCCCTAGACATTGTACCCAGCCCCAAAGACCAGAGACTTGGGGGTGGGGTGGACTGCCCCCCTGGTTCCGAGGACAGAACAGGTCCCAAGCCAGGTCTCCCACTTCCCTGGTACAGCTCCCCATCCTAGCCTCACAATCACAGAGAGACCCAGGCAGGTAGGTAGAAAATGACTGTTTAATGACAGTTCTTCGTAAAAAAAAAAAAAGAAGAAGAAAAGGCTTTGTACACACTGTACACACATTTACATGGCTTTGGAGGGTCTCAGTGCTGGGATGAGGGCTGGAGAGGATTCGGCCCATGACAGGATTGAGGTATGTTGGGGCCTCCAGGGCCCTGGGTCTCCAGCAGGAAGTACCCCTGTCCCCAGATGACTCTAGACCTTCTGGCCTGGATCTTGGGGAGCAGATCTCCAGGATCGCCAACCGAAGGCAGCCAGTTCCAAGCACCTACCCAGAACTGACTTCTCAGGGAAGGGCAGAAGGCTATGTGGCCCCGGGATCCATGTGCCAGCACCCTGCAGGGACCTCACATCAGGGACAGAGCAAGGGCTCCAGCTCCCTCAGCCCTGCTGAGGTCCTTTCCTGAGGGACAAAGATGGAGAGCGAAGGCAGCCGGGTTTGCCTGTGACCTGCACAGGTAGGGTGGAACCGGTCCAAGACCACCCTCACCCTTGATGGCAAAGCCTCCCTGTTCAGTCTGAGACAGTTGCTGGCAGGTGACCACGACCTGCGTGGCCCTTCCTGCACTTGTCATGGTGGGAGCCCCCCCTCCCCGCCCCCCCTGAGGAGTCACAGGCTCTGTCCTATGCCTGGTGCTCACAGCCGCAAAGATGGCCATGGGTCTCTAGGCAATGTCAGTGGCCTGACGGGTGAGGGGCCCTGAGGGCATCCAAGCAGTGGTTAGTGGAAAGTGTTGGCAGGCTCTGTACAGCCAAAGAAGTCGGGGCCCACGAGGCGGGGAAAGCCCTCCAGGGCCTTCACCTTCACTGGGTCAAACTTCCAGTAGAGGAGGCCACGCAGGAAGTAGGCGTAACCTGAGGAGAGAAGAGGGTCAGGCCTGGGTGAGTGGACACTGAGCCTCACACCTGCCCATCAGGCTATGCCCAGGGATGGGCACGGGGAGGTCCGGGTGGGCAGGCTTGGCTACCACTGAGTTCCTTGAAAGCTGCAGGCCTTAGGACGGCCCTTCCAGAACCTCCGTTCCCTTGGGGGAGTCCTGCCCAGAGTCTGGACTAGGCTACGACCCAGCCTGACAGCTGCCGGGAGCCTCAGACGTCCAATTCCTACATCTCAGGAAGGCAAGTCCTGTTTCCCTCTTCACCCCTCCCTCTACATCACTATTCCCACACCCACCAGCCAGATACCGATGGGTATCTTGAGTTGTGGAGGGTGACAGAGGCAACCTGGAGCCCCAGAGCCTGAGACCACCACAGGACAGCTTTCCCAGCAGGTCCCAGTGTGGGAAAGCACAGAAGCCAAGGGGGAAGGGGGCACAGGCGAGAGCACTGGACTATGAGTCCCCAGTCTAGTCCTTGGAGATTATAGGAGGCTGGGTGGCTCAGCAGGGACTGCCTGGGTGGGGGTTCCTGGCTACCCACTATCCACTTGGGTGGCCCTGGCTAGGGACTTCATCACCTGAATCTGTTTGCTCTTCTGCAAACTGGGTTCCTAACAGGTGCTACGTCCGAGAACTGCATGAGACAGGTAGGGAGCTTAGGTGCCTGGAGCAGTGTCAGTCCTGTGTGCAGTGGGTATTATTTTACCAGCCATGGCTGGGACCTGGGCAAGTCCTCGCACCTCTCTGGGCCTCAAGCTCCTCGTCTACAACATAGGAGGTATAACGCTGCACTGGAACAAGGAGGTGGCTGGATGGGGAGGGGGCTGGACAAAGGACCTGTGATGAAGAGCTGATATCCAGCCACCACAGGGTGGAAGATGCAACTGCTACACCACTTCCACCTGCTGCCCTGTGACCAACGCACCGTCAGCATCCTGGAAGGCGGCGTCAATCTCAGGGGGTACCCCGCGCCAATCGGTGGCCCGGCGGGGCACGGGGCTGTCCACACGGCGGGTGCTGGGGTGGAAGCGCCAGTAGTCTCCGCCTCGGAAGAAGTAGATCTTGTTCTTCTCAGGGCCCCAGACCAAGGCTGCGTGGACCGGGGACCCTGGCAGGCCCAGCTCAGAGAGGGAGGCGGGCCCCAGGACTGGCTTCTCACCATCGTACACCCAGTACTGAGCGCCTGTGGAAAGGGGAGGCTGCAATGGCCCTGCCCAGCTGCCACCACCACCAGGACTTTCCCAGCCTCAGTTTCCTTATCCTGCTTGGCACCCCCACCCCAGGGGAAGTTGGAGCCAACAGGGATAAGCTGTGGCAGCACAGGCTCTGGGAGGTACCACGTAGAAAGGTAATTCTAAGCAGCAGAGAGGCACCTGGGCTCCCACTCCTTCCCCGGGCATTTGACTGCTCACCACCCCCTGGGGCTCAGCCCTGGGCCCTACCACAGGTCTTAGGTGGACCCTTGTTTATGAAGTCCCTGCCACCACCTGGAATGCTCCAGGTTCTCCTCTCTACCAGTTGTAAGTGAACAGCACAGGCTTTACAGTCGCTCTGCCTTTTCCAAGCTATACCCTCAGGTGAGTCACTTCACCACCTGAGCTGGAGGCCAATGTGTGACCCACTGTGCAGTACTTTCTATTCTCCTCCCACCTTGAGAGCCATTGCCTTCAGAAGTCTCCCAGCTGTGCCCAGAGGAATGAGCCTCGTTCTCCCTTGGCCCCAAGCTTTCAGGGCACCCTCTACCTGCCTATATTTGTCTGTCTGTCCCTACCCCTGGCCATGACATTCCTGGCTCCTAGAAATCTGAGCATGACCCCCTGCCCCCACTCACCCTTGAAGAACCAGATGTGGCCCTGGGCATCCTCGAAGGCTGCATCAACGGGGCTGGGGAGTCCCTGCCAGTGGCGAGAGGCCAGCGCAGGGTAGCCAGGCTGCAGCCGGCCCCCGCGTAGCCGCCACACAAAGCCCGCCTTGAAGAAGAAGAGCTCCCCACGGATGGTGGAGACTGCGTCAAAGGAGATCTCGCAGGCATCTGGTGGGGCTTCCGGCTGGGGCAGGGGAGGTGGGGGAGAGGGCCGGGAAAGAGCCCACATTGGAGCCACAGAAGCCAGTGAGGTGGGGGTGGCTGGGGGAGGGCCTCACCTCCTGTCTTCCCACCCTCCTGCGCCTCACCTCCAGTGGTGCAATCTCGTTGGTGTCCACTCCAGCCTGGGGTTCCAGGGCTGGGGGCTTAGAAGAGGGGGCTGGCCGGGGCCGGCCATATAGATGCTGAATGCCCCTTCGGTCATCTGGGCTGAGGCTTGGTGGGTAGCGGAAGGTATAGAAAGGGGACATAAGGGCCTTAGCAGCCGTGGTGTGCTGTAGCCCGAGTGCATGGCCAAATTCATGGGCTGCCACCTGCAGGAGGTCTGTACCTGGAAAAGGGAGATAGCCCAGCAATCCCTGAGCCTCCTGCAGCAAAATACCCAAGCTCCAGACCCCAGCTCAAGGACCTTGGCAAGTCCCCCTTCTCTATGATGTTTAGTTGCCCCGTCTGGAAAAGTGGTCCCCTGCCCATACCATGGTCGTCCCCAATAGTCCAGGTCTCGTCATAGTCGAAGTGGACGTCCCCTTCTCGGTGGGTCTTAGGAAAGAAGGCATGGGCCAGGATGCCCCCAGGTCCATCAAATGGCAAGTTGTCCCCATGCCAGTACCTGCAGGTGGGTGGGGGCAGAGTCAGTGGTTGTTGACAGCTGGGGCTTGTTCCCAGAGGGGTCCCAGGCTGCTGGTTCACCTGGTGAAGTCAATCGTGATGTCAGCATGGCCCTCGTGCACCTCAGTGAAGGTGAGTGGTGTCACTTCACTCCATACCTGTAGGGCCTCTGCCACTGTCTGTCGCACTTGCTCCCGCACCAGCTGCCATGGGAACCGAAGGATCCTGCGGGGAGGAGGAAGGGCCTGGACCTCACTCAAGGCAGGGCCAGCCCCTGATGGCTGTTGGGCCAGGGGTTGCCCTTGGATGCTCAGTAGGGGTATATGCACGTGGGTCACAGGCCAGGTGAACCTCAGGTGTAGTGCACTGGTCCTTTTGCCACATGGGCACAACTTTGTGTGGGATGGGGTTCTTTGGTATGCATAGGTGTCTGCATAGAAGGAAGAACACAGGACCAGGATCCCCAAGACCCACCTTCTAGACCTGACTGTATCATTCACTGTGGGGTGTCGGGAGTCCTTAACCCCTTGACCTGCCCCCTCTGTTCCCAGTTCCCCACCCAGGACATTTCTGAGGCCCCCAGCAGTTTCAGCTCCAATGCCAGATGACCCCACACCAGTCTTCATGGGCCTTCTCTCCCAAGCTGAGTCTCCACCTGCAGGATGTGTAAGTCACAGCTTCTGCATCGCTCCCAGGGGCCTCAGTTTACTTGAGCTATTTCCTGTCCTATTCACCACTATTTCCCACCTGTACAGATCCCAAATTATGATGCTAGATCTAAACAATGACATGGTTAACGCCCAGCTTCCCAAGAGGATGGGTCATGGCTGTCTTCACCATGGAGTCCCAGGGCCTGGCCCTTATAGATCCCCATAGAAGCTGCCTGAGGGATGAAGGCTGTGCCCTGGCATGTATTCGGGATCACCAGGCATTGCTGACAGAGGCACTGCCCCTCTGCCATGGGAAGGCACGGGTGTGTGTGTGTGTGCATCTAAGTTGGGGCTCACGGTTGTTGGTCCATGGATGGCTCAGAGGTCAGTGGACACACAGGTGCATTAACCATGGAGATCTAGACCTGGCATGTGTCTCAAGAAGCAGGTATGTGGGTGACAGGCGCATACACGGACACACTCATGAGTCTGCTCATGGCCACGGGCCCTACCTGTAGGTAAGGTCTGTCTTTTCCCAGCGCCCGCCTGATAGCACGAACCGCTTTTGTCGGTTGCGGGCACTCAGCCCATCGGGCGGGTCAGGTACACCACAGCGGCGAGGTCTGGGGCCTCCGGCAGGCTGGGGGACCTTCTGGGCTGCAGGGGCAGGCGCCAGGCTGCTTGGAGGAGCTTCATGCCAGGGTTTCAGCCCCCTCCTCACAGGGTGGTAGCGGTGGGCATCCTGAGCAGGAGAGAGGATGCAGACGCCTGGTCAGGCCTGGGGTCCTTGTGTTGCATGGTTAGAGGTGTGGGCTCTCAGCACACCCATGCTCAGCCCCAGCATACTGTGTCACCTGGCAAGCAGAGGGCTAGAGGAGGCATGCCCACTGTCGCCCCGCAGGCTCTTTGGCACGAGATGACTGGCTTCCTGATGACATGTTCCAAGGCCTCCTAGAGGGACCCCAGGCTGCCTGTCACCTACTCCAGCCATTTGGGCTGGTGAAGTCTGGGGGGAATGCTCAGAGACTGTACTCTCCACACACACTCAAGAATGGACCCCCACAAAGCCTTCTGAGGAAAGGTCAGGCTGTTCCTCCTGCTCCCCCTACTGCCAACCCCAGCAAACACTTTCCACTGCCCCTTTCTTCCCACGTCTCCTTCCTGGGCCCGCCCCACAACTGCCACGTCATGTGAACTACTCCTGCCCGGGACACCCACCTATGACACTCCCCGGTGTGGAGTAGCTGCAGCCCTGCCTCGATTTGCTCACCTCATGAATGGGGATATCTCCCCATAGTGTTGATCTGAAGATGAGCCAAGGCGATGCGTGTAAAGCACTTAGCCTGAGGCCACACACCTGGTAAGGGCACCTGGAACTAAGGTCTGACTTCCAGGGGGCTTTGCGCAACCCCACCAGGGCTGGGCACACGGCAGGGCTAGATGTGTTCTGCCTACCCCCTCCATGCCCGTGTGTGTGTGGTGAGGAGCAGTTACCTACCACCTAGCCCCACCTAGCCCCACCCAGCCCTGCCCAGACAGAGCCCCAGCACCACAGAGGGTGATTCTGACTTGGAGTCCCCACCCTCTACAAGTCCCAGGGTGGAAGTCACAGTCTTGTGCATGAAAAAAGTAGAAGCTCAAAGAGGTTGGAAGACCCTGTGAGGTCACCCAGGAAGGGCATGGTGGGGCCAGGTGAGGGTTCTGATGACCCAGACCGGAGGCAAAGGCCTGGCTGTGGACACCATGCAAAGCTGGAGGAGAGGCATGGAGTGGAGCTGTTTGTTAAGAGACTCAGGGCCTGTCTGGTCTGAGTCTGTCTGGCCTGGACAGCTGTGGCCTCCCCACAGCCATATTTGGGGCAGGAGCCATGCCACCCAGGCTCCACCCTCAGCCTCAGCCTCTGGCAGCTCTCCCAGGTCCCAGGCGCCGTAGGGCTCCAAGCAGCGTCCCAATATCCCCAAGCTCTGTATTATGGAGCCACCAAGAACCATTTCCCAGAGCCACCTAGACTCAAGCCCCAAGACTCAAGCTCCACTAAGAAGGGGTCTTCTGAACCCCTGGAGCTTCTGAACCCAAATAGCGGTGATGGAGTTACTTGGGGTGTGGGACCCTGGACCAGTTTTCCCTCAGTTTCAGAGCTTGCTTATTGAATGGTTGGTTAGCTCACAGAGCCCAGCCGATACTGGGCTTACTGCTAATAAGTACTTATCACTGTCGCTGTTTGCTAGACCCTGCCAATAGCTCTACGGATATGCTCTTAGCCCCTGATGGGACCTCTCACCAGCTCCACCTTCATTATGCCCATTTCTCAGATGGGGAAACAGAGCCCAGAGAAGTTAAACAACTTGCCCAGGTAACAGCTGGCAGGTGGCAGGCTGTCTGTGCTCCTAGCCCACCCTATCTTGTACCTCTGCTCTGCTCTTTGGACTGGAGTCACCCTTCCCCTGAAGGAGGGACACAGGCTGGCCTCACCTTGACGACAGAAGAACAGGACATTATTAAGCACCTGCTGCTTCCCAGGCACTTTGCCGGCGGTTTCACTGAACCTACCCCCTCCTCCCATAAGGTGGGGACGATACATATGCAAGGTCTCACAATGAGGATGTGGACCCCATCTCTGTGTGACCAGCCATGAGGACCTGCTCTTTCCCCTCCCACAAGGCCCCCCTTGACTTCCAGGATAAACAGATTCTTTCCTTAACTCTGGCAGGGATACCAGGACCCTCCTTGGGAAGGGCAGGGCTGTGTTGTCCCCTGAAGTCCCAAACTGCCCAGAGCCCAGCCTGTCAGGGACACACCCATGACCATCCGTCCTCTCCTCTACTTTTGCCCACAGGCAGAAATCTCTCCTCTCCCCTGCCCCTCAGTGAGACCTGGAGCAGCCAGCCTTGGAGAGAGGGTGGGTAATGGACACACACATCATCCCTTCCTCTCCTGCCCCCACAAGGCTCCAAGTCCATGCCCAGAACCCTGGATCATGACACTCTTAGTGCAGTAGAAAGAGCCATGGTCTGAGATTCAGAAGTTTCAATTCTAAGCCATAGCGACCCTGGACGAAGTGACCCTATACAAATCACTGCCCTCTCTTAGTCTCAACTTCCCCATCTGTCAAATGGGGATGGTGCCATGGCAAAGGGCTAAATGCCCTCCTTCTGTAATGCCTGCTACAGCATCTGGCACAGAGCCTCTTCCCTGGCCTGGCTCCTTGCCCCTGTGGGCTCTCCCGTCCCATACCTGGGCATCTGCTCTCACCAAATTTCCTACAGCTCCCACCACCCACCTGACATCCAGCTCCCCAAAAGACTCCAAACTAAACTATAAAACAGGAGTCGCAGTCAGAAGGAAGCTTGCAAACAGAGCAACTTGTGCAAAGGGTTTCCTTGCAAGTCAGAGGCCTCTTACTCCCTATCTGTGTCACATTCATTGGTTTTGGAGAAAGATTGAGTAGAAGGCACTAGAATGGAGGCCTTCAGCCAGTAGGATCCAAAAATGGGGTGAACCCATCATTTAATGGCTCTTGACCTCAGTTTCCCCATTACTAGGATGGGACACAGGCTCCCTGCCCCACTGACCTCCCACATTTCATCTTTCTGAGTCCTTTCTGGCCTGGGGCCAGATGCCCTAGCTGCAAAGCCTGGCATAAGGCCGCCTGCTGATTCCTAAGATGGGTGCACTGGTCTTCCCAGGGCTGCTGGGATTCAGTGACAGAGGATGGTGCGCACAGACACACCTGGCCTTATCCACAGCCCTGATGGTAGGGGGTTGTGGGTCTGGAAGCAGGCATTTCCCAGAGCTCAGAGAGGTCAAGAACTTTGCTCAGGGTAACATAGCAAGTCAGGCAAGAGCTGGGTCTAGATCTGGGACTCATGCCTCCCTACCAAGAGCTCTCCCCACACTCCGTCAGCTCTCGGCCTATCTCCAAAACCCACATTGCTGAGAAGCATTTCTTCTGGTGCAATCCCTCCTCCTCCTCAGCCAGTATGGTGGTTGTCCAGTTCACTCACTCCGCCCTCTTCTGGCCGGCACCAAACCACAGCCTCAAACATCCTCGAGGAATTTCTCGGCGGACTAGATCTCCTGGCTGAGCTAGAGGCTCAAAGTCAGCCCCTGGGACAACTGCCAATCAAGAAAATGGGAGGCACCTGGTAGAGGGGCGCTAAAGGAGGACCCTAGACTAGGGAACTGCTGGGTAAGGACAGGCTAACTGTGCCCCTCTCTGAGCCTCAGTTTGCTGTTGGTCTAAGGGAGATAATTAATCATAGTTGTCTTCTGCTGTTGGTAGGAGGTGACCCTAACAGGAGGACACTTTGTTAGGCTGTGAGGAAGAGGAGCATCACCACACCATTCTATGCAGCATCAAGCCCCTCTGAGGATCAGAGAGGCCAAGCAACCTGGCTAAGTCACACAGCCATTTGGCAGGCAAGTCCATCTTTCTGCCACGCTGTGGCCTAATCTTTCCCTTCCCATTCCTCTCCAGGCTCGTCCTGTCCCAAGGGCTGTGGGGCTTTCATCAACCCTGAAAGCTACAAACTGGGATGGATAAATATTTACAGAGCTTTCCTGGCCCTGCCAACAGCAGCCCGGGGATAAACACATCTGAGGCGACCCCAAATGCTCTCTGTATATCTGCAGTGACAGACAACAGCCTAGCTCAGACCCGGCCCCAACTAACCCTGTACAAACGTCATAGTGGCAGCTACAGGTGACGGAATGTCTCCAGCGTGCATGGCTGTGCCTCTCCTCAAATTACCTCATTTAACCCTCAATGCCTATCTCCTACCACTACTGACAAGACTGAGGGTGAGGTTCTGAGGTACAAGAGGACTCCCCTAGGATCACTTTGTTCAAATCCAGATCTCTCCAATTCCAGAACCCGTGGGTTCAACGGCTACCCACAATGGTTCTCAACTCTGCCCCAAGTTCTAGGGGTCCAGGAGGGGCTGGGGAAGAGGCAGGGCCTCCAGACTGAGGTGCCCTTCACCCACCCTACCCCATCCTATCCCCTCCTGCTCCTATAGCCAGCCCAGGGCAAGGCTGGCCAGAGCAGACCTGGGGTGGCTGGACCTAGGGACCCAGTCTGGTCAGATCTTCCTCCTCAACGGACCAGTCCCACGACTCCTACCTATCATACCTCCTAATGGGTCTCCTCCCTACCTGAGCTGTCTGGATGCCTTAGCTGAGTTCCCAGGGGCCTGTGGGCCTGCAGCTGCTCAGGCTCTCACCCCAGCCCCTGCCTGGCCGCCCCTGTGATTGGTCCCTCAAAGCTCCACCAGCTCAAAGGGAACATGTAGCCTTCAGGGCACAAGCAGGCTGTCACACCCCATCACCATCCCTCCTCTCCTCATTCTGCGGCTCTCTCCCATGGACTCGCTTCTTCTCTTGGGATCATACAGTCTTCTCCCTTTCCTTGCTCTCCCATCCCCTTGCTCTCTGAGAATTTCAACTGCCCACCCTTGGTCCCAATTCTTTCTCATTTTCTCACAGTCACAGACACACAGACACACAGACACACAGACACACACACACTGTAGCTCTCATGTTCATGCTGTACTGGTTCCAAGCCTCCCAAACTTGCCACTTGTAGGTGCCGAGGTGGTAGCACCTCCTACAGTGCAGCTGCTGCCCTCCCCAGCTCCTCCTTAATCCTCCAGCCGACTGCACACCTGGAGGTGTGTTCACTGAGGCCACACACCTGGAGGCTGACACCAGCTTCGCTTTGTCCCTGCCGAGAATAGAGAGCCCTGTAACCACTCCCTCTGCTACCTTCACCAGCACACACCCAAGTCTGCACCTGGGGCACCGAGGGGCAGGTCCCCATGCTGGGAGGGGGCGTGCGTCTAGCGCGGAGCCCCTCCTCACCAGCCTGAGCGATCCCCGCGCAGGCTCCACTTGCACACCTCCAGAGACGGGAAGCTCCCTATCTATCACGCCCAAAGGGACCCAGAAATCGTTTTGGGTAACGGGCTGCTCCAGGCCACCCCGGGCGTCCCCGTGGGTCCAGCTCCGCCACTGGGCCCAGCCCGCGTGCCCGGCGCTCCCTGGGCGAGGAGCGGCAGGCCGGCGGCGGGCACTCACCGGCGGCCGCGGGGCCCGGGCCAGCAGCGGCGGCGGCAGGAGCAGCAGCAGCAGCAGCGACAGCAGGAAGGCGCGCGGGGCGGCGCCGCGGAGCCGGGCGGCCCGAGCCATCCGCCCCGGGGCTGCTGGGCCTGCTGGGCCGCGCCGGGCCGCCGCCCCTTATAGCCTCCGCCCCGCCCCCCGGCCGCCCAGGCTCCGCCCCCCGCGCCTTTTGTTCTAAACTTTCCCCGCGGCCGCGGTGGTGGAGGCCAAGGTGGGGGAGGTGGACCAGGAGCGGCTGGCAGGGCAGGGACCGGGGGCCAGGAGACTTCGTCCTCCTGGGGATGGGCCGAGTCTGTGGTCTGAGGTCTGATGCTGGGTGACCCTAGCCAGCTGGTGCTGCTCTGGGTCTCAGTTTCCCCAATGTGCTGTGGGGAGTATAAGAGGAGTATGGTTTCACTTCTGGTCCCTACCCCTACCTTTGGATGGCGCATCCCCAGCTGGTCTCCCAGGTGGCCTGACCTCTGACCTCCTGTTAGCCTATGACAGGTGGTGGTACCCATGGGCAAGTTCCCACACTCCTCAGAGCCTCGCTGATCCATCTGGAAGATGGCATTATATCCCCTGTGAGAAAAGGGATATTAAAATTTGTCCCAGGGGAAACTGAGGTGTATGGCGGAGGCTGGCCAGCCTCCCGGCTTGGAACAGAACCATAGATAATTTATAGACGAAGAAACTAAGGCCCCAAGACGGAGAGACCAGATCAGGCTTTTCCATAACAGCAAGTAATGGAGGGATCAGGAAGCCCTCTAGCTGGTCAGTTGGAGAGAGGGTGTTGTTAGAGGCCGCGGGCGACAGTATTTGAATGGGACACTGGGGGCACAGGCTATCCCTTCATCAGGCTCCTCAGGGCCCCTCAGGGCCAGCCTCCTGAGACCTGAGGAAAAGAAGGTGAGAACCAAAGGAATGGGTGGTTCTCCCTTTCCATGCTGGAAAGGGTCCTCCAGTCTCATGAACTGCAATGACCAGAGGCCTCACCACCTCACCAGGCAATCTGCTCCATCTTGGGCAACGCTGCTGAGCCAAACAGCAGGCAGTGGTTCCTGTCCTGATTGGTAGGGTCCGGAGCTGCTGCAAGGTGAGGCTGTGGGCACCCAGCCTGGACCTGGGGAAGGAGGAAGGGAGGGAGGAGAGGACAATCGGGCTGATTCAACCCTCCCTCCAGATCCCAGCCCAGGGAGCCTTCGCTGCTTCTGGAAGGCTCCGCAGAGACTCCTAGAGGGCCAATAGAGGGCAGACAAGCAGTGATTTTTTTTTATTATTATCAGACTGTTAGCAATCTTTTTCTTTACAGTGACTCACTTTTTTTCTTTTTTATTGGGGAATATTAGGGAACTGTGTTTTTCAGGGCCCATCAGCTCCAAGTCATTGTCCTTCAATCTAGTAGTTGTGGAGGGCGCAGCTCAGCTCCAAGTCCAGTCCTCATTTTCAGTCTTAGTTGCAGGGGGCACAGCCCACCATCCCATGTGGGAATCGAACTGGCAACCATGTTGTTAAGAGCTTGTGCTCTAACCAACTGAGCCATCCAGCCGGCCCTACAGTGACTCACTTTTCAAAATCAAAATGCCTACTTCAGCCTCATTCTTAGCAATATTTGTCAAGAACTCATGGATTTGATGAGCTAAATATGTATTTTTTCCGATATACCTGAAAATATATAATTATTTAAATAGAAACATTCATTAAGTGGTCTTGAGTGTCTCTAGGGGTGCATGGCTGTGCTTTGGGGAACATGCAGTCCACCAATCACCCACAGTGCAGGCCTGAGGTGGAGGGCCATAGTTGCAAACCAACTGTACACCCAGCAAGGTGGGCTGGTCACAGAGGGCTTCCCTGATAAGCCCAGTAGGATGGGCCAATTTGGCAAATGGGAACTGGGTGGGCAGGAACTGCACCAGCAAAACAGTAGAGGCTGGACTAGGCCTGGCATATCTGTGAGGAGAGAATGGCGCACCCTTCACATGCTCACCTCACCACAATGTGGGTGGTCACCTCCATTTGAGAGAGGAGAAAATTGAGGCCCAGGCCCAGACGGGGATCAGGGGAGGGCCCTGCTACACAGGCTGGCTGAGAGGATTGTGTCGTAAGAACACATTAGTTCTTGTGACTTGCGGGCATACATGGCTGGAAGCACCTCTCACACACAAAACTGAGAGTGCCAAGTGTGTCCCCTTGCTCCCGCCCCTCTTTCCCTTACTCCCTCCTCACAGAGGGGCCTCCTTTTCCCACTTGGAGCAAACTCCCCCCCTATGATTTTGCTCTGGGTGATTCCACCCTCCCCACAATCCCTGTGCCACCACCAGGCCTCCCGTGGGTACAACAGAGAAGTCATGGGGGTGCAGTAAAGAAGTCAGAGGTCAGGGTAATAATATGACCACTATGAATTCACTATGAATTCAGAAAAGACCATTAAAAACCTCGAGTTCTTGAAGGGCTGGGAAGCGTCCTAAATCCGCACCTCCGGCCCTCCCCCTCGCCTGGAACCAAGGTGGTAAAATCACCAGGACGCAGGATTCAAACGTGCGTGCGCAAAGGCTTCTAGGCACTCAGGTCGTGGTCTCTGGGATGGGCATGGTGCTTAAATGTCGGGTAAATGCTGTGAGTATCCGGCGCTGCATCCGTGGGGCAGGGGTGTCAGGCGGGGTGGAGTACTACAATGGGAGCTTCAACGCACCCCGGGGCGGTGCTGCCCACGGCTGCCAGTACCTACAGCGCATTTTGGTCAGGAAGGAGTCGAAGAAGGGTTCCAGACGCCCCCTGGCGGGAGTTCTGGAGACGGTCCGCGCCAGGCCTTCTCCAGGGTACCTTATCTTCCCGGCTCTAGTTCCCTCCGCAACCCTGAGGCCACCCGTTAGTCCGCAAACCCAATCTGATAGGAGGGGTCCCTTCCTGGGCCGGCCTCAACTGGTGGCCTCCCTGTCTCTTCTGCCCTGAAGCACGGGACAGCACCCAATTCCACATCCTGCGCTCCGCGGTGGGCTTTGAAGGAACAGGCCTGTCGCCCCTGCGTAAACCCTCCGCGCTCTGAGACCCTGGCCCATATCCCCAGGGCCCACACAGCTCGAGCCAGGCGCAGGGAGGGCGCGGGGTCACATTTCCAGTCGTGACGGCCGCCGAGACGAGGGGACGCTGGAAGGGATAGGTCCGGGGGATCCGCGGGAGAGGACTGCAGCCGAACGCCGGGCACTTCCCCCTGGGGGCGTGTCCTCGAGGCCCCGCCCCTTGTGCCGGCAGTGACTTTCGTGCCTTGTTCGTCCCCGAGACAGAACCGCCGCCACTGACGCCATCTCTGACTCGACTCAGCCGAGTGCCATTGCCGCGACCATGCCCCGGGGGAGCCGCAGCATGGCCGCCCGGCCAGCCAGGTGTGAGCGGGACAGGGGCCCGGTGGGGAGAGAGCTCGGGAAGCGCGGGTACACCCGCAAGGACTTGATAGCGTGACCTTGGCGACAACTGCGCCATTTTGGCGCGGGGTGGGGGTCGGGGGTGTCACAACCACGTGTTTAAGACGGTGGTGCCCCATCCTACAGAAGGAGGAAAGGGGGGAATTTCCAGGGGCTGCCGACCCTTCAGGCCTCTGGTATGGGGTCCGGCCAGGATTAACCCTGCGTCCCCCTTACCCCACAGCCGTACTGCTGCGCCTTCTGCCCACCCGCCAGCGCACCCCCCACCCTCGGCCGCCGCCCCGGCCCCTGCTCCGTCGGGCCAACCAGGTCTGATGGCGCAGATGGCGTCCACCGCCGCTGGGGTAGCTGTGGGCTCAGCTGTGGGACACGTCGTGGGCAGTGCCCTGACCGGAGCCTTCAGCGGGGGCAGCTCAGAGCCCGCCCAGCCTGCTGTTCAGCAGGTGAGCAACGCGCTCCAGAGAAACTGAGGCTGACTTCTCTGAAGGCCACAGAGCAGGGAATCCAGCTGGAATGTCCAGAGAGTTGTGTCCAGGCATATCCAGAGCTGCCTCAGGCCCAGGACTTTGCCCAACTGGGGTCCTATTCCTCACTCTGCAGTACTGGCCTCCTGTCACTCAGAGGCAAACTTTCCTGGACCCTCCCATGAAACCAAGGTCCTTAGACTCCCAGGGAGAGATGCCTACTAGCCCTTTAGAGATGGGGAAACCAAGGCCCATAGGACTCAGAGACTGGCCCAAGGTCACCTAACCCTAGTAGAGGGGAGCGTTGTTGAAATTCCTGAGTGTCCTGTCTCCCCATTGCCAGGTCAGGCACTGTAGTCCCTGGACCCAAGGGCAAAGGGTAGCTGGTTGCTCCCTGCTGACCTGTCCCCCACTGGGCGTCCCACCAGTCCTGAGCCAAATACAGGCTTAGTGGCAAGGTCAAGGGTCATGAGGTCAGTGTGGCTGAGCCAGGAAGGTGCTAGAACTTATGTGGGTGAGGCTCATACTCCGAGAATACTAACAGAGCACTGGGCTTTTCTAGATTCTTCTCCCACCCCTCCTACCTGCCCAACATGCCCATTATGAGGCAGCAGGGAAATAGTGTCTACACCCAGCACTAGTGTCAGCTGAGTGGCTTTGAGAGGGCTGTGGGCTCACCCTGTTTCACAGTTGGAGCAGCTGAGTCTGCCAGCCCTGGGTCACTCAGCCTGTCTGGGACCCTTAGGGCCCCCTGGGTTGGGGTTGTGGGGAGGGGTAGTTGGCCCCTAGCTTTGGAACCCACTTCTGGGTACCAATCTCGAGCTGACCTTGCTGCCTCCTGCACCACCCCAGGCCCCTGCCCGTGGTGCCCCTCAGCCGCTGGGGCCCTGCTCCTATGAGATCAAGCAGTTCCTGGACTGCTCCACCACTCAGAGTGACCTGACCCTGTGCGAGGGCTTCAGCGAAGCTTTGAAGCAGTGCAAGTACAACCATGGTAAGCAAGTAGCCTCTGGCCCAGGTGGGGGCGGGAGGGGCAGCTCCTCTTCCTACACCTGCGGGCTGACCACCTGCGTGTGCCAACCCTCCCTCCACAGGCCTGAGCTCTCTGCCCTGAAGTGACCAGGGAAGACTGGTGCAGACTGGAGTAGATTCGTGGGCCAGCCCTGCACTCACCTCCACCCCTTCACCGACAGCCGGACCATGACATCGACATCAGATTGTACCCATGTAACTGGGATTGGGAGTAAGGAGGGGGTTTCTTACCCCATAGATGACCTGAGCCACAAATGTGCAATTAAAATAGTTTATTTTAGACCCGAGCCTGCTGTGTGCCCTCTCACTGGCCTGTCTCCCAGGAGCACCCTGGTTGATGAGGTGGGGCAGGGTGAGGGGGTGCAGGGTGATTCACTTTAAGCTGGCCTCCTGGGTGGGGAGGGAGGAGCCCTGTTGTAATCCAATAGCCTCTGGCAGTCAAAGCTGTGGTGAGGCATTAACAGGTGACCTCATGAGCGGCTGAGTCTGGGAGCTGGAATCTTGGTTGTCTGCCTTCTCAGGGATGCCTGCCCCCTCCACCTTTCTTGTCTCTTGTTCTGGATCCCCTCTCTACACGCACATCTTAGGGGCCCCCAGTGACCTCACATCCTGTCTGTGACTTTGCCCACCTGCTAATACAACTTCTCAGGAATTCCTGATTCCGTGAAAGGAAGGCTGCTGGGCTGCTGTCTGTTTGGGCATGATCACACAAGACAGAGGTCACGGCCAACCTCTGGGTCTGAGCCCAGCTCGGCCACTTGGCTATGGTTTGCCCAGTCACGGGGCCTGCAGGAACAGAGGAGCAGGTCCTTCAAACCCAGTGCAAACCCTGACGTCACTCGCACTGCTGCCGCTTTCAGGAGTTCATTCAGCAGTTCTTCATTGAGCACCTACTGAAAGCCAGGCCCTGTGTCACACTGGGCACAGGCTGTTCCTGCCCTTGGGCACTTATACTCCAGTGAGGTGGTGGGGACACGTGGGTACAGTGTGTTCTATCTTGTGGGTATATGTGTGTGATGGGGGTGACATTGGGGATCTATCTCTCAGTACACAGGTGTCTGTTTCTTGGCAAGGGGTCCCACTTCCGGGTGTGAGTGTCCCCCCAAGTATCCATGTCTCCTTACCTGGCTGCTGGCCCCAGCCAGCGGGTCCTGGACAGCAGGGAGCCCAACCTCTGGGCCCTTGAATGAGGGCCTTTCTCCTGATGGCAAGGCCAGTTCCCCAGGCACCTCCTCTGGCTGTTGCCCATGGAGGGTAGGCCTGACAGCCAGCGCAGCTCCTCTGGAAGGCCCAGGAAGGCCTGCCTGTCGGGGCTGGGGAGAAGGCGCTCCCTTCCCTCCCCAGGGCTCTATTATGACACTCACCTGCCAGCTCTGGACATTGGTCATCCAGGTTCTCCAATAGGGACTCGTAGTGGGTAGGAGCCCCACCCTCCCCCTCTGTGAAGGAACGAAGAATGATTCCTGACTGGCCTGGTGGTCCCCAACCCTACCTCCCATGCTGGACTTGTTTGCTTGCTCAGGCTGGGATCAGGACAGGGCATTGGATGGAAGGGTCCCTGCCAAATTGGGTTGGGGCTGGGCAAGGCCTTGGGTGGTCTCTGGACTGCTGCCCCCCTTCTTACATTCCAACATAACCACAGGGTGATGTCTTGGGCCCCACTTACTGATGAGCTGCACGAGGACATAGGTCCCATGCTCCTGCAGCAGGGGGCTGCCTGTGGAGGGGGCCCGGGGAGCCCCCGCCAGGCCCTTGTCCAGGTTCACCAGGTGCCCATCCTCAGCCAGGAGGGCAATGGTTGCTGGGAGATCAGGGAGGGAGGCAGGGCAGGGCTGGTTCCCCTGCCTGGGGCACTGGGCCTTCCATCCCTGTTACCCCTCTATACCCCCTCACCATCTGGGGGCACCTACCGCCTCTTCCTCAGGTGGGCAGTGAGAGTCACCAGACTGCAACAGGGGTTCACCAGCTCCCTGCAGCCAGCTGTGGGGGAGGGGCAGAGGTGAGCAAATGGGACCTTCCATTTCCCCCCAATCTGGGACCCTCTGCCCCTCTCATCTTTTCCTAACCAGAGCAGGGAATACTGCCATATGATTAGGACTGTACCCCCCATTACCCATCTCCTGAGATGTCAGTGACAGGGGCACAACTCATGCTTCCTACATGGGACAACCTCCCACACTAGCTGCCCTCCCAAAACTGACTCCCTCCCAACCAGGGAGTTGGGAATCTGCAACTGTGGCTAGAGCTTCAGGTGCCTGAAACACCCTGAAGCTTGAGGACCACTGACTGAATAGCCAAGAGATTGTGTAGTCTAAAAACTGCTTCATGGTGGCATGGCAGGTACTCTCAGAGAAGAGCTCATGGGAATTTCCCAGTACCCAGCTGGGCTTTTCCCCCCTAGGGACTCACTCCAAGCACTGGCTCTGCCTCACAGAGCTGCTTCCCCAAAACCCCCATCCCATGTGCATCCCCCTTATCCACACTGCCTTCCCCCTTCCCATGGCAGAGGGAAGCAAGCTGAATGTACCATTCTTGGACCCATCTACTGGGACAGGGGACCCCACTTACCTCCAAACAGCACTGTGATAAACATGGTTGCAGGGGAGAAGATACACCGATTTCCTGACGAAGTAAAGAGCTAGAGCTGAAATCTCCTCTGGGCTGGGACCCTGCCTGGAGATGCAATAGTGTGTGTGTGGGTGGGTGGGCCCAGGCTGAGGTCCTTGCTTGGCCACCCTTGGGGCTGGGCTCCTCCAGTTGTCCAGACCCTCAGCCTCTTCCTCTTGCTTGCTGGGTCAGAGCAGCTGGAGGAGACAGGTGCTTCCAGCTTCCAAACGGGTCTCCATGGCAGTTGGAGCTGCTAAGATGCCCAGGAAGGAAAGGCCTTCCCATCAGTGTCCCAGTGACAGGGTCTGGGTGGGGGGTATGGGCATTTCCTGAGGCAGGGCTATCATGAGGGCTGGAGCGTCGGCGTCCTGAGATGTCCAGAGACCACCTGGGATGTCCCCCCACCAGTACAGACCGAGCTCCCAGGCTAAAAGTGGGGGAGCTTTCCTGGGGGTGGGGCTGGCCCTGTCCAAAGTATGCAATCCTCACCAACCTTATTGGGTCCCCACCAACTCAGGGCTCCCTTCCCTGTGCTCTCATGCTTTCCTCTCCCTCTGCCTTCTTTCTCACTCCCAGCCTCCTCTCTCTTTTCTTCTGTTCTTGTTTCTTTTTCTTTTTAAATCAAATTTATTGAGGTAAAATTCATATACGGTGAAATGCGCCCTTTTAGGGTTTTGAGTTTTGACATATCTCATATAACCAACACCATAGTCAGGATATAGAATATTTCCATCCCTTCCCAAAATTCCTTTATACCCCTATGTAGTTGACCCTGGCCCTTGGCAACCACTACCTTTTCCAGAATGTCCTATAAAGGGAATCATACAGTATGAAGCTGGTTTGTTTCACTCAGCATGATGCATTTGAGAGTCACCCAGGTTGTCCCATGTGTCAATAGTTTGTTCCTTCTTATCACTGAGGTGGGCCCCATTGTCTGGGTGTACCATAGTTTGTTGATCCATTCACCTGCTGTCATTTCGGGTTGTTACCAGTTTTTGGTGATTATGAGTCAAGTCAGTATAGACATTCACCTACAGGTTTTTGTGTGACGAACTTTTCAATTCTCTAGGATAAATACCACAAGAGGAATTTCTGAGTTGTACCATGAGACTGTGTTTAAGTTTGCAAGAAACTGGCAATGTTTTCCAGCATGGCCACACCATTTTTCATTGCCCCTCTTTGCCTGGTTTGTGGCCGGGCCTCTCAGATTCCTGGCTGTCTCCTCTTACCAGCTCTCCCTCTCTTGCCCTCCTGTTTCTCACCATCTTTCCCTGTCTCAGGTTTGTCTCCTTCTCTCTCCCCCTCCTTCCTCTCCTCTCTGCCTCTCCCTGGTTTTCTGTCTCTGTGTTCTCACATTAATCTGCTTCTCTGCCTCTCCATCTGTGCTCCTCTTTTTTTTTTACTTTCTCTCCCTCTCCTATATCTCTTCATTTTGCCTCTTACTTTGTCCCCTTCCGCCTCCTTTCTGTCTCTTCTCTCCAGTTCTATCTCCTGCCTCTCCACCATGAACCCCCACCAGACCCCTCCAGCCAGGGTGCCAGGTGGCTATCTAGAGCAGGCCCCAACCTTTCTCAGCTCCCTTTTCCCCAAGGTTTTAGAAATGTCCCCTATCTCCAATCCCCAGCCTATGATTAGGCTGTTTGTCTTGTGGGGGATGGAGAGGCAGATGTGAGGAGGCCTTGATCCTCCACCAGCTCACAGCCTCGTGACACACTCTGCCTCTGGATAAGCACTTTCCTCAATGCTTCCACCTGTAAAAAAGGGGTAATAACACAACTTAGCAGGGTTGTGAGGATGAAATGCGATGACACTTTAAAGTGCTATATCCATGCTCAGCAGTGGCAAGTGCTTAGAGTCAGTACTGTGGAAACAGGCAGCATTTTCCAAACTTATTTAAACACAGGGCACTTTCTTCTAGGGACATCACTGTATCTGGGGACCTGAGTCCTGCAGAACATAGCTCAGGAGTCGCTGCAGCCAGATTCTGGAGGAAATGGCCACTCCTGGAGTCTCAGCTCTGACAACCATCACTCTGTTGTCTTCAGCACTGCTGAGGGGTCTTTTATCTTGAGGGTTGTGAAGATACCCTAAGGAGAGTGGAACCTGTTGGGGGTAGTTTATAACCTCCCCGAAGGGAGCTCTCAGTCTGAGAGTTAATGAGAGTGTACTGTTTTAGTAGTTTATTATTATTTAGGTCTGGTAAGGCCAATAGATCAGGAGATGTTTGCCATTGAGAAGATAGTTTGTTACTCACAGTGGCCAAGAGGAGGGGGCACACCATGCCACAGGTGGGGGGCTCATGGAGAAGCACCAGGTGGGTCAGGAGGCACAAGGAGTGGGGGAACTGTGGGCGGAAGCCTTTATTTTGGTTTCTGAGGGAAGGAATAGGTGAGGCAGGGAAAGCAGGCTCAGGATTGGCTAGCTGGAGTAATTTCAGTGGGCTCTGTGACATAGGGACTTCCCTGATCATCTGGTACCCGGCCCTGGGTGATTAGGACAGGTAGACAGTGGCCTTGAGTGTGAGAGCCCCATAAATGAGGTGGTTGGGGGGGTGGGCTTGGGATTGGCTGGTTTGTATTTGAAAAGTATCTCTAGAACCTGGTTAACCCTGGGAGGGTCAGCCCTCCAAGGTCAGCAAGGCCCCAGGTGTCAAAGCATCAGAACACAGAAAATGAAAGGCATGATAAATACATGCCCTACCTTTGCATCTTCACAGCCCTTGGACTGGCACCATGCTAATCTTCACTTTCCAGATGAGGAACCAATCCCAACCGAAGCCAGCTCCCCTCCATCTGGCAAATGAAAGGAATTGACCGTGCCAAGTGCTGGTGAAGATGTGAAGTCACTGGAACTCTCTTACCCACTGGTGGGAGTGCAGATTAGTAAAAGCATGGTGGGAACGCTGGCGGTAACTATTATAGCTGAAGGTACACGTTCCTTACCCCCGCCCCCCAGTAATTCCAGTCCTGGGTGTCTGTCCAGCAGAAATGAAAACACAGGTGCACCAAAGACATTGACAGGAGTATTCACAGCAGTTTTATTTGTAATGGCCAAAGACTGGGAAAGTAGCCAAATGTCTGAAAACAGGAGAATGCATAAACTAATTGTGGTTTATTCACACAATGGATTACACACAGCTCTGGAAATGAATTAAACATTGCTGCACACTCGTGGATGACGCCCATAATGTTGAGCAAAAGAAGCAGGAACAAAAGAGGATACACTATCATTGCATTCATATTGCAAGTTCTGGAGCAGGCAAAACTGATCTAAGTGACAGAAGTCAGAATGATGGTGACCCTTGGGGGTAAAGAGGGGCAGGAAGGTGAGGGAGACTTCCGGGGAGATGGAAGTGTTCTAAATCTTGATCTGGGTAGAGGTTGCAGGTATGGTGTGTGTTTTGTGTGTGTGTGTGTGTGTGTGTGTGTGTACGTATATATTTTATATATAAAATCATCAAGCCATACTTAAGACCCCATTTCCCCAAAATAAGACCTAGCCAGACAATCAGCTCTAATGCATCTTTTGGAGCAACAATTAATATAAGACCCGGTATTATATTATATTATATTATATTATATTATATTATATTATATTATATTATATTATATTATAGACCCAGTCTTATAGTAAAGTAAAATAAACCTGGGTCTTATATTTATTTTTGCTCCAAAAGACGCATTAGAGCTGATTGTCTGGCTAGGTCTTATTTTCGGAGAAACACGGGATTTGTGTACTTTACCATCTGTGAGTTATACCGCTATAAAAATAGCAGCCCCCTGCTATAATATATATTTGGATGTCTGGCTCCTATTTTCAGAAGGCCCTGTGGGGCCAGGACTCTCACATTTGGGAAGATGGGGCCTGGCAGCTGGGTCCCAGCCACAGCCACCCTCCCCCAGTCAATGGGCTGATTTGCATGTCCTGTCGTGGTCCAGTGGCCTCCTCTGCCCATACCCTGAAGCACCTGGAGTACACCCAACAGAACAGCTCCCGCCTGCCTCCCTGCCTCTGGCCATGGCTTGCTGGCGCTTGGCCCTCCTTCTGACTGGGGCGCTCCTGGCAGGTGAGCCCTCTCTGAGCCTGGCTTGCCTGGGGGTGGAATGGGAGACTTCACTAGCTCCAGAAGACCCCTGAAAGGAAGCAAATTGATGTGAGAAGTGGATGGGTTCTGGAAGGTGCATTGAGGTGGAGGGGAGAATTGGCTACAGGTGGCTCTGCCCTAGAACTGGGGCAAGTCACTTCTCTGTGTGGGCCTCAGTTTCTCTATTTCTGAATGACCAGATATCTAGGGTCCCTTTGAATTTTGACTCTTTAGGGTCTTAGAAGGGATTGGAGCTGGTTACCATTCGAGTTTTTCACATGGCAACCTGGTGCGGGCTGGTCCCCATCTCATAGGGCCTCAGGAACATTATAACCCCAAGAAGCCCCCCAGCATCCAGTAGCCTGAGGCTGAGCTGATGGATGGTGTAGCCCAGGAAGCTTCCTGGGGGTGGTTAGTCTATGGTGAGGGTTTGGAAGAGCCAGTGTGACCAAGGGGATAGGCATCTTCATGGCAAGTGTGGTAACAGGCAACAGAAGGACCCAGAGACCATCAGTCCCACCCTCTGAACTCTAGGCCCTCAACTGAACATAGATCCTTGGGAACATGGCACTCATAGGGACCTAGGAATTGCCAACTCTATGCCCCATCCAGTGCCAACCTCATGGCACCAGGCCATGAGTCCTTCAGGAACACAACTCTTTTGGGGAGACTGACCAAGCCTTCATAGGGCAGGGGCCCAGGACAGGCCTGAGCAGGTCTCTCTCTCTCAGTCTCCCAGCCAGCCCTGACCGGGCCAGATGCACTGCTGGTCTTCCCAGGACAAGTAGCCCAACTCTCCTGCATGCTCAGTCCCCGCCATGCCACCATTGGGGAATACGGTGTGTCTTGGTACCAGCAGCGAGCAGGTAGCGCCCCCCGCTACCTCTTCTACTACCGCTCAGAGGAGGACCACCACCGGGCCCCAAACGTTCCTGACCGCTTCTCGGCAGCCAACGATGAAGTCCACAATGCCTGCATCCTGACCATCAGCCCTGTGCAGCCTGAGGATGACGCAGATTATTACTGCTCTGTGGGCTACATACCCTAGGGGTGGGGTGTGGGATGAGTGTTTCCTATCTGTCTCCCTCTTCTGTCCCTGACCTTAGTCCTCTCTCTAACATTCTGAGCCTTGATTTTCCTGCTCTGCAAAATGGATTAATAATATCCACCATGTCAACAATACGTATTCTGAGGTCTAAGAGATCCCTGCTGAGAATGTGACTGCGGTTGGTCTGGGAGAGTGGGGGTATAGAAATTCTGGGGATTGGTGCAGAAAAGGAAGCACCTAAGACTCTTGGGGTGGGACCAATCCTCTCCACTGGCTCCCAGGGGGCTCAGGCTGGTGGTCTGGCTTTCCTGTGACCCAAGGAGCTGAAGGGAGATGAAAAAGGAACCAGCCCTTGCTGCTCCCAGCTCTGCATGGCTGGTTGTGGTTCAACGCTCTCTGGGTGACAATAAGGTGCCCCTGGAGCCCAGGCTGCTAGCTAGGGGAGGGACAGCCTCTGCCTGCTCCTTGATGGGGCAGGGAGTCAGGTGTGAGTGCGTGTGTGCGTGTGTGCGTGTGTGGTGGTGGTGGTGGGGTGGGGACATTCAGAGGCACCTGAGGGCCAGAGTGGAGGGTGCTGAAGGCAGATGGGCAGATGGCAGGGGCAGAGTGGGCAGCATCCTCCCTCTCAGGAAGTGTGTTCTACTGATCTGTGAGAGGGCTGTGGTCCCTTGAGGGAGGCTCTCCTACAAGCGGGTGGGCCCAGCGTGTTGCACTGCAGAGAGGGACAAGTCTTGGCATCAGAAGCAGAGCTGAGCTGAGCGTCTGGGAGTGGGATGGGGATTTCAAGAACACACTCCTCTTCCCTCCCGGGTCCCCTAAGAGAAGTCTCATGCCTGGAGGTCATACCTCAAATGCACTGAGTGAGGGGTCTTCAGGATCCAGAGAGGGTCCAGCCTACACTCACAGACATCTCCTGGGGCCTCCTCAATGGGCCCTTCCTCTCATCTCTGTCTCTGTGGGGGAGGGGAGGGCAGAGAGGGCGAGGAAGGGAGTGTGGATGCTAACAGAATCCCTGGGCCTGTGCGAGGTGACAGCTTCCCCTCAGAGATCCCCTTCTCCTTCTCCTGAAGACCCCAGACGCCGCAGCGGCCCCTGGCTTGTCCCCACCCCCAGAGCAAGTGCAGCGGGAACTGGGCCTCCAGCCAGCGGCTCTAGGCCGGCCCACCCGGCCTGGCCTCAGTTTCCTCCCCTGCACTCGCCAACGCCTGCCCAGCTCTGTTTGCCCCTCAGTCCCTTTGTCCCCTTTGGGGACAGCCCAGATCCACTGCGCCGACTGGAAAAACTCTCCTGATCCCCGTCTTTGACCCCCTGAGCCCGGCAGCCACGCGCGGCGACAGCGGGCACCTCAGGACCACCGAGACGCCAGGACCTCCGCGCAGCCTAGAGCGGTCCCGGAAGTGCCCGCGGCGAGGGCGGGACTCCGGGCGTTCGGGCCGCCGCGGGCTCCGCGTCAGCAGCAGCCGCGGAGGGAGACAGCGTCGGCCGCGGGTTGGAGCAGCTGAGGTGCGGCCCCGCCCCGCCCCGCCCGCCCGCGGCCCCGCCCTGGCCCAGGTGAGCGGCTCCGCCCCGGACCAGGTGAGTGGCTCCGCTTCTGTCAGGTTGCCCACCTGTCCCTCCGGTGGCCCCGGGTGCGGACGTCTTCATCGGTGGGAAGCATGTTGGGATACTGGCGTCGCCGCCCGGGACTCGTGTGCGGGTCCGCGGCCGCTCGCAGGCCTCCAGCCAGGAAACCCTGACCGGACCGAGAGTCCGCCTGGTGCTCAGGCCCTGTGGGTGCCCCTGGAGGATGGGGTGACAGATGCAGGAGGAGCCGGGGAGGCCTCGAGAGAGGTGGGAATCATGGGGTTCCAGACCTTTGGCTTTTCGATCCAAAAACGTTTAAAATATTTTTGGGGACAGATAAAGGATTGCCAACTTTTTAAACAGAGTGGAAACTTCAGCGTGTAGGTCGTACATAGTGGGAATGGAAAACTCCCAAGGAGGGAACCTTGGAAACACCGGGATTTAACAGGTGAGTGGCAGAAGAGTTGCAAGCCACAGATACCAAGACGGAGGGGTCCGAGGGCATGAAAATCGGGGGGGAAAATCCTTTCCGAAACCAAAGAAATAAAGAGGGGCACAGCAATGGGGGTGATTTGCCCAGCAAGCTGAAAACCTTGAGGTGGGTTTAGTAAAGGAGTGGGCCCATATTGTTACATCTTCCAATTTTTCAAGAGAAAGCCAGAACCCTACTGAGTTTTCCATATTGGCAGCTAAGTCAAACAAAAAGGAAAAGCCCAACTCTTTTGAGAGCCAGACAAAACGAGTCTGTGGCAGGATCCCCAGGCTGCCAATTTGCAACCTCTGAAATGAAGGGTTTTGAGAAGGAGGTATTGGTGAGCAGTGCCAGAAGGGGTGGGGAACGAGGACGGAGAAGAGAGGGATTGGCGGTAAGGAGGTCATTGGATGCTAGAGCTGAGTATTGAAGTCCCAGCTGAAATTGGAAACTTGAAGTCGGTCTTCGTGCCATACACAGTCGTATGATTTTCCTTGGCAACATTTAACATTTTGGGAGAAATTGGCAGAAAAGGAATTAGCTGCTGGTTGCAACAGGGCAGAAAGGGAGGAACGTGATACTGGTCAGAGAAGTAGTTGAAGTGACATGTATGGTTAGACTGACTATAGCTAGAGAGGGTCTAAGCTAGACAGGGAAGGGGTGGAACTAGAGGAGGAGAATGGGGTGAACATGGGGGGATGTTAGGTTGATGAGGTTGGGTGAGAAAACTGGAAGGATTGAAGGCTATGGTTGCTGAAGAGGAAGGTAAGAGTTGAAATGAGCATAGAAGTTTTGAGAGTACATGTTTGTTTGTTTTGTTTTTTCCCCCACGTCTGGTCTTTCTACTGGCTGAAAATTCATTAAAAAATATTTCCAAATAGAAATGAGTTCCATCATGACTTCTGATTAATATGTTATTTGAGCCAGTTACTCTCTAAGCTTCAGGGTAAGGATAATAGTACTGTTGTATAGAGTTGTGAAGCTTAAATGAGATGTGCTTGTGACAGGTCTAGTAGTGCCTAGCACAGAATAGAGAATCAATATATATGAGCTGTTGTTATCATTATTATGGTACCTGAGGAGTTTCCTTTTAGCTTGCACCTAAGTTTCTGAGTGGGGTCCTGAGGGGCTCCCTCAGGGGCTACCACAGGGGGATGGAGTGCTGAATGGGGTGTTCTAGTCTCTTTCCTTGTTCCTATGAAAATTCCCTCCTTCAGCTGGTGCAGCCATGCTTTTTTCTGTTTATTTATATCTCCCAGGGAATAATTCTTTTGAATGAAGAGTTCAAGTTTGACAATCAGGTCTAGCACAACCCAAATGGTTTTTCCTCCATTCAATCAAGTATTAATTCAACAATGTGTGTGTAGAGATTGTCCCGTTGTGCTGGGCGCTGGGGGTTCCAAAATAAAGGCACATGTACTTGCCCTTTGGGACCTTGCAGGCAGTGGTGGAGAAGAGTCTTGTCAATTGATGTTTGCCATCCAGCGTGGTGACTGCTGTGATGGACATGTGTGCAGAGCTCTGTGGGTCACGGAGGGGGCATGCCTGAGATCTTCAGTCTGAGGGTGCAGAGAAGAGGGAACATTTGGACTGAGTCTGGAAGGATGTGCCAGTGGCAGTCTGAGAAGGGGGAGCGACCTGGTAGGAGGAGGAAAAGAGCAGTGCCAATGGGTTTCTGAGCTGGAAGGTTAGGAGTGTGTGGAAGGAGGCAGGAGATGGGGCTGGAAGGGCCATGTGGGAAGGGGCTTGTGAAGGACTTGGGCTGTCACAAGATCCTAAAAAGAGAAATGTGTTTTGGGTAATAGACACGGGTGTCAATGTAGAAAATGGGCCAGAGGGAAGAATAGAAGCTGGAGGTAGGTAGCCAGTTGGGAGGTGAGTCTTAAAATAGTCTCAGGGAGTCACACTGAGGCCTGGGCTGCAGAATGGCCACAGAGACCCCTTCAATAAAGCTTCGGGAAAGGAACAGGATAAGAGCTGCAGGTGAGAGGGAGAAGGTCTCGGCTGACTTCCAGGGTTCTGTCTGGGGCCCCCGGCTAACTGGAGGGGGTGCAGCTAACCTAGTACAGGAGGAAAGTGTGCTCTCTCTCTCTTTTCCATTAACCACCCATTCCCAACATCCTCCAGCAGGTGGAGTATTGCCCCATTTCCACATGGCTCCACTTCCTGATCTAGCCCACCTTTCTGAACACGTCCAGACTTTAGAGTCTAGACACCATGCTGCGGTGCTTGATTCTGCCTGTTTCTCTGTCTTTTTGCAGTTGTTTCTGATAAATTCAAATGGTCTCTAACTAGTGGGGAGCATCTCAAGGGCCAGATTGTATCTTTCACTTATTTTGTTACATCTACCATAGATTCTGGCACAGGAAGGAATCACATACTAGGTGCTTGACTTGCTGGCTTGACAATGTCCCTTGTTTTCTTTTCAGATTGTGAGAACAGTAAGCGTGTCCCAAAGAAGAACGTTTTTCAAGAAATACAGTCATTGGGGATAATACTAGATTCACAATGGAGGTTCCCCCAGCATCCAAGCTTGGTGAGACCTTTGTGTTTGAAGATGGGTTAGAGATGCAGCAAGAACTTTTCCCAGAGGAGGACCTGGGGGCCTCTTTTCTTCAGGAAAGAGGTTTAGAGCAAATGGCTGTTATCTACAAGGAGATCCCTCTTGGGGAGCAAAACGAAGAACACGATGATTATGAGGGGAATTTCAGTCTGTGCTCAAGCCCTGGTCAGCATCAGAGTCTCCCCCCCGTAAACAGACCCCCAGATGAGGAAATATTTGGCCAAACCTTTCTCCAGAAATCAGACCTTAGTATGTGTCCGTTAATCCCTGGTGGAGAAGAACTCAGTAAACACAATTGTGAGACAGTGGGCAGGGGGCACTCAGGACCTAATGAACCTCACAGAACTGCACAGCCAGCAAAACCCTACGCGTGTCGGGAATGTGGGAAGGCCTTCAGCCAGAGCTCACACCTCCTCAGACACCTGGTGATTCACACTGGGGAGAAGCCCTACGAGTGCTGTGAGTGTGGGAAGGCCTTCAGTCAGAGCTCACACCTCCTCAGACATCAGATCATCCACACTGGGGAGAAGCCCTACGAATGCCCAGAATGTGGAAAAGCTTTTCGTCAGAGCTCAGCCCTCACGCAGCACCAGAAAACCCACAATGGGAAGAGACCTTATGAGTGTAGGGAATGCGGGAAAGATTTCAGTCGGAGCTCAAGTCTCAGAAAACACGAGAGAATTCATACTGGAGAGAAACCTTATCAGTGTAAAGAATGTGGGAAATCCTTCAACCAGAGTTCAGGCCTGAGCCAGCATCGGAAAATCCACACCCTAAAGAAACCTCACGAATGTGATCTCTGCGGGAAAGCCTTTTGTCACAGGTCCCACCTCATTCGGCACCAGAGGATTCACACTGGGAAGAAACCATACAAATGTGAAGAGTGTGGGAAGGCCTTCAGCCAGAGCTCTAACCTCATCGAACATCGGAAGACCCACACTGGCGAGAAACCCTACAAATGCCATAAGTGTGGGAAGGCCTTCAGCCAGAGCTCCTCCCTCATTGAGCACCAGCGGATCCACACTGGGGAGAAGCCCTATGAGTGCGGCCAGTGTGGGAAGGCCTTCTGCCACAGCTCTGCACTGATTCAGCACCAGAGAATCCACACCGGGAAGAAACCCTATGCCTGCAACGAGTGTGGCAAAGCCTTCCGGCACAGGTCGGCCCTTATCGAGCATTATAAAACCCACACCAGAGAGAAACCCTATGAGTGTAACAAATGTGGCAAGTCCTTCAGGGGGAGCTCACACCTCATTCGGCATCAGAAAATCCATGCTGGGGAGAAGCTCTAGAGCGAGGTGCTCGCACCAAAGCCTGCAGGTCTTTCCCAGATGGAGCCCGCACCCAGCCACTTTGTCCGCAAGGCCCTGCTCACCTTCCTGATAACAGTGCTGAACCTAGGGGCTCCTGAGCACCCACACCAGCAGCAAGGACCCCGCTTGGTCCTAGCCACGTGCCCTGCGCTCAGCAGGTTTACTGAGCGGAAGAGAGGGTGGGGTGACAGGAAGGCCACCAGAACGGAGGTGCACCCAAAAAGAGAGCCGGCCTTTGGTTTTCTCATTCTTATATTTGACTTCCAAGCCTAGGAGGTTTCGTTATGCCCTGTATTCCAGACTCCAGAAGAGGAATACACGTAAGAGGGAAAGAGTTTAATTAAACCCATGAAGATGTCGGGTGAACTCGTGAACATCATACTGAAGTCTGGCACTTTTATTAGAGAAGAAGTAACCATGCTCACAGGCCAAATGAGCTGAAGAAAAAGGAATCCAAAAAGTAGATACCTCAGCCACAAAATGGAATCTTTTGCCTGGCTTGGGCACTGGTGGGGACAACCAAACCAGGCTGCAGAACAAAGTGAGGGTCTGGGTGGATTCGTTCTGGGGTTGGGAGTGAGGGTGTGAGTTGCTGGCGTGGTCCCTTAATCCCATTCTGTGTTAGAGTGAGGGTGGGCTCTTTCACGGGAGGGTAGAGGTTTGGTCCTGCAGGCCAGAGGACATTTGATGCCCAGCTCTGTCTCAGCCCAGGCCGGAGGCATTAGTCACTCACCCTTCCACAAGACTCAGGCCCCCAAGACAGTGGTGTGCCTTGGACGTCAGCCGGGCTTGTTTCTGGTCTGCTGGCTGTGCAGCCTCCTTATGTCCCTCCAGTGCTGGAGGATGTTGGAAGCAGGTGATTCAATCCGAGGTCCAGATTCAGGTGTCAGCTCTGCCCCTCCTGCCTGTGTGATCTCGAGTAAGCCCCAAGGCTGTTTTCCCATCCGTGAAATGGGGATAGTGGGACCTGGCCACATACTACTAATGGTTGGTACAAGACTCCCATTCAGAAGGAGACCACACATGAAAGCGCTTTGTCCCTGTAGATGGTCACCCAGAATGACCCCTGTCCCACCAGAGACACTACAGAGACACTGTCCCTGCAGACCGGAGAGGCATGGCCCCCCACAGTCCCCCCTCGCTGGACCCAGTCTGGTTCTGAAATGGAAGGGCTTGCAGCAGCCCTCATTAAACTAGGCTTTCCTTCGTTCCCTCAGGCTTGCATCCTGGGCTCTGGGTGCCCTGTGACGATTCCTGGAGGCCATCCTGAGTGTCCCTGCGGCAGTCCCTGTCCTCTCTGTCCTCCCCTCTGCTAAGTGGTATTCACCTGGGGATGGTTTAAAAAGTAACAAGCCCATATTCCACACAGACCATTTCAGTGGCATCCCCAGAGGTGGGGCTCAGTGGTGTGTTTTTAAAGCTCCCCAGGGGGTTCTGATATCCCAGCACATAACTAGGCTGTGAGCCCTGTGCTGGGCCCGCATACAGCCCCAGCGTCTCCCAAATGTCAGGTCTGTAAGTCCTGATTGAGCAGAGCTTGAACATGGCTACTCGTTCTCAGTCCCCCAGGAATGGGCTCTGACAGTGACGTGTCTGGCCCATTGGTAAGCATTTGTCCCAGGCCCTCAAGCCTTCGTGTGGCCATGGGGATCTTTAGTATTGGCTTTCCCCCCAGGTTCCTCAAAGCCAGTGTGGGAGGAGGCAGTCTGAGCTATTTTGAAGTTTTCCAAAAGTTTATGGCTGGAATCCCATGAACCCACGGTGGTAATGCTGGTTATTTCAGCTAATCAGAAACTCAGCTTGGCAGCTATATGTAGTTTTGATGACTAAAAATGGGAAAGCCATAAATGTTACTGAGTAAGTGGGGCTTGGTAGCCAGAGATTTTAAAGCGACAGGTCTGAGGGCTGGGATCACCTCTGGCCAGCACCTCTCTGCTGCGTGAGTATGTGTAACATTTAAACAGAACCTGCTGCACCACCAGCCGGACTTGGCCTGACCAGGTGGCGCCCGGACGTTGTTGGCAGGCAGCCTGCACCAAGGGTCTTCAGCCATTTACCAGGAGTGGAGAGAATACTGAGATCCTGCTCGGTGTGGGTGGGGCTGCAAGTCCCCCCAAGATCTACCTCTTTGGCAACCCCCCCAGTCTATCTCAGCCCTGGCCAGGCCTGTCCCTATTGGCGGTTGTCTGTTTCCTACCTTTGATGTCTCTCTCCATGTACTTCTGCACACCCCAGCCAAGTTGATTTTTTTAAAGCATCACTTTGCACATGTCACCAATCTCCTTAAAACCAACCTTTGGGGGCTTTTCTGCACATAAACCCCATTTCAACCAATCTGGTTTGCCCACTCTACAACCACATGGAATTCATGCCAGCCCCTATCCAGACGCCCTCTCCACTCACAAGTCATTTCATGCTCTCACATTTTGGAATATGCACTTTCTCTTTCCCCCAACCCCCATCTCCTTTATTCCTTTTGACAATTTATGTAACAAGGGATTAAGACTCTTTCTGAAGGGTTGACAGAATCTTTACATAACCATGTTAAGAACAGGTACTTTACTTTTTTGGAAGTGTGAGCAGAATCTAGTTCCTTCTGTTCAATTTCTTTCACTATTTTATTATGTATTTAAATTCCTTTCATTTTATTTAGGTTCTCAGTGTAATGTTACAAGAGATCATCCTCAAAATCGTTTAATTGTCCTTGAATGTAGTTGTTTGTTTCTGTTGTCTTGTTTTCTTCATGGCAGATGTTGAGTGTTGTAAATCAACTCTTGATTTTGTTTACTAATTGAATTGTTGTGTCAAAGTATATGTATTCCGTTCTTCCTTTTTTTTGTTTAATACTTCATGTTTCTAAGATTAATTATTAGTTAATCATATTTTAATATTTCTAGTAAATGTGGGTACTTTGTTTTATGATTTCTTCTTAGAGCTTTTTCTGCACTCCATAAGTTTGATATGTGGTATTTTTTTGTTTTGTTTTTATGTTAGGAATTTCCTTTTGGCCCAAGTGTTGTTATTATTTTTTCCATATTTCCAAATGATGACTGCTTAGGTCATTGCTGTTATATCTTATTGTATTGTGGTGTCAACATTTCTAAGTATCCATAGAACTTTTTTGGGCCTGAATATAATTATCAGTTTTTATAAAGCATTTACGTACTCCCAAGAAATGTGTTTTTACCCCATCAGTTCTATTTGTTAACTAAGTTTTTAAATTATTTTATTCAAATCCATACTTTCTCGAACTTTTATTTACTTCAGAGTTCTGAACCTCGGGTCCGTGCACTGCCTAGGAATCTGAGCATGCAGGGGTTTTAAAGGTTGTGGGCCCGTAGGGACTGAACAAAGCTGTGTGGATATGTGCATGATGAACCATTCTGGGAGGGGTGTCTGTAGCATCTGCATTTTGGAAGGGCTCTGTGACCCCAAAATAATTAAGAACACTCATTTACCTGATCTAGTTTAGTCTGATTTTGTGCGGGTTTTTTTTCTTCATTTAGTTCTGTTTCCCTCCAATTTCTGTTCCTCTTTTTTGTGTTGTTGCTATGTTAGTCGTGCAATTATCTCAACTCCTTTTTGAGAAATAGGCAGGGTATAAAGTACAATATTTGGGGTGTATATATTTAATAGTGATATATTGAAAAACTGTGCCTTTTAGTGCCCCCTTTGCCTCTTTTAATGCTTCTAGCTTAAACTTCTCTTCCAAATATCATAATTGAAGCCCCTTGCTTTTCTTGAATTTGCATTTGCATGACAGTTTATTTAGCTCATTTTATTTTTGAAATTTGTGTATATATTTTGCTATATTCGTGTATCTGTAACTTATAAACACCAAATTGTTGGATTTTGTTTTCTGATTCTTTCTGTAATTCTTTTCCTTGTTGTGTAAGAAGTTCTATTAACCTTATTTAGAGTAAGGCATAATTTATTTTCATCTTAATATTTTCGTATGTATAAACTCATTTAACCCTCAGAGGCCATGCTCATTCCCTCCCCTCCAGCTCTATGCTTTATTAACCAGGTGCGGAGTACCTGGATAGACTACAGGTGAGCCATTGGGCACACCTGACCCTCCCTGCCTTCATCAGTGCCAGGCTCTGTCCCAAACCCACTCTTCAAGTCACAGCCTCTGGCTTCAGTGTCTTGGCTGTAACGCAGAGGAATGATGCCACCTGATAGCCTTATGGAGCGCAAAGGACTAAGGAATACAAACTTACACGGCAAACTGAGGCTGTAGATGATTATTACACTATTAGTATTTTGAAATATTTAGTTTTCTGTTCTTACTGCCAAAGTTCTGTCAACATAACTTAGAACATTATGTTGTGCTTTACTGTTTAGAAAATACTACCAGATGTAGCAAAGAATTAGGCATCACAGATCCATCCCACTCTCCCAGAGTGAACCCACAGTCAGTTGAAGAGAGGTGGGGACCTTGATCTTGTACCAACCCCCCTTACCTGCTGTCCCAGGCCCATCTCCCTTCAACCTTCCCATTTCTCCCCTACCCACCTCCCGTGGGGGGGGGAAGGCACAGTCACAACTGTAAAGGCTCAAGAAAATGGTCACTTCTGGCCAGTTCTGTTACAGGTGGAGAAATGACTTACCAAAGGTGTGGTGATTTAGTGTCACATCTACCTGGCAGCCGTGGGGAAGAATCGTTCTGGAAGTTCTGCTGCAGCCCTGGCCAGTTGCTGCCATGGCTTCTCAGAGGCGGCAAATGGTTTAGGCACCATAGCCAAGGTGAAAACCAAATGGCCTCAATCTGGTCAGAGTTGCCTGGATCTCTTCTTCCTGGATTAATCCCTCCAGGTCCGTTAGCTCAGCTCTTGGGGATGATTGGACTTTTGCCAACATCACATGAAGGGGCTATATATGTATACACCAGAATGCTGATGCATCCATTTACTGGGAGTGGGGAAAAAAATTCTGGTGGGAGAACCCCATCTTCAGTATCTGATAGCTCAGGAAAACAAGTCGGAAGGTTGCCAGGTGGGTGTGGAATTGGGGTTTCATGAGATGGGCCATTCCTCCTGCAGAAAAGGCCATCGGAATGCTGGTGGGGGCGCGTGCTGGAGACGCTCCAACATTTGCCACCTCACTCGGTCTGCCCTGCGGATAGCCATCAGTGCCCCACGCAGCCATCAGTGCCCCCGCGCAGCCATCACTGCCCCCACGCAGCCATCAGTGCCCCCGCGCAGCCATCACTGCCCCCGCGCAGCCGCGCCTCCTCTCCGCGGATCAAAGCCCTTTGAGGTCTAGAGCGCCATCTGCTGGCGGCCTGCAAGTACTTGAAAGGCTCTTAGATCTCCCCAAACCCAGAAGTGTTGGCTTTCAATCCCTGGTTCTCTCTGCCGCTACCCTCACCCAGACTAGTTCTCCTTACCCCTAGAGATAACCGGAAGCACCTCTGTTTCTCCCCTCTGGGCCTCACTTTGGTCTTCCAGCTCCAGGGACCCCAGAAGTGAAAGAGGGGATCACAAGCAGCCCTGTGCTCCGTTCTCAATCCTCACGTTACCTAATTTCCAGGAAAAGGCAGTGGCACTTCGTGGGGTTCTGGATGAAACTTCTCCCAGGACCACAGGCACCCTCAAAAGCGAAGAGCCGTCCTGGACACATAGAGGGGGATGGAAAGGGAGCACAACTCCCCTCCTGGAGGCTGGTGGGGCTTCATCTGAGTCTTATAAATGGGAGTCTTATCCTAAGGCCAGAACCCTCTCCCTCCCATTGGCAGCCCATCCGAGAGTTGCCACGTGGGCCTCGCTTTCTGCCATCTTCCTTTCCACCTGACTGAGCCCTGCAGGGGAGGGACCTTCAGGTTTCACTGGCTACAGGCATCCCTGCTGGGCTGCAGAGTAGGCTCTCCACCAGCACTTGTGTGAATAAGCGACTTTTTCCAGTCCCTTCTGCGTATCAACCATGCTCGGCCCTCTTTCTATCGCCTGTTTTTTTCTCCAGTCCCGCTGGTCTTAACACCAGGAATCTGACACCTCCTCCTCCTCTACCTTCTCACTCAAAGACCCCGCTAAGACCTGCCCTTAATATCAGGTTCAACCTCCTTGTCTGATTGCTCCCACCTGGGACGGCAGTGGGCCTACTGCGCAGACTCCTTTCTGGTCTCTCATCCCGAGCCTGACTTTTCCTCCAGCCTTTCCCTGTCGGCAGCCAGAGTGATTGATCTAATCTGTAGTGTGATGGGGTCACTCTCTTCCTCCAACACCCGCATTGGTTTCTATGTAAACCTGTGTTGAAGCCAGCTCCGCAGGCCCCTCCTGATCTGACACTTGCTCTCCTGCCAGGGCCTTCATGCTCTAGCCCGTTGAGTTTCTCGGTCCCTGAACATGCCTTCCTCTGGCAGGAAGGCATCCCTCCGGGATACCTTACCCCAACCACAGAAAGAGCATGGGCCAAAGAAGGGGCGTTCTCTTCCAGGGTTCCCTATTCTAAGGCCAGGCAGCCTGCCATGCCCTTCCCAGCCCTGTGCCGTGTTCTGCGTGTTGGGTGCGGTTGAACCACAGAAGAGGGCCAGCTAGCCCTTGGTTAGTGAAAAATAAGAGGATAGGGTGTATGCTTTCTATGGTTGTACAGTTTACAACTAAAATACAAGAAGTACATCAAAATATTAGCAGTGGCTCTTCTAGGTGAGTATGAGGAGTGAATATTTTTTCTCCTGTTTGTTTTCCTGTAGTTTCTGCATTATTTAGAGTGACCTGTTATTATTTTAAAGACCAAGATGAATAAGCTGTATTTTAAAAGAAACTCGGAAAACAAATAAGGTGATTGCCCTTTACACTGAGCTGACAGCTGTGTGCGCATAGGTCATCTACACCCTGTGGCCTCCACCTGGGCCTGGAGTTTAGGGCCCTGGAAGTCCCCAACCCTTTCTGCCAAGATGGTCCCAAGACAGGAGAGAAATCTCTCCCCGGCTTGGAGCTCTCCTTCTTGGGTTAACCCCTCCAGGTCCTTAGGCTGACTCCAAACCATGGACTGCACAGCACAGAGAGTGAACCCTGATGTAAACCATGACCTTTGGGTGATAATGATGTGTCACTGTAGGTCCATTAATTGTAATTACTGCGTCGCTCTGGTGAGAGAGATTGATAATAAGGGAGGCGGTGCATGCATGGGGGCAGGGGGACATGGGCAATCTCACACCTTCCTCTCAATTTTGCTGTGAACCTAAAATGACTCTAAAAAAATAAAGCATTTTAAAAAAATCAATTGACCATAGAGGTATGGTTTTATTTCTGGACTCTTAATTCTATTGCATTGATCCATTTGTCTTTCCTTCTGCCAGTGCCACCTGGTTGGGGTAACTGTAGCTTTTAGTTAGTTTTGAAATTGGGAAGTGTAAGTCCTCCAACTTTGTTCTTTTTTTTTCAAGACTTTTTTTGCTCTTTGGGGGTTCTTGCATTTCCATATGAATTTAAGGATCAGCTTTTCCATTTCTATAACGGAAAAGGCCCTTGGGGTTTTGACAGAGGTTGTGTTAAATCTGTAGATCACTTTGGGACAGCCTGAGGGAATGACAGGAATGGGGCAAGGGTGGGGAGGAGCTACACTGGGCATGGAGGGAGCAAGGCTTTCCAGGAGGTGAGGACCAGGAGCAGAAAGGGTCCCGCCCAGCGCCAGGAGGGAGGGCTAATTTGGAGGTCATGGTCCATGGCCAGCTCTGACCAGCAAGGAGGGACATCGTGGGCACAGTCGTGCACTGGAGGAGAGGCGGGGAGAAGAGGGCAGAAGGACTGACCGGTGACTGACTCTTCGTGTCCTGGCCAGTTTCCTGGGAGGTGCCCTAGGGAGACTGTGAGCCTCTCCCCTTGGGGTATTTTCCCACTGGGTATCAAAGATTCCCCCCACCGCACCCCAAGAACCAGAAGAGATCACAAATTAAATACGAGACCAAAAAATGAGCAGAGAGCATAATTTCTGGTTGACAATGAGGATATTTTATTGAGAATTGATTGAGTGCAGGGAGCAGGGCTGGGGAAAACTAGGGTGGGAAAGGAGAACCTCTCAGAGGTCCTGCGGCTCCAGCCCCCTGAGGGTGGGGGTGCTCAGCGTCCTAAGAACACACTGAGGGGTCCACCGTCTTCTCCACAGTGCTCCCATTGTGCGTGACCTGGCAGCTGTATCTGCTGCTAGATTTCCACTTGTCGGCCGTCAGGCTCAGGTAGCTGCTGGCCGCGTACTTGTTGTTGCTCTGCTTCCAGGGTTTGGTGGTCTCCACGCCCTGGGTGACAGGGGTACCGTCTGCCTTCCAGGCCACAGTCACGCCGCCGGGGTAGAAGTCACTGATGAGACACACTAGTGTGGCCTTGTTGGTGCTGAGTTCCTTAGAGGAGGGTGGGAACAGAATGACCAAGGGTGGAGACTTGGGCTGACCTGTGTGGACAGAGGAGGGGGTGTGAGAGGCAGAGGGAGAGTCCAGGGTGTTGGGGCAGCCCCCACTCATCTACAGCATCTGTGACCATTCCCGTGGTGTCCGTGCTTATTCATCTAAGGGACCTTCCTTCTCTGTTGCCTCCTTTCCACTCAGCCCTTGGGTAGCAGATAGCCCCTCGCTCCCAGAAGCCTTTCCAAGTCACCTCTCCCAGATGACCTGGTCAAACCATTCTCTCTGTAGCGTCAGTTTCCCTGAGTGTAACTAGGGCAGGCTGTACCCCTCCTCCTGGTTTCCAGATTCTGAGTGTGGAGTCTGGCCCTAACCTACTGGGCCCTCAGCCCAGCATCAGGCCCCCACCTCACTTCATCCTTCTGGAACCCGGTGCCTCCTCTGTGATCTGGGGTCCTCTACCCAACCCGCCAGGACAATCTTGATGGCATGTGGGAGGCCCTGAGCCTGAGCCCAGTGCACGGTGGGGCCTGGAGTGCCCTTTCCCCGTTGGTCCTCTGGTTCTTCCCCAGCTGGCCTCATCTCTCCAGAGAGGGCTGGGTCCTCCCAGCCAAAGCCTGGGGGCTCCTTGGGCTCTGTCTCCTGTCCCTCCTGCCCTGACCCCAGAACCCTCCACCTCTGTTGCGTTCTTGGAGCTGCTCCGCCAGAAATGGGCATAGTGAGTGGGACCCCTCTCTCCACCCCCCATGGGCCTCCCCTTGGGCTGACCCTCTGTCCTTGTAGGCTGGGGTCACAGCCCGAGCCCTGCCCCCAGCCTCCTGTGTGACCCTCAGCTTGGATGGGCATCAAGCCCTCAGCCCAGACCCTGGGGGCTCAGGACTGTCTCCAAAGCTGCTTCCATGACTTGGTCAGAGCCAGCCTCTGGTCTCCTTGCAGGCATCTGGAGGAGGGAAAGGAGCCCCATTCTTGAGCCAAACCCTATGTCCAACTGTTGGATTTTGGAGGTGGCTGCTCCTGCCATTGTGTCCTTCCTGCTGGTTACCCTGAGACCAACCCGCCTCCCCCATAACTTATGGAAAAAGGTGGGGGTTAGTCCTTAAGGCTGGAAAGGCAGCCCCCAGAGAGAAAAGAGTGACTTTCCTGAGACAGCAGAGGGGTGGGACGGGATGGAAAAGGTGATGAGAGCCACTTACCTAGGACGGTGAGCTGGGTCCCATTGCTGAAGATATACCACGGTGACTGAGAATCGGGCCCAAACCTGCCGGGCCAGCATCTGGGAACTGCCCCTCGGGTGACAGCCTGGAGCAGGAACCTGCTGGGTGTGACGGGCACAGGGCTGCAGGGGGCAGGGCTGTGTCCTGGGGCCAGGTGGGTGGCCAGGCTCCCAGAGGCCGGGGTACCCATGGGTGGACCCACGGCCCAGAGGCATCCCCATGCCTGGCCCCCTGTCCAAAGCAGGAACCACCCATACTTTACAGTCACCCAGTGTGACACGCCTTCCTCCAAGGCTGTCCTGGTCACCTCCGAATCCTCAGTACTGATGGAGACACTGAGTACTGTGTTCCATCAGGCAGCTGCATGCTGCAGCAGAATGAGTCCTGAACAGGCTCAAATCTGCCTGACCTCTCCTGGTCTCATTTTAGGGCCTCTGAGGGTTCCTTCCCCACAATTTCCCACTGTTCAGCTAGGTGGGCTTCCTCCCTGGGCCTATGGACACTGGATCATTCCTGACTGATGGTGCTTCCATGTGGAGACACCCTCCCCCTTTGTCTCCACACATCAAGACACAATTCAGTCCCACCTCTTTATGAAGCCTTCTCTGATCTCTCAGACCACTGTCTTTCTGTCCATCCATTCATCCATCATCCATCCCTCCATCCATCCATTCAACAATGGCTCCCAAGCACCTGTTTTCCAGTAACTGTTTCACGTGCTGAGAAGTGGTAAGGCCCCCTGGTTCTCATTTCCATCTCTCCCTAAAAACTTTCAGATCAAGGCCAACAAGGCCCTCTTCCTGGTCAAGTCTGAGTTCCCTCCCCAGTTCCTGTCTCTGCCGGATGAAACACAGAGTTTCCTCCTCTTTCCAGTAACTCTCTTCCCCTTGGCATTTGAGACCCCCTACTCTCTTCCTCTTCTGGCTTCCCTTTCCCCACAGCCCATGCATGAGAGCTGACCCCCAGACCACCACTCTGGGTCCTCCTTCTTTGCCATCTTCCCACACTGGATTCCCATTACTGCCCATATGGTGAGGCTCAAGTCTATCTCAGCTCTAAGCCTTCATCTTGGCTCACCTAAATTATCTAGTGAACATCTCCAGCTGGATGGCCATGGGAATCTCAAAATCACCACAGTCAAATGAGACTGGCCACCTTTCTCCCAACCCAGTTCTTTTTCTGGGTTCACCTTGTCCCAGGTGACCATGAGTGCTCTCACCCCACCCCCGACCCCCAGGCCAGAAACCTGTGTTCTTAGATTCAGCACCTAAACATTCCTTTTTAAAGTTAAAACCAGGCTCAAAATAATTGAGAAACAAGAGAACCACCCTCTGAGACTCTGAAACCATAAGAATCCCCGGATTTTGCCTTTGCTGATTTAAATTTCCAACTCATACAAGAATGTAGCATTGAGTGGGGGTTTATTGGACACAAGCATCTCTGCTAGAGGGTTGAACCAGTGCATTTTCACCTTAGCAGCTGGTCCAATCAGCTGTGGTTGGTGTTGTGATATAAATATGAAATTTTTGCTTTAATTTTTCATTGTTTTAAAATTACAAGAACATTACATATATAACACAATTAAGCAATATAGAAGTGCATTTAAAAAGTGTAATATTTATTTCTCCATCTCTCTCTTGCTATGTAGTGCCATTTTCTTTTTTTGTGGTAAAATATACATAGCATAAAATTTCCCATTTTAACTCATTCTGTGAGGCTAGCATTACCTTAATAGCCATACCAGAGAAAGATATTACAAGAAAAGAAAACTAAAGACCAATATTTCTCATGAAAATAGATGCAAAAATCCTCAACAAAATATGTGCAAATTGAATCCAACAATGTATTGAAAGAATTATAAACCATGATCAAGTGAGATTTATCCCAGGCATGCAAGAATGGTTCAACATTTAAAAATCAATTAATGTAATCAATCATATCAACAGGCTAAAGAAGAAAAATCACAAGGTTATATCAATAGATGCAGAAAAAACATTTCACAAAATCCAATACCCATTCATGATAAAAACTCTTAGTAAACCAGAAATACAGGGTCACTTCCTCAACTTGCTAAAGGATATCCACAAAAAACCTATAGCTAACATCATACTTAATGGTGAGAAACTTGAAACTTTCCTGCTAAGGTCAGGAACAAGGTAAAGATGTTCTCTCTCACCACTGCTTTTCAATATTGTACTGGAATTTCTAGCTAATGCAGTAAGACAAGAAAAAGAAATAAAAGGTATGTAGATTGAGAGAGAAGAAATAAAACTGTCTTTATTTATAGATAATGTGATTGTCTATGTAGAAAAATCCAAAAGAATTGAAAAAAATTAAAAACCCTCCTCAAGCTAATAAGCAACTACAGAAACATTGCAAGATACAAGATTAATATACTAGTCAAGTTCTTCTCTATATACCAGTAATGACAAGTAGTAGAATTTGAAATTAAAAAACATAATACCATTTCATTATTTTCCCCAGATTTGAACTACTTAGGTATAAACCTAATAAAATATGTACAAGATCTATATGAGGAAAACTACAAAACTCTGATGAGAAAAATTAAAGAACTAAATAAATGGAATAATATTCCATGTTCATTGACAGAAAGACTCAATATTGTTAGGATGTCAGTTCTTCCCAATTTGATCTATAGATTCATTGCAAGTCCAATCAAATTCCCTGCAAGTTATTTTGTGGATATTGATAAACTGATTCTAAAGTTTATGTAGAAGGGGAAAAGAACCTTTATGTTAACTTTAGGGAAAAAAGAACAAAAGGTTGGAAGACTGAAACTACAAGACTTCAAGACTTACAATAAAAAAAAAGCTACAGTAATCAAAACGGTGTGTTATTGGCATAAACACAAACATATAGATAAATGGAATAGAATAGAAAGCCTAGAAGTAAATCCTTGCAAAAACAATCAAATGACTTTTGACAAGAAAGCCAAGACCATTCAATGGAGAAAGGACAGTCTTTTCAACAAATGGTGTTGGTGAAACTGGACATCCACATGTAAAAAAATGAAGTTGGATCCTTACCTAATGCTATATACCAAAATTAACTCAAAATGGATGAAAGACATAAATGTAAGAGCTAAAACAATAAAACTCTTAGAAGAAAACATATAACAAAAACTTTACAACACTAGATTGGCAATTATTTCTTGGGTATGACACCAAAGGCACAAGCAACAAAAGAAAAACTAGACACATTGGACTTCATGGAAATTTTGTGCATCAAAAGACACTACTCACAAAGTAAAAAGGTAACCCATAGAATGGGAGAAAATATTTGCAAATCATATATTGAAAGGGATTAATATCCAGAATATATAGGAAACTCCTAAAACTCAACAACAAAAAAACCAAACAACCCAATTCAGAAATGGGCAAAGGACTTGAATAGACATTTCTCTAGAGAAGATGTGCAAATGGCCCATAAGCACACGAAAAGATGCTCCATATCATTAATCATTAGGTAAATGCAACTCAAAACTACAATGAGATACCACTTCATACCCATTGGATGGCTACCATAAAAAAAGGGAGAGCGAGAGCGCACAACAAGTGTTGGTAAGGATGTGGAGAAATTGGAGCCCTTGCGCACTGTTGGTGGAAATGTAAAATGGTGGGTGCAACCACTATTAAAAACAGTATGGAGGTTGCTCAAAAAATCAAAAATAGAAATTCCATATGACCCAGCAATTCCACTTCTGGGTATATACCCAAAAGAATCTCAAAGAGATATTTGTACACCCATGTTCATAGCAACATTATTTACAATAGCTAAAACATATAAGCAACCCAAGTGTCTAACCGATGACTAGATAAGCAAAATATGGTATAAGCATACAATGGAATATTCTTCAGCTTTAAAAAGAAGTACACTCTGCAATATGCTATAACATGGATGAAGCTTGAGGACATTATGCTAAGTGAAATACTGCATGATTCCACTTATATGAGGTACTTAAAATAGTCAAAATCATAAAGACAGAAACTCTTAGATACAACACTAAAGGAACCACAATAAAAGAGAAAACAAACTCGACTTCAGCAAAATTCAAAACTTTTGTGCATCAAAGGAAACTATCAAGAAAGTGAAAAAGATAACTCACAGAATGGAAGAAATAATTTTCAAATCATATATATGATAAGGGTCTAGTATCCAGAATGTATAAAGAAATCTCGTAACTCAACAAAAAAACAGATAACAACCCAGTTTAAAAAATGGACACACGACTTGAGCAGACATTTCTCCAAAGGAGATATAAAAATGACAAACAAGCATGAAAAGATGCTCAACACCATTAGTCATTAGAAGGAAATGCAAATCAAAATCACAATGAGACGCTACTTCACAGCTAGTAGGGCGGCTATTGTGTGTGTGTGTGTGTGTGTGTGTGTGTGTGTGTGTATGAAAATAGTAAATATTGGTGAGGATGTGGAAAATTGTAACTTTTGTGCATTGCCTGTGAGATTTTAAAGTGTGCAGCCACTGGGGAAAACAGTTTGGTTGTCCTCAAAAAATTAAACTTAGAGTTACCATGTGACCCAGAAATCCCACCATTAGGCATATACTGAAAATAATTGAAAATAGGTATTAAAATAACAACTTGTACATGAATGTTGGTAACAGCACTATTCACAATAACCCAAATGTGGAAATAATCCTAATACTCATCAACTGTGAATTGATAAACAAAATGTGGTATATCCATACAATGGGATATTATTTGATCTTAAGAACGAAGTACTGACACACGCTACAACATGGATAAACCTTGGAAACATGCTAAGTGAAATAAGCCAGACAACAAGACCATATGTTGTATGATCCGTTTATATAAAATGTTCAGAATAGGCAAACCCATAGGAACAAAAAGCAGATTATATGGTTGCCAGGGGCAGGGGGTGGGGAATGAAGAGTGACTACTTTGGGGATTCCTTCTGGGGTAATTAGTATATTCTGGAACTAGATAGTGGGGATAGTTGCACGGCATTGTGAATACACTAAATGCCACTGAATCTACATTCTAAAGTGGTTAAAATGGCAAATTTTATGTAAATGAATTTAATTTCCATTTCTAAAAAAACTGACAATACTAAGTACTGGTGAGGCTATAGAGCAACTGAAACTCTTACACTTTGCTTGTGGGAATGTTAAAGTTATAGTCACGTTGGAAAATGCTTTGGTAGCTTCTTATAAATGTACACTTACCCTATTATCAGCCAAATTTTACTCCTACGTATTTATCCAAGTAGAACAAAAACTTATGTTCAAATAAAAACTTGTATGTAAATGTTTATACCAGCTTTATTCATCACTGGAAAAACTGGTAACAACCCAAATGTCTCCCAACTGGAGAATGGCTAAACAAACTGTGACACATTCATAAAGAAACACTACTCAGCAATAAAAAGGAATAAGTTATTGAAAAATGGGATAACTTAGATGAATCACAAAGGCGTTATACTGAACTAAAGAAGTCAGCCTCAAAAGTTTCCTACTTGGTTATTATTCAGCTATAAAAAAGGAACAAACTATATGATACACCCAACAATCTGGATGAACATCCAGAAAATTATGCTGAGTGAAAAAAAAGTCAGTCCCAAAATGTTACACACTGTGTGATTCCATCTATAGAACCATCTTGCAATGACAAAATTAGAAATGAAGAATTAATAGTTGCCAGGGGATGAGGAGGGGATTGGCAGGGCGAGGAAGTGGGCGTGGCTATAGAAAAGCAAGTGAGGGATCTTTGCGGTGACGGAAATGTTCTGTACCCTGACGCCATCAGTGTCTATATCCTGGCTGTGATATGTTACTATAGTTTTATAAGGCATTACTATTCCCTGCCCATTCCCTGCACACCAGCACACCTCACTTTCCTCCTCAGGGCTGACGCTGCTCCCTTTGCCTGGAGCACTCTTATCATGGGTCAGCGCCCCTCCGTCTGTAAAATCAGCTTACTGCTTCTAAAATGATCCATGGGTCTGCTCCCACAACTGCGTCATCCCTCGGTTCAGCCCCACTCTCTCTGCATCCACCCAGGCCCTGAGCGGCCCCTCCCACCTCCAGTTCCTCCCACCTCCTGAATCTGTCCACATACCTGTCCACTCTTCCTGGGTCACCGCCACCCCCTCTCCCAGGTCTCTCTAGTTCAGGATTCCCACTCCCTGCCACCCACCCAAGTCTGGGCATGTCTTTTTCTTACAAATATCCCCCAGAACTCCCCAGATGAAGTCTGTCCTGCAGGGATAGGTCCTCCAGGTCTGGGCCTGGCTGCCTATCCAGCCTCCTCTCAGACCACCTTAGTCCCATGACCTACCTGCTGCAGCCCTGTGGACCACTGGCAGCTTGCTGAGTGCTCCATGCCTGTATTGCCCAGGTGAGTCCCTCTACCTATACTCCCTCCCCAGTGGGGCCTTCTCTGCGCTTTCGTGTATGAGCCTCTGTCCTGCAGACATCACGTTTGCTGCATGTGGTTATCGGTCCATCTGCCCCCTTCTCCTTGAATTGGGGCAGAATCTCGTACCCCTGGGATCCTAGCCCCAGCACAGGGCCTGGCTCTGTGCGTGCTCCATCTCTCCTTGTGCTTCCCTTGGCCCTGCCCTTGCTCAGAAGTCTCTGCCAGACACTGAGATGCCAGTCCTGACCTGACACCCACAGCTGTTGACCCACCTCCATGCTGCACTGCTGGTACAGCAGAGGATCAGCTCACCGCATTCCAGCCCTTCACCATGGAGACGCCAGCATCCATGGGGCGGATGCCAGGCTGCAAGGCCTTCATCCAATTCCCACTTGGAATAGTATTCGCTTTGCAGAGGGGGAAACTGAGGCCCAAAGAGGTGTATTTCTCAGCCGTTTAGGGGATAGAGATGGAGACGGTTGGAGGCCAGCGCGCTTGGGCACTGGAGTCTGCACCAGAACTTGGGCAGGTCACCTCCCCTCTCTGGGCCTCTAGCCCCAACTGTAAATTGGGAATGACAGCGGGTCCTGCCCTGTGGAGCAACTGCAAGGGAGGTTCTGCCTCTAAAATGATTAGTGCCTGTGATGAACGTGTGTTTGTGTCACTGATTATCATAAGTGGTCTCAGATCTCAGCGCTTTGTCTGGGGACTTGCCACGATACACAGAGAAGAGGGGCTGGGGTCACACGGCAAGGTGGGGCAGACCATGGTCCCTGCAGACCCTTGCCCGGGCCTTTCTCACGGAGTTGCCTGCATCCCGGGTGGGTTTGGACTGCGGGGGTGCTGGTCGCAGGAGGTAGTCTTGACTGAGAGTACTTGGCTTAGGGTCCAGTGACCCGAGGACATCAGGGAAGGGCCCCCTCACCACAAGGCGTCAGCTAGAGCCTGTGCCCTTGTGCTCCAGTGAGATATGTCTGCCCAGCGAGAGGAAGAGTGAGGACTGACTCATCAGCTATGAGAAGGAGGTCTGGGCACCCTGGGATGACAGCACTTGCCACACATGGGGACATCCTGCTCCTCTCTCCGTTTCTGCCCTACCCAGAGGACCAGAGTGAAGCACTAGTCTAAGGTGCAAAATTTAAGGGGTGCTCAAAACTCAGTAATTAATATAAATAATATTTTAATATAATATTAAAAAGTAAAAAGCAATGCAAATAAATCTACCCTGGACAAAATGCCAACTCTTTACATAAAGCCAGTGTCTGTCCAAGCCCCTGCTCTCCAGCTGACTTTCTGACCTTCTCCCCTCACTGCCACTTTCTGTCCCCTACTCCCAGTTTGGGCTACAGGGACCCTCATATCTCCCACATGACTCACTCAGCCCCTTACCTGTCCTGCGGGCTCCAAGGGCTGCTTCTTGTCGGGGCCCCAGGGTCTGGGGCCCTGCTCTGAGCTGCTGCTGTTGGGAGCAGCAGGCCACGGGTGCTCACAGCCAGGCCCAGCAGCACCAGAGGCCAGCGCTGCCTGAGGGCAGGACTCTGCCCCCTGCAGGCCTCGTGGCCCACCTGGCTTATCCTGGGCCTCATCTGCCCTCAGGGTCACCTCTGGCTGACCTGCTGGCGTAAGCTCCCTGTGGTGGGGCAGCAGGCGCCCCTGGTCCCTCTCGCTGACAGTGACTGTCCCAGTGTGCCCTAAGTGGCATGGCCCTGTCCTCTGCCTGGGCCTTCTCTGGTCCTTGCCCCAGTGTCCCACCCTCTCCAGGGACATGGCCGTTA